>NW_026907679.1:2862221-4293332 GCF_028389875.1 Rhea pennata
CACTTAGTAGCACCTTTGGGGGCTTTCACACTTTGGCATTCAAGTTCCCAAGGCCGGTGCCTCGCCTCTGCTGGGTTTGATGTCAGACTTCTTGGCAAGTGACCTTCTTTGCCTTTTGCCCAGGGAAATACACGCACATTCCAATGCCTATTAAATAACACGCCTACATCGGCCAGAGAGCAGAGTTCTCCAGGGCATCCCAAGAATTTGGGCGGCGACTCAAAGGGCCAGAGAAGGGATTTTCCACAGGTCAGACAGCAGCACCTCCGACGTCCCCATGAAAATCCACCCGCGTGGGGCATGCTAGAGGCAGAAGCAGCATGCCCCGCTTTGTGCCTAGCCGGGGTCTTGTGTTTAATCTCTCGCTCTCTTTAGCCAGAGCATGCCCAACGCCAGCCTGTGGTCAGGCTGCTCTGCGCCTGCCTGCCCTCGCCCCGCACACGGAGCTTCGTAAGCAGCTGTGCTCAGGGACAGAAATTGCTCTTTCCCACCCCTT
The DNA here is from genome assembly GCF_028389875.1 of Rhea pennata. Lineage (NCBI taxonomy): Eukaryota > Metazoa > Chordata > Aves > Rheiformes > Rheidae > Rhea > Rhea pennata. The sequence goes on from NW_026907679.1 coordinate 2,862,718, forward strand.
CAGGCAGGCTTCAAACTACGCTTTGGCCTATCAGGCAGAGGAGAAGGACAGCAGGGGCTCACAAAAGCCAGAGTCCTCAGACCACCTGCTGATGGAGAAGTTTTTTCTGACCAACAAACACGGTGTGCGGCAGGAACATAAAGTGCACCAATGCCGTATACCCATATAGAGAAGAGCCTGACCCCAGCAGGAGCTCTCCTTGAAGCAGCAGACCTGGCATTGTGGACTCCAGGCATCCATTTGCCTTCCCTTGCCCTCAAGTGTTTTCGCTAACACACTCAACTCTTCAGGCCCTCTGTCTGGTCCTCTAAATGCCTCCCACCCAACATCCCTCAGCTCCCTCCAGCCTCAACCCTTCAGCATTCACCCCTAGCAGGCCTTACAGCACCTGGCACCATGTGTCACTGACGGACTCAATCCAGCCCTGTGGCTGTGCACAAGGAACATTCCAGCCACAGGACTCACCACACTGGCCCAGAAGAAGCACCTGCGTTCCTATGAGTTCACGACAAGACCAGCACTCATCTGAGTGCCAGGCAGCGGCTCTGCTCCTCCTTTGAAATTGGCTGCCACGGCACCCTTGCTTGTCCTCTCAAAGACACCAGAACTCCCCGGCCTCGGCTTGGGCTGTCCCAGCAGCAAGGCCTGTACAAACCCACACCTGATCCACACCATGCTCTGTATGGCTGCAAGAGCTGACAGTGCCAAGTTCACAGGGGAAGCCTCGGGCAAGAATGCGCTGGGGAAAATGCACCACAGCAACTAGGCAGTCGGCCACAAAGGTGCTTACTGAAGAGGCTCTCCCACTTGTCCTCTCATTTCTCATCCTTCCCCAGTGGGTGGAACAAGAGCATGTCGTGGCCAAGAAGGTAGCGCAGCAGTTCCTCACAGTAATAGGGGATGCCGTAGCTTCTTTGCGTCAGCAACCTGCAAAGGAGCACATCCAGCACTCACTGACACAGGCAAAGGCAGGCGCACACGCACACGTTTCAGGTGGGTGCTGAGCCACTCAGGCAGAGCACAGAAACCAACGTCTTCACCACAGCTCCACCTCACTTCTGAAAGGGCCACAACTCCCACGGGCTTTGGGGCCTGAGTCACCTGGAAGATACAGCCTTTGCTGGAATCCTCGGGAAAAGCAGTGCAGATAGAGCCCCAAGCAAGCCTTGTCCTTCGTGTCCCCAACAGCCTCGATGCTCTCCGGCACCGGTGAGAACCTTTGCCCCCGTGAATCGCCCCACAAAGCCTCACCACGCAGACTAATGCCTTTGCCACCCCGAGCCATGCCAGCGTGCAGGACCACTTCCTTCCTGCCTTCCAGTGCAACACAGAAGGCTGGACACCTCCTGTGCTCTGTGCCTAGGCAGCTGCCCACTCGCAGCTCACGACTGCCAGGATGTCCCACTGGCTAGAGGCACTGGCCCTCCTAGAAGCTCTGCACTGCCGTTCCCTTCATTCTCTTTGGCTCTCTGCACAGCTTCAAGCCCTCAGCAAGAGCTCACAGGCCCTGCCTGTGACTTACGTCTCTAGATCCTGGGGCAGGCTGACAACTCCAAGCTCCTGGCAGGCTTTCTGCACTACAGCAGAAGGCTTCAGCTCTCCCAGACGAACACAACTGGCTTTCTGCAACTTCAGGATGTCTACGGCAGCTTGGCAAAGCCTCTGTCTTCTACAGTGACTGGCAGTGAAGCTCATCACCATGAGGATCGAGACATCCCTGAGCACGCTCCACATCAGACTCCAGGAGGGAGAGTCGATGCAGTGGGCGTTGTCGATGACAAATACAACGCCATCTTCTTCAACAGTCTGAAACAAACAGCTTGCTCTGGGGGAGTTCTGATGGGTTCTCAAGTAGCTTCCATAGCAGCAACTTTGGCCTCTTTCTCTCCCTCTCCAGACAGAGAGGGAGAGAGAGAGACAGAGAGAACGCTCTGAAGCCTCTTTCCTCTCCCCAGCTACTTAGGCATGCAGAATCTTACTGACTTGCACTTTCTCTGAGACTTTAAGGCCTCTTGTGCAAAGTAGGACAGAAGAACCTTGTTGCTCCTCTCGAGCACATGCCCACCAACTTTATGGGAGGAAAGGTATCGGGGGTATGGGCAAGGGTGGTTGGGCTCTGAAGGGTAAGGACTCAGGTACATCGTCCTCCCGCCAGCTCCCACCACTCTCCTCCTGAAGCCTCCGCCTGTGGCATTGGTGTCTTCCTCTGAGCCCCGAGGGAGAGAAGAGCTCACCTTCTGGAGCACTTTCTTCAAAACCAACTCCAGCTCCATTTGCCTTTGAGTGCCACTCATCTGGGAAACTGCCGTCGAGAGGGGAAACTGCCCAGAAAAGCACAGTCATAGAGAAACAGCCTTCCAGGGCTTGCAGCACACCTACCCACCACACAACACCAACCCAGCAAAATGCCTCTCCTGGCCTCACCATCAGCCCTCTCCCCAACACAGCTGCAAGGAGACAACACAGTGCGGGTACCCCCGGGAGCTGAGAAGAGAAGCCCTCTGCTTGTTCGCTTGTGATGGCAGCTCCGGGAGGCAGCAGACCACTCACACAGCACTCAGCTCAACACAAGGTCATCAGCCCCATCTCCAAGCTGCTCTTCAGTGCCTTTTGCCCACCGCGCTCAGGAACAGAAGCCTGCGCTATATGCCCCTGCTCTTCCCTCCAGGGAGCCAAGCGACTCCCCACCAGAGCCTCCAAACTACAAAAGCTCACAAGCAGCCCTTTGCCAGGGCCAGAGAGGGCCTTGCTCTCACCTTAACGAGGAAGACGTCGTTGAGGAGGCAGTAGCTGCTCTCTGCCATCAGCCCTTGGAGCTTTGCCTGCAGCACAAGCTGTCTGGCACTGCACGATTGACATGCCTGCAGGCCCAGGGCCATGGCCAGCACCATACGGAGGGCAGAGTAGACCTGCTTCAGGTTTAGCTCTGTCAGTTCCACGGCCACCACCCTGCAACGCAAAAGCAAAAGGGACCGAGATTCAGAGAGCAACGCAAAGAGCTGCAGACTTCCAAGGCAAAACTGTCAGAGAAGAGACATGTCATCCAGGGCTGTCTGCAAGGGAGCTCTGGACACACAGCCCCAGACGGACTCTTCTTCCGCATACCTCCAAGAGCTTCACAGAGGGCCAAGCTTTTCCCGCGTCTTACAAGGAAAAGCCACAGAGGGGCAATTGCTGCCAAGCCCCTGGCAGAGCCACCGCCACACCCGGTGTCTCCACAGCTCTCAGCACCTCCCCCGGCACAGCAACTTCCCAGCTGAAGAAGCAAGGGCTGAGCAAGTTGGGCCTTTGTGTTTGAATGCCACAGCTTTGCCATCTGCCTCCTACACTACGGGAAGGCTTGGCCACCCCAGGGGCCTTTGGGGATAAAAGCCCAAGGGCAAGCAGCCTTTCTCTGGCAGCTCCACCACACCACTCCCGCCTCCCCCAGCATCTTTCTTCTCTTTACTCTCCAGCTGCATGAAAAGCACGCAGCTTGGGCTCTTGCCAGCCCTTGCAGCCTGGCCTAAGTTTGCAAGAGCAACAGCCCTGGCTCCACAAGCCACTTCCAGCTCCCATGAGACCTAGTAGGAGAGCGTGCAGCTGCTCCATACCAGCGGCTCCAGGAGGCTTTTCAGGGATGCTGCAGGCCAACGGCCAGCAGCACTAGCAGAGGGGCTCGAGGATGCCACGAACATCAGTGGATGGGCAAGGGAAGTGTCCCACAGGTAGCGCTCCAAAACACTCACCTGTGGCCAGCAGCCTGGCCTAAAGATGCCAGCTCAGTGAGTAAATGGCTCTTTCCAGAGCCAAGCACACCCTCAAACGCTAGGATGCTGCTTTCGCGACAAGTCCCGTAGGCTTTCAAGGCACTTTCAAAGAGGGCAATCTCCTCCTCGCGACCTGTGAAGGCAGACAAAAAGCAAGCTGCTGCAGCGAGCTCAAAAGCCAACAACCTTGGGCAGCCTCCCCTCTTGCTGCCACTGCACCTTCCCTCCACCGCACCTGCGAGCCTGCCCGCACCCAGGGCTCCTTCCCACCCTAAGAGCTACAATTCTGCAGCTAGGCCTGCCTTAGGGCACTCACAGCCCCACCTTCCTGCTGGAGCCTGGGAGCAACTGCATTTCTGAAAGCTCCTGACACGCTGACGGTGCAGGAAGGCAGGAAGCACTAGGCGTCTCACTCTGATTCCCACCTCCACTTCTGGCCCAACTCCAACCTTACAAACGAGCTATGAGCCCAAACCTGATGGCCACTGCAGGCAACACCATCCCTTGCAAAAGCATCTCCATTCCCAGGCTGGTACTAGGAGCTACCAAGGGCAAGAAATGGGCATACACAAGAGCAAGGCATTCACCTACCGAGCAAGGGGCCGTACTCTGACCTCTCCTCCGTAAGATCCAGGCCAAATACGCTAGCAGGGGGAGAGAAAAACAAAAGTCAGTGAAGGAGGAAGAAGCTGGAGGACAGAGAGTCATGTGTGCAGCTGAGGACACACTCTTGCCTACCCGCTCTTCTTTTGAGCATAATGGCAGCCTGGCCACGCTCCCACCACCAAAGTTCACGCTCATTCAGGAGAGAGTGCAAACACCAAACAAGCACAGGGAAAACTGCCAGCACATGGAAGCCCAAGGGCTTCTGCCCACACTGGCACAGCACACGCTATCAACGTGCAAGCAACAGAGGCCAAAACATCATCCAAAGAGAACCTACAAGCCTGGCCCAGAGGAACAGCTCCAGTTTCACCAGCAAGTGAGCAGGAAGACAGGCCCGGCCACCCACACTTTCCCAGGGGACCAGCATGGAGCAAAGTGCTTTCCAAGAGCTTCCTGCTCAGAAGCAGCCGAGATAATACCCCCTGGGTGGGTCACAATTGCCACTGCATTGCACTTGCGTGCCAGCAAGCAAGCACAGGGCAGAAAGCAGAGTTGCAAGCCTTCTGGGCAGGGGCTGACAGGCCCCTCTGGGCCTACGGACTCCCAAGAGCCCTCTCCACCCCTACGCCATCACTCCCACTCTCTCAACAGCAACAGGCACCAAGGTGAACAGGCAAAAAGCACGGCCATCCTATGGTTTCCCTCTTCTCAGCCACAGTGGTGGGAGGCCTGGGGAGGGCAGCAGCTTGGCCTCTTTCTGCACAGCTCCTCTTTTTCCCCAAGGCTGCACCCTGTGTGCCTCCACGCCCCCAGGCAGCCTGCTCAAAGAGCACACTCACAGCTTCTGCAACATCCCCAGGTACTGATAGACAGTGCCAGGATCGCCAACCCCCTTCATCTGGGCCTTCGGCAGCTCCTTGAAGTAAGACCGGGGCAGCCGGGACGCTGCGTAGGTCGCCGCATCGCAGGACACCAGCCCCGGGTAGTGCTCCATCAGCCGGGCAGCCAGGTTCACCTTCTGGCCCATGACTGCCACAGAGAGAGAGCACGCGTTGACGTACTCAGGAGAGCAACCTGCACCACCCTTCCAGGCTGCCGGCTGCATCCCCTGCAGCACGGGCCAGCACAAAACCCTGCTGAGCACGAGCGAGAGCAACAAGGAGGCTCACAGCCCGTCCCCCGTCGTACGGCGGGACCCGCCCCGCCTCCGCCGTTCCCGACGCGCCGCCGCAGGCCAAGCCCTCGTCCTGGCCCGGCGCCCAGGGCCCACAGCTTCTTCCCCGACACTCTGCCTCTTCCCGTCAGAGACGCGGCCCGTGCACCCGCTCCGCAGACGGACACCTCGTACCTGTGTACTCGTGCCTGACGCGGTGGCCGACGACTCCGCAGAACGCCGTCCCGCTGGTGACCCCCACGGACACTGCCCTGAGGCGCAGGCAGAGCAGCAGGGATCAGCAGCGCCCGTGCGCAGTCCTGCCTGCCCACCGCCGCCCCTTCCCCGCGTCCCCGCGCTCTGCCGTCTGCCCCGGCAGCGCAGGCCTCGGGGACCGGCAGAGCCCGGCAGCGGACATGCCAGCTTGAGCGGGCTGCATGTGCAGAGCAGCCAGGCGCTCTGGCACCCCTCCGCACCCCCCGCCCCAGGCCGTCCCAGGCAGCACGCCTCCCCACTCACTCGATTTTCCCCAGCCTCCCGGAGCAGGCGGTGGAGATTTTAATCGCGCTTTCCAAGGCGCAAACGCTCTCGCAGGGCAGCTTTCCTCCAGGGAGGCCAAACACACACAGCAGCGTGCAGCCCTGCCGAGGACAGAGGCAGCACACCTTGCCGCAACGCCTGCACCAAACCCTTCCCGCCCTGAGACTCCAGCCTCCGCCGACTGCAGCAGAGCTTCAGGGCAACCCCAGGACACCCCAGGGTACCGCTCCCAACGCCGAGGCAGAGCTGCTTCTCCTCTCCCCACCGCGCGAGAGACAGAGCCGCTTCCCTCCTCTCCACCACCACCCTCGCCCTCGTGCGCGGGGGCACTGCTCCTCCACGCTCACCTTATCAAACATGGAGATTTTGTTGATTTCGCCCTTGTGAGGACGGAGGATCTCCGAAATCAGCACGCTGCTGTCCTGGATAGCCTTGCAGATTTGCGTTAGGTTGACCTTGGCAGCAAACTGCAGCTTCACAAAGAGGCAGGTGACCGGCCGCAGCTCGGATAGGCACGCCAGGGGCTGTCTGACGTCAATCTGGAAGACAGCAGCGGGCCACCTCCACCAGCCAGCTCGCCCTGGGCGCTTCCTGCCTGCAGCAGATACCAAGCCACAGCGCACAGAGCGGCAGCAGCGGGTGCTCTCAGAGGAATGCAGAAAGCCTCCTCGCAGCGCAAAGCAGGCGTCAGCCTGCGCGAGGCAGACACGCAACGGTGCAATGCGGCACTGGGCATGGATGGACACAAGGGGCCACACTCAGCAACGCTGTCACCGCTCCAGAGGCATCTCTCTCTTACCCCAGGGCCATGGCCAGAACAACACCAGTGGAAAATGTAGAGGGCAATCCACCCCGCCCTCACCCTCCGCGCTCTCTGCAGGAGCACACAGTTGGTAGGTTTCTGGCCCCTGCAGCACTCCTTTCCCAGGTTTTTGCATACGGGGGCATTTTCTTTGCCTTTCCTGCTGTCTGGAGAACTGCCGCTCTGCAACACACATCTCCTGTGCAGGACACTGGCTGGGATGTACTTCCTCAGCACCTTCCCCTGAGCACGATGAGGGGCCAAGGTAACAGCAGGCCTCAGGACGCCTACGCAAGGAAAACACACGCGGTCACTGGCAGCAGGGCGCTACGAGCCTGGCTACGGGGGCCTCGCAAAGCAGGGGCTGGCACTGCAACTCAGGGAGCAAGATCCTCCGCCCTTTGCCCGTGTGTTCCTCTGGCAGGTGCTCAGCCACAGCAGTCCCCTGGAAGCAGCAGGAAGCAGCCAGTGCCTCTGCTGCAGCGCAGCTGCGCCCCAAGCACAACCACTAACTAACTGCAAGGGGAAGAGGGCAGAGGCCAGGCCCCAGCGGCCCCTCCGCAAGCCAGTCCCCATCTTTCTGGGCAGGCACAGAACAAGGCAAAGCCGGGGCACTCACCTGGCATTTCAGGAGAACGGCAGTTCAGCTGGGCTTGTGTGAACTTGGAGAGAAGGTCTTCGCGCTCCGACACAGACATCCGCTGCACGCCTGTAACCTGGAGGCACACGCAGCAGAAGCACTGCCATCGGCCTCCCCAGGAGTCCCAGGGCATGCATCCTACCCTCCCTCCATCCCGCCCTCGCTTCCCAGAGAAGAGGAGGAGATCTCCGTGTAGCAAAGCCACCTTACTGGATTTGCACTGGGACAAACGCTGGCATCAGCAGCACACGAGCTGTGCAGCCATCAGCCACGCACCCCAACGTCTAGAGAACACCGCCACGACCCCAGCAGGGTCAAACCCTGACACTCCCTCCTGACCCCACCGCAAACCCAGCAAGCACAATCCACAGCTAACCCTCGGCTGGAAGGGCAACAGCTACAGCTCTCCACCTCCGCTTTACAGCTACAACCCCCACAACGCCCATCTCCTCAGCCTTCGCACACCTTCCTCCCTCACCACCAGCTCCAGGTGCCCCAAACAGCTCTAGAGGCCATCTCACCCACCTTCACAGCTCCTTGGCCTTTCACTCTCTTGCTCTTCACCTGGCTCTGGTTACAGAGCTCCCAGCTGCTGGCTGACAGGATAATATCCCTTGCACTTGCAAGGTTTTGCGCCTGCCAGACTTCACCCACGGCCTTGCCAAGGATCAGGAAGTGCTGCTCCTTGCGGTCTCCCACAGTCAGCAGTGACATGTGCCCTGCAGAGATCCGTGGGGAGAGACAAGCACGACTGAGGCGCAGAGCACTTGCACCTCTGCAGCCTCCCGCAGCGGCAGCTCTCCACAGGCTCCGTTTCAAGCTCAACCCTGGAGACAGGCTCCTGCTCTCAGCTGCTTCAGCTGGAGGCACCCATCCTTCATTACGGAGTCCAGCTGGAGTGGGTGGGGGTACAAAGTGGGGCCTGCCAACAGAGAGGCCTTAAACGGGTGCCTACAAAGAGGCACGTGAAGCTGACACTGACAAAGTCTTCACAGCCACAGCACCCCAGAGGCCCACCACACCAGCACCTTTGCTGGCCATCTGCTCAGGGTGCGTGCAGGCAGCTTGTAAGCGGCTGCCTGAGAGCACACAACAGCCTTCCAGGCAGAAGGTTTCCACTGGCCCCACGAGGGATCACCACCTCTCCCCCAGGCGGAAAAGCACCCTGTGGCCCTGCACAGGGCCATGGAGCCACACACGGCAGGGCTAGTCCAGCACACCCCATACCTATCTTCAGTCGGAGCTTCAGACCCACGTCTGTGTCACGGACGCTGTACTTCTCCTGGATTTGCCGGCAGCACTGCAGCACCAGGCTGATGGTGTCTCTCAGCTGTGTTTCCCTCACTCTCCACAGCACCAGTACAGCATCCCCTGCAGAAAGCAGGGGAACGGGGGAAGGCTCTCGTGAGACCTGACGCTCCCTGAGCTGCACCCCCTGCACGGACAGCAGGAACCAGCAGGTGTGCTGAGGAAGATGCACTCGTCGGAAGGCCTCCTCCTCAACTACAGCTCTCTGGCACAGGGATGCCTTCCCCTCCCCCAGGCCAGCTACAACAGCAGCCACAGAGGATGAAGGTGCACAGTGTGGCTACAGGAACACGGGCACCCCCGCAGCCGGTCCCACTCAGGGCAGAGATGAGAGGCCTCTCTCATCCCCTCCTTCCTACCATGCTGCCTCAACCCCCAAGCTCCCAGGCTGCCTCCCCAGCACCTCCACACCAGCCCTGTCCCACTGCAGCTTCCCGCTTGGGGCCCATGATGGCAGTTCCCCAGGAGCACCTGCGTGCCAACAGAACCTCCCCTCTGGGCTTTGCCAGCTCACAGCTCACTCTGTCCTCTCCCCTAGCACGCCTCTGCAGTGGCAGCAGACAGAGAGAAGTTTCATTTAGAAAGACATACCTGCAAACTTCAAGATGTCTCCTCCAAAGCCCAGCAGCTCTGCAGGCGAAAGAAAGCAAGAGAAGAGTCGCCTCTGCACCTTCTCCAAGCAAGCCACAGAAGCAGCCACTCTGCTGCCTGAGCAGCACAAGGGCAGTGCTGCCTGGTGGGGCACCATTCAGGAAAGCACAGCTCCAGCCCTGCCTCTACACTGCTCACAGGCACCACAGCACTGGTGCCTACGGTACTGGGCACTGCCCAAAGGAGCTAGTGAAGATAACACACCCATTTCTCAGCACCAGTGTCCCCCAGCACAAGAGCCCAGCTGCTCTCGGTGGCCCTCAGCGCCCACAGAAACCCCCAGCACGCGCAAGGAGGCTGCCTAGCGCACCTCTCTGCTCTCCCAAAGAGCAGCCTCATGGCACCGTCCCAGACAGTCCTGCAGAATGGCACTTACCCTCCACAATGTCGCCCATGTAGTCATTGAGCGTTTGCGTTAGCTCGTCCGCACCCCGCTCGAGGCTGACGCTCTGGCTAAACTTCTCTGTCAGAGCAGTGAAACCTCAAAGAGGCACAAACAGGCACAGAGGAATCAGCAGGTGCCTACATGGCCGCCAGCTTCACGCTCCCACCTCAGAGAGCGTGCGCATTACATCGTGCCCTGACCTGGCTTGTGACAACAAGCCTGGACCACCCAAGAGAAACCACCACTCTCGCACTGGCCACTGCTCCTGGCAGCGTGCCTTCTCCCACACCACACAGCCTGGAGCAGGGGCCCCCGGCCCATGTGCTCTTGCAGCCCATGGAGGAGTGCCTAGCACTGGGTACCTCTGCTGAGCCCAACTAGCCGACTCCCGGCCTCTTCCAGGCCTCCCCTCTCTCTCTCGCCATGCGGACGATCGGGACAAGCATTGAGGTGGTCCTTCTCGAGATAACCATCGGGTCGGTCTGTTTGTAAGTATCTACTAATAAACTGCTTGCTACTGAAGAGTGTTTGCATGTGTGTGTGTGTGAGTTTGTGCTGGCTGGCCAAACTGGATGTTTGGCCTCTGGGAATCTAGCTAGAACAGCTCGTCTCCCAGTGTCCCCGAAGCTTGGTGTCTCCTCGGTGTTGGTGTCACCCCACACTCGTCCCCCAGTGTCCCCAAGACTCGGCATCCTCTGGGTGTTGGTGTCACCCCATGCTCATCACTTGGTGTCCCTGAGGCTCGATGTTACCCTGTTCTTGTCCCCCAGTCCCTGAGGCTTGTCCCCCCAGTGTCCCCTGGGTGTTGGTGTCATACTGTGCTCGTCCCCAAGGCTCAGTGTCCTCCCTGGGGTGTCTCTGTTGCCCCATGCTCATCCCCTGTTGTCTGCAGTGTCCCCGAGCTTTGGTGTCAGTGTCACCCCTTGTCCTCAACGTCCTCCATGTGCCAATGTCTCCTTGCCATGGTCCCCAGTGCCTGCAAGTGTTGGTCTCTGGTGTCCCTGTGCCTCAGGGTCCGTTCAGCCCTGTCCCTAAGTGTCCCTGTGCTGGGTGCGAGCCACATCGTGGAGTGCCTGGGAGTCCCCTCCACCCTGTCCGTGGGTGTCCCTGAGCCTCAGTGTCCCCATGCGGCTGCAGGGCCACCTTCAGAAGACATGCCAGGTGTCTCCGTGCACTGGTCCTCCATGTCCCCAGGTGTCCCTGAGCGCTGGCCCCGGGTATCCCCATACCTCCCTCGTGTCCCCACATCACCCAGTATCCCCTGGCAAATCCACACGTTCCCTGACGTGTCCCCTCAGCAACCAAATGGGCAACATTTGGGCTGCTGCATCCACCTGCGTGGCAGCGACCTGCGGCCCCAGTTCCCCCAGTTTACGGCAGTGGTGAGACTGGGACCTGCCTCAAATTGCCCCCTGGGGACCCCAAACTGCCCCAGGGACACCCCTAAAACACCCTGGGGCTCCTGCAAATTACCCTGCCTCCCAAAGAGGCCCCACAAAACCTCCCCAGGGACCCCCAGACACCCAAGGGACCATAAAACCACCCTGGGATCCCCCAAAGCTCCCCTGAGCCCCCAAATGCACCCATGGCCCCTAAAACCACCTGGGAACCCCCTAAGCTTCCACCACTGACCCCCCCCAGTGCCCCCCAACTACCCCTGGGATTCCCCTCAGGGCCCCTCAGCTACCCCTGGGATTCCCCCCCCCCAGTGCAGGAGATCCCAAAACCCCCTGGGACCCAGGAGTCCCCCAAACCCCCACTGGGATCCCCCCAACCCCCCCTTGGATCCCCCAACCTCACCACCCCCTGCACCCAGGAACTCCAACCCCCCCAGGTGCTGTCACTGCCCTGGCCCCCCCAGATTCCCCTTCGGGACCCCCACCCGCCTGGGACCTTCCAGATCTCCCCGGGCCCCACTAACCCCCCTGGGACCCCAAACCCTCCCAGGAGCCCCCCTCCAAATCCCTGGAGCCCCCCCAGGATCTCCCAACTCCCCCCTACCCCGGGGTCCCAACCACCCCCATGGGGGCCCATTAAAACCCCCTTTGTAGCCCCACAACCCTCCAGAAGGCCCCCCCCAAACCTGCAGCACTCGGGGTGGGGGGCAGCAGCCTATTTCTCCCCCTTCCCCTAGGACAGCGAGATCTGGGTGTTTATTTGCCCCAGGGATGGTTGTTTGCCATGGGGGGGGGGGCGGTATTTACCCCCGCTCCGCGCCAATACCGCTCTCCCCCACAGCCTCATCCCAACATCAACCCATGATGTACGCCAAAACCCTGCTGCAGCTGGGCATGATGTGACCCCCCCCCCCGAGATGACAACACCCCCTCGAGGTCTCAACACTCCCCGGGGGTGACACCTTCCCCCCCCGCCGGGTGTCTCCCCTCCCCTGATGGCTTTTAATACACTGGATTATATTTATTCCCTCCCCACCTGCTGGGGGGGGGGGGCACTGGGGGGGCAGGGGTGACCCACCAATGGGGGGGAGGGGCAGGGGGCGACCGTCTAGGGGGCACTGGCTCAGGAGCTGCACCCCTGGCCTGGCCCCAATTTTACTGTCTATAATTAAAGATGTTAAAATAAAGTAACTATTGGAAGACTCGCGGGGGGCCCAGCGTCTGAGGAGGTGTGGGGAGGGGGGAAGGGTGTGGCGCTGCTGGCCACAGACACCTGGGTCCTCTGTACGAGTGCCGGGGAGCGGCGTGGCAGCATGCCCGGATGCCTGGGACCCTCCCAGGAGCCTGAGTCCCTTGGAGAATTGGGTTGTCCTGGACTTCTTGCGTTGCCTGGACTCCTGGGCTCCTTGGACGCCTGGGCCCCTCACTCACCCAGGGGAGTGGGGTTGGGGGGGGAGGTTCAGCGTGGGAGCCCCGGACGCCTGGGTCCCCTCTGCGTGGGGGAGAGCGGGGGGTGAGAAGGGGCACCCGGATGCCTGGGTCCCCCAAGGGGCAGTGGTAGAACTGAGAATCGTGGCTGGATCTGGTTGATCATGTCAAATAAAATATTGAATCGGCAACAAGTTTCTGTTGCTTAAACCATGGAACAAGAAGCTGCTCTGGGTCCTTCTTGTGTTCCCAGCCAAGAGGCACCTTATCACTAGCAACAAAACTTAAAAAAAACCCCATAGAAATCTTGACTTTTGCTGCTCCTCACTGGCACCTGCCAACGATCAAAAAGAGAACGGATCATTTTTATCCTTCCAACGCATCCGGGAAACGTCCTCTCGGTCCCTGCCGGCAGGGCTCGGTGGCCGCTTCCGCTTCGGAGAGCGCAGTTTAATTTAATCTGGAGGGGATTTAGTGAAATGCTAAAATGCAACATTAATCTCTAGGCGAGAGGCTGCTTTTTAAGCGTGGGGGGAAGCTCGTTCTGCGACGCGTGTTTGGTCTTTGGAGGAAAGCTCGAAGCAGGTGAGAACAAAAAAAAAGGGAATAAATCATTTTTACTCACGTAAGACTGATGCTTTTCCAAAATCCTAAGGGCTGTGAGTCATGGAAACTTGCTCAAATCTTTGCTGCATTGAAGTGTTTTCATATTGGATTTAATATTGTGGTTAAACGAGGGGATTTTTTTGCATGTAAGTGGTGGGATGAAGACGAGCAGATCGGCAGAGACCTCCTCGGCGACCGTGAGCGTGTTGAGCATGGTTTCATCTTGGCAGCCCTTGGTGGGCATGGCTGCTGCTGGAAGGAGCTTGGAGGCAACGTGAGCCAGTTACCCCAACCAAAACAGAAAAGACACGCATTTCCAAGACATTTCGTGGGATGTTGAGATCCTCAGGCTGAAGGAGATGCTGCTCCGTGGAGCTGATCCCAAAGGATGAGCCGGGGACAGCAGAGCTCCTGCCCTACCGCAGGGCTCTCCGTGCCACCAGCTGCCGGTAATGACCGTCCTCTCCAAATTCAAAGGACCGGGGAGATGTTCACCCAAGGAGACCACCGGTAGTACCACCACACCTCACCAGCTGCAGCAGAAAACAGCCCAAGGGAGCTGCAGGAAACGGAGGCAAGTAGGAGTCCATCGCCCAGGTCTCCACAAACAGGACTTGCACCAGATGAGAGCAGAAGAGGGGAAACGGGTGTTTGCAACGGCTCTCAATCACGAATGAACGAGGCCAACCAGAGAAGACCGTATTCTCTCCACGAATCGTACAAGATTCCCAGTCCCAAGTTTAGGTAGGATTTCCATCTTTATGTACTTCAGCCGTAACCTCCGTGAGTTCAGCAATTTGTGGAAAACGGCAGGAAGCGGTGAGGAACAGCGGAAAGGGTGGAAAATATTGGAGGACGAGGCAAAAGCAGTGGAAAAATGCATGAAGAGGCAGAAAACAGGAAAATGATGGAAAGTGGGATGAAACCCCCAAAGCGGTGGAAAATGCAAAAGTACTACAAAATCACCTGCAGAATAAATGCCAAAAATCCCACCAAAAAATTAAAACTTCACCAAAATGTCTCCCACAAAATAAAAGCTACTAAAAAACCCCACAGAGAATGCAAAAATAGCAGAAAACAGTAGAAGAATGTCAAGCCATTCCAGAAAATTGAAAATGCGAGAAGTGAAAAGTAGAGAGGTGTTGAGAGAAAACATAGAAAATGGAGTAAAGAGAAAGAGGGATGAAAAGAACCAATATATTCAGCTGAAGGCTGAGTATGCATACAGAAGAGCAGAAAATGTTTTAAAATCCACAAAAAATGGAAAATGAAAAAAAAAAGGGTTGAAAAGAGCAGAAAATGATGGAAAAACCCCATACCTGGAAAACTGCAGAAAGCATAATGACTGAAAATGCAAAAGGAGGGCTAAAAATGCAAAAAATAGCAAAATGAAAAAAAATACTGGCACATGACAGAAAAATTTAGAGAACATCGCAATACCCAAGGAACAGTGGAAAATGCAAAACCCAGCAAAACCTGGCCCCCAAAGTGGTGGAAAACACCCAAAGGAACAAGGAACACACACACACACACAAAACCTCCAAGTGGAATTCAGTAGAAAAGAGAAAAAAATGGTGGAAAGCAGGGGAGAATGTACAAAAAGAAAAGGAAGAAAATGCACAGAATTTCTGAGAAAAAGCAAAAATAAGAAGGTGGTAGAACAAGTAGGAGTTGATGAAAACAGCCAGAAAAAAGCAGAATATGGTGGGAAGGACTTAGAGGAGTAAAAATGGCAGAAAACAGAAACACCAGAAAAGGAAAAAAAAAAAAAAAAAAAAAAGTGAAAATTTCGAAGAAAAACTGAAAGCATCAGGGACTGACTAAAGAGCAGAAAATTCAGAAAAGGAAAGTAAAATGGTGGAAATCACAGAAGAAGATGGAGAAAACAGAAAGGATGGATAACATGAAGAAAATGGAACACCAAATACACTTAAAATGGTTAAAAATGGTTAAAGTGGTTAAGCCAGAAATGTCAGAAAGTGCAAAAAAAAAAAAAAAGTGGGGAAACTGAGAAGTGGCAGAAAATCAAAAAAAGGGAAAACCTGAAAACACTTCAAATGGGACAAAACGCAGGAAATAGAGGAAAATTCACACACCCCCCCCAAATATAATTGCCCAAAGTGTCCAACAGCAGCAGAAATCTTTGGAAAAAATACAAACAAAAAAGAAAGAATTGTGGAAAATGCAAAAAGCTCTATATGAGAACTGTGGGGAAAAAAAAGTGTAAAGCAGAGAAAGAATGGAAGAAAAAGGACACAAAAAAGGTTGAAAGGGGGAAAAAAGATGGAAAAAGGGAAAGCAGAAATGGTAGAAATGGCAGGAAAGGAGGGAGAGCAGCGACAGATGATGCAGGCACGGCAGAAAAGAGGTGGTGTAAAGCAAGAAGTGCAGGAAGCTGTGGAAAATGGTGAAGAGCACCAAAAGAAAGTGGAAGATGGAGAAACATCGAAATGGAAAATGAGGAAAGCGGGTAAATTGGAGGGGAAAAAGCAAAAAGAATATGGGCAGATGGAGGTCAGAAAACAGTGGGGATGGCTGTGATGTGCCAGCAGAGGAGCTGCACCAAGATGATCGAGGTTCTCCCTGGCTGTTGGCCTCGGGGGCCTCCCTGCTGCTGGATGGGTTGCTGGGTCCACCAGCCAGCTCGTGGTGAGTCTGAGTGCACACCAGAGCTATGCGTCCTGCTGGCTTTCATCCTTCCCGGGCTTCATTCACTCTCCGGTCGAGCCATGCCAGACCACAGGTACACAACAGACCAGATGGCCTCAGCCAGGAACAGGATGGGATTCCCGGGGTTTGCAGCATAGTGTAGCAAGCAGTTTATTAGTAGATACTTACAAACAGACCGACCCGATAGTAGTCTCGAGAAGGACCACCTCAATGCTTGTCCCGATCGTCCGCATGGCGAGAGAGAGAGTCGGCAGGCAGAATCTTTTCGGGCGTCCCCGAGGAGGCAATGTGGTCCTCGGTTGTGTAGCAGCCTCTCCCTCCTTCAGAAAACTCCGGCATTTATGATTACTTGCAGTAGGCGGGAGTCCCGGCACCTGGGGCCAACAAGTGCTGGGAGTCTAGCCCAGCTCCGCCCCGGTTGCATAACTGGGCTATGATACTGTGCACGCGTGTAGACTTATTTCGGGGGCCACATTTGACTTTGGGGGTCGCTATTTCACTACTCTTCAGCTTCTGACCTTCCTGTTGACTGCTTCTCATGGTGATTCTATATGTGACCAACCGCTGTTCTTTCTCACAGATTTCCAAGACCTTGTTGGTTACTTATTTGAATCCCGCTTAACACAGCGGTATTGTTCTAGGCACTAAAAAGTTACAGCACTAGACAATTCTCACCAAGTATCAGGTAGAACAGATACAAAAGTTGCAACATGGACCATTCCCATCAAGTATCATGTAGTGTGGATACAAGGGGCAGTGGTGGGATTGCTGCTGGCGAAGCTGGACTGAACTGCCAGCCCTGCTCCGTGTCCCTGAGCAGCTCCTATGGCTGGTTGATAGTGAAGGGACTGTTCTGTGGCACTGAATTCCCTGAAAGGGACTTGGTCGCACATTGGCCCAGCGCCAGCAGCTCCGGATTGCAGGGCGCCCCAGGGAATCAAAGCTGATGGCTCCTGGCTTTTGAGGTCTTTCAAGGGAAAATGGAAGCAAATAGTCATGGGGAAGAGGGAGAGCAGAGGAAAGAAGCAATTCCCAGGGACGGCGCAGGGTGGGCAGTGGTGATAGAAAGAGAGCTGCGTGGCAAACCCCAGCCCGGCCCTTGCACAGCAGATGCAAGGCCTGAGGACAGCGGGTGTCTGCAGAGGCTACAGAGCTTCTCCCTCTTGCCCTTGTGTTTCCTGGTCCAGCAGAGCAACTGCCCTCTTCCCCCTTGCCTTTCTCTCTCTCCAAAAAAAAATACACACACATGGGCTGAAGAAACAGGACTTTATCTTTGAGGAAAGCAGAGCAAGGGGAGGAAGTGGTGGAACACTAATGGGACAGGATGCGCTTAGAGTTGTCGAGCTGTCCTGTGCTGTGGGAGACACCAGCCATGGCCCAGACCTTCCAGCACACTTGCGTGTCTGCGGTGTGCAGCCCCACGGCATTGGCACAGCTGTGGCCGTGCTGCTCAAACAGAGTCACCTCCTGGCAGAAGGGTGACACCTCTGCCATGCTCTCTGGAGCCAGTGACCCAGTGCTCCAAAGCTGAACCTTGGTGGCGACCGCTCCCGGGCAGTTCTCAGGTTCAGCACGGTCTGTGTCACCAGGCAACGGACGGAGGGTTCAGCATCAGCTTCCAGGGGCTGGAGGGCTGAGACAGAAAAGATCACAGCACATAACAGACTCCCACAGTTGCAGACCTCCCTGATATCCTGCCCAAACAGGGCCCGTCCCACCCAGCCCTTCCCAGGCTGCGCAGGCAGCACGTGGGACAAAGGGATCAGCTGCAAGTTGCTGGTCAGGAATACCCCAGGTGACCCACAAATACTCACCTCCTCTCCCTCAAAGGGGCAGACCACACCTGCCTGGCTTATGGCAGGGCCAGCAACTGGAGCTCCCTTCCTGGGCTCCCTCCTCCTCCCTGCCAGGGCCTCCTGCCACAGCTGCTCTCACTCACCATTGCAGATCTGCTCCACCTTCTCCTTCCTCTGCTTCATTTGCTGCCCCAGGAGGCCTAGGCAAACACCTCCTGTCAGCCCTCATACTCCCCACCAAGACCCCAGCAGCACAGCTCCCAGCTGGCCTTGCCAGCCTGGCCACTCATCCTCCTCCCCTTGCGCAAGGCTGGCCTCAGCGTGGTCCCCGGGGTGCAGGATGCAGGCATGCTGTGAGGCACTGCAGAACCTCCTCTCAGCCCACCTGCATGGTCAGGGATGCGACTGGGGTAGTGGCTCACCAAGGAACCTCACGGCTGCCTCCCGCAAGGATGCCTCAGGCTTCTCCAAGTATGGCAGGCTCTGGTGCAGGTATGGCTCCGCTCTGCTCCTGTCCCTCAGCACCTGGAGACACCGCAAGGCCGTGGGTTGGCACCGAGACTCCCTGGGGAGTCAGGCTTGACCCTCCTCCCATGACCGGTCTCCTCTTCCTTCCTCCTCATGACCCCTGGTGGCCTAGGGATGCTGAGATCCCCCCCAAGCCTTATGACAAGGATAGCCAAGCCAGGGGCTCCTTCAGCATCCCAGGGCAGGACAGCAAGGGCAGAGGGGCCTGGAGCAGAGCCCGAGGCGGCTGGGGCTCTGGGCTGCAGCAGTGGGTGAGGGGCACAGCTGTGTGCCCTGCACACTGGGCAGCGGGGCAGGCTTCGTCCGGTCAGGGCCCCGGGACTTTGGCCTTGTCCTTACCAGGTACTCCCCAATCTTTGCCAGCCTTGGAGCATGTCCCAGCCTATAGTGGGGCTTAGGACCAGGGCTGCCCCTCCCTGCTGAAGGCAGCGGCACCTCTACCTTGTCCTTGGCCACTTAGCAAATTGGACCTCCCGCTCACATGCACTCAAAGGCACACTTGTCAGCAGCCCCTGCCATGGTGCTCAGGCCTCCCCCAGGTCATGTCAGCATCCCTTCCCCAAAGCACTGCTCCATACCTGGGCCGCTCTCTGGTTCTGCTCGCTCATGTGCAGGAAGAGTGGCACCAGGGTCCTCTGCATGGGCTGCTTCATCCTCTGCTTGTTCTTCCCCACCACAATCTCCATCAGGTCCTTGAAGAGCAGCATGGAGAGCTCTTGCACTGTGCTGTGGCTCTGTGGGGAGGGAGGAGAGCCGGGGAGGCCTCAGCAACGACTGCAGGAGCCGGGCATGAGAAGAAGGTTTTCCTTTGCGAGGCCTTGTCTTCTGCAGGCACAACTGTCCCCCTCCCTGGCCAGGGCTCGGAGCTGGGGACAAGCCTCTGCAGAGGCAGCACAACTGTGGCAGGAGGTGCCAATACACTGCCCAGTGGGCACAGGTGCAGAAGGACACACAGCATCCAGAGCCACGTCTACAGACCCACCCACACGCCAGAGAGCCCCTGCCACTCCCACCAGCCTTACATCATCAAAGCGTGGCAGAAACCTCTCCGCCAGCTGCAGAGCGATGTGGTTGGAGCCCTTCTGGTCCAGGTAGCTGAGGATGTTTCTCAGCAACAGCAAGCTTCCCGCACGCATGTCCCTGCGGGCATCCTGCAGCCACTCCACCATGTCTGGGAGCAGGCTCTGCATTTTCCTTGCCTGTGGCAAAGACACAACTTCCTTCTGTGAAGCAAGGCCAGAGCCCCCTGGCCACGAGTGCTCTGGGGGCTGATTTCCCATCAGGGCTCAGGGGCCAGGGCCAGGGCTCTGCACACAGCCATGGCTCGGGCACAGAGGCTGCAGTGAGGGCAGAGATCTCCAAGGGGGCCCTGAGCACACTAGGGCTTCTCTAGGGAGCAAGGCTCCTGCCTCCAGCACCAGCAGCAGCCGACTGCATTAGCCCAACCCTGTGATCTGCCTCATCGTCCCTCTCCCAGCAGGGCTCTGGCCGCAGCGTTCTCACAATGGAGGCCGTTTGGAAGTGGCTTGTTGCTGCTGGGCCTGGATCCCCGCCTGGCACAGCGGAGCTCTTCCCGAGGGCCATTGGTGCCTTTCTGCCTGTGCAGCACAGCCCAGGGGCTGCCATGAAATGCTTGGGGCACATCAAGAGGGCAGCGGGGACGTGGGAGCAGCTAGCACATCTCCTGAGTGCCAGCAAAGGCCAGTCCACTCTGTGACCCAGCACCACCTGCCAAGCCCCAGCCTGCCACCATGCCTTCACCCAGCTGCCCCCTGCTCACCATCTCGGGCCTCTTCAGCAGGCTCAGGAGACCTCTGAATGCCAGTCTGCGCAGCTCCAGGCCCTCAGCCTGCATGTAGCGCCAGAGCAGCGGCAGCGCGGCATCGTCCATCTCGGCAAGGTCAAGGCCGTCCAGCAGCTGAAATGCACACAGCACTGACGGACTGGCAGAGCCACCAGCACTGCCTGCAGCGTGCAGCCCTGCGTCCCACCCACCATTCAGGCCAAGGGCACCAGCCCCTGACACGGCTCACGCCATGGCCAGGGGCCACTATGGAGACACCCGCAGGCCCTGCTCCCAGCCCTGGGCCTCACGGCACACTGCACGCACTGCTCGCCTCCGCCCCACGGCCTCGGAGCCCTCTGCAGCCTCTTGTCCTCAGCCCTTGGAGGAGCACTTGAACACAGAGAGCTGCCGCAAAGGAGGCCCAAAAGGCAAGTGCTTGTGAGCGGTCGCCCAGCAGAAATGAGCCAAGGCCAGGGCTGCTAACAAGAGCATGGGCATTGCCCCAGCTCCATTCACCAACGTCACCCACCAGGCACGCGCACAATGCGAGCAGAGAGCATTCAGCGGCACCTCCAAAGAGGCACTGCTTGCCATGAGGCTCACCTCCACAAAGAAAGCCATGGCGGGCCTCTGGCGAAACTGGTCCTCCCCGCTCAGCAGCCTTGCCAGCTGGTGGAAGATCCAGCCACACAGGTATCTTGGAGCTCTCCTCATGGCTCTGGCAGAAGGAAGAAGGCACTATTGGTCCTCAGCTGAGCAGGCAAGCCTGCTCTGGGCCTGCTTGGCCCCCTCAGCCACTTCCCCCAGCACAGTGAAGGCAGCTCAAGGCAGTGCTTGGCACGCAGCCACGGCAGCCAGCATCATGTGCTCCTGCAGGGCCACTCTTTCCCCACCACACCTTGCCATCAGAAAGCCAGGCTCAGTCACCATTATGTTCCTCTGGGTGGGAGACTGGAGAAACACCCTTCCTACCTGCAGGTCATGGCCTTCCCACACATGCCGTGTCCTCACCCCTTGGCATTCCTCTGCCCCGGGGGCCTTCCCAGGTCCTTCTGCTCAGCTTGCACCTTTCCTGGGTTCTGCTTTGGCTGCCACTGCAGCCAGACCGTCCCCAATCCTCTCTGTGATGGGAGCCCAGGCTCCACCGGAGGGCACCACTCCTGTGAGGGACCCCCTCGCACAAATCCTAACACCAACTACTCCCCCAACAGCTCTCAAAGCTGGGCAGTAGTGGCTCAGGGAGCTCCCATGGCCATTTTGCTGTGTGAGCCCTTGCCACAAGTGGGGAGGCTGCAGCCCCTTTCTTGGAGAGCTTGCCCCCACCCCCCGTCCACAAGGAAGGACATTGTGTGGGCACCCCAAATCCACGGAAGAGGTGCTGGGGGAGAGCAGGGCGTAAAGGGCTCTACCTGGCCAGCACGGACACTCCCTTCTGAGATGTCTCTGTACGCAGAAACAGCTCCCAGCCGCCATTCTTCTCCACAGCCAGGGCTATGTGCTGATAGCCAGCGCAGTGGAAGAGACCCTTCATGGCCTCCATGGCACACCTGCATGCAAAGCAAAGCCCAGGTCACACTGGCAGCCTGGCCCTGCCTCCGACTCCAAGGCCGAGACAGGAGGAGTGGGATCGAGCACCTGACGTGGCTGGGGGCATGGGACCCATCCCGCTGGCATTCCCTCAGGAAGATGTTTGCTTCCTGGCAGGTGAACCCTGCTGTGAAGACCATCTGAAAGAGCAGCGCCAGGAAGAGCTGGGGGAAGAAGGCCTTCAACACCTGTGGGTCGTCGGGCTCCTGGACGATCACGTGCAGTGCTCTCGTTGCCTGCGGAAAACACCCAGGGACACCTCTCACTCCTGAGCGCTCCCTGCCATTCTCCCTGAACCCTCGAGCTGGGAGCCTCACGCACAGCCTCGTGCCATGGACAATGCAGATGGAGGGCTTGGAGAGCCTGACCAAGGCCAATGCCTGCAGGCTCTTTGGCCTCAACGCCTGTCCGTACACAAGGAGCCTTCCTGTGTGAGGGACACTAGGGGGTGCAGGGACAGGGGGAGATGGAGATTTCCAGGCCATGGCCAGCCTGAGTGTTTGTGTGCAGAGCAGCGCTCGGCAGCCCTGCGCGCTGGCAACGGGAGGCCTGGTGCTGGGCATGTTGTATCCCCATGCAGGGGAGGTGCCTGCCTGGGGGCACACAGGCAGGGCAGAGGGGGCCCACAGAGCCAGGCGACAGCCAGGGGACCAACGAGGCCTCGTCCCGTAACTCACAGCCAGGGGAAGGATGCAGCTGTTGTCCCTCTCGGAGGTGGGCTGCTTGCGCAGTGGCCATTGCTCCAGCAAGCTCAGCAGCTCCTGCAGCATGTCTTTTGCAACTGCGGGCTTATCCAGCAGCACCTTCCACATGGTTGTGGCGATGCTGCAGGCCCAGAGCGCTCTGTCAGTGGCACTTCCTCGGCCACAGCGCCAGAGCCTGGGCATGTCCTGGAGCTCCCTGGACGTCCAGCAGCCCTGACCCTGCCCACCCCCTCCTCACTGGGAGCCCTAAAGGGGGCCTGCCCATGGAGGTTGGACAGGACCAGGCTGTAGTGCCTTGTGGGGAAGGCAGGGAGCATGGCCGCTGCCTGCTGAAAGCAGGCTCCCTTGCTCAGCTCTGCCTTCTGCAGAGATACTTGATGCATGGGGACTGGGCAGTGGTGGGACAGACAGAGGACGCTGCCCCGCAGGCGTGTCCTGGGAGTCTCCTTGGGTCTGGCCCCCTTTGGGCCCTTCTCCCCATCTGCGATGAGCCCTCGAGCCTGACGGGCCCCATACCTGTTGCAGAGCGGGGAGCAGTAGAGCAGGCTCACGGTCACCTCCTCAGGGTTCGAGCAGCACAGCTGGCAAAGGATGTTGTTCAGGGTGACCCGGGCCGACAACTCCCTGACGTAACTCAGGTTCCTGTAGAGGCACCTTATGATCCGTGGCACCTGGAAGACCCATGGGTGAGAGTGGGGCTCCTACCAGAGAGCAGCCATTACCCCACTTCCCACTGACATCCCCTTCCTTCTCCATGGCTCCCAGTGCTCCTTGCTGCCTTCCAAGGCTCTTGGGTGCCCCAGACCCCTGGCTCTGGTGAGGTAAGACCATGTCCCAGAGGGCTCCTGCCCCACGCACGCCACCTGCAGCCTGCTTACATCTTCCAGTGAAAGAGACAGCGCCCACCACAAACATGTTCAGCATGTGGGCAGCCACCACGGTGCTATAGTTGCTGCAGTTCCTCATGCCCTCGATGGCTGTGACAATGACGTCTATCCCCTCGGAGGGCTGAAGGTTTTTCACAAACAGCTTATGGGAGAAAGGAGGTGAGGGAAGAAATGTCACGCTCTGTGCCACATTAATGGTGCTTAGCTGAGCAGTGGACGTGGCTCGGGAGAGGTGGGCGGGGCAATGCTGGCACTGTGGTCCCAGCAGAGCCAGGGGCGGCTGTTGGGTTGTGCAGCGGCACCGTGGGGCACGTGGCCACAGGGCCATCAGGGCAAGGGAGGATGGTCGCGGTCAGGGTCACAGCGCACTGGCTCTGCAGGCAAGCACAGCTTGACGGTGGCCCTCAAGGCTGCAGCTGCTGCTGGGACTCTTGGAGTGAAGTCCCTGCCCACTCCCCACACCAGCACAGTGGAAGCGGCACTGGGGGAGAGCTGGGCTGCCACCAGAGTGCAGCCTTACACAAGGTGCCACTGAGAGCTGCTTCCCTCTCCACCACGCGCCCTGCCCACTCTGCATGAACCGCGATACCCCCTCAGCCCTGCTCATTAGGCAGCCCTCTGCTCATCCAAGTCCCCTGATGACCCCATGGCCAAGATTCCCAGCAGGGGAGGTGCTCCTCACATTCATGATGACACTGAGGTTGCAGGTCCATGACACGCAGAGCTCGTCGTCAGCTTCCCACTCCTTTGGGTTCTCCACATGCCCTTAATTATCCTGCAATGGCTCGCTGCCTGAGCAGGAGCGGAAAAAGAGAGCAGTCAGGAGGAGTGGAGGAGCCTTGGAGGGGGCAGACTGATGGCCTCAGGGAGAAAGCAGCCTGGCAGAGGAGAAGAGCATGCCAGTAACGTCTGGGGAGCAGGATTCCCCAGGAGGCTGGGGGCCCCTTGCAGGGGACAGAAGGGGCAACTGCTTTGAAGGCTACCAAAGGCCTGGGGGGGTTCAATGGGACTTTGTGGTGTGAAGCACCTCAGGATCCCTAGTGCGAGCAGGGGTTGCTGAGCATTTTCCACAGCAGGGTAGTCCAGCACAGCCACTAACATCCTGCTGCCCTACTGCTCCATCAGCCCTCTTTACTGCTCCTGTGTCTCACGGAGCAGAGTGGCCGAGGCAGGCTGATGCCCTCCTTGGCCCTGCCAGGCTCGCCAGCTCCACAAGGATGCAGCCCACCACAGCTTCTCTTACGTTTTCGTTGCACCACAAATATGAAGAGGCAATGAAGAGCGTCCAAAGCCCCATGGCTCGTCTCTGCATCCTCACAGGCGCAGCAAAGTATGAGACGCCCCACCAGCTGTCCCACTATGGGCACAGAGACCCTTCTGTAGCCGGTGGGGCTCTCCTCAACTCCTCCAAAGGGGCGCCAGACCTGCCGAACGGGCGGTACAGCTAGAAGGACTGATGGCAGGCAGTCGCCACCAAAGCCCTGAAGCCAAGAGTCTGCCCAGGCATGCAGGCCAGGTGAGTCAAAGCTCCGGAGGGCCCTGCAGGCCTGGCCTCCCAAAGCAGCAAGGCAGCACTGCCACACCTCGCCTCACATCGTGCTCCCTGCACACTCCTGCCCTGCACAGAGCTGGGGCACAGCTGGGGCCTCAGAAAAAAACGCCTGCAGAGAGAAGCTCATGGCAAGAGGAACAGAGAGCTTTTGCCTCAGGGCAGGGCCTTGCTGAGCGCTTTGACCTCTGGCCAGGCTTCCGTCACAGGCACCCCGGAGCTGAAGGCTGCTCTGGTCTGCAGGCAAGGGGCAAAGGGGTGGCTGGGAGGTGCATGCCTCCTTACCTCCAGTGAGGAATAGTTGGACAGCACATTGCTCAGCCTCCCAATCCTCCCCACGGCCCTCTCACACACAGCTGCTCTCTCCGAGTTGGTGAAGGGCAACAGGAGCTGGGAGGACAAAGCCTACTGGTCTGCCTGGGGAGCTGACACCTGCTCCAGCAGAAGCAGCTCTCCTCAGCCCCTGGCTGCACTGATACAGTTCAGGAAGGCAGGTAACCGCACACCCCCTGCACAGGCACCCTTTCCACACACCCCCTCCGGAAATCACCCTGCGTGCAGGACATTCCCTGGCGGTCTGCTTGTGGAGGTTGGGCTATGGCCTCCTGGATGGCAAAAGAACCAACCTTCTCAGCTGGGCTCCCCTTGCAGGATGGGCGGGTCCTAGCAGGGCCCTGCCCCAATCAGATATGGAGAGCAAAGGACAAGGTTTGGGGGGCGGGCAGGGGGATCGCAGCAGGAGCTGCCATCTGTGTGGTGCTGAGAGAAAAAGGACACAATTCCTCCCACATCTTTGGTGCAGGAAAGGCTTTGAGGGCAGAGTTGGCCCTGGAGTGCAGCGAGCAAGGCTTTCTCATGACCTCGGAGGAGTCTCTGGATGGAGAAGGGACTTGGGCTGCAGCCAGCGCACCCCAGGATCAGTGCACATGAGACTCCCGGTCACCTAAGGGAGGTGGGCTCCCTCCCTGCACTCTGCAGCCTCCACATGGCACTGAGATAGGAAATGGCCACTTGAGGGTATCGCTTCCCCCTGAGCTGAGGAACAGTCCCTGTGAAGCCCACTCTTTGCAAATGCCACACCTGCAAGATATTCTGCAGCTCCAGGAGGCTGGAAGTGGCAGAGTTGAGCACCAGCACCTCCAGCATGTTATCCATGCTGTCCAGGGTCTGCAGGGAGGACAGAGGGTTGTGACACTCTTTCACCGCTCCCTGGCACACACCAGCCTCTGGGCTTTGCCTGTGGCCACACCCAGAGGAACGGGTAGAAGGGAGGAGGGTGGGAAAGCAAAGCTGAGATCGGGCCCTGTCTGTGATCTTACAGTCGTCTCTCAGCACAGGCCGGGCAGGGGCAAGAGCAGAGGGGCTGACAGGCTCCCCGTCACTCGCCCAGTGCATACCTTGGAATAGAGGCAGGTGTCCAGGTTCTTCATGTCTTCTTTGGCAGGAAGCAAGAAGACACTCCTGAAGCAGGTGTGCAGGAGGATGCTCTTTTTGCCCTCCAGAACCAGCTCCACGGCACTGCAAAGAGAGAGAGGCGCTTGCTCAACACTGGCGCTGGCAGCACTGCCTTGATGCCCTGGCAAGGTGGATGTGGACCTCTGGGGCAGGAGTCCTCGGGCTGGGGCAGCCCTGCATGGGGGCCTGAGGGGTGCTCCTTCCTTCCATGACACTGCTCCTGGGACAGAGGACAGTCCTGCTTGGTAGGCCTCACGCCACCTCAACCATCTGCCTCCCCTTCTCTGGTGAAGGACAAGGTGCCCTGGGCAGCTGCAGGTAGCCCTGTGCCCTCCCATCCCCTGATGACAAACCTGGGGCCAGGGAGAGCAGAGGCCCAGTGGGCAGAACCACCATCCTCTGTCCACGATGGGGGGACACCTCCCAGGCAGGCACGGTGCCATCAGGACCATGCTCTGGAGAGGTCTGGGCCAAACCAGGGGCTGACGTACGTACCTCATTGCCCGGCCCAGCCCCGCGCGGCCCCTCACTCACTGCTCCGCCGGCTCCGTGACGCCTGGGCCCTGCAGCCCTCGGAGGATGCCTGGGGAGAGCTGCTGCCCTGGGGAGTCCCGTCCTGCTCCTGGGGTGCCCGGGGGGTGCGCGGGCGGCCGCCCTCCTTCTCCCAGGCCGCCTGGGGGTGGCTGGGGGGGGTCTCTCTTCCATCCTGCGGGGCAGAGCAGAGGCTAAGGGGGAGAGTTTTTAAGGCAGAGCTGGGCAGGTCCCCGCAGGGGTGGTGCCGGCACTGCAGCGTCCCCCCACCCGCCCCGGCCCTGGCGCCAGCTCTCCTGCCCCACAGCCTCTTCCGCAAGGCTCTGCCCCCACCACGGCCGAGGGCCCCCGTGGCTCCGCCACGCTGCCCAGCCCCAGCCCCAGCCCCAGCCCCATGGCTCCCACCCGGCACAGGAGGTGGGAAGGCCTCGGGAAATGCCTCGGCTCTGCAGGGCTGCTGGTGCGGCAGGGAAAGTCGCGGCTGTGCTCAGCGGCTCCTGCCCGAGCCCCGTGCACTCCTGCCCTCTCCCGGCGCCGTCCTCCCAGACACTGCGGGGCCGCGGCGGGTCACCAGGCAGGTCCCAGCGGCCCCGTGCGTGGCGGTGCTGAGGTCACCTCTGCTGCCCGCAGCGGCTCCACGAGCAGCAGCCGCCGCCGCCGTGGCCCCAGGGCCTGAGCGCCGCCGCCCCGCGGAGGACAGAGCTGCCGGAGGCAACGGGAGGCAGCTCCAGGGGCAGCGCGGGGCTGCGCACGGCCACCTCCCTCCCGCTTCAGCCCCGACGGACCAGGCGCTGCAGCCACTCACCTACCGGGCACCAACCGCTAACCCCAAGCCCTGCTCCTGAACCAGCCCCGGCCCCGACTCCAACCCCTCAGCCCAAACCCCACCGCTGAGCCAAGACACACACCTCTCACCCCTTTCCCTGGCACTCACCTCACCCCCACCCTCAGCCCCAGCATCACCACACCAACCTTCCCCCAGCCCTCACCTCCAGCCATCACCCAGTCCCCCACAGACCTCGCCAGTGCTCACCACAAGCACCAGCACCCCGAAGCACCGCAGCAGAACCTCCCCCCAATCCTCCCCCCGGCCCCCACCCAGCACAGCCACCCCCCGTCCCCGGCTCCACCCGCAACACCAACCCCCAAGCAGAAACCCCAAGGAGCGGCCTCGACCCTAACTGCTAACACAACCCCCTTCCCCGCTAGCCCCACCCACACACTCACCACCCAACCTGCCACCCCTCGGCCCACGCGTGCGCTGGGATCCTGCCGACCCTGGGAGGCAGCGGAAGCGCAGGGACTGGGAGGGGCCGGAGCAGCCGAGCTTGGCAGGGACCTGGGGAGCTGGTCTGGTCCAGCCCCGCGGATCAAGCAGGGTCCCCTGGAGCAGGCTGCCCTGGAACAGGAGGGGCCGGTCTGGAGTCTCTCCCAGAGCAGAGACTCCGCAGCCTCTCGGGGAACCTCTGCCCGCCTTCGGCCCCTTCACAGTGAACAGGTGATTTCCTGCGCTCCGGCAGAATTTCCTGCTCCGCCATCCTGTGCTGCTGCCTTTCCTGCTCCCTCTGCGCACAGCAGGCCGCTCCCGCGCGGCCGCGGGGCAGAGGCCCCCGCCGCCCACGGGCCGGGCCCGGGCGAGCCCTGGCCCAGGCGCAGGAGGCGGCGGGCAGGGGGCGCTGCGCCCCGCCGGCCTGCGCCTGGCAGCAGGGACAGCCCCGCCGGGGCACGCCATTGGGCGGCCGGCACGTCGCTCAGGGCACAGCCCGCCCCCCAGGCCCCCATTGGCTTGCGGCCTCCCCTCGCGAGCTGATTGGCCAGGCGCGGGCGGCAGCCCTGAGGGCGGGCAGGCTCGGTGCCGCCCTGAGGCCGGCGCAGCCGCCCCGCGCCCGGCCCTGCCGCCGCCGCCGCCCTGCTCCGCCCGCAGAGCCCCTGCAGCTCTCAGCCCTTCCCCGCTCGCGCCCAGCCCTCGCCCCCTGCCCCAGCCCCGCAGCCCTCGCCCGCAGCCCCATGCCTCCCCCACAGCCAGCCCCCACCAGCGCCGCTCCCCAGGGACCCCGAGCAGAGGCACAGCCCTCCCTGGAGCCTCCCCCGACCCCAGCCCTCCACGGGGAGCTCCGACCCGGAGCCCGGGCCGCACCGGCCACGCCATCTGGATTCAAGTAGTCGTTTTCCCCACGCGCTCCTGACCAACTTCAGAGACAGTTTCGCTTTCTTCTCTGCCTCAGCCAAACTATGAAATGCAGGATTAAACTCGGAGCAGGTGGAAGTGGTTATTTCTGGAGCCCGGGACTTCAGGCTGGCAGTGTGCTTCCATACCACCGAAACACCTAGACTGTGTGCTCCATGGCAGGAGCGTCTCCGTTAGCAAGGTGCGATGAAACAACACAACACAACATGAAAACGTGCCGCACAGAATCACAGCTCTGCCAGGTCCTTCCTAGGAACATCTGCAGGAGCTGCTCAGTCCAAACAGAAACCGCAGCTCTCTTCTTTGAAGAAATGCAGGCTACAAACAGCCACTCACTCTGCACAGTGCTCCCCAAATGCAGGCAGTATTATCCCACCGGTAATCTGTTCCCCTGTCTCTACTGGATAGATTTTTGCCCTCTGGAGCTCTGTGGGAGACGCTGAAGGCACCAAGTTCACCAGACGTGACATGTGCTCACGATGGGCAAGACCTGGGTGTCTCCTCTTGCAGGGACATGGGGTGTTACCTTCTCACCGGGGGCACACTGACAACTGCAGCAGATACCCCAAACCTGTCTCAAACAGCTTCTGCCTTTTGCTGTTGCCCATGGCACAACCAGGGTATTGAAGCTTGGTCACAGCCCCTCTTTAAAACTGCACTTAGCGGAGGAGTGCCACCTGCAGCAGCATGAGGTCAGGGACTGGCAGTGGGCAATCAAGTCATGCTAACCCTAAGATGGAAACTTAATCTAAATGTAACTCCATGTGGTAATGGCAGAGTGAGACGGGTACTATAGCCACGTAAGGCAAGGCTGTGGTTGCAGTGTGACCTCTGCTTTGGACCAAATCCGCACACAGGGGCCTGGGTCAGAGGCCATTTTTTCTGTGGTTGCTGGTCAGTGCTGCCAGCACTGCAGCTGCAGTGGACATTGTTGATTGGTGTGGGACAGCAGGAGCTGTGACTGGAAGGGGTCTTTGGACAGGCAAGGGACAGAAAGGAAGGGACAGGAAAACGTGGTGCCATCGCAGAAACTGGTGCCATGCCACAGAGCTCCCCAGGAGCGGACACCCGACTGCAGGGCCGCAGTGCTCCTCAGCTGGAACACTCTGCTTGCAGCCCATCCTCCCAGAGCTGGGATGGTGTCTCAAAGCAATTTCCTGGCGGTGAGTGAAAGTGATAGTGTCAGAGACCTGATGCAGTGGTTTGCAGAGAAGGGTGTGCAGAAGGGGCCGGCAGCTCGACGACGGTGAGGTGCCGCAGGGCACGGGCCGCTGCTGCTCTCCCCGCCAGGCACCAGCGATACTGCCAGGGCAGACCTGGGGCAGGTCACGCACGGCTGCGCTGTCCCAAGGGCGCCGGGGAAGGGCTTGGGGGCCGTGACCGCGAGGCGGGCAGGAGAGGCGGGCCTGCCGCTGCAGGCCCCAGGCGCAGGAGCAACTGCTGGGCAGCAGCGTCGCTCCGGGCTCCCTGCGCAGCCGCCGCCAACGCCCGTCGCTGCCGCAGCTGCTGCTCGGCGGCCGCAGAGCAGAGCCGCGGTGGGGCCTGGTGGGGGCGGGGCCAGCGGGCCCAGGGGCGGGGCCATGGACACACAGGCCCCGCCCCCATCTGCAGCAGCGACACCTCCCTCGCTGTGACCTCTCCCACTCTGCGCGCCTCCATTGGCTCCTGTGGGATGGGGCGGGGACTCCTGGGGCGGGACCTGGGAGAGAGGGGCGGGAGGGGGCAGCAGTGAGCATGCACTGTGCGGAGCTGGGGTGGGCAGGGCAGCCGAGGGGCGG
Source organism: Rhea pennata (assembly GCF_028389875.1). Lineage (NCBI taxonomy): Eukaryota > Metazoa > Chordata > Aves > Rheiformes > Rheidae > Rhea > Rhea pennata. The sequence continues at coordinate 2,893,442 of NW_026907679.1, forward strand.
GGCCCCGAGGGTCAGGAGGGGCGGGGCAGGGCGGAGCATGCGCACTGGGGCTGAGGAGGCGGCTGAGGGGCGGGGCGGGCCGGGGCAGCCCGGGCCCTGCGGGCAGGGAGGGGGCGAGAGGCGGCTGCTGCCGCGGGGCAGCGTCTCCCGCTGCGGGGCTGCCTGGAGCCTTTAGCTGCAGCGCCGGGAGCTGCCGCCCCAGCCACGGGGCCGAGGGCTGGGCAGAGCGAGCGGCCATGTGCACGGGGGCGGCAGCAGCCGCCGCGGCCCGGCCGTGTGCCAGCAGCGGCTGGGCAAGGCCCGGCCCGGCCTGGGCCATCTCTGGCCCCCGGGGCCCGCTGGCTCTTGCGCCCCTTCTCCTGGCGGCCCCGCGGCTCGGAGCTGCCTGCGGTGACCATTTCTCAGCACCGTCCCCACTGTGAGAGCAGGGCGCGGGCCCAGCACTGCTGTGCGTGGGCAGAGCGTGGGCAAAGGCACTTTCGGAGCAGACCTGCTGGTCTCTCCGTGGGCTTCGGAGTCTGGGACTCTTGTCCAGCCTGGGCAGCTCCTTCTCCCTTCCCCACACCCCACGGGCAGGGACCTGAAAGCAGAGACTCGGGGAAGCGCCTTGCCTTTGGTGTCGTCCCTGCCGGAGCTTCCTCCTGAGACACCCCCGGGCAGTGTCCTGGGGGCAAGCGGGAGCTCTGAGCAGCCCTGCCCCACGCAGCCCCCTGTGCATGGGGGAATGGCCCTGCCCTACCGGGGCCGCTCCTTCGCCCAGAGCTTCCCCAGCCCCTGTTCACCCAGCTTGTAGGTATCCCCAGACATCACCTGGAGAAGGCTGGGTTGTGCCTTGTGTCTGCTGGGACACCGATGCTGGCGAGGTGTGACTGAAGTGTCAGCTTGAAATGTGTCTCTGGCTGAAAGCTGAGCTGGAGGACGTGGGCGTTTTTTGTCGTCGTGAGCTTTACCTTCTGCAATACCAGTGTGTGCTGAATGCAGATGCATTTTTAGAGGAAGGGCTCTGCATTTAACATGCACCCCCCACTGCTTTGTGTGTGACCTGAGTAGCATATGGACAGCAGCTCTTCCGTGTGTTCTACTCACTGCTCTGCTCACTGCCTTCCCTTGCCACCTCAGCCCACGCAGGGAAGCTCTTGCACTCACACCCAAAGGTGGCCAAGGCACTCTAGGATCACAAGGCATGTGCAAATGATCAGCACAAGAGCAGGAACAGAGCTGGCTCCTTCGACAGTGTTGCTGTTTTCAGAGGGGAAAAGCCTGTTTTCTTTGGGCAGAGCAGGCTGCTGCGTTCCACCTCCATCCCTTCAGGAACCTCAACCTAGGATGGAGGGATAGGGATTTTGTTTAGGAATAAAAAAGTTAGAGATACAATGTAGAAATACTGGAGAGTCCTGAAGGCCTCCTGAGCTCAAAATAACCTCGGTTCCTTTCCTTTAGTTACTTGGACAAGGAGACCTTGTGAAGGGGAAAAGGGGGCAGAGGCTTTGAAGCGAGGCCCAAGTAATGAGACAGCCTCAGGCTGGAGGTCTGCTGCAATGCCAGCTGTCTTCGCTGCACAGGCTCTGCAGCACAAGACAAGGCCCCACAGCTGGGTTCAGAGAGCACTGAGGGCTGGGTGCCATGGGCAACCTAGCTCTGGGCACATCTTCAGCTCTCGCAGAGCCAGGACCCCAAGGGCTATGAGATTTCCTCAATTTAAGCAACAAAGGCTTTGGGGCACCCAGACAAAGGCAGTCAAGAGATGCTGGCATTTATTATAAGGGACTTTGACTCATCGTATAAGGCACCAACAGTCTTCTAGGAAAAATGGGCACCAACCCACAAAACCAACCCGGCTTTGTGTGAACATGCTGAGGTCTGTTGTGGCTCAGCGCTTCGCAGACGGGGAGCAGGCCCATTGCTGCTGTTTGTGCTTTTGTGGTCAGTTGTGCATCAGTAAGTGATTGGTGATCAGCATGGACATGGGTGCTGTTTGTGCCTGGTTAGGTCAATCGTGCCTGAGTCCCCAACAGAGCAGGAGCAGATCTGTGGCTTCATGGCTGCCTGTGAGGTCACTTCTGCCTCAGTAGGTGACACTCCAGCTCAATGCATATTGCTGATGGTTGTGTTTGTGAAGTTATTGGGCCTCAGTATTGGCTAGGCCACCAGCAGCCACCTTGTTGTTTTTGTTTTAGAGAGGTGACTTTTGCTTCAAGGAACAGCTTCAAGCACATTTCTGCTTTCGTGCCTGTGAGGTCCCTTGTGCCTCAGTACCTGATCGGCCAGCAGCAAGCACATGGCTTCAATGCAGAATCTGAGGTCGTTGTTGCTGAAAAAACTGAGCCCTTGCTGCTTTTTCTGATTCGGAGCTGACTTCTGCAAGAGCACCTGATAGAGCAACGATATGGAGATCAGCGCTGTTTGTACTTCTGACGTTGGTGTGCCTCAGCAGCAAGCCCATGCCTTCATTGCCGAGTGTGAGGTCACCTTTGTTCCTTATGTGAGAGGCCAGTGGTAGGAATGTGGCTTCTGTTTCTGCTTGTGAGGTCACACTTGCCTTATGATCTGATAGGCCAGCTGGTGGCACACGGCTTTGATGAAGACTGTGAAGTCACTACTTCCTCAGAACAGGATCTGCAAGCAGCAAGCAAAGTCTTTTGATACACAGTGTAAAGCCACCTGTGCACCTGTAAATGGCAGGCAACAAGGAGACACGTGACTGCTGTTTGTGCCTGTGATTTTTATAGAATCGTAGAATCGGTAAGGTTAGAAGGGAGCTCTGGAGATCATCTAGTCCAACCTCCCTGCTCAAGCAGGGTCACCTAGAGCTTGTGCGACAGGGTTGCATCCAGGCAGGCCTTGAGTATCTCCAGAGAAGGTGACTCCACAACGTCTCTGGGCAACCATAGCACTGCCCTGGGAGAAACTGAGGCAGAAGTGACCTCACAACCACACACATCAACCACATGACCAGCACTGTCCCACCAGGCACTGGGGCACAAGTCACCTCACAAGCAGAAGCAGCAGCCATGTGACCAGCACTGGCCTATGAGGCCCTCAGGCACAAGTGACCTCGCACAGTGAAGAAATTCCTCCTCAATGTTGTTGCTGTTTCCGGTAAAAAGTCCCTTGTGCCTCAGTGCCTGATAACCCCGTGCTAGAGAAATGGCTGTTGTTAGTAGTTTTGAGGTCCCTCGTGCCTCAGTGCCTGATGGGGCAGTGCTGGTGACATGGCTGCTGTTTAGTTGTTGTAAGGTGACTTCTGCCTCAGTGCTCATTGGGGCAGTGCTAGGCCATTACTGCTGTTGTGTTTGTGAGGTCACTTGTACAGCAGTGCCTGGTAGGCCAGCTGTAGGCATGTAGTAGTTGTTTGTGATTTTGAGGCCACTTATGCACCCATGCCTGACAGGCCAATGCCAGGCACATGTCTGTTGTTTGTGCTTCTGAGGTCCCTTGTGCCCCAGTGCCTGACAGGGCAATGCTGGGCCTCTGACTGGTGTTTGTGGTCCTGCGGTCACTTGTGCCTCAGGGCCTGATAGGCCGCTCCCAGGCAGGCAGCTGCTGTTTGTGCTTGGGAGGTCCCTTCTGCCTGAGGACCAGAGAGGCCAGTAGTAGGCCCATGGATGCTGTTTGCTGGTGTGAGCTCGCTTGTGACCCGGTGCCTGCTAGGCCAGTGCTGGTCATGTGGCTTTTTTGTGCTTGTGAGTGAGGTCAGATCTCCATGAGTCCCTGATAGGCCAGTGTCATGGCTGTGGCTGCTGCTAGTGGATGTGAGATCACTTGTGCCTCAGTGCCTCATAGGCCAGCTACGGTTATGCGGCTGTTGTTTGTGAGGTCGGGTCTGCAGCAGTGCTGGATAGGACAGTGCTGGTCATGTGGTTCATGTTAACTGTAGTGAGGTCCCTTGTGCACCAGTGACTTGCAGGATTATGCTAGGCCCATGGGTTGTGCTTGCGTTTCTGAGGTCAGTTCTGCCTCAGTCCCCGACGGGGCAATGCTCGGCCCCTGGCTGCTAGTTGTGGTTGTGAGGTGACTTGTGCACCAGGGACTTACAGCCATGCACTAGGTCCATGGCTGCATTTGTGCTTGCGAGGTCGCTTCTGCCTCAGTCCCTGACAGGGCAATGCCAGGCCTACAAGTGCTGCTTGTGTTTGCAAGGTCACTGCTGCCTGAGGCCCTCAGAGGCCAGTGGTAGGCCCCTGGATGGTGTCTCTGGTTGTGAGGTGGCTTCTGCACCAGCGCCTGATGAGCCAGTGCCAGGCACCTGTCTGCTTTTTGTGGTGGTGAGGTCACTTCTGCCTCCGTCCTTCCTCGGACCATGCTAAGCCCTTGGCTGGTATCTGTGGCTGTGAGGTCACTTGTGCCTGCGGCCCTTGTTGCCACTGTTATGGACATTGCTGCTGCTTGTGGTCATGAGGTCTCTTATGCCTCACTGCCTGATAGGCTGGCGCTGGTCATGGGGCTGGTGCCTGTGACTGTGAGGTCACTTGTGCATGAGGGCCTCATAGGCAGTGCTGGTCACATGGCTGCTGCTTCTGCTTGTGAGGTGACTTGTGCCCCAGTGCCTGGTGGGACAGTGCTGGTCATGTGGTTGATGTGTGTGGTTGTGAGGTCACTTCTGCCTCAGTTTCTCCCAGGGCAGTGCTATGGCCATTGCTGCTGGCTGTGCTGGTGGGGTCAGTTGTGCCTCAGGGCTTGACAGGCCCATGGTAGTCATGTGGCTGCTCTTCTTTCTTGTAGGGTCACTTGTGCAGCCTTGACTGATGGGCCAATGCTAGACCAATGGCTGCACTTTGTGCCATGAGTTCACGTATATATACATTTATTTATACTTACATACATTTATTTATGAGTGAGTGTGTGTTATTAAAGAACAAGAAAAGGAGAAGGTGTGCTGGCTTTGTGGATCTACCAGTTAGCACCCATCTCTGCGCAGAAATGAAAGAAATATCATGACTCTGTGTGTCTATTGTTTGCCTGCACACTGAGAAAACAAATCCAATTTTCAGACAACACCCTGAGCTACTGGCAACACTCTTCCTAATACACCTCAGGAGACCACTGGCCTTCTTGGCCACAAAAGCACATTGCTGGCTCATGCTCAACTTGTTTTCTACTAAAACTCCCAGGTCCTTCTCTGCAGAGCTGCTTTCTAGTAGCTCAGCCCCCAGCCTGTACTGGTGGGTGGTGTTATTCCTCCCTAAGTGCAGGACTCTGCACTCGTCCTTTATTAAACCTCATGAGGTTCCTCTCTGACCAGCTTTCCAGCCTGTCGAGGTCTCTCTACATGGCAACACAGCCCTCAGGTGTATCAGCCACTCCTTTCAGCCTGGTATCCCATCTTACCAGGAGCTCCTTGCTCATCCATGCAGGTCTCCCGCCCACTTTCCTCTACCTCTTTCTCCTTCGGATGCACCGCTCTTGGGCTTGCAGGAAGTGATGCTTGAATACTAGCCAGCTCTCTCAGACTCCTCTTCCTTCTAGAGGCTTAACCCCTGGGATTCCTCCAAGTAGGAATCTGAAGAGCCCAAAGTCCACTCTCCTGAAGTCCAGGGTTCCAATCCTGCTTATTGCCTTACTTCTTCCATGCAGGATCCTGAATTCCACCATCTCGTGGTCACTGCAGCCAAGGCTGCCCCTACCTTCATGTCTCCGACCAGTCCTTCTTTGTTGGTTAGGACAAGGTCCAGCAGGACTCTCCTCCTCAGTGGCTCCTCCACCACCTGTGTCAAGAAGTTATCATCGATGCTGTACAGGAGCCTTCTGGATTGTTTGTGCCAGGGCCTGCAATCATGAGGCTACTTCCAGCTGTCTGTGGAGGACCTCATCGACTTCCTCTTCCTGATCAAGTGGCCTGTAGTATACACCCACAACAGTGTCCCCCACATTACCCTGCTATTTAATCCTCATCCAAAAGCTCTTGACTGGCTCCTCCTCTACCCCTGGGAAGAGCTCGATACATTCCAGTTGCTCTCTCACATAAAGAGCAACTCCACCACCTTGCTTTCCTGGCCTGTCTCTCCTAAAAAGCATGTAGCTGTCTATGATGACATTCCAGTCAGGCGAGCTATACTAAGGGCAGTGCAGTACTCTACTGACCGTAGCCTCTATTTCAGTAAGCTAAAGCATCCCAGGTCCCTCAGCCTCTCCATAAAGGCCATGTGCTTGAGGACCCCAGGCCTATCTGGAAAGACCTCCTCTGGACCCTTTCCATTTGCTCCCCATTCCTCCAGCCCTGGGTAGCCCTCATTGGGACACACTGTTCCAGACATGGCCACACCAATGCTTAGTCAAGGGGGATAAGACCTGCCCTTCTCTGGGTGGCCATGCTCTTCCTAATGCAGTCCTGTGTGCATCCGGCCTCATTGGTGGTGAGTATACACCACAGGCTCACATGGCATCCTTTTTAATGTCCACGCCCTTCTCCTCAGGATCAGTCCTCTGCCAGTGAGGTCTCTGCCTGTCCTGATGCATGTGTTGTTCTGCCTGACTGATGAGGCTTTCAAACAGGACAGGGTGCAGGGTATACCCCTGCAGACCCCACCTTTAACTGTTATCCTGGTAAAGCATGACTCATTCCTGAAAATGCTCTGAGCTCGATCATCCAACCAGCCTTTTGCCCATCTGAATGTCTACTGGATATCCACTACTCTCCTCTTCTCCACATGTACAAGTCTTTTATTACAGAAGGCAATCAGGTTGGTCGGGAATGATTTACATTCAGGATACCCATGCAGACTCTTCCCAGGCACCTTCTTCTCCTGCCCAGACATGTGACTGGAGAGGCTGGCTCTATGACACCCTCTTCAGAGTGAGGTTGAATGGCCGGCAGCTCCCTGGTTTGTCCTTGTGGCCTTTTTTTTGAAGATGGGCACAACACAGTCCTTTCTCTGCTCATTGGGACCTCCCTTGATCTCCACAACCTTTACAAGAGGATAGAGAGCAGCCTTGCTGTCCTCGCAGTCGACTCTCTCCATGCCAACCATCCAATGCCACAGATCTCTGTAGGCTGAGTTCTAGAGACTTAGGCCCTGTGGGTTGGTTTTCTCCTCAGGAGTCCTGACTCTGGGCACAACAGCTCAGAAGGTCTTGTTGGTGAAGGCTGAAGTCAGGAAGGACCTGACTTCCGTAGACCAATCTACATCTGCTTTTACTGGAAATCTCTGCCCCATTCAGCAGTGGGCCAACATTTCCTTTTATATTTTTTTTGCTATGATTGCAGCAGTAGCAGCTCTTCTTCCTGTCCTTCACGTCCCCTGCAGGTGTCTGTCCCAGTGGAACTTTAGCTTTCTTAGTGCCATTCCGACTTTGCTGGACATTGTTTCCAAATTCCTCCTTTGCAGCCTCTACCTTCTTCCCCTTTCCATATGCTGCCTTATACCCCTGGAGCTCACGTGTGAGCTCGCTTTTTTAACCAAACCAGAGTCCAGAGATGTCCACCAATTTTACAAACTGTTCGTTATGGAGCATTCTTGTTCTTGACAGATGTGTCCCTTAATGATCTGCTGGTTTTCCTGAGCTCTTCTGCCCTGCAGAGCTGCTTCCCTTGGTCCATCCCATGGAAGAGCTCCCTACATCCAAGCTATCCCTTCACACGTAGGGCATCCCCCTCCTCATCTTCTGCGGTGGTCCCTCCTGAAGAACTTGTACCTGCCATTGAAGGACTCCAGTCAGGTGAGCAATCTTACCACATCTCTGTTATTCCAGCCAGGTGATGATCTTGTGACAGCTTGTGCATTGCTCCTGCCTGCACCCCAGGCTGTGTGTGTTTGCATACATTCTGGCTTCAGCACCTCAGTTGTAGTGGTGACCAAAGATTTGTCACGTGTTACCAAAGACCTTATGTATGCAAAGGCTTTGAGTGCAAGTGGTGGCTTACTGGCATGGATAGCAGGTGGCAATGTAATGGTGAAAGAAGGTTCCCATTAAGAGAGCAAACCCTGCAGTGCCCAAGGCCAGGGAGGAACACAGCTGGGCTATGCAGGAATAGTAGTAGTGGAGTTGGCTGCCCGAGCTGACTGTGTGACACCTTGGGGCCCATGACAGACGAACCAATCTCCAGGCAGGACAAAGTGTTGCTGAAGAAGTCTGAGAGCCTGGGCAACCTGTGATACCACCACTCTTAGGTCCTCATTAGCCCAGTCCCCAGTGTTGGTATTCATTTGTTTGGGCACATGTAGGAAACCCGAGATGCCCTGGGGCACGTGCCCAGCAGTCACTCCAAAGGGGCATGGTTTTCCTTTAGGTCCCAGGGTGGATCTGTTAGAGACAGGTGGTTGTGCTGGACACCCCTGCCATTTGAAATCACGTGTCTGCACTGAACTAGAACTGCTGTTCCTAACAGTGGAATTTTCATTAGTTTCAGCTTCATAGCATCGTTGCAGATGACCAAGTTATTTTCCCACCTAGCCCCCACCTGATGTTCTAGGAGGATTCAGGGCTCCCAGTCACTCCATCAGAGCAAGCAGACACTGGTACGTGCCTGGGATGACCTCTGTCTCTTCCACTGTCACCAAGTATTTGTGTGTGAGCAACTGACTCCCAGCCTCCATCTCCAGTGATTGGAATGGGAGCTTAGACAAGGAGCTCGCATGCAGACCTCTGTGCTGTGCTCCCTTCAGTTTTGGCAGGGGGAATCCTACCTCCTGTGTGTTTGTGGAGGTCACAGTGGGGATAGGGGGATCTGAATCTAAATGCAACCCAGGGTCTTCTAAACCAGGATGTGATGCCGAGATTGACCGAACCATGTGTCAGTGAACTCCCTTCTTATCCCTGTCTGGGTGTCGTGCCTAGTTAGGAGATGGGATTAGGAGCTTCCAGATGAGGACATTTCCACTTATCATAGACAACCATCCTCTGATGAAATAAATGGCAATGTTGGAATCAGTCTCTCTGCACTCTTTAGAAAGGGAATACAGGTGATTATTTTAGCCTACTTGAGGGAACATCTCCCAGGAGGAGGGATCACAAGGGACAGAACAACTCCTGCCTTCAGCTGGTCCTGTGCTGAGGCCAGTTTTGGGGACAGAGGTTGCTCATGGCAACCTGGCAGCACTCCTGAGAGATGGCTGTGTCCAGAGACAGCTCCTCTGCAAAGAGCAGCAGGACTCTGGGCACTGCCTGCTGCTGTAGAGATGAGATGAGAGAAGACAGAAGTGAGAGGCAGTGCAGAGTGAGAGGCCGGAGGAGAGCTCCTTGTGGGAGAAATCTTCACAACCTTTTGCATGGTAAGTCTCTGGCTCCAGGGCAATGCTGCTGTGTTTCCTGAAGGAGTCTTCTAAGCCCATCCCATCCCGTGAGTGTGGAGGATGGGGAGATGCTTCAGAGCAAGGATTCCCTGCCAGAGGAAGGAAGAGAGGTCCGAGGGACATATCACCCTGCTCCTTTCTTTGAGGGATGGCTGCAGGGGTTTGAAGCCTATTTGTGCACCCAGGTGGGCATGGACTGTCCTTCAGAGTGGAGTCTCTGCACCCCAGGGTTCTGTGTGCCTGGGGCAGGGACTCTGCTGCCTGCGAGGGTCAGCACTCAGCCTGCCTGGGAGCTCCACACAATGCTGCAGGGTGAAAGCTATGGGTGAAAGAAGGGACTCCTGGTAGGACAGGTGCTTTCTTCTATGGAGAGGCTAGTGCATGCAACAGGGCTGGGGGTCATATCCAGAGGTGACTTTTCACCAGGAATGCCAAGGCAGGGGAGAGCTGAAAGAGAAGGTACTTTCATGAGTTGGTGCTTTCAGTTATTTTCTGTTTGGGTGCGGTGAAAAGGGACTGGATCTGTCAGGTTTAGACAGGGGACTGAGGCTGCAGGACAGTGGCACTGAGAGAGGAGCAGTTCTGGGAGGGACTTGGCAAATGCCTTCATCTACCCTGAAGCCTACAGATAGAGTCAGCAGCACCTTTCGAGCCTCAGCTACGTTTGCTTCACCTGCTCCTTAGCTCCTACAAACCTGGAGGTGCCCCTGGACAGTGCCCTGCCTCTGGGAGCTTTCTGCAGGGCAGAGCTGAATGCTCAGCAGGTGGGATGGGGTCTGTGATCACTGAGAGAGAAGAGACGTGGGGACAGAGACACAGCTCCCTGCAGGGATGGGTTTAGGCAGCAGAGCCATGGCCAAAGTGTGAGAGGAAACTATCCACTCCAGTGCTGCCTCTCCTCTCGCACCCAATACAGCTGTCTTCCCTCAAGGCTGTGGGGTACAGGACAGGAGTCATTTCCTCAGCAGTCAGACATCCAGAAGTAACACTCCTGAGTGTGTCTCTGTTCCTCCCTGTCCCTGCCTCCCTTGCACAAATACCGTGATGTTGCTCCCTGTTTCTTTCCTACCTGCCCATGCTGCCCTTGTCCTTCCCCTTGGGCTCTCTAGGCGTGGGGGGGTGGGTGTTGATGCAGTTCAGACACTGACCATGTGGTATCTGTCATGAAGATATGTCTTTGACAGTGAGATGCAGAAGTCCCCCTCTAACCTTTGGGGCTCTGGACAATGCAGTTGCCCAGACAGGAGGCAACTCTCTCTTCTGAACATCCTCAGCACCCTTAGGACATTGAGCCATTTCTCTGGGGTGTCTGGCTGGGCTGCAAGCTGCCCTCCAGAAGGGCACAGCTCTCCCTTTGCAGCTGGGTGTAACCTAGGTGCCTTAGGGAGAAGCACCTAGATACTAAGAACATGGAAATGCTACTGGGAGGCTGGATGTGGGCAGCTGGAAGGAGCAACGATGTGTTGCTGGCCAGAAGGGGAGGGCTGAATATCCCCCCCCCCCCAACACACACACACACATACCCTCTGAAAGAGTGCTGGTGGGCACTTTGGAAGTGGATTTCTCTGCTCTCCACAGTGCCATTTCCTTTTTGGTAACATGAAAAACCCTTTTGCAATTGCTCTCCACCTCTGAGATCGGGGCAGAGGGCACCTGGGAACAAGCCAGTGCTCCTCCCTCTACACCAAAGACGGAGTGAATCCTTTGGCCTCGTTGGAATCAGAAATGGTCATTCTGAGTGCAGCAGAAGTGTGGATGATTTCTACCTCCAAGAATCCTCCTCCGGTGTGACAGGGTCAAAGTCAGCTAAAGAAAACAAACCAAAAAAAAAGCCTTAAAACTCTTCATGAACCTGCATTGTTTACAATGGAGTGGATCAAATTTGACTGGAACTGGGAATATAAATCTTAGTCACATCTGTTCCCTTGTAGGCAGTGCTGTAGGTCAGGGCTGACTCCTCGGGAGCGCATGGGCAAAGGCCGCTGCTCCTCACGGCAAACTCAGCCAGCACAAACCAGAGTTTAAGCCCTGGAGCTCAGTGATGGTGCTGCTGAGATGGGGAGTGCTAATGTGTGTGTGTTCGGGGGGGGGGGGGGGGTTGAAAGAGCTTTGCTCCGAGAAGTGTGTCCTAATTTGTGTCTATCTGTTCTTCCTTGGACAGTCCTGCAAGCTCAGGAGGTGCAAAATGTCCAACAGCAGCTCCCTCAGTGAGTTCCTCCTCCTGGTGTACGCTGACACATGGGAACTGCAGCTCTTGCACTTCTGGCTCTTCCTGGGCATCTACCTGGCTGCTCTCCTGGGCAACGGCCTCATCATCACAGCCGTAGCCTGTGACCACCGCCTTCACACCCCCATGTACTTCTTCCTCCTCAACCTCTCCATCCTCGACCTTGGCTCCATCTCCACCACTGTCCCTAAATCCATGGCCAATTCCCTCTGGAACACCAGGGCCATTACCTACTCAGGATGTGCTGCAGAGGTCTTCCTGGTTTTCTTCTTGTTTTCAGCAGAGCACTCTCTCCTCACTGTCATGGCCTACGACCGCTATGTTGCCATATGCAGACCCCTGCACTATGGCACAATAATGGACAGCAGAGCATGTGTCAGAATGGCAGCATCTGCCTGGGCCAGTGGATTTCTCAATGCTCTCCTGCACACTGGAAACACATTTTCACTACCGCTCTGCCAAGGCAACACAGTGGACCAGTTCTTCTGTGAAATTTCCCAGATCCTCCAGCTCTCCTGTGCAGACTCCTACCTCAGGGGAGTTGAGCTTCTTGGGATTATTAGCTGTTTAGTGTTTGGATGTTTCATTTTCATTGTGCTGTCCTACGTGCAGATCTTCATTGCTGTGCTGAGGATTCCCTCTGAGCAGGGCCGGCAAAAAGCCTTTTCCATGTGCCTCCCACACCTGGCTGTGGTCTCCCTGTTTCTCAGCACCGTCATGTTTGCCTACCTGAAGCCACCTTCTCTCTCCTCCCCAGTTCTGGATTTGGTGCTGGCTGTTCTGTACGCAGTGGTGCCTCCAACAGTAAACCCCCTCATCTACAGCATGAGGCACAAGGAGCTTCAGGAGGCAGTGAGGAAACTGTATCAGCTGGTACTAGTTGAGCAGCAATGAGCTACCCATCTCTCCTCACAGCTGATTCCCAGTTCATCTCCAGCATCTCTTGTGCTTTGGGAGGTCTGTCTGTGATAGTCATGTTTGTGCAGAGATGTCTGAATTCCTCCCACATTTATGGAAGCAGAAACCTTGTCTTTCTCACCCAGAGGCCTTCTGTAGATCTGCCTATCACTGTGTCAGAGCTGGCCTCCCGAGTAGCATCTCTTTAATAAAAGAGGGTCTTCTTACTACTGTGTCCGATTGCTGGAGTCTTTTCCCAGAGATAGAGCCAAGAGTCTGCTCAGGGAATTACACCCAAAAAGGCCCTGTTGTTGTGCTTACATTTTCCATGGGCTTAGGGGCATCATCGCTTTTGGGTGATGTGTGTGGGAATGAGGGCTGGATTTAGCTGTCACTTGTGAGTGCCCAGGGTGCCTGGAGAGGGTGAGTGATCAAGAGGTATGTGCTGGGGACTGTCCCACAAATTGGAGAGCTTGTGACAGATGGCCGTCCTACTGCAAGGGAATATGGAGTCACCTAGAGAGCACAGGGCATCTCCAGGGGCAGTGTGTGCCTGGAATGGGCAGTGAGAAGAGATTCTCAAAACCAGGCAGAGTAAAGCAAATGTGAAGGGCCAAAGCAAGGAATGCCGCACATGTCCCTGAGGAGAGGGAGTGGGCTGGGTCTAGTGACACCTCTGAACACATCCTGAGCAATGTGCAATGCCCTGTGATTGCTCCATCCATCCTCCACAGCCACAGACCCTGGTCAGGAGGTTGTCATACAGTGATGCTGGTCCAATAGCCTCTGCCCTGATCAGCGTGGCCAAGACAGAGTCACCCTGGGGCCTCACAGCCCGCTCGCCCTGCAGAGCAGCACCGGCAGACCAGGGCCTATGCAGAGCCCAGGGGAGGGGTGCAGGAATGGCTGACCAGGCCAGCATGCACACACTGATCTGAGAAATGGCTCTCTGTGGAGCAAGGATGCCTGTAGAGAAGAGCAAGGGAGCAATCGTGTGCTTGTGGGGAGGAATAAATGAAAACCTGTTGCTATGTTTGTCAGTCCAGGGCAGGCTGCTGTGTCACTGCAGCTGCCTGAGGCACCTCGGGCCCAGGATGGCTGGTCAGAGGGTCTGCAGACAACCAGTGTTAAGGATCTCCTTGTCATGGAATCAATGGAGACATGGAGTGACTGGCCTCCATTTCCTTGTGCCACTGCTGGCCCTCAGCCCTGGGGCTAATGGGAAGGCTGACACCCCTCCTTGCCTCCCAGGAGCTGCTGTGCTCTTCAGAGTGCCTGGGCTGTGCGGTAAGCATCCAGTGCTCTGCAGCTCCCTGTGGCAGGCACTGCAGTGGGTCTCCCTCATCTTCAGCTGCTCTGCTGGGTGGGCTGGGGAGAGGGCAGAGGAGGTGGGAACAGGTGGGGGCGGAGCTGGGCTGGGTGGGGAGAAATGCCAGCAGGCAGCTACTGCATGTGAATGGCAGTGTGACAGCAGAGCTATGTACTCGCAGGGCAAATTCAGGTCTCCTGAGAAAGGCACCAAGACATGGTGAGCACAGAGGAGAAGAGCTCAGGTTCTTCCCTGTGCTGTGTGCTGTGACCACAAGGCAGAAAAAGGAGGGTTGGATACTGGCATAGTGTGGGTACTCCATTAAATCAGGATAGATTTAATAGAAGACTTACACTCCAGACTACTTGGGTAGCCCTGGGAGCTGCCTGGGAACGTCGCTGATGGGAGGTTGCTGGAAGCACAAGTCAGAAACCAAGGTGGGACTCAGCTTGTTGTATCCTACAGGCACCTTAAATCTACTAGAACTCTTTCCTTATCTCAGCTGTGCTCAGCTGGAGCAGCTACTGGCTGTGAAGGAGCTTGACATTGTTGATGAAATGGAATATGCATGTCTGACCTTGACAGAAGTTTGGTCAGTGTGCAGAGAACACATTCTGGAGCTGCAATCACGCACTCTGCCAGACTGACTTTTTGCCAGATCTCCCGTAGATTCTTCTCCGTATATATGCACACACTGTTGAAGCTACTCCATGATCATTGTCCCAGACCAGCCCTTCCAGCATTGACCGCACACCACACACAACAGCTGTGAGGTGGTCTGTGGCCAGCTCCATCCTTCAGCATGTCTCTATATCCCGATGGAGGGGAAAGGCCAGCCTTGCGTGGCCTCTCTTCTGCACAAGACCCTGGAAGATCCCAGAGCACAGTATCTGTCAAACCTGCGTGGAGCACACCCTGGGCTGGGCAAGGGCTAGGTGAGTTGATTAGAAACTACAGGCCAGGTGGCCAGGTACTGGAAAAGGTTCTCTGTGTTTCATCGCCTGTCACATCACCATGAACACTCCAGAATATCTGGACACATGCTTGAACCTGGCTACAGTGTCTGGGCCAGCTTCACTCACCTCAGGTGGGTACAGTGGGATGGGGCCCTGGCTGCTGCTGTCCCCCCCATGCCAGTCATGTGACTGTCTTTGGCTCCCAACTCCCAGTCCTGAGGGGAGCAACTGGCCCTTGCTGCATCCTGACAGTGGCAGAGTTACAATGCGAAAATAGCTCTGTGCATCTGCAGCTGAATCTCCTGAAAAGACACCAGACATGCCCAGGACGATGTCTTGTCCAACTCCTGGACAGGTGTGCAACTAGCTGCCCAACACGGTAGTATGCACACAGGCAGTGGTGCATGTGCAAGGCCTCAGAAAACTCCTGACAAGCTGTGAGGGGGCTGAGTGCTGGGTTTAGTAGAGAGGCTGACTGAGGTGAACGGTGCCTCTGCCAACCACTCCCAGCACTGCTCAGGATGCTTGGAAAATCAGAACTTTCCTACAGGCTCCAGCTCCAGAATGAGCTCAAGCCTTTGTGCTTCCAGAGCCTTGCTCACTGCCATTTCCTTTCACTGATGCTATCAAGGGAGGTGGAGAGGGGGAAGCCAGGACAATGTTGTTCACAAAAGGCTTTATCAATTAACCAGATGAACCTCCTCCTGTGTGCATCACCAGGTTGGTTGGGACAACAGCTTTTCGATCTCTGGTCACCCGCACGGATGTTGGGGGCTATAATGTGAGCATTGAATTGAGTTCTATCTCACCCAGGCACCTAAGCACACCTGTGATTCTCTCCTAGCTCCATGAGTAGAGTATCTTCAACAGACTTGAAGGCAGCTGGTCAGTCAGAAAGTGTTTGCTTCATGAGCCTATTACAGAGATGTGATTAGGTTCTGATCTTCTGGAAAATCGTAGGCACACGGATTCAAACTGACTACGCCCACAGCTGGGAGGCCTGGCAGCAGCAATCTCAGGGCCTGGTATTTGTACTGACAGCCACAGTAACCACTGTGCAACCTTCAAGAGGTTGTCCTCATGGTGAACATGCATTAAGAAGAAAGCGCTGCTTTCCTGGACCTGCTGCTCTCTGGGCCTGAACACATGCAGCTAGGGCCTTGGCACTGCTGCTGTGAGGCACGCAGGCAGAGGAACCTGCACCCATGGCACCTGAGGCCATGCTGTGGTGCTTAGAAGAACTTAGCTCGCCCCTTACCTCCAGCACACCCAGCTCTGCCAGCAGATCCCCCCTGCCCAGCTGCTGGTACACTATCCAGCTCTGCTCATCTACGTGGCTGCTTGTGGAGCTGTGGGAGAAGCCACTTCGCTGTATCAGGCTGTGGCCAGACTCTTGTCCTTTCCGCAGTGACAAGGGCACCCTGGTGCACAGGAACACAGAGAAAGGAGCCCAGCAGGCTTTCCTGGCCACCCACAGGAGATGCATGGCCATGCAAGGAGAGGCGCAGCTGCCCTGGTGTCCTGACGACAGGGGCTGCATGAGGCCTGGCACCCCAGCCAGGTGTGCCACGTGCCAATGCTGGGCCAGCAGACCCCTGGCAGGGGAAGCTACGGCAAGGCTCCAGGTCCCCGATGTCACTGTGCTGTCACCCGTCAATGCTGTCACAGTGCCGCAGGGCAGCAGAAGAGGTGGAGCCTCCCAGACCCCCTGCCAGTTTGCCAGGCTTCGCAGCTGGCACACAGATGGCTGCAGCCAAGGCTCTGCAGGCTCTCTGGAGGCCTCCCTTGGGCAGAAACGCACCCACGCGCAGGCAGCAGGGCTATCGATGGCTACCAAGCAGGGCTTTATCGAAGAACATCTCAGGGCACCGGTGCCTGCGTATCAGCACACCCACTGATGGGAACACTCAGCAGCTGCACCTCCATTTAGAACACAGATCCTTTCCTGGCCTTCTTCCAGCCTTACCTCCTGACCTTGCTTTGCACCTTCTCTGCCCCGCTGTGGTGCTGAGGCTACTCCCTGCCGTGCCTCGCCTGCTGGTCAAGGCCCTGTGCCTGATGCTCCGCACTTGGACACTGCCTGACGCTGCCTCCCATGCCCACTGCCACTTCTCCATCACAAGTCCTATGTCTAGCCTGTTCCTCCCTCTGCCCTTGACCACCTCCAGCCCCCTCTTAAGAAGTCCTGCTAGCTCTAACAGCAGCTTCCCTCCCACCTTGCATGCCCACCATGGACCTGTCCTCTCAGCACAAGTCCCAGTTCCTCGCATCTCTCTCGATGCCCTCTTCTCTGTGGTGAGTGAGCTCTTAATGCCAAGAGGCAGGAGTTTGATCTGTTTGCGCTGAGTGAGGAGATCATTTGTGGGTATGTAGCCTTAGTAGGCGAGGGGCTGTGGTGCTGAGCAGCCGCTTGCTCTCCATGGAGGGAGGGAGCTCACCCTGGGGCTAGGGCATGAGCCCATGGGTGCCTGGAGACAGCTGCCTTGTCCTGAGCAAGCTGATTGGAGCCATCAGGGCAAGAAATATCTTGATGCCTCGGTCTTCACATCCTAGTCCTTCAAGGAAGTTTGGGGGCTCATCCTCTCCTCTGCAGCACAGCTGAATTTGCTCTTTGTGGTGCTGTGCAGGAGACTCTGGAGGAAAACTGAGATGAACCCTCGGAGATCTTAGGGGAAGTCTTTGAGGAGCCAGAGGAATCTGAGAGGGTTCAGTGGCATAGGTGGGACCTGCTGCACCACCCTGGAGGAGGCTCTGAATGTGTGTCCTGGAAGGGAAAGGTCTAATGAGCAAGGCCAAGAGCTATCTCCTCTGGAACATGCAGCAGGACTCATGGGGGGATGCCAGAATGAGATGCCTTTGAGGGAAGACTAGAAGCCTTCCTCAGGGGGAGGAAGACATCTTTGCCACACTGGAGGAAGAACCTCTTAGCCTGGAGGCCTGAAGAAAGCCATGATGGAGAAGGCAGGCGTGGTGGGACCCCGGAATGCCTGTTTGCCAAGAAGACCAAGGCAACGGGCGTAGCATGGAGAGGTGTACCACTCTGTAGCCTCCTCAGGCCATCAGGGAGACCTGACGCCCCCAAAGCCCTTGTGAGCTGGCCACACTGGTGTGCCCTTCCCAGCTTGTCGGCACTAAAGATCCTCCCTGTGGTGTTTCTGCCCCTGCACCTCATGACTCTGTCTGGCAGCCTCCTAATAATGCTGTCCATTGCCCATGAGCAATAGTTCCTCCTAGCCACGTGCCTCTCCCACAGCAACCCTTTCTTCCCTACATCCAGCATTCATTTGTTACAGAGCCTGAAATGTTGGGTGACCTCTTCTGTGCAGAGGAAATCATCTCTTTGGAAGGATGCATGGCCCACATTTCCGCCATCATCTCTGTCTGTATAGAAATCTGCCTCCTTGCTGTAACGGCCAATGACAGCAGGCCAATGACGGCTATGGCACCATCTGCAACCCTACGCACTTCAGCTGGCAGGGGCTGTGTGCACGGGAACAGGGATCCTCTACAGCCTGACTAGAATTATGATCAAATTGCCCTGCTTCACAGAATTTGACAGCTTGATCTGTGAGGAGCTGGTGGTGATCAAGCTAGCTTGCACAAAAGCCTACATTATTGAGACACTGATAATCTCCAGCTCTGAGCTCCTCTATACTTGCTTCATGGTCCCACTGGCCTTTTATGGCATCCTCCTAGTCTTGCTGAAGAAACATCTGTCCAAAGGTTTGCACAAGGCCCTCAGCGCTTCTGCTTATGGATGTAAGGCTCTTCCTGGGGTACTGCATCTTCATTTACTCCTGCCCTTGCACCAGCATCACTGAGGGCACTGTGATATTGGTCTTAAAACAACCATCACCTCTTGCTAAATCCCATAATCTACATCCTGGGAAATGAGTACACGATGTGGGCACTCCCCAAGCTAATGGGGAGAAAGGGAGCCACAGAGGAGAAATAAAAGCTAGAGCAAAAGCAGCTGCACTTTCCAGGGGCAGCTGCTGGTTTTCAACTTTGTCAGCAACAGGTAAATTTCATTGTGACAAATCAGCATCTGACCTCTTTCTGCGCAGACGACCCTGGTACCTCAGTTTGTGACCTGCAGGCCACGCTTACCAACCTGTGTTTGAACTCTCTTGCTCACTGAGAAATATTTTTAAAAGGGTTTCTTCCAAGATGAAGTTATCATACAAAATACGTCACTTTTTACCTTTTCTCTGGAAAGGCATTCAAAGCAATGTGCAAGGTTTCATTTTGAGATAAGATTTTAGGAAGCTGAGGCTTCCGTAATTCCTCTGCCTGGTTTTCCCCTTTTCCGCCTCACCACTCTAAAGCTCTTCTAAAATTCCAGAATTCTTACTGACGGAGCAGCTAAAGATGCACGTGAAGAACTGTAGAAAATAATCCTGTCCCTACTTGATTTTTTATCACTGTCTCAAGGAGATAAGAAACAACGCTTGAATTCCATTCAGCAGGCATATCGTTTATTAATATTTCTCTCTTTTTAAGGGAGATCCCTTAAGATGAATGCCTGAAGCAGTAATCCTTTGTCAGCTCTCCATCAGAACATTGGGTCACTCAGTTTGCAAGAGTTGCAGTGTGCAGATTTTCAGCATGGCAGCTCTTACTCAGAGGCCTTCTTCCACACTGAGCTTGTGGTCTCTTTCCTAAGTCCAAGGCATCTTGGCAGAACTCATGGGCTGCCTTCTACTCTCCCAGCGTGCAAAGTTGGTAGTAGTTCACTAAGAACATCTTTAAGAAGGCAAAGGGAGTTATGTGGCATGGGTGAACACTTCTTCTTTGTTTCCAAAGGCCACTGAAATGGACTTTGAACAACTGTGTGAGCTCCCATAGCCACACAGATCTGCTGGGAGACTAACCGGACCCACAGTTCTGCTCCCAAGGGACTTATTACATTTCTTCCAAAGCTCATACTGTCAACGACCTGGGAGGATTTAATGAATCCCTTTGTGACTCTCTCACAAGGCATGAGTTTAACATTCCTTGAGCTCTAAATCTGTCTTTCAGAAAAGCACACAGCCCAAGCTCTGCCAGTTCTCTCTGATTTCATCACAGCACGAAAGGTTCTGTGTTTGGTGTTGAGAGCAATTGAGTACCACAAGCTCTTGCTCTCCAGAACTAGCCGTTACGGGGGAGGGCTGAAGGTGTAAGTCACCTCTACCTCCCGGTTTATCTTGTCAGTGTTGAGCTTTAACTTCTGATTTCAGGGCATGTCTTCTTCATATTGGCGGGAATGCTTTGGAAGCAGTCAGGAAGTTCAGTTTCTATTTTGATTTTTGCATTGTTCATAGGGCAATCAATCGAGAAGTTGTTTTTATTTTTGTTTCTATTACATATATACGTGTATATATATATATATATGTATGTATGTATGTATACACACACACACACACACATATAAAGTAAAGGCTTGCACTGGTTAAATATCAGGATGATCTTCCAGTACAAGGGGACCATCTGCTCAAGATAACTTGGGAGGGACCAGAAAACAAAACACAATCCAAGCCAAAGGAAACCCTGCTTGTGCCGTTGCAGGAATTATCAATGCCTCTGGCTAGAGGAATTTATGGACAGCGATAGAAAGGAAGAAATCTGTTTATCCATCTCCATTTTTTTGATCAAAATTTACTTTTTCTTTTATGGAGAAAACACCCTGGAATGCAACTCTCAATCATTCTTTTTCTGGACACCCCTGGAAACAACATAAGTAAGCTCACCTTTCCTCCCTACTCTCTTTCATTTGGGGTGTGTTGCAGGGAGAAGGGGCTGAGGCATCGACTGGAAGGAGAACAACACTTCTGCTTGGTTACTTTTCAGTTATTTTTGTAAAATCTTCAGTACAGGAGAAAATCAGGCATCTGAATCTTTGGAGACATCAATGTCTGTCTCTCAGTAGACTCTAAATGAAGATGGGAGCCTCTATGCATGTCCTTGGCAACTTCAGAGCCCTATGAAAATAGTCATGGGAGTTGTAACAGGTGAAAATACTAATGCAAATCTACATTCTACAAGCTTGTGCCTCCACCTGTAACAGCTGCAGACCACTTCTGGGGTATTCAGCCATTTCTGGAGCATCTACATGTTGTTAGAAGTGTAACTATCTTTCCGGTGCTTGGTTAGCGCTGTTCTCAGAAGCTCAGCATCTCAACAGCAAGGAAACCACAGAGGCACTGATTTCCAAATACAAGAACCCTGGGTTCCTGCTCAGAGGGGGCTTCATCCTAGCAGACTGTGGAGCTTTGACATGTCCTGCCATTTCCATATGATTATTTCTGCCACGCTCTTGAACCATGCACTGTAAACAAGCTTTCTCCTTTGTCGGACAGGGTTCCTATACGATGTCCTCTCATCTCACTGCTATTCCAAAGACAAGATTTTGTGTTTGTGTCTGTGTACTTTCAATGATTTTGCCAAAATTTTTAAATTTGCATTTCAAAATGAAAATAAAATCACACAAACACTGGAATATGGAACGGACACAGATATTCAAGGTGACTGAATTTGTGCCTGCAGGTGTTGCATTGCTTGATCCCTCCTAAAAAGAGCAGATATCAAGCAGCTAAGGTTCCTGGCTGGTTCCTGACTGAAAAACAGGTGAATCTGTTCTCCCCAAGCAAAGTCACAGCTGGGAAAGTGAACTGCACGCTCAAATGAATTTGCAGAAAGCTATCTAGCAGGAAAAGAAGGAGTCATACCACTCTCAGGGACTGTGCTGGGTGTTCTTACACCAGCTTAGGGAGGGGGTTGGAAAACCAGACAAGACTTAACAAACAGCAGCAACAAACAAGTGTCTAGGGTCTTAAAAATGATCTTTTAGTGAAAGCCTACTTCCCCAGTCTATGAGATCTATGAAGAAGTCAGCAGTGACTTCCCTAAAGTCTATTCAGATGCCATCTCACTAAACTGTAATGACCAACACAGAAGCCTTCTACCAGTCATTTGATTTCTTCTACAGGGAAGGAGGAGGAATATCTGTAGGCACAGATTCATCCATTTTATGTCTGACAGTTGCAGACAGGTAACGTAAACCAGACTCCTGAAATCAGGAACGATGGCTCCTGAGATACATTCCACAGGGAGGCAAATCTTTCTGCTCTCTGATAGCTCCTGAGTAAGTCAGAGAAGTAGGTCAGCTTGCATTGCATTGTCTGGGAACTGAAGAAATCCCAGAGTCTCCCTTGAAAGCCTGTTGCAGGACTCGCTTGGCATTCACACTTGAATCCTGCTGCTAATATTAGGCATCACCTTTTGGGTGAAACTTCGAGGCTTCGCCCTGTTCTGTCTTTATTCCTCCATATAGCTCAAGTTTGTATGGTCGCCATCATGTTCTGTCTTCTCATACCATAAACTCGATTCTCCTTTCACTGTGTCCTTTCTCCTAGGTGCAACACAGCTGTAAACACGATGTGGCAGAATCACACGATGGTGAGTAACTTCTTCCTCTCAGGACTCACCACCAACCATGTGGCAGAGCTGATCCTCTTCACCTTCTTCGTGGTTATCTACGTGCTGATTATTTTGGGCAACATTCTCATCATCTTCACAATTGCACTTGACCAGCATCTGCACAGTCCTATGTACTTCTTCCTCAGCAACCTCTCCATCATTGACATCTGCCACTCCTCAGTGGTGATGCCCAAGATGCTGGCTGACTTCCTGGTGGACAAGAAGAGCATCTCCTTTGAGGAGTGTGTGGCCCAGATGTTCTTCCTCCACCTCTTTGCCTGCACAGAGATCTTCCTCCTCACCATCATGGCCTATGATCGTTACATAGCCATCTGCAACCCCATGCGTTATGGCACCATCATGAGCTGGAAGATGTGCCTCCAAATGGCCACGGTCATGTGGATGGGAGGGCTGATACATTCTGTGTCTCTCACTGCCCTGACCCTCAATCTCCCATACTGTGGTCCCAGTGCCATTGACAACTTCTTTTGTGATGTCCCCTTGGTCATTAAGTTGGCCTGCACAAACACCCATGTCTTAGAAATGCTCATTGTCTCCAACTCAGGCCTCATCTCTGTGGTCTGCTTCCTGGTGCTGGTGACTTCCTACGTGATCATCTTGATCTCACTGAGGAACCATCTCTCGGAAGGGCAACACAAGGCGTTATCGACCTGTGCTGCTCACCTGACAGTGGTGACGCTTTTCCTGGGACACTGCATTTTCATCTATCTCAGGCCAGCCAGGAGTTTAGCTGCAGACAAAGTTGTGTCCGTTTTCTTCACGGCCATCACCCCTCTGATGAACCCCCTTATCTATACCTTTAGGAATGAGGACATGCAAAATGCTTTGCGAAAGCTGTGTAAGCGGCAGATTGATTCCCAAGACAAGTGACACTGCTGGGTGTCCCCTCCCTCTGGAGTATTCTCTGGGCATGTAGCTTCAGGTTTTGTCTTCTCTGCACCCTTAGCGCTGAGTTGAAAGCAAACAATGCCACTGGGTCTCATCCAGTGGAAGTTCTTTGAGGGATGCTTTAAGCTCATTCATTAGAGGGAAAGTGTTGAAATATAAATGCCAAGGTTGTTCTAGATTATTAAACTCTAAGGACCCAGATCTAAGGTTGTTAATCTGAACAGCCTAAGTGTGTTTTGCAGTAACACTTCTTCCATTCCAAGGGAACGTATCCCTTCACCCTGGGTACTACTAGAAGGAGTTAATGCTTTAGCAAACACAAGACCGCTTATTCAGTTTCCTCTTCTGGTCTGTGTGGTTAGCCTGAATTTGAGAGTTTCAAGCTTGTCCTCATTCAGATAAGGATTTGATGGATGTACAGGTTTTATGCAGGCAGGTATTTTTACTCCAAACCCTACTGCCTCTCTTATCCCTGTGTGTAGCAGGACAGATATTTTGTTTACTCTGGATGTTTCTAAATAAGCCAGTGAAGGCAGTGTTGAGCTCTTTGCCCATTTTCAGCAAGGTGTCTGGATCAAATAGTACTTTTAGCTTAGATATGTCTACTTATCCATTTCCCATATGGCTGCACAAATGTGCTAGCACGACTTAGAGTGCAGTTTACAATTTGGAACAAGGAGTGAGGAGAAATAGAAAGTCGCATGTCTCCACTGCCATTGGGGAACAGAGCAAACAGATGCATGCTCTGCAGGTAGATGATGACTGATAGAGTAGCATCAGCTGAGGAAGCTCGTAGTCCTCGTCCTCTGGACCACATGCGTACTGCTCTCTGGGGCAAACGTGTGACACAGATTCCTCCGGCGAGAAATTGCCAAGGACCATAGTGAGGTTTGGCTTGCATGCTTTCAGACTGAGGTAGTTGACCAGTGTTAATGCTCAGCTCTTGCAAAACAGCCTCCTTCATCAAGAGCCATCAGAAAACCAAGAATACTGCCCTCATAATCAGTGACTTCCCTTTGCCATCCACAGGAAATCAGCGTGAAAAGAACCTGTCTGATGGGCTAATTATTAAAGTTCAGTGGCCTCCCACTGCTCCCCACTGCACCTCATTCATGGAATTTCATCTTTGGCAAAACAAAATAGTGAGAAACTACACAGGATTATGTTCTTGGGCAGCCAGATCTTTATGCAGTGCTGCAGATTTACAGGGCTCCTGAGAACCTCTTGGGTTATGCTGGGAAAGGTAAAGGGGTATTTTTTTGGTCTCTTGATTAGGAATAAAAATGCAGCACAGACACTTTTAGAGTGTCAAAAGGTACTCTGGAGACTAGACTAGCTTCTGCCCACTCCCAGCCTGTTCTCACCTATATTTCTTGTAGCACATTAAAGCACTTTGTATGTGGGTGAGAGATTTCCCTTGTTCTGATGCTGCTATAAGTCTACACCACCTCACCCTAGAGCTGGAGCAATCCATGAGCCAGCTGCGCTGACCGCACACCTTCAAATAGCTCACAGCCTACTTATCCCGGGTAGGGATCGGGCCCTGCCCTGCCACCATTTAATTCACCCTCTTGCTCTGGCTCCATCATATGAATTACAACTGGTGAGAACAGCCAGTTCCTCTAAGTCCTGCCGTAAATCTTTCACTGAGGGTTTTCTCTGCTTCATGAATGAGCAGTGCACATCCAAATTAACAACAGGCTGATGGGAGGATGCAAACTTCAGCATCTGCCTCGGCTGTCAGGAGGGCACGTATAATGATCTCATTGCCAGCAGGAGGGCAGGTAGAAAGTTTGCACATGCTGCAGGTGGCTGCATCCCTACCCTGTCCATTATGGACACAACTGGTCTTTGAAAGCCAGCATGACCCAAGGAGGAGGAGCAATCTAGGAACTCATCATAAGGTCAGCTCATGTCCATGGTCCCAAACCAGTCAATGAAGCAGGCAAGCTCTAGGACCAGGAGGGTAAGAGGGGTTCACAGGCCTCTGGGGACAGAGCTCATTCTAGGAAGGAGTGTGCACTCCATATCTGCCCCATCTCCACTCCCTCCTCTACCTTTTGGGGCTCTTCCCAGGAGATCCTGGAGTGGGGAAGGGAGGGTCACACACTCTCTTATCCTACATAGGGTGGTACTACATCCCAGGCCCCATAGCAGCATGGAGGGTGAGGATGGGCACAGCTCCAACCCTAATGGGAAACAGAGCTGGCCTCCATGATGCCATAGCCTGTGTTATCAGGGGGCAGCTCCACAATTTCTCAGTGTAGACAGCTGACGGGGCCTCCACAGTGCCCCAGTGGGTGCAGAGAGGACAGGGATGTGCTCTGGGATAGGTCTAGGCTGGTGCCCTGGGGAGGAAAAGGCCCTGACATGCAGGGAGAGGCCTCTGCAGACAGCAGGGCAGTTCCCCTCCAGGCCAGGGTCGGTGAAGGGTCTCTGCAAGTTGGCTGCACTGCACAGTGCAGTGCTGAGCACATGGGCTGAGCCCCGGTCCTCACATCCAGCCAGCCCACAGGGCATTCACTCCATGGCAGAGGGGGGGATGCTGTACGTCAGGCTGGGGCCCTGCTCTGGCATCTTGGATTCAGTCCCAGCAGGACTCTCCAGTATTTGCTCAGCTCTCTCTTCTGATTCCCAGTGCTGCAGCACTTCAGTGGTGCAGAGGCAGCCCCAAGGGCACTGCCGAGTGTGAGGTTTGACAGAGGTGCCAAGTTGGGAATGTCATAGCCTGGCTGAGCTGCCAAGGATCACAACCTCCAGCACTTTCCTGGAGATCTTTTCAGCAGGACTCTAGGAAGGATGTTGATTTCTCCCTTTGGAACAATTTGGGTTGCTTGGAGTGGTCCGTGTTTGATATACAAAGCCCTACTGTAGGGTGCTGTAGAGCAGCTGATGGGGATAAATGTTCCTGCTGTGGTCCTTTGCCTGTTTCAATGCACAGTCTCTGGCTGCCAATCCATATATTTTGATTTTCTCCAGAATCACCACACTGAAGGTGTTAAGTGCTCGTCTGAGTGGTGGCAAAAAAGCCCTACAGCACATGAGGGCCCTTGCACTTAAGGTACATTTACAAGGTGCCTTGTAGCTAAAAAGGCCAATGGTCTCCTGGGGTGCATTAGGAAGAGTGTTGCCAGTAAGTGGAGGGAGGTGATCCTGCCCCTCTACTCAGCCCTGGTGAGGCCTCATCGTGAGTACTGTGTCCAGTTCTGGGCTCCCCAGTATAAGGGAGATTTTGCACTACTGGAGAGAGTCCAGCACAGGGCTATGCAGATGATCAGAGGGCTGGAGCATCTGCCCTGTAAGGAACGGCTGCAAGAGCTGGGCCTCTTTAGCCTGGAGAAGAGAAGCCTAAGAGGGAATCTTATCAATGTCTACAAATGCCTTCAGGGAGGATGTCAAGAAGATGGAGCCGAACTCTTTTTTGTGGTGCCAAGCGACAGAACAAGAGGCAACGGGCACAAACTGAAACACAGGATGTTCCATCTGAATATAAGGAAGAACTTCTTCACTGTGAGAGTGACAGAGCACTGGAACAGGTTGCCTAAAGAGGTTAAGGAGTCTCCTTCTCTGGAGATATTCAAACCCAGCCTAGAGGCAACCCTGTGCAATGTACCTAGGTGCAGCTGCTTGAGCAGAGAGGCTGGACTGGATGATCTCCAGAGGTCCCTTCCAGCCTCAACCATTCTGTGATTATGTGATTGGGGAGAAGGTGGTGAGGGTTGGGGGTCAGGTAGTGACTGTGAGGCTGTGCCACTCTTGCTGCACTGCCAGTCCCTGTGATATGGGGAGAAGTGACAGGAGACAGGGCAGCACAAGGGTGGCGGTAGGTGGCAAGGCAGGGGCACGGGACAGCAGGGGCTGCTGTGAGGGGCCGTGGCCGGTGTTTCTACAGTGCGGCAGCTGTTGTGTTCACCTCGTAGCAGAAGTCCCACACTGACCCCAGGCAGGAAGAAGCCATTTCTGTGACACGCTGTCTGTGCCACCTCCCATAGGAGAGGGACATGCAAAGAGGGTACTCCGCTTCTCCTGGTGCTCAGGGCCAGCTCCACGAGGCTGCCCCATCATTGTCTGAGGAACATCTTCATCCTAAGCTTCCATCCGTGCTTCATCCCTGTGCCTACACGCATGGCCCCACTGCGCAAACACCACACAGGGCAGCGTGCATTCAGGGATGAGGAAACGTCCCTCTGACATGGCCCCCATGAAAGATTTCAGTGACCCATCCCCTCCCACAGCTCTCCTGCTCCAGCAGCCTCCTCCAGAGCCCAGCCCTGGGCATCTCCCACACTAGAGTTAGCACAGAGCCATCCCCAAGGGTCTGTCAGGGTCTGGGCAGGGAGAGAGGCTGGGCAGAGCTGGCCGTTCCCCTCAATACCAGCACTGGGTCCAGTAGGATGGAGCTGGTCACACAGAGAAATTCACCCCCCAAAATGTGAGTGGAAACATCCAGGGCTGGAAACAGCTGATGTGAGAAGCTGGTCTGTGACCAACCGAAGTCGGGGCACCTGTACGGTTGGTCCATGCAACCAAGGGCACAGACCAGCCTCCTCTTTGGTGCCCAGGTTCTCCTCAGGCCATTCCCAGTCCAGCTCAACCCCTCCTCAGCTCTCCACACCTCCCCTGCCCACTTCCTAGACCACCCAGCAGAGCAAGTCAGCCTGGGGGTGGCCCCACAGTAGTACCTTGCTCCACAGCCCTGGCCCTCCAGTGGGCACAGCAGCTCTGGGGGCACAGCAGGGTGTGGGGAGGTGTCACCTGCCCCATCAGCCTCCTAGCTGGGACTGCCATTTACCTTTTAGTGACTCCACGTGATCTTGTGAAGCTCCATTCATCACCCATCCCTAAGCACGTGGTGCCTTTGGAGATGCCCTGTGCCCCCCTGGGGCTCCATACTTCCTTTGAGGACAGCTGCCAGCCCTGTCCTATGGTGTGGCCATTCAGCACCTCCAAGAGCACTGGGCACCCACAACTGAGAACTGAATCCAGCCCTCATTCACTAAAAACATCACCTGGGAGCTAATTTTCTTGAGCCCATGGAGAGCCATGGAAAAGAAACAGGGTCTTTCAGGGGGAAAGTCCTTGAGCACATTCTGGCCTCCAGCTTTGGAAGAAGAGCTCAGCCTTCAAGGACTGCATGAGAAAATCCTCTTTTACTCGAGAGACAGGCCAGCTCTGCCACCGTGATGGACACATTTACAGCTGGTGTTTCAGTCAAACAGACTGGAAAGATGGGATGAATTTGGATGGTTCTACACAAACATGATTGTCACAGAGAGAAGG
Source organism: Rhea pennata (assembly GCF_028389875.1). Lineage (NCBI taxonomy): Eukaryota > Metazoa > Chordata > Aves > Rheiformes > Rheidae > Rhea > Rhea pennata. The sequence goes on from NW_026907679.1 coordinate 2,921,711, forward strand.
CCCAGAGTATGAGAGTTGTGTGAGATAAAGTGGAAGCCAGCTGTGGAAGCCACCACTCATTGCTGCTGAAGTAGAACCGATGGAGTCAGTCTTCTCAGGGCCTCCTGGAACTCCTTGTTCCTCCTGCAGTAGAGGAGGAGGTTCAACGCTGGAGGTACCGCTGAGTACAGAAGAGCACCACCAGATCCAGAACTGGAGAAGAGATGGAGGGGGGCTTCAGGTAGGCAAACGTGCCAGTGCTGATGTACAGAGAGACCACAGCCAGGTGAGGGAGGCACATGGAGAAGGCTTTGTGCCAGCCCTGCTTAGAGGGGATCCTCAACAGAGCCCTGAAGATCTGCACAATGAAAATGAAAGAGCCAAAGGCTAAACAGACACCAACTACAATAAGCCCAATCTCCCTGAGGTAGGAGATGTGTTGTCTTAGCAGAGGCTCCCGTCAAGAAGGCAAAAACGAAGACCTGGGCAGCACATCCCGAGTAGGAAACGGGCCTGGTGTTCCAGAGAGAGTTGGCCATGGATTTAGGGACGGTGGTGGAGATGGTGCCAATGTCAAGGAGGGAGAGGTCGAGGAGGTTCGTTTCCTCCTACTTCAGGGACTGATTAAGGGGAGTTAATCAATACATCTAATGCTATTGAGAAGCCCCTGGGATGCAGGGACATGCGACTGCGCATCCTGTGAGTTTGTGGAGTGCGCAAACAGGAACTGAACCCCACTCCATCCCAGGGGCTTCTCAGCAAGTTCTCTGTGCCCAAGTTGGAGCGTGCACTGAAATGTCTGTCTCCATGGGAGCTCCTTTTCCAAGGTCCCACTGTAGCTGGTGGAGATGGACAGAGGGAATCAGCTCTACACACACACACACACCTGTTGTATATGAGTGCAGAGGACTGCAGAGGGATGAACTCCAGGAGGTGGAGAGGGCAGGGAAGAGAGAGAGAGAAGCACTTCACTTGTAAGAGAGAAGCAATAAAATATTTATTATGGTAAAACAGTGATTTAACAAAGTCCAATTGCAAATAAGACAGTGATTTTAATGAGGGTTGTTGGCAAGGTTCACTTGATTATTTACTGCCTGGAGGAGGACAGGGTCAGATCAGAGTGTTAAGGAGGCCCTGCTGTTGAGTTACAAGGCTCAGGATGGGTGCCTCCAAAACTCCCCGTTGGAGGAATACGGGTGCACCTAGGTCCAATCCCAGCCTCAGACCTAGTCAGTGGTTTATATTTGAGTGCTGTGCCTGGTTACACTGTCTGAGCACCGTCACAACCCCTTTGCACATTTAAAGCGACAGAGGTGGTCCAAGACACATGCAAGCATCTACTTGCTCTGATGGAGCAACCATGAGACCCACATTCTTCTGCAGCATCAGTTGGGGACCAGGAGAGAATCTCCTTGGTCAGATGAAATGACACTTGCCACCTACTACTGCAAGAGTTCTGCTCACTAGGAAGCTGAGGATGTCAGAGGAGCAGGCTTGGGCCTACCTACCTGGGGTGGGGTGAGGGATGGTTGCTAGAGGGATCCCAAGGGACTCAGCTCTGAAGGGCAGGGTAGCTCAGGAAAGCTCTCCCTAGTGAACCTTGCCATCAACCCTCATTAAATCACTGTCTTATTTGCAATTGGACTTTGTTAAATCACTATTTTACCATAATAAATATTTTATTGCTTCTCTCTTACAAGTGAAATGCTTCTCTCTTTAAGGACAGCATTCTCCAAGCTCAAGAGTGCTGCTTACTGATACTCAGAAAAACAAGTAGATGTCCCAAGAGGCAAGATGGCTGAACAGGCAACTCATGACTGAACAACAGGAGAGCACGAGAAGCATGGAGAGGCTGCAAAGGAGCAATTTAGAAATATTGTCCTGGGAATCTGGGAAGCAGTTAGGAAAGCCAAAGCGTCTCTAGGATTGACACTTGCCAAGAATACTAAGGGCATGTAGATGAACTACTGTTGCTTCAGTAACAGCAGATACAGACCGCTCTGCAGATCTCAGTACCTTTGCTTCACTCCCCAACCACAAGGACTCCCAGGCCACCCTCCTAGAGTCAGGATTCCCAAGGTAAAAAACAGTCAGCAGAGCATGAACACTGAGTCAGAGTTCCTTGGGAGAACTCACTGCATGCAAGTGTATGGGATTGCATGGGCTACAGCCAAGGATGCTGAGAACTGGCTGCCATCTCACAAGGTCACTCTGCATTGTCTTTGGATGTTTGTGTAGCCTGTGGGAGGTACTCATGATGAGAGAAAGGTAAACATTGTATTCAACTTCAAAAAGGCCAAAAGGACTATCTGGGGAACTACAGACTGACTGTTCAGCTTCACTGGATCAGGAGTGTGTCATGGAGGGAGTGCTCTACTATCGCATGTCTGGGTCCATGAGCATGGACATTAAAAGGACAGCATGGGTAGAAAAACAGAGGGCTAAAAAATGGTTGGATGACTGGGCTCAGAGGGTTGTGGTGAGTAGGGTAGTTCTCTTCCTGGAGGCCAGAAGAGCGATGGGACCACAGGGTCTCTCCTGAGACCTGTCCTGTTTAATACTTTGATGAGTGACCTGGCAGAGGTCATGTTCATCACGTTCGTAGATGTGTCAGCTTGAGCCATCTACACATACACATTACAAGCTGGCATATGGGAGCTTCAGTCTGGAGGACCTTGAGAAAATTGGGGATTCAGCCAACAGAAACCTTGCCAAGTTTTACAAGGAGAAGGGGCAAGTCCTGCTCCTGGGGACAGATAACTCCATGCTTCAGAGCAGGTTGGGACCTTACTGGCTGAGAAGGGCCCTTGAGGAGCAGGGCCTGGGTGTTGCGAGAAATGTCATATGAGCCAGTGGGGCACAGTCATGGTGAACAAGGCCAAGTGACCATAGGTTGCATGAGGAGGAGTGTGGCCACCCACACAAAGGAAGCCACTATCCCCCCAAACTCAACCCTGAGGTGGCGACAGCTGGTGCAGTAGTGTGTCCCTGTATGGGTCTCCCAGGAGCTTTTCTTGGTAGCAGGAAGCAGCACAAGAAGGGGAAAGAGTCACAATCTGCAGCTTGAGAAGTTCAAAATGGACATTAACATGAATCAAGGTCACTTGAAGAGCAGTGCTGTGGTGCAGAGGGAGTCTGTGATCAGACTGACTCTGTGTTTCCAAGAACAGCCAGTGAGGACAGGGAGACATCAGTAAAGGAAGGAAGATGGAGGTGAGAGCAAGGTGTGGAAGTATCTTGGATGCCTACAGTCCACAGGCACCCAGCATCAGGCATGGGACAGTGTAGGACTGCTGTTTCTGGTGGAAACAGCAAGGGCATTGGCAAGGCTGAAGGGCCTGAAAGAGCAGAGGTCTTTGTTCTGTGGCTGTTGTCTCTGTCAACATGGCCTACCAGGAGACAACAGGGCCTCATTGTCCCCTTACCCACCATGGCACTCCAGGAGGTGTCATCCTGCACTCGGCATTGCACACCCCCACCTGTACACTGGCCCCAGGAGCAGTCCTGGGCAACTCATGGGGAAAAGGATCTGTCTTCTCAGGAGCTAGCTGTCCATACTCAGCCATTTTGCTTGATAAAACACGTCAAGGGGAGATTCGGCATCAGAGTCACCTGCATGTTGCCTTCAACTACCTGTAATCAGTGCTTCCAACTTTCTGCTCTAATCAGCCCCTGGGGAGTCTTTCTTGCTAACGGCCCTCAGTGGGACCCATTAATGCTGTGTGTAACTTTGGGCTCTGCTTCTGACTTTGACTTCTTAAATGTTTTGTTCAGTCGCTTCTCAGTAGCTGATGCTGATGGACTCAGCATCAAATACACCATGTGGCCCATTAAAATGAAAAAAAGCCCTGATGAACCTTGTCCCTTCCTAAAATTTACTTCTGGTCCTGTATGACTAATTGCAATGGTTTCAGGCGTGTAGCCGAAAGACGGAGACTTTAATAATATGGAAGTATTTCTGCTTTTAAAATTTATTATTATTGTTATTATCCTACATACAGAGTAAGTAATAAGAACATTGTCCAGTTGGTACGGATCCAGAGTGTCCCTCAATGAGGTCAGGACACGCAGGAGAAGCAGTGCCCCAGAGGTCAGGTGTTGTTCAGGCAGTCTTCCTCTCCATCTCCCCAACCCTGCCATTGCTCTCTCAGTCACCTGGGACTTCCATCGCTCTTGTTAAAGCTAAACTTTTTCCACTGAAGTCTGCAACTGAACTGTACAGCTCACCTGCTCCAATTCCCACCTGCTTTCCTTAGACAACTAACTGCAAATAGACACAGAAGATTCCCCTTTTTATTGCAAATAAAAAAAAGCATGATAGAGTTCCATTAAAAATAATTACGTTCCTCCACAGTATGCTAGGACCAATCTGCCTCCAGTGAGGCCCACTTCCCACAGGGACAGGAAACAAGAGATAGATAGAAACACAATTAAGAACTTGGCTAAAGGGACAGGCTAGTGAAAGATGGAGCAAGCTGGAAACTCTCTGGAGTGCAAATGAGCTGCTCGGTATCTGAATGAACCCAGAGTACGGGGAGGAGGAAAACTGGAAGCAATGGGAAGTTACAAATTGACATTTTAATCAGGGCATGTGGAAACAGAAGAGAGAGCCACGCAGCTGCTGAAGGATCCTGGGCCATGCTGGGGGCCGTGCTGCTCTTGGGGATCCCTGACCGGGCTGTGCTGCTGTACAACAGTCTGTGCTGAGACAAGGAGGAGCAGGAAGGTTGGTTGTAAGGATATTCCTAAAGTCCAGCAGCTGCAGAGGTGAGAGCTGGTCACCTCCCAGATTTCTGAATGAGCTAAAACACAGGCCCTGAGCCATTGCATTGCCTTACAGGCTCTGCCCTGGAGCCTGGGCAGCAGCCCTGTAGTGTGTGGGCATGTCCTGAGAAGCTCAGGGCCAAAAATGTGGGAGATCCAGGGAACTAGGGCTGTACAGTCCCTCAAGAGAGCCAGGATACAGCGGAGGCTCCAGGGTGACAGGGACTGTACCCAGGGGAGAAGCACTGTCCTGAAGTGATGCTGAAAACCTCAGGAACAAGCTGTGGTCAGGAGAAGAAGAACATCTTTCCCTAAGCTCAGCCAGAAGGAAATCTGGCCAAAACTAATGGGAAATGGGAAGTCTTCCCTAGGTTTGATACCTGGCCTCACCCGTGGCTTTGGAGCACAGCAAGCACCAGGGTCCTGAAGAAAGCCCTCTGGAGTAGGTATGTTAAGGACACGTTTGCTCTTTTCGGGTGTATCATCTCTAATTGAAGCTCCTCAGACCGAGCTGAGGACTCCTAAAACCAAAGAGCCTGCTTTGGTGCCTAATGGAAGAAGGCTGCCTGCTGTTCCACATCCTGTCCTACATCCTGCTGCTACAGAAAGAGCAACTCACAGCAGAAACACATGGCTTTGATCCTGTCCTTGAAAAATGTCAAACCCCAAATCAACCCCCAAGCCCCAGGGAACTGCACAGGTCTCCCCAATGCAGACCCTTGTCAGTGCAGGGCCACAGAAGTGGCCTCTCCAGTGCCCCATCTGAGAAATTTCAGAGCCTGTCTGGAGACATTCCTGAAGGATTTATCAGAAATATTTGGAATACACCCAGCATGAGGAGCAGTGACTGATCCCAAGGACATGCAGGGAAATGTCTCAGCTCTCTCCCTGGCTGTGCCATCTCCATGGCAGGGACACACTGAGGCCCCAGATGACACAAGCTGAGGTCACAGTGGGATGTCCTGCATCACAGGGAGGTCTCCCCAGTGATACACTGGTACCCTCGCTTCCCCGCAAGGTCTGGGAGGTGCTGGTCACTACTCATGTCCTCCCCACTGCTGCCCTTTGGAGCTGGTCCAGGGTGAGGAGTGGGGACAGGAGAGTAGGACCCTTTGGGCCACTTGTTGACAGGTAGAGGAGGGACACATTGGAGAGCAGTTTTGGATGACAAGAGAGGAAAGGCATCCTTTTTTGGCAGTCGGACAGGTGAACCAAGGCCAAGGGGGCAAGCGAGATAGAGGACCCAGACCACCAACCCAGACCTTAGTTTGTTGTTCCCAGTGCTCCTGGGGCTCTCCACCAAGCATAAGGGCTTTGGGAGATCCTTCCCATAGGTGTCACACAGACACTACCTGCAAAAATGGCTGTGGATCCTGGGCTGTGGAGGTGGCTGGAAAAGGTGAGGGCTGCCACAAGAGCCCTGCCTGAGGGCCCTATGTGGCCCAGAAGACAATGTGGCAGCCAGGACCTGCAGCTGGGGCTGCCCTGAGCCCCAAGGTTCCTGTGGGGCCAGCTCCATGCTCTTGTGGAAGTTGGGGGTCAATACTTGGACAAGTTTCTCTGCCAGTGGGTCTCCCCTTGGGATGTGGCTCTAGCAGGAAAGGAATCCTGTGTCCTGAAGCTGGGGTGTCCTGCAGCTCCCATGGGGTTCTGAACAGCATAGGCAGAAGCTTTTTTTTTTTTTGGCAGTAACTGGTATCTAAAGGGAGTTTTGCTGCACTATGAGCATTGTGAGGCCACGAGGTGAGTTGAGGGGCTGTTCAGGAGCTGCCTCAGCTGTGGAGGAGGCAGGAGGGGCTGCAGCTGGCAATGGCCACAAGGCTGGGGTGTGGGCAAGGAGGTCACAGCTCTCTGTGAGAGCTATACCAAAAAATGACCAGTGTCAGATCAGTTCTTTCACAGTAGCTGACAGGCGGGCAGGGGGCACATGGCTCCACTCTTGATGACGAGGTCACTTGTGCTAATGAGGCAGCAGCAGGTCCATGTCTGGGCTGTGTGCTTTGGAGATCACTTCTGCCAGAGCAGCAGGGAGGTCAGCATTTGTCTCATGGCTGGAGAAGTTATGGTGAAGTGATGGCTGTCTCAGAGTGACCTGATAGGCCAGCAGTGACAAATGGCTGGGGAAGTTATCTTGAGGAAACCTTTGCCATGAAAGCCCCTAGAGCAGCAGCAGGCACCTGCTGGGGGTATGTGCTTGTGAGGGCATGGGAGGCAAAAGAGAGAGATGAGAGCTGGCATGGTGAGCCCCGGGGAGAGCACTTGCTCTCTGCTTCCTGGAGGTGGGAAGTGCCTGGCTGTTCACAGGCAGTGCCTGTTGCAAAGCCTTGGAGGACTAGAAGGGAATGGGAGGGCAGGAGAGTTGGGTTTCATGTGGTTTGGGGCCCCTGGTGGGTTGTCTGCCTGCTGACATGCCTGGTCCTGTCCCTGGTATGTCCCTGCTACAGAGGCACATGTTTGATGGCCACCCTCCTTGATGCCTCTTGGGGGGGGGGGTTGCAGCATTTCACAGCGGCTTCATTGCCTGTGGTGGAAATGAGGGTGTCCCCAGTGCTGTGCTGCTCTGACGTGAAGCAGATGTCTGGAGAGAGCAGGGCTGTGCATGGGGAGCCCTGCCAAGATGGGGAGGAAAGGGTTAGACAGGGGGATTGGTGCTGGGGCAGTGGCAGTGGGCACAGGAGGCAGCGGTAGGCAGTGTTCGAGAGCAGAGCAGCAGGCACAGGCCCTTGATGAGCAGGCACAGCACTGCAGGAAGTGGTCTCAGCACCAAGGCAGGACAGAGGAGGTGCAAAGCAAGGTCAGGAAGCAAGGCCAGAGGAAGGCCAGGAAGAGAGCTGCGTACCAAATGGAGGTGCAGCTGCTGAGTGCTTCCGTCAGTGGGTGTCCTGAGATGTAGACTCCACTGCCCCTGGATGTCCTGCAATAACGTCCTGCTAGATAGCCATCGACAGTCCTGCTGCCCACGCAGGGGTGTGTTTGTGGCCAAGGATGGCCTCCAGGGAGCCTGCAGAGAGCTCTTGGCTGCAGCCAGCTGTGAAGCCTGGCAGACTGGCAGGGGGCTGGGAGCCTCTGCCTCTTCTGCTGCCTTTGGGCTTTGGGACTGCGTTGTTGGGTGACAGCATGGTGATATCAGGAACCTGGGGCCACACCGCAGCCTCTCTGGCCAGGGGTCTGCTGGCCCAGCATCAGCAGGAGGTACAAGGCCCCTGGGGTGCCAGCCCTCATGCAGCCCCTGTCACCAGGACACCAGGGCAGCGGAGTCTCTCCATGTGTGGCTGTGCATCTCCTGTGGGTGGCCAGCAAAACCTGCTGGGCTCCTTCCTGTGTGTTCCTGTGCACCAGGGTGGCCCTGTAACCACAGAAAGGGCAGGAGTCCAGCCACATCCTGGCATGGTGAAGTGGCTTCTACCACAGCTCCACAAGCAGCCACGTGGATGAGCAGAGCTGGATAGTGTACCAGCAAATGGGCAGGTGGAATCTGCTGGCAGAGGTGGGTGTGCTGGAGGTAAAGGGCAAGCTAAGTTCTTCTAGGCACCACAGCATGGCCTCAGGTGCCATGGGTGCGGGTTCCTCTGCCTACCTGCCTGCCTCACAGCAGCAGTGCCAGGGCCCGAGCCAGCACGGTTCTCTGTCTTCAGGACAGAAGAGCAGCAGGTCCAGGAAAGCAGTGCTCCCTCTTCTAAACACGTGTTTCTGATGGGCTCAACCTCTCGAAGATTGCACGGTGGTTACTGTGGCTGTCAGCACAAATACCATGCCCTGAGATTGCTGCTGCCAGGCCTCCCAGCTACTGCTGTATGTGGTATGAATCGCTGGTGCATAGGATTCTCCAAAATGTTGGGACCTAAGCCACATCTCTGCAGTAGACTCATGAAGCAAGCACTTTCTGACTGACCAGCTGCCATCAAGTCTGTTGAAGACAGTCACCTCATGGAGCTAGGGAAGAGTCACAGGTGTGCTTAGCTGTCTGGGTGAGGTGGAACTCAAGTCAGCTTTCACATTAAACTCTCTGACATTGATGTAGGTGACCAGAGATTGAGAAGCTTCTGCCCCAGCCAAGCTGGCCAAGCACACATGAAGAGATTTATCTGGTTAATGGATAAAGCCTTTTGTGAACAACATTGTCCTGGCTTCTCTCTTCCCTTGATAGTATCAATGAAAGGAAATGGCAGTGAGCAAGGCTCTGGAGGCACAGAAGATTGAGCCCTTTCTGGAGTTGGAGCCTGCAGGAAAGTTCTGATTTTCCAAGCATCGTGGGCAGTGCTGGGAGTGGTTGGCATAGGAGGTATTTACTGCAGTCAGCCTCTCTACTAAAGCTACCACTCAGCCCCCTCACAGCTCGGCAGGAGGTTTCTGGGGCCTTGCACGTGCACCACTGTCTTCTTGTGTGCATGCCACCGTGTTGGGCAGCTAGTTGCACAACTCTCCAAGAGCTGGCCAAGACCTCTTTTGGGGCATGCCTGGTCTTTTTGGAGGAGACTCAGTTGGATATGTGCAGGTCCATTTTCTCATTGTAGCTCTGCTATTGTCCAAGCACATCAAGGGCCCACTGCTCCTTCTGAGACTGGGAGGTGGGAGTCAAAGACATTCACATGACTGGCACGGGAGGGACATCAGCAGCCAGGGCCCCATCCCACAGTACCCACCTGAGGCGAGCGAGCCCAGCCCAGAGACGAAAGTCAGGTTCAAGCATGTATCCAGATCATCTGTCATGGTCATGGTGATGGGACAGGCAGTGAGACACAGAGTACCTTTTTTGGTACCTCACCACCTGGCCTGTAGTGCCTGACCACCTCACCTAGCCCTTGCCCAGCCCAGGCTGTGCCCTACGCAGGCTTCTGCAGACACCATGCTCTGGGATCTGCCGGAGGTATCGTGTAGAAGAGAAGCCATGCAAGGCTGGCCTTTTCCCCTCCACCAGGATATGGAGACATGCAGAAGGATGGAGCTGGCCATGGACCACCCCACAGGTGGGGTGTGCTATCAACCCTGGCATGGCTAGTCTGGAAGAATGGCCTTGGGGAACTTCCCCACTGTGTGTATATGCAGGGAGAAGATCTGTGGGAGATCTGGCAGTGAGTCCGGGGACTGGCAGAGTGCGTGATCGCAACCCCAGAGTGTGTTCTCTGCACACTGACCAAACTCCTGTCAAGGTCAGACGTGCATATTCCATCTTGTCAACAATGTTGAGCTGCTTCACAGCCAGTGGCTGCTCAAGCTGAGCACAGGTAAGATAAGGAAAGAGTTCTGGTAGATTTAAGGGGTCCCTAGGGCACATGCTATTACTACATGTCCCTAGGTGATGCTATTGGACCAGCATCTCTGCATCCGACAACCTCCCACCCAGAATCTCCGCCCATCTAACCGCCCATTCCAGGCACAGGCTGCCCCTGGAGATGCCCTGTGCTCTCTGGGTGGCTCCATATTCCCTTCCAGAAGGATGTCCATCTGTCACCAGCTCTCCAATATGTGGAACAGTCCCCAGCACACAACTCTTGACCACTCACCCTCTCCAGGCACCCTGGGCATTCGCAAGTGACAGCTAAATCCAGCCCTCATTCCCACACACATCACCCAAAAGAGATGATGCCCCTTAGCCTATGGAAAATGTAAGCACAACAACAGGGCCTTTTTGGGTGTAATTCCCTGATCAGATTCTTTGCTCCAGCTTTGGAAAAAGACCCCAGCAATCAGGCACAGTAGTAAGGAGATCTGCTTTTATTACAGAGATGCTACTAGGGAGGCCAGCTCTGACACAGTGATAGGAAGATTTACAGAAGGCCTCTGGGTGAGAAAGACAAGGTTTCTGCCTCCAGAAATGTGGGAAGAATTCAGACATTTCTGCACAAACATGACTATCAGACAGAACTCCAAAAACACAAGAGCTGTTGGAAGTAAACTGAGAATCAGTTATGAGGAGAGAGATGGGCAGCTCATTGCTGCTGAACTAGTACCAGCTGAAACAGTTTCCTCAGTGCCTGCTGGAGCTCCTTGTTCCTCATGCTGTAGATGAGAGGATTCAGTGTTGGAGGCACCACTGCGTACAGAACAGCCAGCACCAGATCCAGAACTGGGGAGGAGATGGAGGAGGGCTTCAGGCAGGCAAACATGACAGTGCTGACAAACAGAGAGACCACAGCAAGGTGTGGGAGGCACATAGAAAAGGTTTTGCGTCGGACGTGCTCGGATGGGATCCTCAGCACAGCAGTGAAGATCTGTATGTAGGACAGCACAATGAAAACAAAGCACCCAAAGACTAAACAAAGATTAACGACAAGAGCCATAGCTTCCCTAAAGTAGGAGTCTGCGCAGGAGAGCTGGAGGATCTGGGAAATTTCACAGAAGAACTGGTCCAATGTGTTGCCTTTGCAGAGCGGTATTGAGAATGTGTTCCCAGTGTGCAGCACAGCATGGAGAAAGCCACTGGCCCAGGAAGCTGCTGCCATTCTGAAACAAGCTCTGCTGTCCATTATTGTGCCATAGTGCAGGGGTTTGCAGATGGCAACGTAGCGGTCATAGGCCATGACAGTGAGGAGAGAATACTCTGCTGAAAGCAGCAAGACAAGCAGGAAGACCTGGGCAGCACATCCCGAGTAGGAAATGGCGCTGGTATTCCAGAGGGAATTGGCCATGGATTTGGGGACAGTGGTGGAGATGGAGCCAAGGTCGAGGAGGGCGAGGTTGAGGAGGAAGAAGTACATGGGGGTGTGGAGGTTGGGCACACAGGCTACAGCTGTGATGATGAGGCCGTTGCCCAGGAGAGCAGCCAGGTAGATGCCCAGGAAGAGGGAGAAGTGTAAGAGCTGCAGCTCCCGTGTGTCAGCGTTCAGCAGGAGGAGGAAATCACTGAGGGAGCTGCTGTTTGCCATTTTATTCCTTCTGATCTTAGGGCACTGTCCAAGAAGAACAGATAGACACAAATTAGGACACACTTCTCTGAGCAAAGCTGTCTCATAACCCCCCCCACCCCGATCACACACACACATTAGCACTCCCCATCTCAGCAGCACCATCACTGAGCTCCATGGCTTAAACTCTGGTTGTGCTGGCTGAGTTTGTCATGAGGAGCAGCGGCCTCTGCCCGTGGGCTCCTGAGGAGTCAGCTGTGACCTACAGCACTGCGTATGTGGGAACAGATGTGACTAAGATTTATATTCCCAGTTCCATTCAGATTTAATCCACTCATAACATTGAAAGGATTTCAGCTTCTTCACTCCCAGTTCCCAATAATGTGGGTTCATGAATAGTTTTAACACTTTTTTGGGGTTTTCTTCTGCTCACCCTCTCACACCGGAGGAAGCTTCTTGGAGGTAGAAATCCTCAGCATTGCTGCTGTACTCAGCGTGACCAGCTGTCATTCCGGAGAGGCCAAGAGATTCACTCTGGCTCTGGAGAGGAGCGCTGTCCTGTCGATCTGCCTTGTTCCCAGGTGCCGCGTGCTCCCATCTCAGAGGTGGACAGTTGCCAAAAGTTTCTTTTTCATGTTACCAAAAAAGGAATGGCACTGTGGAGAGCAGAGGAACCCACCTCCAAAGTGCCCATCAGCACTCTTTCTGAGGGTATGTGAGGGGGATCTCAGCCCTCCCCTTCTGTCCAGGAATACACTGGGCTCCTTCCAGCTGCCCACATCCAGCCATAAAATAGCATTGCCATGTTCTTAGTATCTAGATGACTTCTCCCTGGGGCACCTAGGTTATAGCCAGCTGCAGTGGGAGAGCTCTGCCCTTCAGGAGCGGCACAAGTTGCAGCCCAGCCAGACACCCCAGGAAAATGGCTGAATGTCCTAAGGATGTTAAGGGTGCTTTGAAAATAGAGTTGGCTCATTTCTGGCCCCTTCCACTGCATTGTCCACAGCCCCACAGGTTAGAGGGGCACTTGGGTACCTCACTGTCAAAGACACATCTTCATGACAGGTGCCACATGGTCGGTGTCTGAACTGCATCAGAAACCCCTCTGTCCAGAGCACCCAAGGGGAAGGACAAGGGAAGCATGGGCAGGTAGAAAAGAAACATTGAGCAATGTCATGGTATTTGTGCCAAGGGAAGCAGGGACAGGGAGGGACAGAGAGACACTCCAGAGTGTCTCCTCTCCTGGATGTCTGGCTGCTGAGGAAATGACTCCTGTCCTGTACCCCACAGCCTTGAGAGAATAGTTCTGTATTGGGCGGGAGAGGAGAGGCGGCATTGGAGTGGACAGTTTCCTCTCACACTTTGACCATGGCTCCTCTGCCTAATGCCGTCCCTGCAGGGAGCTGTGTCTCTGTCCCCACATCTCTCCCCGCTCAGTGATCACAGACCCCATCCCACCTGCTGAGCATTCAGGTCTGCCCTGCAGAAATCTCCCAGAGGCAGGACACTGTCCAAGTCTGTAGGTGCTAAAGTGCAGGTGATACAAACCTGACTGAGGCTCAAAAGGAGATGCTGACTCTATCTGTAGGCTGAGGGCGGATGAAAGCATTTGCATTGACTCATGCAGCACCTTCTCCATGGAAGAAAGTACCTGCCCTGCCAGGGGTCTCTCCTTCCTCCCAGAGCTTCCACCCTGCAGCATTGTCTGCAGCTCCCCAGGCAGGCTGAATGCTCTGGGGTTCAGAGACTCTGCTCTGGAGTACAGTCCATACCCACCTGGGTGCACAACCCAGGTTGCTTCACACCCCTGCACCATCCCTCCAAGAAAGAAGCAGGATGACATGTCCCTCTGACCATGTGGCACAGAATCCTTGCTCTGAAGTTTCTCACTATTCTCCACAGTCATGGGATGGGATGGGCTTAGAAGACTCCTCCAGGAAACACAGCAGCATTGCCCTGGAGCCAGAGACTTACCATGCAAAAGGCTGTGAAGATTTCTCCCACATGATCTCCTCTGGCCTCTCACTCCGCACTGCCTTTCACTTCTGTCTTCTCTCATCTCATCTCCTCCTCAGCAGCAGGCAGTGCCCAGAGTCCTGCTGCTCTTTGCAGAGGAGCTGCCTCGGGACATAGCCATCTCTCAGCAGTGCTGCCAGGTTGCCATGAGCAACCTCTGTCCCCAAAACTGGCCTCAGCTCAGGAGCACAGGACCAGCTGAACGAGTCAGTTGTTCTGTCCCTTGTGCTCCGTCCTCCTGGGAGATGTTCCCTCAAGTAGGCTAAAATAATCACCTGTTTTCCCTTTCTAAAGAGGGCAGAGAGACTGATTCCAACATTGCCATCTATTTCGTCAGAGGATGGCAGTCTATGATAAGTGGAAATGTCCTCAGCTGGAAGCTCCTAGTCCCATCTCTTAACTAGGCAGGACACCCAGAGAGGACAAGAAGGGAGTTCACTGACATGTGGTTCAGTCAATCTTGGCATCACATCCTGGTTTTGAAGACCCTGCGTTGCATTTAGATTCAGATCCCCTATCCCTACCGTTAACTCCACAAACACACAGGAGGTAGGATTCCCTCTGCCAAAACTGAAGGGAGCACAGCACAGAGGTCTGCATGCGAGCTCCTTGTCTAAGCTCCCATTCTAATCACTGGAGATGGAGGCCGGGAGTCAGTTGCTCACACACAAATACTTGGTGACAGTGGAAGAGACAGAGGTCATCCCAGGCATGTACCAGTGTCTGCTTGCTCTGATGGAGTGACTGGGAGCCCTGAATCCTCCTAGAACATCAGGTGGGGGCAGGTGGTGAATTTTCTTGGTCATCTGCAATGATGCTATGAAGCTGAGACTAATGAAAATTCCCGTGTTACAAACAGCAGTTCTAGTTCAGTGCAGACATGTGATTTAATGACACAGAAATAGGCTGGCAGGGCTATTTCAGATGGCAGGGGTGTCCAGCACAACCACCTGTCTCTACCAGATATACCTGGGACCTAAAGGAAAATCATGCCCCTTTGCAGTGATTGCTGGGCAAGTGCCCCAGGGCATCTCGGGTTTCCTACATGTGCCCAAACAAATGAATTCCAACACTGCCTTTAGGCAAAGCCCCTCCTGTCTCCACCCGTGTGCTGTATACATGGGAGGCACATCACACCAGGGCCTCTGCTCTAGGCCTTGTACTCACAAACCCTTCCAGCTCTCTGCCCACTGAACACTTTTTCACCCTGCTATATAAAGTGAGCAGGGATTGGGCTAATGAGGACCTTAGAGTGGTGGTATCACAAGTTGCCCAGGCCCACAGACTTCTTCAGTGACACTTTTCCTACCTGGAGATTGGTTCAAGCATGTCACCGGCCCCAAGGTGTCACAGAGTCAGCTCGGGCAGCCCATCCCACACCTATGATTCCTGCATAGCCCAGCTGATTTTCTCCCTGGCCTTGGGCACTGCAGGGTTTGCTCTCTTAATGGGAACCTCCTTTCACCATTACATTGCCACCTGCTATCCATGCCAGTAAGCCACCACTTGCACTCAAAGCCTTTGCATACACAATGTCTTTGGTAATACGTGACAAATCTTTGGTCACCTACTGAGGTGCTGAATCCAGAATGTATGCAAACACACACAGCCTGGGGTGCAGCCAGGAGCAATGCACAAGCTGTCACAAGATCATCACCTGGCTGGAATAACAGAGATGTGGTGGGATCGCTCACATGACTGGAGTCCTTCAATGGCAGGTACAAGTTCTTCAGGAGGGACCACCAGGGAAGATGAGGAGGGGGATGCACTATGTGTGAAGGGGTAGCTTGGATGTAGGGAGCTCTTCCATGGGATGGACCAAGGGAGGCAATTCTGAAGGGCAGAGGAGCTCAGGAAAACCAGCAGATCATTAGGGAACACATCTGTCAAGAACAGGAATGCTCCTTAAAGAAGAGTTTGTAAAATTGGTGGACATCTCTGGACTCCAGTTTGGCAAAAGAGGGAGCTCACACGTGAGCTCCAGGGCTATAGGATAGCATATGGAAAGGGGAAGAAGGCAGAGGCTGCAAAGCAGGAATTTAGAAACATTGTCCAGCAAAGGACACTTCCTGGGCACTAAGGAAAACAAAGCTCCTCCGGGATAGAGACATCCGCAGGGGACGTGAAGGACAGGAAGAAGAGCTGCTACTGCTGCAATCATAGCAGAAAGATAAAAAAGGAAATGTTGGCGCACTGCTGAATGGGGCAGAGATTTCCAGTAAAAGCAGATGTAGATTGGTCTAGGGAAGTCAGGTCCTTCCTGGCTTCAGCCTTCACCAACAACACCTTCTGAGCTGTTGTGCCCAGAGTCAGGACTCCTGAGGAGAAAACCAACCCACAGGGCCTAAGTCTCTAGAACTCAGCATACAGAGATCTGTGGCATTGGATGGTTGGCATGGAGAGAGTCGACTGCGAGGACAGCAAGGCTGCTCTCTATCCTCTTGTAAAGGTCGTGGGGATCAGGGGAGGTCCCAATGAGCAGAGAAAGGAGTGTGTTGTGCCCATCTTCAAAAAAAAGGCCACAAGGACAAACCAGGGAGCTGCTGGCCATTCAACCTCACTCTGGAGAAGAGTGTGTCATAGAGCCAGCCTCTCCAGTCACATGTCTGGGCAGGAGGAGAAGGTGCCTGGGAAGAGTCTGCATGGATTTACTGAATGTAAATCATTCCCGATCAACCTGATTGCCTTCTGTGATAAAAGACTCGTACATGTGGAGAACAGGAGAGTAGTGGATATCTAGAAGACATTCAGATGGGCAAAAGGCTGTTTGGATGATCGAGCTCAGAGCATTTTCAGGAATGAGTTATGCTTTACCAGGATGACAGTTAAAGGTGAGGTCTGCAGGGGTATACTCTGCACCCTGTCCTGTTTGAAAGGCTCATCAGTCAGGCAGAACAACACATGCATCAGGACAGGCAGAGACCTCACTGGCAGAGGACTGATCCTGAGGAGAAGGGCGTGGACATTAAAAAGGATGCCATATGAGCCTATGGTGTATACTCACCACCAATGAGGCCGGATGCACACAGGACTGCGTTAGGAAGAGCATGGCCACCCAGAGAAGGGCAGGTCTTATCCCCCTTGACTCAGCACTGGTGTGGCCATGTCTGGAACAGTGTATCCCGGTGAGGGCTACCCAGGGCTGGAGGAATGGGGAGCAAATGGAAAGGGTCCAGAGGAGGTCTTTCCAGATAGGATTGGGGTCCTCAAGCACACGGCCTTTATGGAACGTCTGAGGGACCTGGGATGCTTTAGCTTACTGAAATAGAGGCTAAGATCAGTAGAGTACTGCACTGCCCTTAGTATAGCTCGCCTGACTGGAATGTCATCATAGACAGCTATGTGCTTTTTAGGAGAGACAGGCCAGGAAGGCTATGTGGTGGATTTGCTCTTTATGTGAGAGAGCAACTGGAATGTATAGGACTCCACCTAGTGGTGGAGGAGGAGGCAGTTGAGAACTTTTGGGTGAGGGTTAAATAACAGGCTAATGTGGGGGACACTGTTGTGGGTGTCTACTAAAAGCCACTTGATCAGGAAGAGGAAGTCGATGAGGTCCTCCACAGACAGCTGGAAGTAACCTCATGATTGCAGGCCCTGGCACAAACAATCCAGAAGGCTCCTGTACAGCATCGATGATACAGCACCTTGACACAGGTGGTGGAGGAGCCACCAAGGAGGAGAGTCCTGCTGGACCTTGTCCTAAGCAGCAAAGAAGTACTGGTTGCAGACATGAAGGCTGGGGGCAGCCTTGGCTGCAGTGACCACGAGATGGTGGAGTTCAGGATCCTGCATGGGGGAAGCAAGGCAATAAGCAGGATTGGAACCTTGGACTTCAGGAGAGCAGAACTGGCCTCTTCAGAGACCTACTTGGAGGAATCCCGTGGGTTAGGGCTCTAGAAGGAAGGGGAGTCCAAGACAGCTGGCTAGTATTCAAGCATCACTCCCTCCTAGCTCAAGAGCGGTGCATCCCAAGGAGAAAGAGGTAGAGGAAAGGAAATGAAAGGCAGGAGACCTGCATGGATGAGCAAGGAGCTCCTGGCAAGCTGGGCATACCAAGCTGGGAGTTGTGGCTGATACACCTGAGGGCTGTGCTGCCATTCGGGGAGATCTGGACAGGCTGGAGAGCTGGTCAGAGAGGAACCTCACGAGGCTCAATATGGACAAGTACAGAGCCCTGCACTTAGGGAGGAATAACCCCACGCACCAGCACAGGCTGGGAGCTAAGCTACTGGAAAGCAGCTCTGCAGAGAAGGACCTGGGAGTTTTAGTGGAAAACAAGTTGAGCATGAGCCAGCAATGTGCTTTTGTGGCCAAGAAGGCCAGTTGACTCCTGAGGTATATTAGGAAGAGTGTTGCCAGTAGCTCAGGGTGTTGTCTGAAAATTGGATTCTTTTACCCAGTGTGCAAGCAAGCAATAGACACACTGGGTCGAGATATTTATTTCATTTCTGCACAGAGATGGGTGCTAACTGGTAGATCCACAAAGCTAGCACACCTTCTCCTTTTCTCATTCTTTAATTACACACACTCACTGTATAAATAAATGCATACAAGTATAAATAAATGTATATATAAGGGATCTCATGGCACATAGTGCAGGCATTGGTCTAGCATTGGCCGATCAGTCAAGGCCATGTAAGTAACTATACAACAAAGAAGAGCAGCCACATGACTACCATGGACCTGTCAAGCCCTGAGGCACAACTGACCCCACCAGCACAGCCCGCAGCAACGGCCATAGCACCACCCTGGGAGAAACTGAGGCATAAGTGACCTCACAACCACACACATCAACCACATGACCAGCACTGTCCCATCAGGCACTGGGGCACAAGTCACCTCACAAGCAGAAGCAGCAGCCATGTGACCAGCGCTGGCCTATGAGGTCCTCGTGCACGACTGACCTCACAGTCACAGGCACCAGCCCCATGACCAGCACTGGCCGATCAGGCAGTGAGGCACAAGTGAGCTCACAACCACTAAGAGCAGCCATGTGCCCGGCACTGGCCTATGAGACCCTGAGGCTCAAGTGACCTCACAAGCACAGGCAGAAGCCATGTGACAGTGCTGGCATATCAGACACTGATGCACAAGTGATGTCATAATACCCAAACAGCAACCACATGACCACCACTGGCCTATCAGGCACTGAGGCACACATGACCTCTCAACCACAAAGAGCAGTCACAACACCAACACCAGCGTATCAGGCACTGAGGCACAAGAGACCTCCAACCACCAACAGGAAACACATGACCAGCACTGGCCAATCAGGCAATGAGGCACAAGTGACTTCACAACAACTAACAGCAGTCACATGATAGCACTGCCCTATCAGGCGGTGGGGTACAAGGACCTCACAACCACAAGGAGCAGCAATGTCCATAACAGTGGCAACAAGGGCCACAGGCACAAGCGACCTCACAGCCACAGATACCAGCCAGGGGCTTAGCATGGTCCGAGGAAGGACGGAGGCAGAAGTGACCTCACCACCACAAAAAGCAGACAGGTGCCTGGCACTGGCTCATCAGGTGCTGGTGCAGAAGCCACCTCACAACCAGAGACACCAGCCAGGGGCCTACCACTGGCCTCTGAGGGCCTCAGGCAGCAGTGACCTCGCAAACACAAACAGCACCTGTAGGCCTGGCATTGCCCTGTCAGGGACTGAGGCAAAAGTGACCTCACAAGCACAAACGCAGCCACGGGCCTAGTGCATGGCTGTAAGTCCCTGGTGCACAAGTGACCTCACAACCACAGCGAGCAGCCAGGGGCCGAGCATTGCCCCGTCGGGGACTGAGGCAGAACCGACCTCAGAAACACAAACACAACTCATGGGCCTAGCATAATCCTGCAAGTCACTGGTGCACAAGGGACCTCACTACAGTTAACATCAGCCACATGACCAGCACTGTCCTATCCAGCACTGCTGCAGGCCTGACCTCACAAACAACAGCCACATAACCATAGCTGGGCTATGAGGCACTGGGGCACAAGGGACCTCAGAAGCACAAACAACAGACACGTGCCTGGCATTGGCCTGTCAGGCACTGCTGCATAAGTGGCCTCAAAATCACAAACAACTACTACATGCCTTCAGCTGGCCTACCAGGCACTGCTGTGCAAGTGACCTTGCAAACACAACAGCAGTAATGGCCTGGCACTGCCCCAATGAGCACTGAGGCAGAAGTCACCTTACAACAACTAACAGCAGCCATGTCACCAGCACGGCCCCATCAGGCACTGAGGCACGAGGGACCTCAAAACTACTAACAACAGCCATTTCTCTAGCACGGGGTTATCAGGCACTGAGGCACAAGGGACTTTGTAACAGAAACAGCAACAACATTGAGGAGGAATTTCTTCACTGTGCGAGGTCACTTGTGCATGAGGGCCTCATAGGCCAGTGCTGGTCACATGGCTGCTGCTTCTGCTTGTGAGGTGACTTGTGCCCCAGTGCCTGGTGGGACAGTGCTGGTCATGTGATTGATGTGTGTTGTTGTGAGGTCACTTCAGCCTCAGTTTCTCCCAGGGCAGTGCTATGGTTGCCCGGAGATGTTGTGGAGTCTCCTTCTCTGGAGATACTCAAGGCCCGCCTGGATGCAACCCTGTCTCACAAGCTCTAGGTGACCCTGCTTGAGCAGGGAGGTTGGACTAGATGATCTCCAGAGGTCCCTTCCAACCTTACCGATTCTACGATTCTATAAAAATCACAGGCACAAACAGCAGTCACGTGTCTCCTTGCTACCTGCCATTTACAGGTGCACAGGTGGCTTTACACTGTGTATCAAAAGACTTTGCTTGCTGCTTGCAGATCCTGTTCTGAGGAAGCAGTGACTTCACAGTCTTCATCAAAGCCGCGTGCCACCAGCTGGCCTATCAGACCGTAAGGCAAGTGTGACCTCACAAGCAAAAACAGAAGCCACATTCCTACCACTGGCCTCTCACATAAGGAACAAAGGTGACCTCACAATCGGCAATGAAAACATGGGCTTGCTGCTGAGGCACACCAACGTCAGAAGCACAAACAGCGCTGATCTCCATACCACTGCTCTATCAGGTGCTCGTGCAGCATCAGCTCCAAATCAGAAACAGCAGCAAGGGCTCAGTTTTTTCAGCAACAACGACCTCAGATTCTGCATTGAAGCCATGTGCTTGCTGCTGGCTAATCAGGCACTGAGGCACAAGTGACCTCACAGGCACAAAAGCAGAAATGTGCTTGATGCTGTTCCTTGAACCAAAAGTCACCTCTCCAAAACAAAAACAACAAGGTGGCTACTGTTGGCCTAGCCAATACTGAGGCCCAATAACTTCACAAACACAACCATCAGCAATATGCATTGAGCTGGAGTGTCACCTACTGAGGCAGAAGTGACCTCACAGGCAGCCATGAAGCCACAGATCTGCTCCTGCTCTGTTGGGGACTCAGGCACGATTGACCTAACCAGGCACAAATAGCACCCATGTCCATGCTGATCACCAATCACATACTGATACACAACTGACCACAAAAGCACAAACAGCAGCAATGGGCCTGCTCCCCGTCTGCGAGGCGCTGAGCTACGACGGACCTCAGCATGTTCACACAAAGCCGGGTTGGTTTTGTGGGTTGGTGCCCATTTTTCCTAGAAGACTGTTGGTGCCTTATACGATGAGTCAAAGTCCCTTTTAATAAATGCCAGCATCTCTTGACTGCCTTTGTCTGGGTGCCCCAAAGCCTTTGTAGCTTAAATTGAGGAAATCTCATAGCCCTTGGGGTCCTGGCTCTGCGAGAGCTGAAGATGTGCCCAGAGCTAGGTTGTCCATGGCACCCAGCCCTCAGTGCTCTCTGAACCCAGCTGTGGGGCCTCATCTCGTGCTGCAAAGCTTGTGCAGCGAAGATAGCTGGCACACCAGCAGACCTCCAGCCTGAGGGTGTCTCATTACTTGGACCTCGCTTCAAAGCCTCTGCCCCCTTTTCCCCTTCACAAGGTCTCCTTGTCCAAGTAACTAAAGGAAAGGAACCGAGGTTATTTTGAGCTCAGGAGGCCTTCAGGATTCTCCAATATTTCTACATTGTATCTCTAACATTTTTATTCCTAAACAAAATCCCTATCCCTCCATCCCTAGGTGGAGGTTCCTGAAGGGATGGAGGTGGAACGCAGCAGCCTGCTCTGCCCAAAGAAAACAGGCTTTTCCCCTCTGAAAACAGCAAAATTGTCCAAGGACCCAGCTCTGTGCCTGCTCTTGTGCTGATCATTTGCACATGCCTTGTGAGCCTAGAGTGCCTTGGCCACCCTTGGGTGTGAGTGCAAGAGCTTCCCTGCGTGGGCTGAGGTGGCAAGGGAAGGCAGTGAGCAGAGCAGTGCTGGGGGAGTGTGCAAATGATGAATGTACTGCACGCATCTCTCCTTGCTGGCACTTGGTTGCATCTAGCCAACCAGCCAGCTGTGTGGGGCAGAGTCAGTGTGTTTGTAGACTAGCTGGGACAGCAGAGGTCTGGCATGAGGTTGATGGCTGATGCAGTGCTGAGTTGATCTGTCAGTGTCAGACACCCCTTCCAATGAAGCTGCTCCCTCAGCCAATCTCTCTAGTGAGGCACAAGAAATGGAAGTGGCATCCTGCTGTCCTTGTGTAGGTGCCGCAGGGCAAAGGCTCACAGCTCAGACCTGATGGTACTAAAGGAAAAGCCAGACCAATTGTTGCTTTTTGTGGTATGTGCCCTGTATAAGAGAGTGGGGTTGTCCAGGACTTGGAGAGAGTCTTGGCAGGAGATGAAGGCTGTTTGCAGAAGGCTGTTATGTTTGGAGTGCTAACAGCATAATCAAGGGCCATGAGCATTGCCCAGGTGAGCTTCTGCTCTGTGAAGGTCTGCACTTCTCAGGTCACTTGTGTCTCAGTCCCAGGAAGACCAGCAGCAGGCACGTATATGCCACTTGTGCTTGTGAGGTGAGCTGTGCCTCTGAACCTGTTAGACCAACCTGACTTTGTGTGAACATGCTGAGGTCCCTTGTATCTCAGTGTCTCACAAATGAGGAGCAGGCCCATTGCTGTGTTTCTGCTTTTGTGGTCAGTTATGTATCAGTATGCGATTGGTGATCAGCATGGACATGGGTGCTGTTTGTGCCTGGTTAGGTCAATCGTGCCTGAGTCCCCAACAGAGCAGGAGCAGATCTGTGGCTTCATGGCTGCCTGTGAGGTCACTTCTGCCTCAGTAGGTGACACTCCAGCTCAATGCATATTGCTGATGGTTGTGTTATTGGGCCTCAGTATTGACTAGGCCACCAGCAGCCACCTTGTTGTTTTTGTTTTGGAGAGGTGACTTTTGGTTCAAGGAACAGCATCAAGCACATTTCTGCTTTCATGCCTGTGAGGTCACTTGTACCTCAGTGCCTGATTAGCCAGCAGCAAGCACATGGCTTCAATGCAGAATCTGAGGTCGTTGTTGCTGAAAAAACTGAGCCCTTGCTGCTGTTTCTGATTTGGAGCTGACTTCTGCATGAGCACCTGATAGAGCAGTGGTATGGAGATCAGCGCTGTTTGTGCTTCTGATGTTGGTGTGCCTCAGCAGCAAGCCCATGCCTTCATTGCCGAGTGTGAGGTCACCTTTGTTCCTTATGTGAGCGGCCAGTGGTAGGAATGTGGCTTCTGTTTTTGCTTGTGAGGTCACACTTGCCTTACGATCTGATAGGCCAGCTGGTGGCACGTGGCTTTGATGAAGACTGTGAAGTCACTACTTCCTCAGAACAGGGTCTGCAAGCAGTAAGCAAAGTCTTTTGATACACAGTGTAAAGCCACCTGTGCACCTGTAAATGGCAGGCAACAAGGAGACACGTGACTGCTGTTTGTGCCTGTGATGGTCATGCTGTTGCTGTTTCTTATACAAGGTCGCTTGTGCCTCAGTGCCTGATCACCCAGTGCTGGCAACAGGGCTGTTGGTGGTAGTTTTGAGGTCCTTTGTGCCCCAGTGCCTGATAGGACAGGGCTGGTCATGTGGTTGATGTGTGTGTTTGTGAGGTCACTTCTGCCTCACTTTCTCCCAGGGCAGTGCTATGGCCACTGCTGCTGGCTGTGCTGCTGGGTCAGTTGTTCCTCAGGGCTTGACAGGTCCATGGTAGTCATGTGGCTGCTCTTTGTTGTTGTAGGGTCACTTGTGCAGCCTTGACTGATCGGCCAGTGCTAGACCAATGGCTGCGCTTTGTGCTATGAGATCCCTTATATATACATTTATTTATACTTGTATGTACTTCATTCATATACTGACTGTTTATAAATAAAGAACGAGAAAAGGAGAAGGTGTGCTAACTTTGCGGATCTACCACATAGTATCCATCTCTGTGCAGAAATGAAATAAATATCTCGACCCAGTGTGTCTATTGCTTGCACACTGGGTAGAAGAATGCAGATTTGGGACACTCTTCCTAATGCGCCTCAGGAGGCCATTGGACTTCTTGGCCACAAGGGCACATTGCTGGCTCATGCTCAACTTGTCGTCCACTAGCACTCCCAGGTCCTTCTCTGCAGAGCTACTTTCTGGCAGCTCAGCCCCGAGTCTGTGCTGGTGCATGGGGTTATTCCTCCCCAGGTGCGGGACCCTGCACTTGCCCTTGTTGAACCTCATGAGGTTCCTCTCTGTCCAACTCTCCAGCCTGTCCAGGTCTCTCTGTATCGCAGCACAGTAGTAAGGTGAGCCAGCCACTCTTCCAGCTTGGTATCATCAGCAAACCCGCTGAGGATGCACCCTGTCCCTTCATCCATGTCACTGATGAACAAACTGAACAAGACGGGACCCAGTACTGAGACCTCGGTGACACCATTAGCTATAGTACAGGCCTCCAACTAGACTTTGTACCACTGATGACGATCCTCTAAGCTCCACCTTTCCGCCAGTTCTCAATCCACCTCACTGTCCACTCATCCAGCCTGCCCTTCTGAGTTTACTGCGGATGTTACGGGAGACAGTGTCAAAAGCCTTGCTGAAGTCAAGGTAGACAGCATCCACTGCTCTGCCCTCGTCTCCCAGTCAGTCAGTCCATTATAGAAGGCTATCAGACTGGTTAAGCAGGATTTCCCCTTGGTGAGTCCATGCTGACTACTCCTGGTTACCTTCTCCTCCTCTGTGTGCTTGGACGTGACATCCAGAACGAGCTGTTCCATCCCCTTTCCAGGGATGGAGGTGAGGCTGACTGGCCTGTAGTTTCCTGGGCCTTCCTTCTGGCCCTTCTTGAAGACTGGAGTGACATTGGTTTCTTCCAGTCCTCAGGCACCTCTCCAGTTCTCCAGGACCATTCAATGATGATGGAGAGCGCCCTAGCAATAACACCTGCCAGCTCCCTCAGTACTCGTGGGTGCATCCCATCAGGGCCCATGGATTAGTGGATGTCAAGCCTGCCTAAAAGACCTCTAACATGATCCTTCTTGACCAAGGGAGAGTCTTCCTTTTTCCAGACTTCCTCTCTGATCTCCAGGATCTGGGAGTCCTGAGGGCTCAGCAGACTGATGCCAAGAAGGCATTCAGTAACTCTGCCTTCTCTGTGTCCTCTGTCACTAGGGCTCCCACTCCATTCAGCAGTGGGGCCTGATTTTCCCCAGTCTTCCTCTTGCTGCTGATGTATTTGAAGAAGCCCTTCTTGTTGTCCTGAATCCCTTGCTAGGTTGAATTCCAAGTGGGCCTTAGCCTTCCTCGTCACATCCCTGCATACTATGATAACGTTCCTATATTCCTGCCAGGTGGCCTGTCCTTTTTTCCACATTCTGTGTACTGTCTTGTTCTGTTTGAGTATTGCCAGGAGCTCCTTGCCCATCCATGCAGGTCTCCTGCTCCCTTTGCTGGACTTCTTTCTCTTTGGGATGCACCGCTCTTGGGCTTGGAGGAAGGGATGCTTGAATACTAGCCAGCTCTCTTGGACTCCCCTTCCTTCTAGAGCACTAACCCCTGGGATTCCTCCAAGTAGGTCTATGAAGAGCCCAAAGTCCGCTCTCCTGAAGCAGGGTTGCAATCCTGCTTATTGCCTTACTTCTTCCATGCAGCATCCTGAACTCCACCACCTCATGGTCACTGCAGCCAATGCTGTCCCTAGCCTTCATGTCTCCAACCAGTCCTTCTTTGTTGGTTAGGACAAGGTCCAGCAGGACACTCCTTGACACAGGTGATGGAGGAGCCACTGAGGAGAAGTTATCATTGATGCTCTGCAGAAGCCTCCTGGATTGTTTCTGCCTATCTGTGTTGTCCTTCCAGTACGTGTCAGGGTGGTTGAAGTCCCCCAGGAGAACCAGGGCCTGCAATCATGAAGCTGCTTCCAGTTGTCTGTAGAAAGCCTCATCGACTTCCTCTTCCTGATCAAGTGGCTTGTAGTAGACACCCATAACAGCGCCCTCCATGTTAGCCTGCCATTTAATCCTCACCCATAAGCTCTTGACTGCATCCTCCTCCACCCCATACCTTCCAGTTGCTCCCTCATATAAAGAGCAGCTCCACCACCTCGCCTTCCTGGCCTGTCTTTCCTAAAACCACGTAGCTGTCTATGGTGACGGTCCAGTCACAAGAGTTATACTAAGGTCAGTACAGTACTCTACTGACCTTAGCCTCCACCTCAACAGGCTAAAGCAGCCCAGGTCCCTCAGACGCTCCATAAAGGCCAAGTGCTTGAGGACCCCAGTCCTATCTGGAGAGACCACCTCTGGACCATCGCCAGTTGGTACCCATTCTTCCAGCCCTGGGCAGCCCACACTGGGACACACTGTTCCAGATGTGGCCACACTAGTGCTGAATGAGGGGGATAAGACCTGCCTGTGAAAAGTCAGGCACTTCCCACCTCCAGGAAGCAGAGAGAAAGTGCTCTCCTCGGGGCTCACCACGCCAGCTCTCATCTCCCTCTTTTGCCTCACATGCCTTTACAAGTACATACCTCCAGCAGGTTCCTGCTGCTGCGCTAGGGTCTTTCATGGCAAAAAATCATAGAATCATAGAATCAGTAAGGTTGGAAGAGACCTCTGCAGATCATCTAGTCCAACCCCCCTGCTCAGCAGGGTCAGTTAGAGCATGGTAGACAGGGTTGCATCCAGGCAGGCCTTGAAGATCTCCAGAGAAGGAGACTGCACAACCTCTCTGGGCAACCTGTGCCAGTGCTCCGTCACTCTCACAGGGAAGAAATTCCCCCTCACGTTCAGGCAGAACTTCCTGTGGTTCAATTTGTGCCCATTGCCTCTTGTCCTGTCACACGGGACAACTGAAAATGGTTTGTCCCCACCCCCTTGACACTCACCCTTCAGGTACTTATACACATTGATAAGGTCCCCCCTCAGTCTTCTCTTCCCCAGGCTGAAGAGGGCCAGCTCTCGCAGCCTTTCCTCGTAGGGCTGGTGCTCCAGCCCTCTGATCATCCTCGTAGTCGTATGCTGGACTCTCTCCAGCTCTCTCCAGTAGCTCCACGTCTCTCTTGGACTGGGGAGCCCAGAACTGGACACAGTACTCCAGATGAGGCCTCACCAGGGCTGAGTAGAGGGGCAGGATCACCTCCCTCAGCCTGCTGGCAACACTCTTCCTAATGCACCTCAGGAGACAATAGGCCTTCCTGGGCACAAGGGCACATTGCTGGCTCAGAGTCAACTTGTCATCCACCAGCATTCCCAGGTCTTTCTGTGCAGAGCTACTCTCCAGAAGGTCAGCCCCCAGCTTGTACTGATGCATGGTGTTATTCCTCCCTAGGTGCAGGACTCTGCACTTGCCCTTGTTGAACCTCAGGAGGTTCCTCTCTGCCCAGCTCTCCAGCCTGTCCAGGTCTCTGAAGGGCAGCACAGCCCTCAGGTGTGTCAGCCACTCCTCCCAGCTTGGTATCATCAGTAAACTTGCTGAGGAGGTACTCCATCCCCTCATCAAGGTCATTGATTGATAAATAGAACAGGATGGGACCCAGTACTGAGCCCTGGGGAACTCCACTAGCAACAAGCCTCCAACCAGACTCCATGTCACTGATTATGACCCTCTGAGCCCTGCCTTTCAGTCAGTTCTCAATCCACCTCACTGTCTGCTTGTCTAACCCACACTTTCTGAGTTTCTCTAGGAGGATGTTATGGGAGACAGTGTCAAAAGCCTTGCTGAAGTCAAGGTACACAACGTCCACTGCTCTGCCCTCATCTACCCAGCCAGTCATTCATCATAGAAGGCTATCAGCTTGGTTAAGCAGGATTTCCCCTTGGGGAATCTATGCTGACTACTCCTGATCACCTTTTCCTCCATATGTCTGGAGATGACATCCAGAATGAGCTGTTCCATCCCCTTTCCAGGGATGGAGGTGAGGCTGACTGGCCTATAGTTGCCTGGGTCCTCCTTCTTGCGCTTCTTGAAGACTGGAGTGACACTGGCTTTCTCTCAGTGCTCAGGCACCTCTCCAGTTCCCCAGGACCTTTTAAAGATGATGGAGAGCGGTCTGGCAACAACATCCACCAGCTCCCTCAGTACCCATGAGTGCATCCCATCTGGGCCCATGGATTTGTGGATGTCTAGCCTGTCAGAAGGTCTCTAATCCTATCCTCCTCAATGAAAGGAAAGTCTTCCCTTCTCCAGACTTTCTCCCTCACATCCAGGCTGCAGGATTCTTGAGGGCTGCCCTTAGCAGTGAAGACTGAAGCACAGAAGGCATTCAGTAATTCTGTCTTCTCTGTATCCCTTGTCAGCAGGGCCCCCGCCCATTCAGTAGTGGGCCCACATTTTCCCCAGTCCTCCTCTTGCTAATGATGTATTTGAAGAAGCCCTTCCTGTTGTCCTTGATATCCCTTGCCAGACTCAATTCCAACTGGGCCTTAGCCTTCCTAGTCGCGTCTCTATATACTCTGGCTTCATTCCTATAATTCTCCCAAGTAGCTTGTCCCCTCTTCCATATTCTGTGTACTTTCTTCTTCTTTCTGAGTTTTGTCAGGAGCTCCTTGATCATCCATGCAGGTCTCCTGCCCCCTTTGCTGGACTTCTTTCTCCTTGGGATGCACCGCTCTTGAGCTTGGAGGGAGTGATGCTTGAATACTAGCCAGCTCTCCTGCCCCCCCCCTTCCTTCTAGAGCCCTAACCCATGAGATTCCTCCAATTAGGTCTCTGAAGAGCCCAAAGTCTGCTCTCCTGAAGTCCGGGGCTCCAGTCCTGCTAGCTGCCTTACTTCTTTCCTGCAGGATCCTGAACTCCACCAACTCATGGTCACTGCAGCCAAGGCTGCCCCCAACCTTCACATCTCTAACCAGTTCCTCTCTGCTGGTAAGGACAAGATCCAGCAGAACTTTTTGGTAAGGACAAGATCCAGAACCTTTCCTCATAGGTTCTTCTACCATATCTGACAAGAAGTTATCACCAATGCATTGCAGCAGCCTCCTGGACTGGTTGTGCCTTGCTGTGTAGTCCCTCCAGCAGATGTCAGGGTGGTTGAAGTCCCCCAGGAGAACCAGGGCCTGTGATATTCAGGCTACTTCCAGCTGTCTGTAGAAGGCCTCATCAACTTCCTCTTCCTGATCAGGTGGCCTGTAGTAGACACCCACAACAGTGTTCCCCGTGTTAGCCTGACCTTTGATCTTTACCCATAAGCTCTCGACTGACTCCTCCTCCAACCCTAGGCAGAGCTCAATGCCTTCCAGTTGCTCTCTCACATAAAGAACAATTCCACCACATCATCTTTCTGGCCCGTCTCTCCTAAAAAGCACATAACCATCCATGACAGCGTTCCACTCATGAGCTATCCCACCATGTCTCTGTGATTGCAATGAGATCATGGCCCTGCAGTCGCACACAGATCTCCAGCTCCTCCTGTTTGTTCCCCATGCTGTATGCATTGGTATACCTGCATTTTAAAGAGGTAGTCATGCCTGCAGGTTTCCCATGAAGGGTGTACAGGGGTCGCCCATAGCCATGTCCCAAACACACATCCCTAGCTGCATTTACCCATTGGAGACCCCCCAACCCAACTTGTGTTTTGTTATCTACCCTATCTGTATGACACCCCGCCCCCACCTCCCTTCTAGCTAGTATAAAGCCCTCTTTACTAGACTGGCCAACCTGTTTGCAAAGGCAAATGTGCCCTGCTTGGTGAAGTGAATCCCATCTCTCCCCACCAGTTGTTGGTCTTCAAACCATGTTCCATGGTCATAGAACCCAAAACCCTGTTGCCAACACCAGCAGTGTAGCCAGTTGTTGATTTGGAAAATCTTCCTACTCCTCCTCCCATGCCTCCCTCTAATCGGCAGGTATCTGCATGAGAGCTCCTTGTCTGCGCTCCCTTTGCAGTCAGTGGAGATGGAGGGTGGGAATCAGTTGCTCATACACAAACACTTGGTGACAGCTGAAATCACGAAGTTGGTACAAGGCATGTACCAATGACCACTTGCTTTGCTGCAGCAAATGGGAGACCCATGTTCTCCTAGAGCATTGGATGAGGCCAGGTGAGGAATTTCTTTGACCATCTGAAATGACACTAGATGCCTGCTACAACTAGAGCTCCACTCACTGTGAAGCTGAGACACATGCAGAGTCCAATGTTACGAACAGCTGTCTGCCAGTTCAGGGCAGATACTTCATTTAATGACACAGAAATGGGCTGACAGGGCCACGTCAGATGCTCAGGGTGTCCAGCACAACCACCTGTCTCTAGCACATACAGCATGACACTTAAAGGGAAACCATGTCTCAAACACTTCTTGCTCTCCTCCCACTGAACCTCTTCTCACCCCACCAGATGATACAAACAGGGACTGGACTAATGAGGATCTCAAGATAGCTGGATCACAGGTTGCCCAGGCCCAGGGATTTCTTCAGTGGCATCTTGTCCTTCCTGGAGACTGGTTCAAGAAATCTGACAAATGCCCAACAGTGTCACAGAGCCAGTTCACGCAGTCAGTCCCTTTCCTGGCATTCCTGCACAGCCCAGCCCTTTCTTTGCGGTCTTGAGCACTGCAGGGTTTGCTGTCTCAGTGGGAACCTCCTTTCACCATTCCATTACCACCTGCTATCCATGCCAGCGTGTCAGCACTTGTGTCTCAGGGTGGGTCTCCCAGGCACTTTTCTTGGTAGTGGGAAGCAGCATAGGAAGGGGAAAGCATCACAATCTGCAGCTTGGAAGATCAAGCCAGACATTAACGGGAATCAGTGTCACTCAAAGAGCAGTGCTGTGGTGCTACAGGTCACCCAGAGGGAGTCTGTGATCAGTCCCTGGCTCTGTGTTTCAAGGAACAGTCAGTGAGGACAGGGAGACATCAGTAACGGGAGGGAGATCCCAAGGTGGGAGCAAGGTGGGGAAGCAGGTTGAGTGTTTACAGTCTGCAGGCACCCAGCAGCAGGCATGGGACAGTGTAGGACAGTCTGGTGGAGACAGTGGAGGGCACTGGCATGCTGAAGAGCCTGAAAGAGCAGAGGTCTTTGTTCTGCGGCTGTTGTCTCTGTCTCCATGCCACCATCCACTACTCTCCTCTTCTCCACATGTGCAAGTCTTTTATTACAGAAGGCAATCAGGTTGGTCAAGAATGATTTACCTTCAGTAAATCCATGCTGACTCTTCCCAGGCACCTTCTTCTCCTGCCCAGACATGTGACTGGAGAGGCTGGCTCTATGACACACTCTTCCCCAGAGTGAGGTTGAAAGGCCTGCAGCTCCCTGGTTTGTCCTTGTGGCCTTTTTTGAAGATGGGCACAACACTTTCTCTGCTCATTGGGACCTTCTCTGATCTCCACAACCTTTACAAGACAATAGAGAGCCAATTTTACAAACTCTTCTTTAAGGAGCATTCTTGTTCTTGACAGACGTGTTCCTTAATGATCTGCTGGTTTTCCTGAGCTCTTCTGCCCTGCAGAGCTGCCTCCCTTGGTCCATCCCATGGAAGAGCTCCCTACATCCAAGCTACCCCTTCACACGTAGGGCATCCCCCTCCTCATCTTCCCTGGTGGTCCCTCCTGTAGAACTTGTACCTGCTGTTGAAGGACTCCAGTCAGGCGAGCAATCCCACCACATCTCTGTTATTCCAGCCAGGTGATGATCTTGTGACAGCTTGTGCATTGCTCCTGCCTGCACCCCAGGCTGTGTGTGTTTGCATACATTCTGGCTTCAGCACCTCAGTTGTAGGGGTGACCAAAGATTTGTCACGTGTTACCAAAGACCTTATGTATGCAAAGGCTTTGAGTGCAAGTGGTGGCTTACTGGCATGGATAGCAGGTGGCAATGTACTGGTGAAAGGAGGTTCCCATTAAGAGAGCAAACACTGCAGTGCCCAAGGCCAGGGAGGAACAGAGCTGGGCTGTGCAGGAAAAGTAGTAGTGGAGTTGGCTGTCCGAGCTGACTGTGTGACACCTTGGGGCCCATGACAGACGAACTAATCTCCAGGCAGGACAAAGTGTTGCTGAAGAAGTCTGTGGGCCTGGGCAACCTGTGATACCACCACTCTAAGCTCCTCATTAGCCCAGGCCCCAGTGTTGCTATTTGTTTGTTTGAGCACATGTAGGAAAGCCAAGATGCCCTGGGGCACGTGCCCAGCAGTCACTCCAAAGGGGCATGGTTTTCCTTTAGGTCCCAGGGTGGATCTGCTAGAGACAAGTGGTTGTGCTGGACACCCCTGCCATTTGAAATCACGTGTCTGCACTGAACTAGAACTGCTGTTCCTAACAGTGGAATTTTCATTAGTCTCAGCTTCATAGCATCATTGCAGATGACCAAGATATTTTGCCACCTGGCCCCCACCTGATGTTCTAGGAGGATTCAGGGCTCCCAGTCACTCCATCAGAGCAAGCAGACACTGGCACATGCCTGGGATGACCTCTGTCTCTTCAGCTGTCACCAAGTCTTTGTGTGTGAGCAGCTGACTCCCAGCCTCCATCTTCAGTGATTAGAACGGGAGCTTAGACAAGGAGCTCGCATGCAGACCTCTGTGCTGTGCTCCCTTCAGTTTTGGCAAGGGGAATCCTACCTCCTGTGTGCTTGTGGAGTTAACGGTAGGGATAGGGGATCTGAATCTAAATGCAACGCAGGGTCTTCAAAACCAGGATGTGATGCCGAGATTGACTGAACCATGTGTCAGTGAACTCCCTTCTTATCCCTTTCTGGGTGTCCTGCCTAGTTAGGAGATGGAACTAGGAGCTTCCAGATGAGGACATTTCCACTTACCATAGACTGCCATCCTCTGATGAAATAGATGGCAATGTTGGAATCAGTCTCTCTGCCCTCTTTAGAAAGGGAATACAGGTGATTATTTTAGCCTACTTGAGGGAACATCTCCCAGGAGGAAGAAGCACAAGGGACAGAACAACTCCTGCCTTCAGCTGGTCCTGTGCTGAGGCCAGTTTTGGGGACAGAGGTTGCTCATGGCAGCCTGGCAGCACTGCTGAGAGATGGCTGTGTCCAGAGACAGCTCCTCTGCAAAGAGCAGCAGGACTCTGGGCACTGCCTGCTGCTGCTGAGGAAATGAGATGAGAGAAGACGGAAGTGAGAGGCAGTGCAGAGTGAGAGGCCGGAGGAGAGCTCCTTGTGGGAGAAATCTTCACAGCCTTTTGCATGGTAAGTCTCTGGCTACAGGGCAATGCTCCTGTGTTTCCTGGGGGAGTCTTCTAAGCCCATCCCATCCCGTGAGTGTGGAGGATGGGGAGATGCTTCAGAGCAAGGATTCCCTGCCAGAGGAAGGAAGAGAGGTCCGAGGGACACATCACCCTGCTCCTTTCTTGAAGGATGGCTGCAGCGGTGTGAAGCCTGGCTGTGCACCCAGGTGGGCATGGACTGTCCTTCAGAGTAGAGTCTCTGAACCCCAGGGTTCTGTGTGCCTGGGGCAGGGACTCTGCTGCCTGCGAGGGTCAGCACTCAGCCTGCCTGGGGGCTCCACACAATGCTGCAGGGTGAAAGCTATGGGTGAAAGGAGGGACCCCTGGTAGGACAGGTGCTTTCTCCCATGGAGAGGCTAGTGCATGCAACAGGGCTAGGGGTCATACCCAGAGGTGACTTTTCAGCAGTAATGCCAAGGCAGGGGAGAGCTAAAAGAGAAGGTGCTTTCATGAGTTGGTGCTTTCAGTTATTTTCTGTTTGGGTGGGGTGAAATGGGATTGGATCTGTCAGGTTTAGACAGGGGACTGAGGCTGCAGGACAGTGGCACTGAGAGAGGAGCAGTTCTGGGAGGGACTTGGCAAATGCTTTCATCCACCCTGAAGCCTACAGTGAGAGTCAGCAGCACCTTTCGAGCCTCAGCTACGTTTGCTTCACCTGCTCCTTACCTCCTACAAACCTGGAGGTGCCCCTGGACAGTGCCCTGCCTCTGGGAGCTTTCTGCAGGGCAGAGCTGAATGCTCAGCAGGTGGGATGGGGTCTGTGATCACTGAGAGAGGAGAGACGTGGGAACAGAGACACAGCTCCCTGCAGGGATGGGTTTAGGCAGCAGAGCCATGGCCAAAGTGTGAGAGGAAACTATCCACTCCAGTGCCGCCTCTCCTCTCCCACCCAATACAGCTGTCTTCCCTCCTGGATATGGGGTACAGGACATGAGTCATTTCCTCAGCAGTCAGACATCCAGAAGTGACACTCCTGAGTGTCTCTCTGTTCCTCCCTGTCCCTGCCTCCCTTGCACAAATACCATGACGTTGCTCCCTGTTTCTTTCCTACCTGCCCATGCTGCCCTTGTCCTTCCCCTTGGGCGCTCTAGGCATGGGGGGGTGGGTGTTGATGCAGTTCAGACACCGACCATGTGGCACCTGTCATGAAGATATGTCTTTGACAGTGAGATGCAGAAGTCCCCCTCTAACCTTTGGGGCTCTGGACAATGCAGTTGCCCAGAAAGGAGGCAACTCTCTCTTCTGAACATCCTCAACACCCTTAGGACATTGAGCCATTTCTCTTGGGTGTCTGGCTGGGCTGCAAGCTGCCCTCCAGAAGGGCACAGCTCTCCCTTTGCAGTTGGGTGTAACCTAGGTGCCTTAGGGAGAAGCACCTAGATCCTAAGAACATGGAAATGCTACTGGGAGGCTGGATGTGGGCAGCTGGAAGGAGCAACGATGTGTTGCTGGCCAGAAGGGGAGGGCTGAATATCCCCCCCCCCCAACACACACACACACATACCCTCTGAAAGAGTGCTGGTGGGCACTTTGGAAGTGGATTTCTCTGCTCTCCACAGTGCCATTCCCTTTTTGGTAACATGAAAAACTCTTTTGCAATTGTTCTCCACCTCTGAGATGGGGGCAGAGGGCACCTGGGAACAAGCCAGCGCTCCTCCCTCTACACCAAAGCCAGAGTGAATCCTTTTGCCTCTCTGGAATCAGAAATGGTCATTCTGAGTGCAGCAGAAGTGTGGATGATTTCTACCTCCAAGAATCCTCCTCCGGTGTGACAGGGTCAAAGTCAGCTAAAGAAAACAAACCAAAAAAAAAGCCTTAAAACTCTTCATGAACCTACATTGTTTAGAATGGAGTGGATTAAATTTGACTGGAACTCGGAATATAAATCTTAGTCACATCTGTTCCCATGTAGGCAGTGCTGTAGGTCAGGGCTGACTCCTCGGGAGCCCATGGGCAAAGGCCGCTGCTCCTCATGGCAAACTCAGCCAGCACAAACCAGAGTTTAAGCCATGGAGCTCAGTGATGGTGCTGCTGAGATGGGGAGTGCTAATGTGTGTGTGTTCGGGGGCGGGGGGGGGTGGTTGAAAGAGCTTTGCTCAGAGAAGTGTGTCCTAATTTGTGTCTATCTGTTCTTCCTTGGACAATCCTGCAAGCTCAGGAGGTGCAAAATGTCCAACAGCAGCTCCCTCGCTGAGTTCCTCCTCCTGGTGTACACTGACACCCGGGAGCTGCAGCTCTTGCACTACTTGCTCTTCCTGGGCATCTACCTGGCTGCTCTCCTGGGCAACGGCCTCATCATCACAGCCGTAGCCTGTGACCACCGCCTCCACACCCCCATGT
Organism: Rhea pennata; assembly: GCF_028389875.1. NCBI lineage: Eukaryota > Metazoa > Chordata > Aves > Rheiformes > Rheidae > Rhea > Rhea pennata. The sequence goes on from NW_026907679.1 coordinate 2,957,185, forward strand.
ACTTCTTCCTCCTCAACCTCTCCATCCTCGACCTTGGCTCCATCTCCACCACTGTCCCTAAATCCATGGCCAATTCCCTCTGGAACACGAGGGCCATTTCCTACTCAGGATGTGCTGCCCAGGTCTTCCTGGTTTTCTTCTTGTTTTCAGCAGAGTATTCTCTCCTCACTGTCATGGCCTACGACCGCTATGTTGCCATATGCAGACCCCTGCACTATGGCACAATCATGGACAGCAGAGCATGTGTCAGAATGGCAGCAGCTGCCTGGGCCAGGGGGTTTCTCAATGCTCTCCTGCACACTGGAAACACATTTTCACTACCACTCTGCCAAGGCAACACAGTGGACCAGTTCTTCTGTGAAATTTCCCAGATCCTCAAGCTCTCCTGTGCAGACTCCTACCTCAGGGGAGTTGAGCTTCTTGGTATTATTAGCTGTTTAGTGTTTGGATGTTTCATTTTCATTGTGCTGTCCTATGTGCAGATCTTCATTGCTGTGCTGAGGATTCCCTCTGAGCAGGGCCGGCAAAAAGCCTTTTCCATGTGCCTCCCACACCTGGCTGTGGTCTCCCTGTTTCTCAGCACCGTCATATTTGCCTACCTGAGGCGCTCCTCCATCTCCTCCCCAGTTCTGGATTTGGTGCTGGCTGTTCTGTACGCAGTGGTGCCTCCAACAGTAAACCCCCTCATCTACAGCATGAGGAACAAGGAGCTCCAGCAGGCACTGAGGAAACTGATCCAGATGGTACTAGTTGAGCAGCAATGAGCTGCCCATCTCTCCTCACAACTGATTCCCAGTTCATCTCCAGCATCTCTTGTGCTTTGGGAGGTCTGTCTGTGATAGTCATGTTTGTGGAGAGATGTCTGAATTCCTCCCACATTTATGCAAGCAGAAACCTTGTCTTTCTCACCCAGAGGCCTTCTGTAGATCAGCCTATCACTGTGTCAGAGCTGGCCCCCCAAGTAGCATCTCTTTAATAAAAGAGGGTCTTCTTACTACTGTGTCCGATTGCTGGAGTCTTTTCCCAGAGATAGAGCCAAGAGTCTGCTCAGGGAATTACACCCAAAAAGGCCCTGTTGTTGTGCTTACATTTTCCATGGGCTTAGGGGCATCATCTCTTTTGGGTGATGTGTGTGGGAATGAGGGCTGGATTTAGCTGTCACTTGTGAGTGTCCAGGGTGCCTGGAAAGGGTGAGTGATCAAGAGGTGTGTGCTGGGGACTGTCCCACAAATTGGAGAGCTTGTGACAGATGGCCGTTCTACTGCAAGGGAATATGGAGTCACCCAGAGAGCACAGGGCATCTCCAGGGGCAGTGTGTGCCTGGAATGGGCAGTGAGAAGAGATTCTCAAAACCAGGCAGAGTAAAGCAAATGTGAAGGGCCAAAGCAAGGAATGCCGCACATGTCCCTGAGGAGAGGGAGTGGGCTGGGTCTAGTGACACCTCTGAACACATCCTGAGCAATGTGCAATGCCCTGTGATTGCTCCATCCATCCTCCACAGCCACAGACCCTGGTCAGGAGGTTGTCAGATGCAGTGATGCTGGTCCAATAGCCTCTGCCCTGATCAGCGTTGCCAAGGCAGAGTCACCCTGGGGCCTCACAGCCCGCTCGCCCTGCAGAGCAGCACCGGCAGACCAGGGCCTATGCAGAGCCCAGGGGAGGGGTGCAGGAATGGCTGACCAGGCCAGCATGCACACACTGATCTGAGAAATGGCTCTCTGGGGAGCAAGGATGCCTGTAGAGAAGAGCAAGGGAGCAATCGTGTGCTTGTGGGGAGGAATAAATGAAAACCTGTTGCTATGTTTGTCAGTCCAGGGCAGGCTGCTGTGTCACTGCAGCTGCCTGAGGCACCTCGGGCCCAGGATGGCTGGTCAGAGGGTCTGCAGACAACCAGTGTTAAGGATCTCCTTGTCATGGAATCAATGGAGACATGGAGTGACTGGCCTCCATTTCCTTGTGCCACTGCTGGCCCTCAGCCCTGGGGCTGATGGGAAGGCCGACACCCCTCCTTGCCGCCCAGGAGCTGCTGTGCTCTTCAGAGTGCCTGGGCTGTGTGGTAAGCATCCAGTGCTCTGCAGCTCCCTGTAGCAGGCACTGCAGTGGGTCTCCCTCATCTTGAGCTGCTCTGCGGGGTGGGCTGGGGAGAGGGCAGAGGAGGTGGGAACAGGTGGGGGCAGAGCTGGGCTGGGTGGGGAGAAATGCCAGCAGGCAGCTACTGCATGTGAATGGCAGTGTGACAGCAGAGGAAATGCAGGTCTCCTGAGAAAGGCACCAAGACATGGTGAGCACAGAGGAGAAGAGCCCATGTTCTTCCCTGTGCTGTGTGCTGTGACCACAAGGCAGAAAAAGGAGGGTTGGATACTGGCATAGTGTGGGTACTCCATTAAATCAGGATAGATTTAATAGAAGACTTACACTCCAAACTACTTGGGTAGCCCTGGGAGCTGCCTGGGAACGTCACTGATGGGAGGTTGCTGGAAGCACAAGTCAGAAACCAAGGTGGGACTCAGCTTGTTGTACCCTACAGGCACCTTAAATCTACTAGAACTCTTTCCTTATCTCAGCTGTGCTCAGCTGGAGCAGCTACTGGCTGTGAAGGAGCTTGACATTGTTGATGAAATGGAATATGCATGTCTGACCTTGACAGAAGTTTGGTCAGTGTGCAGAGAACACACTCTGGAGCTGCAATCACGCACTCTGCCAGACTGACTTTTTGTCAGATCTCCCGTAGATTCTTCTCCGTACATATGCACACACTGTTGAAGCTACTCCGTGATCATTGTCCCAGACAAGCCCTTCCAGCATTGACCGCACACCACACACAACAGCTGTGAGGTGGTCTGTGGCCAGCTCCATTCTTCAGCATGTCTCTATATCCCGATGGAGGGGAAAGGCCAGCCTTGCATGGCCTCTCTTCTGCACAAGACCCTGGAAGATCCCAGAGCACAGTATCTGTCAAACCTGTGTGGAGCACACCCTGGGCTTGGCAGGGGTTAGGTGAGTTGGTTAGAAACTACAGGCCAGGTGGCCAGGTACTGGAAAAGGTTCTCTGTGTTTCATCGCCTGTCACATCACCATGAACACTCCAGAATATCTGGACACGTGCTTGAACCTGGCTACAGTGTCTGGGCCAGCTTCACTCACCTCAGGTGGGTACAGTGGGATGGGGCCCTGGCTGCTGCTGTCCCCCCCATGCCAGTCATGTGACAGTCTTTGGCTCCCAGCTCCCAGTCCTGAGGGGAGCAACTGGCCCTTGCTGCATCCTGACAGTGGCACAGTTACAATGCGAAAATAGCTCTGTGCATCTGCAGCTGAATCTCCTGAAAAGACACCAGACATGCCCAGGACGATGTCTTGTCCAACTCCTGGACAGGTGTGCAACTAGCTGCCCAACACGGTGGTATGCACACAGGCAGTGGTGCATGTGCAAGGCCTCAGAAACCTCCTGACAAGCTGTGAGGGGGCTGAGTGCTGGGTTTAGTAGAGAGGCTGACTGAGGTGAACGGTGCCTCTGCCAACCACTCCCAGCACTGCTCAGGATGCTTGGAAAATCAGAACTTTCCTACAAGCTCCAGCTCCAGAATCAGCTCAAGCCTTTGTGCTTCCAGAGCCTTGCTCACTGCCATTTCCTTTCACTGATGCTATCAAGGGAGGTGGAGAGGTGGAAGCCAGGACAATGTTGTTCACAAAAGGCTTTATCAATTAACCAGATGAACCTCCTCCTGTGTGCATCACCAGGTTGGTTGGGACAACAGCTTTTCGATCTCTGGTCACCCACACGGATGTTGGGGGCTATAATGTGAGCATTGAATTGAGTTCTATCTCACCCAGGCACCTAAGCACACCGGTGACTCTCTCCTAGCTCCATGAGTAGAGTATCTTCAACAGACTTGAAGGCAGCTGGTCAGTCAGAAAGTGTTTGCTTCATGAGCCTATTACAGAGATGTGATTAGGTTCTGATCTTCTGGAAAATCCTAGGCACACGGATTCAAACTGACTACGCCCACAGCTGGGAGGCCTGGCAGCAGCAATCTCAGGGCCTGGTATTTGTACTGACAGCCACAGTAACCACTGTGCAACCTTCAAGAGGTTGTCCTCATGGTGAACATGCATTAAGAAGAAAGCGCTGCTTTCCTGGACCTGCTGCTCTCTGGGCCTGAACACATGCAGCTAGGGCCTTGGCACTGCTGCTGTGAGGCACGCAGGCAGAGGAACCTGCACCCATGGCACCTGAGGCCATGCTGTGGTGCTTAGAAGAACTTAGCTCGCCCCTTACCTCCAGCACACCCACCTCTGCCAGCAGATCCCCCCTGCCCAGCTGCTGGTACACTATCCAGCTCTGCTCATCTACGTGGCTGCTTGTGGAGCTGTGGGAGAAGCCACTTCGCTGTATCAGGCTGTGGCCAGACTCTTGTCCTTTCCGCAGTGACAAGGGCACCCTGGTGCACAGGAACACAGAGAAAGGAGCCCAGCAGGCTTTCCTGGCCACCCACAGGAGATGCATGGCCATGCAAGGAGAGGCGAAGCTGCCCTGGTGTCCTGACGACAGGGGCTGCATGAGGCCTGGCACCCCAGGGGCCTTGTGCCACGTGCCAATGCTGGGCCAGCAGGCCCCTGGCAGGGGAAACTACGGCATGGCTCCAGGTCCCCGATGTCACTGTGCTGTCACCCGTCAATGCTGTCCCAGTGCCGCAGGGCAGCAGAAGAGGTGGAGCCTCCCAGACCCCCGCCAGTTTGCCAGGCTTCGCAGCTGGCACACAGATGGCTGCAGCCAAGGCTCTGCAGGCTCTCTGGAGGCCTCCCTTGGGCAGAAACGCACCCACGCGCAGGCAGCAGGGCTATCGATGGCTACCAAGCAGGGCTTTATCGAAGAACATCTCAGGGCACCAGTGCCTGCGTATCAGCACACCCACTGATGGGAACACTCAGCAGCTGCACCTCCATTTAGAACACAGACCCCTTCCTGCCTTCGTCCGGCCTTACCTCCTGACCTTGCTTTGCACCTTCTCTGCCCCGCTGTGGTGCTGAGGCTACTCCCTGCCGTGCTTTGCCTGCTTGTCAAGGGCCTGTGCCTGATGCTCCGCACTTGGACACTGCCTGACGCTGCCTCCCATGCCCACTGCCACTTCTCCATCACAAGTCCTATGTCTAGCCTGTTCCTCCCTCTGCCCTTGACCACCTCCAGCCCCCTCTTAAGAAGTCCTGCTAGCTCTAACAGCAGCTTCCCTCCCACCTTGCATGCCCACCATGGACCTGTCCTCTCAGCACAAGTCCCAGTTCCTCGCATCTCTCTCGATGCCCTCTTCTCTGTGGTGAGTGAGCTCTTAATGCCAAGAGGCAGGAGTTTGATCTGTTTGCGCTGAGTGAGGAGATCATTTGTGGGTATGTAGCCTTAGTAGGCGAGGGGCTGTGGTGCTGAGCAGCCGCTTGCTCTCCATGGAGGGAGGGAGCTCACCCTGGGGCTAGGGCATGAGCCCATGGGTGCCTGGAGACAGCTGCCTTGTCCTGAGCAAGCTGATTGGAGCCATCAGGGCAAGAAATATCTTGATGCCTCGGTCTTCACATCCTAGTCCTTCAAGGAAGTTTGGGGGCTCATCCTCTCCTCTGCAGCACAGCTGAATTTGCTCTTTGTGGTGCTGTGCAGGAGACTCTGGAGGAAAACTGAGATGAACCCTCGGAGATCTTAGGGGAAGTCTTTGAGGAGCCAGAGGAATCTGAGAGGGTTCAGTGGCATAGGTGGGACCTGCTGCACCACCCTGGAGGAGGCTCTGTATGTGTGTCCTGGAAGGGAAAGGTCTAATGAGCAAGGCCAAGAGCTATCTCCTCTGGAACATGCAGCAGGACTCATGGGGGGATGCCAGAATGAGATGCCTTTGAGGGAAGACTAGAAGCCTTCCTCAGGGGGAGGAAGACATCTTTGCCACACTGGAGGAAGAACCTCTTAGCCTGGAGGCCTGAAGAAAGCCATGATGGAGAAGGCAGGCGTGGTGGGACCCCGGAATGCCTGTTTGCCAAGAAGACCAAGGCAACGGGCGTAGCATGGAGAGGTGCACCACTCTGTAGCCTCCTCAGGCCATCAGGGAGACCTGACACCCCCAAAGCCCTTGTGAGCTGGCCACACTGGTGTGCCCTTCCAAGCTTGTCGGCACTAAAGATCCTCCCTGTGGTGTTTCTGCCTCTGCACCTCATGACTCTGGCTGGCAACCTCCTCGTAATGCTGTCCATTGCCCATGAGTGATAGTTTCTCATAGCTGCATGCCTCTCCCTCACCAACCCTTTCTTCCCTACATCCAGCATTCATTTGTTACAGAGCCTGAAATGTTGGGTGACCACTTCTGTGCAGAGGAAATCATCTCTTTGGAAGGATGCATGGCCCACATTTCCGCCATCATCTCTGTCTGTATAGAAATCTGCCTCCTTGCTGTAACGGCCAATGACAGCAGGCCAATGATGGCTATGGCACCATCTGCAACCCTACGCACTTCAGCTGGCAGGGGCTGTGTGCACGGGAACAGGGATCCTCTACAGCCTGACTAGAATTATGATCAAATTGCCCTGCTTCACAGAATTTGACAGCTTGATCTGTGAGGAGCTGGTGGTGATCAAGCTAGCTTGCACAAAAGCCTACATTATTGAGACACTGATAATCTCCAGCTCTGAGCTCCTCTATACTTGCTTCATGGTCCCACTGGCCTTTTATGGCATCCTCCTAGTCTTGCTGAAGAAACATCTGTCCAAAGGTTTGCACAAGGCCCTCAGCGCTTCTGCTTATGGATGTAAGGCTCTTTCTGGGGTACTGCATCTTCATTTACTCCTGCCCTTGCACCAGCATCACTGAGGGCACTGTGATATTGGTCTTAAAACAACCATCACCTTTTGCTAAATCCCATAATCTACATCCTGGGAAATGAGTACACGATGTGGGCACTCCCCAAGCTAATGAGGAGAAAGGGAGCCACAGAGGAGAAATAAAAGCTAGAGCAAAAGCAGCTGCACTTTCCAGGGGCAGCTGCTGGTTTTCAGCTTTGTCAACAACAGGTAAATTTCATTGTGACAAATCAGCATCTGACCTCTTTCTGCGCAGACGACCCTGGTACCTCAGTTTGTGACCTGCAGGCCACGCTTACCAACCTGTGTTTGAACTCTCTTGCTCACTGAGAAATATTTTTAAAAGGGTTTCTTCCAAGATGAAGTTATCATACAAAATACGTCACTTTTTACCTTTTCTCTGGAAAGGCGTTCAAAGCAATGTGCAAGGTTTCATTTTGAGATAAGATTTTAGGAAGCTGAGGCTTCCGTAATTCCTCTGCCTGGTCTTCCCCTTTTCCGCCTCACCACTCTAAAGCTCTTCTAAAATTCCAGAATTCTTACTGACGGAGCAGCTAAAGATGCACGTGAAGAACTGTAGAAAATAATCCTGTCCCTACTTGATTTTTTATCACTGTCTCAAGGAGATAAGAAACAACGCTTGAATTCCATTCAGCAGGCATATCGTTTATTAATATTTCTCTCTTTTTAAGGGAGATCCCTTAAGATGAATGCCTGAAGCAGTAATCCTTTGTCAGCTCTCCATCAGAACATTGGGTCACTCAGTTTGCAAGAGTTGCAGTGTGCAGATTTTCAGCATGGCAGCTCTTACTCAGAGGCCTTCTTCCACACTGAGCTTGTGGTCTCTTTCCTAAGTCCAAGGCATCTTGGCAGAACTCATGGGCTGCCTTCTACTCTCCCAGCGTGCAAAGTTGGTAGTAGTTCACTAAGAACATCTTTAAGAAGGCAAAGGGAGTTATGTGGCATGGGTGAACACTTCTTCTTTGTTTCCAAAGGCCACTGAAATGGACTTTGAACAACTGTGTGAGCTCCCATAGCCACACAGATCTGCTGGGAGACTAACCGGACCCACAGTTCTGCTCCCAAGGGACTTATTACATCTCTTCCAAAGCTCATACTGTCAACGACCTGGGAGGATTTAATGAATCCCTTTGTGACTCTCTCACAAGGCATGAGTTTAACATTCCTTGAGCTCTAAATCTGTCTTTCAGAAAAGCACACAGCCCAAGCTCTGCCAGTTCTCTCTGATTTCATCACAGCACGAAAGGTTCTGTGTTTGGTGTTGAGAGCAATTGAGTACCACAAGCTCTTGCTCTCCAGAACTAGCCGTTACGGGGGAGGGCTGAAGGTGTAAGTCACCTCTACCTCCCGGTTTATCTTGTCAGTGTTGAGCTTTAACTTCTGATTTCAGGGCATGTCTTCTTCATATTGGCGGGAATGCTTTGGAAGCAGTCAGGAAGTTCAGTTTCTATTTTGATTTTTGCATTGTTCATAGGGCAATCAATCGAGAAGTTGTTTTTATTTTTGTTTCTATTACATATATACGTGTATATATATATATATGTGTGTGTATGTATGTATACACACACACACACACATATAAAGTAAAGGCTTGCACTGGTTAAATATCAGGATGATCTTCCAGTACAAGGGGACCATCTGCTCAAGATAACTTGGGAGGGACCAGAAAACAAAACACAATCCAAGCCAAAGGAAACCCTGCTTGTGCCGTTGCAGGAATTATCAGTGCCTCTGGCTAGAGGAATTTATGGACAGCGATAGAAAGGAAGAAATCTGTTTATCCATCTCCATTTTTTTGATCAAAATTTACTTTTTCTTTTATGGAGAAAACACCCTGGAATGCAACTCTCAATCATTCTTTTTCTGGACACCCCTGGAAACAACATAAGTAAGCTCACCTTTCCTCCCTACTCTCTTTCATTTGGGGTGTGTTGCAGGGAGAAGGGGCTGAGGCATCGACTGGAAGGAGAACAACACTTCTGCTTGGTTACTTTTCAGTTATTTTTGTAAAATCTTCAGTACAGGAGAAAATCAGGCATCTGAATCTTTGGAGACATCAATGTCTGTCTCTCAGTAGACTCTAAATGAAGATGGGAGCCTCTATGCATGTCCTTGGCAACTTCAGAGCCCTATGAAAATAGTCATGGGAGTTGTAACAGGTGAAAATACTAATGCAAATCTACATTCTACAAGCTTGTGCCTCCACCTGTAACAGCTGCAGACCACTTCTGGGGTATTCAGCCATTTCTGGAGCATCTACATGTTGTTAGAAGTGTAACTATCTTTCCGGTGCTTGGTTAGCGCTGTTCTCAGAAGCTCAGCATCTCAACAGCAAGGAAACCACAGAGGCACTGATTTCCAAATACAAGAACCCTGGGTTCCTGCTCAGAGGGGGCTTCATCCTAGCAGACTGTGGAGCTTTGACATGTCCTGCCATTTCCATATGATTATTTCTGCCACGCTCTTGAACCATGCACTGTAAACAAGCTTTCTCCTTTGTCGGACAGGGTTCCTATACGATGTCCTCTCATCTCACTGCTATTCCAAAGACAAGATTTTGTGTTTGTGTCTGTGTACTTTCAATGATTTTGCCAAAATTTTTAAATTTGCATTTCAAAATGAAAATAAAATCACACAAACACTGGAATATGGAACGGACACAGATATTCAAGGTGACTGAATTTGTGCCTGCAGGTGTTGCATTGCTTGATCCCTCCTAAAAAGAGCAGATATCAAGCAGCTAAGGTTCCTGGCTGGTTCCTGACTGAAAAACAGGTGAATCTGTTCTCCCCAAGCAAAGTCACAGCTGGGAAAGTGAACTGCACACTCAAATGAATTTGCAGAAAGCTATCTAGCAGGAAAAGAAGGAGTCATACCACTCTCAGGGACTGTGCTGGGTGTTCTTACACCAGCTTAGGGAGGGGGTTGGAAAACCAGACAAGACTTAACAAACAGCAGCAACAAACAAGTGTCTAGGGTCTTAAAAATGATCTTTTAGTGAAAGCCTACTTCCCCAGTCTATGAGATCTATGAAGAAGTCAGCAGTGACTTCCCTAAAGTCTATTCAGATGCCATCTCACTAAACTGTAATGACCAACACAGAAGCCTTCTACCAGTCATTTGATTTCTTCTACAGGGAAGGAGGAGGAATATCTGTAGGCACAGATTCATCCATTTTATGTCTGACAGTTGCAGACAGGTAACGTAAACCAGACTCCTGAAATCAGGAACGATGGCTCCTGAGATACATTCCACAGGGAGGCAAATCTTTCTGCTCTCTGATAGCTCCTGAGTAAGTCAGAGAAGTAGGTCAGCTTGCATTGCATTGTCTGGAAACTGAAGAAATCGCAGAGTCTCCCTTGAAAGCCTGTTCCAGGACTCGCTTGGCATTCACACTTGAATTCTGCTGCTAATATTAGGCATCACCTTTTGGGTGAAACTTCGAGGCTTCGCCCTGTTCTGTCTTTATTCCTCCATATAGCTCAAGTTTGTATGATCGCCATCATGTTCTGTCTTCTCATACCATAAACTCGATTCTCCTTTCACTGTGTCCTTTCTCCTAGGTGCAACACAGCCGTAAACACGATGTGGCAGAATCACACGATGGTGAGTAACTTCTTCCTCTCAGGACTCACCACCAGCCATGTGGCAGAGCTGATCCTCTTCACCTTCTTCGTGGTTATCTACGTGCTGATTATTTTGGGCAACAGTCTCATCATCTTCACAATTGCACTTGACCAGCATCTGCACAGTCCTATGTACTTCTTCCTCAGCAACCTCTCCATCATTGACATCTGCCACTCCTCAGTGGTGATGCCCAAGATGCTGGCTGACTTCCTGGTGGACAAGAAGAGCATCTCCTTTGAGGAGTGTGTGGCCCAGATGTTCTTCCTCCACCTCTTTGCCTGTACAGAGATCTTCCTCCTCACCATCATGGCCTATGATCGTTACATAGCCATCTGCAACCCCATGCGTTATGGCACCATCATGAGCTGGAAGATGTGCCTCCAAATGGCCACGGTCATGTGGATGGGAGGGCTGATACATTCTGTGTCTCTCACTGCCCTGACCCTCAATCTCCCATACTGTGGTCCCAGTGCCATTGACAACTTCTTTTGTGATGTCCCCTTGGTCATTAAGTTGGCCTGCACAAACACCCATGTCTTAGAAATGCTCATTGTCTCCAACTCAGGCCTCATCTCTGTGGTCTGCTTCCTGGTGCTGGTGACTTCCTACGTGATCATCTTGATCTCACTGAGGAACCATCTCTCGGAAGGGCAACACAAGGCGTTATCGACCTGTGCTGCTCACCTGACAGTGGTGACGCTTTTCCTGGGACACTGCATTTTCATCTATCTCAGGCCAGCCAGGAGTTTAGCTGCAGACAAAGTTGTGTCCGTTTTCTTCACGGCCATCACCCCTCTGATGAACCCCCTTATCTATACCTTTAGGAATGAGGACATGCAAAATGCTTTGCGAAAGCTGTGTAAGCGGCAGATTGATTCCCAAGACAAGTGACACTGCTGGGTGTCCCCTCCCTCTGGAGTATTCTCTGGGCATGTAGCTTCAGGTTTTGTCTTCTCTGCACCCTTAGCGCTGAGTTGAAAGCAAACAATGCCACTGGGTCTCATCCAGTGGAAGTTCTTTGAGGGATGCTTTAAGCTCATTCATTAGAGGGAAAGTGTTGAAATATAAATGCCAAGGTTGTTCTAGATTATTAAACTCTAAGGACCCAGATCTAAGGTTGTTAATCTGAACAGCCTAAGTGTGTTTTGCAGTAACACTTCTTCCATTCCAAGGGAACGTATCCCTTCACCCTGGGTACTACTAGAAGGAGTTAATGCTTTAGCAAACACAAGACCGCTTATTCAGTTTCCTCTTCTGGTCTGTGTGGTTAGCCTGAATTTGAGAGTTTCAAGCTTGTCCTCATTCAGATAAGGATTTGATGGATGTACAGGTTTTATGCAGGCAGGTATTTTTACTCCAAACCCTACTGCCTCTCTTATCCCTGTGTGTAGCAGGACAGATATTTTGTTTACTCTGGATGTTTCTAAATAAGCCAGTGAAGGCAGTGTTGAGCTCTTTGCCCATTTTCAGCAAGGTGTCTGGATCAAATAGTACTTTTAGCTTAGATATGTCTACTTATCCATTTCCCATATGGCTGCACAAATGTGCTAGCACGACTTAGAGTGCAGTTTACAATTTGGAACAAGGAGTGAGGAGAAATAGAAAGTCGCATGTCTCCACTGCCATTGGGGAACAGAGCAAACAGATGCATGCTCTGCAGGTAGATGATGACTGATAGAGTAGCATCAGCTGAGGAAGCTCGTAGTCCTCGTCCTCTGGACCACATGCGTACTGCTCTCTGGGGCAAACGTGTGACACAGATTCCTCCGGCGAGAAATTGCCAAGGACCATAGTGAGGTTTGGCTTGCATGCTTTCAGACTGAGGTAGTTGACCAGTGTTAATGCTCAGCTCTTGCAAAACAGCCTCCTTCATCAAGAGCCATCAGAAAACCAAGAATACTGCCCTCATAATCAGTGACTTCCCTTTGCCATCCACAGGAAATCAGCGTGAAAAGAACCTGTCTGATGGGCTAATTATTAAAGTTCAGTGGCCTCCCACTGCTCCCCACTGCACCTCATTCATGGAATTTCATCTTTGGCAAAACAAAATAGTGAGAAACTACACAGGATTATGTTCTTGGGCAGCCAGATCTTTATGCAGTGCTGCAGATTTACAGGGCTCCTGAGAACCTCTTGGGTTATGCTGGGAAAGGTAAAGGGGTATTTTTTTGGTCTCTTGATTAGGAATAAAAATGCAGCACAGACACTTTTAGAGTGTCAAAAGGTACTCTGGAGACTAGACTAGCTTCTGCCCACTCCCAGCCTGTTCTCACCTATATTTCTTGTAGCACATTAAAGCACTTTGTATGTGGGTGAGAGATTTCCCTTGTTCTGATGCTGCTATAAGTCTACACCACCTCACCCTAGAGCTGGAGCAATCCATGAGCCAGCTGCGCTGACCGCACACCTTCAAATAGCTCACAGCCTACTTATCCCGGGTAGGGATCGGGCCCTGCCCTGCCACCATTTAATTCACCCTCTTGCTCTGGCTCCATCATATGAATTACAACTGGTGAGAACAGCCAGTTCCTCTAAGTCCTGCCGTAAATCTTTCACTGAGGGTTTTCTCTGCTTCATGAATGAGCAGTGCACATCCAAATTAACAACAGGCTGATGGGAGGATGCAAACTTCAGCATCTGCCTCGGCTGTCAGGAGGGCACGTATAATGATCTCATTGCCAGCAGGAGGGCAGGTAGAAAGTTTGCACATGCTGCAGGTGGCTGCATCCCTACCCTGTCCATTATGGACACAACTGGTCTTTGAAAGCCAGCATGACCCAAGGAGGAGGAGCAATCTAGGAACTCATCATAAGGTCAGCTCATGTCCATGGTCCCAAACCAGTCAATGAAGCAGGCAAGCTCTAGGACCAGGAGGGTAAGAGGGGTTCACAGGCCTCTGGGGACAGAGCTCATTCTAGGAAGGAGTGTGCACTCCATATCTGCCCCATCTCCACTCCCTCCTCTACCTTTTGGGGCTCTTCCCAGGAGATCCTGGAGTGGGGAAGGGAGGGTCACACACTCTCTTATCCTACATAGGGTGGTACTACATCCCAGGCCCCATAGCAGCATGGAGGGTGAGGATGGGCACAGCTCCAACCCTAATGGGAAACAGAGCTGGCCTCCATGATGCCATAGCCTGTGTTATCAGGGGGCAGCTCCACAATTTCTCAGTGTAGACAGCTGACGGGGCCTCCACAGTGCCCCAGTGGGTGCAGAGAGGACAGGGATGTGCTCTGGGATAGGTCTAGGCTGGTGCCCTGGGGAGGAAAAGGCCCTGACATGCAGGGAGAGGCCTCTGCAGACATCAGGGCAGTTCCCCTCCAGGCCAGGGTCGGTGAAGGGTCTCTGCAAGTTGGCTGCACTGCACAGTGCAGTGCTGAGCACATGGGCTGAGCCCCGGTCCTCACATCCAGCCAGCCCACAGGGCATTCACTCCATGGCAGAGGGGGGGATGCTGTACGTCAGGCTGGGGCCCTGCTCTGGCATCTTGGATTCAGTCCCAGCAGGACTCTCCAGTATTTGCTCAGCTCTCTCTTCTGATTCCCAGTGCTGCAGCACTTCAGTGGTGCAGAGGCAGCCCCAAGGGCACTGCCGTGTGTGAGGTTTGACAGAGGTGCCAAGTTGGGAATGTCATAGCCTGGCTGAGCTGCCAAGGATCACAACCTCCAGCACTTTCCTGGAGATCTTTTCAGTAGGACTCTAGGAAGGATGTTGATTTCTCCCTTTGGAACAATTTGGGTTGCTTGGAGTGGTCCGTGTTTGATATACAAAGCCCTACTGTAGGGTGCTGTAGAGCAGCTGATGGGGATAAATGTTCCTGCTGTGGTCCTTTGCCTGTTTCAATGCACAGTCTCTGGCTGCCAATCCATATATTTTGATTTTCTCCAGAATCACCACACTGAAGGTGTTAAGTGCTTGTCTGAGTGGTGGCAAAAAAGCCCTACAGCACATGAGGGCCCTTGCACTTAAGGTACATTTACAAGGTGCCTTGTAGCTAAAAAGGCCAATGGTCTCCTGGGGTGCATTAGGAAGAGTGTTGCCAGTAAGTAGAGGGAGGTGATCCTGCCCCTCTACTCAGCCCTGGTGAGGCCTCATCGTGAGTACTGTGTCCAGTTCTGGGCTCCCCAGTATAAGGGAGATTTTGCACTACTGGAGAGAGTCCAGCACAGGGCTATGCAGATGATCAGAGGACTGGAGCATCTGCCCTGTAAGGAATGGCTGCAGGAGCTGGGCCTCTTTAGCCTGGAGAAGAGAAGCCTAAGAGGGGATCTTATCAATGCCTACAAATGCCTTCAGGGAGGATGTCAAGAAGATGGAGCCGAATTCTTTTTTTGTGGTGCCAAGCGACAGAACAAGAGGCAACGGGCACAAACTGAAACACAGGATATTCCATCTGAATATAAGGAAGAACTTCTTCACTGTGAGAGTGACAGAGCACTGGAACAGGTTGCCTAAAGAGGTTAAGGAGTCTCCTTCTCTGGAGATATTCAAACCCAGCCTAGAGGCAACCCTGTGCAACGTACCTAGGTGCAGCTGCTTGAGCAGAGAGGCTGGACTGGATGATCTCCAGAGGTCCCTTCCAGCCTCAACCATTCTGTGATTATGTGATTGGGGAGAAGGTGGTGAGGGTTGGGGGTCAGGTAGTGACTGTGAGGCTGTGCCACTCTTGCTGCACTGCCAGTCCCTGTGATATGGGGAGAAGTGACAGGAGACAGGGCAGCACAAGGGTGGCGGTAGGTGGCAAGGCAGGGGCACGGGACAGCGGGGGCTGCTGTGAGGGGCCGTGGCCGGTGTTTCTACAGTGCGGCAGCTGTTGTGTTCACCTCGTAGCAGAAGTCCCACACTGACCCCAGGCAGGAAGAAGCCATTTCTGTGACACGCTGTCTGTGCCACCTCCCATAGGAGAGGGACATGCAAAGAGGGTACTCCGCTTCTCCTGGTGCTCAGGGCCAGCTCCATGAGGCTGCCCCAGCATTGTCTGAGGAACATCTTCATCCTAAGCTTCCATCCGTGCTTCATCCCTGTGCCTACACGCATGGCCCCACTGCGCAAACACCACACAGGGCAGCGTGCATTCAGGGATGAGGAAACGTCCCTCTGACATGGCCCCCATGAAAGATTTCAGTGACCCATCCCCTCCCACAGCTCTCCTGCTCCAGCAGCCTCCTCCAGAGCCCAGCCCTGGGCATCTCCCACACTAGAGTTAGCACAGAGCCATCCCCAAGGATCTGTCAGGGTCTGGGCAGGGAGAGAGGCTGGGCAGAGCTGGCCGTTCCCCTCAATACCAGCACTGGGTCCAGTAGGATGGAGCTGGTCACACAGAGAAATTCACCCCCCAAAATGTGAGTGGAAACATCCAGGGCTGGAAACAGCTGATGTGAGAAGCTGGTCTGTGACCAACCGAAGTCGGGGCACCTGTACGGTTGGTCCATGCAACCAAGGGCACAGACCAGCCTCCTCTTTGGTGCCCAGGTTCTCCTCAGGCCATTCCCAGTCCAGCTCAACCCCTCCTCAGCTCTCCACACCTCCCCTGCCCACTTCCTAGACCACCCAGAAGAGCAAGTCAGCCTGGGGGTGGCCCCACAGTAGTACCTTGCTCCACAGCCCTGGCCCTCCAGTGGGCACAGCAGCTCTGGGGGCACAGCAGGGTGTGGGGAGGTGTCACCTGCCCCATCAGCCTCCTAGCTGGGACTGCCATTTACCTTTTAGTGACTCCACGTGATCTTGTGAAGCTCCATTCATCACCCATCCCTAAGCACGTGGTGCCTTTGGAGATGCCCTGTGCCCCCCTGGGGCTCCATACTTCCTTTGAGGACAGCTGCCAGCCCTGTCCTATGGTGTGGCCATTCAGCACCTCCAAGAGCACTGGGCACCCACAACTGAGAACTGAATCCAGCCCTCATTCCCTAAAAACATCACCTGGGAGCTAATTTTCTTGAGCCCATGGAGAGCCATGGAAAAGAAACAGGGTCTTTCAGGGGGAAAGTCCTTGAGCACATTCTGGCCTCCAGCTTTGGAAGAAGAGCTCAGCCTTCAAGGACTGCATGAGAAAATCCTCTTTTACTCGAGAGACAGGCCAGCTCTGCCACCGTGATGGACACATTTACAGCTGGTGTTTCAGTCAAACAGACTGGAAAGATGGGATGAATTCGGATGGTTCTACACAAACATGATTGTCACAGAGAGAAGGCCCAGAGTATGAGAGTTGTGTGAGATAAAGTGGAAGCCAGCTGTGGAAGCCACCACTCATTGCTGCTGAAGTAGAACCGATGGAGTCAGTCTTCTCAGGGCCTCCTGGAACTCCTTGTTCCTCCTGCAGTAGAGGAGGAGGTTCAGTGCTGGAGGTACCGCTGAGTACAGAAGAGCCACCACCAGATCCAGAACTGGAGAAGAGATGGAGGGGGGCTTCAGGTAGGCAAACGTGCCAGTGCTGATGTACAGAGAGACCACAGCCAGGTGAGGGAGGCACATGGAGAAGGCTTTGTGCCAGCCCTGCTTAGAGGGGATCCTCAACAGAGCCCTGAAGATCTGCACAATGAAAATGAAAGAGCCAAAGGCTAAACAGACACCAACTACAATAAGCCCAATCTCCCTGAGGTAGGAGATGTGTTGTCTTAGCAGAGGCTCCCGTCAAGAAGGCAAAAACGAAGACCTGGGCAGCACATCCCGAGTAGGAAACGGGCCTGGTGTTCCAGAGAGAGTTGGCCATGGATTTAGGGACGGTGGTGGAGATGGTGCCAATGTCAAGGAGGGAGAGGTCGAGGAGGTTCGTTTCCTCCTACTTCAGGGACTGATTAAGGGGAGTTAATCAATACATCTAATGCTATTGAGAAGCCCCTGGGATGCAGGGACATGCGACTGCGCATCCTGTGAGTTTGTGGAGTGCGCAAACAGGAACTGAACCCCACTCCATCCCAGGGGCTTCTCAGCAAGTTCTCTGTGCCCAAGTTGGAGTGTGCACTGAAATGTCTGTCTCCATGGGAGCTCCTTTTCCAAGGTCCCACTGTAGCTGGTGGAGATGGACAGAGGGAATCAGCTCTACACACACACACACACACCTGTTGTATATGAGTGCAGAGGACTGCAGAGGGATGAACTCCAGGGGGTGGAGAGGGCAGGGAAGAGAGAGAGAGAGAAGCACTTCACTTGTAAGAGAGAAGCAATAAAATATTTATTATGGTAAAATAGTGATTTAACAAAGTCCAATTGCAAATAAGACAGTGATTTTAATGAGGGTTGTTGGCAAGGTTCATTTGATTATTTACTGCCTGGAGGAGGACAGGGTCAGATCAGAGTGTTAAGGAGGCCCTGCTGTTGAGTTACAAGGCTCAGGATGGGTGCCTCCAAAACTCCCCCTTGGAGGAATAAGGGTGCACCTAGGTCCAATCCCAGCCTCAGACCTAGTCAGCGGTTTATATTTAAGAGTGCTGTGCCTGTTTACACTGTCTGAGCACCGTCACAACCCCTTTGCACATTTAAAGCGACAGAGGTGGTCCAAGACACATGCAAGCATCTACTTGCTCTGATGGAGCAACCATGAGACCCACATTCTTCTGCAGCATCAGTTGGGGACCAGGAGAGAATCTCCTTGGTCAGATGAAATGACACTTGCCACCTACTACTGCAAGAGTTCTGCTCACTAGGAAGCTGAGGATGTCAGAGGAGCAGGCTTGGGCCTACCTGGGGTGGGGTGGGGGATGGTTGCTAGAGGGATCCCAAGGGACTCAGCTCTGAAGTGCAGGGTAGCTCAGGAAAGCTCTCCTAGTGAACCTTGCCATCAACCCTCGTTAAATTACTGTCTTATTTGCAATTGGACTTTGTTAAATCACTATTTTACCATAATAAATATTGTATTGCTTCTCTCTTACAAGTGAAATGCTTCTCTCTTTAAGGACAGCATCCTCCAAGCTCAAGAGTGCTGCTTACTGATACTCAGGAAAACAAGTAGATGTCTCAAGAGGCAGGATGGCTGAACAGGCAACTCATGACTGAACAACAGGAGGACATGAGAAGCGTGAAGAGGCTGCAAAGGAGGAATTTAGAAATATTGTCCTGGGAATCTGGGAAGCAGTTAGGAAAGCCAAAGCGTCTCTAGGATTGACACTTGCCAAGAATACTAAAGGCATGTAGATGAACTGCTGTTGCTTCAGTAACAGCAGATACAGACCGCTCTGCAGATCTCAGTACCTTTGCTTCACTCCCCAACCACAAGGACTCCCAGGCCACCCTCCTAGAGTCAGGATTCCCAAGGTAAAAAACAGTCAGCAGAGCATGAACACTGAGTCAGAGTTCCTTGGGAGAACTCACTGCATGCAAGTGTATGGGATTGCATGGGCTACAGCCAAGGATGCTGAGAACTGGCTGCCATCTCACAAGGTCACTCTGCATTGTCTTTGGATGTTTGTGTAGCCTGTGGGAGGTACTAATGATGAGAGAAAGGTAAACATTGTATTCAACTTCAAAAAGGCCAAAAGGACTATCTGGGGAACTACAGACTGACTGTTCAGCTTCACTGGATCAGGAGTGTGTCATGGAGGGAGTGCTCTACTATCGCAAGTCTGGGTCCATGAGCATGGACATTAAAAGGACAGCATGGGTAGAAAAACAGAGGGCTAAAAAATGGTTGGATGACTGGGCTCAGAGGGTTGTGGTGAGTAGGGTAGTTCTCTTCCTGGAGGCCAGAAGAGCGATGGGACCACAGGGTCTCTCCTGAGACCTGTCCTGTTTAATACTTTGATGAGTGACCTGGCAGAGGTCATGTTCATCACGTTCGTAGATGTGTCAGCTTGAGCCATCTACACGTACACATTACAAGCTGGCATACGGGAGCTTCAGTCTGGAGGACCTTGAGAAAATTGGGGATTCAGCCAACAGAAATCTTGCCAAGTTTTACAAGGAGAAGGGGCAAGTCCTGCTCCTGGGGACAGATAACTCCATGCTTCAGAGCAGGTTGGGACCTTACTGGCTGAGAAGGGCCCTTGAGGAGCAGGGCCTGGATGTTGTGAGAAATGTCATATGAGCCAGTGGGGTACAGTCATGGTGAACAAGGCCAAGTGACCATAGGTTGCATGAGGAGGAGTGTGGCCACCCACACAAAGGAAGCCACTATCCCCCCAAACTCAACCCTGAGGTGGCGACAGCTGGTGCAGTAGTGTGTCCCTGTTTAGGTCTCCCAGGAGCTTTTCTTGGTAGTGGGAAGCAGCACAAGAAGGGGAAAGAGTCACAATCTGCAGCTTGAGAAGTTCAAAATGGACATTAACATGAATCAAGGTCACTTGAAGAGCAGTGCTGTGGTGCAAAAGGTGACCCAGAGGGAGTCTGTGATCAGACTGACTCTGTGTTTCCAAGAACAGCCAGTGAGGACAGGGAGACATCAGTAAAGGAAGGAAGATGGAGGTGAGAGCAAGGTGTGGAAGTATCTTGGATGCCTACAGTCCACAGGCACCCAGCATCAGGCATGGGACAGTGTAGGACTGCTGTTTCTGGTGGAAACAGCAAGGGCATTGGCAAGGCTGAAGGGCCTGAAAGAGCAGAGGTCCTTGTTCTGTGGCTGTTGTCTCTGTCAACATGGCCTACCAGGAGACAACAGGGCCTCATTGTCCCCTTACCCACCATGACACTCCAGGAGGTGTCATCCTGCACTCGGCATTGCACACCCCCACCTGTACACTGGCCCCAGGAGCAGTCCTGGGCAACTCATGGGGGAAAGGATCTGTCTTCTCAGGAGCTAGCTGTCCATACTCAGCCATTTTGCTTGATAAAACACATCAAGGGTTAACTCAGCATCAGAGTCACCTGCTCATTGCCTTTGCCTACCTGCAATCAGTGCCTCCGACTCTCTGCTCTAATCAGCCCCTGGGGAGTCTTTCTTGCTTATGTCCCTCCATGGGACCCATTAATGCTCTGTGTAACTTTGGGCTCTGCTTCTGACTTTGACTTCTTAAATGTTTTGTTCAGTCGCTTCTCAGTAGCTGATGCTGATGGACTCAGCACCAAATACACCATGTGGCCCATTAAAATGAAAAAAAGCCCTGATGAACCTTGTCCCTTCCTAAAATTTACTTCTGGTCCTGTATGACTAATTGCAATGGTTTCAGCCATGTAGCCGAAAGACGGAGACTTTAATAATATGGAAGTATTTCTGCTTTTAAAATTTATTATTATTGTTATTATCCTACATACAGAGTAAGTAATAAGAACATTGTCCAGTTGGTACGGATCCAGAGTGTCCCTCAATGAGGTCAGGACACACAGGAGAAGCAGTGCCCCAGAGGTCAGGTGTTGTTCAGGTAGTCTTCCTCTCCATCTCCCCAACCCTGCCATTGCTCTCTCAGTCACCTGGGACTTCCATCGCTCTTGTTAAAGCTAAACTTTTTCCACTGAAGTCTGCAACTGAACTGTACAGCTCACCTGCTCCAATTCCCACCTGCTTTCCTTAGACAACTAACTGCAAATAGACACAGAAGATTCCCCTTTTTATTGCAAATAAAAAAAAGCATGATAGAGTTCCATTAAAAATAATTACGTTCCTCCACAGTATGCTAGGACCAATCTGCCTCCAGTGAGGCCCACTTCCCACAGGGACAGGAAACAAGAGATAGATAGAAACACAATTAAGAACTTGGCTAAAGGGACAGGCTAGTGAAAGATGGAGCAAGCTGGAAACTCTCTGGAGTGCAAATGAGCTGCTCGGTATCTGAATGAACCCAGAGTACGGGGAGGAGGAAAACTGGAAGCAATGGGAAGTTACAAATTGACAATTTAATCAGGGCATGTGGAAACAGAAGAGAGAGCCACGCAGCTGCTGAAGGATCCTGGGCCATGCTGGGGGCCGTGCTGCTCTTGGGGATCCCTGACCGGGCTGTGCTGCTATACAACAGTCTGTGCTGAGACAAGGAGGAGCAGGAAGGTTGGTTGTAAGGATATTCCTAAAGTCCAGCAGCTGCAGAGGTGGGAGCTGGTCACCTCCCAGATTTCTGAATGAGCTAAAACACAGGCCCTGAGCCATTGCATTGCCTTACAGGCTCTGCCCTGGAGCCTGGGCAGCAGCCCTGTAGTGTGTGGGCATGTCCTGAGAAGCTCAGGGCCAAAAATGTGGGAGATCCAGGGAACTAGGGCTGTACAGTCCCTCAAGAGAGCCAGGATACAGCGGAGGCTCCAGGGTGACAGGGACTGTACCCAGGGGAGAAGCACTGTCCTGAAGTGATGCTGAAAACCTCAGGAACAAGCTGTGGTCAGGAGAAGAAGAACATCTTTCCCTAAGCTCAGCCAGAAGGAAATCTGGGCAAAACTAATGGGAAATGGGAAGTCTTCCCTAGGTTTGATACCTGGCCTCACCCATGGCTTTGGAGCACAGCAAGCACCAGGGTCCTGAAGAAAGCCCTCTGGAATAGGTATGTTAAGGACACGTTTGCTCTTTTCGGGTGTATCATCTCTAATTGAAGCTCCTCAGACCGAGCTGAGGACTCCTAAAACCAAAGAGCCTGCTTTGGTGCCTAATGGAAGAAGGCTGCCTGCTGTTCCATATTGTCCTACATCCTGCTGCTACAGAAAGAGCAACTCAGCAGAAACACATGGCTTTGATCCTGTCCTTGAAAAAATGTCAAACTCCAAACCGACCCCCATGCCCCAGGGAACTGCACAGGTCTCCCCAATGCAGACCCTTGTCAGTGCAGGGCCACAGAAGTGGCCTCTCCAGTGCCCCATCTGAGAAATTTCAGAGCCTGTCTGGAGACATTCCTGAAGGATTTATCAGAAATATTTGGAACACACCCAGCATGAGGAGCAGTGACTGATCCCGAGGACATGCAGGGAAATGTCTCAGCTCTCTCCCTGGCTGTGCCATCTCCATGGCAGGGACACACTGAGGCCCCAGATGACACAAGCTGAGGTCACAGTGGGATGTCCTGCATCACAGGGAGGTCTCCCCAGTGATACACTGGTACCCTCGCTTCCCCGCAAGGTCTGGGAGGTGCTGGTCACTGCTTATGTCCTCCCCACTGCTGCCCTTTGGAGCTGGTCCAGGGTGAGGAGTGGGGACAGGAGAGTAGGACCCTTTGGGCCACTTGTTGACAGGTAGAGGAGGGACACATTGGAGAGCAGTTTTGGATGACAAGAGAGGAAAGGCATCCTTTTTTGGCAGTCGGACAGGTGAACCAAGGCCAAGGGAGCAAGCGAGATGGAGGACCCAGACCACCAACCCAGACCTTAGTTTGTTGTTCCCAGTGCTCCTGGGGCTCTCCACCAAGCATAAGGGCTTTGGGAGATCCTTCCCATAGGTGTCACACAGACACTACCTGCAAAAATGGCTGTGGATCCTGGGCTGTGGAGGTGGCTGGAAAAGGTGAGGGCTGCCACAAGAGCCCTGCCTGAGGGCCCTATGTGGCCCAGAAGACAATGTGGCAGCCAGGACCTGCAGCTGGGGCTGCCCTGAGCCCCAAGGTTCCTGTGGGGCCAGCTCCATGCTCTTGTGGAAGTTGGGAGTCAATACTTGGACAAGTTTCTCTGCCAGTGGGTCTCCCCTTGGGATGTGGCTCTAGCAGGAAAGGAATCCTGTGTCCTGAAGCTGGGGTGTCCTGCAGCTCCCATGGGGTTCTGAACAGCATAGGCAGAAGCTTTTTTTTTTTTTGGCAGTAACTGGTATCTAAAGGGAGTTTTGCTGCACTATGAGCATTGTGAGGCCACGAGGTGAGTTGAGGGGCTGTTCAGGAGCTGCCTCAGCTGTGGAGGAGGCAGGAGGGGCTGCAGCTGGCAATGGCCACAAGGCTGGGGTGTGGGCAAGGAGGTCACAGCTCTCTGTGAGAGCTATACCAAAAAATGACCAGTGTCAGATCAGTTCTTTCACAGTAGCTGACAGGCGGGCAGGGGGCACATGGCTCCACTCTTGATGACGAGGTCACTTGTGCTAATGAGGCAGCAGCAGGTCCATGTCTGGGCTGTGTGCTTTGGAGATCACTTCTGCCAGAGCAGCAGGGAGGTCAGCATTTGTCTCATGGCTGGAGAAGTTATGGTGAAGTGATGGCTGTCTCAGAGTGACCTGATAGCCCAGCAGTGACAAATGGCTGGGGAAGTTATCTTGAGGAAACCTTTGCCATGAAAGCCCCTAGAGCAGCAGCAGGCACCTGCTGGGGGTATGTGCTTGTGAGGGCATGGGAGGCAAAAGAGAGAGATGAGAGCTGGCATGGTGAGCCCCGGGGAGAGCACTTGCTCTCTGCTTCCTGGAGGTGGGAAGTGCCTGGCTGTTCACAGGCAGTGCCTGTTGCAAAGCCTTGGAGGACTAGAAGGGAATGGGAGGGCAGGAGAGTTGGGTTTCATGTGGTTTGGGGCCCCTGGTGGGTTGTCTGCCTGCTGACATGCCTGGTCCTGTCCCTGGTATGTCCCTGCTACAGAGGCACATGTTTGATGGCCACCCTCCTTGATGCCTCTGGGGGGGGAGGATGCAGCATTTCACAGCGGCTTCATTGCCTGTGGTGGAAATGAGGGTGTCCCCAGTGCTGTGCTGCTCTGACGGGGAGCAGGTGTCTGGAGAGACCCGGGCTGTGCATGGGGAGCCCTGCCAAGATGGGGAGGAAAGGGTTAGACAGGGGGATTGGTGCTGGGGCAGTGGCAGTGGGCACAGGAGGCAGCGGTAGGCAGTGTTCGAGAGCAGAGCAGCAGGCACAGGCCCTTGATGAGCAGGCACAGCACTGCAGGAAGTGGTCTCAGCACCAAGGCAGGACAGAGGAGGTGCAAAGCAAGGTCAGCAAGTAAGGCCAGAGGAAGGCCAGGAAGAGAGCTGCGTACCAAATGGAGGTGTAGCTGCTGAGTGCTTCCGTCAGTGGGTGTCCTGAGATGTAGACTCCACTGCCCCCGGATGTCCTGCAATAACGTCCTGCTCGATAGCCATCGACAGTCCTGCTGCCCACGCAGGGGTGTGTTTGTGGCCAAGGATGGCCTCCAGGGAGCCTGCAGAGAGCTCTTGGCTGCAGCCATCTGTGAAGCCTGGCAGACTGGCACGGGCCCGGGAGCCTCTGCCTCTTCTGCTGCCTTTGGGCATTGTGACTGCATTGTTGGGTGACAGCATGGTGATATCAGGAACCTGGGGCCACACCGAAGCCTCTCTGGCCAGGGGTCTGCTGGCCCAGCATCAGCAGGAGATACAAGGCCCCTGGGGTGCCAGCCCTCATGCAGCCCCTGTCACCAGGACACCAGGGCAGTGGAGTCTCTCCATGTGTGGCTGTGCATCTCCTGTGGGTGGCCAGCAAAGCCTGCTGGGCTCCTTCCTGTGTGTTCCTGTGCACCAGGGTGGCCCTGTAACCACAGAAAGGGCAGGAGTCCAGCCACATCCTGGCATGGTGAAGTGCCTTCTCCCACAGCTCCACAAGCAGCCACGTAGATGAGCAGAGCTGGATAGTGTACCAGCAAATGGGCAGGTGGAATCTGCTGGCAGAGGTGGGTGTGCTGGAGGTAAAGGGCAAGCTAAGTTCTTCTAGGCACCACAGCATGGCCTCAGGTGCCATGGGTGCGGGTTCCTCTGCCTACCTGCCTGCCTCACAGCAGCAGTGCCAGGGCCCGAGCCAGCACGGTTCTCTGTCTTCAGGACAGAAGAGCAGCAGGTCCAGGAAAGCAGTGCTCCCTCTTCTAAACACGTGTTTCTGATGGGCTCAACCTCTCGAAGATTGCACGGTGGTTACTGTAGCTGTCAGCACAAATACCATGCCCTGAGATTGCTGCTGCCAGGCCTCCCAGCTACTGCTGTATGTGTTATGAATCGCTGGTGCATAGGATTCTCCAAAATATCGGGACCTAAGCCACATCTCTGCAGTAGACTCATGAAGCAAGCACTTTCTGACTGACCAGCTGCCATCAAGTCTGTTGAAGACAGTCAACTCATGGAGCTAGGGAAGAGTCACAGGTGTGCTTAGCTGTCTGGGTGAGGTGGAACTCAAGTCAGTTTTCACATTAAACTCTCTTACATTGATGTAGGTGACCAGAGATTGAGAAGCTTCTGCCCCAGCCAAGCTGGCCAAGCACACATGAAGAGATTTATCTGGTTAATGGATAAAGCCTTTTGTGAACAACATTGTCCTGGCTTCTCTCTTCCCTTGATAGTATCAATGAAAGGAAATGGCAGTGAGCAAGGCTCTGGAGGCACAGAAGATTGAGCCCTTTCTGGAGTTGGAGCCTGCAGGAAAGTTCTGATTTTCCAAGTATCGTGGGCAGTGCTGGGAGTGGTTGGCATAGGAGGTATTTACTGCAGTCAGCCTCTCTACTAAAGCTACCACTCAGCCCCCTCACAGCTCGGCAGGAGGTTCCTGGGGCCTTGCACGTGCACCACTGCCTTCTTGTGTGCATGCCACTGTGTTGCGGAGCTAGTTGCACAACTCTCCAAGAGCTGGCCAAGACCTCTTTTGGGGCATGCCTGGTCTTTTTGGAGGAGACTCATCTGGATATGTGCGGGCCCATTTTCTCATTGTAGCTCTGCTATTGTCCAAGCGCAGCAAGGGCCCGCTTCTCCCTCTGAGACTGGGAGGTGGGAGCCAAAGACAGACACATGACTGGCATGGGAAGGACATCAGCAGCCAGGGCCCCAACCCACAGTACCCACCTGAGGCGAGCGAGGCCAGCCCAGAGACGAAAGTCAGGTTCAAGCATGTATCCAGATCATCTGTCATGGTCATGGTGATGGGACAGGCAGTGAGACACAGAGTACCTTTTTTGGTACCTTACCACCTGGCCTGTAGTGCCTGACCACCTCACCTAGCCCTTGCCCAGCCCAGGCTGTGCCCTACGCAGGCTTCTGCAGACACCATGCTCTGGGATCTGCCGGAGGTATCGTGTAGAAGAGAAGCCATGCAAGGCTGGCCTTTTCCCCTCCACCAGGATATGGAGACATGCGGAAGGATGGAGCTGGCCATGGACCACCCCACAGGTGGGGTGTGCTATCAACCCTGGAAGGGCTAGTCTGGAAGAATGGCCTTGGGGAACTTCCCCACTGTGTGTATATGCAGGGAGAAGATCTGTGGGAGATCTGGCAGTGAGTCCGGGGACTGGCAGAGTGCGTGATCGCAACCCCAGAGTGTGTTCTCTGCACACTGACCAAACTCCTGTCAAGGTCAGACGTGCATATTCCCTCTTGTCAACAATGTTGAGCTGCTTCACAGCCAGTGGCTGCTCAAGCTGAGCACAGCTGAGATAAGGAAACAGTTCTGGTAGATTTAAGGGGTCCCTAGGGCACATGCTATTAGTACATGTCCCTAGGTGATGCTATTGGACCAGCATCTCTGCATCCGACAACCTCCCACCCAGAATCTCCAGCTGTGGAGGATGGATGGAGCAATCATGGGGCATGGCACATTGCTCAGGATGTATTCAGAGCTGTCATTAGACCGAGCCCATTTCCTCTCCTGAGGGAAATGTGGGGCATTCCTTGTTTTGGCCCTTTACATTTACTCTCCTTGGTTTTGAGAATCTCCACTAACCGCCCATTCCAGGCACAGGCTGCCCCTGGAGATGCCTTGTGCTCTCTGGGTGGCTCCATATTCCCTTCCAGAAGGATGTCCATCTGTCACCAGCCCTCCAATATGTGGGACAGTCCCCAGCACACAACTCTTGACCACTCACCCTCTCCAGGCACCCTGGGCACTCACAAGCGACAGCTAAATCCAGCCCTCATTCCCACACACATCACCCAAAAGAGATGATGCCCCTTAGCCCATGGAAAATGTAAGCACAACAACAGGGCCTTTTAGGGTGTAACTCCCTGATCAGATTCTTGGCTCCAGCTTTGGAAAAAGAGCCCAGCAATCAGGCACAGTAGTAAGGAGATCTGCTTTTATTACAGAGATGCTACTAGGGAGGCCAGCTCTGACACAGTGATAGGAAGATTTACAGAAGGCCTCTGGGTGAGAAAGACAAGGTTTCTGCCTCCAGAAATGTGGGAAGAATTCAGACATTTCTGCACAAACATGACTATCAGACAGAACTCCAAAAACACAAGAGCTGTTGGAAGTAAACTGAGAATCAGTTATGAGGAGAGATGGGCAGCTCATTGCTGCTGAACTAGTACCAGCTGAAACAGTTTCCTCAGTGCCTGCTGGAGCTCCTTGTTCCTCATGCTGTAGATGAGAGGATTCAGTGTTGGAGGCACCACTGCGTACAGAACAGCCAGCACCAGATCCAGAACTGGGGAGGAGATGGAGGAGGGCTTCAGGCAGGCAAAGATGACAGTGCTGACAGAGAGACCACAGCAAGGTGTGGGAGGCACATAGAAAAGGTTTTGCGTCAGACCTGCTCAGAGGGGATCCTCAGCACAGCAGTGAAGATCTGTATGTAGGACAGCACAATGAAAACAAAGCACCCAAAGACTAAACAAAGATTAACCACAAGAGCCATAGCTTCCCTAAAGTAGGAGTCTGCGCAGGAGAGCTGGAGGATCTGGGAAATTTCACAGAAGAACTGGTCCAATGTGTTGCCTTGGCAGAGCGGTATTGAGAATGTGTTCCCAGTGTGCAGCACAGCATGGAGAAACCCACTGGCCCAGGAAGCTGCTGCCATTCTGAAACAAGCTCTGCTGTCCATTATTGTGCCATAGTGCAGGGGTTTGCAGATGGCAACGTAGCGGTCATAGGCCATGACAGTGAGGAGAGAATAGTCTGCTGAAAGCAGCAAGACAAGCAGGAAGACCTGGGCAGCACATCCCGAGTAGGAAATGGCCCTGGTGTTCCACAGGGAATTGGCCATGGATTTGGGGACAGTGGTGGAGATGGAGCCAAGGTCGAGGAAGGCGAGGTTGAGGAGGAAGAAGTATATGGGGGTGTGGAGGTTGGGCACACAGGCTACAGCTGTGATGATGAGGCCGTTGCCCAGGAGAGCAGCCAGGTAGATGCCCAGGAAGAGGGAGAAGTGCAAGAGCTGCAGCTCCCGTGTGTCAGCGTTCAGCAGGAGGAGGAAATCACTGAGGGAGCTGCTGTTGGACATTTTATTCCTTCTGATCTTAGGGCACTGTCCAAGAAGAACAGATAGACACAAATTAGGACACACTTCTCTGAGCAAAGCTGTCTCATAACCCCCCCCCCACCCCGATCACACACACACATTAGCACTCCCCATCTCAGCAGCACCATCACTGAGCTCCATGGCTTAAAATCTGGTTGTGCTGGCTGAGTTTGTCATGAGGAGCAATCGACTCTGCCCGTGGGCTCCTGAGGAGTCAGCTGTGACCTACAGCACTGCGTACGTGGGAACAGATGTGACTAAGATTTATATTCCCAGTTCCATTCAGATTTAATCCACTCATAACATTGAAAGGATTTCAGCTTCTTCACTCCCAGTTCCCAATAATGTGGGTTCGTGCATAGTTTTAACACTTTTTTGGGGTTTTCTTCTGCTCACCCTCTCACACCGGAGGAAGCTTCTTGGAGGTAGAAATCCTCAGCATTGCTGCTGCACTCAGCGTGACCAGCTGTCATTCCAGAGAGGCCAAGAGATTCACTCTGGCTCTGGAGAGGAGCGCTGTCCTGTCGATCTGCCTTGTTCCCAGGTGCCGCGTGCTCCCATCTCAGAGGTGGACAGTTGCAAAAAGTTTCTTTTTCATGTTACCAAAAAAGGAATGGCACTGTGGAGAGTGGAGGAACCCACTTCCAAAGTGCCCATCAGCACTCTTTCTGAGGGTATGTGAGGGGGATCTCAGCCCTCCCCTTCTGTCCAGGAACACACTGGGCTCCTTCCAGCTGCGCACATCCAGCCATAAAATAGCATTGCCATGTTCTTAGTATCTAGATGGCTTCTCCCTGGGGCACCTAGGTTATACCCAGCTGCAGTGGGAGAGCTCTGCCCTTCAGGAGCGGCACACGTTGCAGCCCAGCCATACACCCCAGGAAAATGGCTGAATGTCCTAAGGATGTTAAGGGTGCTTTGAAAATTGAGTTGGCTCATTTCTGGCCCCTTCCACTGCACTGTCCACAGCCCCACAGGTTAGAGGGGCACTTGGGTACCTCAGTGTCAAAGACACATCTTCATGACAGGACCCACATGGTTGGTGTCTGAACTGCATCAGAAACCCCTCTGTCCAGAGCACCCAAGGGGAAGGACAAGGGAAGCATGGGCAGGTAGAAAAGAAACATTGAGCAATGTCATGGTGTTTGTGCCAAGGGAAGCAGGGACAGGGAGGAACAGAGACACACTCCAGAGTGTCTCCTCTCCTGGATGTCTGGCTGCTGAGGAAATGACTCCTGTCCTGTACCCCACAGACTTGAGAGAATAGTTCTGTATTGGGCGGGAGAGGAGAGGCGGCATTGGAGTGGACAGTTTCCTCTCACACTTTGACCATGGCTCCGCTGCCTAATGCCGTCCCTGCAGGGAGCTGTGTCTCTGTCCCCACGTCTCTCCCCGCTCAGTGATCACAGACCCCATCCCACCTGCTGAGCATTCAGGTCTGCCCTGCAGAAATCTCCCAGAGGCAGGACACTGTCCAGGGGCACCTCCAGGTCTGTAGGTGCTAAAGTGCAGGTGAGACAAACCAGGCTGAGGCTCGAAAGGTGATGCTGACTCTATCTGTAGGCTGAGGGCGGATGAAGGCATTTGCATTGACTCATGAAGCAGCTTCTCCATGTAAGAAAGTACCTGCCCTGCCAGGGGTCTCTCCTTCCTCCCAGAGCTTCCACCCTGCAGCATTGTCTGCATCTCCCCAGGCAGGCTGAATGCTCTGGGGTTCAGAGACTCTGCTCTGGAGTACAGTCCATACCCACTTGGGTACACAACCCAGGTTGCTTCACACCCCTGCACCATCCCTCCAAGAAAGGAGCAGGATGACATGTCCCTCTGACCATTTTGCACAGAATCCTTGCTCTGAAGTTTCTTACTATTCTCCACAGTCATGGGATGGGATGGGCTTAGAAGACTCCTCCAGGAAACACAGCAGCATTGCCCTGGAGCCAGAGACTTACCATGCAAAAGGCTGTGAAGATTTCTCCCACATGATCTCCTCTGGCCTCTCACTCTACACTGCCTTTCACTCCTGTCTTCTCTCATCTCATCTCCTCCTCAGCAGCAGGCAGTGCCCAGAGTCCTGCTGCTCTTTGCAGAGGAGCTGCCTCGGGACATAGCCATCTCTCAGCAGTGCTGCCAGGTTGCCATGAGCAACCTCTGTCCCCAAAACTGGCCTCAGCTCAGGAGCACAGGACCAGCTGAAGGAGTCAGTTGTTCTGTCCCTTGTGCTCCCTCCTCCTGGGAGATGTTCCCTCAAGTAGGCTAAAATAATCACCTGTTTTCCCTTTCTAAAGAGGGCAGAGAGACTGATTCCAACATTGCCATCTATTTCGTCAGAGGATGGCAGTCTATGATAAGTGGAAATGTCCTCAGCTGGAAGCTCCTAGTCCCATCTCTTAACTAGGCAGGACACCCAGAGAGGACAAGAAGGG
The DNA here is from genome assembly GCF_028389875.1 of Rhea pennata. Lineage (NCBI taxonomy): Eukaryota > Metazoa > Chordata > Aves > Rheiformes > Rheidae > Rhea > Rhea pennata. The sequence goes on from NW_026907679.1 coordinate 2,988,060, forward strand.
AGTTCACTGACATGTGGTTCAGTCAATCTTGGCATCATGTCCTGGTTTAGAAGACCCTGGGTTGCATTTAGATTCAGATCCCCCTATTCCTCCTGTGATATCCGCAAGCACACAGGAGGTAGGATTCCCCCTGTCAAAACTGAAGGGAGCACAGCACAGAGGTCTGCATGCCAGCTCCTCGTCTAAGCTCCCGTTCTAATCACTGGAGATGGAGGCCGGGAGTCAGTTGCTCACACACAAATACTTGGTGACAGTGGAGGAGACAGAGGTCATCCCAGGCATGTACCAGTGTCTGCTTGCTCTGATGGAGTGACTGGGAGCCCTGAATCCTCCTAGAACATCAGGTGGGGGCCAGGTGGTGAATTTTCTTGGTCATCTGCAATGATGCTATGAAGCTGAGACTAATGATAATTCCCGTGTTACAAACAGCAGTTCTAGTTCAGTGCAGACATGTGATTTAATGACACAGAAATAGGCTGGCAGGGCTATTTCAGATGGCAGGGGTGTCCAGCACAACCACCTGTCTCTAGCAGATATACCTGGGACCTAAAGGAAACCCATGCCCCTTTGGAGTGATTGCTGGGCAAGTGCCCCAGGGCATCTCGGGTTTCCTACATGTGCCCAAACAAATGAATTCCAACACTGCCTTTAGGCAAAGCCCCTCCTGTCTCCACCCATGTGCTGTATACATGGGAGGCACATCACACGAGGGCCTCTGCTCTAGGCCCTGTACTCACAAACCCTTCCAGCTCTCTGCCCACTGAACACTTTTTCACCCTGCTATATAAAGTGAGCAGGGATTGGGCTAATGAGGACCTTAGAGTGGTGGTATCACAAGTTGCCCAGGCCCACAGACTTCTTCAGTGACACTTTTCCTACCTGGAGATTGGTTCAAGCATGTCACCGGCCCCAAGGTGTCACAGAGTCAGCTCGGGCAGCCCATCCCACACCTACGATTCCTGCATAGCCCATCTGATTTTCTCCCTGGCCTTGGGCACTGCAGGGTTTGCTCTCTTAATGGGAACCTCCTTTCACCATTACATTGCCACCTGCTATCCATGCCAGTAAGCCACCACTTGCACTCAAAGCCTTTGCATACACAATGTCTTTGGTAATATGTGACAAATCTTTGGTCACCTACTGAGGTGCTGAATCCAGAATGTATGCAAACACACACAGCCTGGGGTGCAGCCAGGAGCAATGCACAAGCTGTCACAAGATCATCACCTGGCTGGAATAACAGAGATGTGGTGGGATCGCTCACATGACTGGAGTCCTTCAATGGCAGGTACAAGTTCTTCAGGAGGGACCACCAGGGAAGATGAGGAGGGGGATGCCCTACGTGTGAAGGGGTAGCTTGGATGTAGGGAGCTCTTCCATGGGATGGACCAAGGGAGGCAATTCTGAAGGGCAGAGGAGCTCAGGAAAACCAGCAGATCATTAGGGAACACATCTGTCAAGAACAGGAATGCTCCTTAAAGAAGAGTTTGTAAAATTGGTGGACATCTCTGGACCCCAGTTTGGCAAAAGAGGGAGCTCACACGTGAGCTCCAGGGATATAGGGCAGCATATGGAAAGGGGAAGAAGGCAGAGGCTGCAAAGGAGGAATTTAGAAACAATGTCCAGCAAAGGACACTTCCTGGGCACTAAGGAAGCCAAAGCTCCTCCGGGATAGAGACATCCGCAGGGGACGTGAAGGACAGGAAGAAGAGCTGCTACTGCTGCAATCATAGCAAAAAAAATATAAAAGGAAATGTTGGCCCATTGCTGAATGGGGCAGAGATTTCCAGTAAAAGCAGATGTAGATTGGTCTAGGGAAGTCAGGTCCTTCCTGGCTTCAGCCTTCACCAACAAGACCTTCTGAGCTGTTGTGCCCAGAGTCAGGACTCCTGAGGAGAAAACCAACCCACAGGGCCTAAGTCTCTAGAACTCAGCATACAGAGATCTGTGGCATTGGATGGTTGGCATGGAGAGAGTCGACTGCGAGGACAGCAAGGCTGCTCTCTATCCTCTTGTAAAGGTCGTGGGGATCAGGGGAGGTCCCAATGAGCAGAGAAAGGAGTGTGTTGTGCCCATCTTCAAAAAAAAGGCCACAAGGACAAACCAGGGAGCTGCTGGCCATTCAACCTCACTCTGAAGAGGGTGTCATAGAGCCAGCCTCTCCAGTCACACTTCTGGGCAGGAGGAGAAGGTGCCTGGGAAGAGTCTGCATGGATTTACTGAATGTAAATCATTCCCGATCAACCTGATTGCCTTCTGTGATAAAAGACTCGTACATGTGGAGAAGAGGAGAGTAGTGGATATCTAGAAGACATTCAGATGGGCAAAAGGCTGTTTGGATTATCGAGCTCCGAGCATTTTCAGGAATGAGTTATGCTTTACCAGGATGACAGTTAAAGGTGGGTTATGCAGGGGTATACCCTGCACCCTGTCCTGTTTGAAAGGCTCATCAGTCAGGCAGAACAACACATGCATCAGGACAGGCAGAGACCTCACTGGCAGAGGACTGATCCTGAGGAGAAGGGCGTGGACATTAAAAAGGATGCCATATGAGCCTATGGTGTATACTCACCACCAATGAGGCCGGATGCACACAGGACTGCGTTAGGAAGAGCATGGCCACCCAGAGAAGGGCAGGTCTTATCCCCCTTGACTCAGCATTGGTGTGGCCATGTCTGGAACAGTGTGTCCCAGTGAGGGCTACCCAGGGCTGGAGGAATGGGGAGCAAATGGAAAGGGTCCAGAAGAGGTCTTTCCAGATAGGATTGGGGTCCTCAAGCACACGGCCTTTATGGAACGTCTGAGGGACCTGGGATGCTTTAGCTTACTGAAATAGAGGCTAAGATCAGTAGAGTACTGCACTGCCCTTAGTATAGCTCGCCTGACTGGAATGTCATCATAGACAGCTATGTGCTTTTTAGGAGAGACAGGCCAGGAAGGCTATGTGGTGGATTTGCTCTTTATGTGAGAGAGCAACTGGAATGTATAGGACTCCGCCTAGTGGTGGAGGAGGAGGCAGTTGAGAACTTTCGGGTGAGGATTAAATAACAGGCTAATGTGGGGGACACTGTTGTGGGTGTCTACTAAAAGCCACTTGATCAGGAAGAGGAAGTCGATGAGGTCCTCCACAGACAGCTGGAAGTAACCTCATGATTGCAGGCCCTGGCACAAACAATCCAGAAGGCTCCTGTACAGCATCGATGATACAGCACCTTGACACAGGTGGTGGAGGAGCCACCAAGGAGGAGAGTCCTGCTGGACCTTGTCCTAACCAGCAAAGAAGTACTGGTTGCAGACATGAAGGCTGGGGGCAGCCTTGGCTGCAGTGACCACGAGATGGTGGAGTTCAGGATCCTGCATGGGGGAAGCAAGGCAATAAGCAGGATTGGAACCTTGGACTTCAGGAGAGCAGAACTGGCCTCTTCAGAGACCTACTTGGAGGAATCCCGTGGGTTAGTGCTCTAGAAGGAAGGGGAGTCCAAGACAGCTGGCTAGTATTCAAGCATCACTCCCTCCTAGCTCAAGAGCGGTGCATCCCAAGGAGAAAGAGGTAGAGGAAAGGAAATGAAAGGCAGGAGACCTGCATGGATGAGCAAGGAGCTCCTGGCAAGCTGGGCATACCAAGCTGGGAGTTGTGGCTGATACACCAGAGGGCTGTGCTGCCATTCAGGGAGATCTGAACAGGCTGGAGAGCTGGTCAGAGAGGAACCTCACGAGGTTCAATATGGACAAGTACAGAGCCCTGCACTTAGGGAGGAATAACCCCACGCACCAGCACAGGCTGGGAGCTAAGCTACTGGAAAGCAGCTCTGCAGAGAAGGACCTGGGAGCTTTAGTGGAAAAAAGGTTGAGCATGAGCCAGCAATGTGCTTTTGTGGCCAAGAAGGCCAGTTGACTCCTGAGGTGTATTAGGAAGAGTGTTGCCAGTAGCTCAGGGTGTTGTCCGAAAATTGGATTCTTTTACCCAGTGTGCAAGCAAGCAATAGACACACTGGGTCGAGATATTTATTTCATTTCTGCACAGAGATGGGTGCTAACTGGCAGATCCACAAAGCTAGCACACCTTCTCCTTTTCTCATTCTTTAATTACACACACTCACTGTATAAATAAATGCATACAAGTATAAATAAATGTATATATAAGGGATCTCATGGCACATAGTGCAGGCATTGGTCTAGCATTGGCCGATCAGTCAAGGCCATGTAAGTAACTATACAACAAAGAAGAGCAGCCACATGACTACCATGGACCTGTCAAGCCCTGAGGCACAACTGACCCCACCAGCACAGCCCGCAGCAACGGCCATAGCACTGCCCTGGGAGAAACTGAGGCAGAAGTGACCTCACAACCACACACATCAACCACATGACCAGCACTGTCCCATCAGGCACTGGGGCACAAGTCACCTCACAAGCAGAAGCAGCAGCCATGTGACCAGCGCTGGCCTATGAGGCCCTCGTGCATGACTGACCTCACAGTCACAGGCACCAGCCCCATGACCAGCACTGGCCGATCAGGCAGTGAGGCACAAGTGAGCTCACAACCACTAAGAGCAGCCATGTGCCCGGCACTGGCCTATCAGACCCTGAGGCTCAAGTGACCTCACAAGCACAGGCAGAAGCCATGTGACAGTGCTGGCATATCAGACACTGATGCACAAGTGATGTCATAATACCCAAACAGCAACGACATGACCACCACTGGCCTATCAGGCACTGAGGCACACATGACCTCTCAACCACAAAGAGCAGCCACAACACCAACACCAGCGTATCAGGCACTGAGGCACAAGAGACCTCCAACCACCAACAGGAAACACATGACCAGCACTGGCCAATCAGGCAATAAGGCACAAGTGACTTCACAACAACTAACAGCAGTCACATGATAGCACTGCCCTATCAGGCAGTGGGGTACAAGGACCTCACAACCACAAGTAGCAGCAATGTCCATAACAGTGGCAACAAGGGCCACAGGCACAAGCGACCTCACAGCCACAGATACCAGCCAGGGGCTTAGCATGGTCCGAGTAAGGACGGAGGCAGAAGTGACCTCACCACCACAAAAAGCAGACAGGTGCCTGGCACTGGCTCATCAGGTGCTGGTGCAGAAGCCACCTCACAACCAGAGACACCATCCAGGGGCCTACCACTGGCCTCTGAGGGCCTCAGGCAGCAGTGACCTCGCAAACACAAACAGCACCTGTAGGCCTGGCATTGCCCTGTCAGGGACTGAGGCAAAAGTGACCTCACAAGCACAAACGCAGCCACGGGCCTAGTGCATGCCTGTAAGTCCCTGGTGCACAAGTGACCTCACAACCACAGCGAGCAGCCAGGGGCCGAGCATTGCCCCGTCGGGGACTGAGGCAGAACCGACCTCAGAAATGCAAACACAACCCATGGGCCTAGCATAATCCTGCAAGTCACCAGTGCACCAGTGACCTCACTACAGTTAACATCAACCACGTGACCAGCACTGTCCTACCTAGCACTGGTGCAGGCCTGACCTCACAAACAACAGCCATATAACCATAGCTGGCCTGTGAGGCACTGAGGCACAAGTGACCTCACATCCACTAACAGTAGCCATGGCCATGACACTGGCCTATCAGAGACTCAGAGAGAACTGACCTCACAAACACAGAAAAGCCACACCAGCAAACAGCATCCATGGGCCTGCTGCTGGCCTATCTGCTCCTCAGGCAGAAGGGACCTCCCAAGTACAAACAGCAGCTGCCTGCCTGGGAGCAGCCTATCAGGCCTTGAGGCACAAGTGGCCTTACAACCACAAACAGCAGCCAGAGGCCCAGCATTGCCCTGTCAGGCACTGGGGCACAAGGGACCTCAGAAGCACAAACAAAAGACATGTGGCTGGCATTGGGCTGTCAGGCACTGGTGCATAAGTGGTCTCAAAATCACAAACATCTACCTCATGCCTACAGCTGGCCTACCAGGCACTGCTGTACAAGTGACCTCGCAAACACAACAGCAGTAACAGTCGTAACCCTGGCAATTAGGGCCTCAGGAAGAAGTAATCTCACAACTACAACCAACAACCACATGACCAGCACTGGCCTATCAAACACTGAGGCACTAGTTAACCTCCTAGTCACAAACAGAAGCCATGGGCCTAGCAGTGTCCTCCAGTGTAAGTGGCCTCACAAGGACAAACAACAGCTGTGGGCCTGGCAGTGGCCTGACAGACACTGAGGCACAAGTGACCTCACAGCCACTAACAGCACCTGTGTACCTAGCACAGGTCTATCAAGCTCTGATGCACAAGTAACCTCACAACCATAAACAGCTGCTTTGGGCCTAGCACTGCCGCGATTGGCACCTACCAGGTTCAGAAGCACAACTCACCTCACAAGGGCGAGTGGCATCGATATGCCTTCTGCTGGCCTTTGTGGTACCGAGTCACAACTGATGTGAGAAGAACACAGCACACACAGGAGAAGCTCACTTTGGCCACTGTCATGGCCCTTGATTTTGTTGTTATCATGCCATACAAACCAGTCCTCCATAAACAGCTTTCATCTCCTGACAAGACTCTCTCCAGGTCATGGCACATCTCTACTCTGTCACCCTGGGGAAGCATCACAAAAGACACTCTAGGCTCACAAGGCATGTGCAAATGATCAGCACAAGAGCAGGCACAGAGCTGGCTCTTTGGCCAACACTCCTGTTTTCAGAGGGAAAGATCCTGTTTTCTTTTGGCAGAGCAGACTGCTGCTTTCCACCTCCATCCCCTCAGGAACCTCCACCTCAGGATGGAGGGATGAGGATTTTGTTTAGGAATAAAAAAGTTATAGAAACAAAGTAGAAACATTGGAGTGTCCTGAAGGCCTCCTGAGCTCAAAGTAACCTCGCTTCCTTTCCTTTAGTAACTTGGACAAGGAACCCCCATGAAGCCGAAAAGGGGGGCAGAGGCTTTGAAATGAGGCCCAAGTAATGAGACAGCCTCAGGCTGGAGGTCTGCTGAAATGCCAGCTGTCTTGGCTGCACAGACTCTGCAGTATGAGATGAGGCTCCACACCTGGGTTCAGAGAGCACTGAGGGCTCAACATTGAGGAGGAATGCAAGGCCCGCCTGGATGCAACCCTGTCTAACAAGCTCTAGGTGACGCTGCTTGAGCGGGGGGGATGGGGGGGTGGACTAGATGATCTCCAGAGGTCCCTTCCAACCTTACCTATTCTATGATTCTATGACCATCACAGGCACAAACAGCAGTCACGTGTCTCCTTGCTGCCTGCCATTTACAGGTGCACAGGTGGCTTTACACTGTGTATCAAAGGACTTCGCTTGCTGCTTGCAGATCCTGTTCTGAGGAAGTAGTGACGTCAGAGTCTTCATCAAAGCCACGTGCCCCCGTTGGCCTATCAGACCGTAAGACAAGTGTGACCACACAAGCAAGAACAGAAGCCACATTCCTACCACTGGCCGCTCACATATGGAACAAGGGTGACCTCACACTCCACATTGAACTCATGGGCTTGCTGCTGAGGCACACCAACGTCAGAAGCACAAACAGCGCTAATCTCCACACCGCTGCTCTATCAGGTGCTCGTGCAGAAGTGAGCTCTGAACCAGAAACAGCAGCAAGGGCTCAGTTTCTTCAGCAACAATGAGCTCAGATTCTGCATTGAAGCCATGTCCTTGCTGCCGCAGCCCATTCTTGGCAAGCCTGGGAAGGAACACACACATCAATATGATCCAAGTTCAATCCAACTTTATTCGTTTGTCTATCTAACTTATATATCTTTTCTAACAAGCTCATGCATCCACACGCCTCGCAAAGCATTTCTATTGGTTGTCTAGTATTGTCCTATGCGCATCTGCTCAGTTTCTAGTTGGCTGTTGTGTTGACTCCCCTTCTGGATGCATATCCTGTGAGTAATTACAGGCGCCTGCTTATCTTATCTTCTTTATCCTCTTGCCTTCAAGGAATTCCTTCTTGGTGACCTTTGAACGGCTTGTTGCTTACTTCAGCTCTTTTTAATCCTGCAAGATAGCCAAGGCCCCGACACCTCCCCCTCTTTTTTCAAAAACAGAGTCAGCTATCCTCTGCATGGACTGCTGCAGACATTGCAATATACAAGGTAGGCGTACAAGTAACATCAGGACTACCAATCCCATAAGCATAAATTGATGAACGAGAGAAGCAAGCCAAGAGCTTAAACCTAGCGATTTTAACCAACTTTCCAAGACCCAACTCTCCTCCTTCAGTTTACTCATCCCATCCTTTAAATCCTTTATTCTGTTATGGATCGATTCCGAATGATCAGAGAAATTCATACAACACATTCCCTCAATCTCTTCACACCCATGCCCATGCACTAATAATAAAAAATCTATAGCTGCTCTATTTTGCAATACTGCATGATTTACGCTGGCTACGTCTTGAGATAATCTAGAATGTCGGAAGTCATGTTAAGTTCATTTTTCGTCCAACAAGCTAACTGCTTCAACGTTTTCATTGCCCGCACGGCTGTAGCCCCGGGGAAAACCATGCTCATTAAAAGAGTTCTCAGGTCACTCCAAAATTTTGGGTCTCCCACCTCACTACAGTCTAATTGGTGCAATTCTCTTTTCTTCTGACCACTCCTTTGGCTATCCGCCCACTGTACCACTGTCGACACGTTTGGGTGAAATAATGTTAATTTCCCCAAATAGCATGGTCCCCCTTTTGGTCCTGCTGGTACTCTATTCCATGCCCTATCTCCACAGATCAAAAAGATCCCAGGCAGCAATCGCCGCGCTGGCTTATCAGTTAGATTGCATTTGGAGTATGTTTGTCCCATTACTTTGTCTGACTTCAGTCCCGACTCGACAGACGCCCACGTTCTACTGGGCATGTCAAGTTCTGTATTTAGGGGCTCAAATTGCACCCATCCGTTTCTCGTGCCATTTGTGGCATTTACGCATCCTAATAAATCTAATTCTTCTGGGGGTGACAGCAATGTGTAGTTTAGTTGTTTTATAATCTCACACTGCCACCCACCATCTCTTTGTGCATCAGTCAAACCTGGAGTTTTCAACGTCTGGTTGACCGTAGTAAAGTTTAGACATGTTTCATTTCCAATAAACCCTTGAAATTCCCCCGGTTGCCACACGGGCACTCCCACTAGACAAGTTCGAAATGGATCTCCTGGTCTCTGTGGGCTCTAGCAAAATGATTTCTGACCTGTTGTATTAGCTACGGTTACCCATATGTTTTCTCTCTCATTAATATTCGTTAATGACCATACATGAATCACGCCAGTTAATCCCAGCCACCAAGCCCACTGCGCCTTCATGTTTCTGTAGGCAACTGGGTTTGCCTCAGCACCCTGTAATGCCTTTGCTGTTTTGGCTTTCTCCTTTGTCAGCCACAGCTGCACCCACTTGGCTGGTATCCACATAGTTCTAGCCCCTGTAACAACACAAGCATATCCCCTTCCCCAGGTTACTAATTCCCTGGGACCTTCCCATTGTTGCGTCTGCGGATTGAAAACATTGAAAACCCCCGCCGGAACCTGTTTTCACGAAAAATCAGCGGTATTTTTGGAAAAATGTGCAAAAATGGGTATTTTGTCATCTGTACGGGGGTTCAGCCAATTTAAGACATAACATGCTTTACAGGTTACATCATAGGGGCTGAGCTCCCCCTCTTTTTTCAAAACAGCCAAAAGGTGTTTTAAGTTCTGATGATGTCGGTCGATTATTGCTTGTCCGCCTGAATTGTACGGAGACGCTTCCTGGCCTTAAGCAAGATAGTTCCTATAGCTTCAAATCTTTGTGTAATGTTGTTTTTCAGATGGCTTGCTAAAAACACCCATTCTAAAATCTGTAAGCAATTCTGATTATTCACCTGCGCTATCACAGCTGCGACCTCTTTATGCTTGTTGTAAACGACTATACTCACTGGCAAATTTTCTTGGTACCGATAAGCCATAGTGCCGGCTATCTTTTCTTCTATCTTTTATATTTATTTTTATATATATATATATATATATATATATAAAATAAATTATAAATATATTTATAATATTATAAATATTTTCATAATAAATTATAAATTATTTATTTTTATATTTATTTATATATTATTATAAATTATAAATATATTTATAATCACAATTATAATATTATAATTATGAATATATTTATAATAAATTGTAAATTATAAATACATATTTATATATATTTATTTTTATTATTGTTATTTATCTATTGGTTCCTATGTTGGTCCATCTGCTCTTTGTGTAACTGGCATGGCCATAGGAGTAAACAGAAACTCTCCTTCCAACTTGGTATTCTCTATAAGGACCCTGTAACGTGTAGCGGGGTTAAAATTCGGGTCATGAGGTGGCACCGCCTCATCTTTGCCTTCCTTCCCCGCAGAGCCGAACATTTCCCTCTCCTTGCCATGCACCACCAATTGCAACCATGACAACACCCCTTTACCATTGAATTATGGGCAGCTGCCTGTATGTCCCTTTGTCCTGATCCCCGGTCGAGGCGCTTCACCTGATCCAACAAGGCAGTCATCCTGTCGGCTTGGCCGCGGAGCTCTTGACGAATCTCTCAGCTGCTCTTGGTCCCCTGGCTCATCATCCAGCAGTGGGACCTTTACTGGATAAGAGTCCATATTGGCCGGGGGAGCGGTAGACGCTGGACGGTCCTCCCCTTCCCAGGGTGGCAAATCGTTGTCTATCTCCCCCCAAGCCTCCTTTTCGGCTACGGACACAGGACAGGCATGCAGGGGACACCCGAGGTCGTCATCGTCAGGTACCTCCTCGTACTGAGGTCCTGAGCCACTCACAGCTGTCCATTCTGAATCTCCTGAGCCCTCCTGCTCCTCGTTAGTACTTCGTACGGCGCTGCGAATACCAGCGGCAACAGCCGCTTCCCCGTGCAACTGTTCCAGTATCTGTCGGACTGGTCAATATATCTTTGCCAACGACCGCGCCTCCTTGGATCCCACTTGCACGCTTTCCCACAGTTCCTTTCCGACTCGTTCCCATGCTTCCCACTTGTATACTTGTGGAGCTTCTACTATAAGCCCCTTTCTTCGACACCACAGTAATAAATCAGTTAAGTTCGACTTCATTATCTGCGTGTCCGTTTTCTGAGCCAATTTCAACAGGCTCCCTATTGCTGCTTGCTCTGTCACTGATGCAGCGAACCCCATCCTGCTTCCCTGACTCACCGGTCAGTTGTGGCCACAATCTGCCTTTCTTCGGGCACCCGGCTACTGTTGCTGGCTATGCAGGATCCTTGCCCGCTTATGGCTCCACTCCTACCCCAGTTGGTCTCTGAGGATCACCTCAGGGTCACCAGATGCCGTAGCCCATTATTGGCAAGACGGGAAGGAACACACACATCAATATGATGCAAGTTCAATCCAACTTTATTCCTTTGTCTATCTAGCTTATATATCTTTTCCAGCAAGCTCACGCATCCACGCGCCTCACAAAGCATTTCTATTGGTTGTCTAGCATTGTCCACACGCATCTGCTCAGTTTCTAATTGGCTGCTGTGCTGACTCCCTTTCTGGATGCACGTCCTGTAAATGATCACAGGCGTCTGCTTATCTTATCTTCTTAATCCTCTTGCCCTAAAGGAATTCCTCCTTGGTGACCTTTGAACGGCTTGTTGCTTACTTCAGTTCTTCATAATCCTGCAAGATAGCCAAGGCCCAACAGTATTCAAATTCCTAAACAAAATCCCCATCCCGAGGTGGAGGTTCCTGAGGGGATGGAGGTGGAAAGCAGCAGCCTGCTCTGCCCAAAGGAAACAGGATCTTTCCCTCTGAAAGTAGCAACATTGTCCAAGGAGCCAGCTCTGTTCCTGCTCTTGTGCTGATCATTTGCACATGCCTTGTGAGCCTAGAGTGCCTTGGCCACCCTTGGGTGTGAGTGCAAGAGCTTCCCTGTGTGGGCTGAGGTGGCAAGAGGAGGCAGCAAGCACAGCAGTGGCTGGGGAGTGTGCAGGTGGTGAGTGTCTTGCACGCAATTCTCCTTGCTGGCACATGGTTGTATCTAGCCGACCAGCCAGCTGTGTGGGGCAGAGACAGTGTGTTTGTAGACTGGCTGGCATAGCAGAGGTCTGGTATGAGGTTGATGGCTGATGCAGTGCTGAGTTGATCTGTCAGTGTCAGACACCCTTTCCAGTGAAGCTGCTCCCTCAGCCAATCTCTCTAGCCAGGCACAAGACATGGAAGTGGCATCCTGCTGTCCTTGTGTAGGTGCTCCAGGGCAAAGGCTCACGGCTCTGACTTGATGGTACTAAAAGAAAGGCCGGACCAATTGTTTCTTTTTGTGGTATGTGCCCTGTGTGAGAGAGTGGAGATGTCCATGACTTGGAGAGAGTCTTGCAGGAGATGAAGGCTGTTTGCAGAAGACTGTTATGTTTGGAGTGCTAACAGCGTAATCAAGGGCCATGAGAGTTGCCCAGGTGAGCTTCTGCTCTGTGAAGGTCTGCACTTCTCAGGTCACTTGTGCCTCAGTCCCAGGAAGACCAGCAGCAGGCACGTAGATGCCCCTTGTGCTTGTGAGGTGAGCTGTGCCTCTGAACCTGTTAGACCAACCTGACTTGGGGAAGGTGGTGAGGTCCCTTGTATCGCAGTGTCTTGTAAACGGGGAGCAGGTCCATTGCTGCTGTTTGTGCTTTTGTGGTCAGTTGTGCATCAGTATGTGATTGGTGATCAGCATGGACGTGGCTGCTCTCTGTGACTGGTTAGGTCAATTGTGCCTGAGTCCCAAACAGGCCAGGAGCAGCTCTATGGCTTCATGGCTGCCTGTGAGGTCACTTCAGCCTCAGAAGGTGACACTCCAGCTCAATGCATATTGCTGATGGTTGTGTTTGTGAAGTTATTGGGCCTCAGTATTGGCTAGGCCACCAGCAGCCACCTTGTTGTTTTTGTTTTGGAGAGGTGACTTTTGCTTCAAGGAACAGCATCAAGCACATTTCTGCTTTCATGCTTGAGAGGTCCCTTGTGCCTCAGTGCCTGATCGGCCAGCAGCAAGCACATGGCTTCAATGCAGAATCTGAGCTCATTGTTACTGAAAAAACTGAGCCCTTGCTGCTGTTTCTGGTTCAGAGCTCACTTCTGCGTGAACACCTGATGGAGCAGTAGTGTGGAGATTAGCACTGTTTGGGTTTCTGACGTTGGTGTGCCTCAGCAGCAAGCCCATGCCTTCAATGTGGAGTGTGAGGTCACCCTTGTTCCAGTATGTGAGAGGCCAATGGTAGGAACGTGGCTTCTGTTTCTGCTTGTGAGGTCACACTTGCCTTACGGTCTGATAGGCCAGCGGGTGGCACATGGCTTTTATGAAGACTGTGAAGTCACTACTTCCTCAGAACAGGATCTGCAAGCAGCAAGCGAAGTCCTTTGATACACAGTGTAAAGCCACCTGTGCACCTGTAAATGGCAGGCAGCAAGGAGACACGTGACTGCTGTTTGTGCCTGTGATGGTCATGCTGTTGCTGTTTCTTATACAAGGTCGCTTGTGCCTCGGTGCCTGATCACCAAGTGCTGGCGACAGGGCTGTTGTTAGTAGTTTTGAGGTCCCTTGTGCCTCAGTGCCTGATGGGGCAGTGCTGGTGACATGGCTGCTGTTACTTGTTGTAAGTTGACTTCTGCCTCTGTACCTATTGGCAGGCAGTGCTAGGCCCAAGGCTGTTGTTAGTGGTTGTGAGGTCCCTTGTGCCTCAGTGCCGGACAGGACAATGCTGGTCATGTGGCTTTTTTGAGCTTGTGGGGTTGGTTCTTCATGAGTCCCTGATAGGCCAGAGTCATGGCCGTGGCTACTGTTATTGGATGTGAGGTCACTTGTGCCTCAGTGCCTCATAGACATAGACCAGCTATGGTTATGTGGCTGTTGTTTGTGAGGTCAGGCCTGCACCAGTGCTGGATAGGACAGTGCTGGTCATGTGGCTGATGTTAACTGTTGTGAGGTCACTGGTGCACCAGTGACTTGCAGGATTATGCATTATGCTATGGTTGTGAGGTGACTTGTACACCACGGACTTACAGGCATGTACTAGGCCCGTGGCTGCATTTGTGCTTGTGAGGTCGCTTCTGCCTCAGTCCCTGACAGGGCAGTGCCAGGCCTACAGGCGCTGTTTGTGTTTGCGAGGTCACTGCTGCCTGAGGCCCTCAGAGGCCAGTGGTAGGCCCCTGGCTGGTGTCTCTGGTTGAGAGGTGGCTTCTGCACCATCGCCTGATGAGCCAGTGCCCGGCACCTGTCTGCTTTTTGTGGTGGTGAGGTCACTTCTGCCTCCGTCCTTCCTCGGACCATGCTAAGCCCCTGGCTGGTATCTGTGGCTGTGAGGTCACTTGTGCCTGCGGCCCTTGTTGCCACTGATATGGACATTGCTGCTGCTTGTGGTTGTGAGGTCCTTGTACCTCACTGCCTGATAGGGCAGTGCTATCATGTGACTGCTGTCAGTTGTTGTGAAGTCACTTGTGCCTCATTGCCTGATTGGCCAGTGCTGGTCATGTGGTTACTGTTTGGGTATTATGACATCACTTGTGCAGCAGTGTCTGATAGGCCAACACTGGTCACATGGCTTCTGCCTGTGCTTGTGAGGTCACTTGAGCCTCAGGACCTCATAGGCCAGTGCTGTGCACATGGCTGCTCTTAGTGGTTGTGAGCTCACTTGTGCCTCATGGCTGATGGGACAGTGCTGGTCATGGGGCTGGTGCCTGTGACTGTGAGGTCACTCATGCATGAGGGCCTCATAGGCCAGCACTGGTCACATGGCTGCTGCTTCTGCTTGTGAGGTGTCTGTGCCCCAGTGCCTGATGGGACAGTGCTGGTCACGTGGTTGATGTGTGTGGTTGTGAGGTCACTTCTGCCTCAGTTTCTCCCAGGGCAGTGCTATGGCCATTGGTGCAGGCTGTGCTGGTGGGGTCAGTTGTGCCTCAGGGCTTGACAGGTCCACGGTAGTCATGTGGCTGCTCTTCTTTCTTGTATGGTCACTTGTGCAACCTTGACTGATTGGCCAGTGCTAGACCAATGGCTGCGCTTTGTGCTATGAGATCAATTGTATAGCAGAGTGAAAAAGTGTTCAGGGGGCAGAGAGCTAGACGGGTTTGTGAGTACAGAGCCTAGAGCGGAGGCCCTGGTGTGATGTGCCGCCCATGTATACAGCACACTTGAATGGAGACAGGAGGGGCTTTCCCTAAAGGCAGTGTTGGAATTCATTTGTTTGGGCACATGTAGGAAACCCGAGATGCCCTGGGGCACTTGCCCAGCAATCACTCCAAAGGAGCATGGGTTTCCTTTAGGTCCCAGGATGGATCTGGTAGAGACAGGTGGTTGTGCTGGACACCCCTGGCATTTGAAACAGCCCTGCCAGCCTATTTCTGTGTCATTAAATCAAGAGTCTGAACTGGACTAGAACTGCTGTTTGTAACACTGGAATTTCATTAGTCTCAGCTTCATAGCATCATTGCAGATGACGAAGGTATTCTGCAACCTGGCGCCCACCTGATGCCCTAGGAGGATTCAGGGCTCCCAGTCACTCCATCAGAGCAAGCAGAAACTGGTCCTGCCTGGGATGACCTCTGTCTCTTCCACAGTCACCAAGTAGTTGTGTGTGAGCAACTGAGTCCCAGCCTCCATCTCCAGTGATTAGAATGGGAGCTTAGACAAGGAGCTCGCATGCAGACCTCTGTGCTGTGCTCCCTTCAGTTTTGGCAGGGGGAATCCTACCTCCTGTGTGCTTATGGAGTTCACAGGGGGAATAGGGCGATCTGAATCTAAATGCAACCCAGGGTCTTCAAAACCAGGACGTGATGCCGAGATTGACAGAACCATGTGTAAATGAACTCCCTTCTTGTCCCTGTCTGGATGTCCTGCCTGGGTAAGAGATGGGACTAGGAGCTTCCAGCTGAGGACATTTCCACTTATCATAGACAGCCATCTTCTGATGAAATAAATGGCAATGTTGGAATCAGTCTCTCTGCACTCTTTGGAAAGGGAAAACAGGTGACTATTTTAGTCTGCTTGAGGGAACATCTCCCAGGAGGAGGGAGCACAAGGGACAGAACAACTGCTTCCTTCAGCTTGTCCTGTGCTCCTGAGCTGAGGCCAGTTTTGGGGACAGAGGTTGCTCATGGCAACCTGGCAGCCCTGCAGAGAGATGGCTGTGTCCCAAGGCACCTCCTCTGCAAAGAGCAGCAGGACTCTGGGCACTGCCTGCTGTTGCTGCGGAGACGAGATGAGAGAAGACAGAAGTGAAATGCAGTGTGGAGTGAGAGTCCAGAGGAGAGCTCCTTGTGGGAGAAATCTTCACAGCCTTTTGCATGGTAAGTCTCTGGCTCCAGGGCAATGCTGCTGTTTCCTGGAGGAGTCTTCTAAGCCCATCCCATCCCGTGAGTGTGGAGGATGGGGAGATGCTTCAGTGCAAAGATTCCCTGCCACATGATCAGAGGGACATGTCATCCTGCTCCTTTCTTGCAGGGATGGCTGTAGGGGTGTGAAGCCTGGTTGTGCACCCAGGTGGGCATGGACTACTCCAGAGCAGAGTCTCTGTGCCCCAGGGTGCTGTGTGCCTGGGGCAGTGACTCTGCTGCCTGTGAGGGTCAGCACTCAGTCTGCCTGGGGAGCTCCACACAATGCTGCAAGGTGAAAGCTCTGAGTTGAAGGAGAGACCCCTGGCAGGGCAGGTACTTTGTCCCATGGAGAGGCTGCTGCATGTGTCAGGGCTGGGGGACATATCCAGAGGTGACCTTTCACCAGGAATGCCAAGGCAGGGGAGAGCTGAAAGAGAAGGTGCTTTCATGAGTTGGTGCTTTCAGTTATTTTCTGTTTGGGTGGGGTGAAATGGGACTGGATGTGTCAGGTTTAAAAGAGTACTGAGGCTCCAGGACAGTGACACTGAGAGAGGGATGCCATTGCCAAACTGTGAGAGGAAACTATCAGCTCCAATGACTCCTCTCCTCTCCCACCCAATACAGCCCTCTTCTCTCAAGGTTGTGGAGTCCAGGGCATGAGTCATTTCCTCAGCAGCCAGACATTGAGGACAGGAAACACTCCTGAGTGTGTCTCTATCCCTCCCTGTCCCTGCCTCCCTTGGCACAAATATCATGACATTGTTCTATTTCCTACCTGCCCATGCTGCCCTTGTCCTTCCCCTTGGGCTCACTAGGCATGGTGGGGGGGGGGAGGGGGAGGCAGGAGGGGGCTGATGCATGGCTGACACCAGCCATGTGGTCCTACCATGCAGACGTGTCTTTGAGAATGAGGTACCCAAGTCTCCCTCTAACCTGTGGGGCTCTGGACAATGCAGTTGCCCAGGAATGAGCCAACTCTCTCTTCCGAACACCCTCAGCATCTGTAGGACATTGAGCCATTTCCCTGGGGTGTCTGGCTGGGCTGCAAACTGCCCTCCAGAAGGGCACAGCTCTCTCTTTGCAGCTGGGTGTAACCCAGGTGCCCCAGGGAGAAGTCACCTAGATACTGAATACATGGAAATGCTGCTGGGAGGCTGGCTGTGGGCAGCTGGAAGGAGCCCAATGTGTTGCTGGCCAGAAGGGGAGGGCTGGGACCCCCCCCACACACATACCCTCCTAAGGAGTGCTGATGGGCACTTTGGAAGTGGATTTCTCTGCTCTCCGCAGTGCCATTTCTTTTTTGGTGACATGAAATAGAAACTTTTTTGCAACTGTGCTTCACCTCGGAGAGGGGAGCACAGCGCATCTGAGAATAAGGCAGGTGGACAGGCCAGTGCTCCTCCCTCTGCACTAACACCAGAGTGAGTGCTTTTTCCCCTCTGGAATCACAGCTGGTCACTCTGAGTGCAGTAGTAATGTTGAGGCTTTCTATCTCCATGAAGCTTCCTCCGGTGTCACAGGGTCAGCAGAAGGAAATCAGAAAAGCCTTAAAACTATTCATGAACCCATATTGTTTAGACCTGGGAGTGAAGATGTTGAAATCCCTTCAAAATTATCATTGAATTAAATCTGACCAGATCTGGGCATATAAATCGTAGTCACATTTGTTCCATGTACACAGTGCTGTAGGTTAGGACTGATTCCTCGAGAACCCACGGGCAGAGGCCACTTCTTTTCACAGCAAAATCAACCGGAGCTGAGTGATGGTGCTGCTGAGATGGGGAAAGGTAATGTGTGTTCGTGTTTGTGAGGTTTTATGAGAAAGCTTTGCTCAGAGAAGTCTGTCCTAAATTCTGTTTGTCTGTTCTTCCTTGGAGTCTCAATGCTCAGAGGAAGCAAATGCACAACAGCAGCTCCCTCAACGAGTTCCTCCTCCTGGCATTTGCGGACACCCAGGAGCTGCAGCTCTTGCACTTCTCGCTCTTCCTGGGTATCTACCTGGCTGCCCTCCTGGGCAACGGCCTCATCATCACAGCCATAGCCTGTGACCACCGTCTCCACACCCCCATGTACTTCTTCCTCCTTAATCTCTCATTCCTCGACCTTGGCTCCATTTCCACCTCTGTCCCTAAATCCATGGCCAATTCCCTGAGGAACACCAGGGCCATTTCCTACTCAGGATGTACTGCACAGGTCTTTCTGGTTGTCTTCTTGCTTTCCGCAGAGTATTCTCTCCTCACTGTCATGGCCTATGATCGCTACGTTGCCATCTGCAAACCCCTGCACTATGGGATCCTCATGAACAGCAGAGCTTGTGTCAGAATGGCAGCAGCTGCCTGGGCCAGTGGGTTTCTCAATGCTCTCCTGCACACTGGAAACACATTTTCCATACCACTCTGCCAAGGCAACAGAGTGGACCAGTTCTTCTGTGAAATCCCCCAGATCCTCAAGCTTTCCTGTGCAGACTCCTACCTCAGGGAAGTTTGGCTTATTGTGGTTACTGCCTGCTTAGTCTTTGGGTGCTTTGTTTTCATTGTGCTATCGTATGTGCAGATCTTCACTGTTGTGCTGAGGATCCCCTCTGAGCAGGGCCAGCGCAAAGCCTTTTCCATGTGCCTCCCGCACCTGGCTGTGGTCTCCCTCTTTGTCAGCACTGTCATCTTTGCCTACCTGAGGCCCTCCTCCATCTCCTCCCCAGTTCTAGATTTGGTGGTGGCTGTTCTGTACTCAGTGGTGCCTCCAACAGTGAACCCTCTCATCTACAGCATGAGGAACAAGGAGCTTCAGGAGGCAGTGAGGAAACTGGTTCAGATGGTACTACTTCAGCAGTAATCATAAAATGGTAAGGTTGGAAGGGACCTCTGGAGAACATCCAGTCTAATCCTCAGCATCGCCCCATACAGGGATTGGACCCACGACCTTGGCATTAGCAGCACCACACTCTAACCAACTGAGCTAAACCTGCCCCCATCTCTCCTCACAACTGATTCTCAGTTTATCTCCAACAGCTCTTGTGCACTGGGAGTTCTGTTTGTGATAGTCATGTTGTGCAGAAATGTCTGAATTCCTCCCACATTTCTGGAGGCACAAACCTCGTCTTTCTCACCCAGAGGCCTTCTGCAAACCTGCCTATCACTATGTCAGAGCTGGCCTCCCTAAGTAGCATCTCTGTAATAAAAGAGGGTCTTCTTAGTACTGTGCTGATTGCTGGGGTCTTTTTTCAAAGCTGGAGCCAAGAATCTGGTCAGGGAATTACACCCAAAAAGGCCCTGTTGTTGTGCTTACATTTTCCTTGGGCTAAGGGGCATCATCTCTTTTGGGTGATGTGTCTGGGAATGAGGGCTGGATTTAGCTGTCGCTTGTGAGTGCCCAGGGTCCCTGGAGAGGGTGAGTGGTCAAGAGGTGTCTGCTGGGGACTGTCCCACATATTGGAGGGCTGGTGACAGATGGCCATCCTTCTGAAGGGAATATGGAGTCACCCAGAGAGCAGAGGACATCTCCAGGGGTACTGTGTGCCTGGAATGGGCAGTGAGAAGAGATTCTCAAAACCAGGCAGAGTAAAGCAAATGTGAAGGGCCAAAGCAAGGAATGCCCCACATGTCCCTGAGGAGAGGGAGCGGGCTGGGTCTAATGACGTCTCTGAACACATCCTGAGCAATGTGCGATGCCCTGTGATTGCTCCATCCATCCTGCACAGCCATGGACCGTGGGTGGGAGATTTTCAGATGCAGTGATTCTTGTCCAATAGCTGCCTCCCTGATCAGCATGGCCAGAGTAGAGTCCCCCTGGGGCCCCCCAGCCCGCTTGCCCTGCAGAGCAGCACTGCCTGACCACCGCCCTATGCAGAGCCTAGGGGAGGGGTGCAAGAATGTTGGCTGTCATTGATGAAGAAGTTGAACTGGATGGGACCCAGTACTGAGCCCTGGGGAACTCCATGAGCCACAGGCCTCCAACTAGACTCTGTGCCACTGATGATAACCCTCTGAGCTCTGCCTTTCAGCCAGTTCTCAATCCAACTCACAGTCCACTCACCCAGTCTGCAATTTGCATATTTGTTGGCTTCAGCACCTCAGCTGTGTCACTAACCAAAGATTTGTCATGAGGAAACATTTTACCAAGGACCTCATTTACGCAAAGGCTTTGGTTTCAAGTGCTGACACACTGGCATGGATAGCAGGTGGCAATGGAATGGTGAAAGGAGGTTCCCACTAAGACAGCAAACCCTGCAGTGCCCAAGGCAACAGAGAAAAAGCTGGGCTGTGCCGGAATGCCAGGAAGGGGACTGACTGCGTGAGCTGGCTCTGTGACACTGTTGGGCATTTGACAGATTTCTTGAACCAATCTCCAGGAAGGACAAGGTGCCACTGAAGAAATCCCTGGGCCTGGGCAGCCTGCGATCCAGCTATCTTGAGATCCTCATTAGTGCAGTCCCTGTTTGTATCATCTAGTGAGGTGAGAAGAGGTTCAGGAGAGGAGAGCAAGAAGTGTTTGAGACATGGTTTCCCTTTAAGTGCCATGCTGTATGTGCTAGAGACAGGTGGCTGTGCTGGACACCCCAGGCATCTGACGGGACCCTGCCAGCCCATTTCTGTGTCATTAAATGAAGTATCTGCCCTGAACTGGCAGTAGCTGTTTGTAACATTGGACTCTGTCTGTGTCTCAGCCTCACAGTGAGTGGAGCTCTAGTTGTAGCAGGCATCTAGTGTCATTTCAGATGGCCAAAGAAATTCCTCACCTGGCCCCATCCGATGCTCCAGGAGAATGTGGGTCTCTTTTAGTTGCTTCACCAAAGCAAGTAGTCATTGGCACATGCCTTGCACCAATTTTTTGTCTTCAACTGTCACCAAGTGTTTGTGTATGAGCAGCTGATTCCCCCCTCCATCTCCACTTCTTGCAAAGGGAGCATAGACAAGGAGCTCTCATGGAGATACCTAGGTGGTGCACACTTCAGCATGGGGAAGGGGAATTCCCCATCATATGTATTTGTGGAGTTCATGGAAGTTTGTTGAATCCCACTGCAGCCCAGGGGCTTCTCAACAGGCATGTGAGGCCCAGATTGACTCATCAGAATCAATACCTGAACCATGGCTAAACAGGCTCCCTTCTTGTTCCCATCTAGGTGTCCTGCCAAGTTAAGAGATAACAGTAGGGGCTTCCACAGTGGAACATTTCCACTTATCATAGATAGTCATGCTCTGAGAAACTAAACTGCAATGTTGTAATCAGTTTCTCTCTGCTCTTTAGAAAAGGACAGTAGGTGATTATTTTAGACTACTTTGGGGAACATTTCCCAGGAGGAGGGAGCACAAGGGACAGAGAAAGTCATGCCTTCAGCTGGGCCCCTACTTTTGAGCAGGGGCTCAGCTCCAGCTTCTGGGACAGAGGGAGCTCATGGCAACCTGGAGGCACTGCTGAGAGACAGCTGTGTGCAGGAGCAGCTCTGCAAAGAGTAGCAGGGCTCTGGGCACTGCCTGCTGCGGCTGACATGAGATGAGAGAAGGCAGAGCGAAGTGAAAGGCAGTGTGGAGTGGGAGGCCAGAGGAGAGCTCACTGTGGGAGAAACCTTCACAGCCTTTGACATGGTAAGTCCCTGGCTGCAGGGCAATGCTGCTGAGGTTC
Organism: Rhea pennata; assembly: GCF_028389875.1. NCBI lineage: Eukaryota > Metazoa > Chordata > Aves > Rheiformes > Rheidae > Rhea > Rhea pennata. Next base: position 3,010,006 of record NW_026907679.1, read on the forward strand.
CTAGGAGTGTCTTCTGAACCCAGCCCAGCCCTTGAATCTCTCTCCTGGTTCTTCCAGCGCATAGGTGGAGGGGAAGATGCTTCAGGGCAGGGACTCCCTGCCACAGCCTCAGAGGGACAGGGTGCCCTGCTACCTTCTCCCATGGATGGCTACAGGGGTGTGAAGGCAGTGTGTGCACACATGTCTCCATGGACTGTAATTCAGAGCAGTGTCCCTGCATCTTAGGGTCCTGCATGCCTGGGGTAGCGGCTCTGCCGCCTGCAAGGGTCAGCACTCAGCCTGCCTGGGGAGCTCCCCGCAGTGCTGTGGGGAAAAGCTATGGGTGAGAAGCATGACCTCTGGCAGAGCAGGCTCATTCTCCTGCTGAGAGGGTGCTGCATGGGTCAAGACTGCTCACAGCTCTAGCTCACCATGAGGACATTCTGACAGTGGAGTTTTCAAGAGGACTTGTCTCTGCATGGTGGGAATGGTAATGCAGCAGTCAGGTTTAAACAAGGGGCTAAGCCCCTTCACTGCCACTGAACGATGAATAGGCTTGCACACGCCTTCACCACTCCTCAGCCTACAGGCAGCACTAACATCAACTTGTCAGTCTCGTTGGAGATTTTCTCATCTGCTCTTTAGCCTCTACAAACAGAGAGATGCCCCTGGGGAATTTCCTGTTGCTTGGAGGTTTCTGTAGGGCAGAGCTGAGATCACAGTGGGGGGGATGGGGTCCATCGCTCTTGGATCAGCAGAGTTGGGAAAGGGAGGGGTGTTCGGAGATTTCCGCTTCGCAAGTGGACACCACTGTCAGCACAGGCCAGTTTCCTGTAGGGTAACTTGCAGTCAAGACTGTCCCTTAGCTGAGAGAGCTGCATGCCCAAGGCAGCTGGGAATGGGACTGATGTGGAGATGTGGAGGTCCCTGCTCCTCCTGGCACACTCAGCCAGCACAAACGGGAGCTCCAGACAGGGAGCTGAATGAAGGTCCTGCTGCAAAGGAGTAAAGCAGTGTGTGTGTGTGTGTGTGTTTGTGTTGGTGTGGGTGGCTGTGAGAAAGGCAAAGAGTTTTGATCAGAAAGATCTCCTGACATCTACTGTCTTTTCTTGCTTTTGCAGCCTGCCACATCCAGAGGGAGCAAGATGTCCAACAGTAGCTCCCTCAACGAGTTCCTGCTCCTGGCATTTGCCGATACATGGCAGTTGCAACTCTGGCACTTTGTGCTGTTCCTGGGCATCTACCTGGCTGCTCTCCTGGGCAACCGCCTCATCATCACAGCCATAGCCTGTGAACACCGTCTCCACACCCCCATGTACTTCTTCCTCCTCAATCTCTCCATCCTTGACCTTGGTTTCATCTCCACCACTGTCCCCAAATCCATGGCCAATTCCCTCTGGAACACCAGGGCCATTTCCTATTCAGGATGTGCTGCCCAGATCTTCTTCTTTATCATCTTCATTTCAGCTGAGTATTCTCTCCTCACTGTCATGGCCTATGATCGCTATGTTGCCATCTGCAGACCCCTGCACTACAGGACCCTCATGGACAGCAAAGCTTGTGTCAAAAAGGCAGCAGCTGCCTGGGCCAGTGGCTTTCTCTGTGCAGTGCTGCACACTGGAAACACATTCTCAATACAATTCTGCCAAGGCAATGTCCTAGACCAGTTCTTCTGTGAAATCCCCCAGATCCTCAAGCTCTCCTGTGCAGACTCCTACCTCAGAGAAGTTGGGGCTCTTGTATTTGGTGCCTGTTTTTTCTTTGGGTGTTTAGTTTTCATTGTGCTAACTTACGTGCAGATCTTCATTGCTGTGCTGAGGATCCCCTCCGAGCAGGGCCGGCACAAAGCCTTTTCCATGTGCCTCCCTCACCTGGCCGTGGTCTCTCTCTTTATCTGCACCTCATTTTTCGCCTACCTGAAGCCCCCCCATTTTTCCTCCCCAACTCTGGATCTAGTGGTGGCTGTTCTGTATGCAGTGGTGCCTCCAACATTGAACCCCATCATCTACAGCATGAGGAAGAAGGAGCTCAAGGACACCCTGAGGAAACTGCTTATATAGGTACAATGTCAGCACCAGTAACTATCCCATTTGCGCCACGCCTCCTTCACAGGGCATTTGTCATCAAGGCTCTGTGTTATGCATCTCTTTCTTAATTTTCTCTGATGTATTCTTGTAAAATGAAAAAAAAATACATTGTTTTGGTTTGTGTCACTTCTCAGGAATCTCTCATTTCAATCTGACCCAGGCTTCCCGCTTCATCAGCAGACATGGGGGAACCTCAGAGCCCACTAGCCTGAACCCCCTCAGATGCCCTCTGGGCAACACAGGTAGCTTCCCTTTGCAATGTCTTTTCCAGCACTGATACCAAGGAAGCTCAGAGGAACAGAGTCGGACTCAGATGAGTACAGACCAGGTGACACCATGGTCCCGTGTCCACTAGGAGAGCTTAGCTCCCCTGGCCACAGTCAGGGTATGATCTGCGATCCCTCTTTGGGGAGGGTGGCAGCCAGCTGTCACTGTGGCTGGTCCCTTCCCACTGCAGTGCTCCAACGCTCACAGCAGAGCAGGAGTGGGGAGGAGGAGAGTCTGGAGGCAGCCTGTGGAACAGGCCCTCTGCTCCTCAGCACCATCTCCACACTGCCACAGCAGGCATTTCCTTGCCACAGCCTTCGATTAGGGGGCTGCAGATTTCCTGGAGAATCATTCACCAAGAGCAGCAAGACTTTCCCTTTTCAGAGCTGTTCTCCTAAGTTCCACACTGTCCTGCTGTGTTCTCATGTGTGTGTATGGCCTAAGTACCCTGGTAACGTGGTGCTTCCTTGCGGATTTCTGTGAGTTCAGGCAGGACCAGACACTGGGCACCTTTATGCCAGACCTGGCCTCCAGAATAACATTTCCATAGTGACAGGGGATCTCCTCTGTGACGTGCCTGAGATGTGGCCTTTCTTCAGAAGATGGAGTCAAAATTAACCTCAAGGGATTGCACCCCAAAAGGGAATGCTCTTTTTCTTGTAAGCTCCACGGGATCCAGGGGATGAGCTTAGAGTCTCTGGCTGATCTGCTAGGGACACAGGTCTGGATTCACGGCACATCTGTCAGTGACCAGTGTAGATGGTCTCTGAATTACCTGCCCTCAGTTGTCCTGCAGGTGACAGTGCTGATGACAGATGCCCGTCCTCCTGGAGGGGAATCAGAGCCATGAGGAGAGCTCAGGGGAGCTCCAGGCAGAGTGTGTGCCTCGGGTGGGCAGGGAATGGAGCCTCACAAAGTGAGGGATGGTCCACAGTGGAGTAACCAGAAAGTAAAGCACTAAATCCCGATATTCCTGCGAATACAAGGGCTCTGCAATCCCTGGAGAGGCAGTGGGGACCCGGGAGGCCCAGGGAAAGGGCACTGGAGAGTGATTCCTGCACCCTCAGTGAAACACCACCGGCTGGAGTTAGTGCCCACCTAACACATCTCCTGCCATTGCAGATGGCCTGGGGTCACTCTGAACATGGTCCCTGAGCACAGACACACGCCAGCAGTATCAGCAGTGGTCATTCCTGTCTGATGAGGTCTGCTTCTCACCCTGGCCAGCATGGCCAGGGCAGAGTCAGGAGTCACCATGTGACCCCTTGGCTCCACAGCCGCTCACTCTGCAGAGAAGCCCTGCCACCCCGGGGTCCTGCGGGGAGCACAGGGCAGGGGTTCAGGAACAGTCGGCCTGGCCAGCATGGACACACTGACCTGGGGAAGGGCTTTCTGGAGAGCAGGGATGTCCCAGCAGAAAAGGCAGGCAGCACTCAGAGACAGAAAATGAGAAGGAGAATGAGGTTTCTCTGTACTCCAGCTTGGGACAGATGGCTCTGCCCCTGGGGTAGCAGGAGCCGCAGGGCCAGGGCTCCTGTGCTGTGCTGGGCAGAGAGGTGAGCATGGAGGGGCTGCAGGCAAATGGGGAAGGGGGTCTTCTGGGCACAAGAACAGGAGAGGCAGAGAGTGACTGGACTCACTGTGGGGCCTCCTCCCCTTTGCTGGGAAGCTTGGGCCATGAACCATGTGGACATGAATGGTGTGGACGTGGCTGTGCCTGGCCCTGCACCTCTCGAATGCTGACCTGACCCTGTTCTCGTCCTGCTGACCCAGCACCCCATCTCTACTATGCATTTGTCTCCTCACTATAGCCAGGAAAGCCTTGGCAAGGGAAGCTGGGACATGAGCAGATCCTAGAGAAGGTTGTAAGTGCAAAAGGTGACTCTATATCCATAACAGCCCACCTGATATCCATAACAGCCACTCTAGCCTGACAGCCAATTTCAGCGTGTAAGGAGAGCTTCAGATCTGGGACTCCTACACAGGTCACACTGCATGTAGAAGTTTAGCTGCATGACAAAGCAAGGGCAGCTGCTTGGGCCTGATTTTGTGATACATAGTTGGGCAGGCAGGTTCTTCTGTGCCACAGCTCGACTACTTAAGCATCATTTGTGATAGGGTTCCTGCTACAAAGAGGATGTGGTTGGGAGCAGCAAGAATGGGGCTGCTCTGTATAGGAAGGGAAGCAGAGCCAGGAGCAGAGGGCACCAGCAAGGCAGGCAGGGCAGGGACCCACCCATGGGAGGTGCTATCCCGCAGTGCCTGGACAAGAGGAGCAGAGCAGGCTGGGAGATGATAACTGGGGCCAGGCACAGTCCAATAACAGCAAGACAGGACTGGAGGACTCCAGTTGGCCCTACTTTGTGTGGGAGGCTGGACAGGAGACCTCCAGAGGCCCCCTCCCACTGAAACTCCTCTGTGACTCCATGAACTCTTGCTCTTCAGCCTCTGCTTCAGAAGCACTGCAAGCTCACTGTGCATGGGAAGCCCATGAACGTCCCTGTGCTCCTACCCTCAAACAGGCATCCACTCCAGACCTGAAGCCTGGCCAGTGCCTTGGCCGTGCAGCCGAGGGCAGGGCTCTTCACCCCAATTTCCCTTCTTCTCACCCTGCTCCTGGCACTGGTGCTGCTGTGCCCATGTTAAAACCTCCTGGCACCAGGCTGCCCTGGGGCCCAAGATGGCCCCAGCTCCCTCCAGGGCTGCACTGGAGCCTTTCAGGAGTGAGCTGAAGTGGTGCTGGCACTGCCAGGGTGGATGAAGAGAGGGCAGCTCCCCTCTGCCAAGCTGGGGCAGGGTCTGGGTCTGGGCACAGTGTTTCCCTGGGGACCTCCCAGAGAAGTTGCTCAGGGAGATCCTCCACCTCTGCCTGGCAGCAGCACCAGTGCTCAGGGTGCCAGGCAGGACATGCACAGATGGGAGAAGGAGGAGGAGCTCCACAGGGGGAACACCCTTCATGGCCTGGTGCCTTCCCCCAGAAACCTGCATTTGTCCTGCAAGCACATGGCATTTTTCCTCTCCTGGGCCCTTTCCAGCCCAACTCAGCCCCTCTCTGGCTCTCCTCACATCTCCTGCTCTCTCCACTGCCCACCCAGCAGAGCAGCCCCAGATAGGATGGCCCTACAGCAGTGCCTGCTGTAGGAGGCTGCAGAGCCCTGGACACTCACCCCACAGCTCCAGCCCCTCTGAAGGACACAGCAGCTCCAGTGGGGCAGAGAGGGGTGTGAGCCTCTCCATCAGCACCTGGGCTGGGGGTCAGCAGTGGCACAACAAATGGAGACTGATGGCTTCATGTCTCCACTGCACCTATGAGCAGGAGGTCCTTAACTCTGGCTGCCTGCAGCCCCTTTGGGCAGCCCCTCTCCCCAGGACAGCACAAGAGTCCTGGCCCCAAAGCTCCTCAGGCAGTTCCAGTGACAGAGCAGCTTGCCCTGAACTGAGAGACATAGCAATGGGTTTTCATTTATTCCCCACTACAAGCACACAATTGGTCCTTTGCTCTTCTCTGCAGACATCCTTGCTCCCCAGAGAGCCTTTCCCAAGGTCAGTGTGTCTGTGCTGGCCTGGCCGGCCATTCCTGCACTGCTCCCCTAGGTTCCCCACAGAGCTGCAGGATCGCAGTGCTGCTCCGCAGGGTGAGTGGGCTATGGGGCCACTGGGTGACTCAGCACTGGCCATGATGGTCAGAGCAGAGCCAGCTGGACCAGCATCGTTGCACCCGACAACCTCTCCCCCTGCCCAGGATTTATGACAGTGGAGGATGGATGGAGCAATGACAGGGCATTTCTCAGAATCACACAGAGTGGCTGAGGTTGGAAGGGACCTCTGGAGATCACCTAGTCCACCCCCACCCTGCTCAAGCAGGGTCACCTAGAGCATGTTATACTGGATTGCATTCAGGCAGGTCTTGAATATCTCCAGAGAAGGAGATTCCACAATCTCTCTGGAAAACCTCTTCTAGTGCTCTATCACTCTCACAGCAAAGAAGATCTTCCTTATGTTCAGGTGGAGAATTTCACATTGCTCAGGATGTGTTCAGAGGTGTCATGAGACCCAGCCCACTCCCCCTCCTGTGAATGAAGAGCCCTGATTTGGTGCATTCCTTGGTTTGTCCCTTTCCTTTTGATTTTGAGGGTCTCCACTCCGGAGAGTGCCAGTCCAGGCACACGCTGCCCCTGGAGTTCCCCTCTGTTCGCCAGGTGACTCCATATTCCCTTCCAGAAGAATGACCATCTGTCACCAGCCCTCTAATATGTGGTACAGTCCACAATAGAGACCTCTTTGACCACTCACCCTCTCCAGGGACACTGGGCACCCACAAGTGACGGCTAAATCCATCCCCATTCCCTCACGTATCACTCAAAAGAGTTGATGCCCCTTTGTCCATGGGAATCCCAGGCACAACAACAGGGCCTTTATGGGTGCAATTCCCTGAGCACATTCTTCACTCCTGCTTGGGAAGAAGAGCCCAGCCTTCAGGCACAGTACTAAGGAGATCTCCTTTTATTACAGAGATGTTACTTGGGAGGCCAGCTCTGACACAGTGGAAAGTCAATTTTAAGGAGGCCTCTGGATCACAGAGATGGGATTTGTGCTCCTGCAGGAGCAGAATGAATTCAAAAATTTGTGCACAAATAGGACTATTACAGAGAGAATTCCTGTGGCACAAGTGTTCTGTGAGATAAACTGGGAATCGCTTGTGAGGAGACATGGGCAGCCTATGGCTGCTGTACTTGTACCAGCTGGAACAGTTTCCTCACTGACTCCTGAAGCTCCTTGTTCCTCATGCTGTAGATGAGAGGATTCAGTGTTGGAGGCACCATCGAATACAGAACACTCACCACTAGATCCAGAGTTGGGGAGGAAAAATTGGGGGGCTTCAGGTAGGCAAACGTGAGAGTCACAACAAACAGGGAGACCACGGCAAGGTGAGGGAGGCACATGGAAAAGGCTTTGTGCCGGCCATGCTCAGCGGGGATCCTCAGTACAGCAGTGAAGATCTGCACGTAGGACAGCACAATGAAAATGAAACACCAAAAGACTAAAAAGACACTAACCACAATAAGCCCAACTTCCCTGAGGTAGGACTCTGTGCAGGAGAGCTTGAAGATCTGGGGGATTTCACAGAAGAACTGGTCCACTCTGTTGCCTTGGCAGAGTGGTATTGAAAATGTGTTCCCAGTATGCAGCACAGCATTGATAAAACCACTGGCCCAGGCAGCTGCTGCCATTTTGACACAAGCTCTGCTGTCCATGATTGTGCCATAGTGCAGGGGTTTGCAGATGGCAACATAGCGGTCATAGGCCATGACAGTGAGAAGATAATACTCTGCTGAAAACAAGAAGATAACCAGGAAGACCTGGGCAACACATCCTGAGTAGGAAATGGACCTGGTGTTCCAGAGGGAGTTGGCCATGGATTTGGGGACAGTGGTGGAGATGGAGCCAAGGTCGAGGATGGAGAGGTTGAGAAGGAAGAAATACATGGGGGTGTGGAGACAGTGGTCACATGCTACGGCTGTGATGATGAGGCTGTTGCCCAGGAGAGCAGCCAGGTAGATGCCCAGGAAGAGCGAGAAGTGCAAGAGCTGCTGCTCCCGGGTTCCCGCAAGTGGCAGGAGAAGGAACTCAATGAGGGAGCTGCTGTTGGACATTTGCTGCTTTGGGGCACAGGGCAACTGTCCAAGGGGGGAAAGACAGTGACCACTTCTTTTCTCTGAGAAAAACTTTCAAATTTTCTTAGAAATACTACCCACTTAGCCACCCACCCCACAGTACAGACAAATTTCTTTTCTCCTTCTCAGGAAGACCTTCGTTCAGCTCCTCAGCTTCAGCTCCATCTAAGTGTTCTGGAAGGAGCGGAGGCCTGTCCTACTTTACAGCAGGTGGTATGTGGGACTGGTTTGTGATAGCTCTGATTTTCACAATTGATGTGCCCACCTTTAAAGGAAAAGATCTGTTAATATCCTTACATACAGTTCTACAGAATTTGTGCTGCATACAGAGTGGCATTTTTTTACAGTTATTTGTTTGTAGATTTTTAGATTCTTCCATCACATCTGGTGAGTGGTCTTTTAAGGACAGATGATTTCATTTCTGCAAGGATGAAAAAAAAAAAGAGAGAGGAGAAAGTGGATTGTAGTAAATGCTGGGTCAGGAGTGCTGTTGAGTCCTCCTGCCTTGCTCCCAGCTGCCCTGTGCTTGCACTTGCATTACCCAAAGGATGATTTCACCCACAAGTTACTCTAAAAAAAGACACTGAACTCTGATGAGATCAGGGGAGGATGGTTTCAAAGCACAGATCTAACTCTGCTCTCTTTCGCAGCCTGAGGTGGAGATGTGATGGAGAGAACAGAACATTGCTCCTGACATACATGATTCGACCAAGGACTCTGTGAGCTGACGGCCAACAGTGGAGGAAACTCTCAACACTTCCATTCTAGCCGAGGAAACGCTGGGTTCACTTCAGCTGCACACATACGAAGGTGCTCAGGAGCATTTTCTGGTGTTAGTACCTCCTGAACTACTTGAAAGGGACCTCCAGCATTGCTAAGATCCAATGGGAGAGCTGTGTCCTTCTGGAGGGCAGCTTTCAAACCCAGCAGGACACCATAAGGACTCACTCACATGTCCTGAAAAGGAGATCTCCGAAAGGGAGACTCCATTCATTCCCCAGACCCTCAAATCACATTTCCCAGCACCCTGGGATGAGAACAGGCCGTGGGCACCTCAGCCCTCTGCAGACACCTCCATGGGAGGACCTCAGGGTGAGTGTCTGAATTTGCAGCTGAACCTCCAGCTGACAGCAAGTACAAGAGCAGAAAGGGAGAGCGAGGACCACGGAAGAGTTGCCTGAGTCCAGCCTGCCGCAGTGTTTCTGTGGGCACTTTCCTCACATTCCCTGAGCATCTCTCAGCCGCCTGGAGCTGTCCCCAATGGGTGCTCTTTCTCTGTCCCCACGTCTGTCCCCTGTCAGTGCTCCCTGACCCCATGCCACCCACGGGGCATTTGGCTCTGCCCTACAGACTCCTTCTGGCCAAAGGGCCCAGCCCAGGGGCATCTGTGTGTGCAAGACCTAGGGAGCGGGCGAGACTAAGCATGATGAGACTGGTGAGGGCTGCAAAGGAGATATTGCTGCTGCTGGCAGGTGAAAAGGTGACTAAAGGAGCTTGCTGGGGTCCTTGTAGACCTATTGGTCCCTCACAGGAACACTGCAGAACTCTCTTCCAGTCACCTAAGCCTAAACCGTTCCTTTCAGTTTTTGCTCTGCCAAAGATATAAAACAAAATCAGAGCCTCAGGAGAGTGCCTTCCCTTTCAGGTAAGCCTGCCATGCATGTTAGAAACCAGGAGAGTGATCCGTAAAAAGCCTTCCAGGCACAGGATGGGCTGGGTTCAGAAGATGCTCCCAGGAACCTCATCAGAACTGCCTTTCAGCCAGAGACTTACCGTGTCAAAGGCTGTGAAGATTTCTCCCACAGTGAGCTCTCCTCTGGCCTCCCACTCCACACCGCCTTTCACTTCTCATCTCATGTCCACATTCAGTGCCTAGAGCCTAGAGCCCTGCTGCTCTTGGTAGAGGAGCTGCTCCTGGACACTGTTGTCTCTCAGTAATGCTTCCAGGTTGCCATGGCCTCCCTCTGTCCCAGGAGCCCGGCCCCGCTCAGGAGCAGGGGGCAGCTGAAGACATGAATTTCTCTGTGCCTTGTGCTCCATTCTCTTGGGAAATCGTCCCTGAAGTAGACTGAAATAATCACCGATGGTCCCTCTCTAAGCCCTGAAGGAAGAATGATTCCAGCATCACAATTTATTTCATCAGAGAATGGTTATCTGCAAGAGATGGAAATCTCCCACTCGGGAAGCCCCTGTTCCGTCTCTTAACTAGGCAGGACACCTGGAAAGGGGCAGGAAGGGAGCTCGTTTAGCCATGGTTCAGGTATTGGTTCTGATGAGTCTTTCAGGGCATCGCATGTCTGTTTAGAAGCCCCTGAGCTGCAGTGGGACTCAGATCCCTCCCATGACCTCCACAGGCACAGAGAAGGTGGGATTCCCCTTGCCCGAGCAGAAGTGTGCACAACAGAGATGTTTGCCTGTGAACTCCTTGTCTGAACTGCCGTTACAATCACTGGAGATGGCGGGTGGGAGTCAGTCCCTCATCCACAAACCTCTGGTGTTAATTAAAGGGACAGAGTTAAAGAGACGGATAAGAGTTAAGGAGACAGTTCAAGTATCTGTTTGCTCTGATGGAGCAACTATGAGAATCACATCCTTCTGGAGCATGAGGTGGGGGCCGGGTGGGGAATTTCCTTGGCCATGACACTAGATGTCTAACACTGCTGGAGCCCCACTCACTACGAAGCTGAGACACAAGCCAATCCCTACAGTGCAAAATCCTGATGTGATTCAGTGCAGACTCTTGATTTAATGACGTAAAATAGGCTGGCAGGTCCATACCTGGGTATGGCCTGGGTTGTCCAGCACCACTGTGTATTTCTCGCAGATACAGCGTGGCACCTACAGCAAAATCATGCCCCTTTGGCACGTGTGCTGGGCAAGTGCCCCAGGGCATCTTGGGTTTCCTACCTGTGCCCAAACAAATGAATCCTACCTCTGCCCTTAGGCACAGTCATTATCGTCCACATCCAAGCGTGCTGTGTAAATGGGAGGCACATCACACCGGGGTCTCCACTCCAGTCTCGGCACTCTCACACCCTTCTAGCTCTCCTGCTCCTGAACCTCTTCTCACCTGCCCAGATGATATGAACAGGGACTGGGCTAATGGTCTCCCCAAAGTGGCTGGATCACGGGCTTTTCAGGGCCTGGGAATTTCTCAGTAGCACCCTGTCCTTCCTGGAGATCAGTTCACCTCTGACACAGGCCCCACGATGCTGCAGAGTCAGCTCAGGCAGCAAACCCATTCCTGCACAGCCCAGCTGTATTTCTCCCTGGCACTGCAGGGTTTGCTCTCTTAGTGGGAACATCCTTTCACCATAACATTGCCACCTGCTTTGTATGCCAGCATGTCCCTGCTCTGAAGTGGGACCATCACGCACACTGTGTCCTTGGCCCTTGATAACAGGTTTCACCATCACAGATCTGACTGAAACATTGCTAGAATAAATAAGATGTGGTGAGATCACTTGCATGACTGAAAGGAACCAATTGTAGGGTAGAAGGTCTTCAGGAGAGAACAAGGGAGAAGATGAGGAAGGGGGATGTCCTTTGTGTGAAGGGGCAGCTCAGATGTGTGAAGCTCTTCCATGGGAGAGGCAAGTGTTTGGGTAAGCACCAGAGTCAGGGTGACATTGTGATGGGAACTAGACCACCTAATCAGGGTGACAAAGTCAATGTAATGTGAGCAATTCTGTGGATCACAGGCCCAAGTGATCTTGTGGGGCAGGGAGGGGGATGGACTTCAGTCTCGCAGATATTCTCTGGAAAGGTGAACAACAGGCTGGAAACAGGCCAGGAGGTTTCTGGAGGGCACCAGGGACAGCTTCTTTGCACAGTTGCACAATGAGACAGTCCTCATACTTCCCTCTGTCTGCAATTTCAACAGGGAGGAACTGATCAAGGATGGGACAGTCAGTGTTGTGCTTTCCTACTGTGACAACGAAAAAGCAGAGTTCTAGATCCTGAGCAGAATGGGGAAGGATAGTAGCGGAGCTCAGACCCCGGACTTCAGAGAAGCAGACTTGGGCCTGCTCAGGGGACTGGTGAGGGCCCAGGAGCTCCGGAAAGCCAGCAGGTCTGTAAGGACAGCACCTGCCAAGCACAAGAATGGGCCATAGTGATACTCAGTAAAACTAGCAGAAATCTTGGGAGACTGCCTTGGCTATGCTGGGAAATCAGGATTGACCTCCCAGGAAAAAGGCTGTATGTAAGAATTGGAAGGAGGGAGAGGCTAAAAAAAAGTAGAAATCAGAAAAATTGTCCAGCAAAACAGGGATGGTCTTAGGGAAGCCAAAGCTCTGCTAGGATTGGACTTGCAGGGTACGTCACTGGCATCAAGAAGAGCTGTTACCTCTTCAGTTACAGTAAAAGAGGAAAAAGGAAAATGTGGGCTCAACTGCTGGTTCGGGCAAAGAATCTAGTAACAGAAGATGCAGGAGGGTCTGAGGAGTTCTGTGACTTCTTGGCCCCACTCCACCAACAAAATCTCCTGGGCTGTTTTGCCTGGAGCCAGGTCTTCAGAGGAAAAAAAGAGCCACAGGTGGAAGAGGGTTCAGTGAGGTATTATTGGCAAGAACTCAACCCCCACAAGTCTCTGTAGCTGGTTGGGCTTCATCAGAGGATACTCAGAGAGCTGGCCAATATCGTAACAAGGCCAGTCGCTATCATCCCTGCAAGGCTGTGGAGATCAAGCGAGGTCCCAACAACTAGAAAGAGGAATCTGTGCCCATCTTCCAAAAAGGCCACGAGGACAACTTGGGGAGCTGCAAGCTCTTCAGTCTCATTTTGGTGAGGAACGTTTCATGGAGTGAGTCCTCTTGTTGTCCAAAATCTGGGTTCTGTTACCTGGTGTGCAAGTAACCAATAGACACACAGGGTCGAGATATTTATTTGCTTAATTTCTGCACAGAGATGGGTGCTAGGTGTTAGATCCACAAAGCTAGCAAACCTTCTCCCCCTCTCATTCTTCATTTATACACACTTTTCAGGGAGCACTTTATACAAATCTTTCTGTTGGTTACAGTTTCATTACCTCAGGTAATTGCTCTGCGCTTGCACTTTCACATTCCTGCTAATTAGCATAGGAAGCGAAGAAGAGGCGGTAACATCATTATCATGTCATTTCCATCTCATTTTTCATTTAAGGGTGCGAAGTTTAATATGTTAATAAGCCTTAATGAACCTAAGGTCACTCCTGGGTTATTCTGCTCTTTTTGTCTTACCTACCCCTCGCAATCTTCAAAGCGCTGTGGTTTCATCAAGGTTATTTAGCCAGAATTAACTGCTCCTTACTCCAGTGATGGATCTGTCCTTGGGACCACCACTGCAGGAGTAAAGCAGTCATTTGCAGTCACTGAAACTCCTTTCTTCAGTGTTCAAGGCAGATAGCCTGCTGTTGGGGGTATTTGGCCACCCCTTCACCCCATGACTTTGACTATCATAACAACGGAGCAGAACTGAATCCTGCAGCAGCTAAAAGTTAAGGACTGAGAGTATGTGAGGAGAATGGTAACTGGCCTAGTGACCCCACCTCCATGTTTGCCTGAAGGATATAAATAAATTGGTTGTTGTTTTATTAATCTCTTACTTTGCTGTAAAGGTCGTGGGGAAGGATGATTGGATCCATCCTTTCCATGTCAGGAAATTACCACCTTCCCAGAACAGTGAGACCTTTACCCAGGAAGATAAAGCCATGCTAGATCATAAAAAATGAAGGAATTTCTGGTACCTGTTGCACTTGTTTCCTTTCCAAGGCCTTGTGGACATGTGAGTCTCTGGTTGCTTGGCTGAGCCAACCATCTCAGAGCATAAACCGAGGACATTTTCCTCACTGGTGTCTTCATCATCCTTACAGGAGTGCCCTCCTCCTGAATGCTGCTCCAAGGGGGGAAGGATTAAGATACCACCGACACGGGTGGCTCTGGGTGACATGTAATAATTGTGGTTCTTGTGACCCTCGTTGGTGTGACCCATGTTACCGAGGCCAGGGGATGAATAACTCTCAAGGCTGGAGTTGGGGAAAGGTAAGTAGGCCAGGGGCAGCAGAACAAATTAACTGGTGTTGTTCCTGCCCATCGCATCAGCCCCAGGCTATAGAGGCTGGAATAGGTGCAATAACATTATCAACTAACTAATGACTCTATTCAAATTATCAAAATGATTAGGCTGCTAATAAGTTTACTTAGTGTTCGGGTGGCCCATTCCAAATATCCATAATGCAGCCTGAGATTATGTCTAAATAATGTCTCCTGTGCAGCCTTACTGCCCTGGAACCCACATGCACGTTCCCCGTTTAGTCAAGCTGGGTCCCAGAGATGTCCACTAATTTTATAATTGTTTGTATGGAACATTCTTGTGCTTGACAGGTGCAGTCCTTACTGAGCTACTGGCTTTCCTGAGCTCCTCAGTCCTTCAGAGCTGCCTCCCGTTATCCATCCCATGGAAGAGCTCCATACAACCAAGCCACCCATCCACATACAGGGGATCCTCCTCCTCATCTTCTCTGGCAGTCTCTACTGAAGAACTTGCACCCTGCCATTGAAGGACTCCAGTCATGCGAGTGATCCCACCAGTTACTCCAACCCTGTGGCAGTCCTGTGACAGCTCATTCATCTCCATTGGCTCCTGCCTGCACCTCAGGCTGCATACATTTGCATATTAGTTGGCTTCACCACCTCAGCTGTGGCACTGATGGAAGATTTGTCACAAGAAAACATGTTACCAAGGATCTTTAGTATGCAAAGGCTTTGATTGCAAGTGGTGACATGCTAGCATGGATAGCAGGTGGCAGTGTAATGATGAAAGGGGTTCCCACTAACAGAACAAATCCTACAGTGCCCAAGGCGAAGAAACAGAGCTGGGTTGTGCAGGAATGTCAGGCGAGGGGTTGACTGCCCAAGCTAACTCTGCAGCACCATTGCACCTGTGACAGATTTCTTGAACTAATCTCCAGGAAGGACATGTTGCCATTGAAGATGTCCCAGGGCCTTGACAGCCTATGATCCAGCCACCCTGATGTCATCATTAGTCCAGTCCTAATTCATATCATCTGGTGGGGTCAGAAGAGGTTCAGGTGAGGAGAGCAAGAAGGATTTGAGAGTGCAGAGATCAGCACAGAGACCTTGCTGTGATGTGCCTCCCATTTGTGCAGTACACATGGATGTAGACAAGATGGGCTTTGCCTAAAGACAGTGGTGGGATTCATTTGTCTGGGCAAATGTAGGAAGCCAAACATGCTCTGGGGCACATGCCCAGCACGGACTCCAAAGGGATGTGGTTTTCCCTAAGGTCTCATGCGGTATCTGCTACAGACATACGGTTGTCCTGGACACTTGAGCATCTGACATGGCCCTGCCACCCTATTTTATGTCAATAAATCAAGTGTCTCCACTGAATCACATTGGCTTTTTGTAACACTGGAATCTGCCTGTGTCTCGGCTTCATAGTGAGCGGAGCTCTAGTCATAGTAGGCATCTAGTGTCATTTCAGATGGTCAAGGAAATTCACCACCTGGCCCTATGCTGATGGTCCAGAAGGATGCGGGTGTCCTGGTTGCTCCATCAGAGCAAGGAGACAAAGGCACATACCTAAGACCAACTCTGTCTCTTCAAATGTCACCAGCTGTTTGCATATGAGCAACTGACTTCCACCCTCCATCTCCAGGGATTGTAATGGGAGCTTAGACAAGGAGCTTGCTTGCAGACCTCTAGGTTATGCTCACTTCAGCTTAGGCAAGGGGCATCCCACCTCCTATGTGCTTGTGACATTCACAGGAAGGAGCTGAATCCCACTGCTTCCCAGTGGCTTCTGAACAGGCATGAGATGCCCAGATTGATTCATCTGAAGGAAAGCTGAACCATGGGAAAATGAGCTCCCTTCCTGCCTCCTTCTCGGTGTCCTGCCTAGTTAAGATACGGGAGTATGGATTTCCAGGGTAGGACATTTCTGTGTCTCCTAGATGACCATCCTCTGATGAAACAAGTGACAACACTGTAACTGGTCTCTCTGAACTCTTTAGAGAGAGACCAAAGGTGATTATTGTGTTTTACTTTCGTGAACAATTCCCAGGAGGAGGGAGCACAGGGGACAGAGAAAGTCATGCCTTCAGCTGGGCCACTGTTGACTGGACAGAGCAGGCTGCTGGGGTGGAGGGAGCTCATGGCAACCAGACAGCAGTGCTGAGAGACAGCTGTGTGCAGGAGCAGCAGCTCCTCTGCTAAGAGCAGCAGGGCTCCAAGCACTGCCTGCAATTGCTGACCTGAGAGGAGACAAGGCTGACAGTGAGATGTGAAAGGCAATGTGGAGCAGGAGGCCATGGGAGAGCTCATTGCTGGAGAAATTTTCACAGGTCTTGACATGGTAAGTCTGGCTGAGGGGCAGTGCTACTGAGGTTCCTGGGGGGGTCTTCTAAACCCATTCCATCCCAAGACTGAAAGCTTCTTCTAAGGATTATTCTCCCGGCTTCTCTAGCGCTGGGGAGGAGGAGATGCTTTAGAGCAGGGATTCCTTGCCACACTGTCAGAGGGACAGGGCAGGCTGCTACTTTCTCCCAGGAATGGTGTAGGACTGTAAAGCTGGGACATGCACCACAATCTGCCCTGGGCTGTGATTCAGAGCAGTGTCTCTGCACCACAGAGGAAGGTGAAAAAAAGGCTCCATGAAAGGGAATGAGTTTCCTTCCAGGACTTTCAGTTTCCTCCGTTTGGAAGGGAGAAAAAGGAAAGAGTTTTCTGGCTTGGCAAGGGACTGGGACTCACTAACCTTCACTCTCAGAGATCAGAAGGTGTGTGAGAAAGGTCAGCAAAGCCCTTGGGCAGCCTCACCTCCCAGCACAGTTGCACCAGCAGCAACTTAATGGACTTACCAGGGTTTATGTGACTTGCTCCTTGGGACCTGCATGCAGAGATGCCCCTGGACAGCGCCCTAATCTGGAAGGTTTCTGTAGGGCAGAAATACGCGTGCAGAGGATGGGACAGGGTCTGTGAGCACTGACAAGGAAAAAGCATTAGGACAGAGAAAGCTCCCAGCAGGGACAGCTCCAGGCAGCAGAGATGGGGAGGGAATGAGAAGGAACTGCAAATAGAATCATCATGGGGAGATGGGTTTGGGCAAGTCTTGATCAGTCCCTCCAATGCAGACACCTTCCACTCGGCAAGTGCCCTGAGTCTGCCCTCCTATCCAGCAGAGTCTCTTCCTTGACATCCCTGGAGTCCAGGCCATGAGCTGCCTCCTCTGCAGCCAGAGCTGTGGCATAGGAGAGGGGCCTGTCTCTTGCCATGGGCCTGTTTTGTGGTGCCTGATAAAGGGGCCAGGAGTGAATGCTCTGCGATGTCACCATCTGTTAGGTGACATGCCCAGCTAGGTAAGGTCCGAAGTGCCCCCCTCTCTCTCTCCTTGCCTGCCTTGGCATCAGGATTGTGATGTTGCTCCTTGTTTCCACTCCTGTCCATGATGCTCCTGCTCTTCCCTCAGGCTCCTTGGGGTTCAGCATTTTCAGCTGCAGTGCAGACACTGAGGCTGCAAGTTGTGGAACAGAGGGGTCTGCATGGGAATGAGGTTTCCCCAGCCCCTTCTAAACTGTGCGGCTAAAGGAACTGCAGTGTATGGGGTTGGGAAATGAGCTGACTCTCCCTTAAGCAGAGCCCACCTTGAGTCCTAAAAGTCCTTTGACTCCTTCCTTGTGGTGTCCTGTCAGGCCATGAGCTGCCCTCCAGAAAGGCAGGGTTGTCTGGTAGCACCTCTGTGATATCTGAGAGACAAATGAAGAAGGTGCAGAGATGCTGATAGTATGGATAGGGTGGTGGGAGGCTGCCTAGGGGCACCTGAAAAGAGCCCTTTGTGTCCTTGGCTAGAAGGGGAGTGTGGAGAGCTCCCTCAGGTGCCTACAGAAAGGCTGAGAAGTTTGGAGACCTGCACTTTGAAAGTTGACTCCTTCGGGGATGATTTCCTCTCAGGACTCACATTAGAAATGCCAAGGATTTCTGTCTTTGTGGAACATTTCCCAAAGGTGATATCTAGAAGAAAATAAAATCCCTATGAAATCCCTAAAATTCTGTTCCTCAAACCTCATTCTTTAGAATTGGGACTGAAGATGCTGAAAAGATCTTCTGCACATGGTGAGTGCATTTCACCTGACAGAAACTGTGAATGTCAGGATTAGTCACTCCCATTTCCCTGTTCCCACTGCTGTACAGCAGGAATGACTCCTCTGAAGCCCATGGGCAGAAGCCAATGCTCCTCAGAGCTAATTCAGCCAGTGCAAAGTGCAGCTCAAGCAAGGGAGCTGCACAAAGACCCTCTCAATAAAGATAGAGACAATGTGGGGGTTTCTATGAAAACAGGAACGTCTGGGACTTTTTTTTTTTTTTTTTTTTTTTTTTTTTTGTCTGAAATGTCTCTCCTAACTTCTCCATGCCTTTTCTTCTTTCAACAGTCCCTCATGTCTGGAGAGAGCAAAATGCCCAACAACAGCTCCTTCACCAAGTTCCTCCTCCTGCCATTTGCCAACACACCACAGCTGCCGCTCTTGCACTTTTCACTCTTCTTGGGCATCTACCTGGCTGCCCTCCTGGGCAACGGCCTCATCATCACAGCCATAGCCTGTAATCCCAACCTCCACACCCCCATGTACTTCTTCCTCCTCAACCTCTCTGTTCTGGATATTAGCTCCATCTCCACCACTGTCCCCAAATGCATGAACAATTCGCTGTGGAGCACCAGGTCCATTTCTTACTCAGGATGTGCTGCTCAAGTCTTTCTGTTTGTCTTCTTATTTGCAGCAGAGCACTCTCTCCTCACAGTCATGGCCTATGACTGCTACGTTGCCATCTGCAAACCCCTGCACTATGGCACAATCATGGGCAGGAGAGCTTGTGTCAGAATGGCAGCAGCTGCCTGGGCCAGTGGTTTCTCTATGCTCTCCTGCACACTGCTAATACATTTTCAATACCACTCTGTCAAGGCATGACAGTAGACCAGTTCTTCTGTGAGATTTCCCAGATCCTCAAGCTCTCCTGTGCAGACTCCTACCTCAGGGAAGTTGGGCTTACTGTGGTTAGTCTTTGTTTAGTCTTTGGGTGCTTTGTTTTCATTGTGCTGTCCTACGTGCAGATCTTCTCTGCTGTGCTGAGGATCCCCTCTGAGCAGGGCCAGCACAAAGCCTTCTCCATTTGCCTCCTACACCTAGCTGTGATCTCCCTGTTTGTCAGCACCTCCTTTTTTGCCTACCTGAAGCCCTCCTCTGTCTCCTCCCCAGCTCTGAATCTGGTGGTGGCTGTTCAGTATGCAGTAGTGCCTCCAACACTGAACCCCCTCATCTACAGCTTGAGGAACAAGGAACTCCAGGATACCCTGAGGAGAATGATTTCATGGACATTTTTCAGCAGCAGTAAAATTGCCTTTGCTCTCCACAAATGACTCTTCCTATGTTCCATACCAGGACTGAACTTTGTTTTTTTTTTTACTTTATTATTGCTATTGTTACTATTAGTAGTGGTATTTATTATCACGTTGTTGTATAAGTGCTTGGATTCATTCTGCCTCTACTGAGACTGCTCTATCACACCTGGTGAAGTGTAAAATTGTTTCTGACACTGGGTCAGAGCTGACCCTATCACAGTATCTCTGTAATAAAGCAGATTCTACCCAGTGCAGACCCTGAAGTTAGAGATTCCTACAAAGATGGTGTCAAGAATAGACCCAAGGAATTACGCAACAAAAGGGCCTATAGTGCAGAGTCCTCTTTGAGTTCAGGAGCTGTGCCTGGAGAGGGGACTGTGAGGTGACTTGCAGCTGAGCAGCTGATGGGGCACCAGCAGGTCCATGGCTGGGCTATGTGCTTTGGAGCTCACTTCTGCCAGAGCAGCTGAGAGGTCAGCATTTGTTCCGTGGCTGGGGGAGTTATCGTGAGGTGCTAGCTGTCTCAGAGGCTTATTGACCAGTGATAGAAACATGTCTGTGGTGGTGACTGGGAGGTCATCTCCTTCTGGGTCCCTGAGAGCCCAGCAACTGGCAGATAGGCATGGATGTCGATTAGGAGGTCTCTTTTATTAGAGGACCTGATAGGCCAGCAGTAGCAAATGGTTGGGGAAGTTATCTTGAGAAAACTGATGACTTGGAAGCCCCTAGGCCAGCAGCAGGGACCTGCTGGGGGTATACGCTTGTGAGGGCATGTGAGCAAAAGAGAGAGACGAGAGCTGGCATGGTGAGCCCTTGGGAGAGCACTTCCTCTCTGCTTCCTGGAGGTGACAAGGGAGCAGGTACATGGCTGTGGCTGGTTGTTCACAGGCAGTGCCTGTTGCAAGGCCTTGAAGGACACGAAGGGAATGGGAGGGCAGGAGAGTTGGGCTTTGTGTGTTTTGGGGACCTTGGTGGGTCAGCTGCCTGCTGCAATTTGTAGTCCTGTCCCTGATATGTCCCTGCTGCAGAGGTGCATGTTAACTGGCCAGCCTTTGGGGAGGCATCAGGGTGGTGGATGCAGCATTTAACAGTGGCCACGTTCCCTGTAGTGGGGACGAGTGTGACCCCAGTGGAGCAGTGCTTTGCATGCAGCGCTCTACTAAGATGGGGAGGAAAGGACTAGACCTAGGGATTTGTGCTGGGGCAGTGGCAGTCGGCACGGAAGGCACCATTAGGCAGTCTTTGAGAGCAGAGCAGCAGGCATAGTTTGAGAGCTGAGGCAGGAAGTAGCCTCAGCACCAAAGCAGAGCAGAGAAGGTACAAAACAAGGTCAGGAAGCAAAGCCAGAGGAAGGCCAGGAAGAGGTCTGAGTACCAAATGGAGGCACAGCTTCTGAGTGCTTCCATCATTGTCTGTGACAAGGTGTAGGCACTGGTGCCTTCAGATGTCCTGCAATAATGCCCCCCGCTCTGCTCAGTAGCCATCAATAGCCTTGCTGCCCACACAGGGCAGCATTTGTACCCAAGGTCACCCTCCAGAGAGCCTGCAGAGAGCCCTTGGCTGCAGCCAGCTGTGTGCCAGCTGCAAAGCCTGGCAGACTGGCTGGGGCCTGGGAGAGTCCACCTCTTCTACTGCCCCAGGGCATTGCGGCTGCTTTGTGAGATGACACCACAGTGACCTCGAGCCACACCACAGGCTCCCCTGCCAGGTTCACTGGCCCAGCATCAGCATGCAGCACGAGGTCCCCAGGGTGCCATTCCTCATGCCGCCTGTCTCCAGGAAGCCAGGGCAGCTGGGCCTCTCTTTGTGAAGCCGCACATCTCCTGTGTGCGGCCAGGAAAGCCTGATGGGTTCCTTCCTCTGTGTTGCTGTGCACTAGGGTGTCCCTGTCACCGCAGAAAAAGCAGGAGTCCAGTCACATCCTGGTATGGTGAACTGGCTTCTCCCACAGCCAAGAAAGCAGCCAGGTAGATGCGACAAGCAGGGCAGTATGCCAGTAGCTGGGCAGCAGGGACCTCCAGGCAGAAGTGGCAGTGTTGGAGGTGAGGGGCAAGCTGAGCTGTTCTGGGCACCAGATCATGGCCCCAGGGGTCATGGGTGCCAGACCATCTGCCTGCCCCACAACAGCAGTGCCAGGGCCCTAGCCATACTTTTTCAAGCCCAGAACAGCAGCAGGTCCAGGAAAGCAGTGCTCTCTCCCCTGAACACGTGTTCACGATGGACACCACCTCTTGAAGGTTGCACAGTGGTTACTATGACTGTCAACATGAATACCATGCACTGAGAGTGCTGCTGCCAGGCCTCCCAGCTGTTGATGTAGGCAGTTTGAATCACTGGTGCATAGAATTCTCCAAAGGTCGGGACTTAAGCCACATTTCTGCAATAGACTCATGCAGCAAGCACTTTCTGGCTGAGCAGCTGCCATCAAGTCTGTTGAAGACAGTCAGCTCATGGTGCTAGGGGAGAGTCACAGATGTGCTTAGCTGCCTGTTTGAGGAAGAACTCAAGTCATCATTCACATTACACTCTGCAATACCCATGCAGGTGACCAGAGATTCAGAAGGTGTTGTCCCAACCAACCTGGTGAAGCACATGTGAGGAGGTTCATCTGGTTAATTGATAAAGCCTTTGAAATGTAGAAAAGTTCTGATTTTCCAAGCATCCTGAGCAGTGCTGGGAGTGGTTGGCAGAGGCACCATTTAGTGCATTCAGCCCCTCTACTAAACCTGGCACTCAGCCTCCTCACAGGCTGGCAGGAGTTTTCTGGGGCCTTGCACATGCACCGCTGTCTTCTTGTGTGCATACCACCTGGTTCAGCAGCTAGTTGCTACCTGGACAAGACATCTTCTTGGGCTTGCCTGGTCTCTATTCCAGGGACTCAACTGGATATGTGCAGGCCCAGAGATGGGAGCCAAGAACACATGCAGATCATCCAGTGTGTTCATGGCAGTGAGACCCAGAGTACGTTTTATAGTACCTCACCACCTGGCCTGTAGTGCCTGACCACCTCACCTAGCCCCTGCCCAGCCCAGACTGTGCCCCGCATGAGTTTTAGCAGATAGCATGCTGTGGGATCTTCTGGGGTCTCGTGCAGAAGACAGACCATGCAAGGCTGGCCTTTTCCCCTCCATCGGGATATGGAGACATGCAAAAGGATGGAGCTGGCCATGGACCACCTCATGGCTGGGATACGCTGCCAGTGCTGGAAGGGCTGGTCTGGGGTGATGACCGTGGGGCTGCTTCCACACTTTGGGAGATCTGGCGAGGAGTCAGTCTGGCAGAGTGCGTGATCGCAGCCACAAAGTGCGTTCCCTGCACACTGACCAAACTCCTGCCAGGGTCAGGTGTGGATATTCCCTTTGGTCAACAATGTCTGGCTGCTTCTCAGCCAGCAGCTGCTCAAGCTTAGCCCAGCTGAGATAGTTCTAGTAGATTTAATGGCCCCTTAGGACAAAAGTCAAGTCCCACCTGGGCATCAACCTATGCCTCCGGCAGGCTTCCATCAGTGACCCCCAATGCCAAGCAGTTTCTGAGGATCCCCAAGGAGTCTGGAGTTTAAATCTTCTATTAAATCTATCATGATTAACTCCTCATGAACCTTGAGTGTTTCTCTATGCTGATATTTGACACTCCTTTCCCACCTTGCAGTCACAGCATGCAGCACAGAGAAGAACCTGAGCTCTTCTCCTCTGCACTCGCCATGTCTTGGTGCCTTTCCCAGGAGACCTGCATTTGCCCTGCAAGCACGTAGCTCTGCTCCCACACTGCCATTCTCACACAGTAGCTGCCTGCTGGCATTTTTCTCTCCTGGGCCCTGACCAGCCCAGCCCAGCCCCTTCGTGGCTCTCCGCAGCCCCCCTGCCTCTCCCCAGTCCAACCAGCAGAGTAGCCCAGGCTGGGAGTGGCCCCAAAGCAGTGCTCACTACAGGGGGCTGTGGAGCTCTGGGCACTCACTGCCCCTCTGGGAGTGGGGTGGGGGGACAGAGAGGGGTGTCAGCTCCACATCAGCTGCTGGTTAGGCCAGCAATGGCACAAGGAAATGGAGGCCAGTCACTCCCTGTCTCCACTGCTCCCATGACCAGGAGATCCTTAACCCTGGCGGTCTCCAGCCCCTCTGGCCAGTCCCTCTCCCCAGGACAGCACGAGAGTCCTGACCCCAGCGTGCCTCAAGCAGCTCCAAGTGACAGAGCAGCCTGCCTCAAGCCGACAAACATAGAAACAGGTCTTCATTTATTCCTCCCCACAAGCACACCCTTGTTCCTTTGGTCTTCTCTGGAGGTGTCTCTGCTTCCCAGAGTGCCTTTCCCCAGGTGAGTGTGTCTGAGCCAGCCAGGCTATCCATTCCTGTATCAATTCCCTGGGCTCCACACAGCTCCCTGGTCTGGCAAACAGGCTGTGGTCTCCCTGGGTGACTCTGCACTGGAGATGCTGGTCAGGGCAGAGCCAGCTGGACCAGCAACACTGCACCTGACAACCTCCTGCCCTCACCAGAGTCTGTGGCTGCAGAGCAAGGATGGAGCAATCACAGGGCATTTCACATTGCTCAGCATGTGTTCAGAGGTGTCACTAGACCCAGCCCACTCCCTCTCCTCACACCAAAGAGCTCTGATTCGGTGCAATCCTTGGTTTGGCCCTTTACCTGTGAGTGACTCTACTTGGCTTTAGGAGTCCTCACTCACTGCACATCCCAGGCACAAGCTGCCCCTGCAGATGCCCTGTGCTCTCTGGGTGGCTCCATATTCCCTTCCAGAAGGATGGACATCTCTCACCAGCCCTCTAATATGTGTGACAGACCCCAGCAGACACCCGTTGACCACTCACCCTGTACAGGGACTCTGGGCACTCAAAAGTGAAGGCTAAATCCTCTCCACATTCCCTCACACTTCACCCAAAACAGCTGAAACACCTTAGCCCACGGAAATCCCAGGCATGGCAAGAGGGCCTTTTTGGTGCAATTCCCTGAGGACATTCTTGGCATCAGCTGTGGAAGAAGAGCCCAGCCTTCAGGCACAGCAGTAAGGAGATCCCCTTTTATTACAGAGATGCTACTTGGGAGGCCAGGTCTGGCACAGTGACAGGAAGATTTACAGAAGGCCTTTGGGTCACACAGTGTGGATTTCTGCCTCTGGAAAAATGGGAGGAATTCAACCATTTGTACACCTACATGATTATCAGGTAGAACTCCCACAGCACAAGAGTTGCCTGAGACAGACTGTAAGTGGCTTGTGAGGAGAGATGGGCAGCTCATTGCTGCTGAACTAGTAGCAGTGGAAACAGTTTCCTCACTGCCTCCTGGAGTTCCTTGTTCCTCATGCTGTAGATGAGGGGGTTCATGGTTTGAGGTACCACAGAGTACAGAACAGTCACCACCACATCCAGAGCTGGGGAGGAGATAGAAGGTGGCTTCAGGTAGGCAAACAAGCCAGTGCTGACCAACAGGGAGACCACTGCCAGGTGAGGGAGGCACATGGAAAAGGCTTTGTGCCGGCCCTGCTCAGCGGGGATCCTCAGTACAGCAGTGAAGATCTGCACGTAGGACAGCACAATGAAAACGAAACACCCAAACGTTAAACAGGCACCAATTCCTGTAATCCCAACTTCCCTGAGGTAGAAGTCAGAGCAGGAGAGCTTGAGGATCTGGGGGATTTCACAGAAGAACTGGTCCACTGTGTTGCCTTGGCAGAGTGGAATGGAAAATGTACTAGCAGTGTGCAGAACTCCACAGAGAAAGCCGCTGCCCCAGGCAGCTGCTGCCATTCTGACACAAGCTCTCCTGCCCATGATTGTGCCATAGTGCAGGGGTCTGCAGATGGCAACATAGCGGTCATAGGCCATGACAGTGAGGAGAGAATACTCTGCTGAAAACAAGAAGACAACCAGGAAGACCTGGGCAGTGCATCCTGAGTAGGATATGGCCCTAGTGTTCCAGAGGGAATTGACCATGGATTTGGGGACAGTGGTGGAGATAGAGCTGAGGTCAAGGATGGAGAGGTTGAGGAGGAAGAAGTACATGGGGGTGTGGAGGCGGTGGTCACAGGCTATGGCTGTGATGATGAGGCCGTTGCCCAGGAGAGCAGCCAGGTAGATGCCCAGGAAAAGCAGGAAGTGCAAGAGCTGCAACTCTCGTGTCACTGCAAATGTGAGGAGGAGGAAGCCATTCAGGGAGCTCCCGTTGGACATTTGCTCGGCCTTGGTTCAGGGCACTGTCCAAGGAGGAAAAGGCACAGACAAGTTAGAACAGGCTTCTCTGAGTAAAGCCCACTGCACTCCTCATAGCACTCCCCCCGCATTGCTTCTCTCCTTTACCTTGTTCAGCTTCTTTTCTAACCTGTGCTTTGTGTGTAGTGCCAGGACCTCTGCCCACGGGCCCCAGAGGAGTCAGCCTGGCTCTGTGGGGGGACACAAATGGAGGTGTCAGACTGCCCTGTATGTTTGCTGGGGATACCTGGGGATGGGCACCATGAGCTGAGTGAAGGGAAATCCATTCTGGTGACCGGGGAGGAACATTCTCTTTTCAGCACTGAGAGAGATGAATACAGCACTCAGGGCAGCTGTGTCTGAAAGCCAAGTTTGTTGTGAGGGATTCATGTTCCCCAAACTTGCCCTCTTGAACAAGGGTGTCTGTATCTGGATCAGTTGCACCAGCTCCCATTCCAGCAAGGAAAAGACACAGTGCAGAAAAGGCAGGGGCTGACCCAACCCTTCCTAGACATCTCTGTCCCACTGAGACGGAATCTGCCCTCACACCAGTTTACCATCTTCACAGCAGTTTACCATCTTCATTCTTTCTCCGGACACTGTATTTGAGTGGGAAGTCGCTGCCTCCTTAACCCCAGAGAGCAGGAGAGCAAGAACTAAACTAACACAGAGAGGTGAAGAAACAAGGAGCAACAAGGTGATGCTCCTACCAGAGGGAAAGCAAGGAGCGAGACACAGATAAGCACTCATGAAAGCTCACGAAAGTCTTCACCCTCCTGAGCACACCACTTCCCAGATGGCAACATCGCAGGACAGTCGCTCTCGGCCCCTTTGACACATAGTGGAAATGGGCACGTTGCAGGAGACATGCCCCTACCCTCTGCTGGAGTTGTGGCTGCTGAGGAGGGGGCTCATGCCCTGGACCCCCCGACCTTGAGGGTAGGGGCTCTGTAGGTGGTAGAGCAGACACAGGGGGCTTAATTAGAGGAAGCTATCTGCAATGAAGGGGAAGACAGGGAGATCTCCAAATTGTCCCCCCAACACACACACACGCACACACATTTATGCTTCCAGTTTTCTCCCATTCGCTGATCATATCTTAACCACTCAGAGCTTTTCCTCCTGGGAGCTGTCTCTCTCTCCCATGTCTTTTCCCTGCCAGCACTCTGCAAACAGTAGGTAAATGAAAGCACAGACTCAGCAGAGACCTTGTCTTTAAGGTAACCCTTGTCCCTGCCTTGACTGTCCTCTAGAAAAGGCCTGTTGGACATATTGTGGGGGTGAGCTGGAGCTGAGAGCACTCCTGACCCACGCAGCACCCTCTCAGCTGGAGAAGGAACATGCACTGCTGAGGGTCACTCCTCTCACCTGGAGCTTCTTCCCACAGCACTGTGGGGAGCCCCCTGGGCAGGCTGAGTACTGACCCTCGCAGGTGGCACAGTCTCTGCCCTGGACACACAAGACTCTGGGGTGCAGGGTCACTGTTCTGAGTCACAAACCTGGGCAGATCTGGCTGCACTCCCTGGCTTCACAGCCCTGCACCGTCCCATCTTGCCCCATCCCTCTGGCTGTACACCAATGAATGCCTGCTCTAAAGCACCACCTACTCCACACAAGAGAAGCTGGGAGAGCTGCCCTGAGAGACCCTTTCAGCTGTGGAAGGTTCCAGCTGCAGAAGAACCTGCCAGGAACCACAGCAGCAATGTGGCCCTGCAGCCAGAGACTTACTGTGTGAACGGCTGTGAAGATCTCTCCCTGTAGTGACCTCTCAGCTGTCCTCCCCTTCCCAATCATCTTTAGCTTCTGAGTCACTCATCTCATCCTGGTGCCTGCAAGCAGTGCCTTGAATCTTGCTGCTCCTTTAAAAGGAGCTGCTCCTGGACACAGGTGTCTCTCTGCAGTGTCTGCCAGGTTGCCATGGGCTCCTGCAGTCCCAGGAGTAAGGCCCAGCTCAGGAGCAAAGATCCAGCTGAAGACATGACTTTCTTTGTCCCCTGCACACCCTCACGATGTTCCCAGGGCTCCAGGGCTGACAGTTCCTGAAAGGTCGCAAGGTCACCCCGGAGAAATGTCCACTGAAGTAGACTAAAGGCTTTTCCAGTGGTCCCTGTCTAAACAGCAGGGAGAGATGTAGTCCAGCACTGCAGTTGGTCTCATCAGAGGATGGTTATCTATGAGACGCGCAAATGTCCCACTCTGGAAAGTCTGGCTCCCATCTCACAAGAAGACAGGACACCTACACAGGGACAAGGAGGGAGTTCATTTACTTGTGATTCAGGGACTGATTTGGAGGAGTTAGTCTAACCTACCTATGCCATTGAGAAGCACCTGGGTTGGAGTGGGATTCAGTTCCCTTCTGTGCACTCCCCAAACTCGTAGGACATGGGATTTGCCTTGCCCAAGTATGGGGTGCACAAAATGCCTGTCTGCATGGGAGCTCCTTGTCTAAGGTGCCATTGTAGTCAGGGGAGAGGGAGTACAGGAGTCAGCTGTGCACCAAGAAGCACCTTCTCACACTTGAGATGCCAGAGGTGGTCCAAGGCATGTGTCACTGTGCCTGCTCTGATGGAGCTACTATGAGACCCACATCCTTCTAGAGCATCAGCTGGCGACCAAGTGGAGATTCTCCTTGGCCATCTGAAAGGACACCTGCTGCCTACTACTGCAAGAGCTCTGCTCACTCTGAAGCCCAGACACATGCAGATCCCAACACTGCAAAGACCTTATGTAATTCTGTGCATGCACTTGATTCAATGCAATGGCAAGAGGCCTGCAGAGCCATGTCAGGTGTAGGGCATGCAGCACAACCACCATGTTTCTAGCAGGCACAGCACAGGACCTACAGGAAAATCATGCCCTTTTGGAGGGGCTGCTGGGCAAACACCCCGTGGCACCTTGGATTTCCTACTTCTTCCCAGATTCCCACCACTGCCTTCAGGAAAAGTCCATCCCGCCTACATCCCAGCATGCTGCAATGATGGAAGGCACATCATGCCGAGGTCTCCACACATATGCCTATATTCTCCTTTCTGCAAACCTTTTCTGATTCCCACTGATATGAACAGGGACTGTGCTAAGGATGCAACCACACCACGGCTTGATTGCTGGCTGTGCAGGCCCAGGGACTTTCCCAATGGCGCCTTGTCCTTCCTGGACATCCAGTCATTCCATCACAGGCCCTAAGGCCTGTTGGCCTGTTCCTGAAGTCATGGTGGGCATCAAATACCTCTCCTGCCACAGCTGCACAGCTCAACTCTGTTTCTGCCTGGCCTTGGGTACTGCAGGGTTTACTCTCTTAGTGGGCGCCTCATCATTACATCACTATCTGCTATCTCTGTCAGCAGGTGTCTGCTTTGAAGTGGGACCTTTGCATTTGGTGTCCTTGGCTCACAGAGACAAGCCTGTGCTCAGCCCTGGTGCCACAGCTGAGGCTCTGCAGCCCCAATATACACAAATGCACAAAGCCTGGGGCAGAAACAGCAGGAGCTAGAGATGCCCAGGCTATCACATTTTGAAGCACCATGATTCTCATGGGGAGACTTTAAGCTCCCTGATTATCAATGGGAGGACAATGCAGCAGGGGTCAAACAATCCAGGAGGATTCTGGAGGGTATGTGGGACAATTTCCTAGCACAACTAAGCCAGATATATCAACAAGGCTGATGCTTTCCCAGACTTGACACCTGCAAACAAGGAAGAACTGATCAGAGATGACCTACGCAGTGTCAGCCTTGCCTGCAGTGGCCCTGAAGTAGTGAAGTTCCAGATCCAGAGGGGAATGAGGAGAAAGAGTGGCAGAGTCCAGACTCTGGAAGTTAGAAGAACGGACTTGATCTACTACAGGGACTAGTGGGAGGATCCCATTGGAGGCAGCTTGGAAAGGCAGAGGAGCTCAGGAAAGCTGGCAGGTCTGAAAGAACAGCATCCTCCAAGCTCGAGAATGGCCATGCTGATATCAAGAGAGCAAGCAGACATCTCAGAAGACAGGCAGCTGAACAGAGAACTCATAGCTAAAAATGATAGAAAAATGTGGCACCCAGGAATGGGAAGCAGGGAGAGGCTGCGAAGGAGCAATTTAGAAATACTATCTAGGGAAGTCAGGAAGCAGCTAGAAAAGCTAATGCTGCTCTAGGCAGACACTTGCAAGGGATGTCAAGGGCACAAAGATGAGCTCCTATTGCTTGAGCAAAAGAGAAAGAATAACATGGGAAATGTTGGCGCATGGCTGAATGGGTCAGGGAATCTGGTAACAGCAGACACAGACAGGTCTGGGGAACTCTATACCTTTGCTTCAGTCTCCACCAACAAGGTCTGCCAGGCCACAGTGCCTGGAGTCAGGACTCCTGAGGAGAAAAACAACCAGCAGTGCCAAAGGCTTGAGTCAGAAATTACTTGAAAGACCAATAATGTATGGTATTGGATGGGCTGCATCTGAGGATGCTGAGAGCTGGCACTATCTTGCAAGGCCTCTCTTTATCTTCTTTAGGGTGTTATGGAGATAGGGGAGGTGCCAATGACTTCAGAAAGGCAAGTGTCATATTTAAAAAAGGCCGTAAGGATACCTGGGGAACTACAGACTGTTCAGCTTCGCTTTGATGAAGAGAATGTCCTGGAACAATGTCATGTTCTCTCTGACCACATTTCTGGGTAAACGAAGGAGAAAGGGGGGAAAGGGAACAGTCTGCATGGAGTTCCCGAGCATAAATCATGCTTCACCAGCCTGATGGCCTTCTATGTTAACAGAATTGTATTTGCGCATGAACAGAGAACACTGAATGCCAGTTTCCTTGAATTTAGGAAGGCTTTTGATGTTTTATCTCCTAGTATACTACCGTACAAGTTAGGACTTCATGATGTGAATGGGTGGATAAACAAATGGTCAAAGAACTGGTTGCATGACTGGTCTCAGAGGGCAGTGGTGAAGGGGTAGTATTTCCTTCCGGGAGAGACCTGTCCTGTTTAAAACCTTTATGAATGGACGGGAAGGAGCAACTTTCATCACATTCATAGGTGACTCCAAACTGGGTGAGGGGCACCAGTCTTATGCTGGAGGCCTGCCACTGAGAGGGCCCAGGACAGGCAGGAGGAATGGGCTGTCAGGAATCTCATGAAACCCAGCAGGAGAAATGCCAGGTCCTTGTACCTGGGCCACACCAACACCCTGCAGAGATACAGGCTGGAGACTGAGTAGACATGGAGCAGATCTTTGAAAAAGGACACGAGAATTCTGGCAGAGAGAAGGCAAAATATGAATCAGTCATGTGGCCAGGCAGGAAAGAAGACCAACAGTATCCTGGGCTGTACAAACAGGAGTGCCTCCAGCAGGTCAAGGGAGGTGATTATCCCTTTCTGCTCGGTACTTGTTATACAATTTGTACAATACTGTGCCCAGTTTTTGGCCCCCAATAGGAGGTCCTTGTATGAGGATGACATCAAGAAGATGCAGCCATGCTTTTCATTATGGTGACAACCTGAAGGTTGAGAGACAACAGCCATATGTTGAAGCCAAAGAGGAATAGACTAGAGGGATGGAAAAGTTTTTCCCCTGACAGGATGGTCAAGCATTGGCATGTGTGGCCGAGAGGAGTTCTGCTGTCTCCATCTCTGCAGGCTTTCAAGACTGGATCAAGTGCTCGGCAACCTCCTCTGAACCCATAGCTGAGGTGCTCACCTGAGGTGAGCACAATGTTGGGTTAGAGGTTTCCTGAGGTCCTGTGCAGCTTCAAAGAATCCCTTGGATCCACCAAGGGTCTTCTTTAGTCAGTGTTAAGGAGAGCACTCAGCTCTCCTTGACCATAGAAGTAACTCAGAGAGAAGCAGGCTCAGATCAACTAGCTTTGTGGTCCTGCTCCAGTCGGGGATGTTCTGACACAAGGCTACTTGGCAAGTATTCAGGCCTCCCTGAACTGCCCTGATCACTCCTTTCCTTCACTTTTTTTCCCTGTTTTTCTCTCCTACCATCCTCATACTTTCCCATACAAACACCTCTTTTAGCCCTTCTTTCCCTTTAGGCCCTGACTGTGCTTGCTTAGTACCTTCATTTCCCATTTCTGAGATTATTGCTCTTGTAATTCCTACTTTGGTAAGGAGGTCCCTTAAACTAGTACCTCCTTTTATCACTTCTACCATCCTGCAATTCCTTGCGCTCTTGGGTTGTTAGAGGCACCCCATCTCATGCACTTTGCGTGAGCACATACACACTAAGAGCTGACACAAAGGAGCTTCAGGCAGAGGGATGCGAGAAACTTGGGGATTCTGCCAACAGAAACCTTATGAAGTTCTGTAAGGAGAAGAGCAAGTCGTGCACCTGGGGAAGAGGAATCCCATGCATCAGAACACCTTGGGACCTTGTTGTCCCAAAATCTGGGTTCTGTTACCCGGTGTGCAAGCAACCAGTAGACACACAGGGTCGAGATACTTGTTTCTTTCATTTCTGCACAGAGATGGGTGCTCGGTGGTAAATCCTCAAAGCTAGCACACCTTCTCCCCCTCTCATTCTTCATTTATACACACGTTTCAGGGAGTACTTTATACAAATCTTTCTATTGGTTACAATTTCACTACCTCAGGTAATCATCCAGCGCTTGTGCTTTCACATTCTTGTTAATTAGCATAGGAAGCGAAGAAGAGGCGGTAACATCATTATCATGTCATTTCCATCTCATTCTTCATTTAGGGGTGTGAAATTTAATATGTTAATAAGCCTTAATGAACCTAAGGTCACTTCTGGGTTATTCTGCTGTTTTTGTCTTACCTACCCCTCGCAATCTTCAAAGCGCTGTGGTTTCATCAAGGTTATTTAGCCAGAGCTGGTTATCCTTTGCAGTACTGTTTTCTCTCCCCCTTGTCCTTGAGTCTTGTTAACTATTTGAAAGGTTTTTTTTCTCACAGTATTTCTCTACCACCACCTGCTGTTACTGCAAATTCACTCCAAGGTCAACAGCACAGACACAAAGGACTTTGGCCCCTTCTCTGCTGGAGCCCCCCTGCCCCCTCTCACAACTGGTTGATTTTGCCTGTCTTCACAGCATTTCCTGATTCTCTCTGCAGTCAACTCTGAGGATTTCTTCTGCTACTCAAGACCTGTGGCTACAGTTTGGAAGCTGATGAGTCAGCAGGTGTCACAGCTTGCAGGCAAGAGTGGGCCTCCTGGATAGCACAGCCCCGATCCCAGCAGCACGTGCTGGTGCCTCCCACCAGTGGGCAACCTCTGGGGCACCTACGGCTTGAGGCACCACACTGCAGGGCTGTGACGGAATGGAGTGATGAGAGATGAGATGGCACTGCAGAAACTCTCACTGCTGGTAGAACAGTGGGGAACTGAGTGATCGAAAGGAAACCAAGGCAGTTGTAGGCAATTCTGGATCCTGACTGGATCAACAGATGATTGGGCTTGCAATTGGTTTAAGCTGTGACTTCTGGGGAGAACAACAGTGCGAACTATGAAAGATTAATGCCACCCCCCAAGGTGTGGACCCTGCTCTGGGCAGTGGGACTTCCCCCAAGATTCTACCCAGTGAGAAGTGGATGCCCGCACTGCGATTCCCCCGTGACCGATGGGGCATCTTAATTCAGCCGGCTGGGAACAGGAAATTTGTCCTTTGGCTTCTAATGGGTCTGCAGTCATGTATGTGGGATGCCTCACTTCTATTTCTTTATTAATCATGGACGACTGCGGCAGCAAGGTACTCCCCAATTAAGGGAGGGCCCTGTGGCAGCTTACACGGAGTTTATACAGGATGCCTTTATCCAGAGAATGTTACTTTTTTAAAAAAAATAACAATCCCTACCATTTCATTAGTCAGGGACACGAGTACATAATACTTTTACCAACTTCCCTACTTTGGTGGCTGTAAACTATGTCTTTATTTTAAAATGTTCTCTCTGCCAAGGACGTAACACCTGTGTCTTCTTAAGAAACACCTGCTGCAGGACATGAGTTCCACCAAGGACATGCATTTTGCTCTACTAACTCATCACAAAGGTATAACCCTAGACATCCCCTTGTGCATAAAGCCTGCAGAGAGAACAGAAGTTGCATTGTGCCTACAGCCCCAATCCCATGGGGCTGCAGCAAGGAGAAACTCCAACAGGAGAACCAAACTGGCAATGAGCTGGGCAGAGATGGCCTGAAATGGCCCGATGCATTACCTCTACCCAGGAGAACGAATACTACTTGGGAACTACTATAGAACTATAGGAATTAACTAACCCCCAGAGCTTCACCTTCTCTGGAGCGCTTTGTGCCTTATTTATCATATTCCTCACTTGATGGAAGCCTAAATGCTAAGCTCTTCAGAATGCTCAGACTGTTTTGTTTTTTGATTTTTTGTTTTGAGGATTGACCTTAGTAATTGTGTAGGTGTTGGTTCAGTTTGACTCAGGTTGTGCAAACATTGTTGTGGGAAAGGAGAGAACGAGGCAGAATACAAGCAGGGGGCCGAAGAATGATGCTGAGTATATTAAAGGAAGAAGGAAAGGAAGAAGTGCTTGGACTAGCAGTGTCAGAATTTAATTCCTGGAGAAGAATCCTCCCTTTGCAGTGCTGGCAGCTTCAGCAGGTACCTGGAGCTACAGACCTCTGGCTTTGCTTGGTTCAGGTGTGGAAAATGTGGGGCTGTCTTCAGCCACAAATCTCCCAGGCGGCCTTTTCCAGTGAACCAGCACTCCTAAAGGAGGGGGGGAAAAAGGCACAGTGAGAGCTGAGAAGAGCACGTGACCTCCAGAGCCATGACTTCTGCCTGGGAAGGCAACTAAGGCCTCTCTCAGCAGCTTGTTCCATCCATCAGCCAATGAGCCATGCTGCCAAAACCTCTCAGTGAGCAGAAGGAGAGGCAAGGCCAATTCAGACTCAGCACACGTTGACCCTGGCCTCCCAGAGCTGCCTTAAGGAGCAGGGAAAGATTCCACTTCACCACCACTCTGCCAAGTAGAGATGCTGCAAAGGAGCAGCTGCAGGGCATACTGCTTCCTCACGTACCAGTCCAGCCCCACCTGGCAGAGAGGGATCACAGCTGTCTCTACCTTCCTCTTGAGCAGGGCTAAGAGCACCTACCAGCTCACACAGGACTTTGAGCACATGCCCCTGAAGCTCTCGGGGGGCTCTCTCTGGGGGTACCTGCCACAGTACAGTGCGGCCCACCTTCTGCTACAGCAGGCTCAACTTCTGCCCAGGAAGCAACTCAAAGGCACAGGTGAGCAACTTACAGTGCTCATCTCCAGCCAAGTCTTCTCCAGCAGGTTGCCATGGTCTTCACAGGCTTGGAGGCCCTGGTTGAGGCACAGCAGGCTCTGCTCTTCATTCCCCAGCATCAGGAAAATGTAGGCTTTCAGGTGGTAGACTCTGGGGTAGAAGACGGGGCTTGTGGAGCACCGAGAGAAAACCTCTTCGGCAAGCTTTCGAGAAAACAGCAGAGAGGTACATCAGGACAAGTCAGAGAGCCCAGCGATGGCTTGGCACAGAGAAGGGCGCCAAATCCCCAAAGAGAAAAACCAGCCACAAAGAAAGGAGGAGTGCACAGCTAGCAAGGCTGAGGTACCACACAAATCTCTCCTGAGCCCTAACACCTCCTATGGAGCAGGCATTTCAGCAGGATGCACTAGCTCATGGCTGAGCAAGGCTCTTCTCCTCTCCTGTTTGGGCC
Source organism: Rhea pennata (assembly GCF_028389875.1). NCBI lineage: Eukaryota > Metazoa > Chordata > Aves > Rheiformes > Rheidae > Rhea > Rhea pennata. Next base: position 3,045,250 of record NW_026907679.1, read on the forward strand.
AAACAGTCCCACAAGGGAGTTCTCACATGCCCAGGAAGACTGCCTTCACCTGACTGCCTTCTCGGCCCCCTCTTGCTGACACCTCTGTTACAGGAGTCTTTAGCCACGTTGCTCCCTAAGCCGCTACCCTCTGGCACTACCCTGACTCCATCCTGTCGTGGCTGCTTCTACCTGCACAGGTCAACCCACTGCTGCTAGCAACACAGCTTTCCCCAGAGGGCCCTTGCAGCATGCCCCTCCCCTTCCTCCGCATCCCTCACCCTTAGAGCCCTGCGGCAGCTCTCACGGGCCCTCCACGAGCCGCGCTCCATGTCCTTTTTCAGCACCAGGCTATGGCACTCCAGGAGCCGGCTGCACGCTTGGCTGGCCACAAGGCAGGCGCCAGTGCTCTTCAGCAGCCTCTTGGCCTTTTCAAAGGGCTTCTGGAAGTTGTCCCACTGCCCAAGCCTTGCAAACCTACATTGTCCAGAGGAAAAAAAGAAACACAGACAAACACACACTCAGGCACATTTTGTAGAGATGAGCAAGTAACCAAGAGGTCTCCTAGGCTATAGGCTCCAGCCCCAACCTGGCTTCCAGAGGCAATGCATCCTCTAGGACAAGGAAGCTACTGGGGGCGCACTGGTGGGGTGGGGGCTGAACCACAGCATGTTGTAGCTGCTCCTGATAAGCATCCCTGAGAGCACTGCATTGTAATCAGGCAGCAGTAGCTCAATTCCTTCTCTCCCGTGTGAACTTGGTGTTCTCGTCTCCCTGCTACATCACAGCTGAGCAGGAATCTACTGCTGTCCCTCCCAACAGGGTCCTCTCCGCTCCCCTTCCCTCCAGTTTGCTTGACCTGTTTATAAACATGTGCACATGCGGGTCTGTTTGTGAGCCAGCAGCACTCAGCACTCCCCCACAGTGATGAGCGAGACCACAGGGAAACTGCAAGGACTGGAACCCAGTCCCTTGCAGGCACCCAGGAGACACAAGCTGTGCTAGGCAGCAGACTGGGACAATGGCTGCCTTCTCCCACAAACACAGCATTGCTCCAAGCCCTCGTGCCCTCCCCGAGCCAAGCTCTTGCACTTAGGCAGCATTCGGCCTGCATCGCTTTTCTGCGCTGAGAGAGAGCCACACCAGTCCCCCCCAACATTCAAGGGGAAAAGGAAGGCTGTGGCTGAATGCCGCCAAGGCATCCTTCCCTGGCAGGCCTCCACAGCAGCACAACCTGGGGCTCCTTGCCACCTTGCTCATCCTGCGTGGCCCCCCGGCCCCTTTCACCACCGTGCTCCAGAAGCAGCCGCCTTGGTGGACATGGGATGAGGGCATGTGATGAACGCAGAGCTCCCCCTTTCCCGGCCACAGCCACTGCCTGGGCCTCTCCCCACTCAAAGCAAGTCTCCAACTTACCAAAGAGCCAGGGACGAATACAGTCCAAGCAGGATGCTGCTCTGCGCCTGGAGAAGGCAGTTGGCTTCGTTCTGCTCCACGAACCTCCTGCACTCTTCAAAGGACTTATACTGCCACCCTGCAATACAAATGTCTCTCAGAGAAGCAGCGAAGCAGCACCTCCCTCCCTGGCCTCACCGTGCCTCAGGCATTCAGAGCAGCAGAAAGCTCCAGCGCAGCTGGCAAAGTTCTTGGCAGGCAAAGCACTCACAGAGCAACAAACTTCACAGGAAGCATGCAAGGGCTGCACTTCTACCCTAGCTCCTCAGGGCTGTTCAAGTGCACGGAACTGCCCTTGAACGCAAGGGCAGAGAACATCAGGAAGGAAGCAAGAGAACTCCCAACTCCCCTGACACCACGTCTTGCCCTTGAGAAATCTGCAGCTTTCTAGCACTGCACAAAGGCACGCTGCCACTGAGCAGCAAGGACAGCGACCCCAGAGCACAGGCTCTTAGGAGCCTCCTGCTCTGGCACATGCCAGCACTGCTAGCCCTGCTTCCTGGGGAGCCAGAGCAGAGCGAGGCGGAGAAGAGCTTTCAGAAGGGGCAATCTCAAAACACAGCTAGGAAAGAGCATAACTAAAAGCACTGTCAAATTACTCTTGGCTCCCATGTTAGAAACGCAAAAGGGAAAAAAAATAACGAGGATGCAGGCAAAGAGAGAAATGCGCACAGCAGAAAGCTCTGTGGAGGAAATATAAGGATTGCTGGAGGCTCTGGGGTCATTGTTCTACCAGGAGAAAAACTGCTTTGGCCAGCACAACTGTTTCCGTGTTTCCAGAGGACAGGGAAACCTGACAGAACTCTTGTATTGTCCACTCCAATCTCTAGAAGTCTTGTACTGACGGTGCACTTCTGCTTGTGCTGGGAGGGCTCTGCCTGTTTATACCTTGCACAAAGACCCCAGCTCTGGCCCACAGGTCCAGGGGGGCAGCCTTGCCTGCCCAGCAAACAGGCTCTCGGGGGCCCTCCTCACTGAGCACTTACCAGCATCAAACAAGAGGTCTAAGCAGCAGCAGAAGAAGCATGCCTGCCCAACGATCTCATCTGCTCCAGACACCTGCTCCTCTAGCCTGCGCAGCACTGCCTCACATTCCGGGTACCTGGGGAGGAACACAACGAGCCTCCAGGGAGCCTCTCCACGGGCTGGGAGCCCAGGCAGCACCTCCAGACACTTCCCACTCCCCTTCCCAGCACCTCTCTCTCCCTCGTTTTCCCTTCTTTGCTCTTCCTCCCAACTCCGTCCCACTTTCTCCAGCAGGCCTGTTCTCACCCAAAGGTCCCTGACCCCTGACACTGCGCAACCCCGACTCTCTCCAGCACCGGGATTACCTCATCTGCAGAAAGAGTGCCGTGAAGAGGGTCCTGAGAACCATGTAGCCCAGGTCAGGCTTCTGCAGCTCCATGCAGAGCCTCTCAGCACGATAGCCTGGGAAGAGGACAAGCAGACTTGCACCGGCTCTCTCGGCAGAGATGCCTTCTTGCAGGCGGCGGGGGCAGTACCTACCTACGTCGACGGACAGAGGCAGATTTCCCAGGCTGAGGGTCAGATGGGACAGGGCCTGGGCAAAGCTGGCCGTGTTTAATACCCCTCCTCCAAAGAGCTGCACCTCAGCGCTAAGCTGCATGGCCGCCCGCCCGTATTGCAGCCACTCTTCCCGGCAGCCCAGGTTCTGGCAGCACAGCGCATATTCCAGGTAGGACAAGAGGACCTAGAAGGGTCCAAACACGACAATGCACACGACTCTGTCTCTCCAGGGCAATTCCCTGGCCTGGAGGGGACAGGCCACAACCCAGCTGCCAGCTTCTCTCTTCTCTTCCACTCTCACAGCGCGCACCCATACGACCAACTCTTCTTCCTCCTGCCACTGCTAACTGCAGCCGTGCCAAGACAGGGGCCCCCGGCCTTGCACACCAGCATTATCAAGAGCCACGAGGAAACTACAGAACACACAGTGGTGCTGCCTTAAAGCCAGAACCACCTCCATGCTCACAATTAGGACACAAATCCAACGCGAGGGACTACCCAAAGCAGCAGCAACCCACACCCTCTGGAAGTTCATCCAGAAAAGGGCAGGCACACGCACATCTTTGGGCTCTTCTTGCCGGGGGCAGGCCCTGCTGGTACTCTTGCCAGGCCAGGGAAAAGGAGCCGTGCCAGGGACGGGTCTGCTGCTGCAGAGAGAAGGCACTCACGTGACTCGCGTCCTCGGACTCCTCGGCCGTGTTCACCTTCATGAGTGCTGCCAGGCGGGAGAGCCTCCGACTGCCGGCGGCGCTCTCCAGGCTGAAGAGCTGCCGCAGTAAGGACAGGCAGTGGCTTTGCCGGAAGAGCCAGGGGAGCCTCTGCCTCCTGCCACACAAGGGAAACTGCTGGGCCACAGCCACGAGGCGCACTGTGCCGAGTCCCACGGGGCGGGGGAAGCAGGGGGATGGAGGAGACGGCTGCACCTCCTTGCAGAAGGGCAGCTGACGCAGGCACGGCCGCAGCGATACAAGCGGCAGAACCAAGGAGCACCACCCAGGAAACGTGACTGCTAAAGATGGTGTCTTGGCACTACAGCCTAGGCAGGCCAAGCAAAGCTGGCCACCGGGAGGAAAAGGGGCCTTGCACGGGAGGCCTGCGCCTGGCTGCAGCCTCTGAGCTTCCTCCCTCTCACAGCTCATCTCCGCTTACGCCGACAGGCCCACCTCCTGCTCCTGCCAGCACACTCCCTTCCCCTCCCCACACTCTGCTCCCCACTGACACCTCCCTGCTCTCACCAACACCATCTCCCATGCCAACACCCCAGTAGCTGCCCAATACAACCCACAGCTGCTCCACCCATTAGCCTCCAGCTCCCTCAGCAGCTTTCCCTCTGCCTAGAAGAGCCTTTGCTTTCCCTTCTGCTTCTTACCCTGCCTCCTGAGGAACGGAGGAGTCTCTGTTCTTCTTGCGAGAGGCATGCTCTGACTTTTCCAGCACAAGCTGCAAGGTGGCGCCAGTGCAGGTCGTGGGGAATTTCCTCTTCAGCAGGCTCAATGCCTTCCTGATCATTGTCTTCGCCAGCTCCGTTTGTCCCATATGGTAGCAGACCTGCACAGCAAAAGGGCTTTCAAGGCAGTCCCGTTTAGCACAAAAGCTCATCCCCAGTGCATCAAGCAGCCCCAGGCACAGCTGGGAATCCTGAGCCTCCCAGCTACTGGGAACGCTAAGAACAAGGATACTGGGAAGGCTCCCAAAGGGCTCCGATTCAGCACATAACCAATTGCATGTCTCTGGTGGAATCAAGGCCAGGACCTCAGCTGGTTTTGGCCAGGGGGCAAAGGGGTCCCAGGAAAGCAGGCTGAGAGCAGTCGCAGTGAGGTGGGCCAGGGAGAGCCTGCCCCACCCCACCCTACCCCACAGGAAAGCATTCAACTCCACCCACCGGGGGAGCCCACCAAAACCACCCTGTCACCTTACCTCTCCTTTGAGGCTCAGCAAAGTGGCTTCTTCAAAGCAAGCAAGCGCGTTTCCCTTCTTAGCCACCAAGGTCCTCAGCACTTCTGCTTTCTTCAGGTTCCGGAAGGCCTTTGAACAAGCACACAGAGAGCAGCTGAGCATCGCTGCCAAGCCTGTCCCCACCCCAGCCTCTCACCTTTCAATGTAGGGGGAAGTACAGTGTTCTGCAGGGTCACATCCCGTCTCATGGTGCACACCCTGCGGTCCTTCCCCGCGCTGGAGCTCCGTGCTGCTGCGGTGGTTGAAGCCTCCGTCACAGAAGCTGAGCGGTGCAAGGGAGCAGGAGAAAGAGATTAGCAAAGGGAGACAATTCATGTCATGACTTCCTGCTTGCAAAGACTACAAAATCCACCTCAGCGGGAACAAGGCCTGCCTCAGGTGGCCTGATGCACTTGGCCTGCACCAAACATGCTCGCTAAGACGAGCAAAGCACTTCCCTTGCATACCTTTGTTTCATAGCCCTTCCCTAACATTAGCTGTTGCCAGGCAGTTTCCCCAAACACTCCCAAGTCAAAGGCTCCAGACCTCCTGACTGGGGAGGCAACGCCTCAAGGCAGAAGGCAGCAGTGTTGCTGTCATCCCAGAGGCAGGCACCTTGCCAGTGCAAATGCAAAATCGGGGGTCACTCAGGGCTGCTGCCAGAGCCATGGCAAGCTGGTCGGCATTCATCCCTAGGTCGTGTTACCACTGCCGCCTTCACTTAGTAGCACCTTTGGGGTCTCTCACACTTTGGCATTCAAGTTCCCAAGGCCTGTGCCTCGCCTCTGCTGGGTTTGATGTCAGACTTCTTGGCAAGTGACCTTCTTTGCCTTTTGCCCAGGGAAATACACGCACATTCCAACGCCTATTAACTAACACGCCTACATCGGCCAGAGAGCAGAGTTCTCCAGGGCATCCCAAGAATTTGGGCGGCGACTCAAAGGGCCAAAGAAGGGATTTTCCACAGGTCAGACAGCAGCACCTCCGACGTCCCCATGAAAATCCACCCACGTGGGGCATGCTAGAGGCAGACATTGTGGACTCCAGGCATCCATTTGCCTTCCCTTGCCCTCAAGTGTTTTCGCTAACACACTCAACTCTTCAGGCCCTCTGTCTGGTCCTCTGAATGCCTCCCACCCAACATCCCTCAGCTCCCTCCAGCCTCAACCCTTCAGCATTCACCCCTAGCAGGCCTTACAGCACCTGGCACCATGTGTCACTGACGGACTCAATCCAGCCCTGTGGCTGTGCACAAGGAACATTCCAGCCACAGGACTCACCACACTGGCCCAGAAGAAGCACCTGTGTTCCTATGAGTTCACGACAAGACCAGCACTCATCTGAGTGCCAGGCAGCAGCTCTGCTCCTCCTTTGAAATTGGCTGCCATGGCACCCTTACTTGTCCTCTCAAAGACACCAGAACTCCCCGGCCTCGGCTTGGGCTGTCCCAGCAGCAAGGCCTGTACAAACCCACACCTGATCCACACCATGCTCTGTATGGCTGCAAGAGCTGACAGTGCCAAGTTCACAGGGGAAGCCTCGGGCAAGAATGCGCTGGGGAAAATGCACCACAGCAACTAGGCAGTCGGCCGCAACGGTGCTTACTGAAGAGGCTCTCCCACTTGTCCTCTCGTTTCTCATCCTTCCCCAGTGGGTGGAACAAGAGCATGTCGTGGCCAAGAAGGTAGCGCAGCAGTTCCTCACAGTAATAGGGGATGCCGTAGCTTCTTTGCATCAGCAACCTGCAAAGGAGCACATCCAGCACTCACTGACACAGGCAAAGGCAGGCGCACACGCACACGTTTCAGGTGGGCGCTGAGCCACTCGGGCAGAGCACAGAAACCAACGTCTTCACCACAGCTCCACCTCACTTCTGAAAGGGCCACGACTCCCACGGGCTTTGGCGCCTGACTCACCCGGAAGATACAGCCTTTGCTGGAATCCTCGGGAAAAGCAGTGCAGATAGAGCCCCAAGCAAGCCTTGTCTTTCGTGTCCCCAACAGCCTCGATGCTCTCCGGCACCGGTGGGAACCTTTGCCCCGTGAATCACCCTGCAAAGCCTCACCACGCAGACTAATGCCTTTGCCACCCCTGAGCCATGCCAGCGTGCAGGACCACTTCCTTCCGGCCTTCCAGTGCAACACAGAAGGCTGGACACCTCCTGTGCTCTGTGCCTAGGCAGCTGCCCATTCGCAGCTCACAACTGCCAGTATGTCCCACTGGCTAGAGGCACTGGCCCTCCTAGAAGCTCTGCACTGCCTTTTCTAGGGCTTCATTCCCTTTGGCTCTCTGCACAGCTTCAAGCCCTCAGCAAGAGCTCACAGGCCCTGCCTGTGACTTACGTCTCTAGATCCTGGGGCAGGCTGACAACTCCAAGCGCCTGGCAGGCTTTCTGCACTACAGCGGAAGGCTTCAGCTCTCCCAGATGAACACAACTGGTTTTCTGCAACTTCAGGATGTCTACGGCAGCTTGGCAAAGCCTCTGTCTTCTGCAGTGACTGGCAGTGAAGCTCATCACCATGAAGATCGAGACATCCCTGAGCACGCTCCACATCAGACTCCAGGAGGGAGAGTCGATGCAGTGGGCGTTGTCGATGACAAATACAACGCCATCTTCTTCAACAGTCTGAAACAAACAGCTTGCTCTGCGGGGATTCTGATGGGTTCTCAAGTAGCCTCCATAGCAGCAACTTTGGCCTCTTTCTCCCCCTCTCCAGACAGAGAGGGAGAGAGAGAGACGGAGAGAACGCTCTGAAGCCTCTTTCCTCTCCCCAGCTACTTAGGCATGCAGAATCTTACTGACTTGCAATTGCTCTGAGACTTTAAGGCCTCTTGTACTACACAAGAACCTTGTTGCTCCTCCCGAGCACGTGCCCACCAACTTTATGGGAGGAAAGGTATCGGGGGTATGGGCAGGGGTGCTTGGGCTCTGAAGGGTAAGGACTCAGGTACATCGTCCTCCCGCCAGCTCCCACCACTCTCCTCCTGAAGCCTCCGCCTGTGGCATTGGTGTCTTCCTCTGACCCCCGAGGGAGAGGAGAGCTCACCTTCTGGAGCACTTTCTTCAAAACCAACTCCAGCTCCATTTGCCTTTGAGTGCCACTCATCTGGGAAACTGCCGTCGAGAGGGGAAACTGCCCAGAAAAGCACAGTCATAGAGAAACAGCCTTCCAGGGCTTGCAGCACACCTACCCACCACACAACACCAACCCAGCAAAATGCCTCTCCTGGCCTCACCATCAGCCCTCTCCCCAACACAGCTGCAAGGAGACAACACAGTGCGGGTACCCCCGGGAGCCGAGAAGAGAAGCCCTCTGCTTGTTCGCTTGTGATGGCAGCCCCGGGAGGCAGCGGACCACTCACACAGCACTCAGCTCAACACAAGGTCATCAGCCCCATCTCCAAGCTGCTCTTCAGTGCCTTTTGCCCACCGCGCTCAGGAACAGAAGCCTGCGCTATATGCCCCTGCTCTTCCCTCCAGGCAGCCAAGCGACTCCCCACCAGAGCCTCCAAACTACAAAAGCTCACAAGCAGCCCTTTGCCAGGGCCAGAGAGGGCCTCGCTCTCACCTTAACGAGGAAGACGTCATTGAGGAGGCAGTAGCTGCTCTCTGCCATCAGCCCTTGGAGCTTTGCCTGCAGCACAAGCTGTCTGGCACTGCACGATTGACATGCCTGCAGGCCCAGGGCCATGGCCAGCACCATACGGAGGGCAGAGTAGACCTGCTTCAGGTTTAGCTCTGTCAGTTCCACGGCCACCACCCTGCCACGCAAAAGCAAAAGGGACCGAGATTCAGAGAGCAACACAAAGAGCTGCAGACTTCCAAGGCAAAACTGTCAGAGAAGAGGCACGTCATCCGGGGCTGTCTGCAAGGGAGCTCTGGACACACAGCCCCAGACGGACTCTTCTCCCGCACACCTCCAAGTGCTTCACAGAGGGCCAAGCTTTTCCCGCATCTTACAAGGAAAAGCCACAGAGGGGCAATGGCTGCCAAGCCCCTGGCAGAGCCACCACCACACCCTGTGTCTCCACAGCTCTCAGCACCTCCCCCTGCACAGCAACTTGCCAGCTGAAGAAGCAAGGACTGAGCAAGTTGGGCCTTTGTGTTTGAATGCCACAGCTTTGCCATCTGCCTCCTATACTACGGGAAGGCTTGGCCACCCCAGGGGCCTTTGGGGATAAAGCCCAAGGTCAAGCAGCCTTTCTCTGGCAGCTCCACCACACCACTCCCGCCTCCCCATCATCTTTCTTCTCTTTACTCTCCAGCTGCATGAAAAGCACGCAGCTTGGGCTCTTGCTAGCCCTTGCAGCCTGGCCTAAGTTTGCAAGAGCAACAGCCCTGGCTCCACAAGCCACTTCCAGCTCCCGTGAGACGTAGTAGGAGAGCGTGCAGCTGCTCCATACCAGCGGCTCCAGGAGGCTTTTCAGGGATGCTGCAGGCCAACGGCCAGCAGCACTAGCAGAGGGGCTCGAGGATGCCACGAACATCAGTGGATGGGCAAGGGAAGTGTCCCACAGGTAGCGCTCCAAAACACTCACCTGTGGCCAGCAGCCTGGCCTAAAGATGCCAGCTCAGTGAGTAAATGGCTCTTTCCAGAGCCAAGCACACCCTCAAACGCTAGGATGCTGCTTTCGCGACAAGTCCTGTAGGCTTTCAAGGCACTTTCAAAGAGGGCAATCTCCTCGCGACCTGTGAAGGCAGACAAAAAGCAAGCTGCTGTAGCGAGCTCAAAAGCCAACAACCTTGGGCAGCCTTCCCTCTTGCTGCCACTGCACCTTCCCTCCACTGCACCTGCGACCTGCCCGCACCCAGGGCTCCTTCCCACCCCAACAGCTACAATGCTGCAGCTAGGCCTGCCTTAGGGCACTCACAGCCCCACCTTCCTGCTGGAGCCTGGGAGCAACTGCATTTCTGAAAGCTCCTGACACGCTAACGGTGCAGGAAGGCAGGAAGCACTAGGCGTCTCACTCTGATTCCCACCTCCACTTCTGGCCCAACTCCAACCTTACAAACGAGCTATGAGCCCAAACCTGATGGCCACTGCAGGCAACACCATCCCTTGCAAAAGCATCTCCATTCCCAGGCTGGTACTAGCAGCTCCCAAGGGCAAGAAATGGGCATACACAAGAGCAAGGCATTCACCTACCGAGCAAGGGGCCGTACTCTGACCTCTCCTCCATAAGATCCAGGCCAAATACGCTAGCAGGGGGAGAGAAAAACAAAAGTCAGTGAAGGAGGAAGAAGCTGGAGGACAGAGAGTCATGCGTGCAGCTGAGGACACACTCTTCCCTACCCGCTCTTCTTTTGAGCATAATGGCAGCCTGCCCACGCTCCCACCACCAAAGTTCACGCTCATTCAGGAGAGAGTGCAAACACCAAACAAGCACAGCAAAAATTGCCAGCACATGGAAGCCCAAGGGCTTCTGCCCACACTGGCACAGCACACGCTATCAACGTGCAAGCAACAGAGGCCAAAACATCATCCAAAGAGAACCTACAAGCCTGGCCCAGAGGAACAGCTCCAGTTTCACCAGCAAGTGAGCAGGAAGACAGGCCTGGCCACCCACACTTTCCCAGGGGACCAGCACGGACCTAAGTGCTTTCCAAGAGCTTCCTGCTCAGAAGCAGCCGAGATAATACCCCCTGGGTGGGTCACAATTGCCACTGCATTGCACTTGCGTGCCAGCAAGCAAGCACAGGGCAGAAAGCAGAGTTGCAGCCCTCTGGGCAGGGGCTGACAGGCCCCTCTGGGCCTACGGACTCCCAAGAGCCCTCTCCACCCCTACGCCATCACTCCCACTCTCTCAACAGCAACAGGCACCAAGGTGAACAGGCAAAAAGCACGGCCGTGCTATGGCTTTCCCTCTTCTCAGCCACAGTGGTGGGAGGCCTCGGGAGGGCAGCAGCTTGGCCTCTTTCTGCACAGCTCCTCTTTTTGCCCAAAGCTGCACCCTGGGTGCCTCCACGCCCCCAGGCAGCCTGCTCAAAGAGCACACTCACAGCTTCTGCAACATCCCCAGGTACTGATAGACAGTGCCAGGATCGCCAACCCCCTTCATCTGGGCCTTCGGCAGCTCCTTGAAGTAAGACCGGGGCAGCCGGGACGCTGCGTAGGTCGCCGCATCGCAGGACACCAGCCCCGGGTAGTGCTCCATCAGCCGTGCAGCCAGGTTCACCTTCTGGCCCATGACTGCCACAGAGAGAGAGCACGCGTTGACGTCCTCAGGAGAGGAGCCCGCACCACCCTGCCAGGCTGCCGGCTGCATCCCCTGCAGCACAGGCCAGCACAAAACCCTGCTGAGCACGAGCGAGAGCAACAAGGAGGCTCACAGTCCGTCCCCCGTCGTACGGCGGGACCCGCTCCGCCTCCGCCGTTCCCGACGCGCCGCCGCAGGCCAAGCCCTCGTCCTGGCCCGGCGCCCAGGGCCCACAGCTTCTTCCCCGACACTCTGCCTCTTCCTGTCAGAGACACGGCCCGGGCACCCGCTCCGCAGACGGACACCTCGTACCTGTGTACTCGTGCCTGACGCGGTGGCCGACGACTCCGCAGAACGCCGTCCCGCTGGTGACCCCCACGGACACTGCCCTGAGGCGCAGGCAGAGCAGCAGGGATCAGCAGCGCCCGTGCGCAGTCCTGCCTGCCCACCGCCGCCCCTTCCCCACGTCCCCGCGCTCTGCCGTCTGCCCCGGCAGCACAGGCCTCGGGGACCGGCAGAGCCCGGCAGCGGCCACGGCAGCTTGAGCGGGCTGCGTGTGCAGAGCAGCCAGGCGCTCTGGCACCCCTCCGCACCCCCTGCCCCAGGCCGTCCCAGGCAGCACGCCTCCCCACTCACTCGATTTTCCCCAGCCTCCCGGAGCAGGCGGTGGAGATTTTAATCGCGCTTTCCAAGGCGCAAACGCTCTCGCAGGGCAGCTTTCCTCCAGGGAGGCCAAACACACACAGCAGCGTGCAGCCCTGCCGAGGACAGAGGCAGCACACCTTGCCGCAACGCCTGCACCAAACCCTTCCCGCCCTGAGACTCCAGCCTCCGCCAACCGCAGCAGAGCTTCAGGGCAACCCCAGGACACAGGGTACCGCTCCCAAGGCTGAGGCAGAGCTGCTTCTGCTCTCCCCACCGTGCGAGAGACAGAGCCGCTTCCCTCCTCTCCACCACCACCCTCGTCCTCGTGCGCGGGGGCACTGCTCCTCCACGCTCACCTTATCAAACATGGAGATTTTGTTGATTTCGCTCTTGTGAGGACGGAGGATCTCCGAAATCAGCACGCTGCTGTCCTGGATAGCCTTGCAGATTTGCGTTAGGTTGACCTTGGCAGCAAACTGCAGCTTCACAAAGAGGCAGGTGACCGGCCGCAGCTTGGATAGGCACGCCGGGGGCTGTCTGTCGTCAATCTGGAAGACAGCAGCGGGCCACCTCCACCAGCCAGCTCGCCCTGGGTGCTTCCTGCCTGCAGCAGATACCAAGGCAGAGCGCACAGAGCGGCAGCAGCGGGCGCTCTCAGAGGAATGCAGAAAGCCTCCTCGCAGTGCAAAGCAGGTGTCAGCCTGCGCGAGGCAGATACACAACGGTGCAAGAAGGCACTGGGCATGGATGGACACAAGGGGCCACGCTCAGCAACGCTGTCACTGCTCTGGAGGCATCCCTCTCTTACCCCGGGGCCATGGCCAGAACAACAGCAGTGGAAAATGCAGAGGGCAATCCACCCCGCCCTCACCCCCGGCGCTCTCTGCAGGAGCACACAGTCGGCAGGTTTCTGGCCCCTGCAGCACTCCTTTCCCAGGTTTTTGCATACGGGGGCATTTTCTTTGCCTTACCTGCTGTCTGGAGAACTGCCGCTCTGCAACACACATCTCCTTCTCCCCTCCCTCTCCCCCAAAAGGCACCTCCCAGCACTCGTGGCCATACCTTGCGCAGGACACTGGCTGGGATGTACTTCCTCAGCACCTTCCCCTGAGCACGATGAGGGGCCAAGGTAACCGCAGGCCTCAGGACGCCTACGCAAGGAAAACACACGCGGTCACTGGCAGCAGGGCGCTGCGAGCCTGGCTACGGGGGCCTCGCAAAGCAGGGGCTGGCACTGCAACTCGGGGAGCAAGGTCCTCCACCCTTTGCCCGTGTGTTCCTCTTGCAGGTGCTCAGCCACAGCAGTCCCCTGGAAGCAGCAGGAAGCAGCCAGTGCCTCTGCTGCAGCGCAGCTGCGCCCCAAGCACAACCACTAACTAACTGCAAGGGGGAGAGGGCAGAGGCCAGGCCCCAGCGACCCCTCCGCAAGCCAGTCCCCATCTTTCTGGGCAGGCACAGCACAAGGCAAAGCCAGGGCACTCACCTGGCATTTCAGGAGAACGGCAGTTCAGCTGGGCTCGTGTGAACTTGGAGAAAAGGTCTTCGCGCTCCGACACAGACATCCGCTGCACGCCTCTAACCTGGAGGCACACGCAGCAGAAGCACTGCCATCGGCCTCCCCAGGAGTCCCAGGGCACGCGTCCTACCCTCCCTCCATCCCGCCCTCGCTTCCCAGAGAAGAGGAGATCTCCGTGTAGCAAAGCCACCTTGCTGGATTTGCACTGGGACAAACGCTGGCATCAGCAGCACACGAGCTGTGCAGCCATCAGCCACGCACCCCGACGTCTACAGAACCCCGCCACGACCCCAGCAGGGCCAAACCCTGACACTCCCGCCTGACCCCACCGCAGACCCAGCAAGCACAATCCACAGCTAACCCTCAGCTGGAAGGGCAACAGCTACAGCTCTCCACCTCCGCTTTACAGCTACAACCCCCACAACGCCCATCTCCTCAGCCTTAGCACACCTTCCTCCCTCACCCCCAGCTCCAGGTGCCCCAAACAGCTCTAGAGGCCATCTCACCCACCTTCACAGCTCCTTGGCCTTTCACTCTCTTGCTCTTCACCTGGCTCTGGTTACAGAGCTCCCAGCAGCTGGCTGACAGGATAATATCACTTGCACTTGCAAGGTTTTGCGCCTGCCAGACCTCACCCACGGCCTTGCCAAGGATCAGGAAGTGCTGCTCCTTGCGGTCTCCCACAGTCAGCAGCGACATGTGCCCTGCAGAGATCCCTGGAGAGAGACAAGCACAACTGAGGCACAGAGCACTTGCACCTCCACAGCCTCCCGCAGCGGCAACTCTCCACAGGCTCCGTTTCAAGCTCAACCCTGGAGACAGGCTCCTCCTCTCAGTTGCTTCAGCTGGAGGCACCCATCCTTCATTACGGAGTCCAGCTGGAGTGTCGATGGGGAGGGGGTACAAAGCGGGGCCTGCCAACAGAGGGGCCTGAAACGGGTGCCTAGAAAGAGGCACGTGAAGCTGACACTGACAAAGTCTTCACAGCCACAGCACCCCAGAGGCCCAGCACACCAGCACCTTTGCTGGCCATCTGCTCAGGGTGCATGCAGGCAGCTTGTAAGCGGCTGCCTGAGAGCACACAACAGCCTTCCAGGCAGAAGGTTTCCCTGGCCCCACGAGGGATCCCCACCTCTCCCCCAGGCGGAAAAGCACCCTGCAGCACTACACAGGGCCATGGAGCCACACACGGCACGGCTAGTCCAGCACACCCCATACCTATCTTCAGTCGGAGCTTCAGGCCCACGTCTGTGTCACGGACGCTGTACTTCTCCTGGATTTGCCGGCAGCACTGCAGCACCAGGCTGATGGTGTCTCTCAGCTGTGTTTCCCTCACTCTCCACAGCACCAGTACAGCATCCCCTGCAGAAAGCAGGGGAACGGGGGAAGGCTCTCGTGAGACCTGACGCTCCCTGAGCTGCACCCCCCTGCACGGACAGCAGGAACCGGCAGGCGTGCTGAGGAAGATGCACTCGTCGGAAGGCCTCCTCCTCAGCTACAGCTCTCTGGGCACAGGGATGCCTTCCCCTCCCCCAGGCCAGCTACAACAGCAGCCACAGAGGATGAAGGTGCACAGTGTGGCTACAGGAACACGGGCACCCCCGCGGCTGGTCCCACTCAGGGCAGAGATGACAGGCCTCTCTCATCCCCTCCTTCCTACCATGCTGCCTCAACTCCCAAGCTCCCAGGCTGCCTCCCCAACACCTCCACACCAGCCCTGTCCCACTGCAGCTTCCCGCTTGGGGCCCGCGATGGCAGCTCCCCAGGAGCACCTGCGTGCCAACAGAGCCTCCCCTCTGGGCTTTGCCAGCTCACAGCTCACTCTGTCCTCTCCCCTAGCACGCCTCTGCAGTGGCAGCAGAGATAAGTTTCAATTAGAAGGACATACCTGCAAACTTCAAGATGTCTCCTCCAAAGCCCAGCAGCTCTGCAGGCGAAAGAAAGCAAGAGAAGAGTCACCTCTGCACCTTCTCCAAGCAAGCCACAGAAGCAGCCACTCTGCTGCCCGAGCAGCACAAGGGCAGTGCTGCCTGGTGGGGCTCCGTTCAGGAAAGCACAGCTCCAGCCCCGCCTCTACACTGCTCACAGGCACCACAGCACTGGTGCCTACGGTACTGGGCACTGCCCAAAGGAGCTACTGAAGATAACACACCCATTTCTCAGCACCAGTGTCCCCCATCACAAGAGCCCAGCTGCTCTCGGTGGCCCTCAGCGCCCACAGAAACCCCCAGCACGCGCAAGGAGGCTGCCTAGCGCACCTCTCTGCTCTCCCAAAGAGCAGCCTCATGGCACCGTCCCAGACAGTCCTGCAGAACGGCACTTACCCTCCACAATGTCGCCCATGTAGTCATTGAGCGTTTGCGTTAGCTCGTCCGCACCCCGCTCGAGGCTGACGCTCTGGCTAAACTTCTCTGTCAGAGCAGTGAAACCTCAAAGAGGCACAAACAGGCACAGAGGAATCAGCAGGTGCCTACATGGCCGCCAGCTTCACGCTCCCACCTCAGAGAGCGTGCGCATTACATCGTGCCCTGACCTGGCTTGTGACAATGAGCCTGCACCACCCAAGAGAAACCACCACTCTCGCATTGGCCACTGCTCCCGGCAGCGTGCCTTCTCCCACACCACACAGCCTGGAGCAGGGGCCCCTGGCCCACGCGCTCTTGCAGCCCGTGGAGGAGTGCCTAGCACTGGGTACCTCTGCTGAACTCAACTAGCCGACTCCCGGCCTCTTCCAGGCCTCTCCTCTTTTGGAGCCCCTTGTTCCTCCTGACGTCAGCCACCTCTGAGCTCTACATCCCCCAAAGTGGAAGATGGCAGCAGCAAAGAGGCCTCCTCTGATGCATTCTCCACCAGAGGTGGCACCGGGGCTCCCAAAGGCCCAGAAAGTCCCAATGCCTCGTGTCTCTGACTTCTTCTCAATCCCCGCCCTTCACAAGCCTTGGACCCACCTGAGACGTCCGCAAAGAGCAGTACTACATGAAAATTCTGAACGCAACGGGCTTCGTGCCTCAAGTCCTCAGATAAAATGAGGTCGGGGACGTAAGCAGCTACTTCCCCGAGTTCTGAGCAGTGCTTGGACCTTCTCTCCCAGGCACAAGACATCGTCAGCACCCTTGGGGTACACAGGGTACCTCAGGAGAAGACGACCGTGCCCAACCGGGAGCAGGCTAGCACAGCACCGCGCAGGGTTGCGCAATAACCCGGGGCCTTGGGAGGGGCTGCTGGCCCTCTGCCACCAAGGGGCAGGTCACAATCAGCCGGCAGTGACATCGGCCACACGTCACCGATTGCCTCTGTGCTGTCATCAGACAAGCGAGCCAGCTAACAGGGACAGCTTCTGCACGTCATCGCTGCCCTAGCAACTGCAGCATGCAGCGGGGCACGTCCTAGGTTGTTCTGTTGTGAAGAGCAAGTGGGTCTTTTCCAGGGGGTGGGGGACAGAGCAAACCTCCAGCCACAGGGCTCCTGGCGGAGGCCAGGAGGAGATGGACAGGGCTGCACCAGCAGCACAGCGGACAGGCATATCAGAGAGGGGAGGAAAAAGCTGAAGGACGCGGCAGGAGGCAGCTCCAGCCCCCTGCTCTGCGGGAGAGAGCTGTGTAAAGCTTCCACGCTGCAGGGACACCCCCTCACGCTGGGCACCCCAGCTCACAGGCAGCCCAAGGCTCACTGCTCCCTACGGGAAGGTGAGCCGGGGCTGAGGCTGACACCCTCGCAGGCGGTGCCCTTGCCCTTACAGAAGGCCTCTGGGTCACACAGAGGGTATTTGTGCTTCTGGAGAAGCGTCAACAATTCGAATATCTGTGCACAAACATGACTATCACAGACAGAACTCCCAAAGCACAAGAGCTGCTTGAGAAAAACAGGAAATCATTTGTGAGGAGAGCTGGGCAGCTCATTCCTGCTGAACTAGTACCAGCCGAATCAGTTTCCTCACTGCCTCCTGGAGCTCCTTGTCCCTCATGCTATAAGTGAGGGGGGTCATGTTTTGAGACACCAATGAGTGCTGAACAGTCAAGATAGAGGAAACAGCGCTCAACAGCAGGTAGAACTGAGTACCAAATATACCTTGGGGCTCAATCAAATGCAAAAAATCCTGATGATCCTCATCTCTCCCTATAATTTTCTACAAGTCTTGCATGGTTAACTGAGTAAGTTTCAGGAGCGTAGCTGAAAGATGGAGATTTCAATAATATACATGATCTTTATGCTTTTAAAGTTTTTTTTATGATTATCATTCTTCAGCTTCCCAATTCTGTGTTTGATCTAGAGTGTCTCCTACTGAAGTCAGGGCATGTAGGAAAAGCAGTATCCCAGAGGTCAGGCACTGCATGGGCAATCTTCCTCCCCATCTCCCAACACTGCCATTGCTCTCATCAGCTACCTGAGTCTTACATCACTTGTCTTAAAAGCTAACCTTCTTCCACGGAAAGCAGCAGCTGAATATTACAACTCATATGCCTCATTTCCCACCTGCTTTCCTTAGACAACTAGCCACATATAGACACAGATTGTTTTTTTCATTTAATTGCAAAAATATAATAAAATAAAGCACCATACAATTTCATTAAAAAATAATCAACAGTATGCTAAGTCCAAGCTGCCTCTGAAGAGGTAAAAGTTACACAAGGGACAGAGCCCTACTAGAAACATTTTGGATAGATGAGAATGGTAGATAGAGACACAATGCCAAAATACAGGTCCTGAGGCATTGCACAGCCTTACGGGCTCTGCATGGAGCCTGGGCAGCAGCACTGCAGCGTGGGGGCATGTCCTGAGAAGCCCAGGGTCAAAAAAGTGGGAGATGCAGGGAGCTGCGACTGTACAGCCCCCCTGAAAGAGCCAGGATGCTGGGGGGGATCCTGGGTCCCAGGGTTGCACGCAGGGGAGAAGCATTGCCCTGAGGTGATACTGAAAAGCCCACGGACCTACTGAGGTCCAACATGAGAAATACCTTTCCACAGGCTCAGTCAGAAGGAAACCTGGCCAACATTCATGGGAAATGGGAAAATGTCCCCTGGTTTGCTGCCCAGGGTCCTGAAGAAAGCCCTTCAGAGGACGTGTGTTAAGGACCTGTTTCCTCTTGTCTGGCCTATCATCTCTCTCTTAAGTGCCTCAGACCCAGAAACCTTGCTGAGGACTTCTAAAACCAAAGAGCCTGCTTTGGTGCCTAATGGAGGAAGACGATATCCTACCCCATATTATCCCGCATTCTACTTCTACAAAAAGAGCGACCCACAGCAGAAACACATGCCTTTGATCTTGTCCTTGAAAAAGGCCAGACCCCAAACCAATCCCCAAGGCCCAGGGAACTGCACAGGTCTCCCCAGTGCAGTCACCTGTCAGTGCAGGGCCACAGAAGTGACCTCTCCAGTGCCCCACCTGAGAGATTTCAGAGCCTTTGGCATCATTTGGAGACGTTCCTGAAGGATGTACTGGAAATTTTTGGAACATGACTGGCATGAGGAGCAGTGACTGATCCAGAGGACATGAGGGGAAATGTCTCAGCTCTCTCCCTGGCTATGCCATCTACATGGCAGTGACCTATTAAGCCCCCCCAAATGATGCAAGCAGGGGTCACAGCGGGATATGCCAAATCACAGGGAGGTCTCCCCAGTGACACAGCCGTGTCCTTACTTCCCACATGAGCACTGCTCATGTGCTCCCCACTGCTGCCTGTTGGAGCTGATCCAGGGTTAAGGAGGGGGAAGAAGATGTACATTGGGCCTCTTGTTGACAGTCAGAGGAGCAGGGATGTATTGGAGAGGATTTTGGGGTGAGGAGACAGGAAGGGCGACCTTTTCTCCAGCTGGGCAGATGAGCCAAGGGCAAGGGGGCAAGCAAGGTGGAGGACCCAGCCCATCAGCCAAGACCACTTTTCCTTCTTCCCAATGCTCCTGTGATTCTCCACAAAGGATAAGGGCATCAGGAACTGCTGCCCCAGGTTTTGCTCAGATGGTTAACTGCAAAAAATGGCTCTTGCTCTTGAGCTGTGGGAGTAGCTGGACAGGGTGTGGATGCCACAAGAGCCCTGCCTGAGGGTCTGATCTGTCTTAGGGGACAAGGTGGCAGCCAGGATTCCTGGGTCCTGTGGCTGGAGATGCCCTGAGCCCTAGGGCTCCTGTGGGGCCAGCTCCCTCCTCTTGTGGAGGGTGGGGAGCAATCCATGGCCAGGTTTCCCTGGGAGTGGGTCTGCCTTTGGGATCTGGCTGTGGCCAGTGTGGTGGTGGTGGCGTGTCCTGCAGCTCCTGTGGAGATCTCAAAGCATAGGCCGAAGGTAGTCCTCTCTTGGGGTACTAACTGGTATCCGAAGGGTGTTTTGCTGCCCTATGAGCATTATGAGGCCAAGAGGCTGTTAAGGAGCTGATTGAGCTACAGAGGAGGCAAGGGGAGCTGCAGGCAGCAATACCTGTGTAACCAGGGTGTGGGCAGGGAGGTCACAGCTCTCTGCCAGCGCTATGACAGAAAATAACTAGTATCAAATCAGTTCTTTGGCAGCAGCTGACAGGCCAGCTGGAGGCACATGGCTCCACTCTTGATGATGAGGTCACTTCTGCCTGAGTACCTGATAGGCCAGCTGCAGGAAGAAGGCTTGGCTGGTGATGGTGAGGTCACTTGTGACTGCTGAACTGATTGGATCACAGCAGAGCTGTGCCTGGAGAGGGGACTGTGAGGTGACTTGCAAATGAGCAGCTGATGGGGCACCAGCAGGTCCATGGCTGGCCATGTGCTTTGGAGCTCATTTCTGCATGAGCAGCTGAGAGGTCAGCATTTGTCTCACAGAGGGGGAAGTTATCGTGAGGTGCCTGCTGAATCAGAGGCTTGTTGACCAGTGACAGAGACATGTCTGTGGTGGTGACTGTGAGGTCATCTCCTTCTGAGTCCCTGAGAGGCCAGCAGCAGGCAGGTAGGTGTGGTTGTTGATTGGGAGGTCTCTTTTGTCAGAGGACCTGCTAGGCCCGCAGTAGCAAATGGCTGGGGAAGTTATCTTAAGGAAACTGATGACTCAGAAGCCCCGAGGCCAGCAGCAGGCACCTGCTGGGAGTATGCACTTGTAAGGGCATGTGAGGCAAAAGAGAGTCAAGATCTGGCATGGTGAGCCTCTGGGAGAGCTCTTGCTCTCTGCTTCCTGGCAGTGGGAAGTGGGCAGGTGCTCGGCTGTGCCTGGCAGTACATAGGCAGCACCTGTTGCAAGGCCTTAGAGGACACAAGGGGAATGGAAGGTCAGGAGAGTTGGGCTTTGTGTGTGTTGGGGCCCCTGGTGGGTCAGCTGCCTGCTGCCATGGCTAGTCCTGTCTCTTACGTGTCCCTGCTGCAGAGGCACATGTTGGTTCTGTGTGGCATCAGAGGGTGCAGCATGTCACAGTGGTGGCGTTCCCTGTGGTGAGGATGGAGGTGTCCCCACTGTTGTGCTGCTCTGATCAGGAAATGTCTGGAGAGCGCAGTGCTGTGTTTGAGGAGCCCCACCAAGATGGGGAGATGGGGAGTGCTCCGAGGTGAGGTGTGGGGGGAAGCTGGGAGCACCCCACCACACCAAAACCTAGTGCCATTTCCCAGCGGTCTGCATTCCTGTGCTTCACACTGAAAGGGAGGATGTCAGGACTTTGAGATGAGGCCTGCTTGGGCACCAGGACCCTGAGAGACAAAGCCTCCTCCCACTGCTGGGGCAGGGTTAATTATGGTGGTCTGCACTTATCTCCTTCTGTCAGGACTTTGGGAGACAACACCTGCTTTCACTGCTGGGGCAGTGTTAATCCTTGTGGACTGGAATTAACTCCTCCTTACGCCAGCTGTGGGCTCTCTCCTTGAGACCACCACTGCAAGAGTAAAGCAATCATTCGCAGTCACTCAAACTCTTTACTTCAGGGCTGAAGAGTGCTCAAGGCAGCTAGCCTGCCGCTGGGGATGTTCAGCCACTCCCCCCACCCCATGACTATGAGTACGATCATTGATGGAGGAGAGTTGAACCGTGCAGCAGCCAAGAGCTGGGGACTGTGACTGCATGAAGAGAACTGCAACTGGTCTAGCAACTCCCCCTCCACCTTCCCCTGAAGGGTTTAAATGGGTTGGCTCCAAAGGCCATCTTTGACTCTTCACTTGTGACTGTGAGTCTGTCAACTTGTGGAACCCCTTGGGATGGGGACGCCCTCTGGCAGTTACTCCCTTGGGACTCAGTGTAGATTGGCAACTGAGGCAATGCATGGGTAAGATCAATTACATTTGTTTTGTCTAGTTCATTTGTTTGGGTCGTTACAGTTAGTGTAAATGAGCTAGCTTTGCCTGTTTATTAAGTAGTTACCATTAGCATAACTTGTAGTGTAATTAGAAAATAAGGATTCTAGTTGAGCTAAGTTTCTGTTAATAACAGTTGTTGCTTTGCATCACTGCAACTTGTGCAGTAAATTCTGATGCTTGAAGCAATCTGTGGAGTCATGCTGTAAATCTTCATCTCCCCCCTCCTCACCCCCCTCGCTCCACCCCCACCCCTTCCTCCCCATGGTCTAGGACTGTAGTCAGTTGTCTGTCGACAGTAGAAGAGATGGGTTTCCCTCTCCAGAAGAGCAATGGAGCGGAGCTTTCCCTGGGGGAGTTGGAAACACAGAACAGCCCTGGGTGACACTCAGCAGGCAAGCCCTCTGGAAGAGCATGATTTGGATAGACTGGTGGGCACAGCACACGTCTTCCAAAGAAGCCCCGGGAAGACCTTCCAAGTGGGAGCACAAGGCCTCCCCAGAATATTGCCTTGCAATGCCACTCTGCTTTGTGGAGTGCCTTGTGCTGGGCAACATCCAAACAAAGAGGTCCACAGCTGCACTAAGCACATCCTTGGAATTCTAGAGCCACACAGCTTCTCAGGGAGTCAGTGTTTGGTTGCTGCTGAATTACAAACAGCACCCTTGGACATCAGCATCATGAGTAAAGCCTTCTATCCCTGTGGTGCCATGGCCAGGGTGGCAGATGAACAGGGAAGGTTGCTTCAGATTAATCAAGTCTTTGCAAGCGTTTTTGCCTTTCTTCGGACAAGCTATCCAATTTCCTGGGTCATCTGCCTCATCCATTCTCCTACCTGGAGAAAGGAGGTGCTCCACAGGAAAATCCCACACAGCTCCTTGAAAGACCCAACCAGTTGTGCTCCAGCCCTGAACAGTGTGCTCCCTCCAAGCTTTGCACTAGCACCAAAATATGGCACCATGCACCTTTACATCAGCGGGTCCCCGTTGAGCTCTCATGCACCATTGTCATCCTGTGTGCAAGCCACTTTGTTGTGCAGCTTGTTGCACAACTCTGCAAGAGCTGGACAAGGCATCTTCCTGGCCCTCCCTGGTGTCTTGTCAGGAGACTCAACTGGATATGTGTAGGCCCATTTTCTCATTGTAGCTCTGCCATTGTCAGGGTACAGCAAAGGCCAGCTGTTCCCTCTGGGACTGGGAGCTGGGAACCAAAAACAGTCACATGGTTGGCATGGCAGGGACATCAGCCGCCAGGGCCTCATCCCACAGTACCCACCTGAGGCGAGCGAGACAGGCCTAGAGATGGTAGCCAAGTTCAAGCATGTGTCCAGATCATCCGGCGTGTTTGTGGTGATGAGACAGGTTCAAGATCAGGCCAGGAAAGCAATCTGCAGGTCAAGGTCAGGATGAGGTGTGATGAGGGTCATGAGGGTTGAACCCTCATGGATTCACATTCCAGTAATCTGTAGGTAGATCCCACATCAGGCCAAGAGGTCTAGCTATGGCTCAGAGTCCACAGCAACAGTGTCCAGGGCCGGGCATAGGATGGCTGTGGCTGAGCAGAAGACTTGCCTCAGTAGTAAGCAGATATGCCCAGCTCTGCCTGCAGGCCATCAGCTCAGCTCTTTTGAGCCTACAAAAGGCTCAGATGTACTCTAATACTGTCGGTCAGCACCTGGTGACCCTGCATGGCATGCACCTTTCGTGTTGCACTTTTGATGTCACCTGGGAGGCGTGCCATTCTCAGTGAGGCCTTCAGCCTGTGGATGGTGCCCAAGGGAAGGTGAGGAGGTGATCTAAGAGGTCTGGGAGATGTTGAGACCAGAGAAGGCTGCAGAAAGAAGGAGGGCAATGTGTTTATGACAGGCTGATGAGGCAGGTGCAGGCACTGGGAGCAGGAAATAGGAGGAGGTGGGAGTAGAGGTCTAGACTGGGTGTACAGGAGATTGGGCAAGGAAGGACAGAGAGGGCAAGGAGGCAGTGGCAGGGGTGAGGATTCAAAGGGATGGCAACTTGGAGAAAAGGGTAAAGAGGAAAAGAAGGTGATGACAGAGAGAGAGGACTTCTGTATGGCCACATGTTGGGCCATCTGCTTCAGGAGGTGCGGACCACCTCTCTTATCCTGGCCGAGTCATGCCAGAGGAGAGCTCCAGCCACTCTGATCCCTGCCCTGGACCAGCTCAGATCCAGGAGACATGAACATGCCTTGGACACAGTCTGCTGAGACACCCCTGCTGCCCCACGAGGTAGGCTTGGGGAAAAGACCGACCCTCCGAGCTCTCCAAAGAGCATGACAAGCCCCGTAGCCAGGAGGGTACCGGCACTTCCTGACCGTGCAGATGCAGGGCCAGGCTCTTGGGCCACAGCCAGCACATGCAGCAGCACAGCTAGGAGAGGACAGCCCTGCACTTTCATTCCATGCATGCAGGGACAGCTGACAAGTGGCAGCTCCTGATGGAGCCTCAGGCCTGCAGCCTTTCCAAATACACGTTGCTTTGCGCAAGCCAGCACACACTGGGGATACAGAAGAGATGGAAGTGCCTGAGCTCCTGCTGCAAACATGCCCCAGGGCAGAGAGACAGTGACCTGCAGGGCACAGCTGGTGTCTTGGTGCTGCAAGTGCAGGCGGTCCTGGCCTGAAATGGCCCAGAGGAGTCTCAGGAACAGGCTGTGCTCAGTGCTACAGGGGAAGGCGAGAAAGCCCCAGGGACTGCTGCCAGTCTGTCCCGGGGGAAAACTCCTTCCTGACCCCAAAGCTGGTGGTCGCCTGTTCCCTGTGCATGTCAGCTAGGTCTGCTTTCCAGCCAGCCCTGGGAGGGGGCCAGGCCCACCAGGGGACAGCAGCACTGCCCAACCCCTTTCCTCTCACAACCTGCAGCCACCTGAGGGTCTTCAGAGAATGGGGGAAAAAAATATCCCTCAGACATCATAGTGCTGGGGGGAAAATAAATCTTTCCTGGACCTGGCAGGAGACCACAGGGTGCTCCAAGGGGTTGGCTGAGAGCTATGACACTGATGATGACCTTTTGGAATATCTTCACATGCCATTTATTGCAATGTCTGGGTGCTGCATCTGGCACCGAAGGAGCTAGGTGTGAGGAGCTTTGGAATGGTCACCAGATACCGAGAATGGATGTCCTTGTTCTTTATAGGCCATTGAGTCAACCTTTTCCACTGTTCTCCAGCTGAAAAGGCCTGGTACCCTTTGGGGCCTGTAGGTGGGTGGAGCGCTAATCCTCCTGCTAGGGGTTTGTGGCAGTCCTAGAAGGACCAAGGTTACAGGCAGCTTTGAATCTGAGCCTGCTCGGAGCAGGAATTGGGTCAGACAACCTCCAGAGAACTCTTCCAACATAAATTCCTCCACCATCCTGTGGCTGCACAAGGGCTGCATCAGTGGTGAGATTCAGCCTGTTGCTTTCCCATCAGGAAATGCCTGATGGCAGGAAATGCCAGTCTCCGCTCCCAGAGGAATGGCTGCTGAGAGTGGTGGGAGGTGTCCCTGTCCTTTCCCACTGGAGGCAGGCACAGGCCAGCAGTGCCCAGCAGTGCGACACGAGTATGGGAACAAACCTGTCATCAAGCCTGTTTGCCTTGACCTCTTCAGATCAGCTCAGTGGATGGGGCTTAGAGGAGACCTGGAGCTGGAAGATGCTGACCTTCCGCTGCTTCTCTGAGAGTGAAAACACTGCCATTGCTGTCACTTGGCACTGCTGTCTATGGCTTTGGTGGCATCCCAGGCAGAGGAGGAACTGCATCAGCAGCCTTTCTGAGGTGCAGACAGCTCAAAGGCCCACTCTTGTGGCAGCTGCTGGGCACTGCAGCAGGACTCTTGCACTCCAAGGGTGTCGTACCCCACAAAAAACCTTGCTGGCACCTTGCCTTGTCTCATCAAGCTGCAAGTATATCCTCTGAAGAAAGGATGCTCTCAGGGCCATATCAGCAGGGGACCTCTCCTGCGCCCATCTTGCTGCAGCCTACGACCAACACAGACTGGTGGGAGATGTCAAGCACAGGTGAGGAGAACTGGCACCTTGAAATGTCCCTTGTCCTCAGGGGGAACATTCGTGCCGTAATGGGGAAGGTCCACCAGCTTCGCAGCTGCAGCAACTCTGTGAAGCTTTGCCAGGGAGCTCAAACCTCCCATCTCCATCAGCCACTCAGCAGTCCTCCTCCCAGGGAGGCAAGGACTGTAGCTGCATCATGTGGGATAACAGCCATTTCCCGAGGCACTTTCAAAGACCCTTCTTTGCTGTCAGAGGTCAGACACTGAGGGCCACTTGGCTCTGCATGCTGGAAAACGTGCAGCACATGGCACAATTAGCACAGGCCACAGTGTGGCCACA
Organism: Rhea pennata; assembly: GCF_028389875.1. Classification (NCBI taxonomy): domain Eukaryota; kingdom Metazoa; phylum Chordata; class Aves; order Rheiformes; family Rheidae; genus Rhea; species Rhea pennata. Next base: position 3,071,079 of record NW_026907679.1, read on the forward strand.
TGCCACAAGGATCAGAGGAACTGCTCTTGCTAATTTTACTGAAAGCAGGAAACACTGCCTCAGAACACGCAGCATTAGACCTGTGGCAGGCTCCTGCCTCTAAATCTAGTCCTGCAACAAGACAGCAGATTCCTGGGCACTGCAAGCTTTATCCCAGTGGTGGCAACACTGGCCAGTAAATGGCTTCAGAAATAATTAGATGGCTCCTGGCTTTTCAGAGTCTGTGGAAGAGACGGGTTTCCGTCTGCAGAAGAGCAGTGGAATGAGCTTTCCCTGGGAGAGCTGGAAGCACAGAATAGCCCTGTGTGCCCCTCAGCAGACAAGCCCTCTGGAATAGCATGATCCATCCAACTGAGTAAAGCCCTCTGTCCCTGTGGTGCCATGGCCAGAATGGCAGACAACCAGGGGAGGTTGCCTCAGGTTGACTGGGTCTTTGCAAGTGTTTCTGCCTTTCTTCAGACAGTCTGTCCAATTTCCTGGCTCATCTGTTTCCTGCTGCCCAGAGGAAGGAAGTGCTCCACAGCAAAATTCTGCATAGCTCCTTCAAAGACCCAAGCAGTCCTGCTCGAGCTCTCAACAGTGTGCTCCCTCCAAGTTTTGCACTAACACCAGAACATGGCACCACGTACCTCAACATCAGCATGTCCCCCTGACCTCTCCTGCAAATTCCATGGCCACAGCTCCAAAGATGCAGCAGCCTCAAGAGAATTTCTCCCAGGCCCTTGAGTGCCACCACAGGTGGGAGATCGGGAAAAGCTTCCAAAGGGCAGCTCCAGGCACCTTGCAGCACACCCTGAGGCAGCACAGCGCAGGATAAAACCAGCTTCTCAACTCCACAAAGGCAGTGTTCTCTCCACCTCAAAACCATAGTACAGCTTTGGCTTTGTCTCAGCCCTGCTGAAGGTTGTCAGGTTTTGTGTGGAAGGAGGCTGTTGTCAACAGCTGAGCTGATGGTGAAACAGCTGGGTCGAACTTTTCTAGGAGGAGTGCCTTGGAGGAGGGTGTGACTCCAAGAAGAGCGAGGAAGTGGTGGCCTGTGATGGCAAGAAAAGTTGCTAGGCAAAGTGGGGGAAAAGCAAGGTGGGCGAGAGAGCAGCAGGAATGCAGGGAGCTGTAGCGTGAGCTGCATAAGGAGCCAGTAGAGAGCGCTGGGATGAGGATTATCAGGCAGGGCAAGAGGGGTGGCCTTGGAGTGTCTCTGTGCTCTGGAGTGCCTGAAGAAGGGCAGCCTGGAGAGCACTGCTAGAGAGAAGAAACTTGGTGGTGCTGCCCAGCTGTGAGCAGCTGGACAGGCTCCAAAGCTGAAAGCAGAGGCTTGGAGGCAAGACCTTGGTGTTGGGTGTGCCCATGGAGCCTGCCAAGGCTTTGTGGTGGGGGTGCCCACAGTGCTCCCCAGGGCTTGGCGAGGGCTGTTGCCACGGTGAGCATCAGGGCTTGGTGATAGTGGTGGCATGGTGCCTCCAAGGCCCTGGTGATGGGGCGGTCTGCATGGGGACTGTGTCCCTGCTGGGAGCAGAGCCCCTGAGTGCTCCCTCGGAGGAGAGCCACTCCATGAGGAGGCAGCAGCTGCCCTTGGGGCCAGAGCAGCAGGTCCCCAGCAGAGGATCCTGCAGAGGCACCAGGAGCAGCAAGCAAACGGCTGCTGCCAGGCTGCACACGCACTGCCAGGCATGCCAGAGCGCAGGGGTGAGGTGAGCCATGGGGTTGGAGGCAGGGGCAGGCAGCAGGCATGGGAGCTGCCCGGAGAGTAGCCGGCTGGTCTGGCAAAGGAGCTGGGGTGAAAGAGGCAGGCAGGAGCTGTTGCGTCCAGGTGGGAATTTCTTGATGGCCCCAGGGTTCTTGCCTGGGTCAAAGCACACCGACCTGCATGCTCCAAGGCCCCCACGGAGCCCATGAGCTCTGCACTGAGGGGCAGAGAGCAGCTCTGGGCCCAGCTCAGCCAGGCCGTGTGCAGCCAGAGCTTCCCTTGCTCACAGCCCTCAGCTTGCCTGCTCTTCACCAGCCACTTGCATCAAGGCAACCACATCCACCCTGTGAGTCCTTCTGCCCACAGGTGGCCAGCAGCAGCTGCCCGCAGCAGTGCAGCACAGCCGGAGCCCAGCTTGCTCCCCCCAAAGGCACAGGCTGCCTTGGCTGCCCAATGCACAGGGCTCACGGGCTTCTGCACATGTCCCCGCAAAGGTGCACAGCTGAGCCATAACGCTGGCCTTGAAAGCCTCTGTCTGACTCCCTGGAGCTGCTGATAAGCCAGTGGGAAGTGCTGGCCAAGAGCAGGAGGTGACTGCCTGCCAGTTTGCTGACTGCATGCTCGGCCTGGCAGCCTGCAAGGACATGCCTGGGGCTGTCCAAGGCAGCTGCCATTTCTATGGGGCCTCTCAGTGACTCCGCTCTGACGATGGTGGTTAGGGAAGAGCCAACTGGACTAGCATGATTGCTGCTGACAATCCCTCCCTCCTCCTTGGATCTGTGAGTGTGCAGGATGGACAGAGCAATGACAGGGCATTTCACAGAATCACACAGAATCACAGGATGGCTGAGGTTGGAAAGGACTTCTGGAGATCATCCAGGCCAATTTCCCGGCTAAAGCAGGGTCAACTAGTGCATGTTAGACAGGATTGCGTTCAGCTGGATGTTGAATATCTCCAGAGAAGGAGACTCCACAACCTCTCTGGGAAACCTGTTCCAGTGCTCTGCCACTTTCACAGGGAAGAAGTTCTTTATGTTCAGGTGGAGAATTTCACATTGCTCAGGATATGTTCAGAGGTGTCGTTAGACCCAGACCGCTCTCTCTCCTGAGAATGAAGACCCTGATTTGGTGCCTTCTTTGGTTTGGCAATTTTACTTTTATTGACTCCAGTTGGTTTTGAGAGTCTCCACTCCCTGGACATGCCAGGCATACGCTGTCCCTGAAGATGCCCTCTGCTCTCCCAGTGGCTCCATACTCCCTTTCAGAAGAAGGCATCTGTTATCAGCCCTCTAATATGTGGGACAGCTGCTAACAGAGACTTCTTTGACCGTTCACCCTCTCCAGGGACACTGAGCACCCATAAGTGAGTGCTGAATTCAGCCCTCACTCCCTCACATATCACTTGAAAGATCTGATACCCCTTAGTTCATGGAAAACCTAAGCACAACAACAGGGCCCTTCTGGGTGCAATTCCCTGTGAGCATTCTTGGCTCCAGCTTGGGATGAAGAGCCCAGCCTTCAGGCACGTACTAAGCAGATCTTTTACTACAAACATGCTACTTGGGAGGTCAATGCCAACACAGTGACACAGTGATAGGCCAGAAGGCCTCTGGATCAGAGACACGGGATTTGTGCTCCTGCAGAAGCAGATGAATTCAAACATTCATGCACAAATATGACTATCACAGACAGAATTTCCACAGCACAAGTGTTCTGCAAGATAAACTGGGAATTGCTTGTGAGGAGACATGAGCAGCTCATTGATGCTGAGCTTGTACCAGCTGGAATAATTTCCTCCTGCCTCCTGGAGCTCCTTTTTCCTTATGCTGTAGATGAGGGGGTTCAGTGTTGGAGGGACCACTGAGTACAGAACAGCCACCACCAGATCCAGACCTGGGGAGGGGAAGGAGGGCGGCTTCAGCTAGGCACAGATGACAGTACTAACATACAGGGAGACCACGGCAAGGTGTGGGAGGCACATGGAAAAGGCTTTGTTCCAGCCCTGCTTGGAGGGGATCCTCAGCACAACAGTGAAGATCTGCACATAGGACAGCACAATGAAAAAAAAAGGACCTAAAGACAAAAAAGACACTAACCACAATAAGCCCAACTTCCCTGAGGTAGGAGTCTGCACAGGCGAGCTTGAGGATCTGTGGGATTTCACAGAAGAACTGCTCCACAGCATTGCCTTGGCAGAGGGGTATTGAAAATGTATTAGCAGTGTGCAGGAAGTAGGAAGAACTCAACTCTTTTCCTTTCAAAATGAAGATAATATAGAAAAGTAAGACAAAAAGGAATGAACAATTCATAGCCGTGACCAAAAATACTCTAGGAATGATGAAATAATGCACATGGGATGATTCTTGGTGCTAACACTGCACCCATTGAAAAAGTTTTCTCAATGCATCCTGGAGCTCCTTGTTCCTCATGCTGTAGATGAGGGGGTTCAGTGTTGGCGGCACCACTGCGTACAGAACAGCCACCACCAGATCCAGAGATGGGGAGGAGATGGTGGGGGGCTTCAGGTAGGCAAATGCTGTAGTGCTGACAAACAGGGAGACCACAGCCAGATGTGGGAGGCACATGGAAAAGGCTTTGTGCTGGCCCTGCTCAGAGGGGATCCTCAGCACAGCAGTAAAGATCTGCACATAGGACAGCACAATGAAAATGAAACACCCAAAGATTAAACAGCCACTAACCACAATAAGCCCAACTGCCCTGAGGTAGGAGTCTGCGCAGGAGAGCTTGAGGATCTGGGGGATTTCACAGAAGAACTGGTCCACAGCATTGCCTTGGCAGAGGGGTAGTGAAAATGTATTTCCAGTGTGCAGGAGAGAATAGATAAAGCCACTGGCCCAGGCAGCTGCTGCCATTCTGACACAAGCTCTGCTGCCCATGAGGATCCCATAGTGCAGGGGTTTGCAGATGGCAACATAGCGGTCATAGGCCATGACTGTGAGGAGAGACTGCTCTGCTGCAAATAAGAAGACAAGCAAGAAGACCTGGGCAACACATCCTGAGTAGGAAATGGCCCTGATGTTCCAGAGGGAATTGGCCATGGATTTGGGGACAATGGTGGAGATAGAGCCCAGGTCAAGGAGGGAGAGGCTGAGGAGGAAGAAATACATGGGTGTGTGGAGATGATGGTCACACAGTACAGCTGTGATGATGAGGCCGTTGCCCATGACAGCAGCCAGGTAGATGCCCAGGAAGAAGGAGATGTGCAAGAGCTGCTGCTCCCGTGTGTCCATGAATGCCCAGAGGAGGAACTCATTGAGGGAGCTGCTGTTGGACATTTGCTTCTTTGGGGCACAGGGTTACAGTTCAAGGGGGGAAAGACAATGAGCACTGGTTGTCTCTGACAAAAACTTTCAATTTTTCTTAGAAATACTACCCCCTTAGCCACCCACCCCACAGTATAGACAATTTTCTTTTCTCCTTCTCAGGAAGACCTTCGTTCAGCTCCTCAGCTTCAGCTCCAGGTGAGTGTGCTGAGAGAAGCAGAAGTCTGTCCTACTTTACACCAGGCGGTATATGGGGCTGGTTTGTGATATCTCTGATTTTCAGAATTGATGTCAAAGAATGTCCACCTGTAATGAAAAAGAGCTGTTAATATCCTCACACACAGTTCTAAAGAGTTCATGATGCAGCAGAGAAGTTTAGCATTTTTTACAGTTATTTGTTTGCAGATTTTTAGATTCTTCCATCACATCTGGTGAGTGGTCTTTGTAGGGATAGATGTTTTTCTTGCTGCAAGGATGAACATTAGAAGACGAGAGAGGAAAACGGGCTGTCTGCTGCTTAGTGCAGGGTCAGGAGTGCTGTTGAGTCCACCTGCCTTGCTCCCAGCTGCCCTATTCTCCACTTGCGCTACCCAAAGGATTATTTCACCCACAAGTTACTCTATAAGAAGACATTGAACTCTGATGAGATCAGGGGAGGCTGGTTTCAAAGCACAGATCTAACACAGATCTAACTCTGCTCTCTTTCGCAGCCCGAGGTGGAGATGTGATGGAGAGAACAGAACGTTGCTCCTGACATACATGATTCGACCAAGGACTCTGTGAGCTGAGTGCCGAGAGTGGAGGAAACTCTCAACACTTCCATTCTAGCCAAGGAAATGCTGGGTTCACTTCAGCTGCACACATACGAAGGTGCTCAGGAGCATTTTTTGGTGTTAGTACCTCCTGAACTACTTGAAAGGGATCTCCAGCATTGCTAAGATCCAATGGGAGAGCTGTGTCCTTCTGGAGGGCAGCTTTCAAACCCAGCAGGACACCATAAGGACTCGCTCACATGTCCTGAAAAGGAGATCTCGGAAAGGGAGAGTCCATTCATTCCCCAGACCCTCAAATCACATTTCCCAGCACCCTGGGATGAGAACAGGCCGTGGGCACCTCAGCCCTCTGCAGACACCTCCATGGGAGGACCTCAGGGTGGGTGTCTGAATTTGTAGCTGAACCTCTAGCTGACAGCAAGTACAAGAGCAGAAAGGGAGAGGGAGGACCACGGGAGAGCTGCCTGAGTCCAGCCTGCCACAGTGTTTCTGTGGGCACTTTCCTCACATTCCCTGAGCATCTCTCAGCCGCCTGGAGCTGTCCCCACTGGAAGCTCTTTCTTTGTCCCCACGTCTGTCCCCTGTCAGTGCTCCCTGACCCCATGCCACCCACGGGGCATTTGGCTCTGCCCTACAGACTCCTTCTGGCCAAAGGGCCCAGCCCAGGGGCATCTCTGTGTGTGCAAGACCTAAGGAGCAGGTGAGACTAAGCATGATGAGACTGGTGAGGGCTGCAAAGGTGATATTGCTGCTGCTGGCAGGTGAAAAGGTGGCTGAAGGAGCTTTCTGGGGTCCTTGCAGACCTATTGGTCCCTCACAGGAACACTGCAGAAGTCTCCTCCAGTCACCTAAGCCTAAACCATCCTTTCCAGTTTGTGCCCTGCCAAAGATATAAAATAAAATCAGAGCCTCTGGAGAGTGCATTCCCTTTCAGGCAAGCCTGCCATGCATGTTAGAAACCAGGAGAGTGATCCCTAAAAAGCCTTCCAGGCACGGGATGGGCTGGGTTCAGAAGACCCCTCCAGGAATCTCAGCGGTGTTGTCCTGCAGCCAGAGACTTACCGTGTCAAAGGCTGTGAAGATTTTCCCACAGTGAGCTCTCCTCTGGCCTCCCACTCCACACTGCCTTTCACTTCTCATCTCATGTCCACAGTCAGTGCCTAGAGCCTAGAGCCCTGCTGCTGTTTGCAGAGGAGCTGCTCCTGGACACCGCTGTCTCTCAGTAATGCTTCCAGGTTGCCATGGGCTCCCTCTGTCCCAGGAGCCTGGCCCCACTCAGGAGCAGGGGGCAGCTGAAGACAGGAATTTCTCTGTGCCTTGTGCTCCATTCTCTTGGGAAATCGTCCCTGAAGTAGACTGAAATAATCACCAATGGTCCCTCTCTAAGCCCTGAAGGAAGACTGATTCCAGCATTACAATTTATTTCATCAGAGAATGGTTATCTGCAAGAGATGGAAATCTCCCACTCGGGAAGCCCCTGTTCCATCTCTTAACTAGGCAGGACACCTGGAAAGGGGCAGGAAGGGAGCTCATTAGCCATGGTTCAGGTATTGGTTCTGATGAGTCTTTCTGGACATCGCATGTCTGTTTAGAAGCCCCTGAGCTGCAGTGGGACTCAGATCCCTCCCATGACCTCCACAGGCACAGAGAAGGTGGGATTCCCCTTGCCCGAGCAGAAGTGTGCACAACAGAGATGTTTGCCTGTGAACTCCTTGTCTGAACTGCCATTACAATCACTGGAGATGGTGGGTGGGAGTCAGTCCCTCACCCACAAACCTCTGGTGTTAATTAAAGAGACAGACTTAAAGAGACAGCTAAGAGTTAAGGAGACAGTTCAAGTATCTGTTTGCTCTGATGGAGCAACTACGAGAATCACATCCTTCTGGAGCATGAGGTGGGGGCCGGGTGGGGAATTTCCTTGGCCATGACCCTGGATGTCTAACACTGCTGGAGCTCCACTCACTGCGAAGCTGAGACACAAACTGATCCCTGCAGTGCAAAATCCTGATGTAATTCAGTGCTGACTCTTGATTTAATGACATAAAATAGGCTGGCAGGTCCATACTGGATGCCTGGGTTGTCAAGCAACACTGTGTATTTCTAGCAGATACAGCATGGCACCTACAGGAAAATCATGCCCCTTGGGCACGTGTGCTGGGCAAGTGCCCAGGGCATCTTGGGCTTCCTACATGTGCCCAAACAAATGAATCGTACCTCTGCCCTTAGGCACAGTCAGTATCGTCCACGTCCAAGCGTGCTGTGTAAAAGGGAGGCACATCACACCGGGGTCTCCACTCCAGTCTCGGCACTCTCACACCCTTCTAGCTCTCCTGTCCCTGAGCCTCTTCTCATCTGCCCAGATGATATGAACAGGGACTGAGCTAATGATGTCCACAAAGTGGCTGGATCATGGGCTTTCCAGGGCCTGGGAATTGCTCAGTAGCACCTTGTCCTTCCTGGAGATCAGTTCACCTCTGACACAGGCCCCACGATGCTGCAGAGTCAGCTCAGGCAGCAAACCCATTCCTGCACAGCCCAGCTGTGCTTCTCCCTGGCCTCGGGCACTGCAGGGTTTGCTCTCTTGGTGGGAACATCCTTTCACCATAACATTGCCACCTGCTTTGTATGCCAGCGTGTCCCTGCTCTGAAGTGGGACCATCACGCACACTGTGTCCTTGGCCCTTGATAACAGGTTTCACCATCACAAGTCTGACTGAAACATTGCTAGAATAACTAAGATGTGGTGAATCACCCGCATGACTGAAAGGAACCAATTGTAGGGTAGAAGGTCTTCAGGAGAGAACAAGGGAGAAGATGAGGAAGGGGGATGTCCTTTGTGCGAAGGGGCAGTTCACATGTGTGGAGCTCTTCCATGGGAGAGGCAAGTGTTTGGGTAAGCACCAGAGTCAGGGTGACATTGTGATGGGAACTAGACCACCTAATCAGGGTGACAAAGTCAATGTAATGTGAGCAATTCTGTGGATCACAGGCCCAAGTGATCTTGTGGGACAGGGAGGGAGATGGACTTCAGTCTCACAGATATGCTCTGGAAAGGTGAACAGCAGAGTGGAAGCAGGCCAGGAGGTTTCTGGAGGGCACCAGGGACAGCTTCTTTGCACAGTTGCACAGTGGGGCAGTACTCATACTTCCCTCTGTCTGGAATTCCAACAGGGAGGAACTGATCAAGGATGGGACAGTCAGTGCCATGCTTTCCTAGAGTGACAAGGAAAAAGCAGAGTTCTATGTCCTGAGCAGAGTGAGGAAGGATAGTTGTGGAGCTCAGATCCTGGACTTCAGGGAAGCAGACTTGGGCCTGCTCAGGTGACTGGTGGGGGGCCAGGAGCTCAGGAAAACTTGGGAGACTGGCTTCGCTATGCTGGAAAATCAGGACTGAGCTCAGGGCAAAAAGGCCATATGTAAGAATTGGAAGGAGGGAGAAGCTAAAAAAAAAGAAGAAATCAGAAAAATTGTCCAGCAAAGCAGGGATGGTCTTAGGGAAGCCAAAGCTCTGCTAGGATTGGACTTGCAAGGTGCGTCAATGGCATGAAGAAGAGCTGCTGCCTCTTCAGTTACAGCAAAAGAGGGAAAAGGAAAATGTGGGCTCACTGCTGGTTCGGGCAAGGAATCTAGTAACAGAAGATGCAGGTAGGTCTGAGGAGCTCTGTGCCTTCTTGGCCCCACTCTCCACCAACAAGGTCTCCTGGGCTGTTTTGCCTGGAGTCAGGACTTCAGAGGAAAAAAAGAGCCACAGGTGGAAGAGGGTTCAGTGAGGTGTTATTGGCAAGAACTCAACCCCTACAAGTCTCTGGAGCTGGATGGGCTGCATCAGAGGACACTGAGAGGGCTGGCCAATATCGTAACAAGGCCAGTCGTTATCCTCTTTGGAAGGCTGTGGAGATCAAGGGAGGTCCCAATGACTAGAAGAAGGAATATGCTGTGCCCATCTTCCAAAAAGGCCACGAGGACAACTTGGGGAGCTGCAGGCCCTTCAGTCTCATTTTGGTGAAGAGTGTTTCGTGGAGTGAGTCCTCTTGCATCACATTCCTGGGCATGTGAAGGAGAAGGAGGAGGAGGAGGAGGTAATGGATTTACTGAAGATAAATCATTCCTGAGCAACCTGGTTGCTTTCATGAGAAAAGCTCTGTACTTGTGGAGGAGAGGAGAGGAGTGGATGTTATTTGCTGTGATTTAACTAGGTGTCTGATGGTATCTCACACTATTTTCTTGCATACAAGTAAGGCATTACACTGCACTGGGTAGACAGCCGGATGGGTAAAAAGCTGGTTGGATGGTCAAGCTCAGAGGGCTTTTGTGAATGGGTTTGGCTTTACCTGGAGGCCAGTGACGAGTGAAGTATGCAAGTGTCCATACTGGGACTTGTCCTGTTTAACAACTTCGTCAGTGACCTCGAGGACACAACTCTCATCACATTTGCAGATGGCACCTAATCAGGAAAACGGTCATAAGCTTGAGGGCTGCCATCCAGATGGACCTCAGCAGGGGAGAGGAACGGGCTGCCAGGAACGTTGTGTTGACTGTGGAATGGAAGCTGTGGCCATGCACAACATCATCATTTGATGTCATTCATTCTAAAAGAGACATGGATGCACGTTGAAACCAGGTCCAAGAATCCTTTCCCAGGATGCATTTCTCTGCGTGTCTGATCAGATGATCAACACTCAGGCAGTTCTGTTTCTCCCCCATCCCCAACACGCACACGTGAGTCAATGAAGCCTGGATGATTAAAGAAGTGAAAAGGTGCCTGTGTGCATCCTTCTCCAGGGGACGTGGTGCTACCAGACAGAGCCGACCGGCCCAGGGAAGGAGCTGCCAACTTCTCCAGAGCATGTGTTCCTGCAAGGTCCAGGAGAGACCTTTGCCCGTACCCTGGCTCTCCAGCTGCAGGCTAGACAAACACATAAGAGTGTTTTTTGTTTGTTTTACCTAAAAGGATGGACAACACATTTCCTTGATTTTGAGTCCCTTAAGGAATACTTTTAAATCAACATGACTAAGAGTCTTGTTGGATCTTTCTGGTGGAGGCTCAGTCCTTCCATTTGACCAGTAATAACAACGCACTTTACTGGAACTCTAGTACTGAGTTTCAGCTTTGTAGTTACTTCTTCCATGTACTGATATAACCTTCCCTCCATGAAAAAATGTTTCTCTACTCTTCTTTATCCCAGCCCTCATTCCTAAAACAGTCAAGGCTGTTTACAAGGACTCAGCAACTTGAATCCAAAGGACACAGACATTTACCTGTTGCAGTTAAGAAATGTTTCTTCTTGTCTAGTAGGCATTTGATGAGGCAGTTCATCCTCAGAACCCTGAACGTAATTACTCATCTTTATATATTGCACCCTCATTTAAAACATGGTTAATGCCACCTGAAAGACAAGAGTTGTTTGCTAACTTCCCTGCATAGTCCATGTTGAAGGTACTTGCACTAGTACAGCCTCCAAATCTGAGCTGAAAAACATTCCCTTGCATTTTGTGATTTAATGGGAACACATTATATTCTTGTCTTGACCTTACCACACAGCACAGCAGAGTGAACGAGTGTCTACAAAGCTTTCCCGAATATCCTGATTTGGCTGAGTATATCTCCCCTGTGGTGAAAATGCCTATTATTCTAAGAATAAATACAGATGATGATCAGGAATGCCTTCTGTAGTGCAGAGATACCCGAACAATACATATACTGTACATATGTATATACAAATATGTGAGTGTGCATGTGTATACATATATATATATATGCACACACACACACACGCATATATGTGTGTGTATATGTATTTCCTGACAGAACACTTGTGTAGAGTAACAGAGTCCCCACACAACTGTAGGAACTGGGTTTTTGTAGCTCTGCGCTGTGCGTGGTTCATTCCTGCCAGCTGATCAGTGTTTCTATGTGCAACAGCAGCCTCTTTCTTTCATAATCCAGAAAGTCCCAGAGAAGCCAACCAAATCCCTACTTGCATGAACTCAGTGATGAGTCTATGCAGAGGACTCCTGGCACCTTCCTTGATTCACAGCAGTAGGAGCCTGGCACCAGCCCCACTGCCCAGCACAGCCTGGGGGTGGCTCAGGCCTCCCTGGAGAGCCCCAGCCCAGCAGGGAACAGCACTGCAAGGCCACCGCATTTCTGGCCTGTCATCTTCAGGGACAGGAGTGTCCTCCCAAGCCATTTCACAGCCCTGGGGCTGCTGCTCAGCTGCTCGGGCTGAAGTGGCCTCACAGCTGCTCTGCTGATGCTGTTCCTGCTGCTGGCCTCTCTGGTGCTCGGGCAGAAGCGACCTCGCAGCCTACACCGAGGCCATGAACCTGCTCCTGGCCCAGCAGCAGCAGAGACACAACAAGAACATCCATGAACCGGGAGGCTGCTGGTGGCACAGAACCTCCAGAGCAGGAAGTGACCTCACAGTTGGCAGCAGAGTTGTGTCCCCTCTTTTGGCCTATCAGGCACTCAGGGAGCTGTGACCTCACAACCTGCATCCAAGCGTTAGGCCTGTTCCTGTCCACTCAGCAGCAGAGACTGCAGTGACATCACAAGGACCTCCCTGAAAAGGATCCTCCTTCTGGCCTATCAGCTCCAGAGAAACATGTGACCTCCAATGAGAACCAGACCCTGATAGGTGTTGGCCTATCAGGTGCGCAGGCAGCAGTGACGTTGCAAGCACAAACTCCAGTCACATCCCTGGCCTGGTCTGGCTTCTCCTCACACAGAAGTGACCATGTCATTGACCCCCAGGGATGTAGGGAAGGTTTTTTCCTGGGATTTCCTTGCTTCTGCAGTGGCTTCTCAGAGCTGGGAGAGGGCCCAGGAGGCAGCAGGGCCTTGGCCCCAGCCACGTGTCAGCACCTTCCCCTCGTGAGCCGTGGGGCCGGTCCTTCCTCCTGCCAGACCTTTGACCAGTCAACTGGTCTTGAAGAGGGTGACAGGAGCCTGAGGTCTCCTTGACCATCCTGAGGACATGCTCCTCAGGGACTCCCAAAAGCACTGCTGGCTGCTTGTCCCCAAGCACCTGGCCCAGGAAGTGTGTGCAGGGGCACTGTCACAGCCACAGCTGTTGCAGTGCCATGAGGATCCTGCCCGGCCTGTTCTTCCAGCACTTCCTCAAACAACAGGCTTGGGAGGACCAGGAAGGACCATGTCCCACGTATGCCCATCCAGGTGGCTGAGGGAGCACCTTGGGGACTTGGTTTCCTTCAACACAAGGACATTCTGGGTGCAGCAGTTGGGCTGGCATTCGCTGGTCGCCCCACAACCCCCGGAGTCGAGACTGCTCCCCAGTGCTGAGGAGCTAAAAAGGAAAATCTGGTGCACAGAGAAAAGTAGGGAAATACTGCAGGTCTCCCTGAGGCCAGATGTTACAGGATCTGCTTCTGAGGGTGTTTCAGTGGTGGCTGTGATGTCACTCAGGTCCCTTGTGAGCCACACGTTGGAGGTATCTTGTAGCCTTCAGCCACCCAGGATTTTAAGGTCTCAGATGGAAATCTTTCTTTCAATGACCAAAAACTCCCCCTTGTCTGCAAGGGGTCTCTCAAATCCTGCCGTCTTCCATCTCTGAAGGAGTGTCAGGAGAAGACTCTCCTTCCCCCAGGTTCTTCTGGCCATGGAGGAAATGGCTTTACCAGAGAGGGAGCAAATCCACCCCTATTTGCAGATGTTTAGTGGAGGGACTCCTGGCCTGAATCCCCCCTCTTTTGATTCGTTTTTACTTTCTTCCTTCACCTCTCCCACAGAGATTTATCTTACTGTGTGGGATGTGCCATGGCCCATGGCATGAGCAGAGGGAGCCACATCCATCCCCACGGCTCAGGGCTGGGATCCTTGGCAGCTCAGGAGGGTCCCTGTCCCTTGGTTTCTCCAGGCCTTTGCTGTGAGGCCTTGTGCACACGTTTGCTTTCTCAGTGCTCTTTCCCGGCTGCCCAGATTATCACCGTGGCATTTCCCTGCACTCAGCGCTTTCTCCACAGTCTCGATCTATGTATTACACAAAGGGAAAAAATGGAGTTCAGGGTAGACTGAGGTGGGACCACGGGAAGTATCGCTGAAGAGCAGAGAAAGTATCAAGTAGCTCATAGTCACCCTCAGGACGTTCAGTCCTAACTCCCCCGTGAGCAAGCCTGGACCCATCTGGCTCCAGCCACTTGGCAACGGGCAGAAATGCCGTTTTCATCGTTGTGTTTGCAGCACCTGGGCACTCTGTTGGCCACACCGCTCTCTCCAGCATGGGCAGTCTGACAGTTCTGCTCTTCCTTTATTTTGCTCCTCTTTTTTTTTTTTGTCAGAGCTGCCAGGATTTTTTGTGTGTCCCACTGCACTTGCCCTGCTGCCTGCACTCTTGCTAGCACAACCCGGTGTAACAGTGGTTGTCTTTGCTACAGGAGCACCCTGCTGACTGCTGGTCACCTTCATATCCACCACGACCTTCCCCAGATCCTCCTTCTTGTCCTTCTTGAAGACGGATGCAATGTTTGGTGGAGGAGTGGGAAGGGCCGGGGACCAGGCAGTGGCTGCAGGGCTGTGCCAGCTCTTACTGCACTGCTGGTCCTTGCAGTGTGGGGAGAAGAGACGGGAGATGGGGCAGCATGGGGGTGGCAGCGGGGCAGGGGACAGTGGGGACTGCAGCGAGGGGTCATGGCTGGTGTTTCTGCAGCGCAGTGGCTGTCACATCCATCCAACATGCCAAAGTCCTGCACTGAGCCCAGGCAGGACCAGGCCATTTCCCTGGTGCCTGTTCCACCCTCCCAGCAGGATGGGGACATATGGGGAGGGCGCCCCACCCGTCCTAGTGCTCCGGGCCAGCTCCACAAGGCTGGCACAGCTTTGCCTGAAGGATCCCTTGGTCCTCAGCCAAGAGCTCGTGGCAAGAGCTCGTGGGGCAGGGCTGGGAGAGCTCTCCTGGGAGCTTCTCTTTCACAGGGGAGCGGTGAGGAGCATTGTGCTTCCACCTGTGCCTCATCCCTGCACCCACACGTGGCCCCATGACCCTGCTAGGCAGGCACCACACAGGGCAGTGGGGCCTTCAGGAGTGGGGAGAATCCCCCTGGCCCGGTCCCCATGACAGCCCTCGGTGACCCATCCACCCACAGCCCCCCTGCTTTGGCAGCCTCCCCCAGCACCTGGCCCCTGCCCAGCCCCGGCCATGTCCCACGTTGGGGATAGCACACCGTCATCCTCCAGGGTCTGGCTGGGAGAAAGGCCAGGCAGGGCTGCTTGTTCCTCTCGATACAGGCATGAGCCCAGCAGGACGGAGCTGGCCACGCAGTCAAATGTGCCCAGAAACCTGGGGTGCGTGGGCAGAGCTGGAAATGGCCGATGCGAGAGGCCAGTGTGTGACGCAGGCCCAGGGGCACCTCCCTGGTCAGCTCATGCAACCAAGGGCGCAGACTGGCCGTTCTCTCTTCTGCGCCCAACACGTCTTGGTTCCCCTCCATGAGATCTGGCTCTGTACCACAAACCCCCTCGACATGTGTCCTCATCTTTCCCACTCACACAGCTGAGCTGACGCTGGTGCTTTCCTCTCCCAGGCCCTCTCCAGCCCAGCCCAGCCTCTCCCCGCCTCTCCTCACCTCCTCGGCCCTCTCCCAAGCCCACCCAGAAGAGCAGCCCAGGCTGGGGGTGGACCCACAGCAGTGGTCCCCGCAGGGGGTGCAGAGCAGGAGGTGGGTGCAGCAGCTCCACTGGGTGAGGGGTGTGTGTCAGCTGCCCCATCAGCCTCCGGGCTGGGACTGGACCTAGTGGCACAAGCAGGCAGAGGACAGTGACACTCTGTAGCCCTTCTTCTTGTGTCCAGAGGATGCCCTACCCCCAGGCTACCTGCAGCCCACCGTGCCAGCCCCTCTCTCCAGGACAGCACAAGAGCCCCCGCCCTGGGGCTCCTCTGGCAGCTCCTGCTGCCCCAGGGGCTCAGCAGCCTCTCGTTGGATGACATGCAGAGAAACAGATTTCTCTTTCTCACTTATTCCTCCTTTCCAGCACACAACAGCTCCTTTCCACTTCTCTGGAGACATCCCTGCTCCCCAAAGAGCCCTTTCCCAGGGGGGTGCATTGGTGCTGGCCTGCCTGGCCATTCC
This sequence comes from Rhea pennata, assembly GCF_028389875.1. Lineage (NCBI taxonomy): Eukaryota > Metazoa > Chordata > Aves > Rheiformes > Rheidae > Rhea > Rhea pennata. Next base: position 3,086,909 of record NW_026907679.1, read on the forward strand.
TAGACCCTCCCCCATCCTCCCCATGAAGCCCTGAGCTGCTCTGCCAGTGCTGCTCTGCAGAGCAAGTGGCTGTGGGGCAGCAGGGCCACAGGTTGCCTCCACTCTGGCCATAGTGGTCATGATGGGAAGCAGACACAGCTGGATAGGTGTCATTGCACCATACAGCCCCTACCAAGGAGTCAGTGGCCGTGGATGATGCTCTGAGCAATCACAGGACATTTCAAATGGCTCAGGCTGTGTTCAGGTGTGTGGTTTAATGTAACACACGAATTTCATTGAAGGTGACAAGAACCACTCTCCAGGCTCTCTTCCCTGTTCCTGCAGGGTCCACACTGCCCCTCATCAGATTGCAGAGCTATCTATAGCCTTGGTTTTACCCTTTACCTTTGGATGACTGCCCTAGATTTTGTGAAGCTCCATTCACTGCTCACCCCAAGGCACATGGTGCCCCTGGAGATGCCCTGTGCTCTCCTGGGGGCTGCATGCTCTCTTCAGGAAGGATAGGCCTCTGTCGCCAGCCCTGTCATATTGGAGGTAGGGCCTGACCATTCATCACCTCCAGGAGCACCTGGCACCCACAAATGAGAGCTGACTCCAGTCCTCATGCCTAACGTATCGCCGATAAGCTCATCACCTTGAGATAAGCTCATCACCCTGGAGGGCCCTGGAAAAGCAACAAGTCCTTTCAAGGTGAAAGTCCTTGAGCACTTTTTAGACTGCACTTTGGAAGGAGAGCCCAACCTTCAAGTACTGAACTGAGGAAATTCTCTTTTATTTGAGTGAAGCCAACTCTGACAGTGGCAGGCACATTTACAGCAGGTATTTCAGACAGACAGACTGAGTTCGTGTCACTGGAGAAGAGATGAATTCAAACACTTCTGCACAAACATGATTTTTCACAGAGAGAATGTGAAAGCACAGGAGCTGTTTCAGAGAAATTAGAAGCCAACTGTGAAGGGGGATGGGCAGCTTACTTCTTCTGAACTAGGATCAGCTGAATCAGTTTATTCAGTGCATCTCTGAGCTCCTTGTTCCTCATGCTGTAGATGAGGGGGTTCACTCCTGGAGGCACCACTGTGTACAGAACAGCCACCACTAGGTCCAGAGATGGGGAGAAGACAGAGGAGGGCTTCAGGTAGGCAAAGGTGCCAGTGCTGATGTACAGGGAGACCACAACCAGGTGCGGGAGGCACATGGAAAAGGCTTTATGTCGGCCCTGCTCAGAGGGGATCCTCAGCACAGCAGTGAAGATCTGCACGTAGGACAGCACAATGAAAACAAAGCAGCCAAAGATTAAGCAGGCAGTAACCACAATAAGCCCAACTTCCCTGAGGTAGGATTCTGAGCAGGAGAACTTGAGGATCTGGGGGATTTCACAGAAGAACTGGTCCACAGCATTGCCTTGGCACAGGGATATTGAGAATGTGTTGGCAGTGTGCATGACAGCATTCAGAAACCCACTGGCCCAGGCAGCTGCTGCCATTTTGACGCAAGCTCTGCTGTCCATGATGGTCCAGTAGTGCAGGGGTCTGAAGATGGAAACATAGCGGTCATAGGCCATGACAGTGAGGAGAGAATACTCCACACCAACTGAAAAGAAAAACAGGAAGACCTGGGCAACACATCCTGAGTAGGAAATGGCCCTGGTGTTCCACAGGGAATTGGCCATAGATTTGGGGACAGTGGTAGAGATGGAGCTGATGTCCAGAACAGAGAGGTTGAGAAGGAAGAAATACATGGGGGTGTGGAGATGGTGGTCGCAAGCCACAGCTGTGATGACAAGGCCGTTGCCCACAAGAGCAGCCATGTAGATGCCCAGGAAGAGGGAGAAGTGCAAGAGCTGCAAATCTTGTGTCGCTGCAAACGCCAGGAGGAGGAAGCCGTTGAGGGAGCTGCTGTTGGACATTTGCTCTGGCTTGGTTTAGGGCACTGTCCAAGTAGGAAAAGACATTGATAAGTTAGAACAGGCTTCTCTGAGCAAAACCCACACCACTCCTCACAGCACCCTCCCCATACTTTCTCTCCCCTCTGCATTCGTTCAGTGCCCTTTCCTGACCTCTGGTTCATGCTGAGCATGCAGTGCCAGGGCCTCTGTCCATAGGCTGCACAGGAGTCATCTCTGCTCTGTTCAGAGGTGCAAATGGAGGTGTCAGACTGCTTTGTGTGTTTGCTGGGGATACCTGGGAATGGGCACCATGAGCTGAGTGATGAGGACTATGTACGGTGACTCAGTGGGAATAATGTCTTTTTTTCTCTGAGAAAGACAAATACATGGTAGCTGATTCTGAGAAAGAAGATCCTTGTGAGGGATTCATCTCTCCAGACCTTGCCCTCAGGAACAGGGGTTTCTGTATCTGGATCAGTCACACCAGCTCTCATAGAATCATAGAATTGGTAAGGTTGGAAGGGACCTCTGGAGATCATCTAGTCCACCCCTCCCCTGCTCAAGGAGGGTCACCTAGATCATGTTAGACAGGGTTGCATCCAGGTGGGCCTTGAAGATCTCCAGAGAAGGAGACTCCACAACCTCTCTGGGCAACCTGTTCCAGTGCTCCCTCACTCTCACAGTGAAGAAATTCCTTCTCACATTTGGGCAGAATTTCCCGTCGTTCCATTTTTGCCCATTGTCTTTTGTCCAGTCACATGGGACAACTGAAAAGAGTTTGGCCCCGTCCCCTTGACACCCTGCCTTCAGGTACTTATACACATTGATAAGATCCCCCCTAAGTTTTCTCTTCCCCAGGCTATACAGGCCCACCTCTCGCAGCCATTCCTCATAGGGAAGATGCTGCAGCTCTCTGATCATCTTTTTAGCCCTACCCTGAACTCTCTCCAGTAGCTCCATGTCTCTCTTGTACTGAGGAGCCCAGAACTGTACCCAGGACTCAAGATGAGGCCTCAGCAGGGCTGAGGAGAGGGGCAGGATCACCTCCCTCAACGTGCTGGCAACACTCTTCCTAATTTACCCCAGGAGACCATTGGTCTTCTTGGCCACAAGGGCATATTGCTGGCTCATGGTCAACTTCTCATCCACCAGCACTCTCAGGTCCTTCTCTGCAGAGCTGCTTTGCAGCAGGTCAGTCCCCAGCTTGTTCTGGTGCATGGGGTTACTATTCCCTAGGTGCAGGACTCTGCACTTGCCTTTGTTGAACCTCATGAGGTTCCTTTCTGCCCAACTCTGCAGCCTGTCCAGGTCTCTCTGAATGGCAGCACAGCCCTCAGGTGTGTCAGCCACTCCTCCCAGCTTGGTATCATCAGCAAACTTGCTGAGGAGGCACTGTGTCCCTTCATCTCACTCTGCCAAGGGAGAGAAACAGTGCAGTGAAGGCAGAGGCTGACCAAACACTTTCCAGATGTCTTTGTCCCAGTGAGATGGTCCCTGCTCTCATGTCAGTTTACCTCCTTCACTCTTTCTCCAGGCCCTGGAGCAGCAGTGGAAGTGAGTCACTCTGGGGTACACATCTTGTAGCAATTACCTCCACTCATTTTGTAGAAAGACTGTGAGCATTTAAACACTGGTTTTCTCCAGAAAATGGGCTGCAGTGGAGTGGTCTGTTTCTGTATTTCCAGAGTTTTCGGATGCCTCCATCAAACCATGGGAACATTTTTTGATGCAGTAGAAGTCTTTGGCATTAAAGGTACTCTCAGCATGATCTCTCGTGTATCCCAAGGGGAAAAAAGGGCTCATGAGGACTTTGTATGTCTGGTCTGTGCATGAGTTTTGCCCCTCACTGCTCAGTGTTTGCACCTCTCTCAGCTAAAGGACAGTCACACCCAAATTACTCTAAGAAAGAAATGAGATGGAGTTGAGAGTGGAGGAGTTCAGTTTCAAAGTGAAGATTTCCAAGTTCCTCCCTCTCAGCCCACGTATGGAGAGAGTGCTCTTCAGAGCATTTGGTGAGGTTTCTGACTCACATGAAGGGCACAAGGACTCTCAGCTCTCACTCATATGATACAGGAAAGCTGTGCTCTTCTGGAGGGCAGCTTGCAGCCTGGCAGGACTCCCCAGAGAGACAGTCAAGAGTGCTAACAACAGGAGAGTCAGATCACTCCCCCACCAGATGAGATGTCTTGCTGCCTGGAAAGGTGGAAGAGGACTTGGACACATGCCCCTGCAATGAAACTGCTATGAAAACAGCTCCACACAGGACCCACAGGGTCAATGCCCTAAATGCAGCTGAACTCCCTCCTTCAGCCCATAGAGCATGAGAGCAAGAACCAGAGCAGCACAGAGAGATAGAGAAGCAAGGAATACTGTTACCCTCCTACCAAAGGGAAAGCAGTGAGAGACAGACAAGCAGTCTGGAAAGCTTTCTCCTCACCCAGCTGAGCACATGACCTCCCAGATGGCAACATCACAGGACAGTTGCTCCCACTCCTTTGTTGCATAGTGGGAAATAGGCACATCGCAGGAGAACTGCACCTCTCCTCTGCTGGAGCTCGGGCTGCTGAGGAGGGTGCTCATGCCCTGGACCCCGGGCCCTGAGGGCAGAGGCTCTGCTTGTGGGAGAGGAGAGACAGGGGGCTTAGTTAGAGGAAGATGTCTGCATTGAAGGGGATGACAGGGAGGTCTCCAAATTCCCCTTCCCCCCAACACACACAACATTTATGCTTCTCATTTCCTCTTATTCACTCATCATATCTTAACTGCTTGGAGCTTTTCCTCCTGGGAGCTGCTTTTCTCTCCTAGGTCTTTTCCCAGCCAGCACTTAGCAAACAGTAGGAAAATGCAAGGCCCAGGAAAGCACTTATCTTTAAGGTAACCCCTGTCCCTGCCTTGATTGTCCTCTAATAAAGGCCTATTGAAAATATTCTGGGGTGAGCTGGAGCTGAGAGCAGCCCTGACCCACGCAGCACCCTCGCAGCAGGAGAATGAACCTGCCCTGCCAGGGGTCACTCCTCCCATGCAGAGCTTCTCCCTGCACTGCTGTTGGGAGTCTCCTGGACAGGCTGAGCGCTGACCCTGGAGGGCAGCAGAGTCACTCCACTGGACACACAGCACACTGAGGCACAGGGATATTGCTCTGAATTACATCGCTGGGTGGAGCTGGATGCACTCTGGTTTCACATCCCTGCACTGGCCCTGGAAGGAAGTAGCTGTGATGTCCTGTCCCTCTGATCACTTAGCAATGAATGCCTGCTCTAAAGCACCACCTGATCCACACAGGAGAAGCTGGGAGAGCTGCCCTGAGAGACCCTTTCAGCTTTGGAAGGTGTCAGATCCAGAAGAACCCAGTAGGAACCACAGTAGCAATGTGGCCCTGCAACCAGAGACTTACTGTGTCAATGGCTGTGAAGATTCCTCCCTGTAGTGAGCTCTCAGCTGTCCTCCCTTTCCCAACTGTCTTTAGCTTCTGAGTTACTCATCTCATGCTGGTGCCTGCAGGCCGTGCCCTTAGTCTTGCTGCTCCTTTAAGAGGAGCTGCTCCTGGACAGAGCTGTCTCTCTGTAACACCTGCCAGGCTGCCATGGGTCCTGTGCTCCCAGGAGCCAGACCCAGCTTAGCAGCAGAAGATCAGCGAAAGATGTGACTTTCGCTGTCTGCTGTGCACCCTTACGATGTTCCTCGGGCTCCAGGGCTGCCAGTTGCTGAAAGGCCAAGAGGTCACCCCCGAGAAATGTCCACTGAAGTAGACTAAAGTAATCACCAATGGTCCCTGTCTAAACCATGGGGAGAAACTGAGTCGAACACTGCAGTTTGCCTCATACAGAACAGTTTTCCAAGAGAGGTGGAAATGTCTCTCTCTAGAAGGCCCTGTTCCCATCTCATAAGAAGACAGGACACCAGCACCAGGACAAGAAGGAAGTTCGTTTCCTTATGCTTCAGGGACTGATTTACAGGAGTGAATCAATATATCTAATGCCCACTGAGAAACCCCTGGGATGGAGTGTGATTCAGGACCCTCCCATGCACTCCACAAACTCACAGGACATGAGATTCACCTTGCGCAAGTTGTAGTGTGCACTAAAATGCCTGTCTGCATGGGACAGAGGGCCCTGGACAGGCAGGAGGAATGAGTTGCCAGGAATCTCATGAAATTCCACAAGGATAAATACCAGGTTCTTGCACCTGGGACAGACCAAGACATTGCAAAGATACAGGCCGGGGACTAGGCTGTCATGGAGCAGCTCTGCTGAGAAGGACCTGGGGGTCCTGGTGGGCAGAAGGCAAAATATGAGACAATTGTGTGCCCAGGTAGCAAGGAAGGCCAAGGGTGTCCTGGGCTTTGTGAACAGGAGCACAGACAGGAGATTGGTGGAAGCGGTGACCCCTCTCTATTACTCACTCCTTTAGAGCAGGTGTACACTTCTGCATGCACTTTGGGGCTCCTTGGTCCTATAAAGATGGTGATAACTGGGAGCAAGTTCAGCAGAAGGCCCCGAAGGTGGTCTCAGAGCTGGAGCACTAGATCTGTGAGTGAGCAGGGGTTGTTCAGCCTGGAGAAGAGATGCCTCTGGAGGGACCTAATATCAGCCTTCCAGTACCTAAGAGGAGGCCCTGAAGAAGATGAAGCAAGGCTATTTATCATGGTCCATGCTGCAAGGACAAGAGACAATACCTTCCCATATAAACATCCCACCCATGTTTACTCATCCCCATTGGCCCTGGTTTTGTTTGCTTTATACCCTCACTTGGTATTTCTGAGATTATTGCCCTGTTAAGTCCTATTTGAGGCAGGAATTCCATTAAACTAGAACCTCCTTTTATTACTTGTGCTGTCCTGCAATTCTATTTGTTGCTACCTTCTTAGAGGCACCACAAGTCAGCCTGAGCCCTCTGCACATGCACATTACAAGCTCGTGTTCCCGAGCTTCATTCTGGAGGATGTTGAGAAACCTGTGTATTCAGCCAACAGAAACCTCATGAAGTTTTACAAGGAGAAGGGTTACTCCTGCACCCGGGGCAGGGTAACTCCATGCTTCAGGGCAGGTTGGGACCTTATCAGCTGGGAAGTGCCCCTGAGGGGAGGGGCCTGAGTGTTATGAGAAATGCTACATGAGCCAGTGAGGCACAGTCATTGCGAATAAGGCCAAATGACCGTGAGCTGCATGAGGAGGAGTGTGGCCACCCACACAAGGGGAGCCATTATTCCCCCACAGCTCAGCCCTGGGTTGATGACACCTGGAGTAGTGTGTCCCTGAATGGGTCTCCCAGGCACTTGTTTTGGTAGTGAGAAGCAGCACAAGTAAGGGAAAGAGTCACAATCTGCAGCTTGGGAGGTTCAAACCAGACATTAACAGGAATCAGTGTCACTCGAAGAGCAGTGCTGTGGTGGAAAAGCTCACGCAGAGGGACTCTGTGATCAGCCCCTGGCTCTGTGTTTCAAGGAACAGTCAGTGAGGACAGGGAGACATAAGTAACGGGAGGGAGATCCCGACGTGGGAGCAAGGTGGGGAAGCGTCTTGGATGTCTGCTGTCTGCAGGCACCCAGCAGGAGGTGTGGGACACTGTAGGACAGTCTGGTGGAGATAGTGGAGGGCACTGGCATGCAGTAGAGCCTGAAAGAGCAGAGGTCTTTGTTTTGTGGCTGTTGTCTCTGTCACTGAGGCCTACCAGGAGACTTCATGACCTCACTGTCCCCTTGCCTACCAGAGGACCCTAGGAGGTGTTGTGTCATGGTTGGGCACTTGAGCTTGCACATCTCCACCTGCACAGTGCCCCAGGAGCAGCCCTGGGCAACTTATAGGGGAAAGGATCTCCCTTCTCAGGAGCTGGGTGTCTGCGATCGGCCATTTTGCTTGATAAAACACGTCAAGGGGAGATTCGGCATCAGAGTCACCTGCACGTTGCCTTCGCCTACCTGTAATCAGTGCTTCCAACTTCCTGCTCTAATCAGTCCCTGGGGAGTCTTTCTTGCTAACGGCCCTCAGTGGGACCCACTGATGCTGTGTGTAACTTTGGGCTCTGCTTCTGACTTTGACTTGAATGTTTTGTTCAGTCTCCTCTCAGTAGCTGAGGTTGGTGGACTCAGCACCAAATACACCATGCAGCTCATTAAAATGCAAAAAAGCCCTGGGGAACCTCTCTCTCTCTGGAATTTTCTTCTAGTCTTGTATGGTTAATTGTAGAGGTTTCAGGAAAGGAGACTTTAACAGCATGGAAGTATTTCTACTTTAAAAATTTTATTATTGTCATTATCATTATTATTTTTCAAGTTAAAGACTAAGTGATAGCAACATTCTCCAGTCGATACTGATCCAGAGTGTCCCCTAATGAAGTCCAGACATGTAGGAAAAGCAGTGTCCCAGTGGTCAGGCATCATTCACACAGTCTTCCTCTCCATCTCCCCAACCCTACTATTGCTCTCATCAGCCACCTGGGACTTCCATCACTCTTGCTAAAGCCAAACTTTTCCCACCAAAGTTTTCTAACTCAACTGTACAGCTCATATGCCCCAATTCCCACTTGCTTTCCTTAAACAACTAGTTGCAGACAGACGTAGAGGTTTTACATTTTGTTTAATTGCAAACAAACAAAGAATAAAGCATGACAGAGTTTCATAAAAAAAAAAACACTCCTCCACACTATGCTAAGTCTGAGCTGCCTCCAATGAGGTCCACATTCCACAAGGGACAGCCTTACTAGAAACCGTTTGGAGAGATAAGAAATGATAGATATGATCACAATTAAGGACACGGCTAAAGGGAAAGATGAGCAAGCATAAAGCTCCCTGAAGGGCAAATCAGCAGCTCGCTATCTGAATGAACCAAGAGTAAGGGGAGGAGGAAAACTGGAAACAACAGAAAATTACAATTTCCACCAGAGTGCTGTAAAGGTGATGGTTGAAATTGTCCATTTAATCAAGGGATGTGGAAAATGGAGAGCCAATGCAGCTCCTGAGGGGTCCTGGGCCATGCTGGGGGGCGTGCTGCTCTTGGGGATCTCTGACTGTGCTGTGCTGCTCTACAAAAGCCTGTGCTGAGACAAGGAGGATCAGGAAGGTTGGTGGTAGGGATGTTCCCAAGCTCCAGCAGCTGCAGAGGTGGGAGCCGGTCACCTCCCAGATTTCTGAATGAGTCAAAATGCAGGTGCTGAGGCACTGCACTGCCTTACAGGCTCTGCACTGGAGTCTGGGCAGCAACACTGCAGCATGTGGGCACGTCCTGAGAAGCCCAGGGTCAAAAATGTGGGAGATGCAGGGAGCCAGGACTGTACAGTCCCTTGAGAGAACCAGGATGCTTGCAGGTACCATGGACTGTACTCAGGAGAGAAGCACTGCCCTGAGGCAATGCTGAAAAGCCCAACTGAAGAGTGAAAATAGCTTTCCGCACGCCCAGCCAGAAGGAAAGCTGGGCATAATTCATGGGAAATGGGAAAACTCCCCCAGGTTTGCTACTTGGCCTCATCCATGGCTTTGGAGCATAGCATGCACCAGGGTCCTCAAGAAAGCCTTCCGATGGATGTGTGATAAGGACATATTTACTGTTTTCTGGCTTATGATCACTATTTTAAGGACCCCAGACCCAGCTGAGGACTTCTGAAATGAACGAGCCTGCTTTGATGCCAATGGAGGAAGGCTGCGTCCTGCTCTGTATTGTCCTACCTCCTGCTTCTATGAGGAGAGCAACACACAGCAGAAACACACGATTTTGATCCTGTCCTTGGAAAATGCCAAACCCCAAACTAATCCCCCAAACCCTAGATAACTGCAGAGGTCTCCTCTGTGCAGACACTTGTCGGTGCAGGGCTGAGAGTGCTGGTGGATGACAGATTGACCATGAGCCAGCAATGTGTCCTTGTGGCCAAGAAGGCCAATGGTCTCCTGGGGTGCATTAGGAAGAGTGTTCCCAGCAGGCCAAGCGAGGTGATCCTGCCCTTCTCCTCAACCCTGGTGAGGCTTCATCTCGAGTACTGTGTCCAGTACTCAAGGTGGCTCAAGCCACCAGGGAACCCAGCACTGCCTGACCCCTTTCCTCTTGCAACCTGCAGGAACATGAAGGTCTTCAGAGAATGGGGGGAAAAAAATCCAAAAGACGCGTTAGAGTTGGGGGAAATAAATCTTTCCTGGGCCCAGCAGGGGACCACTGGGTGCTCAAGGGGTTGAGTGAGAGTGATGACACTTATGATGTGCAACCATGCTGACAGCATATCTTCATATGCCATTTCCTGTGTTGACTGGGTGCTGCATCTGGCACTGAACAAGCTGTGTATGGGGAGCTTTTGGAAAAGACTCCAACAGCCTTCTCCTCCTGCCAGAGGAATGACCGCAGTCTGTGAAGGACCAAGGTTACAGGCAGCTTTGAATCTGAGCCTGCTCGGAGCAGGAACTGGGGCATACGACCTCCAGAGAACTCTTCCAGCACAAATTCCTCCACCATCCTGTGGCTGCACAAGGGCTGCATCAGGTGTGAGATTCAGCCTGTTGCCTTCCCAACAGGAAATGCCTGGGCACAGTCTCCACTCCCAGAGGAATGGCTGCTGAGAGTGGTGGGTGGTGTCCCTGTCCTTTCCCACACGAGGCATGCACAGGGCAGCAGTGCCCAGCAGTGCAACGTGAGTATGGCAACAAACCCTGCAAGCCTGCTTGCTTTGGCCTCTTTGGGACAGCTCATCTGATGGGGCTTAGAAGAGACCTGGAGCTGGAAGAAGCTTACTGTCCACTGCTTCTCAGAGAGTGAAAGCACTGCCATTGCTGTCACTTGCCACTGCTGTCTGTGTCTCTGGAGGTATCCCAGGCAGAAGAGGAACTGCATCAGCAGTTTTTCCAAAGCATGGTGTATGGGAAAATGCAGAAGAATGTCAAGAAGACAGGTGATGGAAGGTATCCAGCCGGTTCTGTGGGAAAGGAGCATCAACAAGGCAGGTTGACCCCTAGTCGTGATCATCCTGCTGGGCCTGTGCCAGCGTGGCACTACACCTGGTCTTTGAATCAGAATTACCGGTGAGCTCCTTACGTGTGCAGTGCGTGTGTATAGTACATAAAAATCCCTTCTAGTGCCCCCCGCAGCGTTCCTCAGCATGGGCCGATGCTGAGAGTCCCCTTGGATTCCCCCACACCTTTATTGACTCAATCAGGAAGCTGCTGGGAAATCCGCATTTAGACGCAGAGGTAATGAATGTTCAGTGTTGACCACAGTGTGCCTCGTGTTTGTGTTTGTGTCCCTGCTGGGGGTCCAGGCATTGCCTCCATCTTGCTCTTACAATTGGCGCAGTTGGCAGGATACACAACCACAATGTTGTGGCTGAGGAGAGCAAAGATAACTGGAAACCTGCTGGAAAGACAGGACAGCTAGGCACAGACAGTGCAGGAGGCCCCTGCAGAGCACTGATGATAACGTCTTGACACAGGTGGTGGAGGAGCCACCGAGGAGGGGTGTCCGACTGGACCTTGTGCTAACCAACAAAGAAGGACTGGTTGGAGATGTGAAGGTTGGGGTCAGCCTTGTCTGCAGTGACCACGAGATGGTGGAGTTCAGGATTCTACATGGAGGAAGGAAGGCAATAAGCAGGATTGCACCCCTGGTCTTCAGGAGAGTGGACTTTGGGCTCTTCAGAGACCTACTTGGAGGAATCCCATGGGTTAAGGCCCTAGGAGGAAGGGGGTTCCAGAAGAACTGGCTAGTATTCAAGCATCACTTCCTCCACGCTCAAGAGTGGTACATCCCAAGGAGAAAGAGGTCCAGCAAAGGGGGTAGGAGACCTGCATGGATGGGCAAGGAGCTCCTGGCAGAAGTCCGACAGAAGAAGAAAGTACAGAAAAAATGGAAAAGGAGACAGGCCATTTGGCAGGAATATAGGCATGTTCTCAGAGTGTGCAGGGATGTGCAAGGAAGCCCTCAAGAATCTGGGAGCCTGGAGATGAGACTTTCCCTTGGTTCAGGAGGATTGGATTAGAGATCATTTAGGCGGACTTAACATCCACAGATCCATGGAGCCTGATGGGATACAATGACAAGTACTGAGGGGGCTGATGGATATTATTGCGTGGCCGCTCTCCATCACCTTTGAAAGGCCGTGGAGAACTGGAGAGGTGCCTGAGGACTGGAAGAAAGCCCGTGTCATTCCAGTCATCAAAAAGGACAAGAAGGAGGACCCAGTCAACTATAGGCCAGTCGGCCTCAGCTCTATTCCTGGAAAGGTGATGGAATAGCTCATTTGGGATATCATCTCCGAGCATGTGGAAGAGGAGAAGGAGGTTAGGAGTAGTGAGCATGAATTCATGAGTTCCCCAGGTTCAGTACTGCGGCAAGCGTTGTTCAACTCATTCATCAGTCACCTGGATGAGGGGACAGAGTGCTTCCTCAGCAAGTTTGCTGATGATACCAAGCTGGGAGGAGTGGCTGACACACCTGAGGGCTGTGCTGCCATTCAGAGAGACCTGGACAGGCTGGAGAGTTGTGCGGAGAGGAACCTCCTGAGGTTCAACAAGGGCAAGTGCAGATTCCTGCACCTAGAGAGAAATAACCCTAGGCCCCAGTACAAGCTGGGGGCTGACCTTCTGGAGAGCAGCTGTGCAGAGAAGGACCTTGGAGTGCTCGTGGATGACGAGTTGACCATAAGCCAGCAATGTGCCCTTGTGGCCAAGAAAGCCAATGGTCTCCTGGGGTAAATTAGGAAGAGTGTTGCAGCAGGTCGAGCGAGGTGATCGTGCCCCTTTATTCAGCCCTGCTGAGGCCTCATCTCAAGTACTGTGTCCAGTTCTGGGCTCCTCAGTACAAGAGAGACATGGAGCTACTGGAGAGAGTCCAGCGTAGGGTTACATAGATGATCAGAGGGCTGGAGCACCTGCCCTATGATGAATGGCAGCCAGAGCTGGGCCTCTTCAACCTGGCGAAGAAAGGACTGAGGGGGGATCTGATCAATGTGTACAAGTACGTGAAGGCAGGGTGTCAAGGGGATGGGGCAGAACTCTTTTCAATGGTGCCAAGTGACAGGAGAAGAGGCAAAGCGCACAAACTGAAACACTGGAAATTCCTTGTGAATGTGGGGAGGAATTTCTTTCCTGGAAGAGTGACAGAGCCCTGGAAGAGGTCGCCCAGAGAGGTTGGGGAGTCTCCCTCTCTGGAGATATTCACAACCTGCCCGGATGTGATGCTGTCTAACATGGTCTAGGTGACCCTGGTTGAGGAGGGGGCTTGGACTGGATGATCTCCAAAAGTCCCTTGCAACCGCGACCATTTTGTGATTCTGTGGTTGTGCACAGGCACCCCAGTGTGTGCACACCCATCCGGGCAGGGGCTCAGGGAGAGCAGCTGCCTGGCCCCAATGTGGGGCTCCAAAAGCACCCATGAACCCAGGAGTCCTGAGTCTCTGGGGCAGGAACCCACCCTCACTCCCTGAGCTGGGCACAGCACCCCAGTGCCCGAGCTGCCTGGCCTCCTCGACCTACTGCCCCAGCCCCAGACTGAGCCCTTTGGGACAGGGCACTCACCAAGGCCCCACAATAGCCTACTGTCTTCTGCCTCTCCAAAGCCCTGGTAGGGGGCTGCAAGTCTAGGAGATGCTGCCAGGCAGAGCCCCGTTGTGCAGTCACTGTCTGAGGAGAAGGGACCTGGAGACACCTGCCCTCATAAATACCCTTCCCCACCCCCCCCCACACACAGAGGCTAGTTTTGTTGACTGCATTTATTGATCATTGGGGGAAAATGGTCCCGGTCTCCTGAGGATCACGTGAGGCATCCAGGGATGATCATCTCCTCATGCCGCTGGAGGGGGACAGGGCAGGGGGTCATCCACAATGCCAGACTTCAAGGACAGGGCACAGATTGTTAATCCAAATTCTGCTGGGAGAAGGGAGAGGTCATCTCCCCACCAGGTCCCTCTGAAATGCTTGGGAGAAGGAGAAGGGGGTTGGAGCCCCCAGTGGCCCCAGGGCAGGGCTGGGATCTCCTTGGTCTATTGAAAACCCAGAGAGGCTGCTGCTGGTCTACGTGGCAGTCCTGGAGGTCTGTATAGACCACGGAGCCCTGCCCCATCCATACAGTGACCCTGGGGGTCTGTACAGCACCCAGAGCACTAACAGCACCCAGGCCATACTGTTGCCCTGCTGGCCTGTGTGGCCCCACTGAGCAAAGGGGTAGGTGGTGTGTGGGGAGGTGGCTCTGTGCAGCTCTCCCCTGGGGCAGATCTGTCCTCCCACCCAGGGCCAGGTTCTCCCCACCCCAGAGGGCTCTGGGATCCCCTCAGGTCAAGGATCCCTTGGAGGGCTGGGGATGCCCCAGTGCTGCTCACCTAGGCCAAGTGGGCTGCAGCCTGGTGTCTCTGGTGCAAGGGCAGCTTCAGATGCTGTGGAGAAAGGGAGTGTTAGGGACACATTGGGGTGAACTGGGTTGACCTGGGAGGCAGGGGAAAGCCCTGGGAGCCCTGGGGAATGGGGTCTCCGGGGAAAACACTGTACTACGTGCATGTGCACAGGGTTCCAATGGCCACACTGGGCTGCAGTGTGGTCTGCTGAGGCACACTGGGTGCACGGGAGTAGCCTAGTAGAGGAGGGGAGGGGTAGGATCTTGGGCCTACAGGAGCTGTGATACCTACCAGAGCCCTCTCCTCTCGCACGAGGTCTACCTGCAGCAGGAAAGAGACAATTAGTCTGTGCAGGACACCAGCATGTCCCCAGGTCCCAGCTGTAGACAGGGGGGACCAGACCCCCTCCAGTTCCCCGCGCTAGCTGCACCGCAAGTGCACCCTGTTACTTACTGGCACAGCAACATCTCCATCTACAAGCTGACCAGCATCTCCCACTGCCTAGGCAAGAAGAAGCATGTGTCAGTCTGGACTGGGCTGCGGTGATTTCCCCATTACACCCTGCCCCAAGGCTCCCCCTGGTCTGACTGGGGGCAGGGATGGGCTTACTTGTCCCTCTGCTCCTTGTATACCTGTGTCCTACCCAGGCCAAAAACAGGAATAGGGATGGGGGGTTGCATTTGGGGGCCCAAAGGGAGGGAATCTGGCACCTGCAAAACAAGGAAGGTGGCTATCAGGTGGATGGTGGCAAGGAGATGTGATATGGAGGGACCTAAATGCAGGGTCTGGAATGGTGGGGGCCTAAGGGGAAGGGATTGAGGCCCCCAGAGCATGGTATTGGGGATTGTGAAGGGACAGGATTGTGGGATATTGTAGGGAGGGCTCTGGGATGCAAACGGAAGGGACTTGGAGAGGGCAAGAAGGGTGACGGGGGTGAGCTGAGCACAGCGGATTGGGGGAAGCCAAACCAAGGGCTTTGGGGGACTGGAGGGGTGGGAGTTGGTAGCCTAGGTGAAAGAAGGTGCATTTGAACAGTACAAGGACCCACTGGGGGGAATCAAAGGCAGAGGACTGTGGTGGGGACTGAAAGGAGGTGTCTGGGGGAGACTGAAGGCAGGAGGTTCAGGAGTGTTGGCTGGAGGGAGATCAAGGGCACGTGGTCTTGGGGAGACAGAAAAGAGGGGATAGAGATCTCCAGAATGAAGAGATTTCTGGCCTCCCAGAGAGGGAGTTCTTGCCTCCTCTCCATCAGAAACAAGAGCCATAAGGGTGGTGAAAAATCCCACCTCTGTTCCCCACCCAGGGCTCCCCTGTGGTGTCTGGAGAGGAATCTCCAGGCTCTTTAAGAGCCCCAGACTCCTACCTGGGACCTGACGTGGCCATCAGGACACTTACCGGAGAGTTCAACACAACACCTTTGTCTTCCACCTGAAGCGGCCCCACTTGCTGGAGAGACAGGAGAGGGTCAGGGTGTGAGAAGGACCCAGGAGTCTGGGGATGGGTCCACGTTCCACACTGGGCTGGGACCAAGCTGTTTGGGGGGGCACTGTGACTGCCACAACGTCCACCTGGCAGCGGAGAGCCATGGCCCCGGAGGCTATAATAGCCACAGCGGCGCTGGCAGGGCCCCAGCAAGGATTTTCCCCCTCCTCTCATCTCGGCTCAGCTCATTGCACTCATGTCAGGGGGCTGCAGAGGAGGGACCAAGCTGGAGATGGAGACCCATTGGTGAACCCCATTTTGAAGGAAATAGCACCAAAGAAGTTTCTGGCCTAGTTCCCCACCAGGCCCCTGCAGCAGCTGTGTGTCCCTCTGCCCTCTGCAGGCCCAGGAAAGCCCTGGCCCTGCAGCCACCCCCAGCCTTGAGCTCATCACCGTGGCTTTGGGGCTCACCAGTGCATCTGCTGAGTAGCACAGGATGGCAAGAAGCAGGGCCACGCTAACCACTGCGACCTTCATCTTCCTCCCAGGTCTGGAGAATCCTGGATGAGGCTGCAAAGGGTGAGGAGCAAATTTATACTTCCCAGGACTCCCCGTTGCTGCCTTCCACCCCTGTCCCAAGAGCCCTGGGGCAGCATGGGTCTTGGCAGCTACAACCACCCTGGCAGCCATCCCACCCTTGGCACTGATCCCCCTGCCTCCGGCAACAACACAGCCACCTTCCCTGGCACCAATCCAATATCCTGCATGTGGCATCTTTGTGGAGAAGGACCCAGGTGTCCGGGATGGGCAGGGGACTGTGCCCCTGTGACAGCTGGACTCCCTGCAGTGGCATTCTCCTGCCCAAACCTGTTCCCTTCCTCACAGCCCCACAAAGTCACATTCCCCCAGTCTCCCAGGGCCCACATCTCCCTCCCTGCTCCTTGTCTCCCAGCACCCCTCACCTCCCAGGACAGTTCTTCCCCCCAGGGCTTCCCCAGAGCTGTCGCCAGCCTGAAATCTGGGGTCTCCAAGCAGAGCCATGCCTGGCCCCCTCTCCAGATCTTTGGGGTAATGGGGTGCTGAGACTGAGTCCTTTTCTAGGGGTACTGAGGACGGTGGGAAATGGGGAGCCTTTGAGGGAAGGGTACTTAGACACATGGGCAATGTGGACACCACAGTGACTGGGCACTGAAGGTCAGTGGGAGTCCTGGGGAGGAGGCTCTGGAAATGAGGAGCACTGGTGAGTGGTGGGCACTGGGAGAGCAGGGGTTGTTGGGCTTGGAGCAACTGCTGAGGATGGTCTCAGTGCCCAGCTCCAACTCACCTCAGCTCCATTGCACTGGGGCCCCAAACTGGTCCCAGGCTCCAGCTGCAGCCTCCTCAGAGCACAGCACAGCACAGCACAGCAGAGCAGAGGAGGAATCAGAGGGGAATAGTCCCTGTCCTGGACCTGCCACTGACTAGAGACCATGCCCTCCCGGACAGCCAGGTCCTTCTCTGAAGAGCTGGCCATGCCCAATGACTCCCAGCACCCTGTCTCCAACTAGGCTCCAGCACCAGCCTCTTCCCTGGATGGTACTCAACCAGGACTCTGTCTCTTCCCCACGGAGTGTCCTTTCAATGCCCTGGTCCCCTGCAAAGGCCTCCGCTGTCCCCAAGCAGGATGCGGCTCTTCAGAGGGCACGCAGTGAAGCAGAAGATTGTCCCCGGGCAGCCACTCAGAGATAATTGTGCCCATGGAGTGTCTCTGATAAGCCGTGTGTGCCCAGGGCTCCGGGCACAAGGACTCTATTCAGGGAGCTGGCCGCCTCTGGAGAGGGCCCATGGGCCTGACCTGGAGGTGGGTGCGGGCTGGAGGGGTAGAACCGCCCGGATGGCTCGGTTTCCAGTGGTCTAGCTCCTGGTATGCACTGCCTGTCAGCTCTGAGACATCTCACCACAGGTCAAGGCTTGCAGAGAGCAACCGCACTAAAATTTATTTGGGAAGTATGTGAGGGAATAAGGTCACTTTTTCAGGGAAATGACTCTGCAAGAAAAATGGGCAACCTTCAGATCTGGCGTAACCCTCCGTTTAGTGCTCTTGACCCTTGCTAGTGAGGGTTCAAGGAGGCAACACAAGCAGCAGTAGCTATGCCTTGAGGTTCCAGTGCTTCAGAGCACTAGAAGAAGTTGCCCAGCGAGACTGTTGAGTCTCCTTCTCTGGAAATATTCCAAACCCGCCTGGACATGATCCTGTACAATGTGCTCTACATGACCCTGCTTGAGCAAGGGAGCTGGACTAGATGATCTCCAGAGGTCCCTTCCAACCTCAATCGTTCTGTGGCTTGGTGACTTTTAAAGTCTCCTCTCAGCTTTGCATCGTTATGAATGAGGCAACTCTTCATGTTTTACTATCCCAATATTCTACTGCAAAAAAAAAAAAAAAAAAAAAAAAAAAAAGAAAAGAAAATAAAGAAAAAGAAAGAAAAAGAAAAAGAAATACGCATTTTTGGATACTACTGAATTGGCTTTTGCTTCTGTAGATGTATGATGTATATGCTTATGTATCTCTAGTTCACATCAGAGCAGGGCAGACAGGGCCTCCCTGAAGAGCACTTTAATGTCAAGTGAGGACCGAATGCAATCAGTTTGCTTTGGACTTCTCTCAAAAAGAGTCTTGACCTGTCTTAAGCCAATATTCCTCAATTATGGCCATGCATACACTTTATTAATTATGTTCACAATAACTTCAGAAGACAAATAGTGTCACAGCCTATTTAAGTACAAGCAATAATTCAACACTTTGTAACTCAGCTTTCCAGCAAATAACGCAAAAAGCAGAGGCAGTCAAAATGAAAATTTTCCAGTCGACTGCTTCCTTTCTGGACAATTTCCAAAGCAAATATTTGAGTGAGTGCTGGGTTGCTTGAGTCTTTTCACAAGCAATCCACAGCAGCCCTCCTTGTTATGGTAAGCCTCCCATAAAGACAAGAGCAAACATCCATCCTGCAAGAAGTAATCTTGCAAAATGACATATAATGTTTCATGAAATAAGCCGACTGATTTAAAGCTCTTGTGAGCCATGTCTCAGTGTCTTTCCTTTATCTCTTTTCATCTGGATAAAACTAGACAGAGTCTCTCTGAAGTCATGATGGAGTCTGTATCATGAGGGGAACTAAAATCAGTATGACAGCTCAGATCCCTGAAGCTAGGGAAAATCTCCCACTAGGTTCAAAACCTAAACCAGTTTTTCACTACCAGCCTTTGGTTCCAGTCTTGGGTGTCATCAAAAGAAATTATTTGCATGCACTCACAGATGGAGCAAGCCCAGAGTATTTTACTCTTAGACAGGTGACACAGGCTGCTGGCTGTTTTTAGGAGGGAGTAAGAAATGAGAACCAGCATGATATATTGAATTACAGTGACACTTAGTAAACAGAGGAGGAGTTTACAGAGGAACGTGCAGTCTCAAGGAGGCATTCATGGCTCTGCTGTGGCAATTTTGATCTCAGGCCACCTTCCTGCAGGACAACTAGGCACCTGAGACAGTGCAGGAGCATTTTACCAGCCGTAGCCAGCACCTTCCCTGTGGAACAATTAAGCTGGAAAGGACGATCGGGAAGAAAATCTTGGCTGGACGCAGAGGGCAGCTCTCACCCCACAAGCCATGGGGGTTGGAGGGGGCAGGGGGCTCTGGCTGGCAGATGCTCCCCGTGACAGCTGTCTCTTTGGGACCAGCAGCCTCTGCCCTCTTGTCCATCAGGACAACAAGTTGGCTGGGAGGAGAAGCGAATGGCAGTGGAGAGAGAAAAATCTGAGCTGATTTGTCAACGTGCCTCAGTGGTTACCTTTCAGAAGGCACAAGAGGTGATCCTTGTCCTGACCTGGAAGTGGTCAAAGCTTTTGCTAAGCTGTTTAGGGTGCTCTCAGTATCCTTCCCATCTCCTTCTAGTGTGGGGTATGGGACAGCATTTGGCAAATGTAAAGGGCCCGAGCTTGCATGGAGGGTGAGGAAGGCTGTAGAGTTTCATGGTAGTTCGTTATCCTAACACCCTAACAGCACAAAATGAGCAATATTAGTGTTTGAAGAACATGCTTTATGGCTCTACTATGTTTTAGGTTCGTGCCTTAGCACAGCCTGGGTGCACTACCTGTAAATAGCCATGAAGTCATCGTGTCCTCTGGCTAGGCTATGTGTCCCCATTTATCTGACAGCTTGATGTCTTCTCTGTTTGTAACTCAGTTTCAGATCCTTGTTTCCTGCTTGATCCATTTAGTAACCGAAAAGAGACGTGCGCTGAAGACGGTTCCTCCCTCACAGGCTGGTCGGTGGCCCATTTCCCTGCAGCAGGCCAGCTAGCAGCTCCTGCTGCCCCATGGGCTGTGGTGCTGCTGCTGCTGCCTGGGTTCACTCGCAGGAGTTTCTGCCTGGTCAGGGTGTGCTCATGGCACACTTTCTAGTTCTCAAAGGCAATTGAGAAGCACCCGCTTTCCTAGTCTTTTTTTTTAAATAATAATAATATTCCTTCAGAATCAATGAACTTGACAAAAATTAAACTCCTGCTTTGAGGTATGTGGTTCAAATAACGAATATGACAAATTAAAAAAAAAGGAAAGGCCAGCGATGAAGGAGGTGGGACCTAATACAAGCAGTGGAAGAATATAGAGGTTCTAGGAGACTCTCCATTGGTAGTGTACGAGCTAAGTCTGGCACACAACAGAAGGAAATGTCACCTGTGGGAGGAAGAACTCCATAAAATGCCTTTGCTCAGAGCCCACAGTTCATTTGTTGGGCAGTGACAAACTCAGTCCATTCATTAGTCCCCACATTCGCGTAGGTTAGAAATGGATCCCTCAAGACTGCTGTGTAGAAGAAGCCACAAACCACCCCCACAGAAGGAGGGAGTTTGGAGGGGAACCACCAAACGAGGGGAGCGCAGGGCCATTGCTCCACATGCTCCAGTGGCTCAGGGTGTTCAAAGAATGGTGCACGGGGAGAGGATGGAGGCATTTGGCTGTAGAAGTTAAATGAAAAGAGTTCTCACAAGCATGAGGGGAACTAAAATCAGTATGACAGCTCAGATCCCTGAAACTGGGGAAAGTCTCCCACTAGGTTCAAAGCCTAAACCAGTTTTTCACCACCAGCCTTTGGTTCCAGTCTTGGGTGTCATCAAAAGAAATTATTCGCACGCACTCACAGATGGAGCAAGCCCAGAGTATTTTACTCTCAGACAGGTGACACAGGCCTCAGCATTACCATGTCCTACAGGATCATCCCTCCCGGGTTGCTATTTTAGTTGTTTCATGCACTTTCACCTCTTCTTTTCCAAGAAGAACTACATGAAGAAGAGGTCACTTTTGAGTGAACGTAACATTATGTATTTGCTTCTCCATTTCCAAAGCAAGGCCGTTATTCTTTGCTGCGGAGGGGAGCTGCCGTTGTGTGGAAAAGCATTTCTCACACAGCTTTTCAGTCAGCCGGGGCCGGGGACTATCTTCTCCTCTCCTTTCCTGTGTGCTGAACATAGGACTGTGGCTGAGGTAGTTTATGCAAGCGAGGAAAAAGCATTTGGCCATCTGCAAGTGACTGGAGACAGTCGGCACTTTTCTGTTCTCACAAGGGCCCAGACGCCAGCAGCAACGTGACAGAAAACGCCAGCATAGTGCTGGCAGTGTAACAGCTGGAGATTAAAGGTCTCAAAGCAGGGAAAACAATTAGCATTCTTTAACTCTGTAACTTCTGATGCACATAGGAAAACCGCAGAGGTACTGAAGAGGCCTGTTACGGGAGCAAACATCTGCATCACTCCCGAAGGAGTCCTCAGTGGTTCGGACAGGAGCCCAGCCTCCCCCTGCAAGGCTGGAGAGGAATCGAGGCATACCGGCTCCCTTTCCATTTTAAGCACAGCACCCCAGATGAGTAAAGGATCGCAGCGTCTGGGCTGCCTTGAGCCATGGGATGCAGACCCAGTGGGGAGGAAGCCCAGCGGGATGTCTCACAAGGGCTGCTGGCTCAGGATAGGATGGGAATGAGGGCTCAGATACCTGATTCCCTCCTCTGCCCTGGCTAGGAGAGTGGGACTGTAGATAAAAACCTCCTGTTCCCCGGGCCATCTAGGCCTTCCCCACTTTGAGGGGCAAGATGAAACAGTATCCCAGCTCCTATGATCCCCCTACCCCACACAGGCCCCATACCCCAGGGAGCGTAGGCCTTTCTAGGTGATGGAAGGAACCCAGGCATCCGGGCAGCTCTACCCTCCAGCCCACACCCACCTCCGGGTCAGGCCCATGGGCCCTCTCCAGAGGCGGCCGGCTCCCTGAATAGAGTCCTTGTGCCTGGAGTCCTGGGCACACACGGCTTATCAGAGACACTCCATGGGCACAATTATCTCTAAGTGGCTGCCCAGGGACAAGCACCTGCTTCACTGCGTGCCCTCTGAAGAGCCTCATCCTGTTTGGGGACAGCGGAGGCCTTTGCAGGGGACCAGGGCATTGAAAGGACACTCCGTGGGGAAGAGACAGAGTCCTGGTTGAGCACCATCCAGGGAAGAGGCTGGTGCTGGAGCCTAGTTGGAGACAGGGTGCTGGGAGTCATTGGGCATGGCCAGCTCTGCAGAGAAGGCCCTGGCTGTCCGGGAGGGCATGGTCTCTAGTCAGTGGCAGGTGCAGGACACAGACTATTCCCCTCTGATTCCTCCTCTGCTCTGCTCTGCTGTGCTGTGCTGTGCTCTGAGGAGGCTGCAGCTGGAGCCTGGGACCAGTTTGGGTCCCCAGTGCTGAGCTGAGGTGAGTTGGTGCTGGGCACTGAGACCATCCTCAGCAGTTGCTCCAAGCCCAACAACCCCTGCTCTCCCAGTGCCCACCACTCAACCGTGCTCCTCATTTACAGTGCCCCCCCTCCCAGGACTCCCACTGACCTTCAGTGCCCAGTCACTGTGGTGTCCACATTGCCCATGTGTCTAAGTACCCTTCCCTCAAAGGCTCCCCATTTCCCACCGTCCTCAGTACCCCTAGAAAAGGACTCAGTCTCAGCATCCCATTACCCCAAAGATCTGGAGAGGGGGCCAGGCATGGCTCTGCTTGGAGACCCCAGATTTGAGGCTGGTGACAGCTCTGGGGAAGCCCTGGGGGGAAGAACTGTCCTGGGAGGTGAGGGGTGCTGGGAGACAAGGAGCAGGGAGGGAGATGTGGGCCCTGGGAGACTGGGGGAATGTGACTTTGTGGGGCTGTGAGGAAGGGAACAGGTTTGGGCAGGAGAATGCCACTGCAGGGGGTCCAGCTGTCACAGGGGCACAGTCCCCTGCCCATCCCGGACACCTGGGTCCTTCTCCACAAAGCTGCCGCATGCAGGATATTGGATTGGTGCCAGGGAAGGTGGCTGTGTTGTTGCTGGAGGCAGGGGGATCAGTGCCAAGGGTGGGATGGCTGCCAGGGTGGTTGTCGCTGCCAAGACCCATGCTGCCCCAGGGCTCTTGGGACAGGGGTGGAAGGCAGCAACGGGGAGTCCTGAGAAGTATAAATTTGCTCCTCACCCTTTGCAGCCTCATCCAGGATTCTCCAGACCTGGGAGGAAGATGAAGGTCGCAGTGGTTAGCGTGGCCCTGCTTCTTGCCATCCTGTGCTACTCAGCAGATGCAGTGGTGAGCCCCAAAGCCACGGTGATGAGCTCAAGGCTGGGGGTGGCTGCAGGGCCAGGGCTTTCCTGGGCCTGCGGAGGGCAGAGGGACACACAGCTGCTGCAGGGGCCTGGTGGGGAACTAGGCCAGAAACTTCTTCGGTGCTATTTCCTTCAAAATGGGGTTCACCAATGGGTCTCCATCTCCAGCTTGGTCCCTCCTCTGCAGTCCCCTGACATGAGTGCAATGAGCTGAGCCGAGCTGAGAGGAGGGGGATAATCCTTGCTGGGGCCCTGCCAGCTCCGCTGTGGCTACCATAGCCTCCGGGGCCGTGGCTCTCCGCTGCCAGGTGGACGTTGTGGCAGTCACAGTGCCCTCCCAGACTCCTGGGTCCCTCTTGCACCCTGACCCTCTCCTGTCTCTCCAGCAAGTGGGGCCGCTTCAGGTGGAAGACAAAGGCGTTGTGTTGAACTCTCCGGTAAGTGTCCTGATGGCCACCCCAGGTACCAGGTAGGAGTCTGGGGCCCTTAAAGAGCCTGGAGATTCCCCTCCAGACACCACAGGGGAGCCCTGGGTGGGGAACAGAGGTGGGATTTTTCACCACCCTTATGGCTCTTGTTTCTGATGGAGAGGAGGCAAGAACTCCCTCTCTGGGAGGCCAGAAATCACTTCATTCTGGAGATCTCCATCCCCTCTTTGCTGTCTCCCCAAGACCACGTGCCTTTGATCTCCCTCCAGCCAACACTCCCAAACCTCCTCCCTTCAGTCTCCCCCAGACACCTCCTTTCAGTCCCCACCACAGTCCTCTGCCTTTGATTCCCCCCAGTGAGTCCTTGTGCTCTTCAAATGAACCTTCTTTCACCTAGGCTACCAAATCCCACCCCTCCAGTCCCCCAAAGCCCTTGGTTTGGCTTCCCCCAATCCTCTGTGCTCAGCTCACCCCCGTCACCCTTCCTGCCCTCTCCAAGTCCCTCTGTTTGAATCCCACTGCCCTCCCTACAATGTCCCACAATCCTGTCCCTTCAGCATCCCCAATACCATGCTCTGGGGGCCTCAATCCCTTCCCCTTAGGCCCCCACCACTCCAGACCCTGCATTTAGGTCCCTCCAGATCACATCTCCTTGACACCATCCACTTGATAGCCACCTTCCTTGTTTTCCAGGTGCCAGATCCCCTCCCGTTGGGTCCAGAAATCTCACCCCCATCCCTATTCCTGTTTTTGGCCTGGGTAGGGCACAGGTGTGCAAGGGGCAGAGGGACAAGGAAGCCCATCCCTGCCCCCAATTGACCAGGGGGAGCCTTGGGGCAGGGAGTAATGGGGAAGCCACCGCAGCCCAGTCCAGACTGACACATGCTTCTTCTTGCCTAGGAGGTGGGAGATGCTGGTCAGCTTGTAGATGGAGATGTTGCTGTGCCAGTAAGTAACAGGGTGCACTTGCGGTGCAGCTAGCCTGGGGAGCTGGAGGGGGTCTGGTCCCCCCTGTCTACAGCTGGGACCTGGGGACATGCTGGTGTCCTGCACAGACTAATTGTCTCTTTCCTGCTCAGGTTGACCTTGTGCGAGAGGAGAGGGCTCTGGTAGGTACCACAGCTCCTGCAGGCCCAAGATCCTTCCCCTCCCCTCCTCTGCTAGGCTACTCCCGTGCACCCAGTGTGCCTCAGTGGACCACACTGCAGCCCAGTGTGGCCATTGGAGCCCTGTGCACATGCACGTAGTACAGTGTTTTCCCCGGAGACCCCATTCCCCAGGGCTCCCAGGGCCTTCCCTGCCTCCCAGGACAACCCAGTTCACCCCAATGTGTCCCTAACACTCCCTTTCTCCACAGCATCTGAAGCTGCCCTTGCACCAGAGACACCAAGCTGCAGCCCACTTGGCCTAGGTGAGCAGCACTGGGGCATCCCCAGCCCTCCAAGGGATCCATGACCTGGGGGAATCCCAGAGCCCTCTGGGGTGGGGAGAACCTGGCCCAGGGTGGGAGGACAGATCTGTCCCAGGGGAGAGCTGCACAGAGCCACCCCCCACACACACACGCCCCTTCCCCTTTGCTCAGTGGGGCCACACAGGCCAGCAGGGCAACAGTATGGCCTGGGTGCTGTTCATCCTCTGGGTGCTGTACGGACCCCCAGGGTCACTGTATGGATGGGGCAGGGCTCTGTGGTCTATACAGACCTCCAGGACTGCCACGTGGACCAGCAGCAGCTCTAGGTTTTCAATAGACCAAGGATATCCCAGCCCTGCCCTGGGGCCACTGGGGGCTCCAACCCCCTTCTCCTTCTCCCAAGCATTTCAGAGGGACCTGGTGGGGAGATGACCTCTCCCTTCTCCCAGCAGAATTTGGATTAACAATCTGTGCCCTGTCCTTGAAGTCTGGCATTGTGGATGACCCTCTGCCCTGTCCCCCTCCAGCGGCATGAGGAGATGGTCATCCCTGGATGCCTCACGTGATCCTCAGGAGACCGGGACCATTTTCCCCCAATGATCAATAAATGCAGTCAACAAAACTAGCCTCTGTGTGTGTGGGGGGGTGGGGAAGGGTATTTATGAGGGCAGGTGCCTCCAGGTCCCTTCTCCTCAGACAGTGACTGCACAACTGGGCTCTGCCTGGCAGCATCTCCTAGACTTGCAGCTCCCTACCAGGGCTTTGGAGAGGCAGAAGGCAGTAGGCTATTGTGGGGCCTTGGTGAGTGCCCTGTCCCAAAGGGCTCAGTCTGGGGCTGGGGCAGTAGGTTGAGGAGGCCAGGCAGCTCGGGCACTGGGGTGCTGTGCCCAGCTCAGGGAGTGAGGGTGGTTTCCTGCCCCAGAGACTCAGGACCCCTGGGTTCATGGGTGCTTTTGGAGCCCCACACTGGGGCCAGGCAGCTGCTCTCCCTGAGCCCCTGCCCTGACGGGTGTGCACACACTGGGGTGCCCGTGCACAACCACAGAATCCCAAAATGGTCAATGTTGCATTGGACCTCTGGAGATCATCCAGTCCAAGCCCCCTCCTCAAACAGGGTCACCTAGACCATGATAGACAGCATAACATACAGGCAGGTTGTGAATATCTCCAGAGAGGGGGACTCCCCAACCTCTCTGGGCGACCTCTTCTGTCACTCTTCCAGGAAAGAAATTCCTCCCCACATTCACAAGGAATTTCCAGTGTTTCAGTTTGTGCGCTTTGCCTCTTCTCCTGTCACTTGGAATCATTGAAAAGAGTTCTGCCCCGTCCCCTTGACACCCTCCCTTCATGTACTTGTACACATTGGTAAGGTCCCCCCTCAGTCTTCTCTTCCCCAGGTTGAAGAGGCCCAGCTCTGGCAGCCGTTCCTCAGAGGGCAGATGCTCCAGTCCTCTGATCATCTATCTAACCCTGCGCTGGACTCTCTCCAGTAGCTCCACGTCTCTCTTGTACTGAGGAGTCCAGAACTGGACACAGTACTTGAGATGAGGCCTCAGCAGGGCTGAATAAAGGGGCAGGATCACCTCCCTCGACCTGCTGGCAACACTCTTCCTAATTTACCCCAGGAGACCATTGGCCTTCCTGGCCACAAGGGCACATTGCTGGCTCATGGTCAACTTGTCATCCACCAGCACTCTCAGGTCCTTCTCTGCACAGCTGCTCTCCAGAAGGTCAGCCCCCCACCTTGTACTGGTCATGGGATTATTTCCCCCTAGGTGCAGGAATCTGCACTTGCCCTTGTTGAACCTCAGGACGTTCCCCTCCGCACAACTCTCCAGCCTGTCCAGGTCTCTCTGAATGGCAGCACAGTCCTCAGGTGTCTCAGCCACTCCTCCCAGCTTGGTATCATCAGCAAACTTGCTGAGGAGGCACTCTGTCCCCTCATCCAGGTGACTGATGAATGAGTTGAACAACACTTGCCGCAGTACTGAACCTGGGAAACTCATGAATTCATGCTCACTACTCCTAACCTCCTTCTCCTCTTCCACATGCTCGGAGATGATATCCCAAATGAGCTATTCCATCACCTTTACAGAAATAGAGCTGAGGCCGACTGGCCTATAGTTGACTGGGTCCTCCTTCTTGTCCTTTTTGATGACTGGAGTGACATTGGCTTTCTTCCAGTCCTCAGGCACCTCTCCAGTTCTCCACGGCCTTTCAAAGGTGATGGAGAGCGGCCACGCAATAATATCCATCAGCCCCCTCAGTACTTGTCATTGTATCCCATCAGGCTCCATGGATCTGTGGATGTTAAGTCCGCCTAAATGATCTCTAATCCAATCCTCCTGAACCAAGGGAAAGTCTCATCTCCAGGCTCCCAGATTCTTGAGGGCTTCCTTGCACATCCCTGCACACTCTGAGAACATGCCTATATTCCTGCCAAATGGCCTGTCTCCTTTTCCATTTTTTCTGTAATTTCTTCTTCTGTCGGACTTCTGCCAGGAGCTCCTTGCCCATCCATGCAGGTCTCCTACCCCCTTTGCTGGACCTCTTTCTCCTTGGGATGCACCACTCTTGAGCTTGGAGGAAGTGATGCTTGAATACCAGCCAGTTCTTCTGGAAACCCCTTCCTCCTAGGGCCTTAACCCATGGGATTCCTCCAAGTAGGTCTCTGAAGAGCCCAAAGTCCACTCTCCTGAAGACCAGGGGTGCAATCCTGCTTATTGCCTTCCTTCCTCCATGTAGAATCCTGAACTCCACCATCTCGTGGTCACTGCAGACAAGGCTGACCCCAACCTTCACATCTCCAACCAGTCCTTCTTTGTTGGTTAGCACAAGGTCCAGCAGGACACCCCTCCTCGGTGGCTCCTCCACCACCTGTGTCAAGACGTTATCATCAGTGCTCTGCAGGGGCCTCCTGCACTGTCTGTGCCTAGCTGTCCTGTCTTTCCAGCAGGTTTCCAGTTATCTTTGCTCTCCTCAGCCACAACATTGTGGTTGTGTATCCTGCCAACTGCGTCAATTGTAAGAGCAAGATGGAGGCAATGCCTGGACCCCCAGCAGGGACACAAACACAAACACGAGGCACACTGTGGTCAATACTGAGCATTTATTACCTCTGTGTCTAAATGCGGATTTCCCAGCAGCTTCCTGATCGAGTCAATAAAGGTGTGGGGGAATCCAAAGGAACTCTCAGCATCGGTCCATGCTGAGGAACGCTGCGGGGGGCACTAGAAGGGGTTTTTATGTCCTATACACATGCACTGTACACGTACAGAGCTCACAGTGAATTCTGATTCAAAGTCCAGGTGTAGTGCCACACTGGCACAGGCCCAGCTGGATGATCACGACTAGGGGTCAACCTGCCTTGTTGATGCTCCTTTCCCACAGAACCAGCTAGATACCTTCCATCACCTGTCTTCTTGACATTCTTCTGCATTTTCCCATACACCATGCCTCGGAAAGACTGCTGAGGCAGTTCCTCTTCTGCCTGGGATGCCTCCAGAGACACAGACAACAGAGACAAGTGACAGCAATGGCAGTGCTTTCACTCTCTGAGAAGCAGTGGACAGTAAGCATCTTCCAACTCCAGATCTCCTCTAAGCTCCATCAGATGAGCTGTCCCAAAGAGGCCAAGGCAAGCAGGCTTGCAGGGTTTGTTGCCGTACGCACGCTGCACTGCTGGGCACCACTGCCCTGTGCATGCCTCGTGTGGGAAAGGACAGGGACACCGCCCACCACTCTCAGCAGCCATTCCTCTGGCAGTGGAGACTGTGCCCAGGCATTTCCTGTTGGGAAGGCAACAGGCTGAATTTCACACCTGATGCAGCCCTTGTGCAGCCACAGGATGGTGGAGGAATTTGTGTTGGAAGAGTTCTCTGGAGGTCGTCTGACCCAATTCCTGCTCCGAGCAGGCTCAGATTCAAAGCTGGCTGTAACCTTGGTCCTTCACACACTGCAGTCATTCCTCTGGCAGGAGGAGAAGGCTGTTGAAGTCTTTTCCAAAAGCTCCCCATACACAGCTTGTTCAGTGCCAGATGCAGCACCCAGTCAACACAGGAAATGGCATATGAAGATATGCTGTCAGCATGGTTGTACAACGTAAGTGTCATCACTCTCACTCAATCCATTGAGCACTCAGTGGTCCCCTGCTGGGCCCAGGAAAGATTTATTTCCCCCCAGCTCTAACATGTCTATTGGATTTTTGTTGTTGTTTTATCCCATTCTCTGAAGACCTTCATGTTCCTGCAGGTTGCAAGAGGAAAGGGGTCAGGCAGCGCTGGTGTTCCCTGGTGGGCTTGAGCCCCCTTCCAGAGCTAGCTGGGAGTTACAGTTTGTTCACATGCACAGAGGACAGCTGTCTGCCAGCTGGGCAGGGGCAGAGATGAAAGGAATTTTCCCCCAGAACAGACTGACAGCAGTCTCTGGGAGGCAGGAGTCTTCTTCCTCTGTAGCACTGAGCACGGCCCATTCCCAAGGCTCCTCTGGGCCATCTCAGTCTAGGGACTGCTGCTCTTGCAGCACCAAGACACCAGCTGTGCTCTGCAGCTCAGTGTCTCTCCGTCCTGGGGCACCTTGGTAGCAGGAGCTCAGGCACTTCCATCTCTTCCACGTTCTTGGCATGTGCTGGCTTTCACAAAAAAAATGTAGTGTGAGAGGTTGAAGGCTTGAGGCTCCATCAGGAGCTGCCATTTGTCAGCTGTCCCTGCACTCATGCAATAGAAGTGCAGGGTTGTTCCCTTCTCCTAGCTGTGCTTTTTGTGTCATGCGGGTGCTGGCTGTGGCCCAAGTGCTTGGCCCTGCAGCTGTGCTGTCAGGAACTGCCGATACCCTCCTGGCTGTGGGGCTTATCATGCTCACAGAGGGTGGCCAACAAGGGTGGCCACCCTCTGCAGCAGGGTCACACAAGGGACAGGACTAGACATGGCAGCAGGCAGGAAGCACACCAGGAGTCCCAAAACACACAGAGTCCAACTCTCCTGCCCCTCCATTCCCTTCCAACCCTCCAAGGCCTTGCAGCAGGCGATGCCCCTGAACAGCCAGGCACAGCCCTGCGCCTGCCCACTTCCCACCTCCAGGAAGCAGAGGGCAAGTGCTCTCCCAGGGGCTCACCACGCCAGCTCTCATCTCCTTCTTTTACCTCACATGCCCTCACAAGCGCAGACCCCCAGCAGGTCCCTGCTGCTGGCCTCAGGGCTTCTGAGTCATCAGTTTCCTCAAGATAACTTCCCCAGCCATTTGGCACTGTTGCCACATTAGGTACTTGGATAAAAGAGACCGCCCAGTCAACATCCATGACTGTCTGCCTGCTGCTGGGCTCTCAGGGACCCAGAAGGAGATGACCTCCCAGTTACCACCACAGACATGTCTCTATCACTGGTCAATAACCCTCTGAGACGGCAGGAACCTCACGATAACTTCCCCCTCCATGAGACAAATGCTGACCTCTCAGCTGCTCTGGCACAAGTGAGCTCCAAAGCACATGGCCCAGCCATGGACCTGCTGGTGCCCCATCAGCCACTCAGCTGCAAGTCACCTCACAGTCCCCTCTCCAGGCACAACTCTGCTGTGATCCAATCAGTTCAGCAGTCACAAGTGACCTCACCATCACCAGCCAAGCCTTGTTCCTTCAGCTGGCCTATCAGGTACTCAAGCAGAAGTGACCTCATCATCAAGAGTGGAGCCACGTGCCCCCAGCTGGCCTGGCAGCTACTGCCAAAGAACTGATTTGATACTAGTTATTTTCTGTCATAGCTCTGGCAGAGAGCTGTGACCTCCCTGCTCACACCCTGGTTACACAGGTATTGCTGCCTGCAGCTCCCCCTGCCTCCTCTGTAGCTCAATCAGCTCCTTAACAGCCTCCCTGACTCCCCTCCTGGCCTCACAATGCTCACAGCACAGCAAAACACCCTTTGGATACGAGTTACTACCCCAAGAGAGGACTACCTTCGGCCTATGCTTTGAGAGCTGCACAGGGGCTGCAGGACACGCCACCGCCACCACACTGGCCAGAGCCAGATCCCAAAGGCAGACCCACTCCCAGGGAAACCTGGCCATGGATTGCTCCCCACCCTCCACAAGAGGAGGGAGCTGGCCCCACAGGAGCCCTGGGGCTCAGGGCATCTCCAGCCACAGGACCCAGGAATCCTGGCTGCCGCCTTGTCCCCTAAGACAGATCAGACCCTCAGGCAAGGCTCTTGTGGCATCCACACCCTGTCCAGCTACTCCCACAACTCAGGAGCAAGAGCCATTTTTGCAGTTAACCATCTCTGAGCAAAACCTGGGCCAGCAGTTCCTGATGCCCTTATCCTTTGTGGAGAATCACAGGAGCATTGGGAAGAAGGAAAAATGGTCTCGGCTGATGGGCTGGGTCCTCCACCTTGCTTGCCCCCTTGCCCTTGGCTCATCTGCCCAGCTGGAGAAAAAGGTCGCCCTTCCTGTCTCATCACCCCAAAATCCTCTCCAATACATCCTTGCTCCTCTGACTGTCAACAAGAGGCCCAATGTACATCTTCTTCCCCCTCCTTAACCCTGGATCAGCTCCAACGGACAGCAGTGGGGAGCACATGAGCAGTGCTCATGTGGGAAGTAAGGACACGGCTGTGTCACTGGGGAGACCTCCCTGTGATTTGGCATATCCTGCTGTGACCCCTGCTTGTGTCATTTGGGGGGGCTCAATAGGTCACTGCCATGTAGATGGCATAGCCAGGGAGAGAGCTGAGACATTTCCCCTCATGTCCTCTGGATCAGTCCCTGCTCCTCATGCCAGTCATGTTCCAAAAATTTCCAATACATCCATCAGAACGTCTCCAAATGATGCCAAAGGCTCTGAAATCTCTCAGATGGGGCACTGGAGAGGTCACTTCTGTGGCCCTGCACTGACAGGTGTCTGCACTGGGGAGACCTGTGCAGTTCCCTGGGCCTTGGGGATTGGTTTGGGGTCTGGCCTTTTTCAAGGACAAGATCAAAGGCATGTGTTTCTGCTGTGGGTCGCTCTTTTTGTAGAAGTAGAATGCGGGATAATATGGGGTAGGATATCGTCTTCCTCCATTAGGCACCAAAGCAGGCTCTTTGGTTTTAGAAGTCCTCAGCAAGGTTTCCGGGTCTGAGGCACTTAAGAGAGAGATGATAGGCCAGACAAGAGCAAACATGTCCTTAACACACGTCCTCTGAAGGGCTTTCTTCAGAACCCTGGGCAGCAAACCAGGGGACATTTTCCCATTTCCCATGAATGTTGGCCAGGTTTCCTTCTGACTGAGCCTGTGGAAAGGTATTTCTCATGTTGGACCTCAGTAGGTCCGTGGGCTTTTCAGTATCACCTGAAGGCCGTGCTTCTCCCCTGCATGCAGTCCCTGGCACCCCGGATCCCCCCCAGCATCCTGGCTCTTTCAGGGGGGCTGTACAGTCGCAGCTCCCTGCATCTCCCACTTTTTTGACCCTGGGCTTCTCAGGACATGCCCCCACGCTGCAGTGCTGCTGCCCAGGCTCCATGCAGAGCCCGTAAGGCTGTGCAATGCCTCAGGACCTGTATTTTGGCATTGTGTCTCTATCTACCATTCTCATCTATCCAAAATGTTTCTAGTAGGGCTCTGTCCCTTGTGTAACTTTTACCTCTTCAGAGGCAGCTTGGACTTAGCATACTGTTGATTATTTTTTAATGAAATTGTATTGTGCTTTATTTTATTATATTTTTGCAATTAAATGAAAAAAACAATCTGTGTCTATATGTGGCTAGTTGTCTAAGGAAAGCAGGTGGGAATTGAGGCATATGAGTTGTATTCAGCTGCTGCTTTCCATGGAAGAAGGTTAGCTTTTAAGACAAGTGATGTAAGACTCAGATAGCTGATGAGAGCAATGGCAGGTTTGGGGAGATGGAGAGGAAGCTTGCCCATTCAGTGCCTGACCTCTGGCATACTGCTTTTCCTACATGCCCTGACTTCAGTAGGAGACACTCTAGATCAAACACAGAATTGGGAAGCTGAAGAATGATAATCATAAAAAAAAAACTTTAAAAGCATAAAGATCTTGTATATTATTGAAATCTCCATCTTTCAGCTACGCTCCTGAAACTTACTCGGTTAACCATGCAAGACTTGAAGAAAATTATAGGGAGAGATGAGGATCATCAGGATTTTTGCATTTTATTGAGCCCCAGGGTATATTTGGTACTCAGTCCTACCTGCTGTTGAGCGCTGTTTCTCTCCTCCATCTTGACTGTTCAGCACTCATTGGTGCCTCAAAACATGACCCCCCTCACTTATAGCATGAGGAACAGGGAGCTCCAGAAGGCACTGAGGAAACTTATTCGGCTGGTACTAGTTCAGCAGCAATGAGCTGCCCATCTCTCCTCACAAATGATTTCCTGTTTTTCTCAAGCAGCTCTTGTGCTTTGGGAGTTCTGTCTGTGATAGTCATGTTTGTGCACAAATATTTGAATTGATGACGCTTCTCCAGAAGCACAAATCCCCTCTGTGTGACCCAGAGGCCTTCTGTAAATCTGCCTATCACCATGTCAGAGCTGGCCTCCCAGGTAGCGTCTCTGTAATAAAAGGGGATCTCCTTACTACTGTGCCTGAAGGCTGGGCTCTTCTTCCCAACTGGAGCCAAGAATGTGCTCAGGGAATTTCACATGAAAAGGTCCTGTTGCCATACCTGGGATTCCAACGAACTAAGGGGCATCAGCTTGTCAAGTGATGTGTGTGGGAAGAGGGCTGGAAGCAGAAGCCCTGTTGTCCCAAAATCTGGGTTCTGGTACCCGGTGTGCAAGCAACCAATAGACACACAGGGTTGAGATATTTGTTTATTTCATTTCTGCACAGAGATGGGGGCTAGGTGGTAAATCCACAAAGCTAGCACACCTTCTCCCCCTCTCATTCTTCATTTATACACACTTTTCAGGGAGTGAAAAAAGATTTTTATACAAATCTTTCTATTGGTTACAGTTTCATTACCTCAGGTTATCGCTCTGCGCTTGCGCTTTCACAATCTTGTTAATTAGCATAGGAAGCGAAGAAGAGGCAGTAACATCATTCTCATGTCATTTCCATCTCATTCTTTATTTAGTGATGTGAAATTTAATAGGTTAATAAGCCTTAATGAACCTACGGTCACTTCTGGGGTATTCTGCTGTTTTTGTCTTACCTACCCTTAAGTTTATTTACAAAAGAGAAACCAGGAAAAACAGAGCAGAAAACAAGCAAGTCGGAGCCGCCAGCTGTAATTTGCCTGGCTAGAGGCCAGCACCCAGCTGTGCATGCCGTGTTCAGCCTCTGCGGGACTGTGCCCTGTGGGCAAGGGCACCGCCTGCGAGGGTGTCAGCCTCAGCCCCGGCTCACCTTCCCGTAGGGAGCAGTGAGCCTTGGGCTGCCTGTGAGCTGGGGTGCCCAGCGTGAGGGGGTGTCCCTGCGCCGTGGAAGCTTTACACAGCTCTCTCCCGCAGAGCAGGGGGCTGGAGCTGCCTCCTGCCGCGTCCTTCAGCTTTTTCTCCCCCTCTCTGATGTGCCCGTCCACTGTGCTGCTGGTGCAGCCCTGTCCATCTCCTCCTGGCCTCCGCCAGGAGCCCTGTGCCTGGAGGTTTGCTCTGTCCCCCACCCCCTGGAAAAGACCCACTTGCTCTTTACAACAGAACAACCTAGGACGTGCCCCGCTGCGTGCTGCAGTTGCTAGGGCAGCGATGACGTGCAGAAGCTGTCCCTGTTAGCTGGCTCGCTTGTCTGATGACAGCACAGAGGCAATCGGTGACGTGTGGCCGATGTCACTGCCGGCTGATTGTGACCTGCCCCTTGGTGGCAGGGGGCCAGCAGCCCCTCCCAAGGCCCCGGGTTATTGCGCAACCCTGCGTGGTGCTGTGCTAGCCTGCTCCCTGTTGGGCACGGTCGTCTTCTCCTGAGGTACCCTGTGTACCCCAAGGGCGCTGACG
The DNA here is from genome assembly GCF_028389875.1 of Rhea pennata. Taxonomy (NCBI): domain Eukaryota; kingdom Metazoa; phylum Chordata; class Aves; order Rheiformes; family Rheidae; genus Rhea; species Rhea pennata. The sequence goes on from NW_026907679.1 coordinate 3,121,910, forward strand.
ATGTCTTGTGCCTGGGTGAGAAGGTCCAAGCACTGCTCAGAACTCGGGGAAGTAGCTGCTTACGTCCCCGACCTCATTTTATCTGAGGACTTGAGGCACGAAGCCCGTTGCGTTCAGAATTTTCATGGAGTACTGCTCTTTGCGGACGTCTCAGGTGGGTCCAAGGCTTGTGAAGGGTGGGGGTTGAGAAGAAGTCAGAGACACGAGGCATTGGGGCTTTCTGGGCCTTTGGGAGCCCCGGTGCCACCTCTGGTGTAGAATGCATCAGAGGAGGCCTCTTTGCTGCTGCCATCTTCCACTTTGGGGGAAGTAGAGCTCAGAGGTGGCTGACGTCAGGAGGAACAAGGGGCTCCAAAAGAGGGGAGGCCTGGAAGAGGCCGGGATTTGGCTAGTTGGGCTCAGCAGAGGTACCCAGTGCTAGGCACTCCTCCACGGGCTGCAAGAGCGCATGGGCCAGGGGCCCCTGCTCCAGGCTGTGTGGTGTGGGAGAAGGCACGCTGCCGGGAGCAGTGGCCAATGCGAGAGTGGTGGTTTCTCTTGGGTGGTGCAGGCTTGTTGTCACAAGCCAGGTCAGGGCACGATGTAATGCGCACGCTCTCTGAGGTGGGAGCGTGAAGCTGGTGGCCAGGTAGGCACCTGCTGATTCCTCTGTGCCTGTTTGTGCCTCTTTGAGGTTTCACTGCTCTGACAGAGAAGTTTAGCCAGAGCGTCAGCCTCGAGCGGGGTGCGGACGAGCTAACGCAAACGCTCAATGACTACATGGGCGACATTGTGGAGGGTAAGTGCCGTTCTGCAGGACTGTCTGGGACGGTGCCATGAGGCTGCTCTTTGGGAGAGCAGAGAGGTGCGCTAGGCAGCCTCCTTGCGCGTGCTGGGGGTTTCTGTGGGCGCCGAGGGCCACCGAGAGCAGGTGGGCTCTTGTGATGGGGGACACTGGTGCTGAGAAATGGGTGTGTTATCTTCACTAGCTCCTTTGGGCAGTGCCCAGTACCGTAGGCACCAGTGCTGTGGTGCCTGTGAGCAGTGTAGAGGCGGGGCTGGAGCTGTGCTTTCCTGAATGGTACCCCACCAGGCACCACTGCCCTTGTGCTGCTCGGGCAGCAGAGTGGCTGCTTCCGTGGCTTGCTTGAAGAAGGTGCAGAGGCAACTCTTCTCTTGCTTTCTTTCGCCTGCAGAGCTGCTGGGCTTTGGAGGAGACATCTTGAAGTTTGCAGGTATGTCTTTCTAAATGAAACTTCTCTCTGTCTGCTGCCACTGCAGAGGCGTGCTAGGGGAGAGGACAGAGTGAGCTGTGAGCTGGCAAAGCCCAGAGGGGAGGCTCTGTTGGCACGCAGGTGCTCCTGGGGAGCTGCCACCGCGGTGCCCAAGTGGGAAGCTGCAGTGGGACAGGGCTGGTGTGGAGGTGTTGGGGAGGCAGCCTGGGAGCTTGGGGGTTGAGGCAGCATGGTAGGAAGGAGGGGATGAGAGAGGCCTCTCACCTCTGCCCTGAGTGGGATCGGCTGCGGGGTGCCAGTGTTCCTGTAGCCACACTGTGCACCTTCATCCTCTGTGGCTGCTGTTGTAGCTGGCCTGGGGGAGGGGAAGGCATCCCTGTGCCAGAGAGCTGTAGTTGAGGAGGAGGCCTTCCGACGAGTGCATCTTCCTCAGCACGCCTGCCGGTTCCTGCTGTCCGTACAGGGGGTGCAGCTCAGGGAGCGTCAGGTCTCACGAGAGCCTTCCCCCGTTCCCCTGCTTTCTGCAGGGGATGCTGTACTGGTGCTGTGGAGAGTGAGGGAAACACAGCTGAGAGACACCATCAGCCTGGTGCTGCAGTGCTGCCGGCAAATCCAGGAGAAGTACAGCGTCCGTGACACAGACGTGGGTCTGAAGCTCCGACTGAAGATAGGTACGGGGTGTGCTGGATTAGCTCTGCCGTGTGTGGCTCCATGGCCCTGTGCAGCGCCACAGGGTGCTTTTCCGCCTGGGGGAGAGGTGGTGATCCCTCGTGGGGCCAGTGGAAACCTTCTGCCTGGAAGGCTGTTGTGTGCTCTCAGGCAGCCGCTTATAAGCTGCCTGCACGCACCCTGAGCAGACGGCCAGCAAAGGTGCTGGTGTGCTGGGCCTCTGGGGTGCTGTGGCTGTGAAGACTTTGTCAGTGTCAGCTTCACGTGCCTCTTTCTAGGCACCCGTTTCAGGCCCCTCTGTTGGCAGGCCCCACTTTGTACCCCCTCCCCCATCGACACTCCAGCTGGACTCCGTAATGAAGGATGGGTGCCTCCAGCTGAAGCAGCTGAGAAGAGGAGCCTGTCTCCAGGGTTGAGCTTGAAACGGAGCCTGTGGAGAGTTGCCGCTGCGGGCGGCTGCGGAGGTGCAAGTGCTCTGCGCCTCAGTCGTGCTTGTCTCTCCCCAGGGATCTCTGCAGGGCACATGTCGCTGCTGACTGTGGGAGACCGCAAGGAGCAGCACTTCCTCATCCTTGGCAAGGCCGTGGGTGAAGTCTGGCAGGCGCAAAACCTTGCAAGTGCAAGTGATATTATCCTGTCAGCCAGCTGCTGGGAGCTCTGTAACCAGAGCCAGGTGAAGAGCAAGAGAGTGAAAGGCAAAGGAGCTGTGAAGGTGGGTGAGATGGCCTCTAGAGCTGTTTGGAGCACCTGGAGCTGGGGGTGAGGGAGGAAGGTGTGCGAAGGCTGAGGAGATGGGCGTTGTGGGGGTCGTAGCTGTAAAGCGGAGGTGGAGAGCTGTAGCTGTTGCCCTTCCAGCTGAGGGTTAGCTGTGGATTGTGCTTGCTGGGTTTGCGGTGGGGTCAGGAGGGAGTGTCAGGGTTTGGCCCTGCTGGGGTTGTGGCGGTGTTCTGCAGACGTCGGGGGTGCGTGGCTGATGGCTGTGCGGCTTGTGTGCTGCTGATGCCAGCGTTTGTCCCAGTGCAAATCCAGCAAGGTGGCTTTGCTACACGGGGATCTCCTCCTCTTCTCTGGGAAGCGAGGGCGGGATGGAGGGAGGATAGGACGCGTGCCCTGGGACTCCTGGGGAGGCCGATGGCAGTGCTTCTGCTGCGTGTGCCTCCAGGTTACAGGCATGCAGCGGATGTCTGTGTCGGAGCGCGAAGACCTTTTCTCCAAGTTCACGCGAGCCCAGCTGAACTGCCGTTCTCCGGAAATGCCAGGTGAGTGCCCTGGCTTTGCCTTGTTCTGTGCCTGCCCAGAAAGATGGGGACTGGCTTGCGGAGGGGCTGCTGGGGCCTGGCCTCTGCCCTCTCCCCCTTGCAGTTAGTTAGTGGTTGTGCTTGGGGCGCAGCTGCGCTGCAGCAGAGGCACTGGCTGCTTCCTGCTGCTTCCAGGGGACTGCTGTGGCTGAGCACCTGCAAGAGGAACACACGGGCAAAGGGTGGAGGATCTTGCTCCCCGAGTTGCAGTGCCAGCCCCTGCTTTGTGAGGCCCCCGTAGCCAGGCTCGTAGCGCCCTGCTGCCAGTGACCGCGTGTGTTTTCCTTGCGTAGGTGTCCTGAGGCCTGCGGTTACCTTGGCCCCTCATCGTGCTCAGGGGAAGGTGCTGAGGAAGTACATCCCAGCCAGTGTCCTGCGCAAGGTATGGCCACGAGTGCTGGGAGGTGCCTTTTGGGGGAGAGGGAGGGGAGAAGGAGATGTGTGTTGCAGAGCGGCAGTTCTCCAGGCAGCAGGTAAGGCAAAGAAAATGCCCCCGTATGCAAAAACCTGGGAAAGGAGTGCTGCAGGGGCCAGAAACCTGCCAACTGTGTGCTCCTGCAGAGAGCGCCGGGGGTGAGGGTGGGGTGGATTGCCCTCTGCATTTTCCACTGGTGTTGTTCTGGCCATGGCCCGGGGGTAAGAGAGAGATTCCTCCAGAGCGGTGACAGCGTTGCTGAGGGTGGCCCCTTGTGTCCATCCATGCCCAGTGCCGCATTGCACCGTTGCGTATCTGCCTTGCGCAGGCTGACACCTGCTTTGCACTGCGAGGAGGCTTTCTGCATTCCTCTGAGAGCGCCCGCTGCTGCCGCTCTGTGCGCTCTGCCTTGGTATCTGCTGCAGGCAGGAAGCGCCCAGGGCGAGCTGGCTGGTGGAGGTGGCCCACTGCTGTCTTCCAGATTGACGACAGACAGCCCCTGGCGAGCCTATCCGAGCTGCGGCCGGTCACCTGCCTCTTTGTGAAGCTGCAGTTTGCTGCCAAGGTCAACCTAACGCAAATCTGCAAGGCTATCCAGGACAGCAGCGTGCTGATTTCGGAGATCCTCCGTCCTCACAAGGGCGAAATCAACAAAATCTCCATGTTTGATAAGGTGAGCGTGGAGGAGCAGTGCCCCCGCGCACGAGGGCGAGGGTGGTGGTGGAGAGGAGGGAAGCGGCTCTGTCTCTCGCGCGGTGGGGAGAGGAGAAGCAGCTCTGCCTCGGCGTTGGGAGCGGTACCCTGTGTCCTGGGGCTGCCCTGAAGCTCTGCTGCGGTCGGCGGAGGCTGGAGTCTCAGGGCGGGAAGGGTTTGGTGCAGGCGTTGCGGCAAGGTGTGCTGTCTCTGTCCTCGGCAGGGCTGCACGCTGCTGTGTGTGTTTGGCCTCCCTGGAGGAAAGCTGCCCTGCGAGAGCGTTTGCGCCTTGGAAAGCGCGATTAAAATCTCCACCGCCTGCTCCGGGAGGCTGGGGAAAATCGAGTGAGTGGGGAGGCATGCTGCCTGGGACGGCCTGGGGCGGGGGGTGCGGAGGGGTGCCAGAGCGCCTGGCTGCTCTGCACACGCAGCCCGCTCAAGCTGGCATGTCCGCTGCCGGGCTCTGCCAGTCCCCGAGGCCTGTGCTGCCGGGGCAGACGGCAGAGCGCGGGGACGTGGGGAAGGGGCGGCGGTGGGCAGGCAGGACTGCGCACGGGCGCTGCTGATCCCTGCTGCTCTGCCTGCGCCTCAGGGCAGTGTCCGTGGGGGTCACCAGCGGGACGGCGTTCTGCGGAGTCGTCGGCCACCGCGTCAGGCACGAGTACACAGGTACGAGGTGTCCGTCTGCGGAGCGGGTGCCCGGGCCGCGTCTCTGATGGGAAGAGGCAGAGTGTCGGGGAAGAAGCTGTGGGCCCTGGGCGCCGGGCCAGGACGAGGGCTTGGCCTGCGGCAGCACGTCGGGACTGGCGGAGGCGGGGCGGGTCCTGCCGTACGACGGGGGACGGGCTGTGAGCCTCCTTGTTGCTCTCGCTCGTGCTCAGCAGGGTTTTGTGCTGGCCTGTGCTGCAGGGGATGCAGCCGGCAGCCTGGAAGGGTGGTGCGGGTTGCTCTCCTGAGGACGTCAACGCGTGCTCTCTCTCTGTGGCAGTCATGGGCCAGAAGGTGAACCTGGCTGCCCGGCTGATGGAGCACTACCCGGGGCTGGTGTCCTGCGATGCGGCGACCTACGCAGCATCCCGGCTGCCCCGGTCCTACTTCAAGGAGCTGCCGAAGGCCCAGATGAAGGGGGTTGGCGATCCTGGCACTGTCTATCAGTACCTGGGGATGTCGCAGAAGCTGTGAGTGTGCTCTTTGAGCAGGCTGCCTGGGGGCGTGGAGGCACACAGGGTGCAGCCTTGGGGAAAAAGAGGAGCTGTGCAGAAAGAGGCCAAGCTGCTGCCCTCCCCAGGCCTCCCACCACTGTGGCTGAGAAGAGGGAAAGCCATAGCACGGCCGTGCTTTTTGCCTGTTCACCTTGGTGCCTGTTGCTGTTGGGAGAGTGGGAGTGATGGCGTAGGGGTGGAGAGGGCTCTCGGGAGTCTGTAGGCCCAGAGGGGCCTGTCAGCCCCTGCCCAGAGGGCCTGCAACTCTGCTTTCTGCCCTGTGCTTGCTTGCTGGCATGCAAGTGCAATGCAGTGGCAATTGTGACCCACCCAGGGGGTATTATCTCGGCTGCTTCTGAGCAGGAAGCTCTTGGAAAGCACTTTGGTCCATGTTGGTCCCCTGGGCAAGTGTGGGTGGCCGGGCCTGTCTTCTTGCTCGCTTGCTGGTGAAACTGGAGCTGTTCCTCTGGGCCAGGCTTGTAGGTTCTCTTTGGATGATGTTTTGGCCTCTGTTGCTTGCACGTTGATAGCGTGTGCTGTGCCAGTGTGGTCAGAAGCCCTTGGGCTTCCATGTGCTGGAAGTTTTCCCTGTGCTTGTTTGGTGTTTGCACTCTCTGCTGAATGAGCGTGAACTTTGGTGGTGGGAGCGTGGCCAGGCTGCCATTATGCTCAAAAGAGGAGCGGGTAGGCAAGAGTGTGTCCTCAGCTGCACGCATGACTCTCTGTCCTCCAGCTTCTGCCTCCTTCACTGACTTTTGTTTTTCTCTCCCCCTGCTAGCATATTTGGCCTGGATCTTATGGAGGAGAGGTCAGAGTACGGCCCCTTGCTCGGTAGGTGAATGCCTTGCTCTTGTGTATGCCCATTTCTTGCCCTTGGGTACCTGCTAGTACCAGCCTGGGAATGGAGATGCTTTTGCAAGGGATGGTGTTGCCTGCAGTGGCCATCAGGTTTAGGCTCATAGCTCGTTCGTAAGGTTGGAGTTGCGCCAGAAGTGGAGGTGGGAATCAGAGTGAGACGCCTAGTGCTTCCTGCCTTCCTGCACCATTAGCGTGTCAGGAGCTTTCAAGAAAGCAGTTGCTCCCAGGCTCCAGCAGGAAGGTGGGGCTGTGAGTGCCCTAAGGCAGGCCTAGCTGCAGAATTGTAGCTCTTAGGGTGGGAAGGAGCCCTGGGTGCGGGCAGGTCGCAGGTGTGGTGGAGGGAAGGTGCAGTGGCAGCAAGAGGGGAGGCTGCCCAAGGTTGTTGGCTTTTGAGCTCGCTGCAGCAGCTTGCTTTTTGTCTGCCTTCACAGGTCGCGAGGAGGAGATTGCCCTCTTTGAAAGTGCCTTGAAAGCCTACAGGACTTGTCACGAAAGCAGCATCCTAGCATTTGAGGGTGTGCTTGGCTCTGGAAAGAGCCATTTACTCACTGAGCTGGCATTTTTAGGCCAGGCTGCTGGCCACAGGTGAGTGTTTTGGAGCGCTACGTGTGGGACACTTCCCTTGCCCATCCACTGATGTTCGTGGCATCCTTGAGCCCCTCTGCTAGTGCTGCTGGCCGTTGGCCTGCAGCATCCCTGAAAAGCCTCCTGGAGCCGCTGGTATGGAGCAGCTGTACGCTCTCCTACTACGTCTCGCGGGAGCTGGAAGTGGCTTGTGGAGCCAGGGCTGTTGCTCTTGCAAACTTAGGCCAGGCAGCAAGGTCTGGCAAGAGCCCAAGCTGCGTGCTTTTCATGCAGCTGGAGAGTAAGGAGAAGAAAGATGATGGGGAGGCGGGAGTGGTGTGGTGGAGCTGCCAGAGAAAGGCTGCTTGCCCTTGGGCTTTATCCCCAAAGGCCCCTGGGGTGGCCAAGGCTTTCCGTAGTATAGGAGGCAGATGGCAAAGCTGTGGCATTCAAACACAAAGGCCCAACTTGCTCAGTCCTTGCTTCTTCAGCTGGCAAGTTGCTGTGCAGGGGGAGGTGCTGAGAGCTGTGGAGACACAGGGTGTGGTGGTGGCTCTGCCAGGGGCTTGGCAGCAATTGCCCCTCTGTGGCTTTTCCTTGTAAGACGCGGGAAAAGCTTGGCCCTCTGTGAAGCACTTGGAGGTGTGCGGAAGAAGAATCCGTCTGGGGCTGTGTGTCCAGAGCTCCCTTGCAGACAGCCCTGGATGACGTGCCTCTTCTCTGACAGTTTTGCCTTGGAAGTCTGCAGCTCTTTGCGTTGCTCTCTGAATCTCGGTCCCTTTTGCTTTTGCGTGGCAGGGTGGTGGCCGTGGAACTGACAGAGCTAAACCTGAAGCAGGTCTACTCTGCCCTCCGTATGGTGCTGGCCATGGCCCTGGGCCTGCAGGCATGTCAATCATGCAGTGCCAGACAACTTGTGCTGCAGGCAAAGCTCCAAGGGCTGATGGCAGAGAGCAGCTACTGCCTCCTCAACGACATCTTCCTCGTTAAGGTGAGAGCGAAGCCCTCTCTGGCCCTGGCAAAGGGCTGCTTGTGAGCTTTTGTAGTTTGGAGGCTCTGGTGGGGAGTCGCTTGGCTGCCTGGAGGGAAGAGCAGGGGCATATAGCGCAGGCTTCTGTTCCTGAGCGCGGTGGGCAAAAGGCACTGAAGAGCAGCTTGGAGATGGGGCTGATGACCTGTGTTGTCTCCTTGCAGCTGTGTTGGGGAGAGGGCTGATGGTGAGGCCAGGAGAGGCATTTTGCTGGGTTGGTGTTGTGTGGTGGGTAGGTGTGCTGCAAGCCCTGGAAGGCTGTTTCTCTATGACTGTGCTTTTCTGGGCAGTTTCCCCTCTCGACGGCAGTTTCCCAGATGAGTGGCACTCAAAGGCAAATGGAGCTGGAGTTGGTTTTGAAGAAAGTGCTCCAGAAGGTGAGCTCTTCTCTCCCTTGGGGGTCAGAGAAAGACACCAATGCCACAGGCGGAGGCTTCAGGAGGAGAGTGGTGGGAGCTGGCGGGAGGACGACGTACCTGAGTCCTTACCCTTCATAGCCCAAGCACCCCTGCCCATATCCCCGATACCTTTCCTCCCATAAAGTTGGTGGGAACGTGCTTGGGAGGAGCAACAAGGTTCTTTCTTCTGTCCTACTTTGCAACAGAGGCCTTAAAGTCTCAGAGAAAGTGCAAGCCAGTAAGATTCTGAATGCCTAAGTAGCTGGGGAGAGGAAAGAGGCTTCAGAGCATTCTCTCCATCTCTCTCTGTCCCTCTCTGTCTGGAGAGGGAGAGAAAGAGGCCAAAGTTGCTGCTATGGAGGCTACTTGGGAACCCATCAGAATCCCCCCAGAGCAAGCTGTTTGTTTCAGACTGTTGAAGAAGATGGCGTTGTATTTGTCATCGACAACGCCCACTGCATCGACTCTCCCTCCTGGAGTCTTATGTGGAGCGTGCTCAGGGATGTCTCAATCTTCATGGTGATGAGCTTCACTGCCAGTCACTGCAGAAGACAGAGGCTTTGCCAAGCTGCCGTAGACATCCTGAAGCTGCCAAAAACCAGTTGTGTTCGTCTGGGAGAGCTGAAGCCTTCCGCTGTAGTGCAGAAAGCCTGCCAGGCGCTTGGAGTTGTCAGCCTGCCCCAAGATCTAGAGACGTAAGTCACAGGCAGGGCCTGTGAGCTCTTGCTGAGGGCTTGAAGCTGTGCAGAGAGGCAAAGGGAATGAAGCCCTAGAAAAGGCAGTGCAGAGCTTCTAGAAGGGCCAGTGCCTCTAGCCAGTGGGACATACTGACAGTCGTGAGCTGCGAGTGGGCAGCTGCCTAGGCACAGAGCACAGGAGGTGTCCAGCCTCCTGTGTTGCACCGGAAGGCAGGAAGGAAGTGGTCCTGCACGCTGGCATGGCTCAGGGGTGGCAAAGGCATTAGTCTGCGTGGTGAGGCTTTGAGGGGTGATTCACTGGGGCAAAGGTTCTCACTGATGCCGGAGAGCATCTAGGCTGTTGGGGACACAAAGGACAAGGCTTGCTTGGGGCTCTATCTGCACTGCTTTTCCCGAGGATTCCAGCAAAGGCTGTATCTTCCGGGTGACTCAGGCCCCAAAGCCCGTGGGAGTCGTGGCCCTTTCAGAAGTGAGGTGGATCTGTGGTGAAGACGTTGGTTTCTGTGCTCTGCCCAAGTGGCTCAGCACCCACCTGACCTGCCTTTGCCTGTGTCAGTGAGTGCTGGATGTGCTCCTTTGCAGGTTGCTGACGCAAAGAAGCTACGGCATCCCCTATTACTGTGAGGAACTGTTGCGCTACCTTCTTGGCCATGACATGCTCTTGTTCCACCCACTGGGGAAGGATGAGAAACGAGAGGACAAGTGGGAGAGCCTCTTCAGTAAGCACCTTTGCGGTCGATTGCCTAGTTGCTGTGGTGCATTTTCCCCAGCGCATTCTTGCCCGAGGCTTCCCCTGTGAACTTGGCACTGTCAGCTCTTGCAGCCATAGAGATCGTGGTGTGGATCAGGTGTGGGTTTGTACAGGCCTTGCTGCTGGGACAGCCAAAGCCGAGGCAGGGGAGTTCTGGTGTCTTTGAGAGGACAAGTAAGGGTGCCATGGCAGCCAATTTCAAAGGAGGAGCAGAGCTGCTGCCTGGCACTCAGATGAGTGCTGGTCTTGTCGTGAACTCATAGGAACACAGGTGCTTCTTCTGGGCCAGTGTGGTGAGTCCTGTGGCTGGAATGTTCCTTGTGCACAGCCACAGGGCTGGATTGAGTCCGTCAGTGACACATGGTGCCAGGTGCTGTAAGGCCTGCTAGGGGTGAATGCTGAAGGGTTGAGGTTGGAGGGAGCTGAGGGATGTTGGGTGGGAGGCATTTAGAGGACCAGACAGAGGGCCTGAAGAGTTGAGTGTGTTAGCGAAAACACTTGAGGGCAAGGGAAGGCAAATGGATGCCTGGAGTCCACAATGCCTGGTCTGCTGCTTCAAGGAGAGCTCCTGCTGGGGTCAGGCTCTTCTCTATATGGGTATACGGCATTGGTGCACTTTATGTTCCTGCCGCACACCGTGTTTGTTGGTTAGAAGAAACTTCTTCATCAGCAGGTGGTCTGAGGACTCTGGCTTTTGTGAGCCCCTGCTGTCCTTCTCCTCTGCCTGATAGGCCAAAGCGTAGTTTGAAGCCTGCCTGAAGGGGTGGGAAAGAGCAATTTCTGTCCCTGAGCACAGCTGCTTACGAAGCTCCGTGTGCGGGGCGAGGGCAGGCAGGCGCAGAGCAGCCTGACCGCAGGCTGGCTTTGGGCACGCTCTGGCTAAAGAGAGAGAGAGATTAAACACAAGACCCCGGCTAGGCACAAAGCGGGGCATGCTGCTTCTGCCTCTAGCATGCCCCACGCGGGTGGATTTTCATGGGGACGTTGGAGGTGCTGCTGTGTGACCTGTGGAAAATCCCTTCTCTGGCCCTTTGAGTCGCCGCCCAAATTCTTGGGATGCCCTGGACCGCTCTACTCTCTAGCCGATGTAGGCGTGTTATTTAAGAGGCATTGGAATGTGCATGTATTTCCCTGGGCAAAAGGCAAAGAAGGTCACTTGCAAAGAAGTCTGACATCAAACCCAGCAGAGGCGAGGCACAGGCCTTGGGAACTTGAATGCCAAAGTGTGAAAGCCCCCAAAGGTGCTACTAAGTGAAGGCGGCAGTGGTAACACGACCTAGGGATGAATGCCAACCAGCTTGCCACGGCTCTGGCAGCAGCCCTGAGTGACCCCCGATTTTGCATTTGCACTGGCAAGGTGCCTGCCTCTGGGATGACAGCAACACTGCTGCCTTCTGTCTTGAGGCGTTGCCTCCCCAGTCAGGAGGTCTGGAGCCTTTGACTTGGGAGTGTTTGGGGAAACTGCCTGGCAACAGCTAATGTTAGGGAAGGGCTATGAAACAAAGGTATGCAAGGGAAGTGCTTTGCTCGTCTTAGCGAGCATGTTTGGTGCAGGCCAAGTGCATCAGGCCACCTGAGGCAGGCCTTGTTCCAGCTGAGGTGGATTTTGTAGTGTTTGCAAGCAGGAAGTCATGACATGAATTGTCTCCCTTTGCTAATCGCTTTCCCCTGCTCCCTTGTGCCGCTCAGCTTCTGTGACGGAGGCTTCAACCACCGCAGCAGCACGGAGCTCCAGCGCGGGGAAGGACCGCAGGGTGTGCACCATGAGGCCGGATGTGACCCTGCAGAACACTGTACTTCCCCCTACGTTGAAAGGTGAGGGGCTGAGCCGCGCTGCGGCAGCTGGCAGCAGTGCTGGGTGCCTATGCCAGGGCATGAGCTGGAGAGTGTGGGCCTCGGTGTGCTGCAGAGTTGAGCCTCTCCCCTCTGGGACTAAGCTGGGCAGGTTGCTTTGGTGCCATGGGATTGTCCGCAGAGAAACATGCATGTTGTCTGCTCTGAGTGGGATGGGGTGGGCAGGGGGCGGAGAAAGGAAGGTATTGGGAGCAGACTGTTCTCAGCAAGAGAAAATGCATTTCCAGGGGATATTTGTCATGGCTCCGATTGAGCTTTGAACTCGGCTTCGCACCTCATTGTTCTGTTTGTAATTTCTTCTGCTTGTGGGGGCCTCAAGGCACTGAAGCCCAACAAATCCGTCTTGCGAATCTCTCTGCCTGTTGTTTTCTGGGCTGGCCCAGAAATCGCCCCATTTCTAGGGGGTGCTGGATGGGAAGCTGTGAATGAGCATGGCTGCCCTCGAGCCGAGCCCTGGCCAAATGCGGGTGGCAGAAATGTCCCCCATGCCCAAGTGTTCTTCTTGAAGGAGCTGCTTTGTCCAAGAAGGGGAAAGTCTTGTGTGACCAAGGGAAATGCGGGGTTGTGGGGAGCTCTGAGCTGGCCTCAGCGGTGCAGGAAAAGCTCTCTGTCTGTGTGCCCTGTGGACATAAATAGAGCGCAGAGCTGGCAAGCTGCATCCCCGGACATATGCATGTGCTGGATGCTGCCCTGCCCATCCATGGTGGGGGAGCGTTCGTCTGAGCATCTCTGCTTTCCCGCATCCTTGCTTCCTGGGGGTCAAGCAGGAGCAGAGGCATCTTGAAGACACGTGCCCTGGGTTGCAGTTGTCCAAGGGGCTGGGTCCCTAGGGAAGAATCTACCCTCTCGAGTGTTGCAGCTAATGCAGGCTGTGATGGTGGGGAGGGGCAAGGGAGAGACGTGTGGCTTGCTTTTGGCAGGGATTGCGCTGGCTGAGCTGGACAGCATGAAGCCCTCGGAGCAGATGGTTCTGAAGTGTGCAGCCATCCTAGGGCCGCTGTTCAGCACAGAGCTGCTGTTCCACATCCTTCCCGGGTGGAGCAGGGCCAAGCTGAACAAGGCGCTGAATGCCCTGGTGAGATGCAACATCCTCAAGTGGCTGAATGCTGCCAAGGGGGCAGAAGAGAGCAGTGTTCCCACCGAGGGGTCAGGCACCTCTCTGGAGGAGGAGAGCGGTAAGAGGTGGTAAGGGGAGCCTGGGAGCACTGCAGGCTGCTGCTGCCACTGTCTGTGTCCCCGGTGGGGCTCCCCAGAGAATGCCCCCTGCCCGGAGGAGGTGTGTAATGCTCATGGCACCCCGGGGAGTTAGGGATGGGTTGTTAAAAGCTCTGACGAGTCCATTTCCGAGGAGCCTGTGCTTTGTGCTTTGTGCTGGAGGGCAATATTGCAGTGAGGTGTTGCGAGTCCCTCTGCTGCCCTGCCTACAAGCGTGGCTCATAGCCCATGTAGGAGAGGGAGTACGAAAGCCCGGACCTGCTGACCCAGCCTCCCGCTGTGTGCAGATGAGGGATTTAGTGTGCGTTGATCTTTATTGTCCCCTAGCGCCGGGGGAGCGTAGGAGGCTGGGAGTGTCTTGCAGAGTGGGCAGAAAGAGCTGGCTGTGTCTTGCTTCTGTGGCTGGCAGCATCCCCAGCTGCCGCCTGGGGCGCAGCTGCACAGCCTGTTGGCAGGGAGAGCAGGCCAGCAGCCCGTTGCGCTGGCCGTGCTAGTGTGAGGAAGGCAAGGTGGGCCCTTTTGCTGTCTGGCCCGGAGGCTCTGAGTGCAGGAGCGCTGGTTTCCTGCCAAGGGCCCACGCCAAGGCCTGTCTTTCATGGTGCAGCTATGGCTTGCCTGAGCTGTGGCTCCAGCTCCGGCCCCAGCTCTGGCTGATGGGAAGCCCCATTGCCTTTCAGATGCCCAGAAGTCATCCATGGAGGAGAGCAAGAGGAGGGCGAGGCTGGAGTCTGGCGTGCTGGCCTTTTGCGCCCCACTGCTGCAGGAGGCTGCGTACGAGCTGTGGCCAAAGGGACAGAGGGTGGCCCTGCACCACAAGTGTGCGGCCTTCCTGGAGAGGCGCGCGCACAAGTGCCAGTGCTGCGGGGGAGGCGATTTTGTTGCCTTCCACCGCTTGGCCCTCGGCAGCACGCAGGAGGCCGAGAGCGGAGAAGAGCATGGCAGCGACTGCTCCTGGCGCAACTGGGAGGCCTCCCTGGCGACCAGCGAGGAGATGAAGTTGGACGAGCTCCCCGCCTCTACGGGTATGCCGTGTGCCCTGCTCTGGAGCCTGGGTCCTGCCCACTCCTACCGCACACTTGTTTCACACAAGCGTGGGGATGCTTCCAGTGCAAGGCGGATAATGTTGTAGGACTAGTTCATTTCTCCACTGAGCACAGCTCCACAATGAGAGCGATGATGTGTCCACAGCGTAGCGCCTTTCTCCCCTTGCGTGTCCACCTGCATTTTCCCAGAATTACGGGAGGGCAGCCCATCCCCCGGCAGAGGTGCACGCGTGGCTCAGCAGGCTGAGGTGTATTAGCTAGTGTGTCTAGTACACTTGGTGAAGCTAGGTTAAATCTGGAGTTGAGCCCCACAGTGAAGGCAGATGTCAGGGAAGGAGCTGGAGAGGGAGCTGCCGCCAGGGCCTTTGGCTCTGCTCTTCCTCCCTTGGTGCTACAGAATGGCAAGAAGCAGCTCTATGGCATGTGCAGTGAGGAGGTGTTTAATGGCATGCTTTCTTTGCAGATGCTTCAAGTGGTGTACTGAAAGAGAAGAGCTGCTTGGAGGAGATTTTTCGGTGAGGAGCCAAGGTTTTGAAGATGATTTTGGGGGGCAGTGGGGTGAGGGTGTGCAGAGGAGATAAGCGGAGTTCCCCGCTTGGGCTGCCCGTTGTGAGTCTAGCATTGGCGAGATCAGGCCTGTGAGAGGCAGCTGGGTTGAGATGGCCATGGGGATGCGTATCTTTGGGGAAGCCGGTGGGATCCCAGTGCTGATGGTGGTTTGGAGTGGAGCAGCCCTGGCTTTCTAGCTGTTAGAGAGCAGTGTTGCAAGCGGTGCAGGGGCAAAGCAGCCCCTGGAGGCAGGGTGGCTTGTGGAAGGGGACAGAAATGCCAGCTGGTCTCTCTGCCTGCCTAAAAGAGCAGTGCTCCTCCAGAGCCGGGGCAGCAAAGGCGCCAACAGGACCAGTGCTCCTGCTGCTTTGTTACAACTGTGGCCAACGGAATGGCTTGCCATTGCTGAAAAGGGGAGCTGTTGCTTCTCATGCCGGTTCTGCCCTGCCTGAGGCCCCAGGGCTCCTCAGAGTGCCCAGCATTTACTGGTCAATGTGCCCACAGTGTCAGGGAACAAATCTTGCCAAAGCGTGCTGTGTGAGTGAGTTGTCCTGGCTTTGCTTGCCATGCAGGGAGAGCCAAAGGTCTTGAGGGAGGAGAGAAGGCGAGAGCGGAAGGGAGGAAAGAGCACAGGGGGAAGTCATAGCAATGATGGGGGGCTGCAGCCCACTCTGGAGTCAGTGGCGTCAGTTGTAAGCTGTGAGGGCCCAGGGAACTCTGGGTGCAGGTAACTGTTGTGTGGGGTAGAAAGAAGGACTGAGCGAGCTCCCTCAGCACGCCTGGGAAGGCTGTGCAACCCACGGCTCCCGTGCGGTGCCTTCGTGTGTGTGGCCTCGTGCTGTGCTAGAACCTGTCTTTAACGTACGCTGAAGGAGCGGTGTTGGTGACGCTGGTGTGTGCTTTGGTGTCTTCTTTCTCCGTGATCTTGTCTCCAGAGCGGCAAAGCGGTTTCTGGCTAAGACCGAATGGATGCCCAAGGTGCCCAGCAAGACCCACTGGACGCAGGGTGTGAAGTGTTCCTGCAGCTGCAAGGCCATTGTGGACTTGGTGCTTGTGCCCTTGGCTCAGCACTACATGGCAGTGGGCAATGAAGCCAGAGCCTTTTATTATCTGCTGGAGGGTGCGGCTGCCTACTTGCACGTCTCCGACAACTACCTGGTGAGTTGCCGTGCTTGCCAGAGCCCACTGCCCGTGGAGTCCTCTCAAGTGCCTTGCCCTGGGCAAGCCCATTTCCCCACTGCAATAGGGCCTGCCTGGGGGCCTGCCTTTGTGGGGACTCGGGGATGAATTGGTGGGAGGGAGACCCAGCATTTGCCTCCTGTTTGCCTCTCCTGTGGCAAGGGAGACAGGGCCGTGAAGCAGCCCCTTGGTGCAAGGTGCACCTCCCAGGAGGTGGTGCAAAGGAGTGCTTGTGTGCGTGGTGTGAGAGGCAGCGTGACTGTGCTTGGGTGGGCATCACCAGGGGCAGATGCAGGTGAGGCACCTGGGAGTGCTGGGGCTGGGGACAGGCTTGGCAGCGATGCTCAGCTGCTCTCTGTGTGCTTGTTCAAAGGCCTTCCGGAACCTGCAGAAAGCAGAAGTGCTGAGGACCTTGGTGGCTAAGAAGGGAAACGCGCTTGCTTGCTTTGAAGAAGCCACTTTGCTGAGCCTCAAAGGAGAGGTAAGGTGACAGGGTGGTTTTGGTGGGCTCCCCCGGTGGGTGGAGTTGAATGCTTTCCTGTGGGGTAGGGTGGGGTGGGGCAGGCTCTCCCTGGCCCACCTAACTGTGGCTGCTCTCAGCCTGCTTTCCTGGGGCCCCTTTGCCTCCTGGCCAAAACCAGCTGAGGTCCTGGCCTTGATTCCGACAGAGACATGCTATTGGTTATGTGCTGAATCGGAGCCCTCTGGGAGCCTTCCCAGTATCCCTGTTCTTAGCGTTCCCAGTAGCTGGGAGGCTCAGGACTCCCAGCTGTGCCTGGGGCTGCTTGATGCACTGGGGATGAGCTTTTGTGCCAAACGGGACAGCCTTGAAAGCCCTTTTGCTGTGCAGGTCTGCTACCGTATGGGACAAACGGAGCTGGCGAAGACAACGATCAGGAAGGCATTGAGCCTGCTGAAGAGGAAATTCCCCATGACCTCCACTGGTGCTGCCTTGCAGCTTGTGCTGGAAAAGTCAGAGCATGCCTCTCACAAGAAGAACAGAGACTCCTCCGTTCCTCAGGAGGCAGGGTAGGAAGCAGAAGGGAAAGCAAAGGCTCTTCTAGGCAGAGGGAAAGCTGCTGAGGGAGCTGGAGGCTAATGGGTGGAGCAGCTGTGGGTTGTATTGGGCAGCTACTGGGGTGTTGGCATGGGAGATGGTGTTGGTGAGAGCAGGGAGGTGTTAGTGGGGAGCAGAGTGTGGGGAGGGGAAGGGAGTGTGCTGGCAGGAGCAGGAGGTGGGCCTGTCGGCGTAAGCGCAGGTGAGCTGTGAGAGGGAGGAAGCTCAGAGGCTGTAGCCAGGCGCAGGCCTCCCGTGCAAGGCCCCTTTTCCTCCCGGTGGCCAGCTTTGCTTGGCCTGCCTACACTGTAGTGCCAAGCACCATCTTTAGCAGTCATATTTCCTGGGTGGTGCTCCTTGGTTCTGCCGCTTGTATCGCTGCGGCCGTGCCTGTGTCAGCTGCCCTTCTGCAAGGAGGTGCAGCCGTCTCCTCCATCCCCCTGCTTCCCCCGCCCCGTGGGACTGGGCACAGTGCGCCTAGTGGCTGTGGCCCAGCAGTTTCCCTTGTGTGGCAGGAGGCAGAGGCTCCCCTGGCTGTTCCGGCAAAGCCACTGCCTGTCCTTACTGCGGCAGCTCTTCAGCCTGGAGAGCGCCGCCGGCAGTCGGAGGCTCTCCCGCCTGGCAGCACTCATGAAGGTGAACACGGCCGAGGAGTCTGAGGATGCGAGTCACGTGAGTGCCTTCTCTCTGCAGCAGCAGACCCGTCCCTGACGCGGCTCCTTTTCCCTGGCCTGGCAAGAGTACCAGCAGGGCCTGCCCCCGGCAAGAAGAGCCCAAAGATGTGCGTGTGCCTGCCCTTTTCCGGATGAACTTCCAGAGGGTGTGGGTTGCTGCTGCTTTGGGTAGTCCCTCGCGTTGGATTTGTGTCCTAATTGTGAGCATGGAGGTGGTTCTGGCTGTAAGGCAGCACCACTGTGTGTATTCTGTAGTTTCCTCGTAGCTCTTGATAATGCTGGTGTGCAAGGCCGGGGGCCCCTGTCTTGGCACGGCTGCAGTTAGCAGTTGCAGGAGGAAGAAGAGTTGGTCGTATGGGTGCGCGCTGTGAGAGTGGAAGAGAGAAGGTGGCAGCTGGGTTGTGGCCTGTCCCCTCCAGGCCAGGGAATTTCCCTGGAGAGACAGAGTCGTGTGCATTGTCGTGTTTGGACCCTTCTAGGTCCTCTTGTCCTACCTGGAATATGCGCTGTGCTGCCAGAACCTGGGCTGCCGGGAAGAGTGGCTGCAATACGGGCGGGTGGCCGTGCAGCTTAGCGCTGATGTGCAGCTCTTTGGAGGAGGGGTATTAAACACAGCCAGCTTTGCCCAGGCCCTGTCCCATCTGACCCTCAGCCTGGGAAATCTGCCTCTGTCCGTCGACGTAGGTAGGTACTGCCCCCGCCGCCTGCAAGAAGGCATCTCTGCCGAGAGAGCCGGTGCAAGTCTGCTTGTCCTCTTCCCAGGCTATCGTGCTGAGAGGCTCTGCATGGAGCTGCAGAAGCCTGACCTGGGCTACATGGTTCTCAGGACCCTCTTCACGGCACTCTTTCTGCAGATGAGGTAATCCCGGTGCTGGAGAGAGTCGGGGTTGCGCAGTGTCAGGGGTCAGGGACCTTTGGGTGAGAACAGGCCTGCTGGAGAAAGTGGGACAGAGTTGGGAGGAAGAGCAAAGAAGGGAAAACGAGGGAGAGAGAGGTGCTGGGAAGGGGAGTGGGAAGTGTCTGGAGGTGCTGCCTGGGCTCCCAGCCCGTGGAGAGGCTCCCTGGAGGCTCGTTGTGTTCCTCCCCAGGTACCCGGAATGTGAGGCAGTGCTGCGCAGGCTAGAGGAGCAGGTGTCTGGAGCAGATGAGATCGTTGGGCAGGCATGCTTCTGCTGCTGCTGCTTAGACCTCTTGCTTGATGCTGGTAAGTGCTCAGTGAGGAGGGCCCCTGAGAGCCTGTTTGCTGGGCAGGCAAGGCTGCACCCCTGGAGCTGTGGGCCAGAGCTGGGGACTTTGTGCAAGGTGTAAACAGGCAGAGCCCTCCCAGCACAAGCAGAAGTGCACCGTCAGTACAAGACTTCCAGAGACTAGAGTAGACAATACAAGAGTTCTGCCAGGTTTCCCTGTCCTCTGGAAACACGGAAACAGTTGTGCTGGCCAAAGCAGTTTTTCTCCTGGTAGAACAATGACCCCAGAGCCCCCAGCAATCCTTATATTTCCTCCACAGAGCTTTCCGCTGTGCGCATTTCTCTCTTTGCCTGCATCCTCGTCATTTTTTTCCCCTTTTGCGTTTCTAACATGGGAGCCAAGAGTAATTTGACAGTGCTTTTAGTTATGCTCTTTCCTAGCTGTGTTTTGAGATTGCCCCTTCTGAAAGCTCTTCTCCGCCTCACTGTGCTCTGGCTCCCCAGGAAGCAGGGCTAGCAGCGCTGGCATGTGCCTGAGCAGGAGGCACCTAAGAGCCTGTGCTCTGGGGTCGCTGTCCTTGCTGCTCAGTGGCAGCGTGCCTTTGTGCAGTGCTAGAAAGCTGCAGATTTTTCAAGGGCAAGGCATGGTGTCAGGGGAGCTGGGAGTTCTCTTGTTTCCTTCCTGATGTTCTCTGCCCTTGCGTTCAAGGGCAGTTCTGTGCACTTGAACAGCCCTGAGCAGCTAGGGTAGAAGTGCAGCCCTTGCCTGCTTCCTGTGAGGTTTGTTGCTCTGTGAGTGCTTTGCCTGCCAAGAACTTTGCCAGCTGTGCTGGAGCTTTCTGCTGCTCTGAATGCCTGAGGCACGGTGAGGCCAGGGAGGGAGGTGCTGCTTCGCTGCTTCTCTGAGAGACATTTGTATTGCAGGGTGGCAGTATAAGTCCTTTGAAGAGTGCAGGAGATTCGTGGAGCAGAACGAAGCCAACTGCCTTCTCCAGGCGCAGAGCAGCATCCTGCTTGGACTGTATTCGTCCCTGGCTCTTTGGTAAGTTGGAGACTTGCTTTGAGTGGGGAGAGGCCCAGGCAGTGGCTGTGGCCGGGAAAGGGGGAGCTCTGCGTTTATCACATGCCCCCATCCCATGTCCACCAAGGCGGCTGCTTCTGGAGCACGGTGGTGAAAGGGGCCGGGGGGCCACGCAGGATGAACAAGCTGGCAAGGAGGCCCAGGTTGTGCTGCTGTGGAGGCCTGCCAGGGAAGGATGCCTTGGCAGCATTCAGCCACAGCCTTCCTTTTCCCCTTGAATGTTGGGGGGGGGGACTGGTGTGGCTCTCTCTCAGCGCAGGAAAGCGATGCAGGCTGAATGGTGCCTAAGTGCAAGAGCTTGGCTCGGAGAGGGCACGAGGGCCTGGAGCAATGCTGTGTTTGTGGGAGAAGGCAGCCATTGTCCCAGTCTCCTGCCTAGCATGGCTTGTTTCTCCTGGGTGCCTGCAAGGGACTGGGTTCCAGTCCTTGCAGTTTCCCTGTGATCTCGCTCATCACTGTGGGGGAGTGCTGAGTGCCGCTGGCTCACAAACAGACACGCGTGCGTACACGTTTATAAGCAGGTCAAGCAAACTGGAGGGAAGGGGAGCGGAGAGGACCCTGTTGGGAGGGACAGCAGTAGATTCCTGCTCAGCTGTGATGTAGCAGGGAGACGAGAACACCAAGTTCACGCGGAGAGAAGGAATTGAGCTACTGCTGCCTGATTACAATACAGTGCTCTCAGGGATGCTTATCAGGAGCAGCTACAACATGCTGCGGTTCAGCCCCCCAGCCCCCCAGTACGCCCCCAGTAGCTTCCTTGTCCTAGAGGATGCATTGCCTCTGGAAGCCAGGTTGGGGCTGGAGCCTATGGCCTAGGAGACCTCTTGGTTACTTGCTCATCTCTACAAAATGTGCCTGAGTGTGTGTTTGTCTCTGTTTCCTTTTTTCCTCTGGACAATGTAGGTTTGCAAGGCTTGGGCAGTGGGACAACTTCCAGAAGCCCTTTGAAAAGGCCAAGAGGCTGCTGAAGAGCACTGGCGCCTGCCTTGTGGCCAGCCAAGCGTGCAGCCGGCTCCTGGAGTGCCATAGCCTGGTGCTGAAAAAGGACATGGAGCACGGCTCGTGGAGGGCCCGTGAGAGCTGCCGCAGGGCTCTAAGGGTAAGGGATGTGGAGGAAGGGGAGGGGCATGCTGCAAGGGCCCTCTGGGGAAAGCTGTGTTGCTAGCAGCAGTGGGTTGACCTGTGCAGGTAGAAGCAGCCACGACAGGATGGAGTCAGGGTAGTGCCAGAGGGTAGTGGCTTAGGGATCAACATGGCTAAAGACTCCTGTAACAGAGGTGTCAGCAGGAGGGGGACGAGAAGGCAGTCAGGTGAAGGCAGTCTTCCTGGGCGTGTGAGAATTCCCTTGTGGGACTGCTTGGCCCAAACAGGAGAGGAGAAGAGCCTTGCTCAGCCATGAGCTAGTGAGCCCTGCTGAAATGCCTGCTCCATAGGAGGTGTTAGGGCTCAGGAGAGATCTGTGTGGTACCTCAGCCTTGCTAGCTGTGCACTCCTCCTTTCTTTGTGGCTGGTTTTCCTCTTTGGGGATTTGGTGCCCTTCTCTGTGCCAAGCCATCGCTGGGCTCTCTGACTTGTCCTGATGTACCTCTCTGCTGTTTTCTCGGCAGCTCGCCGAAGAGGTTTTCTCTCGGTGCTCCACAAGCCCCGTCTTCTACCCCAGAGTCTACCACCTGAAAGCCTACATTTTCCTGATGCTGGGGAATGAAGAGCAGAGCCTGCTGTGCCTCAACCAGGGCCTCCAAGCCTGTGAAGACCATGGCAACCTGCTGGAGAAGACTTGGCTGGAGATGAGCACTGTAAGTTGCTCACCTGTGCCTTTGAGTTGCTTCCCGGGCAGAAGTTGAGCCTGCTGTAGCAGAAGGTGGGCCGCACTGTACTGTGGCAGGTAGCCCCGGACAGAGCCCCCCGAGAGCTTCAGGGGCATGTGCTCAAAGTCCTGTGTGAGCTGGTAGGTGCTCTTAGCCCTGCTCAAGAGGAAGGTAGAGACAGCTGTGATCTCTCTCTGCCAAGTGGGGCTGGACTGGTACGTGAGGAAGCAGTATGCCCTGCAGCTGCTCCTTTGCAGCATCTCTGCTTGGCAGAGTGGTGGTGAAGTGGAATCTTTCCATGCTCCTTAAGGCAGCTCTGGGAGGCCAGGGTCAACGTGTGCTGTGTCTGAATTGGCCTTGCCTCTCCTTCTGCTCGCTGAGGGGTTTTGGCAGCATGGCTCATTGGCTGATGGATGGAACAAGCTGCTGAGAGAGGCCTTAGTTGCCTTCCCAGGCAGAAGTCATGGCTCTGGAGGTCACGTGCTCTTCTCAGCTCTCACTGTGCCTTTTTTCCCCCCTTCCTTTAGGAGTGCTGGTTCACTGGAAAAGGCCCCCTGGGAGATTTGTGGCTGAAGACAGCCCCACATTTTCCGCACCTGAACCAAGCAAAGCCAGAGGTCTGTAGCTCCAGGTACCTGCTGAAGCTGCCAGCACTGCAAAGGGAGGATTCTTCTCCAGGAATTAAATTCTGACACTGCTAGTCCAAGCACTTCTTCTTTTCCTCCTTCCTTTAATATACTCAGCATCATTCTTCGGCCCCCTGCTTGTATTCTGCCTCGTTCTCTCCTTTCCCACAACAATGTTTGCACAACCTGAGTCAAACTGAACCAACACCTACACAATTACTAAGGTCAATACTCAAAAACCAAAAAACAAAACAGTCTGAGCATTCTGAAGAGCTTAGCATTTAGGCTTCCATCAAGTGAGGAATATGATAAATAAGGCACAAAGCGCTCCAGAGAAGGTAAAGCTCTGGGGGGTTGGTTAATTCCTGTAGTTCTATAGTAGTTCCCAAGTAGTATTCATTCTCCTGGGTAGAGGTAATGCATCGGGCCATTTCAGGCCCGTCTCTGCCCAGCTCTTTGCCAGTTTGGTTCTCCTGTTGGAGTTGCTCCTTGCTGCAGCCCCACGGGATTGGGGCTGTAGGCACAATGCAACTTCTGTTCTCTCTGCAGGCTTTATGCACAAGGGGATGTCTAGGGTTGTACCTTTGTGATGAGTTAGTAGAGCAAAATGCATGTCCTTGGTGAAACTCATGTCCTGCAGCAGGTGTTTCTTAAGAAGACACAGATGTTAGGTCCTTGGCAGAGAGAACATTTTAAAATAAAGACATAGTTTACAGCCACCAAAGTAGGGAAGTTGGTAAGAGTATTATGTACTTGTGTCCCTGACTAATTAAATAGTAGGTGTTGTTATTTTTTTAAAAAAGTAACATTCTCTGGATAAAGGCATCCTGTATAAACTCCCTGTAAGCTGCTACAGGGCCCTCCCTTAATTGGGGAGTACCTTGCTGCCGCAGTCGTCCATGATTAATAAAGAAATATAAGTGAAGCATCCACATACATGATTGCAGACCCATTAGAAGCCAAAGGACAAATTTCCTGTTCCCAGCTGGCTGAATTAAGATGCCCCATCGGTCACGGGGGAATCACAGTGTGGGCATCCACTTCTCACTGGGTGGAATCTTGGGGGAAGTCCCACTGCCCACAGCAGGGTCTACACCTTGGGGGGTGGCATTAATCTTTCATAGTTCGCACTGTTGTTCTCCCCAGAAGTCACAGCTTAAACCAATTGCAAGCCCAATCATCTGTTGATCCAGTCAGGATTCAGTCTTGCCTACAACTGCCTTGGCTTCCTTTCGATCACTCAGTTCCCGACTGTTCTACCAGCAGTGAGAGTTTCTGCAGTGCCATCTCATCTCTCATCACTCCATTCCGTCACAGCCCTGCAGTGTGGTGCCTCAAGCCGTAGGCACCCCAGAGGTTGCCCACTGGTGGGAGGCACCAGCACATGCTGCTGGGATCGGGGCTGTGCTATCCAGGAGGCCCACTCTTGCCTGCAAGCTGTGACACCTGCTGACTCATCAGCTCCCAGACTGTTACTGTTTTCACAGGTCTTGAGTAGCAGAAGAAATCCTCAGTGTCCACTGCAGAGAGAATCAGGAAATGCTGTGAAGACAGGCAAAATCAACCAGTTGTGAGAGGGGGCAGGGGGGCTCCAGCAGAGAAGGGGCCAAAGTCCTTTGTGTCTGTGCTGTTGCCCTTGGAGTGAATTTGCAGGAGCAGCAGGTGGGGACCCTGGGGGTGGCACCTGCTGAAATTGTCTGTCTGCAGCCACGTTGTGTCGTCCTATTCCTGCACGCTGCAGAGCTCCACAGCAACTCAGGAGGTGCAAGCCTTCAGGAGAGACCTGAAGTCAGGTTCCTGCTGTTTGTGCCTAAGAAACCGCAGGAGGTTTCTTAGGAAGGCAGGGATGAAGCGCACACTTGTGGCCACAGTCACTTCGCGTGGGACGTGCTCCAGGACGTAAATCCTGGCGTTAGGCACGTCTTTGGTGAACTGCCTTGGTCTCATGTCCCTGTGAAAGAGATGCCAGAGTCCTGCTGCCTTCCCTAGAGGCAAAGAGGATGGTTTTGGGGCCTCAGTCCTACCACCAGCTGCGAGTGGCCTTGGGACCCCATGCATGTGTGCGTGTGACAGTCCTCCGGGCTACAGGATCTTTTGCAAGCCCAGCCTTGGTGAGGGTCTGCCCCAGGTTAGTCCCTCTCTCACTACGGATATGGAGACACTAACTCTACACCGGGAAGAAGAGAACAAACTCTGAACTGTAACTGCCCTAAGACTACTGTAACCACCTACACACCGAGGCTACTGTAACCAACAATAAACTCTGGATCCTAATAACTAATAGCAACACTAATAATGCTAATAACATTCATACTATCTGTAACTAACACCTGTCCTCAGGAAGACAAATAGCTATGCCCTATTTGTCCCTTCTACCGAACTGTGACTAAGAGAAACTACACGCTAAGAATTCAATAACCAACGCCACGCTATCTTAATACTATAATCCGACTAATGCTTATCCTAAATAACCCGTCCTATCCAATTACGTACCCTACAGTCCAAGGAGAGCTGTGGCGGAGTGGTGGGAGGTGATCGCGGGCACTGTGTCCGTGCTGCAGGGGAGGTGGAAGGGAGTCTGGGAGGAGGGGCCGCACAGGAACTCTCTCCACCTCCAAGCCCGGTGCCTTGGGCTCGTCTTCCCCTGGCTAGGTGCCAGCACCAGCCTGGTCTTGCTGGGGGGAGGCCGTGCCCTGGCTGGTGGGCAGCGGGGGCCTCCTGCTGAGCTAGCACCTCCTCCTTCTTAGGCTCCAGAGCACGGCCTTGGGGCGTGAGACAGGCTGCCCCCTCACAGCATCCACCTCCACAGTCTCCCCTCCTCCTCCTTCATGGGGTCCACCTGCATGGGCTCTGGGTGCCCATGGTGGCTGCGGTGCTCTGCAGGAGGGCAGCGCGGTTGTCCCAGATGGTTGTGTCCACCTTCATCTTGGTGCACAGTGCTGCCTTCCTCTCCAACCACAGCCACTGTGACTGGCTCACGGTGGCAAGAACTGAGAGCTCAACACGGTACAGCCCCCGGAGTGGGCGGCTCCAGAGGGGGTTGCCTTTGCTTGCAGCAGCAGGTTGTGTGCTGGTGCTGATCTGAGTTACAGGTAGGAGTGGAAAGCTTCTCCCCAAATCCAGGTGTTTTCTGGCAGTGCTGTGCACAGCTGCAGGCCGGTGCTGCGGCAGGAACTGTAGAAAGGAGCTGTGAAAGGAGCATCAGCAAGATGCTGCTGGAGCTCCCTGCTGCCCTGGCACCGAGGGAGCTGCTCTCTCCAGACTGAGTCACTCAGAAGTTACAAAATCGATGAATTCTACCTGGGAAATGGAACTCTCTTACATTGAAGTGGACTGCTCTCAGGGGTTATTGGTGTTATTTCACGTTCTGATACCATTATTATTTATAATAATAGGACTGATTTATAGGAATACTGATTTGTTTAATCCTTTTCAGGGAGCTAATCAGATGGAAAATGAGGACAGTGTTAATTTTTGTTATGCATGCCCTTTGCTACAACTAACCTGACTGTGCAGCTTATACAGGCCTTTGGAAAGTCCATAGCATGTCTCAGATTATTGCTTGCTTGCCTATTCCCAAATCTGCGAGATCACCCATGCCGTGGGAGACACTTAGACCTAACTTAACATCCATACGGGAACTACTGAAGTTGTTTAATGAGACTTGCTAGGTAAGTGATATTATCAAGTCTCAAAGGGCAGAATTGCTGGAACGATGTTGTGGAAACCCTGCAAATAGCTGCCAGGACTCAAGGACAAGGGAGAGAGGGTATCGTAAATCAGTATTGCAAAGGACCACCAGCTCCAGACGAATAACCTCGAGGAAAGCACAACACTGTGAAGAATGTGAGGGGCAGAGAAGACCAGAATAGCAGAATTAGCCGGAGCTGCCTGTAAGTTCATTAAGGCTCTATCTCGACCTTGCTCTATGCCTACTGGTTGCTTGCATACCGGGAAACAGAACCCAGTTTGGGGAAAGCAATCTGGCCCAAACTGCTGAGGGGAAGGGCGTCTCTTAGACGATGATGCGTCTCCAGCAGAGCTGAGAAAACACAGCCACCTTGCAAGGTGATTTTTCACTCCTCCTGAACCCCATCAAGAGAATGCAAAATACTTTTCAGTAGCACTTGGTAGGCCTGCACTTGGCCAAACTAACAGAAAAATGGCATTTCTATCCCTTGAAATCCCATAGGTCTCCCTTGGCCCTGCGCCTGCCTGGGTGGCCTTTGCCCACCTTGCCCGCTCCTGGGGCTGCACACGTCTCTCCTTCCTCCCAGCCCCTCAGCCCAGACTGCTGCCTGCTGCTCAGGGCTGGCTCTGCCCAGCCTCATTTCTCAGCCTCTCTAGGTATCTCCCACAGCCGCTGAAAGGCTCTGTGGATGCTTCTCTTTCCTGATCAGCTATTTGGAGTGGAGCGGAATGCAGGAAGGCTGCTGAATGGCCAACATGCCAGGAGACACTGCCCAAAGATGAGATCAGGAAATGCTTTCCTTCCAAGCTGGTTCAGGAGGCATTTGGAAAGGAGACTTCTCCCCCAACTACAGCAAGCAGCCATTCCTTCTCAGGTATGTTTTGCTTCTGCTCAGAATTGCAAGTCTTTCCTTTCCCAAAAGACACTTTCAAGCAACAGCTCCCAGGTTTGGAAACCTCCTTGCTTTGTAGGCTTGCTAGTGCCCCCCCTCCCCCCCCCCGCCAGGCCTTGTCCTTTTAGCCTTGCAGGGAAATGCACACCGATTTCAAACAAACAAGGAAAACCTGCCAGGGCAGCAGCTGGGCCTCGAGCTGGTGGGCGCTGATGTAAGCAAGATCCCAAGGCAAAAGCCCATCTCTTAACAGCTAAGGACCCTGAAGGGCACACAAGGTCCACCCCAAACTAGTCTTTAGTTGCCAGTCAGTGGGACCCCTGCAGAGCAGATGAGGCCTCGATGACCAGTGTCCTGTATCCTCTCTGTGGCACATGAGGGTCCCTGGGCAGAGATGTCCTGGTGCTTGGGAGCACATGGGTGAGAGCGGCTAAACCCTGTAGAGCCTGGGGGGAGCAGGCCGGAGCTCCTCATCTGGGGAGTCTGTAAATCACTATCGCTTCCCCTTCCCTAAGGCCTTGCACTGCTGAGCTTTCTGATCTTAATTTCCCAGTGTTTCTTCTGGCCAGCTGTCACGCAGGACCTCAGCTGCTGCCTGCCGTGTTGAAGGGTTCCCATTGCTCGGCAGTCCCCAGAGATCTGCAGTGACTCAGAGGAGGGCGGAGGTGACACCAGTCCCAGGACAGGGAGCCCAGGCCCAGGCTCGCTGCGGGGCCTGGCAGGGGAAGGAACTCTGATTGTGGGGCAGCGTGGGGCAGCAGGAGGCGGACAGCTTCCCCAGGCCAGCGGGGGCTGTGGCAGTCCCTTCTCCTCCATACGTGAATTTGCTCTAGGCCGGGTCACCTTGCACAAGGACTTTGACAGGCTGCTGCTTGGCCTCTCAAGTCCTCCCTAACCTCTGGAGCTCTGTTCAGGCCCGTTGTAACCTACCTGCAAACAGCAGAGCCATCGCCTGCTGCCTCAGCCACTCGGCATCTGCATTTTCAACAGTGACTCCTAAGCATGCAGTACAGATGGCAAACATCAGTACACGGCCCTTGGAAACTCCCATTTCCAGGCCAATGTATGACACTGAGGATCTCCTCTGGGACGTGGACGGAAGGGTTATGAACATCAATACTTTCAGAGCTGTCCAGGCATTTTAGAGAACTCTAAAAAAGGCCTCCGGAAAAAGCCCATTTGCTGTCTGCCCAGTCTCTCACCGCTGGGACACACTTTTCTGTTGTCCTGGCCTAGTCATGGAGGCAGCATGTGGGGAGGCATGAGCAAGCCAGCTCTGACTCCTGCACTCCAGCCACACCAAGTTCCCGAGGGATCCAAAATGCTTCCTCAGCTTGGAGGCTGTTTTAGGGAAGAGGGCACAAGAAACCTCCCTGGCACTCTGAGGACAGAGACCAAGCCGAGCTCCCAAGCGGTTCTTTTTCACTTGCACAGGCCTGGGAGAACTGTCCCTGGAAGGGGCTGCAGGGGAGGAAACCTCGTGGAGAAGGCTTTCAGATGGACCCAGACACAATTAAGATCAGGACAGTAAGAGGCCACTCTGGCCTAGCAAGCTTCCTCCGACTTGCACCTTCCTCGGAAGAGGCACTAAGCAGAGCTGAGCAACTCCCTGTGCTGGGGCCCAGCCTCCCCTGGAGCACTGACAACACAACACTTTTCTGCAGGCACTTCCAGCACTTTAAGGCCTCCACCAATGCCTTCTGCTGCCTCCCTCTGCACTGTTTTTTTTCCTACGCTTTACAAGCTGGAAGGTCAGCAGATAGCAAAGAAACTTCCTTGTTTCTTTAGGAAGCAAAAGGAAAGGAAATGACCTGGACAAAGGGACACAGTGCCTCCTCAGCAGGTTTGCTGGCGATACCAAGCTGGGAGGAGTGGCTGATACACCTGAGGGCTGTGCTGCCACTCAGAGAGCGCTCACGAGGTTCAAGAAGGGCAAGTGCAGAGTCCTGCACCTAGGGAGAAATAACCCTAGGCACCAGTACAAGCTGGGGGCTGACCTGCTGGAAAGCAGCTCTACAGAGTAGGACCTGGGAGTGCTGGTGGATGACAAATTGACTCTGAGCCAGCAATGTGCCCTTGTGGCCAGGAAGGCCAACGGTATCCTTGGGTGCATTAGGAAGAGTGCTGCCAGCAGGTCAATGGAGGTGATCCTGCCCCCCTACTCAGCTCTGGTGAGGCCACATCTCAAGTCCTGCATCCAGTTTTGGGCTCCCCAGTACAACAGAGACATGGAGCTACTGCAGAGAGTCCAGCATAGGGCTACGAGGATGATCAGGGGGCTGCAGCACCTGCCCTACGAGGACCAACTGCGAGAGCTGGGCCTGTTTAGCCTGGAGAAGGGAAGACTGAGGGGGGATCTTATCAATGTGTGTAAGTATCTGAAGGGAGGGTGTCAAGGGGATAGGGACAAAGGCTTTTCAGCTGTCCCATGCGAAAGCACTAGAGGCAAAGGGCAAAAACTGAACCACAGGAAGTTGCGCCTGAACGTGAGGAGGAATTTCTGCACTGTGAGAGTGACAGAGCACTGGAAGAGGTTGCCCAGAGAGGTCATGGAGTCTCCTTCTCTGGAGATATTCAAAGGCCACCTGGATGCAACCCTGTCTAACGTGTTCTAGGTGAGCCTGCTTGAGCAGGGGCGTTGGACTAGATGATCTGCAGAGGTCCCTTCCAAGCTAACCGATTCTGTGCTTCTGTGAAAGGGACGGAAAGGAAAGGAAAAGGGGGAGGGGAAGGGGAAGGGGAAGGGAAAGGGAAAGGGGAAGGGGAAGGGAAGGCATAGGGAACAGCTCCAAATGACTGCAGGATGCCCAGAATTTTGTGATGCAGTTTAACTGAATGATACTGGTTAAATGTTGATAACCTCAAGGAAATCTCTAACAATGAGCTTGGTCTGACTTGTGTAATATGCCCTTTTTTGGCTTATGCTGAAGTACGAGCATTCCAAACTAGAAGGGGCTAAAAGTGGAAGCTCTCAGGCTTTTCTAACCATGAAAAGGTGTGGGCTTACTATGTTTTCTTGAAAAAGGAACGTGACAGGGTTTGCATGTTGTAACTCGACTCTCCTGCGGAGGCTTCCAGTTCCTTAAAGAGTACTTTTGTGTATTCAGATTCCCTTGTACTTTGCTCTGCCTTTGTTTTCTTCCCGGTTTTCTTCTTCTTTTTCTAGAGGATTTATGGGCTGCCTTCATTGTGGAAACAGTGTGCAAGTACAGTCTTTTTCTGGAGGAAATCCGACTTCCTCTATTTTTTCACAGACAGTTCTTGCTGAAATATGTTTCTCCAGAATATTAGCAGAAAGGCTAATATTATCTTGTTCCAACACAACGACCTTCACCCTGTGGGTCCTCCTGTCCACAAGTGGTCCAGAAGCAGCTGCCCGCAGCAGTGCAGTACAGCCAGAGCCCAGCTTGCTCCCAGCGAAGGCGCAGGCTGCCTTGACTGCCTGATGTACAAGGCTCCTGGGCACACATCCTCACAAAGGTGCACAGCTGAGCCATGACGCTGGCCTTGAAAGCCTCTGCCTGACTGCCTGGAGCTGCTGAGAAGCCAGTGAGAAGTGCTGGCAAAGTCCAGTAGGTTTCTGCCTGCCAGCAGGCTGACTGCATGCTCAGCATGGCAGCCTGCAAGGATATGCCTGGGGGTGTCCAAGGCAGCTGCCTTTTCCGTGGGTCTGCACAGTAACTGCACACTGGCCTTGCTGGTCATACCAGAGCCAGCTGGACCAGTATCATTGCTCCTGACAACTCCTCCCCCCTCCCTCAATCTGTTATGGTGGGATGGACAGAGAAGTGACAGGGCATTTCACAGAATCACACAGAAGCACAGAATGGCTGCAGTTGGAAGGGACCTCTGGAGATATCTAGTCCAACCTCCCTGCTAAAGCAGAGTCAACTGTTGCATGTTAGACAGGATCATGTTAAGGCAGATATTGAATATCTCCAGAGACAGAGACTCCACGACCTCTCTGGGCAACCTGTTCCAGAGCTCTGCCAATCCTGCAGTAGAGAAGTTCTTCTTTATCTGTGGGGGCAGAATTTCACACTGCCCAGGGCATGTTTGGGGGTGTCATTAGACCCAGCCCACTCCTTCTCCTGAGAATGAAGAGCCCTGATTTGATGCTTTCCTTTGGTTGACTTCACTTGTTTGTGAGAGTCTCTACTTACTGTACATCCCAGGCACACACTGTCCCTGGAGATGTCCTGTGCTCTCTGGGTGGCTCCAAACCCCCTTCAGAAAAATGGGCATCTTTTATCAGCCCTCCAATATGTGGCACAGTCCCCAGAAGAGACCTCTTTGACCACTCATCCTCTCGAGGGACACTGGGCACCCACAAGTGACAGATGAATACAGCCCTCTTTCCCTCACGTGTCACTCAAAAGAGTTCATGCCCCTTTATCCACAGAAAACCCAAGCACAACAACAGGATCCTTTTGGGTGCATTTCCCTGAGCACATTCTTGGCTCCAACTTGGGAGGAAGAGCCCAGCCTTCAGGCACAGAGATCCCCTTTTATTACAGAATTGCTACTTGGGAGATCAAGTCTGACACAGAGATAGGCAGATATGCAGAAGGCTTCTGGGTCAGAGAGATGGGATTTGTGCTCCAGCAGAAATGGAATGAATTCAGATATTTGTGCACAAATAGGACTATCACAGACAGAACTCCCAGAGCACAAAGTTTCTTGAGATAAACTGTAAATTGCTTGTGAGGAGACATGGGCAGCTCATTGCTGCTGAGCTTGCACCAGCTGGAATAGTTTCCTCACTGCCTCCTGGAGCTCCTTGTTCCTCATGCTGTAGAGGAGCGAGTTGAGTGTTGGAGGCACCACTGAGTACAGAACAGTCACCACCAGATCCAGAGATGGGGAGGAGATGGTGGGGGGCTTCAGGTAGGCAAATGCTGTAGTGCTGACAAACAGGGAGACAACAGCCAGGTGAGGGAGGCACATGGAAAAGGTTTTGTGTCGGCCCTGCTCGGAGGGGATCCTCAGCACAACAGTGAAGATCTGCACATAGGACAGCACAATGAAAATGAAACACCCAAAGACTAAAAAGACACTAACCACAATAAGCCCAACTTCCCTGAGGTAAGAATCTGCGCAGGAGAGCTTGAGGATCTGGGGGATTTCACAGAAGAACTGGTCCACAGCATTGCCTTGGCAGAGGGGTAGTGAAAATGTATTTCCAGTGTGCAGGAGAGAATAGATAAAGCCACTGGCCCAGACAGCTGCTGCCATTCTGGCACAAGCTCTGCTGCCCATGATTGTGCCATAGTGCAGGGGTTTGCAGATGGCAACAAAACGGTCATAGGCCATGACAGTGAGGAGAAAATGTTCTGCTGAAAGCAAGAAGACAACCAGAAAGACCTGGGCAACACATCCAGAGTAGGAAATGGCCCTGGTGTTCCTCAGGGAAATGGCCATGGATTTGGGGACAGTGGTGGAGATGGAGCCAAGGTCGAGGATGGAGAGGTTGAGGAGGAAGAAATACATGGGAGTGTGGAGATGGTGGTCACATGCTACAGCTGTGATGATGAGGCCATTGCCCAGGAAGGCAGCCAGGTAGATGCCCAGGAAGAGAGAGAAGTGCAAGAGCTGCAGCTCCTGTGTGTCCGCAAATGCCAGGAGGAGGAACTCATCGAAGGAGCTGCTGTTGGACATTTGCTGGTTTGGGGCATGGGGCAACTGTCAGAGGCTAAAAGACAGTGACCACTGATTGTCCCTGAGAAACAAAACTTTCATTTTTTTTCATAGGAATACTACACCCTCACCCATCCTGCCAACAGTATAGACAAATTTCTTTTGTCCTTCTCAGGAAGATCTTTGTTCAGCTCCTCAGCTCCAGCTCCAGCTGAGTGTGCTGGGAGGACCACAGGCCTGTCCTGCTTTATACCAGGTGGTAGATGGGGCTGGTTTGTGATATCTCTGATTTTCAGAATTGGTGTTTGAGTGCCCACCTGTAATGAAAAAGATCTGTTAATATCCTCACACACAGTTCTAAAGAGTTCATGTTGCAGCAGAGAGGTTTAGTGTGTTTTTTTTTTTTTCTTATTTGTTTGCAGATTTTTAGATTCTTCCATTACATCTGGTGAGTGGTCTTTGTAGGGATAGATGTTTTTCTTGCTGCAAGGATGAACATTAGAAGACGAGAGAGGAAAACGGGCTGTCTGCTGCTTAGTGCAGGGTCAGGAGTGCTGTTGAGTCCACCTGCCTTGCTCTCAGCTGCCCTGTTCTCCACTTGTGCTACCCAAAGGATGATTTCACCCACAAGTTACTCTATAAAAAGACATTGCACTCCGATGAGATCAGGGGAGGCTGGTTTCAAAGCACAGATCTAACTCTGCTCTCTTTCGCAGCCCAAGGTGGAGATGTGATGGAGAGAACAGAACGTTGCTCCTGACATACCTGATTCGACCAACGACTCTGTGAGCTGACTGCCGAGAGTGGAGGAAACTCTCAACACTTCCATTCTAGCCGAGGAAACGCTGGGTTCACTTCAGCTGCACACATACGAAGGTGCTCAGGAGCATTTTCTGGTGTTAGTACCTCCTGAACTACTTGAAAGGGATCTCCAGCATTGCTAAGATCCAATGGGAGAGCTGTGTCCTTCTGGAGGGCAGCTTTCAAACCCAGCAGGACACCATAAGGACTCACTCACATGTCCTGAAAAGGAGATCTCCAAAAGGGAGAGTCCATTCATTCCCCAGACCCTCAAATCACATTTCCCAGCACCCTGGGATGAGAACAGGCCGTGGGCACCTCAGCCCTCTGCAGACACCTCCATGGGAGGACCTCAGGGTGAGTGTCTGAATTTGTAGCTGAACCTCCAGCTGACAGCAAGTACAAGAGCAGAAAGGGAGAGGGAGGACCACGGGAGAGTTGCCTGAGTCCAGCCTGCCACAGTGTTTCTGTGGGCACTTTCCTCACATTCCCTGAGCATCTCTCAGCCGCCTGGAGCTGTCCCCACTTGGTGCTCTTTCTCTGTCCCCACGTCTGTCCCCTGTCAGTGCTCCCTGACCCCATGCCACCCACGGGGCATTTGACTCTGCCCTACAGAATCCTTCTGGCAAAAGAGCCCTGCCCAGGGGCATCTCTGTGTGTGCAAGACCTAAGGAGCAGGCGAGACTAAGCATGATGAGACTGGTGAGGGCTGCAAAGGAGATATTGCTGCTGCTGGCAGGTGAAGAGGTGGCTGAAGGAGCTTTCTGGGGTCCTTGTAGACCTATTGGTCCCTCACAGGAACACTGCAGAACTCTCCTCCAGTCACCTAAGCCCAAACCATCCTTTCCAGTTTGTGCCCTGCCAAAGGTATAAAACAAAATCAGAGCCTCAGGAGAGTGCCTTCCCTTTCAGGTAAGCCTGCCATGCATGTTAGAAACCAGGAGAGTGATCCATAAAAAGCCTTCCAGGCACAGGATGGGCTGCGTTCAGAAAACCCCTCCAGGAATCTCAGTGGTGTTGTCCTGCAGCCAGAGACTTACCGTGTCAAAGGCTGTGAAGATTTCTCCCACAGTGAGCTCTCCTCTGGCCTCCCACTCCACACTGCCTTTCACTTCTCATCTCATGTCCACAGTCAGTGCCTAGAGCGTAGAGCCCTGCTGCTCTTGGCAGAGGAGCTGCTCCTGGACACCGCTGTCTCTCAGTAATGCTTCCAGGTTGCCATGGGCTCCCTCTGTCCCAGGAGCCCGGCCCTGCTCAGGAGCAGGGGGCAGTTGAAGACATGAATTTCTCTGTGCCTTGTGCTCCATTCTCTTGGGAAATCATCCCTGAAGTAGACTGAAATAATCACCGACGGTCCCTCTCTAAGCCCTAAAGGAAGAATGATTCCAGCATAACAATTTATTTCATCAGAGAATGGTTATCTGCAAGAGATGGAAATCTCCCACTCGGGAAGCCCCTGTTCCATCTCTTAACTAGGCAGGACACCTAGAAAGGGGCAGGAAGGGAGCTCGTTTAGCCATGGTTCAGGTATTGGTTCTGATGAGTCTTTCAGGGCATCGCATGTCTGTTTAGAAGCCCCTGAGCTGCAGTGGGACTCAGATCCCTCCCATGACCTCCACAGGCACAGAGAAGGTGGGATTCCCCTTGCCCGAGCAGAAGTGTGCACAACAGAGATGTTTGCCTATGAACTCCTTGTCTGAACTGCCATTGCAATCACTGGAGATGGCAGTTGGGGGTCAGTCCCTCACACACAAACCTCTGGTGTTAATTAAAGAGACAGAGTTAAAGAGACAGCTAAGAGTTAAGGAGACAGTTGAAGTATCTGTTTGCTCTGATGGAGCAACTACAAGAATCACATCCTTCTGGAGCATGAGGTGGGGGCCAGGTGGGGAATTTCCTTGGCCATAACACTAATTGTCTAACACTGCTGGAGCCCCACTCACTGCGAAGCTGAGACACAAACTGATCCCTGCAGTGCAAAATACTGATGTGATTTAGTGCAGACTCTTGATTTAATGACGTAAAATAGGCTGGAAGGTCCATACCGGATGCCTGGGTTGTCCAGCACCACTGTGTATTTCTCGCAGATACAGCGTGGCACCTACAGGAAAACCATGCCCCTTGGGCACGTGTGCTGGGCAAGTGCCCAGGGCATCTTGGGTTTCCAAATTGTGCCCAAACAAATGAATCCTACCTCTGCCCTTAGGCAAAGTCAGTATCGTCCACGTCCAAGTGTGCTGTGTAACTGGGAGGCACATCACACTGGGGTCTCCACTCCAGTCTCGGCACTCTCACACCCTTCTAGCTCTCCTGTCCCTGAGCCTCTTCTCACCTGCCCAGATGATATGAACAGGGACTGGACTAATGGTCTCTCCAAAGTGGCTGGATCACCGGCTTTCCAGGGCCTGGGAATTGCTCAGTAGCACCTTGTGCTTCCTGGAGATCAGTTCACCTCTGACACAGGCCCCACGATGCTGCAGAGTCAGCTCAGGCAGCAAACCCATTCCTGCAGAGCCCAGCTGTGTTTCTCCCTGGCCTCGGGCACTGCAGGGTTTGCTCTCTTAGTGGGAACATCCTTTCACCATAACATTGCCACCTGCTTTGTATGCCAGCATGTCCCTGCTCTGAAGTGGGACCACCACACACACTGTGTTCTTGGTCCTTGATAACAGGTTTCACCATCACCAATCTGACTGAAACATTGCTAGAATAACTAAGATGTGGTGAGATTACTCACATGACTGAAAGGAACCAATTGTAGGGTAGAAGGTCTTCAGGAGAGAACAAGGGAGAAGATGAGGAAGGGGGATGTCCTTTGTGTGAAGGGGCAGCTCAGATGTGTGGAGCTCTTCCATGGGAGAGGCAAGTGTTTGGGTAAGCACCAGGGTAAGGGTAACATTGTGATGGGAACTAGACCACCTAATCAGGGTGACAAAGTCAATGTAATGTGAGCAATTCTGTGGGTCACAGGCCCAAGTGATCTTGTGGGGCAGGGAGGGGGATGGACTTCGATCTCACAGACATTCCCTGGAAAGGTGAACAGCAGAGTGGAAACAGGCCAGGAGGTTTCTGGAGGGCACCAGGGACAGCTTCTTTGCACAGTTGCACAGAGGGGCAGTACTCATACTTCCCTCTGTCTGCAATTTCAAACAGGGAGGAACTGATCAAGGATGGGACAGTCAGTACCATGCTTTCCTAGAGTGACCATGAAAAAGCAGAGTTCTAGATCCTGAGCAGAGTGGGGAAGGATAGTTGTGGAGCTCAGACCCCGGACTTCAGAGAAGTAGACTTGGGCCTGCTCAGGGGACTTGTGGGGGCCCAGGAGCTCAGGAAAGCCAGCAGGTCTGTAAGGACAGCACCTACCAAGCACAAGAATGGGCCATAGCGATACTCAGTAAAACTGGTAGAAATCTTGGGAGACTGGCTTCGCTATGCTGGGAAATCAGGATTGACCTCTCAACAAAAAGTCTGCATGTAAGAATTGGAAGGAGGGAGAGGCTAAAAAAAAGTAGAAATCAGAAAAGTTGTCCAGCAAAGCAGGGATGGTCTTAGGGAAGCCAAAGCTCTGCTAGGATTGGATTTGCAAGGTGCATCAATGGCATCAAGAAGAGCTGCTACCTCTTCAGTTACAGCAAAAGAGGGAAAAGGAAAATGTGGGCTCACTGCTGGTTTGGGCAGGGAATCTAGTAACAGAAGATGCAGGTAATTCTGAGGAGCTCTGTGCCTTCTTGGCCCCACTCTCCACCAACAAGGTCTCCTGGGCTGTTTTGCCTGGAGTCAGGACTTCAGAGGAAAAAACAGTCACAGGTGGAAGAGGGTTCAGTGAGGTGTTATTGGCAAGAACTCAACCCCTACAAGTCTCTGGAACTGGATGGGCTGCATCAGCGGATACTAAGAGGGCTGCCCAATATCATAACAAGGCCAGTCTCTATCATCCCTGAAAGGCTGTGGAGATCAAGGGAGGTCCCAACAACTAGAGAGAGGAATCTGTGCCCATCTTCCAAAAAGGCCACGAGGACCACTTGGGGAGCTGCAGGCCCTTCAGTCTAATTTTGGTGAGGAGCGTTTCATGGAGTGAGTCCTCTTGTTGTCCAAAATCTGGGTTCTGTTACCTGGTGTGCAAGTAACCAACAGACACACAGGGTCGAGATATTTGTTTATTTCATTTCTGCACAGAGATGGGTGCTAGGTGTTAGATCCACAAAGCTAGCACACCTTCTCCCCCTCTCATTATACACACTTTTCAGGGAGTATTTTATACAAATCTTTCTGTTGGTTACAATTTCATTACATCAGGTAATCGCTCTGCGCTTGCGCTTTCACATTCCTGCTAATTAGCACAGGAAGCGAAGAAGAGGCAGTAACATCATTATCATGTCATTTCCATCTCATTCTTCTTTTAGGGGTGTGTAGTTTAATATGTTAATAAGCCTTAATGAACCTAAGGTCACTTCTGGGTTATTCTGCTGTTTTTGTCTCATCTACCTCTCACATTCTTCAAAGTGCTTCATCAAGGTTATTTAGCCGGAGCTGGTTATCCTTTGCAGTACTGTTTGTCTCTCCCCCTTGTCCTTGAGTCTTGTTAACTATTTGCAAGGTTTTTCTCACAGCATTGCTCCAGCACTGTTACAACTGTTCATACCCCTGTGTAAGAAAGAGGTGTTCTCACCACAGCTATGCAGTATGGAAGGTATCGATGGAGTCGAGGGATGGGTAATGTAGAGGGATGCTTCCAGCTTCCCCCAGAATCTGGGGCCAGTTACATGCAGTCTGCATTCCTGTGCCTCATATTCTGAAAGAGAGGACATCAAGAGTTTGACATAAGGCCTGATTGGATGTCAGGACTTGGAAACAGGAAGCCTGCTCTCACCGCTGGGGCAGTGTTAATTCCTGCAGACAGGAATTAACTGCTCCTTACTCCAGTGATGGGATCTGTCCTTGGGACCACCACTGCAGGAGTAAAGCAGTCATTTGCAGTCACTGAAACTCCTTTCTTCAGTGTTCAAGGCAGATAGCCTGCTGTTGGGGGTATTTGGCCATCCCTTCACCCCATGACTGACTATCATAACAACAGAGCAGAGCTGAACCCTGCTGCAGCTAAAAGTTAAGGACTGAGAGTATGTGAGGAGAATGGTAACTGGCCTAGTGACCCCACCTCCATGTTTGCCTGAAGGATATAAATAAATTGGTTGTTGTTTTATTAATCTCTTACTTTGCTGTAAAGGTCGTGGGGAAAGATGATTGGATCCATCCTTTCCATGTCAGGAAATTACCACCTTCCCAGAACAGTGAGACCTTTACCCAGGAAGATAAAGCCATGCTAGATCATGAAAAATGAAGGAATTTCTGGTACCTGTTGCACTTGTTTCCTTTCCAAGGCCTTGTGGACATGTGAGTCTCTGGTTGCTTGGCTGAGCCAACCATCTCAGAGCATAAACCGAGGACATTTTCCTCACTGGTGTCTTCATCATCCTTACAGGAGTGCCCTCCTCCTGAATGCTGCTCCAAGGGGGGAAGGATTAAGATACCACCGACACGGGTGGCTCTGGGTGACATGTAATAATTGTGGTTCTTGTGACCCTCGTTGGTGTGACCCATGTTACTGAGGCCAGGGGGTGAATAACTCTCAAGGCTGGAGTTGGGGAAAGGTAAGTAGGCCAGGGGCAGCAGAACAAATTAACTGGTGTTGTTCCTGCCCATCGCATCAGCCCCAGGCTATAGAGGCTGGAATAGGTGCAATAACATTATTAACTAACTAATGACTCTACTCAAATTATCAAAATGATTAGGCTGCTAATAAGTTTACTTAGTGTTTGGATGGCCCATTCCAAATTATCCATAATGCAGCCTGAGATTATGTCCAAATAATGTCTCCTGTGCAGCCTTACTGCCCTGGAACCCACATGCACGTTCCCCGTTTAGTCAAGCTGGGTCCCAGAGATGTCCACTAATTTTATAATTGTTTGTATGGAACATTCTTGTGCTTGACAGGTGCAGTCCTTACTGAGCTACTGGCTTTCCTGAGCTCCTCAGTCCTTCAGAGCTGCCTCCCATTATCCATCCCATGGAAGAGCCTTTGATTGCAAGTGGTGACATACTAGCATGGATAACAGGTGGCAGTGTAATGACGAAATGAGGTTCCCACTAACAGAACAAATCCTACAGTGCCCAAGGCCAAGAAACAGAGCTGGGTTGTGCAGGAATGTCAGGCGAGGGGTTGACTGCATGAGCTGACTCAGTGGCACCATTGCACTTGTGACAGATTTCTTGAACTAATCTCCAGGAAGGACATGTTGCCATTGAAGATGTCCCAGGGCCTTGACAGCCTATGATCCAGCCACCCTGATGTCATCATTAGTCCAGTCCTAATTCATATCATCTGGTGGGGTCAGAAGAGGTTCAGGTGAGGAGAGCAAGAAGGATTTGAGAGTGCAGAGATCAGCGCAGAGACCTTGCTGTGATGTGCCTCCCATTTGTGCAGTACACATGGATGTAGACAAGATGGGCTTTGCCTAAAGACAGTGGTGGGATTCATTTGTCCAGGCAAATGTAGGAAGCCAAACATGCTCTGGGGCACTTGCCCAGCACGGACTCCAAAGGGACATGGTTTTCCCTAAGGTCTCATGCGGTATCTGCTACAGACATACGGTTGTCCTGGACACTTGAGCATCTGACATGGCCCTGCCACCCTATTTTATGTCAATAAATCAAGTGTCTCCCCTGAATGACATTGGCTTTTTGTAACACTGGAATCTGCCTGTGTCTTGGCTTCATAGTGAGAGGAGCTCTAGTCATAGTAGGCATCTAGTGTCATTTCAGATGGTCAAGGAAATTCACCACCTGGCCCTATGCTGATGGTCCAGAAGGATGCGGGTGTCCTGGTTGCTCCATCAGAGCAAGCAGACACAGGCACATGCCTAAGACCAACTCTGTCTCTTCAAATGTCACCAGCTGTTTGCATATGAGCAACTGACTTCCACCGTCCATCTCCAGGGATTGTAATGGGAGCTTAGACAAGGAGCTTGCTTGCAGACCTCTTATGCTCACTTCAGCTTAGGCAAGGGGCATCCCACCTCCTATGTGCTTGTGGCATTCACAGGAAGGAGCTGAATCCCACTGCTTCCCAGTGGCTTCTGAACAGGCATGAGATGCCCAGATTGATTCATCTGAAGGAAAAGCTGAACCATGGAAAAATGAGTTCCCTTCCTGTCCCTTTCTCGGTGTCCTGCCTAGTTAAGACCTGGGAGTATGGATTTCCAAGGTAGGACATTTCTGTGTCTCCTAGATGACCATCCTCTGGTGAAGCAAGTGACAACACTGTAACTGATCTCTCTGAACTGTTTAGAGAGAGACCAAAGGTGATTATTCTGTTTTACTTTTGTGAACAATTCCCAGGAGGAGAGAGCACAAGGGACAGAGAAAATCATGCCTTCAGCTGGGCCACTGTTGACTAGAAAGAGCAGGCTGCTGGGGTGGAGGGCGCTCATGGCAACCAGACAGCAGTGCTGAGAGACAGCTGTGTGCAGGAGCAGCAGCTCCTCTGCTAAGAGCAGCAGAGCTCCAAGCACTGCCTGCAACTGCTGACCTGAGAGGAGACAAGGCTGACAGTGAGATGTGAAAGGCAGTGTGGAGCAGGAGGCCAGGGGAGAGCTCCTTGCAGGAGAAATGCCGTCTTGACACAGTAAGTTTGGCCGAGGGGCAGTGCTACTGAGGTTCCTGGAGGGGTCTTCTAAACCCATTCCATCCCAAGACTGAAAGCTTCTTCTAAGGATTATTCTCCCGGCTTCTCTAGTGCTGGGGAGGAGGAGATGCTTTAGAGCAGGGATTCCTTGCCACACTGTCAGAGGGACAGGGCAGGCTGCTACTTTCTCCCAGGAATGGTGCAGGACTGTGAAGCTGGGACATGCACCACAATCTGCCCTGGGCTGTGATTCAGAGCAGTGTCTGCACCACAGAGGGAGGTGAAAAAAAGGCTCCATGAAAGGGAAGGAGTTTCCTTCCAAGGCTTTCAATTTCCTCCTTTTGGCAGGGAGAAAAAGGAAAGAGTTTTCTGGCTTGGCAACGGACTGGGACTCACTGATCTTCACTCTTGGAGATCAGAAGGTGTGTGAGAAAGGTCAGCAAAGCTCTTCAGCCCCACCTCCCACCACAGCTGCACCAGCAGCAACTTAATGGACTTACCAGGGTTTATGTGACTTGCTCCTTGGGACCTGCATGCAGAGATGCCCCTGGACAGTGCCCTAATCTGGAAGGTTTCTGTAGGGCAGAAATACGCATGCAGAGGGTGGGAGAGGGTCTGTGAGCACCGACAGGAAAAAGGCGTTAGGACGGAGAAAGCTCCCAACAGGGCCAGCTCCAGGAAGCAGAGATGAGGAGGGAATGAGAGGGAACTGCAAACAGAATCATCATGGGGAGACGGATTTGAGCAAGTCTTGATCAGTCCCTGCAATGCAGACACCCTCCTCTGGGCCAGCCCCTGTGTCTCCCCTTCCCACAGGCAGAGCCTCTGCCCTGACAGCCATGGAGTCCAGGGCATGAGCTGCCTCTCCTGCAGCCAGACCTGCAGGAGAGGAGAGGGGCATCTCTACTGCCACAGGCCTGTTTTGTGGCACTTGATAAAGGGCTGAGTGACTGCTCTGTGATATCATTGTCTATGATGCAGCATGCCCAGCTGGGTAAGGTGAGAGCTTTTTCAAGTGCGTCCCCCCCCCCCGCCCTTGCCTGCCTTGGAATCAGGATCATGATGTTGCTCCTTGTTTCCCCTCCTGTCCATGATGCTCCTCTTCTTCCCTCAGGCTCTTAGGGTTCAACATTTTCAGCTGCAGTTCAGACACTGATTCTGCAAGTTGTGCAACAGAGGGGTCTGCATGGGAATGAGGTTTCCCCAGCCCCTTCTAAACTGTGTGGCTAAAGGAACTGCAGCCTGAGGGGCTGGGAAATGAGCTGACTTCCTAAAGTAGAGCCCATCTTCAGTCTTAAAAGTCCTTTGACTGCCTCCCTGTGGTGTCCTGTCAGGCAGTGAGCTGCCTTCCTGAAAGGCAGAGCTGTCTCATGGCACCTCTGTGATATCTGAGAGACTAATGAAGAAGGTGTAGAGATTCGGAGAGTATGGAGATGGTGGTAGGAGGCTGCCTAGGGGCACCTGAAAAGAGCTCTGTGTGTCCCTGGCTAGATGGGGAATGTGGAGATCTCCCCCTGGTGCCCTTAGAAAGGCTGAGAATTTTGGAGACCTGTACTTTGAAACTGGACTCCTCTGCACTCAAGAGGGGCTGGTTTCTTTTTAGAATAACATCATCCTCCAGCTCAAGGAGATGTGAACACAGGACAGCTGGGAATAAGACTAACAGACAGATGAGGTGTCCCCACTCTGCAACACAGGACAGTGGATGGCTTCCTCTCAGGACTCACAGTAGAAATGCCAAGGATTTCTACCTTTGAGGAACTTTTCCCAAAGGTGACATCTAAAAGAAAATAAAATCCCTGTGAAATCTCTAAAATTCTGTTCCTCAAAGCTCATTCTCCAGAACTGGAACTGAAGATGCTGAAAAGTTCTTCTACATGATGAGTGGATTTCACCTGACAGAAACTGTGAATGTCAGGATGAGTCCCCCACCCCACCTCGTTTCCCAGTTCCCACTGCTGTACTGACTCTTCGGAAGCCCATAGGCATAGGCCGAAGCTCCTCATGGCAAACTCAGCCAGTGCAAAAGTGGAGGTCAAGCAAGGAAGCTGCACAAAGACCCTCTCAATAAATAGAAAGGCAATGTAGGGACCTGTATGAGAAATGCATTTTTTTTTTCTTGAAAAATATATCTTAACTTCTTCATGTCTTTTCTTCTTTGGACAGTCCCCCATGCCTGGAGAGAGCAAAATGTCCAACAGCAGCTCCCTCAACGAGTTCCTCCTCCTGCCATTTGCGGACACACCAGAGCTGCAGCTCTTGCACTTCTGGCTCTTCCTGGGCATCTACCTGGCTACCCTCCTGGGCAACAGCCTCATCATCACAGCCGTAGCCTGCGACCACCATCTCCACACCCCCATGTACTTCTTCCTCCTCAACCTGGCCCTCCTCGACCTTGGCTCCATCTCCACCACTGTCCCCAAATCCATGGCCAATTCCCTCTGGAACACCAGGGCCATTTCCTATTCAGGATGTGCTGCTCAAGTGTTTATGTTTGTCTTTTTGCTTGGAGGAGAATTTTCTCTTCTCACTGTTATGGCCTATGACCGCTACATTGCCATTTGCAGACCCCTGCACTATGGGAAACTCATGGGCACCAGAGCTTGTGTCAAAATGGCAGCAGCTGCCTGGTGCTGCAGTTTTCTCAATGCTCTCCTGCACACAGCTAACACATTTTCACTACCTCTCTGCCAAGGCAACACAGTGGACCAGTTCTTCTGTGAAATCCCCCAGATCCTCAAGCTCTCCTGTGCAGACTCCTACCTCAGGGAAGTTGAGGCTCTTGTGGTTAGTCTTTGTTTAGTCTTTGGATGCTTTGTTTTCATTGTGCTATCGTATGTGCAGATCTTCACTGCTGTGCTGAGGATCCCCTCCGAGCAGGGCCAACACAAAGCCTTCTCCATGTGCCTCCCTCACCTGGCCGTGGTCTCCCTCTTTGTCAGCACTACAGCATTTGTCTACCTGAAGCCCTCCTCCATCTCCTCCCCGTCTCTGGATCTGGTGGTGGCTGTTCTGTACTCAGTGGTACCTCCAACACTGAACCCGCTCATCTACAGCATGAGGAACAAGGAGCTCCAGGATGCCCTGAGGAATGTGATCTCATGGACATTTTTCAGCAGTAGTAAAATTCCCTTTGCTCTCCACAAATGACTCCCTTTGTGTCCCATACTAGAATGGAGCTGTGTTTGTTCAATTATTATTATTATTATTATTGTTTTTGTTACTATTTGTTATCATATTGCTACACAATCCAAATACTTGGATTCATTCCACTTTTCCTGAGACTGCTCTGCCACACCTGGTGCCCACATAAAATTGCATCTAACACTGGGTCAAAGCTGTCTCCATCACCATATCTCTGTAATAAAGTAAGTTCTTCCTGGTGAAGTGCCTGAAGGCTGGGCTTCCTCCAAAACTCCTGTCCCTCACACCCTGTCCCCAGTACATGTTCTTGAGACACTCTCCCCTGCCCTGCATCCTCTTTCTTACCCCAAAAGTCACCTCCAGAAAAGACTCCGTGCCCAGCTGGAAAACTAGGTGTCCAGCTGTGGGCCCTGGGAGGATGAGCCCTCTCCTGGGTCCTCTGCAGGGCTGGCAGGGAGCATGCAGAGGAGGTCCTGAGGCCACCTACTAGACCTGCTCCCATGGGAGCCCTCAAGCAGGATCCTTCAATGCAAAGATCCTGCCCAACTTGTTGTTGCATGAACAGAGAGGAGAAACTGCCCCAGGAAACTCCTCCCAGCCCCAGCCCCTCATACAGCCATTCCCAGCACTGGTCATTCCCCA
Source organism: Rhea pennata (assembly GCF_028389875.1). Classification (NCBI taxonomy): domain Eukaryota; kingdom Metazoa; phylum Chordata; class Aves; order Rheiformes; family Rheidae; genus Rhea; species Rhea pennata. The sequence goes on from NW_026907679.1 coordinate 3,166,461, forward strand.
CAGTCCTGGCGAAGGCTGATCTTCGAATGTAGCCAACTCCACCTGCCTGCTGGGCTCAGCATATGTATGGGGGGAATGGCCAGTCCTGTCTGGCCTCTCCCTGGGACTAGACCCCAGCAGACCCCGGAGCATGGCCTTCTGCCAACCCTGATGGGGACAGGATTGGGGTTGGGAAAGGGCTAGGGACTAGTGGGATGCTACAGGGCAGGAGGGTCATAGGGACCAGAGCACTGAGGGCTATCATGGGGACCATGCAGGAAGCACATATCCCCACCCTGAAGCGATCCAGCTATCTTGAGATCCTCATTAGTCCAGTCTCTGTATATATCATCTAGTGGGGTGAGAAGAGGTTCAGTGGGAGGAGAGCAAGAAGTATTTGAGAGTGCTGACACTAGAGCAGAGACCTGGGTGTGATGTGCCTCCCTCTTCTGCAGCACACTTGGATGTAGATGGTACAGACTGTGCCTGAAAGCAGAGGTAGGATTCATTTGTTTGGGCAAATGTAGGAAACCCAAGATGCCCTGGGGTATGGCATCTACCTACCACGTACGGGGGTGTACGTACCCCCGTACACCCTTCCTGGGAAACCTGCATGCATGACTACCTCTCTGAAATGCCTGTACACCAATGCACGCAGTATGGGGAACAAACAGGAGGAGCTGGAGATCTGTGTGCGATCGCAGGGCCATGATCTCATTGAAGTCACAGAGATATGGTGGCATAGCTCACATGACTGGAACGCTGTCATGGATGGCTACGTGCTTTTTAGGAGAGACAGGCCAGGAAGGCGAGGTGGTGGAGTTGCTCTTTATGTGAGAGAGCAACTGGAATGAATCGAGTTATGCCTAGGGGTGGAGGAGGAGGCAGCTGAGAGATTATGGGTAAAGATCAAAGGTCAGGCTAGCATGGGGGACACTGTTGTGGGTGTCTACTACAGGCCACCTGACCAGGAAGAGAAAGTTGATGAGGCCTTCTATAGACAGCTGGAAGTAGCCTCACAATCGCAGGCCCTGGTTCTCATGGGAGACTTAAGCCACCCTGACATCTGCTAGAGGGACTACACAGCAAGGCACAAGCAGTCCAGGAGGCTCCTGCAACACATTGATGACAACTTCTTGTCACAAATGGTGGAGGAGCCTACAAGGAAGGGTGTCCTGCTGGACCTTGTCCTTACCAACAGAGAGGGACTGGTAGAGATGTGAAGATTGGGGGCAGCTTTGGCTGCAGTGACCACGAGATGGTGGAGTTCAGGATCCTGCAGGAAAGAAGTAAGGCAACAAGCAGGATTGCAACCCTGGACTTCAGGAGAGCAGACTTTGGGCTCTTCAGAGACCTAATTGGTGGAGTCTCATGGGTTAAGGGTGGGGGGGGGTCCAGGAGAGCTGGCTAATATTCAAACATCACTTCCTCCAGGTTCAAGAGCGGTGCATCCCCATGAGTAAGAAGTGCAGCAAAAGGGACAGGAGACCTGCATGGGTGAGCAAGGAGCTCTTGGTCAAAGTCAGAAGAAGAAAGTACACAGAATGTGGAAGAGGGGACAGGCTACTTGGGAGGATTATAGGAATGCAGTCAGAGTATGTAGAGATGCAACTAGGAAGGCTAAGGCCCATTTGGAATTGACTCTGGCAAGGAATGTTAAGGACAACAGGAAGGGCTTCTTCAAATACATCAGCAGCAAGAGAAGGTCTAGGGAAAATGTGGGCCTGCTACTGAATGGGGCAGGGGCCCTGGTGACAAGGGACACAGAGAAGGCAGAATTACTGAATGCTGCCTTTGCTTCAGTCTTCACTGCTAAGGGCAGCCCCCAGGAATCCCAGAGCCTGGAGACAAGGGAGAAAGTCTGGAGAAGGGAAGACTTTCCTTTGGTTGAGGAGGAAAGGATTAGAGACCTTCTGGGCGGGCTAGACATCCACAAATCCATGGGCCCGGATGGGATGCACCCACGGGTAATGAGGGAGCTGGTGGATGTTGTTGCCAAGGCACTCTCCCTCATCTTTTAAAACTTCTGGAGAACTGGAGAGGCACCTGAGGACTGGAACAAAGCCAATGTCACTCCAGTCTTCAAGAAGGGCAAGGAGGAGGACCCAGGCAACTATAGGCCAGTCAGCCGCACCTCCATCACTGGAAAGGTGATGGAACAGCTCATTCTGGGTGTCATCTCCAGATATGTGGAGGAAAAGGTGATCAGGAGTAGCCAGCATGGATTCACTAAGGGGAAATCCTGCTTGACCAATCTGATAGCTTTCTGTGATGGAATGACTGGCTGGGTAGATGAAGGGAGAGCAGTGGACATTGTGTACCTTGACTTCAGAAAGGCTTTTGACACTGTCTTCCATAATATCCTCCTAGATAAGCTCAGAAAGTGTGGGTTAGACAAGCAGACAGTGAGGTGGATTGAGAACTGGCTGAAAGGCAGAGCTCAGAGGGTTGTCATCAATGGTGTAGAGTCTAGCTGGAGGCCTGTAGCTAGTGGAGTTCCCCAGAGCTCAGTACTGGGTCCCATCCTGTTCAACTTCTTCATCAACGACCTGGATGAGGAGATGGAGTGCCTCCTCAGCAAGTTTGCTGATGATATCAAGCTGGGAGAAGTGCTTATTCAGCTGAGGGCTGTGCTGCCATTCAGAGAGACCTGGACAGGCTGGAGAGTTGGGCAGAGAGGAACCTCCTGAGGTTCAACAAGGGTAAGTGCAGGGTCCTGCACTAGGGAAAAATAACTGTGTGCACCAGTACAGGCTGAGGGTGGACCTGCTGGAGAGCAGCTCTGCAGAGAAGGACCTGGGAGCGCTGTTCGATGACAAATTGATCATGAACCCGCAATGTGCCCTTGTGGCCAAGAAAGCCAGTGGTCTCCTGAGGTGCAGTAGGAAGAGTATTGCCAGCAGGTCGAAGGATGTAATTCTGCCCCTCTGCTCAGCCTTGGTGAGGCCCCATCTTGAGTACTGTGTCCAGTTCTGGACTCCCCGGTACAAGAGAGACATGGAGCTACTGGAGAGAGTCCTGTGTACGGCTACGGAGATGATCAGGGGGCTGGAGCACCTGCCCTATGAGGAATGGCTGTGAGAGCTGGGCTTGTTTAGCCTGCGGAAGAGAAGACTGAGGGGGGATCTTATCAATGTGTATAAGTATCTGAAGGGAGGGTGTCAAGGGGGACAGGGAGAAACTCTTTTCAGTTGTCCCGTGTGACAGGACAAGAGGCAATGGGCAGAAATTGAAGCACAGGAAGTTCCACCTGAATGTGAGGGGGAATTTCTTCACTGTGAGAGTGACGGAGCAATGGAACAGGTTGTCCAGAGAGTTTGTGGAGTTTCCTTCTCTGGAGATCTTCAAGGCCCGCCTGGATGCAACCCTGTCTAACATGCTGTAGGTGACTCTGCTGAGCGGGGAGGTTGGACTAGATGATCTCCAGAGGTCCCTTCCAACCTTACTGATTCTATGATTCTATGAAGCTGCCTCCCTTGGTCTATTCCTTTGAAGGGTCCATATGCCTTCACACATAGGGCATTCCCCTCCTCATCTTTCCTCATGATCTCTCCTGAAGAACATGTATCTTCCATTGAAGGGCTCCAGTCATGTGACTGATCCCACCATACCTCTGTTATTCCAACCATGTAGCTGTACTGTGACAACTTGTACATCCGCACTTGTTCCTGGCTGCACACATTTGCATATGTGTTGGCTCCCACACCTCAGCTGTAGTGCTGATGGAAGATTTGTCACAGAGAAACACGTTATCAAGGACCTTATGTATGCAAAGGCTTTGATTGCAAGTAGTGACACGCTAGCATGGATAGCAAGTCACAATGTAATGGTGAAAGGAGGTTCCCACTAACAGAACAAACCCTGCAGGGCCCGGGGCCAAGAAACAGAGCTGGGCTGTGCAGGAATGTCAGGCGAGGGGCTGACTGCATGAGCTGACTCAGTGGCACCATTGCACTTGTGACAGATTTCTTGAAATAATCTCCAGGAAGGACAAGGTGCCACTGAAGAAGTCTCAGGGCCTGGGCAGCCTGTGATCCAGCCACTTTGAGGTCATCATTAGTGCAGTCCCAGTGCATATCATTTGGTGTGGTCCTAAGAGGCTCAGGGGTGAAGAGTAAGAAGGCTCTCCAGAGCAGAGACCTTGGAGTGATGTGCCTCTCATTTATGCAGCACACTTGAATGTATACGAGATGGGCTTTGCCTAAAGACAGTAGTGGGATTCATTTGTTTGGGCAAATGTAGGAAACTTGAGATGCCCTGGGGCACTTGCCCAGCACACACTCCAGAGGGACATGGTTTTCCTTTAGGTCTCATGGAGTATCTGCCTGGACACCTCGAGCATCTGACATGGAGCTGCCAACCTCTTTTGTGTCATTAAATCAAGTGTCTGCACTGAACGACATTAGCTCTTTGTAACATTGGAATCTTCATCTGTCTCAGCTTCATAGTCAGTGGAGCTATATTTATTGTAGCCATCTAGTGTCACTTCAGATGGCCAAGGTCCACCTGGACCTATGCTGATGCTCTAGAAGGAAGAACATATGCTGGTTGTTCCATCAGAGCAAGCAGATGCTGGCACATACCTAAGACCGACTGTCTCTTCCAATGATACCATGTGTTTGCATGTGAGCAGCTGACTTCCACCCTCCATCTCCAGGGATTGTAATGGGAGCTTAGACAAGGAGCTTGCATGCAGCCCCTAGGCTGTGCTCACCTGAGTTTTGGCAAAGGATATCTCACCTCCTGCATGTTTGTGGAGTTCACAGGAGAGAGCTGAATCCCACTGCTTCCCAGTGGCTTGTAAACAGGCATAAGATGCCCAGATTGACTCATCTGAAAGAAAAGCTGAACCATGGGAAAATGAGTTCCCTTCCTGTCTCCTTCTCGGTGTCCTGCCTAGTAAAGGTTTAGTATAAAAGAAGCTCTCAGTCTTGGGATGGAAGAGGTTTAGAAGACCCCTCCAGGAACCTCAGTAGCACTGCTCCTCAGCCAGACTTACTGTGTCAAGACCTGTTAAAATTTCTCCTGCAAGGAGCTCTCTTCTGGCCTCCTGCTCCACACTGCCTATCACATCTCACTGTCAGCCTTGTCTCCTCTCAGGTCAGCAGTTGCAGGCAGTGCTAAGGTAAGCCATTTCCAGGTAAGACATTTCCATCTTTCCTAGATAACCATCCTCTGATGAAACAAGTGACAACACTGTTACTGATCTCTCTGAATTGCTTAAAGAGGGACCAAAAGTGATTATTTTGGGTTACTTTCGTGAACAATTCCCAGGAGGAGGGAGCACAGGGGACAGAGAAAATCATGCCTTCAGCTGGGCCCCTGCTCCTGAGCGGGGCCAGGCTCCTGGGGTGGAGGGAGCCCATGGCAACCAGACAGCACTGCTAAGAGACAGCTGTGTGCAGGAACAGCTCCTCTGCAAAGAGCAGCAGGGCTCCAAGCACTGCCTGCAACTGCTGACCTGAGAGGAGACAAGGCTGACAGTGAGATGTGATAGGCAGTGTGGAGCAGGAGGCCAGAAGAGAGCTCCTTGCAGGAGAAATTTTAACAGGTCTTGACACAGTAAGTCTGGCTGAGGAGCAGTGCTACTGAGGTTCCTGGAGGGGTCTTCTAAACCTCTTCCATCCCAAGACTGAGAGCTTCTTTTAAGGATTACTCTCCTGGCTTCTCTAGTGTTGGGAAGAAAGAAATGCTTTAGAGCAGGGATTCCCTACCACATCATCAGAGGGACAGGGCAGGGCTATGAAGTTGGGACATGCACCACAATCTGTCCTGGGCTGTGATTCAGAGCAGCGTCCCAGCACGACAGAGGAAGGTCGAAAAAAAGGCTCCATGAAAGGGAAGGAGTTTCCTTCCAGGACTTTCAGCTCCCTCCTTTTGGCAGGGAGAAAATGGAAAGTTTTCTGGATTGTCAATGGACTGGGACTCACTAACCTTCACTCTTAGAGATCTGTAGGAGGTCTGTGAGAAAGGTCAGCAAATCCCTTCAACTTCGTCTCCATTTCCAGCAGCACCAGCAGCACCTTTATGGACTTACAGGGGTTTATGTGACCTGCTCCTGAGGACTTACATGCACAGAGATGTCCCTGGAGAGTGCCCTGTCCTAGGCAGTTTCTGTAGGGCAGAACTGCACACACAGAGGGTGGGAGAGGGTCTGTGAGCACCAAGAGGGAAAAGATATTAGGACAGAGAAAGCTGCCAGCAGAGACAACTCCAGGCAGCAGAGATGGGCAGGGAATGAGAAGAAACTGCAAACAGAATTATCGTGGGAGGATGGATTTGGGCAAGTCATGGTCAGGCTCTCCAAATCAGACACCTTCCTCTGGGCAAGGTGCCTGTGTCTCCTCTCCCACTCAGCAGAGTCTCTGCCCTGACAGCCACGGAGTCCAGGCCATGAGCTGTCTCCTCTGCAGCCAGACCTCCGGCAGAGGAGAAGGGCCTCTCTCCTGCCACGAGTCTGTTTTGTGCTGCCGAACAAAGGGGCTGAGAGTGACTTCCCTGCAATGTCACTGTCTGTGATGTGGCATGCCCACCTGGGTAAGATGAAAGTTTCCCCAAGTGTCATTCTCTGTCTCTCTGTCCCTCTCCCCCTGCCTCACTCTCTGTACTTGTCTGCCTTGGCATCAGGATCATGGTGTTGCTCTTTGTTTCCCCTCCTCTCCATGATGGTCCTATTCTCTCAGACTTGACAGGACTGGGGGGATGTCAGCTACAGTTCAGATCTTGACACTGTGAGTTGGAGAACAGAAGGGTCTGCATGGGAATGAGGTTTTCCCAGCTCTCTTCTTACCTGTGATGCTCCAGACAATGCAGTTCGTGAGGCAGGGAAATGATCTGATTCTCCCTTAAGGAGAGCCCATCTACAGCCCTACTAGTCCTTTGACTGCTTCCCTGTGATGTCCTGCTAGGCTCAAGTTCCTCCCCAAAAGCCAGAGCTGTCTCATAGCACCTCTGTGATACCTGAGAGACAAGCGAGGAAGGTGCAGAGATGCTGAGAGTCTGGAGACGGTGGTGGGAGGCTGTACAGAGGCACCTGAAAAGAGCCCTGTGTGTCCTTGGCTAGAAGGGGAGTGTGCAGAGCTCCCTCAGGTGCCTGCAGAAAGGATGAGAAGTTTGGAGACCTGCTCTTTGAAACTAGATTCCTCTGCACTCAGCAGGGGCTGGTTTCTTTTTAGGGTAACATCATCCTTCAGCTCAAATAGGTGTGAGCACAGCACAGCTGGGAACAGGGCTTATAGATAGACAAAATGTCCCCACTCTGTGGTAGGTAAAATGAATTTGATCCTCTCAGAACTTGCAGTAGAAATGCTGAGGATTTCTGCCTTTAAGGAACACTGCACGGCTGTGACAAGGACATCTCCAAGAAACTAAACACTATTTAAAAATCCCTAAAACCTCAAACCTCATTCTTTAGAGTAGGAACTGAAGATGCTGAGATGCTCTTCGACAAGGTGAGTGCATTTCATTTGACAGAAAATGTGAATGTCAGGGCTAGTCACCTCCACTCCCCTGTTCCCACTAATGTACAGCAGGACAGATCCCTCTGCAACCCACTGGCAGAAGTCACTGCTCTTCAAAACACACTCAGTCAGTGCAAAACAAAGCTCAAGCAAAGAAGCTGCACAAAGATCCTCCCAGTAAAGAGAGAAGCAGTGAGGGAGGGGTTTATGAGAACTAGAACATTTGGGGCCTTTTTTGCTTGAAAATTCTCTCCTAACTTATCAGTGTCTTTTCTTCTTTGGACAGTCCCCCATGCCTGGAGAGAGCAAAATGTCGAACAGCAGCTCCTTCAATGAGTTCTACCTCCTGGCATTCACAGACAGATGGGAGCTGCAGCTTTTGCACTTCTCCCTCTTCCTGGGCATCTACATGGCTGCTCTCCTGGGCAACGGCCTCATCATCACAGCTGTAGCCTGTGACCACCATCTCCACACCCCCATGTACTTCTTCCTCCTCAACCTGTCTGTCCTTGACCTCAGCACCATCTCTAGCACTGTTCCCAAATCCATGGCCAATTCCCTCTGGAACATCAGGGCCATTTCCTACTCAGGATGTGCTGCTCAGGTCTTCCTGGTTGTCGTCTTGTTTTCAGCAGAGTATTCTCTCCTCACTGTTATGGCCTATGACCGTTTTGTTGCCGTCTGCAAACCCCTGCACTATGGGATCCTCATGGACAGCAAAGCTTGTGTCAGAATGGCAACAGCTGCCTGGGCCAGTAGTTTTCTCAATTCTGTGCTGCACACTGGAAACACTTTTTCCATACCACTCTGCCAAGGCAACACAGTGGACCAGTTCTTCTGCGAAATCCCCCAGATCCTCAAGCTCTCCTGCGCAGACTCCTGCCTCAGGGAAGCTGGGCTTGTTGTGATTAGTCGCTGTTTAATCTTTGGGTGTTTCATTTTCATTGTGGTGTCCTACGTGCAGATCTTCAGGGCTGTGCTGAGGATCCCCTCTGAGCAGGGCCGGCACAAAGCCTTTTCCATGTGCCTCCCTCACCTGGCTGTTGTCTCCCTGTTTGTCAGTACTTCATTCTTTGCCTACCTGAAGCCCCCCTCCTTCTCCTCCCCAACTCGGGATCTGGTGTTGGCTGTTCTGTATTCATTGGTGCCTCCAACAGTGAACCCGCTCATCTACAGCATGAGGAACAAGGAGCTCCAGGATGCCCTGAGGAAAATTATTTCATGGACATTTTTCAACAGTGATAAGATTGCCTTTGCCCTCCGCAAATGATTCTCACTGTATCCCATATCGTGACCAAGCATTGTTTACTCACTTTTTTTTTTTTTTTTTTTTTTTTTTTTTTGCTATTGGTAGTAGTACTTGTAATCAAATTGTGGTATAAATGGTTGGATTCATTCCACTTTTACTGAGACTGCTCTGTCTTGCCTGATGCCTATGTAAAAGAGGCAGAAGAAGAAAGGACAGAGAGGCAGAAGAAGAGAGCTGAAACGTTGATTTAAATAAAGTAGCTCCTCAGAACAAATTTTCTCCATTGAAAGTAATGATAGGAAATGTTTTACATTGGACCACATAGAGAGCTGTTTCTGCCTGAGATGCCCTGTGCTTCCGTGTGGTGCTGGAAATTTTGGAGATAGCTCCTATGGCTTGTCATTTGTAAATGTATTCCAAACCACCTGAGCTGGGACAACTTTTACCTCCATTGACAAGAACGGGAAGTCCAGACAAATGGGTTAGACAGAGACATTTGCACTGATGAGGTCTGGCATGGGGTGAGATAAGCCTCCTCCCTGTTGTCCCCCAAAACAATGTCACACTTCATTGACCATGCAGAGAATGAAAAGGGAGTGTGGCTAGATGTTTTAGCGACTCCTTTAAAACGTCATGGTAACGTAAGTATGTTGAGATTTGTGAAAATTTGGCTATCCAAAACCAGAACATTTTCTTTAAGCTGGTCATCCTGCTTTCTTCACCAGTCAAGAGAGCCTGACACTTCAGAAAGCAACATGCTCTGCACAAAGACTGAGGGTGGCATGGACAGCCATGGGCACTGGGTGGTCTTCTGAGCAGCGGACTCTGTGTGAGACACAAAAATACCTTGTTTAGTATTGTAGGCCTGATTATAACAGAGATGTTGAGAAAATGAAAGAAATTAAGAAGAAGGTTTAAAATGAAGAAATGTTTTATTTTACAGTCCAGCTTTTACTTTTTCTGTGATTCTTTTTTTTTTTTTTTTTTTTTAAGAGAGAGAGAGAGTGTACTTTCTGGGGGATTTAAAGGCTTTATTTAATTTTATTTATTTATTTATTTATTTTTAAGGGAAGAGATGTTCAGAATTGAAGTGGGATATAGTCACAGGGTCATGGACAGCTGGTGCCATTGCAGGTGCCCTGGTCCCCTCTGCCCTGCCTCAATCTGCAGATCTGAGGAGCTCCAGTCTCCAAAGATTCCCTCTGAGAGCTACCAGGCCCAGGCAGGTCCCTTGGAGACACCAGAGCTTCTCCAAGTACCACTCAGTGGTTGTGGTTGGATAGCAGAGCTCTGCCTGGAAAGGTCAAGAACTGTTTTCAACATTTCAAAAATATGACCACACTTCCATTAGCTCAAATGACAGGCTAATTTTAATGTCAGTATTTTCCTATGAGGAAATAGTGGAAGAGGATTAATCTCTGAAGAAGAACCGTCGATCTGTCCTTGACCTTGTGTTTTCACTGCTCTGTCTATTCAGCTGTGGATGTAGGTCTATTAGGGATATGGATGTCTCACATATTCCCACATGTCCTGATTAAACTGATCATTTCTAAAGTCAGCTTTGCATCAGATGGTCTGGGCGTATGCACTTTCTATATTTCCCAGTCTTCCTCCTCCCTTTGAGCTTTGTTCATTCAGATACCTCTCAACTCTCCAGGTGCTGCTCTGAGTTTCTGGGAGTCTGAAGCTTGTCTCATCTCCCAGCAGGCTACCTGTCTCTTTACATAGCTCCTCTGCTGTGGTTCTCTCTAGCCTTTCCTTTCTATCTGTCAAAAAACATTTTGAGGAAGGTTATTTCTTCTGGGAAGTGGACCTTGCTGGAGGGGTTCCCTAGGGGCTGATGAGAGCAGAAAGTTTGAGGCACTGATTGCAGGTAGGCAAAGGCAATGTGCAGGTGGCTGTGATGCCGAGTCAGCCCTGATGTGCATCGTCAAGAAGGATGGCCAAACCTCACTGCCAGCCCTAGGGAAGGATGATCCTTTCCCTCACACTTTGCTCAGGGCTCTTCCTAGGGACAGTGTGAGGGTGGGGGTGTGCAAGGCCAAGTGTAGGACAATGATTCAGCACACTTTGGGCCAACAGGGGAAGGGGAGCCATGAGACCCTGATGCCACAAGGAAGAAGTTTCCTCTCATAGGCCTTTGTGGCAGACACATCAACCATATCAGATCTCAGTTCTGTTGGAAGCTTTCAGCCTTGGCATTGTGCTCAGTCACCTCCACCACAGACAATCCAAAGCTGTCCCAAACCTGAACCTGTTTCCCTGCAGCCTGTAGGCACCCAGCCAGCTTCCCCACCTTGTTCTCACTGCAGGATCTCCCCACCTTTACTGACATCCCTCCGTCCTTGTTGGCTGCTCCTTGAAACACAAAGCCTGGAGCTGATCATGGAGTCCCTTTGGGTGTCCTGTTGCACCACAGCACTACCCTACAAGTGACATTCTTGTTAGCTGAAGGATAGTCTGAACCTCTCAAGATGCAGTTTGTGACTCTTTCCCCTTCTCATGCTGCTTCCCACTGCCAAAACAGACTCCATCATCTCTGAAGCCACCCTTCAAGTAGTCACAGCCAACTACTCTAGTGACCCTAGCCTCACTTCAGCAGGCCAAAGCAACCCAGGTCCCTCGGTCTGTCCATACAGCCCATGTACTTCAGGACCCCAATCCCATCTGGGTAGACCTCTTCTGAACCATCACCAGTTTCTCCCCACTCTTCCAGCCCTGGGTAGCTCACACTGGGACCCACTGTTCCAGACGTGGCCACACCAATGCTGAGTTGAGGAGGATGAGAACTGCCCCTCTCTGGCTGGCCATGCTCTTCCTAAAACAGTCCTATGTGTAGCTGGCCTAGTTTGTGGTGAGCATGCACCACTGACTCATATGACATCCTTCATGACATTCTCCTCAGGATCAGTCCTCTGCCAGCCAGGTCTCTGCCTGGCCTGATGCATGTGTTGTTCTGCCCCACTGACGAGCCTTTCAAACAGGACAGGATGCAGAGTGTACCGCTGTGGACCCCACCTTTACCTGACTTCCTGCTAAAGCCTGACCCATTCAGTAAAATGCTCTGAGCTTGATCATCCAGCCAGCCTTTTGCCCATCTGAATGTGTGCTGGATATGCACTACTCTCCTCTTCTCTGCATGTACAGGTCATTATCATTTTATCACAGAAGACAATCAGGTTATTGAGGAATGTTTTACCTTTAATAAATCCATGCAGACTCTTCCCAGGCACCTTCTTCTCCTGTCCAGAAATGTGATCTGAGAGGACTGGCTCCAAGACACACTCCTCACCAGGGTGAGGCTGATCGGCCTGCAGCTCCCTGGTTCATCCTTGTGGCCTTTTCTGAAGAGGGGCACAGCATATTCAGTATTCTGCTAGCTGGGACCTCCTCTGATCTCCACAACCTTTCCAAGATGAGAGAGAGCAGCCTTACTGTCCTAGCAGTTGATTGTCCCTATGTCCATGGATGCGAGGATTCTAACCCCATAGACTTCTACAGGTTGAGTTGTAGAGACTTAGCCATTGTGGGTTGCATTTTTCCTCAGGAGTCCTGACTCTAGACACAACAGCTCAGCAGACCTTGATGGTGAAGACTGAAGCCAGGAAGGACTTGACTTCCCGGGACCTATCTACATCCACTTTTGCTAGAATCCTTGCCCCATTCAGCATTGAGGCCACATTCCCTTGTTTATCCTGTCACTGTGACTGAAGTAGTAGCAGCTTTTCTTCCTGTCCTTCACATCCCCTTTAAGTGTCTCTGTCCCAGAGGAGATTTGGCTTCCTTAACACCATCTTGACTTTACTGGACAATATTTCTAAATTCCTCCTTGGCAGTCTCTCCATTCTTGCTCTTTCTATATGCTACTTTATTGCTCTGGAGCTCACATGTGAGCTCCCTATTTATCTAAGATGGGGTCCAGGGATGTCCACTAATTTCACAAACTCTGTGTTATGAGTGTTCTTTTGCTTGACCAGTGCATTCCTTAAAAACCTGCCAGCTTTCCAGAACTCCTTTGCCATTTAGAGCTGCCTCCTTTGGTCCATCTCATGGAGCAGCTCCATATATCCAAGTTTCCCACATAGGGCTTCCCTCTCCTCATTTTCCTGGTGGTTTCTCCTGAAGAACTTGTATCTGCCATTGAAGGACGACAGTCATGTAAGTGATCCCACCATGTCTCAGTTATTCCAGCCACATGGCAGTCTTGTGAGAGATTGTGCATCTCCATTTGCTCCTGCCTGAACCCTAGGCTGTGTATGTTTCCATATAGGTTGTCTTCAACACCCTCAGCTGTGGCACCGACCAAAGATTTGTCACAGGGAAACATGTTACTAAGGACCATACTCATGCAAAGGCTTTGATTGCACATGGTGACATGCTGGCATGGATAGCAGGTGGTGATGTACTGGTGAAAGGAGGTTCTTACTAACAGAACAAACCCTGCAGTGCCCAAGGCCACAGGGAAAGAGCTGGGCCATGCAGGAGTGGGAGGAGAGGGGCTGTCTGCCTGAGCTAACTCTATGGCACCATTGCACCTGTGACAGACTTCCTGAACCAATCTCCAGGAAGGACAACGTGCCACAGAAGCAGTCCCTGTGCCTGGGCATCCTGTGATGCAGGCACCCTGAGGACATCATTAGTCTAATCCCTGTCCATATCATCTGCTGTGTGAGAAGAGGTTCAGTGGGAGGAGAGCTAGGAGGCTTTTTGAGAGTACTGAGACTAGAGCAGACATCGGTGTGATGTTCATATTCATAGGTAGCCATCCTCTGATGAAACAAATTGCAATGTTGGAATCAGTCTCCCCTTGCACTCTTTAGAAAAGGAAATTACGTGGATGTTTTAATCTACTTTAGGGAACATTTCCCAGGAGGAGGGAGCATAAGAGACAGAGATATTCATGTCTTCAGCTGGATCACTGTTGCCGAGGGGGGCCGGGAGCCTGGGACAGAGGAAGATCATGGCAGCCTGGCAGCACTGCTGAGACATGGTCTTGTGCAGGAGCAGCTCCTCTGCAAAGAGCAGCAGGGCTCTGGGCACTGCCTGCTGCTGCAGAGATGAGATGAGTGAGAGAGAAGGCGAAAGGCAGTGTGGAGTGGGAGGACGGAGGAGAGCTTATTGAGAGATAAATCTTCTCAGCCTTTTGCACAGTAAGTCTTTGGCTACAGGACAATGCTACTGAGGTTCCTGGAGGGCTCTTCTGAACCTGTTCCATCCCATGAGTGTTTTTTTTACAGATTACTTTCTCAACTTCTCCAGTGCAGAGGACTGGGAGATGCTTCAGAGCAAGGATTCCCTGCCACACTGTCAGAAGTACAGGGCATCCTGCTTTTTCCTCCCAGGGATGGCTGCAGGGGTGTGAAGCCTGTGCATGCATCCAGGTGTGCATGGACTGTAAATCAGAGCAGCATCACTACACCTCAGGTGCTGTGTGCCTGGGGCAGTGACCCTGCCGCCTGTGAGGGTCAGCACTCAGTCTGCCTGGGAATTCCTCACTATGCTGTATGGAGAGGCTCTGGGTGGGAGGAGTGACTCCCAGCAGGGCAGGTACTTTCTCCCATGGAGAGGCTGTTGAGTGGGTGAGGACTGGGGGACATATCTGGAGGTGACTTTTCAACAGGAATGCCAAGGCAGGGGAGAGCTGAAAGAGAAGGTGCTTTCATGAGTTGGTGCTTTCAGTTATTTTCTGTTTGGGTGGGGTGAAATGGGTCTGGATGTGTCAGGTTTAAAAGAGTACTGAGGCTCCAGGATACTGATACTGAGAGAGGGTTAGTTCTGGGAGGGACTCGGCAAATCCCTTCATCCAACCTGAAGCCTACCGATAGGGTCAGCATCACCTTTCCACCCTCAGCTAGCTTTGCTTCACCTGCTCCTTAGCACCTACAAGCCTGGAGGTGCCCCTGGACAGTGCCCTGCCTCTGGGAGCTTTCTGCAGGGCAGAGCTGAATGCTGAGCATGAGGGATGGGGTCTGTGATCAGTGAGGGGAGAGATGTGGGGACAGAGACACAGCTCCCTGCAGGGACGGCTTTAGGCAGCAAAGCCATGGTCAAAGTGTGAGAGGAAACTATCAACTCCAGAGCCCCCTCTCCTCTGTGCCCAGAGGCTACACCAGGGCTGTGCTGAGGATCCCCTCTGAGCAGGGCTGGCACAAAGCCTTTTCCATGTGCCTCCCTCACCTGGCCGTGGTCTCTCTCTTTATCTGTACCTCATTTTTTTGCCTACCTGAAGCCCTCCTCCATCTCCTCCCCATCTCTGGATCTAGTGGTGGCTGTTCTGTACTCAGTGGTGCCTCCAGCAGTGAACCCCCTCATCTACAGCATGAGGAACAGGGAGCTCAAGGATGCCCTGAGGAAACTGCTTATATAGGTACAATGTCAGCATCAGTAAATATCCAATGTGTGCCCGTGCCTCCTTCACAGGGCATTTGGCATCAAGGCTCCGTGTTATGCATTTCTTTCTTACTTTTCTCTGATATATTCTTGTAAAATGAAAAAAAAAAAACATTGTTTTGGTTTGCATCGCTTCTCAGGAATCTCTCATTTCAATCTGACCCAGGCTTCCCGCTTCATCAGCAGACATGGGGGAACCTCAGAGCCCACTAGTCTGAACCCCCTCAGATGCCCTCTGGGCAACACAGGTAGCTTCCCTTTGCAATGTCTTTTCCAGCACTGATACCAAGGAAGCTCAGGGGGACAGAGTCGGACTCAGATGAGTACAGACCGGGTGATACCATGGTCCTGTGTCCACTAGAAGAGCTCAGCTCCCCTGGCCACAGTCAGTGTGTGATCTGCCATCCCTCTTTGGGGAAGGTGGCAGCCAGCTGTCACTGTGACTGGTCCCTTCCCACTGCAGTGCTCCAATGCTCACAGCAGAGCAGGAGTGGGGAGGAGAAGAGTCTGGAGGCAGCCTGTGGAACAGGCCCTCTGCTCCTCAGCACCATCCCCACATTACCACAGCTGGCATTTCCTTGCCGCAGCCTTCGATTAGGGGGCTGCAGATTTCCTGGAGAATCATTCACCAAAAGTAGCAAGACTTTCCCTTTTCAGAGCTGTTCTCCTAAGTTCCACACTGTCCTGCTGTGTTCTCATGTGTGTGTATGGCCTAAGTGCCCTGGTAATGTGGTGCTTCCTTGCGGATTTCTGTGAGCTCAGGCAGGACCAGGCACTGGGCACCTTTATGCCAGACCTGGCCTCCAGAATAACATTTCCATAGTGACAGGGGATCTCCTCTGTGACGTGCCTGAGATCTGGCCTTTCTTCAGAAGATGGAGTCAAAATTAACCTCAAGGGATTGCACCACAAAAGGGAATGCTCTTTTTCTTGTAAGCTCCACGGGATCCAGGGGATGAGCTTAGAGTCTCTGGCTGATCTGCTAGGGACACAGGTCTGGATTCACGGCACATCTGTCAGTGACCAGTGTAGATGGTCTCTGAATTACCTGCCCTCAGTTGTCCTGCAGGTGACAGTGCTGATGACAGATGCCCGTCCTCCTGGAGGGGAATCAGAGCCATGAGGAGAGCTCAGGGGAGCTCCAGGCAGAGTGTGTGCCTCGGGTGGGCAGGGAATGGAGCCTCGCAAAGTGAGGGATGGTCCACAGTGGAGTAACCAGAAAGTAAAGCACTAAATCCCGATATTCCTGGGAAAACAAGGGCTCTGCAATGCCTGGAGAGGCAGTGGGGACCCGGGAGGCCCAGGGAAAGGGCACTGGAGAGTGATTCCTGCACCCTCAGTGAAACACCACCGGCTGGAGTTAGTGCCCACCTAACACATCTCCTGCCATTGCAGATGGCCTCGGGTCACTCTGAACATGGTCCCTGAGCACAGACACACGCCAGCAGTATCAGCAGTGGTCATTCCTGTCTGATGAGGTCTGCTTCTCACCCTGGCCAGCATGGCCAGGGCAGAGTCAGGAGTCACCATGTGACCCCTTGGCTCCACAGCCGCTCACTCTGCAGAGAAGCCCTGCCACCCCGGGGTCCTGTGGGGAGCACAGGGCAGGGGTTCAGGAACAGTTGGCCTGGCCAGCATGGACACACTGACCTGGGGAAGGGCTTTCTGGAGAGCAGGGATGTCCCAGCAGAAAAGGCAGGCAGCACTCAGAGATAGAAAATGAGAAGGAGAATGAGGTTTCTCTGTACTCCAGCTCGGGACAGATGGCTCTGCCCCTGGGGTAGCAGGAGCCGCAGGGCCAGGGCTCCTGTGCTGTGCTGGGCAGAGAGGTGAGCATGGAGGGGCTGCAGGCAAACGGGGAAGCGGGTCTTCTGGGCACAAGAACAGGAGAGGCAGAGAGTGACTGGACTCACTGTGGGGCCTCCTCCCCTTTGCTGGGAAGCTTGGGCCATGAACCATGTGGACATGAATGGTGTGGACGTGGCTGTGCCTGGCCTTGCACCTCTCGAATGCTGACCTGACCCTGTTCTCGTCCTGCTGACCCAGCACCCCATCTCTACTATGCATTTGTCTCCTCACTACAGTCAGGAAAGCCTTGGCAAGGGAAGCTGGGACATGAGCAGATCCTAGAGAAGGTTGTAACTGCAAAAGGTGACTCTATATCCATAACAGCCCACCTGATATCCATAACAGCCACTCTAGCCTGACAGCCAATTTCAGCGTGTAAGGAGAGCTTCAGATCTGGGACTCCTACACAGGTCACACTGCATGTAGAAGTTTAGCTGCATGACAAAGCAAGGGCAGCTGCTTGGGCCTGATTTTGTGACACATAGTTGGGCAGGCAGGTTCTTCTGTGCCACAGCTCAACTACTTAAGCATCATTTGTGATAGGGTTCCTGCTACAAAGAGGATGTGGTCGGGAGCAGCAAGAATGGGGCTGCTCCGTATAGGAAGGGAAGCAGAGCCAGGAGCAGAGGGCACCAGCAAGGCAGGCAGGGCAGGGACCCACCCATGGGAGGTGCTATCCTGCAGTGCCTGGACAAGAGGAGCAGAGCAGGCTGGGAGATGATAACTGGGGCCAGGCACAGTCCAATAACAGCAAGACAGGACTGGAGGACTCCAGTCGGCCCTACTTTGTGTGGGAGGCTGGACAGGAGACCTCCAGAGGCCCCCTCCCACTGAAACTCCTCTGTGACTCCATGAACTCTTGCTCTTCAGCCTCTGCTTCAGAAGCACTGCAAGCTCACTGTGCATGGGAAGCCCATGAACGTCCCTGTGCTCCTACCCTCAAACAGGCATCCACTCCAAACCTGAAGCCTGGCCAGTGCCTTGGCCGTGCAGCCGAGGGCAGGGCTCTTCACCCCAATTTCCCTTCTTCTCACCCTGCTCCTGGCATTGGTGCTGCTGTGCCCATGTTAAAACCTCCTGGCACCAGGCTGCCCTGGGGCCCAAGGTGGCCCCAGCTCCCTCCAGGGCTGCACTGGAGCCTTTCAGGAGTGAGCTGAAGTGGTGCTGGCACTGCCAGGGTGGATGAAGAGAGGGCAGCTCCCCTCTGCCATGCTGGGGCAGGGTCTGGGTCTGGGCACAGTGTTTCCCTGGGGACCTCCCAGAGAAGTTGCTCAGGGAGATCCTCCACCTCTGCCTGGCAGCAGCACCAGTGCTCAGGGTGCCAGGCAGGACATGCACAGATGGGAGAAGGAGGAGGAGCTCCACAGGGGGAACACCCTTCATGGCCTGGTGCCTTCCCCCAGAAACCTGCATTTGTCCTGCAAGCACATGGCATTTTTCCTCTCCCAGGCCTTTTCCAGCCCAACCCAGCCCCTCTCTGGCTCTCCTCACATCTCCTGCTCTCTCCGCTGCCCACCCAGCAGAGCAGCCCCAGATAGGATGGCCCTACAGCAGTGCCTGCAGTAGGAGGCTGCAGAGCCCTGGACACTCACCCCACAGCTCCAGCCCCTCTGAAGGACACAGCAGCTCCTGTGGGGCAGAGAGGGGTGTGAGCCTCTCCATCAGCACCTGGGCTGGGGGTCAGCAGTGGCACAACAAATGGAGACTGATGGCTTCATGTCTCCACTGCACCTATGAGCAGGAGGTCCTTAACTCTGGCTGCCTGCAGCCCCTTTGGGCAGCCCCTCTCCCCAGGACAGCACAAGAGTCCTGGCCCCGGAGCTCCTCAGGCAGTTCCAGTGACAGAGCAGCTTGCCCTGAACTGAGAGACATAGCAACGGGTTTTCATTTATTCCCCACTACAAGCACACAATTGGTCCTTTGCTCTTCTCTGCAGACATCCTTGTTCCCCAGAGAGCCTTTCCCAAGGTCAGTGTGTCTGTGCTGGCCTGGCCGGCCATTCCTGCACTGCTCCCCTAGGTTCCCCACAGAGCTGCAGGATCGCAGTGCTGCTCCGCAGGGTGAGTGGGCTATGGGGCCACTGGGTGACTCAGCACTGGCCATGATGGTCAGAGCAGAGCCAGCTGGACCAGCATCGTTGCACCTGACAACCTCTCCCCCTGCCCAGGATTTATGACAGTGGAGGATGGATGGAGCAATGACAGGGCATTTCTCAGAATCACACAGAGTGGCTGAGGTTGGAAGGGACCTCTGGAGATCATCTAGTCCACCCCCACCCTGCTCAAGCAGGGTCACCTAGAGCATGTTATACTGGATTGCATTCAGGCAGGTCTTGAATATCTCCAGAGAAGGAGACTCCACAATCTCTCTGGTAAACCTCTTCTAGTGCTCTATCACTCTCACAGCAAAGAAGATCTTCCTTATGTTCAGGTGGAGAATTTCACATTGCTCAGGATGTGTTCAGAGGTGTCATGAGACCCAGCCCACTCCCCCTCCTGTGAATGAAGAGCCCTGATTTGGTGCATTCCTTGGTTTGTCCCTTTCCTTTTGATTTTGAGGGTCTCCACTCCGGAGAGTGCCAGTCCAGGCACACGCTGCCCCTGGAGTTCCCCTCTGTTTGCCAGGTGACTCCATATTCCCTTCCAGAAGAATGACCATCTGTCACCAGCCCTCTAATATGTGGTACAGTCCCCAATAGAGACCTCTTTGACCACTCACCCTCTCCAGGGACACTGGGCATCCACAAGTGACGGCTAAATCCATCCCCATTCCCTCACATAACACTCAAAAGAGTTGATGCCCCTTTGTCCATGGGAATCCCAGGCACAACAACAGGGCCTTTATGGGTGCAATTCCCTGAGCACATTCTTCACTCCTGCTTGGGAAGAAGAGCCCAGCCTTCAGGCACAGTACTAAGGAGATCTCCTTTTATTACAGAGATGTTACTTGGGAGGCCAGCTCTGACACAGTGGAAAGTCAATTTTAAGGAGGCCTCTGGATCACAGAGATGGGATTTGTGCTCCTGCAGGAGCAGAATGAATTCAAACATTTGTGCACAAATAGGACTATTACAGAGAGAATTCCTGCAGCACAAGTGTTCTGTGAGATAAACTGGGAATCGCTTGTGAGGTGACATGGGCAGCCTATGGCTGCTGTACTTGTACCAGCTGGAACAGTTTCCTCACTGACTCCTGGAGCTCCTTGTTCCTCATGCTGTAGATGAGGGGGTTCACTGCTGGAGGCACCATCGAATACAGAACAGTCACCACTAGATCCAGAGCTGGGGAGGAAAAATTGGGGGGCTTCAGGTAGGCAAACGTGAGAGTCACAACAAACAGGGAGACCACGGCCAGGTGAGGGAGGCACATGGAAAAGGCTTTGTGCTGGCCCTGCTCAGAGGGGATCCTCAGCACAGCCCTGAAGATCTGCACATAAGTCAGCACAATGAAAATGAAACACCAGAAGACTAAAAAGACACTAACCACAATAAGTCCAACTTCCCTGAGGTAGGAGTCTGTGCAGGAGAGTTTGAAGATTTGGGGGATTTCACAGAAGAACTGGTCCACAGCATTGCCTTGGCAGAGTGGTATTGAAAATGTGTTCCCAGTGTGCAGCACAGCATTGATAAAACCACTGGCCCAGGCAGCTGCTGCCATTCTGACACAAGCTCTGCTGTCCATGATTGTGCCATAGTGCAGGGGTTTGCAGATGGCAACATAGCGGTCATAGGCCATGACAGTGAGAAGATAATACTCTGCTGAAAACAAGAAGATAACCAGGAAGACCTGGGCAACACATCCTGAGTAGGAAATGGACCTGGTGTTCCTCAGGGAATTGGCCATGGATTTGGGGACAGTGGTGGAGATGGAGCCAAGGTCGAGGAGGGCGAGGTTGAAGAGGAAGAAGTACATGGGGGTGTGGAGGTTGGGCACACAGGCTACGGCTGTGATGATGAGGCTGTTGCCCAGGAGGGCAGCCAGGTAGATGCCCAGGAAGAGGGAGAAGTGCAAGAGCTGCTGCTCCCGGGTTCCCGCAAGTGCCAGGAGAAGGAACTCATTGAGGGAGCTGCTGCTGTTGGACATTTGCTGCTTTGGGGCACAGGGCAACTGTCCAAGGGGGGAAAGACAGTGACCACTTCTTTTCTCTGAGAAAAACTTTCAAATTTTCTTAGAAATACTACCCACTTAGCCACCCACCCCACAGTATAGACAAATTTCTTTTCTCCTTCTCAGGAAGACCTTCGTTCAGCTCCTCAGCTTCAGCTCCATCTAAGTGTTTTGGAAGGAGCGGAGGCCTGTCCTACTTTACAGCAGGTGGTATGTGGGGCTGGTTTGTGATAGCTCTGATTTTCACAATTGATGTGCCCACCTTTAAAGGAAAAGATCTGTTAATATCCTTACATACAGTTCTACAGAATTTGTGCTGCATACAGAGTGGCATTTTTTTACAGTTATTTGTTTGTAGATTTTTTAGATTCTTCCATCACATCTGGTGAGTGGTCTTTTTAAGGACAGATGATTTCATTTCTGCAAGGATGAAAAAAAAAAGAGAGAGGAGAAAGTGAATTGTAGTAAATGCTGGCTCAGGAGTGCTGTTGAGTCCTCCTGCCTTGCTCCCAGCTGCCCTGTGCTTGCACTTGCATTACCCAAAGGATGATTTCACCCACAAGTTACTCTAAAAAAAGACATTGAACTCTGATGAGATCAGGGGAGGCTGGTTTCAAAGCACAGATCTAACTCTGCTCTCTTTCACAGCCCGAGGTGGAGATGTGATGGAGAGAACAGAACGTTGCTCCTGACATACCTGATTCGACCAAGGACTCTGTGAGCTGACTGCTGAGAGTGGAGGAAACTCTCAACACTTCCATTCTAGCCGAGGAAACGCTGGGTTCACTTCAGCTGCACACATACGAAGGTGCTCAGCAGCATTTTCTGGTGTTAGTACCTCCTGAACTACTTGAAAGGGATCTCCAGCATTGCTAAGATCCAATGGGAGAGCTGTGTCCTTCTGGAGGGCAGCTTTCAAACCCAGCAGGACACCATAAGGACTCACTCACATGTTCTGAAAAGGAGATCTCCGAAAGGGAGAGTCAAGTTGTCCCCCAGACCCTCAAATCACATTTCCCAGCACCCTGGGATGAGAACAGGCCGTGGGCACCTCAGCCCTCTGCAGACACCTCCATGGGAGGACCTCAGGGTGGGTGTCTGAATTTGTAGCTGAACCTCCAGCTGACAGCAAGTACAAGAGCAGAAAGGGAGAGGGAGGACCACGGGAGAGTTGCCTGAGTCCAGCCTGCCACAGTGTTTCTGTGGGCACTTTCCTCACGTTTCCCGAGAATCTCTCAGCTCCCTGGAGCTGTCCCCACTGGGAGCTCTTTCTCTGTCCCCACGTCTGTCCCCTGTCAGTGCTCCCTGACCCCATGCCACCCACGGGGCATTTGGCTCTGCCCTACAGACTCCTTCTGGCCAAAGGGCCCTGCCCAGGGGCATCTGCGTGTGCAAGACCTAAGGAGCAGGTGAGACTAAGCATTATGAGACTGGTGAGAGCTGCAAAGGTGATATTGCTGCTGCTGGCAGGTGAAAAGGTGACTAAAGGAGCTTTCTGGGGTCCTTGTAGACCTATTGGTCCCTCACAGGAATACTGCAGAACTCTCTTCCAGTCACCTAAGCCTAAACCATCCTTTCCAGTTTGTGCCCTGCCAAAGATATAAAACAAAATCAGAGCCTCCGGAGAGTGCCTTCCCTTTCAGGCAAGCCTGCCATGCATGTTAGAAACCAGGAGAGTGATCCGTAAAAAGCCTTCCAGGCACGGGATGGGCTGGGTTCAGAAGACCCGTCCAGGAATCTCAGTGGTGTTGTCCTGCAGCCAGAGACTTACCGTGTCAAAGGCTGTGAAGATTTTCCCACAGTGAGCTCTCCTCTGGCCTCCCACTCCACGCTGCCTTTCACTTCTCATCTCATGTCCACAGTCAGTGCCTAGAGCCTGGAGCCCTGCTGCTCTTGGCAGAGGAGCTGCTCCTGGACACCGCTGTCTCTCAGTAATGCTTCCAGGTTGCCATGGGCTCCCTCTGTCCCAGGAGCCCGGCCCCGCTCAGGAGCAGGGGGCAGCTGAAGACATGAATTTCTCTGTGCCTTGTGCTCCATTCTCTTGGGAAATTGTCCCTGAAGTAGACTGAAATAATCACCGACGGTCCCTCTCTAAGCCCCGAAGGAAGAATGATTCCAGCATTACAATTTATTTCATCAGAGAATGGTTATCTGCAAGAGATGGAAATCTCCCACTCCGGAAGCCCCTGTTCCATCTCTTAACTAGGCAGGACACCTGGAAAGGGGCAGGAAGGGAGCTCGTTTAGCCATGGCTCAGGTATTGGTTCTGATGAGTCTTTCAGGGCATCGCATGTCTGTTTAGAAGCCCCTGAGCTGCAGTGGGACTCAGATCCCTCCCATGACCTCCACAGGCACAGAGAAGGTGGGATTCCCCTTGCCCGAGCAGAAGTGTGCACAACAGAGATGTTTGCCTGTGAACTCCTTGTCTGAACTGCCATTGCAATCACTGGAGATGGCGGGTGGGAGTCAGTCCCTCACCCACAAATCTCTGGTGTTAATTAAAGAGACAGAGTTAAAGAGACGGATAAGAGTTAAGGAGACAGTTCAAGTATCTGTTTGCTCTGATGGAGCAACTACGAGAATCACATCCTTCTGGAGCATGAGGTGGGGGCCAGGTGGGGAATTTCCTTGGCCATGACACTAGATGTCTAACACTGCTGGAGCCCCACTCACTACGAAGCTGAGACACAAGCCAATCCCTACAGTGCAAAATCCTGATGTGATTCAGTGCAGACTCTTGATTTAATGACGTAAAATAGGCTGGCAGGTCCATACCGGATGCCTGGGTTGTCCAGCACCACTGTGTATTTCTCGCAGATACAGCGTGGCACCTACAGGAAAATCATGCCCCTTTGGCACGCGTGCTGGGCAAGTGCCCCAGGGCATCTTGGGCTTCCTACCTGTGCCCAAACAAATGAATCCTACCTCTGCCCTTAGGCACAGTCATTATCGTCCACATCCAAGCGTGCTGTGTAAATGGGAGGCACATCACACCGGGGTCTCCACTCCAGTCTCGGCACTCTCACACCCTTCTAGCTCTCCTGCTCCTGAACCTCTTCTCACCTGCCCAGATGATATGAACAGGGACTGGGCTAATGGTCTCCCCAAAGTGGCTGGATCACGGGCTTTTCAGGGCCTGGGAATTGCTCAGTAGCACCCTGTCCTTCCTGGAGATCAGTTCACCTCTGACACAGGCCCCACGATGCTGCAGAGTCAGCTCAGGCAGCAAACCCATTCCTGCACAGCCCAGCTGTATTTCTCCCTGGCACTGCAGGGTTTGCTCTCTTAGTGGGAACATCCTTTCACCATAACATTGCCACCTGCTTTGTATGCCAGCATGTCCCTGCTCTGAAGTGGGACCATCACGCACACTGTGTCCTTGGCCCTTGATAACAGGTTTCACCATCACAGATCTGACTGAAACATTGCTAGAATAAATAAGATGTGGTGAGATCACTTGCATGACTGAAAGGAACCAATTGTAGGGTAGAAGGTCTTCAGGAGAGAACAAGGGAGAAGATGAGGAAGGGGGATGTCCTTTGTGTGAAGGGGCAGTTCACATGTGTGGAGCTCTTCCATGGGAGAGGCAAGTGTTTGGGTAAGCACCAGAGTCAGGGTGACATTGTGATGGGAACTAGACCACCTAATCAGGGTGACAAAGTCAATGTAATGTGAGCAATTCTGTGGATCACAGGCCCAAGTGATCTTGTGGGGCAGGGAGGGGGATGGACTTCAGTCTCACAGATATTCTCTGGAAAGGTGAACAACAGGCTGGAAACAGGCCAGGAGGTTTCTGGAGGGCACCAGGGACAGCTTCTTTGCACAGTTGCACAATGAGACAGTCCTCATACTTCCCTCTGTCTGCAATTTCAACAGGGAGGAACTGATCAAGGATGGGACAGTCAGTGTTGTGCTTTCCTACTGTGACAACGAAAAAGCAGAGTTCTAGATCCTGAGCAGAATGGGGAAGGATAGTAGCGGAGCTCAGACCCCGGACTTCAGAGAAGCAGACTTGGGCCTGCTCAGGGGACTGGTGAGGGCCCAGGAGCTCCGGAAAGCCAGCAGGTCTGTAAGGACAGCACCTGCCAAGCACAAGAATGGGCCATAGTGATACTCAGTAAAACTAGCAGAAATCTTGGGAGACTGCCTTGGCTATGCTGGGAAATCAGGATTGACCTCCCAGGAAAAAGGCTGTATGTAAGAATTGGAAGGAGGGAGAGGCTAAAAAAAAGTAGAAATCAGAAAACTTGTCCAGCAAAACAGGGATGGTCTTAGGGAAGCCAAAGCTCTGCTAGGATTGGACTTGCAGGGTACGTCACTGGCATCAAGAAGAGCTGTTACCTCTTCAGTTACAGTAAAAGAGGAAAAAGGAAAATGTGGGCTCAACTGCTGGTTCGGGCAAAGAATCTAGTAACAGAAGATGCAGGAGGGTCTGAGGAGTTCTGTGACTTCTTGGCCCCACTCCACCAACAAAATCTCCTGGGCTGTTTTGCCTGGAGCCAGGTCTTCAGAGGAAAAAAAGAGCCACAGGTGGAAGAGGGTTCAGTGAGGTATTATTGGCAAGAACTCAACCCCCACAAGTCTCTGTAGCTGGATGGGCTTCATCAGAGGATACTCAGAGAGCTGGCCAATATCGTAACAAGGCCAGTCGCTATCATCCCTGCAAGGCTGTGGAGATCAAGCGAGGTCCCAACAACTAGAAAGAGGAATCTGTGCCCATCTTCCAAAAAGGCCACGAGGACAACTTGGGGAGCTGCAAGCTCTTCAGTCTCATTTTGGTGAGGAACGTTTCATGGAGTGAGTCCTCTTGTTGTCCAAAATCTGGGTTCTGTTACCTGGTGTGCAAGTAACCAATAGACACACAGGGTCGAGATATTTATTTGCTTAATTTCTGCACAGAGATGGGTGCTAGGTGTTAGATCCACAAAGCTAGCAAACCTTCTCCCCCTCTCATTCTTCATTTATACACACTTTTCAGGGAGTACTTTATACAAATCTTTCTGTTGGTTACAGTTTCATTACCTCAGGTAATTGCTCTGCGCTTGCACTTTCACATTCCTGCTAATTAGCAAAGGAAGCGAAGAAGAGGCGGTAACATCATTATCATGTCATTTCCATCTCATTTTTCATTTAAGGGTGCGAAGTTTAATATGTTAATAAGCCTTAATGAACCTAAGGTCACTCCTGGGTTATTCTGCTCTTTTTGTCTTACCTACCCCTCGCAATCTTCAAAGCGCTGTGGTTTCATCAAGGTTATTTAGCCAGAGCTGGTTATCCTTTGCAGTACTGTTTTTCTCTCCCCCTTGTCCTTGAGTCTTGTTAACTATTTGCAAGGTTTTTCTCACAGCATTGCTCCAGCACTGTTACAAATGTTCATACCCCTGTGTAAGAAAGAGGTGTTCTAACCACAGCTATGCAGTATGGAAGGTATCGATGGAGTCGAGGGATGGGTAATGTAGAGGGATGCTTCCAGCTTCCCCCAGCATCTGGGGCCAGTTACATGCAGTCTGCATTCCTGTGCCTCATATTCTGAAAGAGAGGACATCAAGAGTTTGACATAAGGCCTGATTGGATGTCAGGACTTGGAAACAGGAAGCCTGCTCTCACTGCTGGGGCAGTGTTAATTCCTGCAGACAGGAATTAACTGCTCCTTACTCCAGTGATGGGATCTGTCCTTGGGACCACCACTGCAGGAGTAAAGCAGTCATTTGCAGTCACTGAAACTCCTTTCTTCAGTGTTCAAGGCAGATAGCCTGCTGTTGGGGGTATTTGGCCACCCCTTCACCCCATGACTTTGACTATCATAACAACGGAGCAGAACTGAATCCTGCAGCAGCTAAAAGTTAAGGACTGAGAGTATGTGAGGAGAATGGTAACTGGCCTAGTGACCCCACCTCCATGTTTGCCTGAAGGATATAAATAAATTGGTTGTTGTTTTATTAATCTCTTACTTTGCTGTAAAGGTCGTGGGGAAGGATGATTGGATCCATCCTTTCCATGTCAGGAAATTACCACCTTCCCAGAACA
The DNA here is from genome assembly GCF_028389875.1 of Rhea pennata. Classification (NCBI taxonomy): domain Eukaryota; kingdom Metazoa; phylum Chordata; class Aves; order Rheiformes; family Rheidae; genus Rhea; species Rhea pennata. The sequence goes on from NW_026907679.1 coordinate 3,193,520, forward strand.
GTGAGACCTTTACCCAGGAAGATAAAGCCATGCTAGATCATGAAAAATGAAGGAATTTCTGGTACCTGTTGCACTTGTTTCCTTTCCAAGGCCTTGTGGACATGTGAGTCTCTGGTTGCTTGGCCAAGCCAACCATCTCAGAGCATAAACCGAGGACATTTTCCTCACTGGTGTCTTCATCATCCTTACAGGAGTGCCCTCCTCCTGAATGCTGCTCCAAGGGGGGAAGGATTAAGATACCACCGACACGGGTGGCTCTAGGTGACATGTAATAATTGTGGTTCTTGTGACCCTCGTTGGTGTGACCCATGTTACTGAGGCCAGGGGGTGAATAACTCTCAAGGCTGGAGTTGGGGAAAGGTAAGTAGGCCAGGGGCAGCAGAACAAATTAACTGGTGTTGTTCCTGCCCATCGCATCAGCCCCAGGCTATAGAGGCTGGAATAGGTGCAATAACATTATCAACTAACTAATGACTCTATTCAAATTATCAAAATGATTAGGCTGCTAATAAGTTTACTTAGTGTTCGGGTGGCCCATTCCAAATATCCATAATGCAGCCTGAGATTATGTCTAAATAATGTCTCCTGTGCAGCCTTACTGCCCTGGAACCCACATGCACGTTCCCCGTTTAGTCAAGCTGGGTCCCAGAGATGTCCACTAATTTTATAATTGTTTGTATGGAACATTCTTGTGCTTGACAGGTGCAGTCCTTACTGAGCTACTGGCTTTCCTGAGCTCCTCAGTCCTTCAGAGCTGCCTCCTGTTATCCATCCCATGGAAGAGCTCCATACAACCAAGCCACCCATCCACATACAGGGGATCCCCCTCCTCATCTTCTCTGGCAGTCTCTACTGAAGAACTTGCACCCTGCCATTGAAGGACTCCAGTCATGCGAGTGATCCCACCAGTTACTCCAACCCTGTGGCAGTCCTGTGACAGCTCATTCATCTCCATTGGCTCCTGCCTGCACCTCAGGCTGCATACATTTGCATATTAGTTGGCTTCACCACCTCAGCTGTGGCACTGATGGAAGATTTGTCACAAGAAAACATGTTACCAAGGATCTTTAGTATGCAAAGGCTTTGATTGCAAGTGGTGACATGCTAGCATGGATAGCAGGTGGCAGTGTAATGATGAAAGGGGTTCCCACTAACAGAACAAATCCTACAGTGCCCAAGGCCAAGAAACAGAGCTGGGTTGTGCAGGAATGTCAGGCAAGGGGTTGACTGCCCAAGCTAACTCTGCAGCACCATTGCACCTGTGACAGATTTCTTGAACTAATCTCCAGGAAGGACATGTTGCCATTGAAGATGTCCCAGGGCCTTGACAGCCTATGATCCAGCCACCCTGATGTCATCATTAGTCCAGTCCTAATTCATATCATCTGGTGGGGTCAGAAGAGGTTCAGGTGAGGAGAGCAAGAAGGATTTGAGAGTGCAGAGATCAGCACAGAGACCTTGCTGTGATGTGCCTCCCATTTGTGCAGTACACATGGATGTAGGCAAGATGGGCTTTGCCTAAAGACAGTGGTGGGATTCATTTGTCCAGGCAAATGTAGGAAGCCAAACATGCTCTGGGGCACTTGCCCAGCACGGACTCCAAAGGGACATGGTTTTCCCTAAGGTCTCATGCGGTATCTGCTACAGACATACGGTTGTCCTGGACACTTGAGCATCTGACATGGCCCTGCCACCCTATTTTATGTCAATAGATCAAGTGTCTCCACTGAATCACATTGGCTTTTTGTAACACTGGAATCTGCCTGTGTCTCGGCTTCATAGTGAGCGGAGCTCTAGTCATAGTAGGCATCTAGTGTCATTTCAGATGGTCAAGGAAATTCACCACCTGGCCCTATGCTGATGGTCCAGAAGGATGCGGGTGTCCTGGTTGCTCCATCAGAGCAAGGAGACAAAGGCACATACCTAAGACCAACTCTGTCTCTTCAAATGTCACCAGCTGTTTGCATATGAGCAACTGACTTCCACCGTCCATCTCCAGGGATTGTAATGGGAGCTTAGACAAGGAGCTTGCTTGCAGACCTCTTATGCTCACTTCAGCTTAGGCAAGGGGCATCCCACCTCCTATGTGCTTGTGGCATTCACAGGAAGGAGCTGAATCCCACTGCTTCCCAGTGGCTTCTGAACAGGCATGAGATGCCCAGATTGATTCATCTGAAGGAAAGCTGAACCATGGGAAAATGAGCTCCCTTCCTGCCTCCTTCTCGGTGTCCTGCCTAGTTAAGATACGGGAGTATGGATTTCCAGGGTAGGACATTTCTGTGTCTCCTAGATGACCATCCTCTGATGAAACAAGTGACAACACTGTAACTGGTTCTTCTGAACTGTTTAGAGAGAGACCAAAGGTGATTATTGTGTTTTACTTTCGTGAACAATTCCCAGGAGGAGGGAGCACAGGGGACAGAGAAAGTCATGCCTTCAGCTGGGCCACTGTTGACTGGACAGAGCAGGCTGCTGGGGTGGAGGGAGCTCATGGCAACCAGACAGCAGTGCTGAGAGACAGCTGTGTGCAGGAGCAGCAGCTCCTCTGCTAAGAGCAGCAGGGCTCCAAGCACTGCCTGCAATTGCTGACCTGAGAGGAGACAAGGCTGACAGTGAGATGTGAAAGGCAATGTGGAGCAGGAGGCCAGGGGAGAGCTCATTGCTGGAGAAATTTTCACAGGTCTTGACATGGTAAGTCTGGCTGAGGGGCAGTGCTACTGAGGTTCCTGGGGGGGTCTTCTAAACCCATTCCATCCCAAGACTGAAAGCTTCTTCTAAGGATTATTCTCCCGGCTTCTCTAGCGCTGGGGAGGAGGAGATGCTTTAGAGCAGGGATTCCTTGCCACACTGTCAGAGGGACAGGGCAGGCTGCTACAGGAATGGTGTAGGACTGTAAAGCTGGGACATGCACCACAATCTGCCCTGGGCTGTGATTCAGAGCAGTGTCTCTGCACCACAGAGGAAGGTGAAAAAAAGGCTCCATGAAAGGGAATGAGTTTCCTTCCAGGACTTTCAGTTTCCTCCGTTTGGAAGGGAGAAAAAGGAAAGAGTTTTCTGGCTTGGCAAGGGACTGGGACTCACTAACCTTCACTCTCAGAGATCAGAAGGTGTGTGAGAAAGTTCAGCAAAGCCCTTGGGCAGCCTCACCTCCCACCACAGTTGCACCAGCAGCAACTTAATGGACTTACCAGGGTTTATGTGACTTGCTCCTTGGGACCTGCATGCAGAGATGCCCCTGGACAGCGCCCTAATCTGGAAGGTTTCTGTAGGGCAGAAATACGCGTGCAGAGGATGGGACAGGGTCTGTGAGCACTGACAAGGAAAAAGCATTAGGACAGAGAAAGCTCCCAGCAGGGACAGCTCCAGGCAGCAGAGATGGGGAGGGAATGAGAAGGAACTGCAAATAGAATCATCATGGGGAGATGGGTTTGGGCAAGTCTTGATCAGTCCCTCCAATGCAGACACCTTCCACTCGGCAAGTGCCCTGAGTCTGCCCTCCTATCCAGCAGAGTCTCTTCCTTGACATCCCTGGAGTCCAGGCCATGAGCTGCCTCCTCTGCAGCCAGAGCTGTGGCATAGGAGAGGGGCCTGTCTCTTGCCATGGGCCTGTTTTGTGGTGCCTGATAAAGGGGCCAGGAGTGAATGCTCTGCGATGTCACCATCTGTTAGGTGACATGCCCAGCTAGGTAAGGTCCGAAGTGCCCCCCTCTCTCTCTCCTTGCCTGCCTTGGCATCAGGATTGTGATGTTGCTCCTTGTTTCCACTCCTGTCCATGATGCTCCTGCTCTTCCCTCAGGCTCCTTGGGGTTCAGCATTTTCAGCTGCAGTGCAGACACTGAGGCTGCAAGTTGTGGAACAGAGGGGTCTGCATGGGAATGAGGTTTCCCCAGCCCCTTCTAAACTGTGCGGCTAAAGGAACTGCAGTGTATGGGGTTGGGAAATGAGCTGACTCTCCCTTAAGCAGAGCCCACCTTGAGTCCTAAAAGTCCTTTGACTCCTTCCTTGTGGTGTCCTGTCAGGCCATGAGCTGCCCTCCAGAAAGGCAGGGTTGTCTGGTAGCACCTCTGTGATATCTGAGAGACAAATGAAGAAGGTGCAGAGATGCTGATAGTATGGATAGGGTGGTGGGAGGCTGCCTAGGGGCACCTGAAAAGAGCCCTTTGTGTCCTTGGCTAGAAGGGGAGTGTGGAGAGCTCCCTCAGGTGCCTACAGAAAGGCTGAGAAGTTTGGAGACCTGCACTTTGAAAGTTGACTCCTTCGGGGATGATTTCCTCTCAGGACTCACATTAGAAATGCCAAGGATTTCTGTCTTTGTGGAACATTTCCCAAAGGTGATATCTAGAAGAAAATAAAATCCCTATGAAATCCCTAAAATTCTGTTCCTCAAACCTCATTCTTTAGAATTGGGACTGAAGATGCTGAAAAGATCTTCTGCACATGGTGAGTGCATTTCACCTGACAGAAACTGTGAATGTCAGGATTAGTCACTCCCATTTCCCTGTTCCCACTGCTGTACAGCAGGAATGACTCCTCTGAAGCCCATGGGCAGAAGCCAATGCTCCTCAGAGCTAATTCAGCCAGTGCAAAGTGCAGCTCAAGCAAGGGAGCTGCACAAAGACCCTCTCAATAAAGATAGAGACAATGTGGGGGTTTCTATGAAAACAGGAACGTCTGGGACTTTTTTTTTTTTTTTTTTTTTTTTTTTTTTTTTTGTCTGAAATGTCTCTCCTAACTTCTCCATGCCTTTTCTTCTTTCAACAGTCCCTCATGTCTGGAGAGAGCAAAATGCCCAACAACAGCTCCTTCACCAAGTTCCTCCTCCTGCCATTTGCCAACACACCACAGCTGCCGCTCTTGCACTTTTCACTCTCCTTGGGCATCTACCTGGCTGCCCTCCTGGGCAACGGCCTCATCATCACAGCCATAGCCTGTAATCCCAACCTCCACACCCCCATGTACTTCTTCCTCCTCAACCTCTCTGTTCTGGATATTAGCTCCATCTCCACCACTGTCCCCAAATGCATGAACAATTCGCTGTGGAGCACCAGGTCCATTTCTTACTCAGGATGTGCTGCTCAAGTCTTTCTGTTTGTCTTCTTATTTGCAGCAGAGCACTCTCTCCTCACAGTCATGGCCTATGACTGCTACGTTGCCATCTGCAAACCCCTGCACTATGGCACAATCATGGGCAGGAGAGCTTGTGTCAGAATGGCAGCAGCTGCCTGGGCCAGTGGCTTTCTCTATGCTCTCCTGCACACTGCTAATACATTTTCAATACCACTCTGTCAAGGCATGACAGTAGACCAGTTCTTCTGTGAGATTTCCCAGATCCTCAAGCTCTCCTGTGCAGACTCCTACCTCAGGGAAGTTGGGCTTACTGTGGTTAGTCTTTGTTTAGTCTTTGGGTGCTTTGTTTTCATTGTGCTGTCCTACGTGCAGATCTTCAGGGCTGTGCTGAGGATCCCCTCTGAGCAGGGCCAGCACAAAGCCTTCTCCATTTGCCTCCTACACCTAGCTGTGATCTCCCTGTTTGTCAGCACCTCCTTTTTTGCCTACCTGAAGCCCTCCTCTGTCTCCTCCCCAGCTCTGAATCTGGTGGTGGCTGTTCAGTATGCAGTAGTGCCTCCAACACTGAACCCCCTCATCTACAGCTTGAGGAACAAGGAACTCCAGGATACCCTGAGGAGAATGATTTCATGGACATTTTTCAGCAGCAGTAAAATTGCCTTTGCTCTCCACAAATGACTCTTCCTATGTTCCATACCAGGACTGAACTTTGTTTTTTTTTTTACTTTATTATTGCTATTGTTACTATTAGTAGTGGTATTTATTATCACGTTGTTGTATAAGTGCTTGGATTCATTCTGCCTCTACTGAGACTGCTCTATCACACCTGGTAAAGTGTAAAATTGTTTCTGACACTGGGTCAGAGCTGACTCTATCACAGTATCTCTGTAATAAAGCAGATTCTACCCAGTGCAGACCCTGAAGTTAGAGATTCCTACAAAGATGGTGTCAAGAATAGACCCAAGGAATTACGCAACAAAAGGGCCTATAGTGCAGAGTCCTCTTTGAGTTCAGGAACTGTGCCTGGAGAGGGGACTGTGAGGTGACTTGCAGCTGAGCAGCTGATGGGGCACCAGCAGGTCCATGGCTGGGCTATGTGCTTTGGAGCTCACTTCTGCCAGAGCAGCTGAGAGGTCAGCATTTGTTCCGTGGCTGGGGGAGTTATCGTGAGGTGCTAGCTGTCTCAGAGGCTTATTGACCAGTGATAGAAACATGTCTGTGGTGGTGACTGGGAGGTCATCTCCTTCTGGGTCCCTGAGAGCCCAGCAACTGGCAGATAGGCATGGATGTCGATTAGGAGGTCTCTTTTATTAGAGGACCTGATAGGCCAGCAGTAGCAAATGGTTGGGGAAGTTATCTTGAGAAAACTGATGACTTGGAAGCCCCTAGGCCAGCAGCAGGGACCTGCTGGGGGTATACGCTTGTGAGGGCATGTGAGCAAAAGAGAGAGACGAGAGCTGGCATGGTGAGCCCTTGGGAGAGCACTTCCTCTCTGCTTCCTGGAGGTGACAAGGGAGCAGGTACATGGCTGTGGCTGGTTGTTCACAGGCAGTGCCTGTTGCAAGGCCTTGAAGGACACGAAGGGAATGGGAGGGCAGGAGAGTTGGGCTTTGTGTGTTTTGGGGACCTTGGTGGGTCAGCTGCCTGCTGCAATTTGTAGTCCTGTCCCTGATATGTCCCTGCTGCAGAGGTGCATGTTAACTGGCCAGCCTTTGGGGAGGCATCAGGGTGGTGGATGCAGCATTTAACAGTGGCCGCGTTCCCTGTAGTGGGGACGAGTGTGACCCCAGTGGAGCAGTGCTTTGCATGCAGCGCTCTACTAAGATGGGGAGGAAAGGACTAGACCTAGGGATTTGTGCTGGGGCAGTGGCAGTCGGCACGGAAGGCACCATTAGGCAGTCTTTGAGAGCAGAGCAGCAGGCACAGTTTGAGAGCTGAGGCAGGAAGTAGCCTCAGCACCAAAGCAGAGCAGAGAAGGTGCAAAACAAGGTCAGGAAGCAAAGCCAGAGGAAGGCCAGGAAGAGGTCTGAGTACCAAATGGAGGCACAGCTTCTGAGTGCTTCCATCATTGTCTGTGACAAGGTGTAGGCACTGGTGCCTTCAGATGTCCTGCAATAATGCCCCCCGCTCTGCTCAGTAGCCATCAATAGCCCTGCTGCCCACACAGGGCAGCATTTGTGCCCAAGGTCACCCTCCAGAGAGCCTGCAGAGAGCCCTTGGCTGCAGCCAGCTGTGTGCCAGCTGCAAAGCCTGGCAGACTGGCTGGGGCCTGGGAGAGTCCACCTCTTCTACTGCCCCAGGGCATTGCGGCTGCTTTGTGAGATGACACCACAGTGACCTCGAGCCACACCACAGGCTCCTCTGCCAGGTTCACTGGCCCAGCATCAGCATGCAGCACGAGGTCCCCAGGGTGCCATTCCTCATGCCGCCTGTCTCCAGGAAGCCAGGGCAGCTGGGCCTCTCTTTGTGAAGCCGCACATCTCCTGTGTGCGGCCAGGAAAGCCTGATGGGTTCCTTCCTCTGTGTTGCTGTGCACTAGGGTGTCCCTGTCACCGCAGAAAAAGCAGGAGTCCAGTCACATCCTGGTATGGTGAACTGGCTTCTCCCACAGCCCAGAAAGCAGCCAGGTAGATGCGACAAGCAGGGCAGTATGCCAGTAGCTGGGCAGCAGGGACCTCCAGGCAGAAGTGGCAGTGTTGGAGGTGAGGGGCAAGCTGAGCTGTTCTGGGCACCAGATCATGGCCCCAGGGGTCATGGGTGCCAGACCATCTGCCTGCCCCACAACAGCAGTGCCAGGGCCCTAGCCATACTTTTTCAAGCCCAGAACAGCAGCAGGTCCAGGAAAGCAGTGCTCTCTCCCCTGAACACGTGTTCACGATGGACACCACCTCTTGAAGGTTGCACAGTGGTTACTATGACTGTCAACATGAATACCATGCACTGAGAGTGCTGCTGCCAGGCCTCCCAGCTGTTGATGTAGGCAGTTTGAATCACTGGTGCATAGAATTCTCCAAAGGTCGGGACTTAAGCCACATTTCTGCAATAGACTCATGCAGCAAGCACTTTCTGGCTGAGCAGCTGCCATCAAGTCTGTTGAAGACAGTCAGCTCATGGTGCTAGGGGAGAGTCACAGATGTGCTTAGCTGCCTGTTTGAGGAAGAACTCAAGTCATCATTCACATTACACTCTGCAATACCCATGCAGGTGACCAGAGATTCAGAAGGTGTTGTCCCAACCAACCTGGTGAAGCACATGTGAGGAGGTTCATCTGGTTAATTGATAAAGCCTTTGAAATGTAGAAAAGTTCTGATTTTCCAAGCATCCTGAGCAGTGCTGGGAGTGGTTGGCAGAGGCACCATTTAGTGCATTCAGCCGCTCTACTAAACCTGGCACTCAGCCTCCTCACAGGCTGGCAGGAGTTTTCTGGGGCCTTGCACATGCACCGCTGTCTTCTTGTGTGCATACCACCTGGTTCAGCAGCTAGTTGCTACCTGGACAAGACATCTTCTTGGGCTTGCCTGGTCTCTATTCCAGGGACTCAACTGGATATGTGCAGGCCCAGAGATGGGAGCCAAGAACACATGCAGATCATCCAGTGTGTTCATGGCAGTGAGACCCAGAGTACGTTTTATAGTACCTCACCACCTGGCCTGTAGTGCCTGACCACCTCACCTAGCCCCTGCCCAGCCCAGACTGTGCCCCGCATGAGTTTTAGCAGATAGCATGCTGTGGGATCTTCTGGGGTCTCGTGCAGAAGACAGACCATGCAAGGCTGGCCTTTTCCCCTCCATCGGGATATGGAGACATGCAAAAGGATGGAGCTGGCCATGGACCACCTCATGGCTGGGATACGCTGCCAGTGCTGGAAGGGCTGGTCTGGGGTGATGACCGTGGGGCTGCTTCCACACTTTGGGAGATCTGGCGAGGAGTCAGTCTGGCAGAGTGCGTGATCGCAGCCACAAAGTGCGTTCCCTGCACACTGACCAAACTCCTGCCAGGGTCAGGTGTGGATATTCCCTTTGGTCAACAATGTCTGGCTGCTTCTCAGCCAGCAGCTGCTCAAGCTTAGCCCAGCTGAGATAGTTCTAGTAGATTTAATGGCCCCTTAGGACAAAAGTCAAGTCCCACCTGGGCATCAACCTATGCCTCCGGCAGGCTTCCATCAGTGACCCCCAATGCCAAGCAGTTTCTGAGGATCCCCAAGGAGTCTGGAGTTTAAATCTTCTATTAAATCTATCATGATTAACTCCTCATGAACCTTGAGTGTTTCTCTATGCTGATATTTGACACTCCTTTCCCACCTTGCAGTCACAGCATGCAGCACAGAGAAGAACCTGAGCTCTTCTCCTCTGCACTCGCCATGTCTTGGTGCCTTTCCCAGGAGACCTGCATTTGCCCTGCAAGCACGTAGCTCTGCTCCCACACTGCCATTCTCACACAGTAGCTGCCTGCTGGCATTTTTCTCTCCTGGGCCCTGACCAGCCCAGCCCAGCCCCTTCGTGGCTCTCCGCAGCCCCCCTGTCCTCTCCCCAGTCCAACCAGCAGAGTAGCCCAGGCTGGGAGTGGCCCCAAAGCAGTGCTCACTACAGGGGGCTGTGGAGCTCTGGGCACTCACTGCCCCTCTGGGAGTGGGGTGGGGGGACAGAGAGGGGTGTCAGCTCCACATCAGCTGCTGGTTAGGCCAGCAATGGCACAAGGAAATGGAGGCCAGTCACTCCCTGTCTCCACTGCTCCCATGACCAGGAGATCCTTAACCCTGGCGGTCTCCAGCCCCTCTGGCCAGTCCCTCTCCCCAGGACAGCATGAGAGTCCTGACCCCAGCGTGCCTCAAGCAGCTCCAAGTGACAGAGCAGCCTGCCTCAAGCCGACAAACATAGAAACAGGTCTTCATTTATTCCTCCCCACAAGCACACCCTTGTTCCTTTGGTCTTCTCTGGAGGTGTCTCTGCTTCCCAGAGTGCCTTTCCCCAGGTGAGTGTGTCTGAGCCAGCCAGGCTATCCATTCCTGTATCAATTCCCTGGGCTCCACACAGCTCCCTGGTCTGGCAAACAGGCTGTGGTCTCCCTGGGTGACTCTGCACTGGAGATGCTGGTCAGGGCAGAGCCAGCTGGACCAGCAACACTGCACCTGACAACCTCCTGCCCTCACCAGAGTCTGTGGCTGCGGAGCATGGATGGAGCAATCACAGGGCATTTCACATTGCTCAGCATGTGTTCAGAGGTGTCACTAGACCCAGACCACTCCCTCTCCTCATACCAAAGAGCTCTGATTCGGTGCAATCCTTGGTTTGGCCCTTTACCTGTGAGTGACTCTACTTGGCTTTAGGAGTCCTCACTCACTGCACATCCCAGGCACAAGCTGCCCCTGCAGATGCCCTGTGCTCTCTGGGTGGCTCCATATTCCCTTCCAGAAGGATGGACATCTCTCACCAGCCCTCTAATATGTGTGACAGACCCCAGCAGACACCCGTTGACCACTCACCCTGTACAGGGACTCTGGGCACTCAAAAGTGAAGGCTAAATCCTCTCCACATTCCCTCACACTTCACCCAAAACAGCTGAAACACCTTAGCCCACGGAAATCCCAGGCATGGCAAGAGGGCCTTTTTGGTGCAATTCCCTGAGGACATTCTTGGCATCAGCTGTGGAAGAAGAGCCCAGCCTTCAGGCACAGCAGTAAGGAGATCCCCTTTTATTACAGAGATGCTACTTGGGAGGCCAGGTCTGGCACAGTGACAGGAAGATTTACAGAAGGCCTTTGGGTCACACAGTGTGGATTTCTGCCTCTGGAAAAATGGGAGGAATTCAACCATTTGTACACCTACATGATTATCAGGTAGAACTCCCACAGCACAAGAGTTGCCTGAGACAGACTGTAAGTGGCTTGTGAGGAGAGATGGGCAGCTCATTGCTGCTGAACTAGTAGCAGCGGAAACAGTTTCCTCACTGCCTCCTGGAGTTCCTTGTTCCTCATGCTGTAGATGAGGGGGTTCATGGTTTGAGGTACCACAGAGTACAGAACAGTCACCACCACATCCAGAGCTGGGGAGGAGATAGAAGGTGGCTTCAGGTAGGCAAACAAGCCAGTGCTGACCAACAGGGAGACCACTGCCAGGTGAGGGAGGCACATGGAAAAGGCTTTGTGCCGGCCATGCTCAGCGGGGATCCTCAGTACAGCAGTGAAGATCTGCATGTAGGACAGCACAATGAAAACAAAACACCCAAACGTTAAACAGGCACCAATTCCTGTAATCCCAACTTCCCTGAGGTAGAAGTCAGAGCAGGAGAGCTTGAGGATCTGGGGGATTTCACAGAAGAACTGGTCCACTGTGTTGCCTTGGCAGAGTGGAATGGAAAATGTACTAGCAGTGTGCAGAACTCCACAGAGAAAGCCGCTGCCCCAGGCAGCTGCTGCCATTCTGACACAAGCTCTGCTGTCCATGATTGTGCCATAGTGCAGGGGTCTGCAGATGGCAACATAGCGGTCATAGGCCATGACAGTGAGGAGAGAATACTCTGCTGAAAACAAGAAGACAACCAGGAAGACCTGGGCAGTGCATCCTGAGTAGGAAATGGCCCTAGTGTTCCAGAGGGAATTGACCATGGATTTGGGGACAGTGGTGGAGATAGAGCTGAGGTCAAGGAGGGAGAGGTTGAGGAGGAAGAAGTACATGGGGGTGTGGAGGCGGTGGTCACAGGCTATGGCTGTGATGATGAGGCCGTTGCCCAGGAGAGCAGCCAGGTAGATGCCCAGGAAAAGCAGGAAGTGCAAGAGCTGCAACTCTCGTGTCACTGCAAATGTGAGGAGGAGGAAGCCATTCAGGGAGCTCCCGTTGGACATTTGCTCGGCCTTGGTTCAGGGCACTGTCCAAGGAGGAAAAGGCACAGACAAGTTAGAACAGGCTTCTCTGAGTAAAGCCCACTGCACTCCTCATAGCACTCCCCCCGCATTGCTTCTCTCCTTTACCTTGTTCAGCTTCTTTTCTAACCTGTGCTTTGTGTGTAGTGCCAGGACCTCTGCCCACGGGCCCCAGAGGAGTCAGCCTGGCTCTGTGGGGGGACACAAATGGAGGTGTCAGACTGCCCTGTATGTTTGCTGGGGATACCTGGGGATGGGCACCATGAGCTGAGTGAAGGGAAATCCATTCTGGTGACCGGGGAGGAACATTCTCTTTTCAGCACTGAGAGAGATGAATACAGCACTCAGGGCAGCTGTGTCTGAAAGCCAAGTTTGTTGTGAGGGATTCATGTTCCCCAAACTTGCCCTCTTGAACAAGGGTGTCTGTATCTGGATCAGTTGCACCAGCTCCCATTCCAGCAAGGAAAAGACACAGTGCAGAAAAGGCAGGGGCTGACCCAACCCTTCCTAGACATCTCTGTCCCACTGAGACGGAATCTGCCCTCACAGCAGTTTACCATCTTCACAGCAGTTTACCATCTTCATTCTTTCTCCGGACACTGTATTTGAGTGGGAAGTCGCTGCCTCCTTAACCCCAGAGAGCAGGAGAGCAAGAACTAAACTAACACAGAGAGGTGAAGAAACAAGGAGCAACAAGGTGATGCTCCTACCAGAGGGAAAGCAAGGAGCGAGACACAGATAAGCACTCATGAAAGCTCACGAAAGTCTTCACCCTCCTGAGCACACCACTTCCCAGATGGCAACATCGCAGGACAGTCGCTCTCGGCCCCTTTGACACATAGTGGAAATGGGCACGTTGCAGGAGACATGCCCCTACCCTCTGCTGGAGTTGTGGCTGCTGAGGAGGGGGCTCATGCCCTGGACCCCCCGACCTTGAGGGTAGGGGCTCTGTAGGTGGTAGAGCAGACACAGGGGGCTTAATTAGAGGAAGCTATCTGCAATGAAGGGGAAGACAGGGAGATCTCCAAATTGTCCCCCCAACACACACACATGCACGCACATTTATGCTTCCAGTTTCCTCCCATTCGCTGATCATATCTTAACCACTCAGAGCTTTTCCTCCTGGGAGCTGTTTCTCTCTCCTATGTCTTTTCCCTGCCAGCACTCTGCAAACAGTAGGTAAATGAAAGCACAGACTCAGCAGAGACCTTGTCTTTAAGGTAACCCTTGTCCCTGCCTTGAGTGTTGTCTAGAAAAGGCCTGTTGGACATATTGTGGGGGTGAGCTGGAGCTGAGAGCACTCCTGACCCACGCAGCACCCTCTCAGCTGGAGAAGGAACATGCACTGCTGAGGGTCACTCCTCCCACCCAGAGCTTCTTCCCACAGCACTGTGGGGAGCTCCCTGGGCAGGCTGAGTACTGACCCTCGCAGGTGGCACAGTCTCTGCCCTGGACACACAAGACTCTGGGGTGCCGGGTCACTGTTCTGAGTCACAAACCCAGGCAGATCTGGCTGCCCTCCCTGGCTTCACAGCCCTGCACTGTCCCATCTTGCCCCATCCCTCTGGCTGTACACCAATGAATGCCTGCTCTAAAGCACCACCTACTCCACACAAGAGAAGCTGGGAGAGCTGCCCTGAGAGACCCTTTCAGCTGTGGAAGGTTCCAGCTGCAGAAGAACCTGCCAGGAACCACAGCAGCAATGTGGCCCTGCAGCCAGAGACTTACTGTGTCAAAGGCTGTGAAGATCTCTCCCTGTAGAGAGCTCTCAGCTGTCCTCCCCTTCCCAATCATCTTTAGCTTCTGAGTCACTCATCTCATCCTGGTGCCTGCAAGCAGTGCCTTGAATCTTGCTGCTCCTTTAAGAGGAGCTGCTCCTGGACACAGGTGTCTCTCTGCAGTGTCTGCCAGGTTGCCATGGGCTCCTGCAGTCCCAGGAGTAAGGCCCAGCTCAGGAGCAAAGATCCAGCTGAAGACATGACTTTCTTTGTCCCCTGCGCACCCTCACGATGTTCCCAGGGCTCCAGGGCTGACAGTTCCTGAAAGGTAGCAAGGTCACCCCGGAGAAATGTCCACTGAAGTAGACTAAAGGCTTTTCCAGTGGTCCCTGTCTAAACAGCAGGGAGAGATGTAGTCCAGCACTGCAGTTGGTCTCATCAGAGGATGGTTATCTATGAGACGCGCAAATGTCCCACTCTGGAAAGTCTGGCTCCCATCTCACAAGAAGACAGGACACCTACACAGGGACAAGGAGGGAGTTCATTTACTTGTGATTCAGGGACTGATTTGGAGGAGTTAGTCTAACCTACCTATGCCATTGAGAAGCACCTGGGTTGGAGTGGGATTCAGTTCCCTTCTGTGCACTCCACAAACTTGTAGGACATGGGATTCGCCTTGCCCAAGTATGGGGTGCACAAAATGCCTGTCTGCATGGGAGCTCCTTGTCTAAGGTGCCATTGTAGTCAGGGGAGAGGGAGTACAGGAGTCAGCTGTGCACCAAGAAGTGCCTTCTCACACTTGAGATGCCAGAGGTGGTCCAAGGCATGTGTCACTGTGCCTGCTCTGATGGAGCTACTATGAGACCCACATCCTTCTAGAGCGTCAGCTGGCGACCAAGTGGAGATTCTCCTTGGCCATCTGAAAGGACACCTGCTACCTACTACTGCAAGAGCTCTGCTCACTCTGAAGCCCAGACACATGCAGATCCCAACACTGCAAAGACCTTATGTAATTCTGTGCATGCACTTGATTCAATGCAATGGCAAGAGGCCTGCAGAGCCATGTCAGGTGTAGGGCATGCAGCACAACCACCATGTTTCTAGCAGGCACAGCACAGGACCTACAGGAAAATCATGCCCTTTTGGAGGGGCTGCTGGGCAAACACCCCGTGGCACCTTGGATTTCCTACTTCTTCCCAGATTCCCACCACTGCCTTCAGGAAAAGTCCATCCCGCCTACATCCCAGCATGCTGCAATGATGGAAGGCACATCATGCCAAGGTCTCCACACATATGCCTATATTCTCCTTTCTGCAAACCTTTTCTGATTCCCACTGATATGAACAGGGACTGTGCTAAGGATGCAACCACACCACGGCTTGATTGCTGGCTGTGCAGGCCCAGGGACTTTCCCAATGGCGCCTTGTCCTTCCTGGACATCCAGTCATTCCATCACAGGCCCTAAGGCCTGTTGGCCTGTTCCTGAAGTCATGGTGGGCATCAAATACCTCTCCTGCCACAGCTGCACAGCTCAACTCTGTTTCTGCCTGGCCTTGGGTACTGCAGGGTTTACTCTCTTAGTGGGCGCCTCATCATTACATCACTACCTGCTATCTCTGTCAGCAGGTGTCTGCTTTGAAGTGGGACCTTTGCATTTGGTGTCCTTGGCTCACAGAGACAAGCCTGTGCTCAGCCCTGGTGCCACAGCTGAGGCTCTGCAGCCCCAATATACACAAATGCACAAAGCCTGGGGCAGCAACAGCAGGAGCTAGAGATGTCCAGGCTATCACAGAACTGCCACATTTTGAAGCACCATGATTCTCATGGGGAGACTTTAAGCTCCCTGATTATCAATGGGAGGACAATGCAGCAGGGGTCAAACAATCCAGGAGGATTCTGGAGGGTATGTGGGACAATTTCCTAGCACAACTAAGCCAGATATATCAACAAGGCTGATGCTTTCCCGGACTTGACACCTGCAAACAAGGAAGAACTGATCAGAGATGACCTACACAGTGTCAGCCTTGCCTGCAGTGGCCCTGAAGTAGTGAAGTTCCAGATCCAGAGGGGAATGAGGAGGAAGAGTGGCAGAGTCCAGACTCTGGAAGTTAGAAGAACGGACTTGACCTACTACAGGGACTAGTGGGAGGATCCCATTGGAGGCAGCTTGGAAAGGCAGAGGAGCTCAGGAAAGCTGGCAGGTCTGAAAGAACAGCATCCTCCAAGCTCGAGAATGGCCATGCTGATATCAAGAGAGCAAGCAGACATCTCAGAAGACAGGCAGCTGAACAGAGAACTCATAGCTAAAAATGATAGAAAAATGTGGCACCCAGGAATGGGAAGCAGGGAGAGGCTGCGAAGGAGCAATTTAGAAATACTATCCAGGGAAGTCAGGAAGCAGCTAGAAAAGCTAATGCTGCTCTAGGCAGACACTTGCAAGGGATGTCAAGGGCACAAAGATGAGCTCCTATTGCTTGAGCAAAAGAGAAAGAATAACAAGGGAAATGTTGGCGCATGGCTGAATGGGTCAGGGAATCTGGTAACAGCAGACACAGACAGGTCTGGGGAACTCTATACCTTTGCTTCAGTCTCCACCAACAAGGTCTGCCAGGCCACAGTGCCTGGAGTCAGGACTCCTGAGGAGAAAAACAACCAGCAGTGCCAAAGGCTTGAGTCAGAAATTACTTGAAAGACCAATAATGTATGGTATTGGATGGGTTGCATCTGAGGATGCTGAGAGCTGGCACTATCTTGCAAGGCCTCTCTTTATCTTCTTTAGGGTGTTATGGAGATAGGGGAGGTGCCAATGACTTCAGAAAGGCAAGTGTCATATTTAAAAAAGGCCGTAAGGATACCTGGGGAACTACAGACTGTTCAGCTTCGCTTTGATGAAGAGAATGTCCTGGAACAATGTCATGTTCTCTCTGACCACATTTCTGGGTAAACAAAGGAGAAAAGGGGGAAAGGGAACAGTCTGCATGGAGTTCCCGAGCATAAATCATGCTTCACCAGCCTGATGGCCTTCTATGTTAACAGAATTGTATTTGCGCATGAACAGAGAACAGTGAATGCCAGTTTCCTTGAATTTAGGAAGGCTTTTGACGTTTTATCTCCTAGTATACTACCGTACAAGTTAGGACTTCATGGTGTGAATGGGTGGATAAACAAATGGTCAAAGAACTGGTTGCATGACTGGTCTCAGAGGGCAGTGGTGAAGGGGTAGTATTTCCTTTCGGGAGAGACCTGTCCTATTTAAAACCTTTATGAATGGCCTGGAAGGAGCAACTTTCATCACATTCATAGGTGACTCCAAACTGGGTGAGGGGCACCAGTCTTATGCTGGAGGCTGCCACTGAGAAGGCCCTGGACAGGCAGGAGGAATGGGCTGTCAGGAATCTCATGAAACCCAGCAGGGAGAAATGCCAGGTCCTTGTACCTGGGACACACCAACACCCTGCAGAGATACAGGCTGGAGACTGAGTAGACATGGAGCAGATCTTTGAAAAAGGATGTGAGAATTCTGGCAGAGAGTAGGCAAAACATGAATCAGTCATGTGGCCAGGCAGGAAAGAAGGCCAACAGTATCCTGGGCTGTACAAACAAGAGTGCAGCCAGCAGGTCAATGGAGGTGATTATCCCTTTCTGCTTGGTACTTGTTATACAATTTGTACAATACTGTGCCCAGTTTTTGGCCCCCAATACGAGGTCCTTGTATGAGGATGACATCAAGAAGATGCAGCCACGCTTTTCATTATGGTGACAATCTGAAGGTTGAGAGACAACAGCCGTATGTTGAAGCCCAAGAGGAACAGACTAGAGAGATGGAAAACTTTTTTCCTTGACAGGATGGTCAAGCATTGGCATGTGTGGCCCAGAGGAGCTCTGCTGTCTCCATCTCTGCAGGCTTTCAAGACTGGATCAAGTGCTCGGCAACCTCCTCTGAACCCACAGCTGAGGTGCTCACCTGAGGTGAGCACAACATTGGGTTAGAGGTTTCCTGAGGTCCTGTGCAGCTTAAAAGAATCCCTTCCACCAAAGGTCTTCTTTAGTCAGTGTTAAGGAGAGCAGTCAGCTCTCCTTGACCATAGAAGTAACTCAGAGAGAAGCAGGCTCAGATTAACTAGCTTTGTGGTCCTGCTCCAGTCGGGGATGTTCTGACACAAGGCTACTTGGCAGGTATTCAGGCCTCCCTGAACTGCTCTGATCACTCCTTCATTTTTTTTCCCTGTTTTTCTCTCCTACCATCCTCATACTTTCCCATACAAACACCTCTTTTAGCCCTTCTTTCCCTTTAGGCCCTTACTGTGCTTGCTTAATACCTTCATTTCCCGTTTCAGAGATTATTGCTCTTGTAATTCCTACTTTGGTAAGGAGGTCCCTTAAACTAGTACCTCCTTTTATCACTTCTACCATCCTGCAATTCCTTGCGCTCTTGGGTTGTTAGAGGCACCCCATCTAATGCACTTTGCGTGAGCACATACACACTAAGAGCTGACACAAAGGAGCTTCAGGCAGAGGGATGTGAGAACCTTGGGGATTCTGCCAACAGAAACCTTATGAAGTTTTACAAGGAGGAGAGCAAGTCGTGCACCTGGGGAAGTGGAATCCCATGCATCAGAACACATTGGGACCTTGTTGTCCCAAAATCTGGATTCTGTTACCTGGTGTGCAAGCAACCAATAGACACACAGGGTTGAGATATTTGTTTATTTCATTTCTGCGCAGAGATGGGTGCTAGGTGGTAAATCCACAAAGCTAGCACACCTTCTCCCCCTCTCAGTCTTGATTTATACACACTTTTCAGGGAGTACTTTATACAGATCTTTCTGTTGGTTACAATTTCATTATACCAGGTAATCGCTCTGCGCTTGCACTTTCACATTCTTGTTAATTAGCACAGGAAGCGAAGAAGAGGCGGTAACATTATTATCATGTCATTTCCATCTCATTCTTCATTTAGGGGTGTGAAGTTTAATATGTTAATAAGCCTTAATGAACCTACGGTCACTTCTTGGTTATTCTGCTGTTTTTGTCTCACCTACCCTTCATATTCTTCAAAGCACTGTGGTTTCATCAAGGTTCTTTAGCCAGAGCTGGTTATCCTTTGCAGTACTGTTTTTCTCTCCCCCTTGTCCTTGAGTCTTGTTAACTATTTGCAAGGTTTTTTTCTCACAGTATTTCTCTAACACCACCTGCTGCTCCTGCAAATTCACTCCAAGGTCAACAGCACAGACACAAAGGACTTTGGCCCCTTCTCTGCTGGAGCCCCCCTGCCTGCTCTCACAACTGGTTGATTTTGCCTGTCTTCACAGCATTTCCTGATTCTCTCTGCAGTGGACACTGAGGATTTCTTCTGCTACTCAAGACCTTTGGCAACAGTTTGGAAGCTGATGAGTCAGCAGGTGTCACAGCTTGCAGGCAAGAGTGGGCCTCCTGGATAGCACAGCCCCGATCCCAGCAGCATGCGCTGCTGCCTCCCACCAGTGGGCAAGCTCTGGGGCACCTACAGCTTGAGGAATCACACTGCAGGGCTGTGACGGAATGGAGTGATGAGAGATGAGATGGCACTGCAGAAACTCTCACTGCTGGTAGAACAGTCGGGAACTGAGTGATCGAAAGGAAGCCAAGGCAGTTGTAGGCAAGACTGAATCCTGACTGGATCAACAGATGACTGGGCTTGCAATTGGTTTAAGCTGTGACTTCTGGGGAGAACAACAGTGCGAACTATGAAAGATTAATGCCACCCCCCAAGGTGTGGACCCTGCTCTGGGCAGTGGGACTTCCCCCAAGATTCCACCCAGTGAGAAGTGGATGCCCACACCGCGATTCCCCCGTGACCGATGGGGCATCTTAATTCAGCTGTCTGGGAACAGGAAATTTGTCCTTTGGCTTCTAATGGGTCTGCAATCATGTATGTGGGATGCTTCACTTATATTTCTTTATTAATCATGGACTACTGCGGCAGCAAGGTACTCCCCAATTAAGGGAGGGCCCTGTGGCAGCTTACAGGGAGTTTATACAGGATGCCTTTATCCAGAGAATGTTACTTTAAAAAAAAAAAAACACCACCTACCATTTCATTAGTCAGGGACACGAGTACATAATACTCTTACCAATTTCCCTACTTTGGTTGCTGTAAGCTATGTCTTTATTTTAAAATGTTCTCTCTGCCAAGGACCTAACATCTGTGTCTTCTTAGGAAACACCTGCTGCAGGACATGAGTTCCACCAAGGACATGCATTTTGCTCTACTAACTCATCACAAAGGTATAACCCTAGACATCCCCTTGTGCATAAAACCTACAGAGAGAACAGAAGCTGCATTGTGCCTACCACCCCCAATCCCGTGGGGCTGCAGCAAGGAGAAACTCCAACAGGAGAACCAAACTGGCAAAGAGCTGGGCAGAGACGGGCCCGAAATGGCCTGATGCATTACCTCTACCCAGGAGAACGGATACTACTTGGGAACTACTATAGAACTATAGGAATTAACCAACCTCCCAGAGCTTTACCTTCTCTGGAGCGCTTTGTGCCTTATTTATCATATTCCTCACTTGATGGAAGCCTAAATGCTAAGCTCTTCAGAATGCTCAGACTGTTTTGTTTTTTGATTTTTTGTTTTGAGTATTGACCTTAGTAATTGTGTAGGTGTTGGTTCAGTTTGACTCAGGTTGTGCAAACATTGTTGTGGGAAAGGAGAGAACGAGGCAGAATACAAGCAGGGGGCCGAAGAATGATGCTGAGCATATTAAAGGAAGAAGGAAAGGAAGAATTGCCTGGACTAGCAGTGTCAGAATTTAATTCCTGGAGAAGAATCCTCCCTTTGCAGTGCTGGCAGCTTCAGCAGGTACCTGGAGCTACAGACCTCTGGCTTTGCTTGGTTCAGGTGCGGAAAATGTGGGGCTGTCTTCAGCCACAAATCTCCCAGGGGGCCTTTTCCAGTGAACCAGCACTCCTAAAGGAAGGGGGGGAAAAAAGGCACAGTGAGAGTTGAGAAGAGCACGTGACCTCCAGAGCCATGACTTCTGCCTGGGAAGGCAACTAAGGCCTCTCTCAGCAGCTTGTTCCATCCATCAGCCAATGAGCCATGCTGCCAAAACCTCTCAGCGAGCAGAAGGAGAGGCAAGGCCAATTCAGACTCAGCACACGTTGACCCTGGCCTCCCAGAGCTGCCTTAAGGAGCAGGGAAAGATTCCACTTCACCACTCCTCTGCCAAGCAGAGATGCTGCCAAGGAGCAGCTGCAGGGCATACTGCTTCCTCACGTACCAGTCCAGCCCCACTAGGCAGAGAGAGATCACAGCTGTCTCTACCTTCCTCTTGAGCGGGGCTAAGAGCACCTACCAGCTCACATAGGACTCTGAGCACATGCCCCTGAAGCTCTCGGGGGGCTCTCTCTGGGGCTACCTGCCAGAGTACAGTGCGGCCCACCTTCTGCTACAACAGGCTCAACTTCTGCCCAGGAAGCAACTCAAAGGCACACGTGAGCAACTTACAGTGCTCATCTCCAGCCAAGTCTTCTCCAGCAGGTTGCCATGGTCTTCACAGGCTTGGAGGCCCTGATTGAGGCACAGCAGGCTCTGCTCTTCATTCCCCAGCATCAGGAAAATGTAGGCTTTCAGGTGGTAGACTCTGGGGTAGAAGACGGGGCTTGTGGAGCACCGAGAGAAAACCTCTTCGGCTAGCTGCCGAGAAAACAACAGAGAGGTACATCAGGACAAGTCAGAGAGCCCAGCGATGGCTTGGCACAGAGAAGGGCACCAAATCCCCAAAGAGAAAAACCAGCCACAAAGAAAGGAGGAGTGCACAGCTAGCAAGGCTGAGGTACCACACAAGTCTCTCCTGAGCCCTAACACCTCCTATGGAGCAGCCATTTCAGCAGGGCTCACTAGCTCATGGCTGAGCAAGGCTCTTCTCCTCTCCTGTTTGGGCCAAGCAGTCCCACAAGGGAATTCTCATGCGCCCAGGAAGACTGCCTTCACCTGACTGCCTTCTCGTCCCCCTCTTGCTGACACCTCTGTTACAGGAGTCTTTAGCCACGTTGCTCCCTAAGGTGCTACCCTCTGGCACTACCCTGACTCCATCCTGTCGTGGCTGCTTCTACCTGCACAGGTCAACCCACTGCTGCTAGCAACACAGCTTTCCCCAGAGGGCCCTTGCAGCATGCCCCTCCCCTTCCTCCGCATCCCTCACCCTTAGAGCCCTGCGGCAGCTCTCACGGGCCCTCCACGAGCCGTGCTCCATGTCCTTTTTCAGCACCAGGCTATGGCACTCCAGGAGCCGGCTGCACGCTTGGCTGGCCACAAGGCAGGCGCCAGTGCTCTTCAGCAGCCTCTTGGCCTTTTCAAAGGGCTTCTGGAAGTTGTCCCACTGCCCAAGCCTTGCAAACCTACATTGTCCAGAGGAAAAAAGGAAACACAGACAAACACACACTCAGGCACATTTTGTAGAGATGAGCAAGTAACCAAGAGGTCTCCTAGGCTATAGGCTCCAGCCCCAACCTGGCTTCCAGAGGCAATGCATCCTCTAGGACAAGGAAGCTACTGGGGGCGTACTGGGGGGCTGGGGGGCTGAACCGCAGCGTGTTGTAGCTGCTCCTGATAAGCATCCCTGAGAGCACTGCATTGTAATCAGGCAGCAGTAGCTCAATTCCTTCTCTCCCGCGTGAACTTGGTGTTCTCGTCTCCCTGCTACATCACAGCTGAGCAGGAATCTACTGCTGTCCCTCCCGACAGGGTCCTCTCCGCTCCCCTTCCCTCCAGTTTGCTTGACCTGCTTATAAACGTGTGCGCAGGCGTGTGTGTTTGTGAGCCAGCGGCACTCAGCACTCCCCCACAGTGATGAGCGAGACCACAGGGAAACTGCAAGGACTGGAACCCAGTCCCTTGCAGGCACCCAGGAGACACAAGCCATGCTAGGCAGGAGACTGGGACAATGGCTGCCTTCTCCCACCAACACAGCATTGCTCCAGGCCCTCCTGCCCTCCCCGAGCCAAGCTCTTGCACTTAGGCAGCATTCAGCCTGCATCGCTTTCCTGCGCTGAGAGAGAGCCACACCAGTCCGTCCCCAACATTCAAGGGGAAAAGGAAGGCTGTGGCTGAATGCCGCCAAGGCATCCTTCCCTGCAGGGCTCCACAGCAGCACAACCTGGGGCTCCTTGCCACCTTGCTCATCCTGCGTGGCCCCCTGGCCCCTTTCACCACCGTGCTCCAGAAGCAGCCGCCTTGGTGGACATGGGATGGGGGCATGTGATAAACGCAAAGCTCCCCCTTTCCCGGCCACAACCACTGCCTGGGCCTCTCCCCGCTCAAAGCAAGTCTCCCACTTACCAAAGAGCCAGGGACGAATACAGTCCAAGCAGGATGCTGCTCTGCGCCTGGAGAAGGCAGTTGGCTTCGTTCTGCTCCACGAACCTCCTGCACTCTTCAAAGGACTTATACTGCCACCCTGCAATACAAATGTCTCTCAGAGAAGCCGCGAAGCAGCACCTCCCTCCCTGGCCTCACCGTGCCTCAGGCATTCAGAGGAGCAGAAAGCTCCAGCGCAGCTGGCAAAATTCTTGGCAGGCAAAGCACTCACAGAGCAACAAACCTCACAGGAAGCAGGCAAGGGCTGCCCTTCTACCCTAGCTCCTCAGGGCTGTTCAAGTGCACGGAACTGCCCTTGAACGCAAGGGCAGAGAACATCAGGAAGGAAGCAAGAGAACTCCCAACTCCCCTGACACCACGTCTTGCCCTTGAGAAATCTGCAGCTTTCTAGCACTGCACAAAGGCACGCTGCCACTGAGCAGCAAGGACAGCGACCCCAGAGCACAGGCTCTTAGGAGCCTCCTGCTCAGGCACATGCCAGCACTGCTAGCCCTGCTTCCTGGGGAGCCAGAGCAGAGTGAGGCGGAGAAGAGCTTTCAGAAGGGGCAATCTCAAAACACAGCTAGGAAAGAGCATAACTAAAAGCACTGTCAAATTACTCTTGGCTCCCATGTTAGAAACGCAAAAGGGGAAAAAAATGACGAGGATGCAGGCAAAGAGAGAAATGCGCACAGCGGAAAGCTCTGTGGAGGAAATATAAGGATTGCTGGGGGCTCTGGGGTCATTGTTCTACCAGGAGAAAAACTGCTTTGGCCAGCACAACTGTTTCCGTGTTTCCAGAGGACAGGGAAACCTGGCAGAACTCTTGTATTGTCCACTCCAATCTCTAGAAGTCTTGTACTGACGGTGCACTTCTGCTTGTGCTGGGAGGGCTCTGCCTGTTTATACCTTGCACAAAGCCCCCAGCTCTGGCCCACAGGTCCAGGGGGGCAGCATTGCCTGCCCAGCAAACAGGCTCTCGGGGGCCCTCCTCACTGAGCACTTACCAGCATCAAGCAAGAGGTCTAAGCAGCAGCAGCAGAAGCATGCCTGCCCAACGATCTCATCTGCTCCAGACACCTGCTCCTCTAGCCTGCGCAGCACTGCCTCACATTCCGGGTACCTGGGGAGGAACACAACGAGCCTCCAGGGAGCCTCTCCACGGGCTGGGAGCCCAGGCAGCACCTCCAGACACTTCCCACTCCCCTTCCCAGCACCTCTCTCTCCCTCGTTTTCCCTTCTTTGCTCTTCCTCCCAACTCCGTCCCACTTTCTCCAGCAGGCCTGTTCTCACCCAAAGGTCCCTGACCCCCGACACTGTGCAACCCCCACTCTCTCCAGCACCCTGATTACCTCATCTGCAGAAAGAGTGCCGTGAAGAGGGTCCTGAGAACCATGTAGCCCAGGTCAGGCTTCTGCAGCTCCATGCAGAGCCTCTCAGCACGATAGCCTGGGAAGAGAACAAGCAGACTTGCACCGGCTCTCTCGGCAGAGATGCCTTCTTGCAGGCGGCGGGGGCAGTACCTACCTACGTCGACGGACAGAGGCAGATTTCCCAGGCTGAGGGTCAGATGGGACAGGGCCTGGGCAAAGCTGGCTGTGTTTAATACCCCTCCTCCAAAGAGCTGCACCTCAGCGCTAAGCTGCATGGCCGCCCGCCCGTATTGCAGCCACTCTTCCCGGCAGCCCAGGTTCTGGCAGCACAGCGCATATTCCAGGTAGGACAAGAGGACCTAGAAGGGTCCAAACACGACAATGCACACGACTGTCTCTCCAGGGCAATTCCCTGGCCTAGAGGGGACAGGCCACAACCCAGCTGCCAGCTTCTCTCTTCTCTTCCACCCTCACAGCGCGCACCCATACGACCAACTCTTCTTCCTACTGCCACTGCTAACTGCAGCTGTGCCAAGACAGGGGCCCCTGGCCTTGCACACCAGCATTATCAAGAGCCACGAGGAAACTACAGAATACACAGTGGTGCTGCCTTAAAGCCAGAACCACCTCCATGCTCACAAATAGGAAACAAATCCAACGCGAGGGACTACCAAAAGCAGCAGCAACCCACACCCTCTGGAAGTTCATCCAGAAAAGGGCAGGCACACGTCCATCTTTGGGCTCTTCTTGCCGGGGGCAGGCCCTGCTGGTACTCTTGCCAGGCCAGGGAAAAGGAGCCGTGTCAGGGACGGGTCTGCTGCTGCAGAGAGAAGGCACTCACGTGACTCGCGTCCTCGGACTCCTCGGCCGTGTTCACCTTCATGAGTGCTGCCAGGCGGGAGAGCCTCCGACTGCCGGCGGCGCTCTCCAGGCTGAAGAGCTGCCGCAGCAAGGACAGGCAGTGGCTTTGCCGGAACAGCCAGGGGAGCCTCTGCCTCCTGCCACACAAGGGAAACTGCTGGGCTACAGCCGCTAGGCACACTGTGCCGAGTCCCACGGGGCGGGGGAAGCAGGGGGATGGAGGAGACGGCTGCACCTCCTTGCAGAAGGGCAGCTGACACAGGCACGGCCGCAGCGATACAAGCGGCAGAACCAAGGAGCACCACCCAGGAAATATGACTGCTAAAGATGGTGTCTTGGCACTACAGTGTTAGGCAGGCCAAGCAAAGCTGGCCACCGGGAGGAAAAGGGGCCTTGCACGGGAGGCCTGCGCCTGGCTGCAGCCTCTGAGCTTCCTCCCTCTCACAGCTCACCTCCACTTACGCCGACAGGCCCACCTCCTGCTCCTGCCAGCACACTCCCTTCCCCTCCCCACACTCTGCTCCCCACTAACACCTCCCTGCTCTCACCAACACCATCTCCCATGCCAACACCCCAGTAGCTGCCCAATACAACCCACAGCTGCTCCACCCATTAGCCTCCAGCTCCCTCAGCAGCTTTCCCTCTGCCTAGAAGAGCCTTTGCTTTCCCTTCTGCTTCTTACCCTGCCTCCTGAGGAACGGAGCAGTCTCTGTTCTTCTTGTGGGAGGCATGCTCTGACTTTTCCAGCACAAGCTGCAAGGCGGCGCCAGTGGAGGTCGTGGGGAATTTCCTCTTCAGCAGGCTCAATGCCTTCCTGATCATTGTCTTCGCCAGCTCCGTTTGTCCCATATGGTAGCAGACCTGCACAGCAAAAGGGCTTTCAAGGCTGTCCCGTTTTGCACAAAAGCTCATCCCCAGTGCATCAAGCAGCCCCAGGCACAGCTGGGAGTCCTGAGCCTCCCAGCTACTGGGAACGCTAAGAACAGGGATACTGGGAAGGCTCCCAGAGGGCTCCGATTCAGCACATAACCAATTGCATGTCTCTGGCGGAATCAAGGCCAGGACCTCAGCTGGTTTGGGCCAGGGGGCAAAGGGGCCCCAGGAAAGCAGGCTGAGAGCAGCCACAGTTAGGTGGGCCAGGGAGAGCCTGCCCCACCCCACCCTACCCCACAGGAAAGCATTCAACTCCACCCACCAGGGGAGCCCACCAAAACCACCCTGTCACCTTACCTCTCCTTTGAGGCTCAGCAAAGTGGCTTCTTCAAAGCAAGCAAGCGCGTTTCCCTTCTTAGCCACCAAGGTCCTCAGCACTTCTGCTTTCTGCAGGTTCCGGAAGGCCTTTGAACAAGCACACAGAGAGCAGCTGAGCATCGCTGCCAAACCTGTCCCCAGCCCCAGCACTCCCAGGTGCCTCACCTGCATCTGCCCCTGGTGATGCCCACCCAAGCACAGTCACGCTGCCTCTCACACCACGCACAAAAGCACTCCTTTGCACCACCTCCTGGGAGGTGCACCTTGCACCAAGGGGCTGCTTCACGGCCCTGTCTCCCTTGCCACAGGAGAGGCAAACAGGAGGCAAACGCTGGGTCTCCCTCCCACCAATTCATCCCCGAGTCCCCACAAAGGCAGGCCCCCAGGCAGGCCCTATTGCAGTGGGGAAATGGGCTTGCCCAGGGCAAGGCACTTGAGAGGACTCCACGGGCAGTGGGCTCTGGCAAGCACGGCAACTCACCAGGTAGTTGTCGGAGACGTGCAAGTAGGCAGCCGCACCCTCCAGCAGATAATAAAAGGCTCGGGCGTCATTGCCCACTGCCATGTAGTGCTGAGCCAAGGGCACAAGCACCAAGTCCACAATGGCCTTGCAGCTGCAGGAACACTCCACACCCTGCGTCCAGTGGGTCTTGCTGGGCACCTTGGGCATCCATTCGGTCTTAGCCAGAAACCGCTTTGCCGCTCTGGAGACAAGATCACGGAGAAAGAAGACACCAAAGCACACACCAGCGTCACCAACACCGCTCCTTCAGCCTACGTTAAAGACACGTTCTAGCACAGCACGAGGCCACACGCACGAAGGCACCGCACGGGAGCCGTGGGTTGCACAGCCTTCCCAGGCGTGCTGAGGGAGCTCGCTCAGTCCTTCTTTCTACCCCACACAACAGTGACCTGCACCCAGAGTTCCCTGGGCCCTCACAGCTTACAGCTGACACCACTGACTCCAGAGTGGGCTGCAGCCCCCCATCATTGCTATGACTTCCCCCTGTGCTCCTTCCTCCCTTCTGCTCTCACCTTCTCTCCTCCCTCAAGACCTTTGGCTCTCCCTGCATGGCAAGCAAAGCCAGGACAACTCACTCACACAGCACGCTTTGGCAAGATTTGTTCCCTGACACTGTGGGCACATTGACCAGTAAATGCTGGGCACTCTGAGGAGCCCTGGGGCCTCAGGCAGGGCAGAACCGGCATGAGAAGCAACAGCTCCCCTTTTCAGCAATGGCAAGCCATTCCGTTGGCCACAGTTGTAACAAAGCAGCAGGAGCACCGGTCCTGTTGGCGCCTTTGCTGCCCCGGCTCTGGAGGAGCACTGCTCTTTTAGGCAGGCAGAGAGACCAGCTGGCATTTCTGTCCCCTTCCACAAGCCACCCTGCCTCCAGGGGCTCCTTTGCCCCTGCACAGCTTGCAACACTGTTCTCTAACAGCTAGAAAGCCAGGGCTGCTCCACTCCAAACCACCATCAGCACTGGGATCCCACCGGCTTCCCCAAAGATACGCATCCCCATGGCCATCTCAACCCAGCTGCCTCTCACAGGCCTGATCTCGCCAATGCTAGACTCACAACGGGCAGCCCAAGCGGGGAACTCCGCTTATCTCCTCTGCACACCCTCACCCCACTGCCCCCCAAAATCATCTTCAAAACCTTGGCTCCTCACCGAAAAATCTCCTCCAAGCAGCTCTTCTCTTTCAGTACACCACTTGAAGCATCTGCAAAGAAAGCATGGCATTAAACACCTCCTCACTGCACATGCCGTAGAGCTGCTTCTTGCCATTCTGTAGCACCAAGGGAGGAAGAGCAGAGCCAAAGGCCCTGGCGGCAGCTCCCTCTCCAGCTCCTTCCCTGACATCTGCCTTCACTGTGGGGCTCGACTCCAGACTTAACCCAGCTTCACCAAGTGTACTAGACACACTAGCTAATACACCTCAGCCTGCTGAGCCACGCGTGCACCTCTGCCAGGGGATGGGCTGCCCTCCCATAATTCTGGGAAAATGCAGGTGGACACGCAAGGGGAGAAAGGCGCTGCGCTGTGGACACATCATCGCTCTCATTGTGGAGCTGTGCTCAGTGGAGAAATGAACTAGTCCTACAACAGTATCCGCCTTGCACTGGAAGCATCCCCACGCTTGCGTGAAACAAGTGTGCAGTAGGAGTGGGCAGGACCCAGGCTCCAGAGCAGGGCACACGGCATACCCGTAGAGGCGGGGAGCTCGTCCGACTTCATCTCCTCGCTGGTCGCCAGGGAGGCCTCCCAGTTGTGCCAGTAGCAGTCGCTTCCGTGCTCTTCTCCGCTCTCGGCCTCCTGCGTGCTGCCCAGGGCCAAGCGGTGGAAGGCAACAAAGTCGCCTCCCCCGCAGCACTGGCACTTGTGCGCGTGCCTCTCCAGGAAGGCCGCACACTTGTGGTGCAGGGCCACCCTCTGTCCCTTCGGCCACAGCTCGTACGCAGCCTCCTGCAGCAGCGGGGCGCAAAAGGCCAGCATGCCAGACTCCAGCCTCACCCTCTGCTTGCTCTCCTCCACGGATGACTTCTGCGCATCTGAAAGGCAACGGGGCTTCCCATCAGCCAGAGCTGGGGCCAGAGCTGGGGCCAGAGCTCAGGCATGCCATAGCTGCACCATGAAAGACAGGCCTTGGCGTAGGCCCTTGGCAAGAAACCAGCGCTCCTGCACTCAGAGCCTCCGGGCCAGACAGCAAAAGGGCCCACCTTGCCTTCCTCACACTAGCACGGCCAGCGCAACAGGCTGCCGGGCTGCTCTCCCTGCCAACAGGCTGTGCAGCTGCGCTCCAGGCGGCAGCTGGGGATGCTGCCAGCCGCAGAAGCAAGACACAGCCAGCTCTTTCTGCCCACTCTGCAAGACACTCCCAGCCTCCTATGCTCCCCCGGCGCTAGGGGACAATAAAGATCAACGCACACTAAATCCCTCATCTGCACACAGCAGGAGGCGGGGTCAGCAGGTCCGGGCTTTCGTACTCCCTCTCCTACACGGGCTATGAGCCGCGCTTGCAGGCAGGGCAGCAGAGGGACTCGCAGCACCTCACTGCAATATTGCCCTCCAGCACAAAGCACAAAGCACAGGCTCCTCGGAAATGGACTTGTCTGAGCTTTTAACAACCCATCCCTAACTCCCCGGGGTGCCATGAGCATTACACACCTCCTCCGGGCAGGGGGCATTCTCTGGGGAGCCCCACCAGGGACACAGACAGCGGCAGCAGCAGCCTGCAGTGCTCCCAGGCTCCCCTTACCACGTCTTACCGCTCTCCTCCTCCAGAGAGGGGCCCGACCCCTCGGTGGGAACACTGCTCTCTTCTGCCCCCTTGGCAGCATTCAGCCACTTGAGGATGTTGCATCTCACCAGGGCATTCAGCGCCTTGTTCAGCTTGGCCCTGCTCCACCCGGGAAGGATGTGGAACAGCAGCTCCGTGCTAAACAGCGGCCCTAGGATGGCTGCACACTTCAGAACCATCTGCTCCGAGGGCTTCATGCTGTCCAGCTCAGCCAGCGCAATCCCTGCCAAAAGCAAGCCACATGTCTCTCCCTTGCCCGCTCCCCACCATCACAGCCTGCATTAGCTGCAACACTTGAGTGGGTAGATTCTTCCCTAGGGACCCAGCCCCTTGGACAACTGCAACCCAGGGCACGTGTCTTCAAGATGCCTCTGCTCCTGCTTGACTCACAGGAAGCAAGGACGGGGGAAAGCAGAGATGCTCAGATGAATGCTCCCCCACCACGGATGAGCAGGGCAGCATCCAGCACATGCATATGTCCGGGCATGCAGCTTGCCAGCTCTGCGCTCTATTTATGTCCACAGGGCACACAGACAGAGAGCTTTTCCTGCACCGCCGAGGCCAGCTCAGAGCTCCCCACAACCCCGCATTTCCCTTGGTCACACAAGACTTTCCCCTTCTTGGACAAAGCAGCTCCTTCAAGAAGAACACTTGGGCACGGGGGACATTTCTGCCACCCGCATTCGGCCAGGGCTCGGCTCGAGGGCAGCCATGCTCATTCACAGCTTCCCATCCAGCACCCCCTAAAATGGGGCGATTTCTGGGCCAGCCCAGAAAACAACAGGCAAAGAGAGATTCGCAAGAGGCTTTGCTTGGGCTTCACTGCCTTGAGGCCTGCACGAGCAGGAGAAATTACAAACAGAACAATGAGGTGCGAAGCCTAGTTCAAAGCTCAATCGGAGCCATGACAAATATCCCCTGGAAATGCATTTTCTCTTGCTGAGAACAGTCTGCTCCCAATATCTTCCTTTCTCCGCCCCCTGCCCACCCCACCCCACTCAGAGCAGACAACATGCAGGTTTCTCTGCGGACAATCCTACGGGACCAAAGCAACCTGCCCAGCAGAGTCCCAGAGGGGAGAGGCTCAACTCTGCAGCACACCGAGGCCCACACTCTCCAGCTCAGGCCCTGGCAAAGGCACCCAGCACTGCTGCCAGCTGCCGCAGCGCGGCTCAGCCCCTCACCTTTCAACGTAGGGGGAAGTACAGTGTTCTGCAGGGTCACATCCGGCCTCATGGTGCACACCCTGCGGTCCTTCCCCGCACTGGAGCTCCGTGCTGCTGTGGTGGTTGAAGCCTCCATCACAGAAGCTGAGCGGCACAAGGGAGCAGGAGAAAGCGATTAGCAAAGGGAGACAATTCATGTCATGACTTCCTGCTTGCAAACACTCCAAAATCCACCTCAGCGGGAACAAGGCCTGCCTCAGGTGGCCTGATGCACTTGGCCTGCACCAAACATGCTCGCTAAGACGAGCAAAGCACTTCCCTTGCATACCTTTGTTTCATAGCCCTTCCCTAACATTAGCTGTTGCCAGGCAGTTTCCCCAAACACTCCCAAGTCAAAGGCTCCAGACCTCCTGACTGGGGAGGCAACGCCTCAAGGCAGAAGGCAGCAGGGTTGCCGTCATCCCAGAGGCAGGCACCTTGCCAGTGCAAATGCAAAATCGGGGGTCACTCAGGGCTGCTGCCAGAGCCGTGGCAAGCTGGTTGGCATTCATCCCTAGGTCGTGTTACCACTGCCGCCTTCACTTAGTAGCACCTTTGGGGGCTTTCACACTTTGGCATTCAAGTTCCCAAGGCCTGTGCCTCGCCTCTGCTGGGTTTGATGTCAGACTTCTTGGCAAGTGACCTTCTTTGCCTTTTGCCCAGGGAAATACACGCACATTCCAATGCCTCTTAAATAACACGCCTACATCGGCTAGAGAGCAGAGTTCTCCAGGGCATCCCAAGAATTTGGGCGGCGACTCAAAGGGCCAAAGAAGGGATTTTCCACAGCAGCACCTCTGATGTCCCCATGAAAATCCACCCGCGTGGGGCATGCTAGAGGCAGAAGCAGCATGCCCCGCTTTGTGCCTAGCCGGGGTCTTGTGTTTAATCTCTCTCTCTCTTTAGCCAGAGCGTGCCCAAAGCCAGCCTGCGGTCAGGCTGCTCTGCGCCTGCCTGCCCTCACCCCGCACACGGAGCTTCGTAAGCAGCTGTGCTCAGGGACAGAAATTGCTCTTTCCCACCCCTTCAGGCAGGCTTCAAACTACGCTTTGGCCTATAAGGCAGAGGAGAAGGACAGCAGGGGCTCACAAAAGCCAGAGTCCTCAGACCACCTGCTGATGAAGAAGTTTTTTCTGACCAACAAACACGGTGTGCGGCAGGAACATAAAGTGCACCAATGCCGTATACCCATATAGAGAAGAGCCTGACCCCAGCAGGAGCTCTCCTTGAAGCAGCAGACCAGGCATTGTGGACTCCAGGCATCCATTTGCCTTCCCTTGCCCTCAAGTGTTTTCGTTAACATACTGAACTCTTCAGGCCCTCTCTCTGGTCCTCTAAATGCCTCCCACCCAACATCCCTCAGCTCCCTCCAACCTCAACCCTTCAGCATTCACCCCTAGCAGGCCTTACAGCACCTGGCACCATGTGTCTCTGACGGACTCAATCTAGCCCTGTGGCTGTGCACAAGGAACATTCCAGCCACAGGACTCACCACACTGGCCCAGAAGAAGCACCTGCGTTCACATGAGTTCACGACAAGACCAGCACTCATCTGAGTGCCAGGCAGCAGCTCTGCTCCTCCTTTGAAATTGGCTGCCATGGCACCCTTGCTTCTCCTCTCAAAGACACCAGAACTCCCCGGCCTCGGCTTGGGCTGTCCCAGCAGCAAGGCCTGTACAAACCCACACCTGATCCACACCACGCTCTGTGTGGCTGCAAGAGCTGACAGTGCCAAGTTCACAGGGGAAGCCTCGGCCAAGAATGCGCTGGGGAAAATGCACCACAGCAACTAGGCAGTCGGCCGCAAAGGTGCTTACTGAAGAGGCTCTCCCACTTGTCCTCTCGTTTCTCATCCTTCCCCAGTGGGTGGAACAAGAGCATGTCGTGGCCAAGAAGGTAGCGCAGCAGTTCCTCACAGTAATAGGGGATGCCGTAGCTTCTTTGCGTCAGCAACCTGCAAAGGAGCACATCCAGCACTCACTGACACAGGCAAAGGCAGGCGCACACGCACACGTTTCAGGTGGGCGCTGAGCCACTCGGGCAGAGCACAGAAACCAACGTCTTCACCACAGCTCCACCTCACTTCTGAAAGGGCCACGACTCCCACAGGCTTTGGCACCCGAGTCACCCGGAAGATACAGCCTTTGCTGGAATCCTCGGGAAAAGCAGTGCAGATAGAGCCCCAAGCAAGCCTTGTCCTTCGTGTCCCCAACAGCCTCGATGCTCTCCGGCACCGGTGAGAACCTTTGCCCCCGTGAATCACCCCTCAAAGCCTCACCACACAGACTAGTGCCTTTGCCACCCCTGAGCCATGCCAGCGTGCAGGACCACTTCCTTCCTGCCTTCCAGTGCAACACAGAAGGCTGGACACCTCCTGTGCTCTGTGCCTAGGCAGCTGCCCACTCGCAGCTCATGACTGCCAGTATGTCCCACTGGCTAGAGGCACAGGCCCTTCTAGAAGCTCTGCACTGCCGTTTCTAGGGCTTCATTCCCTTTGGCTCTCTGCACAGCTTCAAGCCCTCAGCAAGAGCTCACAGGCCCCGCCTGTGACTTACGTCTCTAGATCCTGGGGCAGGCTGACAACTCCAAGCGCCTGGCAGGCTTTCTGCACTACAGCAGAAGGCTTCAGCTCTCCCAGACGAACACAACTGGTTTTCTGCAACTTCAGGATGTCTACGGCAGCTTTGCAAAGCCTCTGTCTTCTGCAGTGACTGGCAGTGAAGCTCATCACCATGAAGATCGAGACATCCCTGAGCACGCTCCACATCAGACTCCAGGAGGGAGAGTCGATGCAGTGGGCGTTGTCGATGACAAATACAACGCCATCTTCTTCAACAGTCTGAAACAAACAGCTTGCTCTGCGGGGATTCTGATGGGTTCTCAAGTTGCTTCCATAGCAGCAACTTTGGCCTCTTTCTCCCCCTCTCCAGACAGAGAGGGAGAGAGAGAGATGGAGAGAACGCTCTGAAGCCTCTTTCCTCTCCCCAGCTACTTAGGCATTCAGAATCTTACTGACTTGCAATTGCTCTTAGACTTTAAGGCCTCTGGTGCAAAGTAGGACAGAAGAACCTTGTTGCTCCTCCCGAGCACGTGCCCACCAACTTTATGGGAGGAAAGGTATCGGGGGTATGGGCAGGGGTGCTTGGGCTCTGAAAGGTAAGGACTCAGGTACATCGTCCTCCCGCCAGCTCCCACCACTCTCCTCCTGAAGCCTCCGCCTGTGGCATTGGTGTCTTCCTCTGAGCCCCGAGGGAGAGAAGAGCTCACCTTCTGGAGCACTTTCTTCAAAACCAACTCCAGCTCCATTTGCCTTTGAGTGCCACTCATCTGGGAAACTGCCGTCGAGAGGGGAAACTGCCCAGAAAAGCACAGTCATAGAGAAACAGCCTTCCAGGGCTTGCAGCACACCTACCCACCACACAACACCAACCCAGCAAAATGCCTCTCCTGGCCTCACCATCAGCCCTCTCCCCAACACAGCTGCAAGGAGACAACACAGTGCCAATACCCCCGGGAGCCGAGAAGAGAAGCCCTCTGCTTGTTCGCTTGTGATGGCAGCTCCGGGAGGCAGCGGACCACTCACACAGCACTCAGCTCAACACAAGGTCATCAGCCCCATCTCCAAGCATCTCTTCAGTGCCTTTTGCCCAACGCGCTCAGGAACAGAAGCCTGCGCTATATGCCCCTGCTCTTCCCTCCAGGCAGCTAAGCGACTCCCCACCAGAGCCTCCAAACTACAAAAGCTCACAAGCAGCCCTTTGCCAGGGCCAGAGAGGGCCTCGCTCTCACCTTAACGAGGAAGACGTCGTTGAGGAGGCAGTAGCTGCTCTCTGCCATCAGCCCTTGGAGCTTTGCCTGCAGCACAAGCTGTCTGGCACTGCACGATTGACATGCCTGCAGGCCCAGGGCCATGGCCAGCACCATACGGAGGGCAGAGTAGACCTGCTTCAGGTTTAGCTCTGTCAGTTCCACGGCCACTACCCTGCCACGCAAAAGCAAAAGGGACCGAGATTCAGAGAGCAACGCAAAGAGCTGCAGACTTCCAAGGCAAAACTGTCAGAGAAGAGACACATCATGCAGGGCTGTCTGCAAGGGAGCTCTGGACACACAGCCCCAGACGGACTCTTCTTCCGCACACCTCCAAGTGCTTCACAGAGGGCCAAGCTTTTCCCGCGTCTTACAAGGAAAAGCCACAGAGGGGCAATTGCTGCCAAGCCCCTGGCAGAGCCACCACCACACCCTGTGTCTCCACAGCTCTCAGCACCTCCCCCTGCACAGCAACTTGCCAGCTGAAGAAGCAAGGGCTGAGCAAGTTGGGCCTTTGTGTTTGAATGCCACAGCTTTGCCATCTGCCTCCTATACTACGGGAAGCCATGGCTACCGCAGTGGCCTTTGGGGATAAAGCCCAAGGGC
The DNA here is from genome assembly GCF_028389875.1 of Rhea pennata. NCBI lineage: Eukaryota > Metazoa > Chordata > Aves > Rheiformes > Rheidae > Rhea > Rhea pennata. The sequence goes on from NW_026907679.1 coordinate 3,228,916, forward strand.
AAGCAGCCTTTCTCTGGCAGCTCCACCACACCACTCCCGCCTCCCCCAGCATCTTTCTTCTCTTTACTCTCCAGCTGCATGAAAAGCACGCAGCTTGGGCTCTTGCCAGCCCTTGCAGCCTGGCCTAAGTTTGCAAGAGCAACAGCCCTGGCTCCACAAGCCACTTCCAGCTCCCGTGAGACGTAGTAGGAGAGCGTGCAGCTGCTCCATACCAGCAGCTCCAGGAGGCTTTTCAGGGATGCGGCAGGCCAACGGCCAGCAGCACTAGCAGAGGGGCTCGAGGATGCCACGAACATCAGTGGATGGGCAAGGGAAGTGTCCCACAGGTAGCGCTCCAAAACACTCACCTGTGGCCAGCAGCCTGGCCCAAAGATGCGAGCTCAGTGAGTAAATGGCTCTTTCCAGAGCCAAGCACACCCTCAAACGCTAGGATGCTGCTTTCGCGACAAGTCCTGTAGGCTTTCAAGGCACTTTCAAAGAGGGCAATCTCCTCCTCGCGACCTGTGAAGGCAGACAAAAAGCAAGCTGCTGTAGCGAGCTCAAAAGCCAACAACCTTGGGCAGCCTTCCCTCTTGCTGCCACTGCACCTTCCCTCCACCGCACCTGCGAGCCTGCCCGCACCCAGGGCTCCTTCCCACCCCAACAGCTACAATTCTGCAGCTAGGCCTGCCATAGGGCACTCACAGCCCCACCTTCCTGCTGGAGCCTGGGAGCAGCTGTATAGTTGCACTGAGCCTGGGAGCAACTGCATTCCTGAAAGCTCCTGACACGCTAGCGGTGCAGGAAGGCAGGAAGCACTAGGCGTCTCACTCTGATTCCCACCTCCACTGCTGGCCCAACTCCAACCTTACGAACGAGCTATGAGCCCAAACCTGATGGCCACTGCAGGCAACACCATCCCTTGGAAAAGCATCTCCATTCCCAGGCTGGTACTAGCAGCTACCAAGGGCAAGAAATGGGCATACACAAGAGCAAGGCATTCACCTACCGAGCAAGGGGCCGTACTCTGACCTCTCCTCCATAAGATCCAGGCCAAACATGCTAGCAGGGGGAGAGAAAAACAAAAGTCAGTGAAGGAGGCAGAAGCTGGAGGACAGAGTCATGCGTGCAGCTGAGGACACACTCTTGCCTACCCGCTCTTCTTTTGAGCATAATGGCAGCCTGCCCACGCTCCCACCACCAAAGTTCACGCTCATTCAGGAGAGAGTGCAAACACCAAACAAGCACAGGGAAAACTTCCAGCACATGGAGCACAAGGGCTTCTGACCACACTGGCACAGCACACGCTATCAACGTGCAAGCAACAGAGGCCAAAACATCATCCAAAGAGAACCTACAAGCCTGGCCCAGAGGAACAGCTCCAGTTTCACCAGCAAGCAAGCAGGAAGACAGGCCCGGCCACCCACACTTTCCCAGGGGACCAGCACGGAGCAAAGTGCTTTCCAAGAGCTTCCTGCTCAGAAGCAGCCGAGATAATACCCCCTGCGTGGGTCAGAATTGCTACTGCACTGCCACGTGCATGCCAGCAAGCAAGCACAGGGCAGAAAGCAGAGTTGCAAGCCCTCTGGGCCTACGGACTCCCAAGAGCCCTCTCCACCCCTACGCCATCACTCCCACTCTCCCAACAGCAACAGGCACCAAGGTGAACAGGCAAAAAGCACGGCCGTGCTATGGCTTTCCCTCTTCCTAGCCACAGTGGTGGGAGGACTGGGGTGGGCAGCAGCTTGGCCTCTTTCTGCACAGCTCCTCTTTTTGCCCAAAGCTGCACCCTGGGTGCCTCCACGCCCCCAGGCAGCCTGCTCAAAGAGCACACTCACAGCTTCTGCGACATCCCCAGGTACTGATAGACAGTGCCAGGATCGCCAACCCCCTTCATCTGGGCCTTCGGCAGCTCCTTGAAGTAAGACCGGGGCAGCCGGGACGCTGCGTAGGTCGCCGCATCGCAGGACACCAGCCCCGGGTAGTGCTCCATCAGCCGGGCAGCCAGGTTCACCTTCTGGCCCATGACTGCCACAGAGAGAGAGCACGCGTTGACGTCCTCAGGAGAGCAACCCGCACCACCCTTCCAGGCTGCCGGCTGCATCCCCCGCAGCACAGGCCAGCACAAAACCCTGCTGAGCACGAGCGAGAGCAACAAGGAGGCTCACAGCCCGTCCCCCGTCGTACGGCGGGACCCGCGCCGCCTCCGCCGGTCCCGACGCACCGCCGCAGGCCAAGCCCTCGTCCTGGCCCGGCGCCCAGGGCCCACAGCTTCTTCCCCGACACTCTGCCTCTTCCTGTCATGGACGCGGCCCGGGCACCCGCTCCGCAGACGGACACCTCGTACCTGTGTACTCGTGCCTGACGCGGTGGCCGACGACTCCGCAGAACGCCGTCCCGCTGGTGACCCCCACGGACACTGCCCTGAGGCGCAGGCAGAGCAGCAGGGATCAGCAGCGCCCGTGCGCAGTCCTGCCTGCCCACCGCCGCCCCTTCCCCACGTCCCCGCGCTCTGCCGTCTGCCCCGGCAGCACAGGCCTCGGGGACCGGCAGAGCCCGGCAGCGGACACGCCAGCTTGAGCGGGCTGCGTGTGCAGAGCAGCCAGGCGCTCTGGCACCCCTCCGCACCCCCCGCCCCAGGCCGTCCCAGGCAGCACGCCTCCCCACTCACTCGATTTTCCCCAGCCTCCCGGAGCAGGCGGTGGAGATTTTAATCGCGCTTTCCAAGGCGCAAACGCTCTCGCAGGGCAGCTTTCCTCCAGGGAGGCCAAACACACACAGCAGCGTGCAGCCCTGCCGAGGACAGAGGCAGCACACCTTGCCGCAACGCCTGCACCAAACCCTTCCCGCCCTGAGACTCCAGCCTCCGCCGACCGCAGCAGAGCTTCAGGGCACCCCAGGACACAGGGTACCGCTCCCAACGCCGAGGCAGAGCTGCTTCCCCTCTCCCCACCGTGCGAGAGACAGAGCCGCTTCCCTCCTCTCCACCACCACCCTCGCCCTCGTGCGCGGGGGCACTGCTCCTCCACGCTCACCTTATCAAACATGGAGATTTTGTTGATTTCGCCCTTGTGAGGACGGAGGATCTCCGAAATCAGCACGCTGCTGTCCTGGATAGCCTTGCAGATTTGCGTTAGGTTGACCTTGGCAGCAAACTGCAGCTTCACAAAGAGGCAGGTGACCGGCCGCAGCTCGGATAGGCACGCCAGGGGCTGTCTGTCGTCAATCTGGAAGACAGCAGCGGGCCACCTCCACCAGCCAGCTCGCCCTGGGCGCTTCCTGCCTGCAGCAGATACCAAGGCAGAGCGCACAGAGCGGCAGCAGCGGGCGCTCTCAGAGGAATGCAGAAAGCCTCCTCGCAGTGCAAAGCAGGCGTCAGCCTGCGCGAGGCAGACACGCAACGGTGCAAGAAGGCACTGGGCATGGATGGACACAAGGGGCTACCCTCAGCAACACTGTCACTGCTGCGGAGGCATCCCTCTCTTACCCCAGGGCCATGGCCAGAACAACAGCAGTGGAAAATGCAGAGGGCAATCCACCCCACCCTCACCCCCGGTGCTCTCTGCAGGAGCACACAGTCGGCAGGTTTCTGGCCCCTGCAGCACTCCTTTCCCAGGTTTTTGCATACAGGGGCATTTTCTTTGCCTTACCTGCTGTCTGGAGAACTGCCGCTCTGCAACACACATCTCCTTCTCCCCTCCCTCTCCCCCAAAAGGCACCTCCCAGCACTCGTGGCCATACCTTGCGCAGGACACTGGCTGGGATGTACTTCCTCAGCACCTTCCCCTGAGCACGATGAGGGGCCAAGGTAACAGCAGGCCTCAGGACGCCTACGCAAGGAAAACACACGCGGTCACTGGCAGCAGGGCGCTACGAGCCTGGCTACGGGGGCCTCGCAAAGCAGGGGCTGGCACTGCAACTCGGGGAGCAAGATCCTCCGCCCTTTGCCCGTGTGTTCCTCTTGCAGGTGCTCAGCCACAGCAGTCCCCTGGAAGCAGCAGGAAGCAGCCAGTGCCTCTGCCGCAGCGCAGCTGCGCCCCAAGCACAACCACTAACTAACTGCAAGGGGGAGAGGGCAGAGGCCAGGCCCCAGCGGCCCCTCCGCAAGCCAGTCCCCATCTTTCTGGGCAGGCACAGAACAAGGCAAAGCCGGGGCACTCACCTGGCATTTCCGGAGAACGGCAGTTCAGCTGGGCTCGCATGAACTTGGAGAAAAGGTCTTCACGCTCCGACACAGACATCCGCTGCACGCCTGTAACCTGGAGGCACACGCAGCAGAAGCACTGCCATCGGCCTCCCCAGGAGTCCCAGGGCACGCATCCTACCCTCCCTCCATCCCGCCCTCGCTTCCCAGAGAAGAGGAGGAGATCCCCGTGTAGCAAAGCCACCTTGCTGGATTTGCACCGGGACAAACGCTGGCATCAGCAGCACACGAGCTGTGCAGCCATCAGCCACACACCCCGACGTCTACAGAACACCGCCACGACCCCAGCAGGGCCAAACCCTGACACTCCCTCCTGACCCCACCGCAAACCCAGCAAGCACAATCCACAGCTAACCCTCGGCTGGAAGGGCAACAGCTACAGCTCTCCACCTCCGCTTTACAGCTACAGCCCCCACAACGCCCATCTCCTCAGCCTTCACACACCTTCCTCCCTCACCCCCAGCTCCAGGTGCCCCAAACAGCTCTAGAGGCCATCTCGCCCACCTTCACAGCTCCTTGGCCTTTCACTCTCTTGCTCTTCACCTGGCTCTGGTTACAGAGCTCCCAGCAGCTGGCTGACAGGATAATATCACTTGCACTTGCAAGGTTTTGCGCCTGCCAGACCTCACCCACGGCCTTGCCAAGGATCAGGAAGTGCTGCTCCTTGCGGTCTCCCACAGTCAGCAGCGACATGTGCCCTGCAGAGATCCCTGGGGAGAGACAAGCACAACTGAGGCGCAGAGCACTTGCACCTCCGCAGCCTCCCGCGGCGGCAACTCTCCACAGGCTCCGTTTCAAGCTCAACCCTGGAGACAGGCTCCTGCTCTCAGCTGCTTCAGCTGGAGGCACCCATCCTTCATTACGGAGTCCAGCTGGAGTGTCGATGGGGAGGGGGTACAAAGTGGGGCCTGCCAACAGAGGGGCCTGAAACGGGTGCCTGGAAAGAGGCACGTGAAGCTGACACTGACAAAGTCTTCACAGCCACAGCAAACCAGAGGCCCAGCACACCAGCACCTTTGCTGGCCATCTGCTCAGGGTGCGTGCAGGCAGCTTGTAAGCGGCTGCCTGAGAGCACACAACAGCCTTCCAGGCAGAAGGTTTCCACTGGCCCCACGAGGGATCCCCACCTCTCCCCCAGGCGGAAAAGCACCCTGTGGCCCTGCACAGGGCCATGGAGCCACACACGGCACGGCTAGTCCAGCACACCCCATACCTATCTTCAGTCGGAGCTTCAGACCCACGTCTGTGTCACGGACGCTGTACTTCTCCTGGATTTGCCGGCAGCACTGCAGCACCAGGCTGATGGTGTCTCTCAGCTGTGTTTCCCTCACTCTCCACAGCACCAGTACAGCATCCCCTGCAGAAAGCAAGGGAACGGGGGAAGGCTCTTGTGAGACCTGACGCGCCCTGAGCTGCACCCCCCTGCACGGACAGCAGGAACCGGCAGGCGTGCTGAGGAAGATGCACTCGTCGGAAGGCCTCCTCCTCAACTACAGCTCTCTGGCACAGGGATGCCTTCCCCTCCCCCAGGCCAGCTACAACAGCAGCCACAGAGGATGAAGGTGCACAGTGTGGCTACAGGAACACGGGCACCCCCGCAGCTGGTCCCACTCAGGGCAGAGATGAGAGGCCTCTCTCATCCCCTCCTTCCTACCATGCTGCCTCAACCCCCAAGCTCCCAGGCTGCCTCCCCAACACCTCCACACCAGCCCTGTCCCACTGCAGCTTCCCGCTTGGGGGCCGCGATGGCAGCTCCCCAGGAGCACCTGCATGCCAACAGAGCCTCCCCTCTGGGCTTTGCCAGCTCACAGCTCACTCTGTCCTCTCCCCTAGCACGCCTCTGCAGTGGCAGCAGACAGAGAGAAGTTTCATTTAGAAGGACATACCTGCAAACTTCAAGATGTCTCCTCCAAAGCCCAGCAGCTCTGCAGGCGAAAGAAAGCAAGAGAAGAGTTGCCTCTACACCTTCTCCAAGCAAGCCACAGAAGCAGCCACTCTGCTGCCTGAGCAGCACAAGGGCAGTGGTGCCTGGTGGGGCACCATTCAGGAAAGCACAGCTCCAGCCCCGCCTCTACACTGCTCACAGGCACCACAGCACTGGTGCCTATGGTACTGGGCACTGCCCAAAGGAGCTAGTGAAGATAACACACCCATTTCTCAGCACCAGTGTCCCCCATCACAAGAGCCCAGCTGCTCTTGGTGGCCCTCAGCGCCCACAGAAACCCCCAGCACGCACAAGGAGGCTGCCTAGCGCACCTCTCTGCTCTCCCAAAGAGCAGCCTCATGGCACCGTCCCAGACAGTCCTGCAGAACGGCACTTACCCTCCACAACGTCGCCCATGTAGTCATTGAGCGTTTGCGTTAGCTCGTCCGCACCCCGCTCGAGGCTGACGCTCTGGCTAAATTTCTCTGTCAGAGCAGTGAAACCTCAAAGAGGCACAAACAGGCACAGAGGAATCAGCAGGTGCCTACATGGCCGCCAGCTTCACGCTCCCACCTCAGAGAGCGTGCGCATTACATTGTGCCCTGACCTGGCTTGTGACAATGAGCCTGCACCACCCAAGAGAAACCACCACTCTCGCATTGGCCACTGCTCCTGGCAGCGTGCCTTCTCCCACACCACACAGCCTGGAGCAGGGGCCCCTGGCCCACGCGCTCTTGCAGCCCGTGGAGGAGTGCCTAGCACTGGGTACCTCTGCTGAGCTCAACTAGCCGACTCCCAGCCTCTTCCAGGCCTCTCCTCTTTTGGAGCCCCTTGTTCCTCCTGATGTCAGCCACCTCTGAGCTCTACATCCCCCAAAGTGGAAGATGGCAGCAGCAAAGAGGCCTCCTCTGATGCATTCTCCACCAGAGGTGGCACCGGGGCTCCCAAAGGCCCAGAAAGTCCCAATGCCTCGTGTCTCTGACTTCTTCTCAACACCTGCCCTTCACAAGCCTTGGACCCACCTGAGACGTCCGCAAAGAGCAGTACTACATGAAAATTCTGAACGCAACGGGCTTCGTGCCTCAAGTCCTCAGATAAAATGAGGTCGGGGACGTAAGCAGCTACTTCCCTGAGTTCTGAGCAGTGCTTGGACCTTCTCTCCCAGGCACAAGACATCGTCAGCACCCTTGGGGTACACAGGGTACCTCAGGAGAAGACGACCGTGCCCAACCGGGAGCAGGCTAGCACAACACCGCGCAGGGTTGTGCAATAACCCGGGGCCTTGGGAGGGGCTGCTGGCCCTCTGCCACCAAGGGGCAGGTTACAGTCAGCCGGCAGTGACATCGGCCACACGTCACCGATTGCCTCTGTGCTGTCATCAGACAAGCGAGCCAGCTATCAGGGACAGCTTCTGCACGTCATCGCTGCCCTAGCAACTGCAGCACGCAGCGGGGCACGTCCTAGGTTGCTCTGTTGTAAAGAGCAAGTGGGTCTTTTCCAGAAGGTGGGGGACAGAGCAAACCTCCAGCCACAGGGCTCCTGGCGGAGGCCAGGAGGAGATGGACAGGGCTGCACCAGCAGCACAGCGGACGGGCATATCAGAGAGGGGAGGAAAAAGCTGAAAGACGCGGCAGGAGGCAGCTCCAGCCCCCTGCTCTGCGGGAGAGAGCTGTGTAAAGCTTCCACGCCGCAGGGACACCCCCTCACGCTGGGCACCCCAGCTCACAGGCAGCCCAAGGCTCACTGCTCCCTACGGGAAGGTGAGCCGGGGCTGAGGCTGACACCCTCGCAGGCGGTGCCCTTGCCCTTACAGAAGGCCTCTGGGTCACACAGAGGGTATTTGTGCTTCTGGAGAAGCGTCATCAATTCGAATATTTGTGCACAAACATGACTATCAGAGACAGAACTCCCAAAGCACAAGAGCTGCTTGAGAAAAACAGGAAATCATTTGTGAGGAGAGCTGGGCAGCTCATTGCTGCTGAACTAGTACCAGCCGAATCAGTTTCCTCACTGCCTCCTGGAGCTCCTTGTCCCTCATGCTATAAGTGAGGGGGGTCATGTTTTGAGACACCAATGAGTGCCGAACAGTCAAGACAGAGGAAACAGCGCTCAACAGCAGGTAGAACTGAGTACCAAATATACCTTGGGGCTCAATAAAATGCAAAAAATCCTGATGATCCTCCTCTCTCCCTATAATTTTCTCCAAGTCTTGCATGGTTAACTGAGCAAGTTTCAGGAGCGTAGCTGAAAGATAGAGATTTCAATAATATACATGATCTTTATGCTTTTAAAGTTTTTTTTTATGATTATCATTCTTCAGCTTCCCAATTCTGTGTTTGATCTAGAGTGTCTCCTACTGAAGTCAGGGCATGTAGGAAAAGCAGTATCCCAGAGGTCAGGCACTGCATGGGCAATCTTCCTCTCCATCTCCCCAAACCTGCCATTGCTCTCATCAGCTACCTGAGTCTTACATCACTTGTCTTAAAAGCTAACCTTCTTCCACGGAAAGCTGCAGCTGAATATTACAACTCATATGCCTCAATTCCCACCTGCTTTCCTTAGACAACTAGCCACATATAGACACAGATTTTTTTTTTTCATTTAATTGCAAAAATATAATAAAATAAAGCACCATACAATTTCATTAAAAAGTAATCAACAGTATGCTAAGTCCAAGCTGCCTCTGAAGAGGTAAAAGTTACACAAGGGACAGAGCCCTACTAGAAACATTTTGGATAGATGGGAATGGTAGATAGAGACACAATGCCAAAATGCAGGTCCTGAGGCATTGCACAGCCTTACGGGCTCTGCATGGGGCCTGGGCAGCAGCACTGCAGCGTGGGGGCATGTCCTGAGAAGCCCAGGGTCAAAAAAGTGGGAGATGCAGGGAGCCACAACTGTACAGCCCCCCTGAAAGAGCCAGGATGCTGGGGGGGATCTGGGGTTCCATGGACTGCACGCAGGGGAGAAGCACTGCCTTCAGGTGATACTGAAAAGCCCATGGACCTACTGAGGTCCAACATGAGAAATACCTTTCCACAGGCTCAGTCAGAAGGAAACCTGGCCAACATTCATGGGAAATGGGAAAATGTCCCCTGGTTTGCTGCCCAGGGTCCTGAAGAAAGCCCTTCAGAGGACGTGTGTTAAGGACATGTTTGCTCTTGTCTGGCCTATCATCTCTCTCTTAAGTGCCTCAGACCCAGAAACCTTGCTGAGGACTTCTAAAACCAAAGAGCCTGCTTTGGTGCCTAATGGAGGAAGACAATATCCTACCCCATATTATCCCGCATTCTACTTCTACAAAAAGAGCGGCCCACTGCAGAAACACATGACTTTGATCTTGTCCTTGAAAAAGGCCAGACCCGAAACCAATCCCCAAGGCCCAGGGAACTGCACAGGTCTCCCCAGTGCAGTCACCTGTCAGTGCAGGGCCACAGAAGTGACCTCTCCAGTGCCCCATCTGAGAGATTTCAGAGCCTTTGGCATCATTTGGAGACGTTCCTGAAGGATGTATTGGAAATTTTTGGAACATGACTGGCATGAGGAGCAGTGACTGATCAAGAGGACATGAGGGGAAATGTCTCAGCTCTCTCCCTGGCTATGCCATCTACATGGCAGTGACCTATTGAGCCCCCCCAAATGACGCAAGCAGGGGTCACAGCAGGATATGCCAAATCATATGAGGTGCCTGCTGAATCAGAGGCTTGTTGACCAGTGACAGAGACATAGCTGTGGTGGTGACTGTGAGATCATCTCCTTGTGAGTCCCTGAGAGGCCAGCAGCAGGCAAACAGGCGTGGATGTTGATTGGGAGGTCTCTTTTGTCAGAGGACCTGCTAGGCCCGCAGTAGCAAATGGCTGGGGAAGTTATCTTAAGGAAACTGATGACTCAGAAGCCCCGAGGCCAACAGCAGGCACCTGCTGGGAGTATGCACTTGTAAGGGCATGTGAGGAAAAAGAGAGACAAGATCTGGCATGGTGAGCCTCTGGGAGAGCTCTTGCTCTCTGCTTCCTGGCAGTGGGAAGGGAGCAGAGGCTGGGCTGTGCCTGGCAGTACATAGGCAGCACCTGTTGCAAGGCCTTAGAGGACACAAGGGGAATGGAAGGTCAGGAGAGTTGGGCTTTGTGTGTGTTGGGGTCCCTGGTGAGTCAACTGCCTGCTGGCATGTCTAGTCCTGTCTCTTCTGTGTCCCTGCTGCAGAGGCACATGTTGGTTCTGTGTGGCATCAGAGGGTGCAGCATGTCACAGTGGTGGCGTTCCCTGTGGTGAGGATGGAGGTGTCCCCACTGTTGTGCTGCTCTGATCAGGAGATGTCTGAAGAGCGCAGTGCTGTGTTTGAGGAGCCCCACCAAGATGGGGAGATGGGGAGTGCTCCGAGGTGAGGTGTAGGGGGAAGCTGGGAGCACCCCACCACACCAAAACCTAGTGCCATTTCCCAGCAGTCTGCATTCCTGTGCTTCACACTGAAAGGGAGGATGTCAGGACTTTGAGATGAGGCCTGCTTGGGCACCAGACCCTGAGGGACAAAGCCTCCTCTCACTGCTGGGGCAGGGTTAATTATGGTGGTCTGCACTAATCTCCTTCTGTCAGGACCTTGGGAGACAACACCTGCTTTCACTGCTGGGGCAGTGTTAATCCTTGTGGACTGGAATTAACTCCTCCTTACGCCAGCTGTGGGCTCTCTCCTTGAGACCACCACTGCAAGAGTAAAGCAATCATTCGCAGTCACTCAAACTCTTTACTTCAGGGCTGAAGAGTGCTCAAGGCAGCTAGCCTGCTGCTGGGGATGTTCAGCCACTCCCCCCACCCCATGACTATGAGTACGATCATTGATGGAGGAGAGTAGAACCGTGCAGCAGCCAAGAGCTGGGGACTGTGACTGCATGAAGAGAACTGCAACTGGTCTAGCAACTCCCCCTCCACCTCCCCCTGAAGGGTTTAAATGGGTTGGCTCCAAAGGCCGTCTTTGACTCCTCACTGGTGACTGTGAGTCTGTCAACTTGTGGAACCGCTCGGGATGGGGACGCCCTCTGGCAGTTACTCCCTTGGGACTCCGTGTACGTTGGTCGCTGAGGCAATGCATGGGTAAGATCAATTACATTTCTTTTGTCTAGTTCATTTGTTTGGGTCGTTACAGTTAGTGTAAATGAGCTAGCTTTGCCTGTTTATTAAGTAGTTACCATTAGTATAACTTGTAGTGTAATTAGAAAATAAGGATTCTAGTTGAGCTAAGTTTCTGTTAATAACAGTTGTTGCTTTGCATCACTGCAACTTGTGCAGTAAATTCTGATGCTTGAAGCAATCTGTGGAGTCATGCTGTAAATCTCCATCTCCCCCCTCCTCACCCCCCTCGCTCCACCCCCACCCCTTCCTCCCCATGGTCTAGGACTGTAGTCAGTTGTCTGTCGACAGTAGAAGAGATGGGTTTCCCTCTCCAGAAGAGCAATGGAGCGGAGCTTTCCCTGGGGGAGTTGGAAACACAGAACAGCCCTGGGTGACACTCAGCAGGCAAGCCCTCTGGAAGAGCATGATTCGGATAGACTGGTGGGCACAGCACACGTCTTCCAAAGAAGCCCCGGGAAGACCTTCCAAGTGGGAGCACAAGGCCTCCCCAGAATATTGCCTTGCAATGCCACTCTGCTTTGTGGAGTGCCTTGTGCTGGGCAACATCCAAACAAAGAGATCCACAGCCGCACTAAGCACATCCTTGGAATTCTAGAGCCACAAAGCTTCTCAGGGAGTCAGTGTTTGGTTGCTGCTGAATTACAAACAGCACCCTTGGACATCAGCATCATGAGTAAAGCCTTCTATCCCTGTGGTGCCATGGCAGGGTGGCAGATGAACAGGGAAGGTTGCTTCAGATTAATCAAGTCTTTGCAAGCGTTTTTGCCTTTCTTCAGACAAGCTATCCAATTTCCTGGGTCATCTGCCTCATCCATTCTCCTACCTGGAGAAAGGAGGTGCTCCACAGGAAAATCCCACACAGCTCCTTGAAAGACCCAACCAGTTGTGCTCCAGCCCTGAACAGTGTGCTCCCTCCAAGCTTTGCACTAGCACCAAAATATGGCACCATGCACCTTTACATCAGCGGGTCCCCGTTGAGCTCTCATGCACCATTGTCATCCTGTGTGCAAGCCATCTTGTTGTGCAGCTTGTTGCACAACTCTGCAAGAGCTGGACAAGGCATCTTCCTGGCCCTCCCTGGTGTCTTGTCAGGAGACTCAACTGGATATGTGTAGGCCCATTTTCTCATTGTAGCTCTGCCATTGTCAGGGTACAGCAAAGGCCAGCTGTTCCCTCTGGGACTGGGAGCTGGGAACCAAAAACAGTCACATGGTTGGCATGGCAGGGACATCAGCCGCCAGGGCCTCATCCCACAGTACCCACCTGAGGCGAGCGAGACAGGCCTAGAGATGGTAGCCAAGTTCAAGCATGTGTCCAGATCATCCGGCGTGTTTGTGGTGATGAGACAGGTTCAAGATCAGGCCAGGAAAGCAATCTGCAGGTCAAGGTCAGGATGAGGTGTGATGAGGGTCATTAGGGTTGAACCCTCATGGATTCACATTCCAGTAATCTGTAGGTAGATCCCACATCAGGCCAAGAGGTCTAGCTATGGCTCAGAGTCCACAGCAACAGTGTCCGGGGCCGGGCATAGGATGGCTGTGGCTGAGCAGAAGACTTGCCTCAGTAGTAAGCAGATATGCCCAGCTCTGCCTGCAGGCCATCAGCTCAGCTCTTTTGAGCCTACAAAAGGCTCAGATGTACTCTAATACTGTCGGTCAGCACCTGGGGACCCTGCATGGCATGCACCTTTCGTGTTGCACTTTTGATGTCACCTGGGAGGCGTGCCATTCTCAGTGAGGCCTTCAGCCTGTGGATGGTGCCCAAGGGAAGGTGAGGAGGTGATCTAAGAAGTCTGGGAGATGTTGAGACCAGAGAAGGCTGCAGAAAGAAGGAGGGCAATGTGTTTATGACAGGCTGATGAGGCAGGTGCAGGCACTGGGAGCAGGAAATAGGAGGAGGTGGGAGTAGAGGTCTAGACTGGGCGGACAGGAGATTGGGCAAGGAAGGACAGAGAGGGCAAGGAGGCAGTGGCAGGGGTGAGGATTCAAAGGGATGGCAACTTGGAGAAAAGGGTAAAGAGGAAAAGAAGGTGATGACAGAGAGAGAGGACTTCTGTATGGCCACATGTTGGGCCATCTGCTTCAGGAGGTGCGGACCACCTCTCTTATCCTGGCCGAGTCATGCCAGAGGAGAGCTCCAGCCACTCTGATCCCTGCCCTGGACCAGCTCAGATCCGGGAGACATGAACATGCCTTGGACACAGTCTGCTGAGACACCCCTGCTGCCCCACGAGGTAGGTTTGGGGAAAAGACCGACCCTCCGAGCTCTCCAAAGAGCATGACAAGCCCCGTAGCCAGGAGGGTACCGGCACTTCCTGACTGTGCAGATGCAGGGCCAAGCTCTTGGGCCACAGCCAGCACGTGCAGCAGCACAGCTAGGAGAGGACAGCCCTGCACTTTCATTGCATGCATGTGGGGAAGGCTGGCAAGTGGCAGCTCCTGATGGAGCCTCAAGCCTGCAGCCTTTCCAAATACACGTTGCTTTGCGCAAGCCAGCACACACCGGTGATACAGAAGAGATGGAAGTGCCCGAGCTCCTGCTGCAAACATGCCCCAGGGCAGAGAGACAGAGAGCTGCAGGGCACAGCTGGTGTCTTGGTGCTGCAAGTGCAGGCGGTCCTGGCCTGAAATGGCCCAGAGGAGTCTCAGGAACAGGCTGTGCTCAGTGCTACAGGGGAAGGCGAGAAAGCCCCAGGGACTGCTGCCAGTCTGTCCCGGGGGGGAAACTCCTTCCTGACCCCAAAGCTGGTGATCATCTGTTCCCTGTGCATGTCAGCTAGATCTGCTTTCCAGCCAGCCCTAGGAGGGGGCCAGCCCCACCAGGGGACAGCAGCATGCCCCGACCCCTTTCCTCTCACAACCTGCAGCCACCTGAGAGTCTTCAGAGAATGGGGGAAAAGAAAGAAATATACAACAGACGTGATAGTGCTGGGAGGAAAATAAATCTTCTCCCAGGTGTTGTCTGCCAAGGTCCTGACAGAAGGAGGTAAGTGCAGACCACAGGGTGCTCCAAGGGGTTGGCTGAGAGCTGTGACACTGGTGATGACCACTTGGAACATCTTCACGTGCCATTTCCTGCAATGTCTGGGTGCTGCATCTGGCACCGAAGGAGCTAGGTGTGAGGAGCTTCGGAATGGTCGTCAGCTGCTGAGAATGGATGTCCTTGTTCTTTATAGGCCATTGAGTCAACCTTTTCCACTGTTGTCCAGCTGAAAAGGCCTGGTATCCTTTGGGGCCTGCAGGTGGGTGGAGCGCTAATCCTCCTGCTAGGGGGGTTGTGGCAGTCCTAGAAGGACCAAGGTTACAGGCAGCTTTGAATCTGAGCCTTCTCGGAGCAGGAATTGGGTCAGACGACCTCCAGAGAACTCTTCCAACATAAATTCCTCCACCATCCTGTGGCTGCACAAGGGCTGCATCAGTGGTGAGATTCAGCCTGTTGCTTTCCCATCAGGAAATGCCCGATGGCAGGAAATGCCAGTCTCCGCTCCCAGAGGAATGGCTGCTGAGAGTGGCAGGAGGTGTCCCTGTCCTTTCCCACAGGAGGCAGGCACAGGCCAGCAGTGCCCAGCAGTGCGACGCGAGTATGGGAACAAACCTGTCGTCAAGCCTGTTTGCCTTGACCTCTTCGGATCAGCTCAGTGGATGGGGCTTAGAGGAGACCTGGAGCTGGAAGATGCTGACCTTCCGCTGCTTCTCTGAGAGTGAAAACACTGCCATTGCTGTCACTTGGCACTGCTGTCTATGTCTTTGGTGGCATCCCAGGCAGAAGAGGAACTGCATCAGCAGCCTTTCTGAGGTGCAGACAGCTCAAAGGCCCACTCTTGTGGCAGCTGCTGGGCACTGCAGCAGGACTCTTGCACTCCAAGGGTGTGGTACCCCACAAAAAAACCTTGCTGGCACCTTGCCTTGTCTCATCAAGCTGCAAGTATATCCTCTGAAGAAAGGATGCTCTCAGGGCCATATCAGCAGGGGACCTCTCCTGCGCCCATCTTGCTGCAGCCTACAACCAACACAGACTGGCGGGAGATGTCAAGCACAGGTGAGGAGAACTGGCACCTTGAAGTGTCCCTTGTCCTCAGGGGGAACATTCGTGCCGTAATGGGGAAGGTCCACCAGCTTCGCAGCTGCAGCAACTCTGTGAAGCTTTGCCAGGGAGCTCAAACCTCCCATCTCCATCAGCCACTCAGCAGTCCTCCTCCCAGGGAGGCAAGGACTGTAGCTGCATCATGTGGGATAACAGCCATTTCCCGAGGCACTTTCAAAGACCCTTCTTTGCTGTCAGAGGTCAGACACTGAGGGCCACTTGGCTCTGCATGCTGGAAAACGAGCAGCACGTGGCACAATTAGCACAGGCCACAGTGTGGCCACATGCCACAAGCATCAGAGGAACTGCTCTTGCTAATTTTACTGAAAGCAGGAAACACTGCCTCAGAACACGCAGCATTAGACCTGTGGCAGGCTCCTGCCTCTAAATCTAGTCCTGCAACAAGACAGCAGATTCCTGTGCACTGCAAGCTTTATCCCAGTGGTGGCAACACTGGCCAGTAAATGGCTTCAGAAATAATTAGATGGCTCCTGGCTTTTCAGAGTCCGTGAAGAGATGGGTTTCTGTCTGCAGAAGAGCAGTGGAATGAGCTTTCCCTGGGAGAGCTGGAAGCACAGAATAGCCCTGTGTGCCCCTCAGCAGACAAGCCCTCTGGAATAGCATGATCCATCCAACTGAGTAAAGCCCTCTGTCCCTGTGGTGCCATGGCCAGAATGGCAGACAACCAGGGGAGGTTGCCTCAGGTTGACTGGGTCTTTGCAAGTGTTTCTGCCTTTCTTCAGACAGTCTGTCCAATTTCCTGGCTCATCTGTTTCCTGCTGCCCAGAGGAAGGAAGTGCTCCACAGCAAAATTCTGCATAGCTCCTTCAAAGACCCAAGCAGTCCTGCTCGAGCTCTCAACAATGTGCTCCCTCCAAGTTTTGCGCTAACACCAGAACATGGCACCATTTACCTCAACATCAGCATGTCCCCCTGACCTCTCCTGCAAATTCCATGGCCACAGCTCCAAAGATGCAGCAGCCTCAAGAGAATTTCTCCCAGGCCCTTGAGTGCCACCACAGGTGGGAGATCGGGAAAAGCTTCCAAAGGGCAGCTCCAGGCACCTTGCAGCACACCCTGAGGCAGCACAGCGCAGGATAAAACCAGCTGCTCAACTCCGCAAAGGCAGTGTTCTCTCCACCTCAAAACCATAGTACAGCTTTGGTTTGTCTCAGCCCTGCTGAAGGTTGTCAGGTTTTGTGTGGAAGGAGGCTGTTGTCAACAGCTGAGCTGATGGTGAAACAGCTGGGGAGGACTCTTCTAGCAGGAGTGCCCTGGAGGAGGGGGTGACTCCAAGAAGAGCGAGGAAGTGGTGGCCTGTGATGTCAAGGAAAGTTGCTGGGCCATGTGGGGGAAAAGCAACGTGGGCGAGAGAGCAGCAGGAATGCAGGGAGCTGTAGCGTGGGCTGCACAAGGAGCCAGTGGAGAGAGTTGGGGTGAGGATTAGCAGGCAGAGCAAGAGGGGTGGCCTTGGAGTGTCTCTGTGCTCTGGAGTGCCTCAAGAAGGGCAGCCTGGAGAGCTGGAGCTGGAGAGAGGAACCTTGGTGGTGCTGCCCAGCTCTCAGCTGCCAGCCAGGCTCCAAAGCTGAAAGCAGAGGCTTGGAGGCAAGGCCATGGGGATGGGGACTGCCAAGGCGTTGTGCTGGGGGTGCCGCCAGCGATCCCCGGGGCTTGGCGAGGGCTGTTGCCACGGTGAGCAGCAGGGCTTGGTGATGGTGGTGGCATGGTGCCTCCAAGGCCCTGGTGGTGGGGCGGTCTGCATGGGGACTGTGTCCCTGCTGGGAGCAGAGCCCCTGGGGTCCTCCCTCTGAGGAGAGCCGCTCCCTGAGGAGGCAGCAGCTGCCCTTGGTGCCGGAGCAGCAGGTCCCCAGCAGAGGATCCTGCAGAGGCACCAGGAGCAGCAAGCAAACGGCTGCTGCCAGGCTGCACACGCACTGCCAGGCATGCCAGAGCACAGGGGCGAGGTGAGCCATGGGGCTGGAGGCAGGGGCAGGCAGCAGGCATGGGAGCTGCCCGGAGAGCAGCCGGCTGGTTTGGCAAAGGAGCTGGGGTGAAAGAGGCAGGCAGGAGCTCCTGCGGCCAGGTGGGAATTTCTTGCTGGCCCTGGGGATTTTCCCTGGGACAAAGCACAGCAACCTGCATGCTCCAAGGCCCCCACAGAGCCTGTGAGCTCTGTGCTGAGGGGCAGAGAGCAGCTCTGGGCCCAGCTCAGCCAGGCCGCGTGCAGCCAGAGCTGCCCTTGCACACAGGCCTCAGGTTTCCTGCTCTTCAGCAGCCACTTGCACCAAGACAACCGCCTCCACCCTGTGAGTCCTTCTGCCCACAGGTGGCCAGCAGCAGCTGCCCGCAGCAGTGCAGCACAGCCGGAGCCCAGCTTGCTCCCACTGAAGGCACAGGCTGCCTCGGCTGCCCAACACACGGGGCTCATGGGCTTCTGCACATGTCCCCGCAAAGGTGCAGAGCTGAGCCATGACGCTGGCCTTGAAAGCCTCTGTCTGACTCCCTGGAGCTGCTGATAAGCCAGTGGGAAGTGCTGGCCAAGAGCAGGAGGTGACTGCCTGCCGGTTTGCTGACTGCATGCTCGGCCTGGCAGCCTGCAAGGACATGCCTGGGGCTGTCCAAGGCAGCTGCCATTTCTATGGGGCCTCTCAGTGACTCCGCTCTGACGATGCTGGTTAGGGAAGAGCCAACTGGACTAGCATGATTGCTGCTGACAATCCCTCCCTCCTCCTTGGATCTGTGAGTGTGCAGGATGGACAGAGCAATGACAGGGCATTTCACAGAATCAGACAGAATCACAGGATGGCTGAGGTTGGAAAGGACTTCTGGAGATCGTCTAGGCCAATCTCCCGGCTAAAGCAGGGTCAACTAGTGCATGTTAGACAGGATTGCGTTCAGCTGGATGTTGAATATCTCCAGAGAAGGAGACTCCACAACCTCTCTGGGAAACCTGTTCCAGTGCTCTGCCACTTTCACAGGAAAGAAGTTCTTTATGTTCAGGTGGAGAATTTCACATTGCTCAGGATATGTTCAGAGGTGTCGTTAGACCCAGACCGCTCCCTCTCCTGAGAATGAAGAGCCCTGATTTGGTGCCTTCTTTGGTTTGGCAATTTTCCTTTTATTGACTCCAGTTGGTTTTGAGAGTCTCCACTCCCTGGACATCCCAGGCATACGCTGTCCCTGAAGATGCCCTCTGCTCTCCCAGTGGCTCCATACTCCCTTTCAGAAGAAGGCATCTGTTATCAGCCCTCTAATATGTGGGACAGCTGCTAACAGAGACTTCTTTGACCGTTCACCCTCTCCAGGGACACTGAGCACCCATAAGTGAGTGCTGAATTCAGCCCTCACTCCCTCACATATCACTTGAAAGATCTGATACCCCTTAGTCCATGGAAAACCTAAGCACAACAACAGGGCCCTTCTGGGTGCAATTCCCTGTGAGCATTCTTGGCTCCAGCTTGGGATGAAGAGCCCAGCCTTCAGGCACGTACTAAGCAGATCTTTTACTACAAACATGCTACTTGGGAGGCCAACGCCGACACAGTGACACAGTGATAGGCCAGAAGGCCTCTGGATCAGAGACACGGGATTTGTGTTCCTGCAGAAGCAGATGAATTCAAACATTCATGCACAAATATGACTATCACAGACAGAATTTCCACAGCACAAGTGTTCTGCAAGACAAACTGGGAATTGCTTGTGAGGAGACATGAGCAGCTCCTTGATGCTAAGCTTGTACCAGCTGGAATAATTTCCTCCTGCCTCCTGGAGCTCCATGTTCCTTATGCTGTAGATGAGGGGGTTCAGTGTTGGAGGGACCACTGAGTACAGAACAGCCACCACCAGATCCAGACCTGGGGAGGGGAAGGAGGGCGGCTTCAGCTAGGCACAGATGACAGTACTAACATACAGGGAGACCATGGCCAGGTGTGGGAGGCACATGGAAAAGGCTTTGTTCCAGCCCTGCTTGGATGGGATCCTCAGCACAGCAGTGAAGATCTGCACATAGGACAGCACAATGAGAAAAAAAAAAAGGACCTAAAGACAAAAAAGACACTAACCACAATAAGCCCAACTTCCCTGAGGTAGGAGTCTGCACAGGAGAGCTTGAGGATCTGTGGGATTTCACAGAAGAACTGCTCCACAGCATTGCCTTGGCAGAGGGGTATTGAAAATGTATTAGCAGTGTGCAGGAAGTAGGAAGAACTCAACTCTTTTCCTTTCAAAATGAAGATAATATAGAAAAGTAAGAAAAAAAGGAATGAACAATTCATAGCCGTGACCAAAAATACTCTAGGAATGATGAAATAATGCACATGGGATGGTTCTTGGTGCTAAAACTGCACCCGTTGAAAAAGTTTTCTCAATGCATCCTGGAGCTCCTTGTTCCTCATGCTGTAGAGGAGCGGGTTCAGTGTTGGCGGCACCACTGCGTACAGAACAGCCACCACCAGATCCAGAGCTGGGGAGGAGAAGGAGGGGGGCTTCAGATAGGCAAAGATGACAGTGCTGACAAACAGGGAGACCACAGCCAGATGTGGGAGGCACATGGAAAAGTCTTTGTGCCGGCCCTGCTCAGAGGGGATCCTCAGCACAGCAGTAAAGATCTGCACATAGGACAGCACAATGAAAATGAAACATCCAAAGATTAAACAGCCACTAACCACAATAAGCCCAACTTCCCTGAGGTAGGAGTCTGTGCAGGAGAGCTTGAGGATCTGGGGGATTTCACAGAAGAACTGGTCCACTGTGATGCCTTGGCAGAGGGGTATGGAAAATGTATTAGCAGTGTGCAGGAGAGAATAGATAAAGCCACTGGCCCAGGCAGCTGCTGCCATTCTGACAGAAGCTCTGCTGCCCATGAGGATCCCATAATGCAGGGGTTTGCAGATGGCAACATAGCGATCATAGACCATGACAGTGAGGAGAGAATGCTCTGCTGCAAATAAGTAGACAACCAGGAAGACCTGGGCAACACATCCAAAGTAGGAAATGGCCCTGATGTTCCAGAGGGAATTGGCCATGGATTTGGGGACAGTGGTGGAGATAGAGCCCAGGTCAAGGAGGGAGAGGCTGAGGAGGAAGAAATACATGGGTGTGTGGAGATGATGGTCACACAGTACAGCTGTGATGATGAGGCCGTTGCCCATGACAGCAGCCAGGTAGATGCCCAGGAAGAAGGAGAAGTGCAAGAGCTGCAGCTCCCGTGTGTCCATGAATGCCCGGAGGAGGAACTCGTTGAGGGAGCTGCTGTTGGACATTTGCTGCTTTGGGGCACAGGGCAACTGTCCAAGGGGGAAAAGACAGTGAGCACTGGTTGTCTCTGACAAAAACTTTCAATTTTTCTTAGAAATACTACCCCCTTAGCCACCCACCCCACAGTATAGACAAATTTCTTTTCTCCTTCTCAGGAAGACCTTCGTTCAGCTCCTCAGATTCAGCTCCAGCTGAGTGTGCTGAGAGGAGCAGAAGTCTGTCCTACTTTACACCAGGCGGTATATGGGGCTGGTTTGTGATATCTCTGATTTTCAGAATTGATGTCAAAGAATGTCCACCTGTAATGAAAAAGAGCTGTTAATATCCTCACACACAGTTCTAAAGAGTTCATGATGCAGCAGAGAAGTTTAGCATTTTTTACAGTTATTTGTTTGCAGATTTTTAGATTCTTCCATCACATCTGGTTAGTGGTCTTTTTAAGGATAGATGTTTTTCTTGCTGCAAGGATGAACATTAGAAGACGAGAGAGGAAAACGGGCTGTCTGCTGCTTAATGCTGGGTCAGGAGTGCTGTTGAGTCCACCTGCCTTGCTCTCAGCTGCCCTATTCTCCACTTGCATTACCCAAAGGATTATTTCACCCACAAGTTACTCTAAAAAAAGACATTGAACTCTGACGAGATCAGGGGAGGCTGGTTTCAAAGCACAGATCTAACTCTGCTCTCTTTCGCAGCACGAGGTGGAGATGTGATGGAGAGAACAGAACGTTGCTCCTGACATACCTGATTCGACCAAGGACTCTGTGAGCTGACTGCCGAGAGTGGAGGAAACTCTCAACACTTCCATTCTAGCCGAGGAAACGCTGGGTTCAGTACAGCTGCACACATACGAAGGTGCTCAGCAGCATTTTCTGGTGTTAGTACCTCCTGAACTACTTGAAAGGGATCTCCAGCATTGCTAAGATCCAGTGGGAGAGCTGTGTCCTTCTGGAGGGCAGCTTCCAAACCCAGCAGGACACCATAAGGACTCACTCACATGTCCTGAAAAGGAGATCTCCGAAAGGGAGAGTCCATTCATTCCCCAGACCCTCAAATCACATTTCCCAGCACCCTGGGATGAGAACAGGCCATGGGCACCTCAGCCCTCTGCAGACACCTCCATGGGAGGACCTCAGGGTGGGTGTCTGAATTTGTAGCTGAACCTCCAGCTGACAGCCATTACAAGAGCAGAAAGGGAGAGGGAGGACCACGGGAGAGTTGCCTGAGTCCAGCCTGCCACAGTGTTTCTGTGGGCACTTTCCTCACATTCCCTGAGCATCTCTCAGCCGCCTGGAGCTGTCCCCACTGGGAGCTCTTTCTTTGTCCCCACGTCTGTCCCCTGTCAGTGCTCCCTGACCCCATGCCACCCACGGGGCATTTGGCTCTGCCCTACAGAATCCTTCTGGCCAAAGGGCCCAGCCCAGGAGCATCTCTGTGTGTGCAAGACCTAAGGAGCAGGTGAGACTAAGCATGATGAGACTGGTGAGGGCTGCAACGGAGATATTGCTGCTGCTGGCAGGTGAAGAGGTGGCTGAAGGAGCTTTCTGGGGTCCTTGTAGACCTATTGGTCCCTCACAGGAACACTGCAGAACTCTCCTCCAGTCACCTAAGCCTAAACCGTCCCTCTCAGTTTTTGCTCTGCCAAAGATATAAAACAAAATCAGAGCCTCCGGAGAGTGCATTCCCTTTCGGGCAAGCCTGCCATGCATGTTAGAAACCAGGAGAGTGATCCGTAAAAAGCCTTCCAGACCCGGGATGGGCTGGGTTCAGAAGACCCCTCCAGGAATCTCAGTGGTGTTGTCCTGCAGCCAGAGACTTACCGTGTCAAAGGCTGTGAAGATTTTCCCACAGTGAGCTCTCCTCTGGCCTCCCACTCCACACCGCCTTTCACTTCTCATCTCATGTCCACAGTCAGTGCCTAGAGGCTAGAGCCCTGCTGCTCTTGGCAGAGGAGCTGCTCCTGGACACCGCTGTCTCTCAGTAATGCTTCCAGGTTGCCATGGGCTCCCTCTGTCCCAGGAGCCCGGCCCCGCTCAGGAGCAGGGGGCAGCTGAAGACAGGAATTTCTCTGTGCCTTGTGCTCCATTCTCTTGGGAAATCATCCCTGAAGTAGATTGAAATAATCACCGACGGTCCCTCTCTAAGCCCTAAAGGAAGAATGATTCCAGCATAACAATTTATTTCATCAGAGAATGGTTATCTGCAAGAGATGGAAATCCCCCACTCGGGAAGCCCCTGTTCCATCTCTTAACTAGGCAGGACACCTGGAAAGGGGCAGGAAGGGAGCTCGTTTAGCCATGGCTCAGGTATTGGTTCTGATGAGTCTTTCAGGGCATCGCATGTCTGTTTACAAGCCCCTGAGCTGCAGTGGGACTCAGATCCCTCCCATGACCTCCACAGGCACAGAGAAGGTGGGATTCCCCTTGCCCAAGCAGAAGTGTGCACAACAAAGATGTTTGCCTGTGAACTCCTTGTCTGAACTGCTGTTACAATCACTGGAGATGGTGGGTGGGAGTCAGTCCCTCACCCACAAACCTCTGGTGTTAATTAAAGAGACAGAGTTAAAGAGACAGATAAGAGTTAAGGAGACAGTTGAAGTATCTGTTTGCTCTGATGGAGCAACTATGAGAATCACATCCTTCTGGAGCATGAGGTGGGGGCCAGGTGGGGAATTTCCTTGGCCATGACACTGGATGTCTAATGCTGCTAGAGCCCCACTCACTACAAAGCTGAGACACAAGCCGATCCCTACAGTGCAAAATCCTGATGTGATTCAGTGCAGACTCTTGATTTAATGATGTAAAATAGGCTGGCAGGTCCATACCGGATGCCTGGGTTGTCCAGCAACACTGTGTATTTCTCTCAGATACAGCATGGCACCTACAGGAAAACCATGCCCCTTTGGCACGTGTGCTGGGCAAGTGCCCCAGGGCATCTTGGGCTTCCTACCTGTGACCAAACAAATGAATCCTACCTCTGCCTTTAGGCACAGTCAGTATCGTCCACATCCAAGCGTGCTGTGTAAATGGGAGGCACATCACACCGGGGTCTCCACTCCAGTCTCGGCACTCTCACACCCTTCTAGCTCTCCTGTCCCTGAGCCTCTTCTCACCCACCCAGATGATATGAACAGGGACTTGGCTAATGATCTCCCCAAAGTGGCTGGATCATGGGCTTTCCAGGGCCTGGGAATTCCTCAGTAGCACCCTGTGCTTCCTGGAGATCAGTTCACCTCTGACACAGGCCCCACGATGCTGCAGAGTCAGCTCAGGCAGCAAACCCATTCCTGAACAGCCCAGCTGTGTTTCTCCCTGGCACTGCAGGGTTTGCTCTCTTAGTGGGAACATCCTTTCACCTTAACATTGCCACCTGCTTTGTATGCCAGCATGTCCCTGCTCTGAAGTGAGACCATCACGTACACTGTGTCCTTGGCCCTTGATAACAGGTTTCACCATCACAAGTCTGACTGAAACATTGCTAGAATGACTAAGGTGTGGTGAGATCACCCGCATGACTGAAAGGAACCAATTGTAGGGTAGCAGGTCTTCAGGAGAGAACAAGGGAGAAGATGAGGAAGGGGGATGTCCTTTGTGCGAAGGGGCAGTTCACATGTGTGGAGCTCTTCCATGGGAGAGGCAAGTGTTTGGGTAAGCACCAGAGTCAGGGTGACATTGTGATGGGAGCTAGACCACCTAATCAGGGTGACAAAGTCAATGTAATGTGAGAAATTCTGTGGCTCACAGGCCCAAGTGATCTTGTGGGACAGGGAGGGAGATGGACTTCAATCTCACAGACATTCTCTGGAAAGGTGAATAGCAGAGTGGAAGCAGGCAGGAAGGGTTCTGGAGGGCACCAGGGACAGCTTCTTTGCACAGTTGCACAGTGGACCGGTACTTGTATTTCCCTCTGTCTGCAATTCCAACGGGGAGGAACTGATCAAGGATGGGACAGTCAGTGTCATGCTTTCCTAGAGTGACCATGAAAAAGCAGAGTTCTATGTCCTGAGCAGAGTGAGGAAGGATAGTTGTGGAGCTCAGACCCTGGACTTCAGGGAAGTAGACTTGGGCCTGCTCAGGGGACTGGTGGGGGGCCAGGAGCTCAGGAAAGCTTGGGAGACTGGCTTCGCTATGCTGGGAAATCAGGACTGAGCTCAGGGCAAAAAGGCCATATGTAAGAATTGGAAGGAGGGAGAAGCTAAAAAAAAAAAAGAAGAAATCAGAAAAATTGTCCAGCAAAGCAGGGATGGTCTTAGGGAAGCCAAAGCTCTGCTAGGATTGGACTTGCAAGGTGCGTCAATGGCATCAAGAAGAGCTGCTACCTCTTCAGTTACAGCAAAAGAGGGAAAAGGAAAATGTGGGCTCACTGCTGGTTCGGGCAGGGAATCTAGTAACAGAAGATGCAGGTAGGTCTGAGGAGCTCTGTGCCTTCTTGGCCCCACTCTCCACCAACAAGGTCTCCTGGGCTGTTTTGCCTGGAGTCAGGACTTCAAATGAAAAAAAGAGCCACAGGTGGAAGAGGGTTCAGTGAGGTATTATTGGCAAGAACTCAACCCCTACAAGTCTCATGAGCTGGATGGGCTGCATCAGAGGACACTGAGAGGGCTGGCCAATATCGTATGAAGGCCAGTCGCTATCCTCTTTGGAAGGCTGTGGAGATCAAGGGAGGTCCCAACGATTAGAAGAAGGAATATGCTCTGCCCATCTTCCAAAAAGGCCACGGGGACAACTTGGGGAGCTGCAGGCCCTTCAGTCTCATTTTGGTGAAGAGTGTTTCATGGAGTGAGTCCTCTTGCATCACATTCCTGGGCATGTGAAGGAGGAGGAGGAGGAGGAGGTAATGGATTTACTGAAGATAAATCATTCCTGAGCAGCCTGGTTGCTTTCATGAGAAAAGCTCTGTACTTGTGGAGGAGAGGAGAGGAGAGGAGAGGAGTGGATGTTATCTGCTGTGATTTAACTAGGTGTCTGATGGTATCTCACACTATTTTCTTGCATACAAGTAAGGCATTACACTGCACTGGGTAGACAGCCGGATGGGTAAAAAGCTGGTTGGATGATCAAGCTCAGAGGGCTTTTGTGAATGGGTTTGGCTTTACCTGGAAGCCAGTGACGAGTGAAGTATGCAAGTGTCCATACTGGGACTTGTCCTGTTTAACAACTTCATCAGTGACCTCGAGGACACAACTCTCATCACGTTTGCAGATGGCACCTAATCAGGAAAACGGTCATAAGCTTGAGGGCTGCCATCCAGATGGACCTCAGCAGGGGAGAGGAACGGGCTGCCAGGAACGTTGTGTTGACTGTGGAATGGAAGCTATGGCCATGCACAACATCATCATTTGATGTCATTCATTCTAAAAGAGACATGGATGCACGTTGAAACCAGGTCCAAGAATCCTTTCCCAGGATGCATTTCTCTGCGTGTCTGATCAGATGATCAACACTCAGGCAGTTCTGGTCCTCCCCCACCCCCAACACGCACATGTGAGTCAGTGAAGCCTGGACGATTAAAGAAGTGAAAAGGTGCCTGTGTGCATCCTTCTCCAGGGGACGTGGTGCTACCAGACAGAGCCGACAGGCCCAGGGAAGGAGCTGCCAACTTCTCCAGAGCACGTGTTCCTGCAAGGTCCAGGAGAGACCTTTGCCCGTACCCTGGCTCTCCAGCTGCAGGCTAGACAAACACATAAGAGTGTTTTTTGTTTGTTTTACCTAAAAGGATGGACAACACATTTCCTTGATTTTGAGTCCCTTAAGGAATACTTTTAAATCAACATGACTAAGAGTCTTGTTGGATCTTTCTGGTGGAGGCTCAGTCCTTCCATTTGACCAGTAATAACAACGCACTTTACTGGAACTCTAGTACTGAGTTTCAGCTTTGTAGTTACTTCTTCCATGTACTGATATAACCTTCCCTCCATGAAGAAATGTTTCTCTACTCTCTTTTATCCCAGCCCTCATTCCTAAAACAGTCAAGGCTGTTTACAAGGACCCAGCAACTTGAATCCAAAGGACACAGACATTTACCTGTTGCAGTTAAGAAAAGTTTCTTCTTGTCTAGTAGGCATTTGATGAGGCAGTTCATCCTCAGAAGCCTGAAGGTAATTACTCATCTTTATATATTGCACCCTCATTTAAAACGTGGTTAATGCCACCTGAAAGACAAGAGTTGTTTGCTAACTTCCCTGCATAGTCCATGTTGAAGGTACTTGCACTAGCACAGCCTCCAAATCTGAGCTGAAAAACATTCCCTTGCATTTTGTGATTTAATGGGAACACACTATATTCTTGTCTTGACCTCACCACACAGCACAGCAGAGTGAACGAGTGTCTACAAAGCTTTCCCGAATATCCTGATTTGGCTGAGTATATCTCCCCTGTGGTGAAAATGCCTATTATTCTAAGAATAAATACAGATGATGATCAGGAATGCCTTCTGCAGTGCAGAGATACCCGAACAATACATATACTGTACATATGTATATACAAATATGTGTGTGTGCATGTGTATACATATATATATATATATATATATATACACACACACACACGCATATATGTGTGTGTATATGTATTTCCTGACAGAACACTTGTGTAGAGTAACAGAGTCCCCACACAACTGTAGGAACTGTGTTTTTGTAGCTCTGTGCTCTGTGTGGTTCATTCCCACCAGCTGATCAGTGTTTCTTTCTATGTGCAACAGCAGCCTCTTTCTTTCAGGATCCAGAAAGTCCCAGAGAAGCCAACCAAATCCCTACTTGCATGAACTCAGTGCTGAGTCTATGCAGAGGACTCCTGGCACCTTCCTTGATTCACAGCAGTAGGAGCCTGGCACCAGCCCCACTGCCCAGCACAGCCTGGGAGTGGCTCAGGCCTCCCTGGAGAGCCCCAGCCCAGCAGGGAACAGCCCTGCAAGGCCACCGCATTTCTGGCCTGTCATCTCCAGGGACAGGAGTGTCCTCCCAAGCCATTTCACAGCCCTGGGGCTGCTGCTCAGCTGCTCGGGCTGAAGTGGCCTCACAGCTGCTCTGCTGATGCTGTTCCTGCTGCTGGCCTCTCCGGTGCTCGGGCAGAAGCGACCTCGCAGCCCACACCGAGGCCATGAACCTGCTCCTGGCCCAGCAGCAGCAGAGACACAACAAGAACATCCACGAACCAGGAGGCTGCTGGTGGCACAGAACCTCCAGAGCAGGAAGTGACCTCACAATCGGCAGCATGGCCGTGTCCCCTCTTCTGGCCTATTAGGCACTCAGGCAGCCATGACCTCACAATCTACATCCAAGCATTAGGCCTGTTTCTGTCCACTCAGCAGCAGAGACTGCGGTGACATCACAAGGACCTCCCTGAAACAGGATCCTCCTTCTGGCCTGTCAGATCCAGAGAAACCTGTGACCTCCAATGAGAACCAGAGCCTGATAGATGTTAGCCTATCAGGTGCGCAGGCAGCAGTGACGTTGCAAGCACAAACTCCAGTCACATCCCTGGCCTGGTCTGACTTCTCACATAGCCGTGACCATGTCATTGACCCCCAGGGATGTGGGGAAGGTTTTTTCCTGGGATTTCCTTGCTTCTGCAGTGGCTTCTCAGAGCTGGGAGAGGGCCCAGGACGTAGCAGGGCTTTGGCCCCAGCCACGTGTCAGCACCTTCCCATCATGAGCCGTGGGGCCGGTCCTTCCTCCTGCCAGACCTTTGACCAGTCAACTGGTCTCGAAGAGAGTGACAAGAGCCTGAGGTCTCCTTGACCATCCTGAGGACATGCTCCTCAGGGACTCCCCAAAGCACAGCTGGCCCCCAAGCACCTGGCCCAGGAAGTGTGTGCAGGGGCACTGTCACAGCCACAGCCGTTGCAGTGCCATGAGGATCCTGCCAGGCCTGTTCTTCCAGCACTTCCTCAAACAACAGGCTTGGGAGGACCAGGAAGGGCCACGTCCCCTGCATGCCCATCCAGGTGGCTGAGGGAGCACCTTGGGGACTTGGTTTCCTTCAACACAAGGACATTCTGGGTGCAGCAGTTGGCCTGGCATTCGCTGATGCCTTCCCCACGACTTCTGGAGCCGAGACCGCCGAGCCTTCAGCCACCCAGGTTCTTAATGTCTCAGACAGAAATCTTTCTTTCAACGCCCAGAAACTCCCCCTTGTCTGCAAGGGGTCTCTCAAATCCTGCTGCCTTCCATCTCTGAAGGAATGTCAGGAAAAGACTCTCCTTCCCCCAGGTTCTTCTGGCCATGGAAGAAATGGCTTTACCAGAGAGGGAGTAAATCCACCCGTATTTGCAGATGTTTAGTGGAGGGACTCTTGGCCTGAATTCCCCCTCTTTTGATTCGTTTTTACTTTCTTCCTTCACCTCCCCCACAGAGATTTATCTAACTGTGTGGGATGTGCCATGAGCCCATGGCATGAGCAGAGGGAGCCATATCCATCCCCATGGCTCAGGGCTGGGATCCTTGGCAGCTCCGGAGGGTCCCTGTCACTTGGTTTCTCCAGGCCTTTGCTGTGAGGCCTCGTGCACACGTTTGCTTTCTCAGTGCTCTCCCCTGGCTGCCAGATTATCACTATGGCATTTCCCTGCACTCAGCGCTTTCTCCACAGTCTTGATTTATGTGTTACACAAAGGGAAAAAAATGGAGTTCAGGGTAGACTGAGGTGGGACCACGGGAAGTATCACTGCACAGCAGAGAAAGCATCAAGTAGCTCATAGTCACCCTCAGGATGTTCAGTCCTAACCCCCCGTGAGCAAGCCTGGACCCGCCTAGCTCCAGCCACTTGGCAACGGGCAAAAATGCCGTTTTCATCGTTGTGTTTGCAGCACCTGGGCGCTCTGTTGGCCACACCACTCTCTCCAGCATGGGCAGTCTGACAGTTCTGCTCTTCCTTTTTTTTTTGCTCCTCTTTTTTTGTCAGAGCTGCCAGGATTTTTTGTGTGTCCCACTGCACTTGCCCTGCTGCCTGCACTCTTGCTAGCACAACCCAGTGTAACAGTGGTTGTGTTTGCTACAGGAGCACCCTGCTGACTGCTGGTCACCTTCATATCCACCACAACCTTCCTCAGATCCTCCTTCTTGTCCTTCTTGAAGACGGATGTAATGTTTGGTGGAGGAGTGGGAAGGGCCGGGGACCAGGCAGTGGCTGCAGGGCTGTGCCAGCTCTTACTGTACTGCTGGTCCTTGCAGTGTGGGGAGAAGAGACGGGAGATGGGGCAGCATGGGGGTGGCAGCGGGGCAGGGGACAGTGGGGACTGCAGCAAGGGGTCGTGGCTGGTGTTTCTGCAGCGCGGTGGCTGTCACATCCATCCAACATGCCAAAGTCCTGCACTGAGCCCAGGCAGACCAGGCCATTTCCCTGGTGCCCGTTCCACCCTCCCAGCACGATGGGGACATATGGGGAGGGCGCCCCACCTGTCCTAGTGCTCCGGGCCAGCTCCACGAGGCTGGCACAGCTTTGCCTGAAGGATCCCTTGGTCCTCGGCCTCTGCTCTGGCACAGCTGGGGCAGGGGCAAGAGCTTGTGGGGCAGGGCTAGGAGAGCTCTCCTGGGAGCTTCTCTTTCACAGGGGAGTGGTGAGGAGCATCGTGCTTCCACCTGCGCCTCATCCCTGCACCCACACGTGCTAGGCAGGCACCACACAGGGCAGTGGGGCCTTCAGGAGTGGGGAGAATCCCTCTGGCACGGTCCCCATGACAGCCCTCAGTGACCCAGCCACCCACAGCCCCCCTGCTTTGGCAGCCTCCCCCAGCACCTGGCCCCTGCCCAGCCCCAGTCATGTCCCGCATTTGAGATAGCACACCATCATCCTCCGGGGTCTGGCTGGGAGAAAGGCCAGCCAGGGCTGCTTGTTCCTCTCGATACAGGCACGAGCCCAGCAGGACGGAGCCGGCCACGCAGTAAAATGTGCCCAGAAAGCTGGGGTGCATGGGCAGAGCTGGAAATGGCCGATGTGAGAGGCCAGCGTGTGACGCAGGCCCAGGGGCACCTCTCTGGTCAGCTGATGCAACCAAGGGCGTAGACTGGCCATCTTCTCATCTGTGCCCAACATATCTTGGTTCCCCTCCACGAGATCTGGCTCTGTACCACAACCCCTCCCCCCGACCTGTGTCCTCATCTTTCCCACTCCCACAGCTGAGCTGACGTTGGTGCTTTCCTCTCCCAGGCCCTCTCCAGCCCAGCCCAGCCTCTCCCCGCCTCTCCTCACCTCCTCCGCCCTCTCATCAGCCCACCCAGCAGAGCAGCCCAGGCTGGGGGTGGACCCACAGCAGTGGTCCCCGCAGGGGGTGCAGAGCAGGAGGTGGGTGCAGCAGCTCCGGTGGGTGAGGGGTGTGTGTCAGCTGCCCCATCAGCCTCCAGGCACACAACAGCTCCTTTCCTCTTCTCTGGAGACATCCCTGCTCCCCAAATAGCCCTTTCCCGGGGGGGGGGGGGGGGGGGTTGCATTGGTGCTGGCCTGCCTGGCCATTCCTAGACCCTCCCCCATCCTCCCCATGAGGCTCTGAGCTGCTCTGCCAGTGCTGCTCTGTAGAACAAGTGACTGCGGGGCAACAGGGCCACAGGTTGCCTCCACACTGGCCATGGTGGTCATAATGGGAAGCAGACCCAGCCGGATAGGCATCATTGCACCATACAGCCCCTACCAAGGAGTCTGTGGCTGTGGATGATGCTCTGAGTAATCACAGGCCATTTCAAATGGCTCAGGCTGTGTTCAGGTGTGTGGTTTAATATAACACACGAATTTCATTGAAGGTGACAAGAACCACTCTCCAGGCTCTCTTCCCTGTTCCTGCAGGGTCCACACTGCCCCTCATCAGATTGCAGAGCTCTCACTAGCCTTGGTTTTACCCTTTACCTTTGGATGACTGCCCTAGATTTTGTGAAGCTCCATTCACTGCTCACCCCAAGGCACATGGTGCCCCTGGAGATGCCCTGTGCTCTCCTGGGGGCTGCATGCTCTCTTCAGGAAGGATAGGCCTCTGTCTCCAGCCCTGTCATATTGGAGATACGGCCTGACCATTCATCACCTCCAGGAGCACCTGGCACCCACAAATGAGAGCTGAATCCAGTCCTCATGCCTAACACATCACCGATAAGCTCATCACCTTGAGATAAGCTCATCACCCTGGGGAGCCCGGGAACAGCAACAAGTCTCTTCAAGGTGAATGTCCTTGAGCACATTTTAGACTGCAGCTTTGGAAGGAGAGCCCAATCTTCAAGCACTGAACTGAGGAAATTCTCTTTTATTTGAGTGAAGCCAAGTCTGACACAGTGACAGGCACATTTACAGCAGGCATTTCAGTCAGACAGATTGAGTTCGTGCCACTGGAGAAGGGATGAATTCAAACACTTCTGCACAAACATGATTTTTCACAGAGAGAATGCCCAAAGCACAGGAGCTGTTTCAGAAAAATTAGAAGCCAACTGTGAAGGGGGATGGGCAGCTTACTTCTTCTGAACTAGGACCAGCTGAATCAGTTTCTTTAGTGCATCTTTGAGCTCCTTGTTCCTCATGCTGTAGATGAGGGGGTTCAGTGCTGGAGGCACCACCAAGTACAGAACAGCCACCACCAGATCCAGAGTTGAGGAGGAGATGGAGGGGGGCTTCAGGTAGGCAAAGATGCCAGTGCTGATGTACAGGGAGACCACAGCCAGGTGCGGGAGGCACATGGAAAAGTCTTTGTGCCGGCCCTGCTCAGAGGGGATCCTCAGCACAGCCCTGAAGATCTGCACGTAGGACAGCACAATGAAAATGAAACACCCAAAGACTAAAAAGACACTAACCACAATAAGCGCAAATTCCCTGAGGTAGAATTCTGAGCAGGAGGGCTTGAGGATCTGGGGGATTTCACAGAAGAACTGGTCCACTGTGTTGCCTTGGCAGAGTGGTATTGAAAACGTATTTCCAGTGTGCAGGAGAGCATTCAGAAAACCACTGGCCCAGGAAGCTGCTGCCATTCTGACACAAACTCTGCTGTCCATGATGGTCCAGTATTGCAGTTGTTTGCAGATGGCAACATAGCAGTCATAGGCCATGACAGTGAGGAGAGAACACTCCACTCCAACTGAAAAGAAAAACAGGAAGAGCTGGGCAGCACATCCCGAGTAGGAAATGGACCTGGTGTTCCACAGGGAATTGGCCATAGATTTGGGGACAGTGGTGGAGATGGAGCCAAGGTCCAGAACAGAGAGACTGAGGAGTAAGAAGTACATGGGGGTGTGGAGGTGGTGGTCACAGGCTACGGCTGTGATGACGAGGCCGTTGCCCAGGAGAGCAGCCAGGTACATGCCCAGGAAGAGGGAGAAGTGCAAGAGCTGCAGCTCCCGCGTGTCTGCAAATGCCAGGAGGAGGAACTTGTTGAGGGAGCTGCTGTTGGACATTTGCTGTGCCGGGGTTCAGGACACTGTCCAAGGAGGAAAAGATGTTGATAAGTTAGAACAGGCTTCTCTGAGCAAAATCCATGTCACTTCTCAGACACCCCCCCCTCAAACTTTCTCTCCCCTCTGCCTTCATTCACTGCCCTTTCCTGCTCACTGTTTCATGCTGAGCATGCAGTGCCAGGGCCTCTGTCCATACGCTCCTTAGGAGTCAGCTCTGCTCTCTTAAGAGGTGCAAAAGAAAATGTCAGACTGCTTTGTGTATTTGCTGGGGATACCTGGGAATGGGCACCATGAGCTGAGTGAAGAGGATTATGTCCAATGACTCAGTGGGAATATTGTCTTTTTTTCTCTGTGAGAGACAAATACATGGTAGATGATTTTGAAAAAAAGAGATCCTTGTGAGGGATTCGTCTCTCAAGACCTTGCCCCCTGGAACAGGGGTTTCTGTAGCTGTCAATCACAACAACTCTCATAGAATCATAGAATCACAGAATTGGTAAGGTTGGAAGGGAACTCTGGAGATCATCTAGTCCAACAGCCCTGCTCAAGCAGGGTCACCTAAAGCATGTTAGACAGGGTTGCATCCAGGTTGGCCTTGAAGATCTCCAGAGAAAGAGACTGCACAACGTCTCCAGGCAACCTGTTCCAGTGCTCTGTCACTCTCACAATAAAGACATTTCCCCTCACGTTCAGGCAGAACTTCCTGTGGTTCAATTTCTGCCCATTGCCTCTTGTCCTGTCACATGGGACAATTGAAAAGAGTTTATCCCCGTCCCCTTCACACCCTCCCTTCAGATTCTTATACACATTGATAGGATCCTCCCTCAGTCTTCTCTTCCCCAGGCTAAAGAGGCCCAGCTCTTGCAGCCTTTCCTCATAGGGCAGATGCTCCAGCCCTCTGGTCATCTTTTTAGCCCTACGCTGGACTCTCTTCAGAAGCTCCATGTCTGCCTTGTACTGTGGAGCCCGGAACTGTGCCCAGGACTCAAGATGAGGCCTCACCAGGGCTGAATAGAGGGACAGGATCACCTCCTTTGACCCGCTGACTCTTCCCAGTGCACCCCAGGATACCATTGGCCTTCCTGGCCACAAGGGCACATTGCTGGCTCATAGTTAACTTGTCATCCACCAGCACTCTCAGGTCCTTCTCTGCACAGCTGCTCTCCAGAAGGTCAGCCCCCAGCCTGTACTCGTGCCTAGTGTTATTTTTCCCTAGGTGCAGAACCCTGCACTTGTGCTTGTTGAACCTCAGGACGTTCCTCTCTGCCCAGCTCTCCAGCCTGTCCAGGTCTCTCTGAAGGCTAGCACAGCCCTCGGGTGTGTCAGCCACTCCTCCCACTTGGTATCATCAGTAAACTTGCTGAGGAGGCACTCTGCCCCTTCATCTCACTCTGCCAAGGGAGAGAAACAGTACAGCAAAGGCAGAGCCTGACCAAACACTTTCCAGATGTCTTTGTCCCAGTGAGATGGTCCCTGCTCTCATGTCACTTTACCTCCTTCACTCTTTCTCCAGGCCCTGGAGCAGCAGTGGAAGTGAGTCACTCTGGGGTACACATCCTGCAGCAATTACCTCCACTTGTTTTGTAGAAAGACTGTGAGCATTTAAACACTGATTTTCTCTAGAAAATGGGCTGCAATGAAGCGGTCTGTTTCTGTATTTCCAGAGTTTTCAGATGCCTCCATCAAACCATGGGAACATTTTTTGATGCAGTAGAAATCTTTGGCATTACAGGTGCTCTCAGCATGATCTCTCGTGTATCCCAAGGGGAAAAAAGGGCTCATGAGGACTTTGTATGTCTGGTCTGTGCATGAGTCTTGCCCCTCACTGCTCAGTGTTTGCACCTCTCTCAGCTAAAGGACAGTCACACCCAAATTACTCTAAGAAAGAAATGAAATTGAGTTGAGACTGGAGGAGTTCAGTTTCAAAGTGAAGATTTCCAAGTCCTCCCTCTCAGCCCACATATGGAGAGAGTGCTCTTCAGAGCATTTGATGAGGTTTCTGACTCACATGAAGGGCACAGGGACTCTCAGCTCTCGCTCATATGATACAGGAGAGCTGTGGTCTTCTGGAGGGCAGTTTGCAGCCTGGCAGGACACCCAAGAGAGACAGTCAAGAGTGCTAACGATGGGGCTTCTCCTTACAGGAGAGTCAGATCATTCCCCCACCAGACGAGATGGCTTGCTTTCTAGAAAGGTGGAAGAGGGCTTGGACACATATCCTGGCTATGAAGCTGCTGTGAAGACAGCTCCACACAGGACCCATAGGGTCAATGCCCTAAATGCAGCTGAACTCCCTCCTGCAGCCCATAGAGCATGAGAGCAAGAACCAGAGCAGCACAGAGAGGTAGAGAAGCAAGGAATACTGTTACCCTCCTACCAAAGGGAAAGCAGTGAGAGACAGACAAGCACTCTGGAAAGCCTTCCCCTCACCCAACTGAGCACATGACCTCCCAGATGGCAACATCACAGGACAGTTACTCCCACTCCTCTGTTGCACAGTGGGAAATAGGCACATCACAGGAGAAGTGCACCTCTCCTCTGCTGGAGCTCAGGCTGCTGAGGAGGGTGCTCATGCCCTGGACCCCTGGCCCTGAGGGCAGAGGCTCTGCTGGTGGGAGAGAAGATACAGGGGGCTTACTTAGAGGAAGATGTCTGCATTGAAGGGGATGACAGGGAGGTCTCCAAATTGCTCTCTCCCCACCCCCAACACACACATTTCTGCTTCTTGTTTCCTCTTATTCACTGATCATATCTTAACTGCTTGGAGCTTTTCCTCCTGGGAGCTGTTTTTTTCTCTCCTAGGTCTTTTCCCAGCCAGCACTTAGCAAACAGTAGGAAAATGCAAGACCCAGGAAAGCACTTATCATTAAGGTAACCCCTGTCCCTGCCTTGATTGTCCTCTAGAAAAGGCCTTTCAGAAATACCCTGGAGGTCAGCTGGAGCTGTGAGCAGCCCTGACCCACGCAGCACCCTATCAGCAGGAGAATGAACCTGCCCTGCCAGGGGTCACTCCTCCCACGCAGAGCTTCTCCCTGCACTGCTGTTGGGAGTCTCCTGGACAGGCTGAGCGCTGACCCTGGAGGGCAGCAGAGTCACTCCACTGGACACACAGCAGTCTGAGGCGCAGGGATATTGCTCTGAATTACATCCCTGGTTAGAGCTGGATGCACTCTCTGGTTTCACATCCCTGCACGGGCCCTGGAAGGAAGTAGCTGTGATGTCCTGTCCCTCTGATCACTTAGCAATGAATGCCTGCTCTAAAGCACCACCTCCTCCAAACAAGAGAAGCTGGCAGAGCTGCCCTGAGAGACCCTTTCAGCTGTGGAAGGTGTCAGCTCCAGAAGAACTCAGTAGGAACCACAGAAGCAATGTGGCCCTGCAGCCAGAGACTTACTGTGTCAATGGCTGTGAAGATTCCACCCTGCAGGGAGCTCTCAGCTGTCCTCCCTTTCCCAACTCTCTTTAGTTTCTGAGTCGCTCATCTCATGCTGGTGCCTGCAGGCAGTGCCCTTAGTCCTGCTGCTCCTTTAAGAGGAGCTGCTCCTGGACAGAGCTGTCTCTCTGTAATACCTGCTAGGTTGCCGTGGGTCCCGTGGTCCCAGGAGCCAGACCCAGCTTAGGAGCAGAAGATCAGCCGAAGACATGACTTCCTCTGTCCTCTGTGCACCCTTACGATGTTCCTCGGGCTCCAGGGCTGCCAGTTGCTGAAAGGCCAAGAGGTCACCCCCGAGAAATGTCCACTGAAGTAGACTAAAGTAATCACCAATGGTCCCTGTCTAAACCGTGGGGAGAAACTGAGTCCAGCACTGCAGTTTGTCTCATACAGAACAGTTTTCCAAGAGAGGTGGAAATGTCTCTCTCTAGAAGGCCCTCCTCCCATCTCATAAGAAGACAGGACACCAGCACCAGGACAAGAAGGGAGTTCATTTCCTTGTGCTTCAGGGACTGATTTACAGGAGTGAATCAATACATCTAATGCCCACTGAGAAACCCCTGGGATGGAGTGTGATTCAGGACCCTCCCATGCACTCCACAGACTCACGGGACATGGGATTCCCCTTGCGCAAGTTGTAGTGTGCACTAAAATGCCTGTCTGCATAGGACAGAGGGCCCTGGACAGGCAGGAGGAATGAGTTGCCAGGAATCTCATGAAATTCAACAAGGATAAATACCAGGTTCTTGCACCTGGGACAGACCAAGACAGTGCAAAGATACAGGCCGGGGACTAGGCTGTCGTGGAGCAGCTCTGCTGAAAAGGACCTGGGGATCCTGGTGGGCAGAAGGCAGAATATGAGACAATAGTGGGCCCAGGTAGCAAGGAAGGCCAAGGGTGTCCTGGGCTGTGTGAACAGGAGCACAGACAGGAGATTGGTGTAAGTGGTGACCCCTCTCTATTACTCACTCCTTTAGAGCAAATGTACACTTCTGCATCCACTTTGGGGCTCCCTGGTACTAGAAAGATGGTGATAAATGGGAGCAAATTCAGTAGAAGGCCCCGAAGGTGGTCTCAGAGCTGGAGCACTAGATCTGTGAGTGAGCAGGGCTTGTTCAGCCTGGAGAAGAGATGCCTCTGGAGGGACCTAATAGCAGCCTTCCAGTACCTAAGAGGAGGCCCTGAAGAAGATGAAGCAAGGCTATTTATCATGGTCCATGCTTCAAGGACAAGAGACAATACCTTCCCATACAAACATCTCACCCATGTTTATTCGTCCCCATTGGCCCTGGTTTTGCTTGTTTTGCATCTTCGCTTGGTATTTCTGAGATTATTGCCCTGTTAAGTCCTATTTGAGGCAGGAATTCCATTAAACTAGAACCTCCTTTTATTACTTGTGCTGCTCTGCAATTCTATTTGTTGCTACCTTCTTAGAGGCACCACAAGTCAGCCTGAGTCCCCTGCACATGCACATTACAAGCTGGTATACCCGAGCTTCATTCTGGAGGACGTTGAGAAATGTGTGTATTCGGCCAACAGAAACCTCATGAAGTTTTACAAGGAGAAGGGTCAAGTCCTGCACCTGGGGCAGGATAACTCCATGCTTCAGGGCAGGTTGGGGCTTTATCAGCTGAGAAGTGCCCCTGAGGGGAAGGGCCTGGGTGTTATGAGAAATGCTATGTGAGCCAGGGAGGCACAGTCATTGCAAATAACGCCAAGTGACCGTGAGCTGCATGAGGAGGAGCTGTTATTCCCCCTCCACTCAGCCCCGGGTTGATGACACCTGGAGTAATGTGTCCCTGAATGGGTCTCCCAGGCACTTGTTTTGGTAGTGAGAAGCAGCACAAGTAAGGGAAAGAGTCACAATCTGCAGCTTGGGAGGTTCAAACCAGACATTAACAGGAACCAAAGTCACTCGAAGAGTAGTGCTGTGATGGAAAAGATCATGCAGAGGGAATCTGTGATCAGCCCCTGGCTCTGTGTTTTGAGGAACAGCCAGTGAGGACAGGGAGACATAAGTAACGGGAGGGAGATCTTGAGGTGGGAGCAAGGTGGGGAAGCGTCTTGGATGTCTGCTGTCTGCAGGCACCCAGCAGCAGGTGTGGGACACTGTAGGACAGTGTGGTGGAGACAGTGGAGGGCACTGACATGCTGAAGAGCCTGAAAGAGCAGAGGTCTTTGTTCTGCGGCTGCTGTCTCTGTCACTGAGGCCTACCAGGAGACTTCATGACCTCACTGTCCCCTTGCCCACCAGAGGACCCCAGGAGGTGTTGTGTCATGATCCTGCACTTGAGCTTGCACATCTCCACCTGCACACTGCCCCAAGGAGCAGCCCTGGGCAACTTATAGGGGGAAGGATCTCCCTTCTCAGGAGCTGGGTGTCTGCGATCGGCCATTTTGCTTGATAAAACACGTCAAGGGGAGATTCGGCATCAGTCACCTGCACGTTGCCTTCACCTACCTGTAATCAGTGCCTCCAACTTTCTGCTCTAATCAGCCCCCAGGGAATCTTTCTTGCTAACGGCCCTCAGTGGGACCCATTAATGCTCTGTGTAACTTTCAGCTCTGCTTCTGACTTTGACTTGAAAGCTTTGTTCAGTCTCCTCTCAGTAGCTGAGGCTGGTGGACCAAATACACCATGGGGCTCATTAAAATGCAAAAAACCCTGGGGAAACTCGTGTCTCTCTGGAATTTTCTTCTAGTCTTGTATGGTTAATTGCAGAGGTTTCGGGAAAGAAGATTGTAATAGCATGGAAGTATTTCTACTATAAAAATTTTATTACTATCATTATCATTATTATTTTTTCAAGTTAAAGACTAAATGACAGCAATATTCTCCAGTTGATGCTGATCCACAGTGTCCCTCAATGAAGTCAGGACGTGTAGGAAAAGGAGCATCGCAGAGGTCAGACGTTGTTCAGACAGTATTCCTCTCCATCTCCCCAACCCTACTATTGCTCTAATCAACCACCCTGGACTGCCATCACTCTTGTTAAAGCCAAACTTTTCCCACCAAAGTTTTCCAACTCAGCTGTACAGCTCATATGCCCCAATTCCCACCTGCTTTCCTTAAACAACTAGTTGCAGACAGACGTAGAGGTTTGCATTTTGTTTAATTGCAAACAAACAAAGAATAAAGCATGATAGAGTTTCATTAAAAGATACACTCCTCCACACGATGCTAAGTCTGAGCTGCCTCCAATGAGGTCCACATTCCACAAGGGACAGCCTTACTAGAAACTGTTTGAAGAGATAAAAAATGATAGATATGATCACAATTAAGGATGTGGCTAAAGGGACAGACTAGTGAAAGATGGAGCAAGCATAATGCTCCCTGAAGGGCAAGTCAGCAGCTCGCTATCAGAATGACCCAAGAGTAAGGGGAGGAGGAAAACTGGAAACAATGGAAAATTACAGCGTCCACCAGTGTGCTGTAAAGGTGATGGTTGAAATTGTCCATTTACTCAAGGGATGTGGAAGCAGAAGAGAGAGCCATGCAGCTCCTGGGGGTCCTGGGTCATGCTGGGGGCTGCGCTGCTCTTGGAGATCTCTGACTGGGCTGTGCTGCTCTACAAAAGTCTGTGCCAAGACAAGGAGGAGCAGGAAGGTTGGTGGTAGGGACATTCCCAAGCTCCAGCAGCTGCAGAGGTGGGAGCCGGTCACCTCCCAGATTTCTGAATGAGCCAAAATGCAGGTCCTGAAGCACTGCACTGCCTTACAGGCTCTGCACTGGAGCCTGGGCAGCAACACTGCAGCGTGTGGGCATGTCCTGAGAAGTCCAGGGTCAAAAATGTGGGAGATGCAGAGAGCCAGGACTGTACAGTTCCTTGAGAGAACCAGGATGCTTGGGGGGACCATGGACTGTACTCAGGGGAGAAGCACTGCCCTGAGGCAATGCTGAAAAGCCCAACTGAAGAGTGAAAATAGCTTTCCGCAGGCTCAGCCAGAAGGAAAGCTGGACAAAATTCATGGGAAATGGGAAAACTCCCCCAGGTTTGCTACTTGGCCTCATCCATGGTTTTGGAGCATAGCATGCACCAGAGTCCTCAAGAAAGCCTTCCGATGGATGTGTGGTAAGGACATGTTTACTGTTTTCTGGCTTATGACCACTATTTTAAGGACCCCAGACCCAGCTGAGGACTTCTGAAATGAACGAGCCTGCTTTGATGCCGGCGGAGGAAGGCTGCGTCCTGCTCCATATTGTCCTACCTCCTGCTTCTACGAGGACAGCAACACACAGCAGAAACACACGATTTTGATCCTGTCCTTGGAAAATGCCAAACCCCAAACTAATCCCCAAAACCCTAGATAACTGCAGAGGTCTCCTCTGTGCAGACACTTGTCGGTGCAGGGCTGAGAGTGCTGGTGGATGACAGATTGACCATGAGCCAGCAATATGTCCTTGTGGCCAAGAAGGCCAATGGTCTCCTGGGGTAAATTAGGAAGAGTGTTGCCAGCAGGTTGAGCAAGGTGATCCTTCCTCCTCTCCTCAACCCTAGTGAGGCCTCCTCTCGAGTACTGTGTCCAGTACTC
Organism: Rhea pennata; assembly: GCF_028389875.1. Lineage (NCBI taxonomy): Eukaryota > Metazoa > Chordata > Aves > Rheiformes > Rheidae > Rhea > Rhea pennata. Next base: position 3,269,807 of record NW_026907679.1, read on the forward strand.
AAGGTGGCTCAAGCCCACCAGGGAACACCAGCACTGCCTGACCCCTTTCCTCTTGCAACCTGCAGGAACATGAAGGTCTTCAGAGGATGGGGGAAAAAAATCCAAAAGAAGTGCTAGAGTTGGGGGGAAATAAATCTTTCCTGGGCCCAGCAGGGGACCACTGGGTACTCAAGGGGTTGAGTGAGAGTGATGACACTTATGTTGTGCAACCATGCTGACGGCATATCTTCATATGCCATTTCCTGCGTTGACTGGGTGCTGCATCTGGCACTGAACAAGCTATGTATGGGGAGCTTTTGGAAAAGACTTCAACAGCCTTCTCCTTCTGCCAGAGGAATGACTGCAGTTTCTGAAGGACCAAGGTTACAGATAGCTTTGAATCTGAGCCTGCTCGGAGCTGGAATTGGGTCAGACTACCTCCAGAGAACTCTTCCAACACAAATTCCTCCACCATCCTGTGGCTGCACAAGGGCTGCATCAGTGGTGAGATTCAGCCTGTTGCCTTCCCAACAGGAAATGCGTGGGCACAGTCTCCACTCCCAGAGGAATGGCTGCTGAGAGTGGTGGGCGGCATCCCTGTCCTTTCCCACAGGAGGCGGGCACAGGCCAGCAGTGTCCAGCAGTGCAACGTGCGTATGGCAACAAACCCTGCAAGCCTGCTTGCCTTGGCCTCTTTGGGACAGCTCATCTGATGGAGCTTAGAAGAGACCCTGAGCTGGAAGATGCTGAGCTTCCGCTGCTTCTCAGAGAGTGAAAGCACTGCCATTGCTGTCACTTGCCACTGCTGTCTGTGTCTCTGGAGGCATCCCAGGCAGAAGAGGAACTGCCTCAGCAGTCTTTCCGAGGCATCGTGTATGGGAAAATGCTGAAGAATGTCAAGAAGACAGGTGATGGAAGGTATCCAGCCTGTTCTGTGGGAAAGGAGCATCAACAAGGCAGGTTGACCCCTAGTTGTGATCATCCAGCTGGGCCTGTGCCAGTGTGGCACTACACCTGGGCTTTGAATCAGAGTTAGCAGTGAGCTCAGTACGGGTACAGTGCATGTGTATAGGACATAAAAACCCCTTCTAGTGCCCCCTGCAGTGTTCCTCAGCATGGGCCGATGCTGAGAGTTCCCTTGGATTCCCCCACACCTTTATTGACTCAATCAGGAAGCTGCTGGGAAATCTGCATTTAGACACAGAGGTAATAAATGTTCAGTGTTGACCACAGTGCGCCTTGTGTTTGTGTTTGTGTCCCTGCTGGGGGTCCAGGCATTGCCTCCATCTTGCTCTTACAATTGGCGCAGTTAGCAGGATACACAACCACAGTGTTGTGGCTGAGGAGAGCAAAGATAACTGGAAACTTGCTGGAAAGACAGGACAAGGAGGCACAGACAGTGCAGGAGGCCCCTGCAGAGCACTGATGATAACGTCTTGACACAGGTGGTGGAGGAGCCACTGAGGAGGGGTGCCCTACTGGACCTTGTGCTAACCAACAAAGAAGGACTGGTTGGAGATGTGAAGGTTGGGGTCAGCCTTGTCTGCAGTGACCACGAGATGGTGGAGTTCAGGATTCTACATGGAGGAAGCAAGGCAATAAGTAGGGTTGCAACCCTGGACTTCAGGAGCATGGACTTTGGCTTATTCAAGGACCTACTTGGAGGAATCCCATGGGTTAGGGTCTTAGAAGGAAGAGGAGTCCAAGAGAGCTGGCTGGTATTCAAGCATCACTTCCTCCAAGCTCAAGAGCGGTGCATCCCAAGGAGAAGGAAGTCCAGGAAAGGGGGCAGGAGACCTGCGTGGATGGGCAAGGAGCTCCTGACAAATCTTGAACGGAGGAAGAAAATACACAGAATATGGAAAAGGGGACAGGCCATTTGGCAGGAGTATAGGCATGTTCTCAGAGTGTGCAGGGATGTGCAAGGAAGGCCAAGGCCATTTGGAAATAAGTCAGGCAAGGGATGAGAAGGACAACAAGAAGAGCTTCTTCAAATACATCGTTAGCAAAGGAGGACTGGGGAAAATGTGGACCAACTCCTGAATTGGGAGGGTGGGGAGGGGGCTGGAGACAAAGGCTACAGAGAAGGCAGAGTTACTGAATGCCTTCTTTGCTTCCGTCTTTGCTGCTGAGGGCAGCCCTCAAGAATCTTGGAGCCTGGAGATGAGACTTTCCCTTGGTTGAGGAGGATTGGATTGGAGATCATTTAGGCGGACTTGACATCCACAGATCCATGGGACCTGATGGGATACAATGACAAGTACTGAGGGGGCTGATGGATGTTATTGTGTGGCCGCTCTCCATCACCTTTGAAAGGCAGTGGAGAACTGGAGAGGTGCCTGAGGACTGGAGGAAAGCCAATGTCACTCCAGTCATCAAAAAGGGCAAGAAGGAGGACTATAGGCCAGTCAGCCTCACCTCCATCCCTGGAAAGGTGATGGAATAGCTCATTTGGGATATCATCTCCAAGGATGTGGAAGAGAAGGAGGAGGTTAGGAGTAGTGAGCATGAATTCATGAGTTCCCCAGGTTCAGTACTGAGGCAAGCGTTGTTCAACTCATTCATCAGTGACCTGGATGAGGGGATGGAGTGCCTCCTCAGCAAGTTTGCTGATGATACCAAGCTGGGAGGAGTGGCTGACACACCTGAGGGCAGTGCTGCCATTCAGAGAGACCTGGACAGGCTGGAGAGCTGGGCAGAGAGGAACCTCATGAGGTTGAACAAGGGCAAGTGCAGGGTCCTGCACCTGGGGAGGAATAATCCCATGCACCAGTACAAGGTGGGGGCTGACCTTCTGGAGAGCAACTCTGCAGAGAAGGACATGGGAGTGCTGGTGGATGACAAGTTGACCATGAGCCAGCAATGTGTCCTTGTGGCCAAGAAAGCCAATGGCCTCCTGGGGTAAATTAGGAAGAGTGTTGCCAGCAGGTCGAGGGAGGTGATCCTGCCCCTCTGCTCAGCCCTGGTGAGGCCTCATCTCAAGTACTGTGTCCAGTTCTGGGCTCCCCAGTACAAGAGAGACATGGAACTACTGGAGAGAGTCCAGTGCAGGGTTACATAGATGATCAGAGGACTGGAGCATCTGCCCTAGGATTAACGGCTGCCAGAGCTGGGCCTCTTCAACCTGGTGAAGAGAAGACTGAGGGGGGATCTGACCAATGTGTACAAGTACCTGAAGGAAGGGTGTCAAGGGGATGGGGATGAACTCTTCAGTGGTGCCAAGTGACAGGAGAAGAGGCAACGGGCACAAACTGAAGCACTGGAAATGCCTTGTGAATGTGGGGAGGAATTTCTTTCCTGGAAGAGTGACAGAGCCCTGGAAGAGGTCGCCCAGAGAGGTTGGGGAGTCTCCCTCTCTGGAGATATTCACAACCTGCATGGATGTGATACTGTCTAACATGGTCTAGGTGACCCTGGTTGAGGAGGGGGGCTTGGACTGGATGATCTCCAGAGGTCCCTTGCAACCGCAACCATTTTGTGATTCTGTGGTTGTGCACAGGCACCCCAGTGTGTGCACACCCGTCAGGGCAGGGGCTCAGGGAGAGCAGCTGCCTGGCCCCAGTGTGGGGCTCCAAAAGCACCCATGAAGCCAGGGGTCCTGAGTCTCTGGGGCAGGAAACCACCCTCACTCCCTGAGCTGGGCACAGCACCCCAGTGCCCGAGCTGCCTGGCCTCCTCGACCTACTGCCCCAGCCCCAGACTGAGCCCTTTGGGACAGGGCACTCGCCAAGGCCCCACAATAGCCTACTGCCTTCTGCCTCTCCAAAGCCCTGGTAGGGAGCTGCCAGTCCAGGAGATGCTGCCAGGCAGAGCCCCGTTGTGCAGTCACTGTCTGAGGAGAAGGGACCTGGAGGCACTTGCCCTCATAAATACCCTTCCCCCTTCCAACACACACAGAGGCTAGTTTTGTTGACTGCATTTATTGATCATTGGGGGAAAATGGCCCCAGCCTCCCGAGGATCACGTGAGGCATCCAGGGATGACCATCTCCTCATGCCGCTGGAGGGGGACAGGGCAGGGAGTCATCCACAATGCCAGACTTCAAGGACAGGGAACATGATGTTAATCCAAATTCTGCTGGGAGAAGGGAGAGGTCATCTCCCCACCAGGTCCCTCTGAAATGCTTGGGAGAAGGAAAAGGGGGTTGGAGCCCCCAGTGGCCCCAGGGCAGGGCTGGGATCTCCTTGGTCTATTGAAAACCTAGAGCTGCTGCTGGTCTACGTGGCAGTCCTGGAGGTCTGTATAGACCACGGAGCCCTGCCCCATCCATACAGTGACCCTGGGGGTCCGTACAGCACCCAGAGCACGAACAGCACCCAGGCCATACTGTTGCCCTGGTGGCCTGTGTGGCCCCACTGAGCAAAGGGGTAGGCGGTGTGTGGGGAGGTGTCTCTGTGCAGCTCTCCCCTGGGGCAGATCTGTCCTCCCACCCAGGCCCAGGTTCTCCACACCCCAGAGGGCTCTGGGATCCCCTCAGGTCAAGGATCCCTTGGAGGGCTGGGGATGCCCCAGTGCTGCTCACCTAGGCCAGACGGGCTGCAGCCTGATGTCTCTGGTGCAAGGGCAGCTTCAGATGCTGTGGAGAAAGGGAGTGTTAGGGACACATTGGGGTGAACTGGGTTGTCCTGGGAGGCAGGGAAGGCCCTGGGAGCCCTGGGGAATGGGGTCTCTGGGGAAAACACTGTACTACGTGCATGTGCACAGGGTTCCAACGGCCACACTGGGCTGCAGTGTGGTCTGCTGAGGCACACTGGGTGCACGGGAGTAGCCTAGTAGAGGAGGGGAGGGGTAGGATCTTGGGCCTACAGGAGCTGTGGTACCTACCAGAGCCCTCTCCTCTCGCACGAGGTCTACCTGCAGCAGGAAAGAGACAATTAGTCTGTGCAGGACACCAGCATGTCCCGAGGTCCCAGCTGTAGACAGGGGGGACCAGACCCCCTCCAGTTCCCCAGGCTAGCTGCACCGCAAGTGCACCCTGTTACTTACTGGCACAGCAACATCTCCATCTACAAGTTGACCAGCATCTCCCACTGCCTAGGCAAGAAGAAGCATGTGTCAGTCTGGACTGGGCTGCGGTGATTTCCCCATTACACCCTGCCTCAAGGCTCCCCCTGGTCTGACTGGGGGCAGGGATGGGCTTGCTTGTCCCTCTGCTCCTTGTACACCTGTGTCCTACCCAGGCCAAAAACAGGAATAGGGATGGGGGGTTGGATTTGGGGGCCCAAAGGGAGGGGATCTCGCACCTGCAAAACAAGGAAGGTGGCTATCAGGTGGATGGTGGCAAGAAGATGTGATATGGAGGGACCTAAATGCAGGGTCTGGAATGGTGGGGGCCTAAGGGGAAGGGATTGAGGCCCCCAGAGCATGGTATTGGGGATGCTGAAGGGACAGGATTGTGGGACATTGTAGGGAGGGCTCTGGGATGCAAACGGAAGGGACTTGGAGAGGGCAAGAAGGGTGACGGGGGTGAGCTGAGCACGGAGGATTGGGGGAAGCCAAACCAAGGGCTTTGGGGGACTGGAGGGGTGGGATTTGGTAGCCTAGGTGAAAGAAGGTTTATTTGAAGAGCACAAGGACCCACTGGGGTGAATCAAAGGCAGAGCACTGTGGTGGGGACTGAAAGGAGGTGTCTGGGGGAGACTGAAGGTAGGAGGTTCAGGAGTCTTGGCTGGAGGGAGATCAAGGGCACGTGGTCTTGGGGAGACAGCAAAGAGGGGATAGAGGTCTCCAGAATGAAGAGATTTCTGGCCTCCCAGAGAGGGAGTTCTTGCCTCCTCTCCATCAGAAACAACAGCCATAAGGGTGGTGAAAAATCCCACCTCTGTTCCCCACCCAGGGCTCCCCTGTGGTGTCTGGAGGGGAATCTCCAGGCTCTTTAAGGGCCCAGACTCCTACCTGGGACCTGGCGTGGCCATCAGGACACTTACCGGAGAGTTCAACACAACGCCTTTGTCTTCCACCTGAAGCGGCCCCACTTGCTGGAGAGACAGGAGAGCAGCCATCCCACCCTTGGCACTGATCCCCCCCTGCTTCTGGCACCAACACAGCCACCTTCCCTGGCACCAATCCAATATCCTGCATGTGGCAGCTTTGTGGAGAAGGACCCAGGTGTCCGGGATGGGCAGGGGACTGTGCCCCTGTGACAGCTGGACCCCCTGCAGTGGCATTCTCCTGCCCAAACCTGTTCCCTTCCTCACAGCCCCACAAAGTCACATTCCCCCAGTCTCCCAGGGCCCACATCTCCCTCCCTGCTCCTTGTCTCCCAGCACCCCTCACCTCCCAGGACAGTTCTTCCCCCTAGGGCCTCCCCAGAGCTGCCACCAGCCTCAAATCTGGGGTCTCCAAGCAGAGCCATGCCTGGCCCCCTCTCCAGATCTTTGGGGTAATGGGGTGCTGAGACTGAGCCCTCATCTAGGGGCACTGAGGACAGTGGGAAATGGGGACCTTTGGAGGGAAGGGTGCTTAGGCACATGGGCGATGGGGACACCATAGTGACTGGGCACTGAAGGTCAGTGGGAGTCCTGGGGAGGAGGCTCTGGAAATGAGGAGCACTGGTGAGTGATGGGCACTGGGAGAGCAGGGGTTGTTGGGCTTGGAGCAACTGCTGAGGATGGTCTCAGTGCCCAGCTCCAACTCACCTCAGCTCCATTGCACTGGGGACCCAAACTGGTCCCAGGCTCCAGCTGCAGCCTCCTCAGAGCACAGCACAGCAGAGCACAGCACAGCAGAGGAGGAATGAGAGGGGAATACTCCCTGTCCTGGACCTGCCACTGACTAGAGACCATGCCCTCCCGGACAGCCAGGTCCTTCTCTGCAGAGCTGACCATGCCCAATGACTCCCAGCACCCTGTCTCCAACTAGGCTCCAGCACCAGCCTCTTCCCTGGATGGTGCTCAACCAGGGCTCTGTCTCTTCCCCACGGAGTGTCCTTTCAATACCCTGGTCCCCTGCAAAGGCCTCCGCTGTCCCCAAGCAGGATGCGGCTCTTCAGAGGGCACGCAGTGAAGCAGGTGCTTGTCCCTGGGCAGCCACTCGGAAGTAATTGTGCCCATGGAGTGTCTCTGATAAGCTGTGTGTGCCCAGGGCTCCGGGCACAAGGACTTTATTCAGGGAGCTGGCCGCCTCTGGAGAGGGCCCAAGGGCCTGACCCGGAGGTGGGTGTGGGCTGGAGAGGTAGAGCTGCCTGGATGCCTGGGTTCCTTCCATCACCTAGAAAGGCCTACGCTCCCTGGGGTATGGGGCCTGTGTGGGGTAGGGGGATCATAGGAGCTGGGACACTGTTTCATCTTGCCCCTCAAAGTGGGGAAGGCCTAGATGGCCTGGGGAACAGGAGGTTTTTATCTACAGTCCCACTCTCCTAGCCAGGGCAGAGGAGGGAATCAGGTATCTGAGCCCTCATTCGCATCCTATCCTGAGCCAGCAGCCCTTGTGAGACATCCCACTGGTCTTCCTCCCCACTGGGGCTGCATCCCATGGCTCAAGGTAGCCCAGACGCTGCGATCCTTTACCCATCTGGGGTGCTGTGCTTAAAATGGAAAGGGAGCCGGTATGCCTCGATTCCTCTCCGGCCTTGCAGGGGGAGGCTGGGCTCCTGTCCAAGCCACTGCGGACTCCTTCGGGAGTGATGCAGATGTTTGCTCCCGTATCAGGCCTCTTCAGTACCTCTGCAGTTTTCATACATGCAGCAGAAGTGACAGAGTTAAAGAATGCTAATTGTTTTCCCTGCTTTGAGACCTTTAATCTCCAGCTGTTACACTGCCAGAACTACGCTGGCGTTTTGTGTCATGTTGCTGCTGCCGCCTGTGCCCTTGTGAGAACAGAAAAGTGCCGACTGTCTCCAGTCACTTGCAGGTGGCCAAATGCTTTTTCCTCGCTTGCATAAACTACCTCAGCCACAGTCCTGTGTTCAGCACACAGGAAGGGAGAGGAGAAGATAGTCCCCGGCCCCAGCTGACTGAAAAGTTGGGTGAGAAATGCTTTTCCTCACAACGGCAGCTCCCCTCCACAGCAAAGAATAACGGCCTTGCTTTGGAAATGGAGAAGCAAATACATAATGTTACGTACACTCAAAAGTGACCTCTTCTTCATGTAGCTCTCCTTGGAAAAGAAGAGGTGAAAGTGCATGAAACAACTAAAATAGCAACCCAGGAGGGATGATCCTGTAGGACATGGTAATGCTGAGGCCTGTGTCACCTGTCTGAGAGTAAAATACTCTGGGCTTGCTCCATCTGTGAGTGTGTGCGAATAATTTCTTTTGATGACACCCAAAACTGGAACCAAAGGCTGGTGGTGAAAAACTGGTTTAGGCTTTGAACCTAGTGGGAGACTTTCCCCAGTTTCAGGGATCTGAGCTGTCATACTGATTTTAGTTCCCCTCATGCTTGTGAGAACTCTTTCCATTTAACTTCTACAGCCCCCGTCCTCTCCCCGTGCACCATTCTTCGGACACCCTGAGCCACTGGAGCATGTGGAGCAATGGCCCTGCGCTCCCCTCATTTGGTGGTTCCCCTCCAAACTCCCTCCTTCTGTGGGGGTGGTTTGTGGCTTCTTCTACACAAAAGTGTACAAACAGTCTTGGGGGATCCATTTCTAACCTACGCGAATGTGGAGACTAATGAATGGACTGAGTTTGTCACTGCCAACAAATGAACTGTGGGCTCTGAGCGAAGTCATTTTATGGAGTTCTTCCTCCCACAGGTGACATTTCCTTCTGTTGTGTGCCAGACTTAGCTCGTACACTACCAATGGAGAGTCTCCTAGCACCTCTATATTCTTCCACTGCTTGTATTAGGTCCCACCTCCTTCATCGCTGGCCTTTCCTTTTTTTTTAATTTGTCATATTCGTTATTTGAACCACATACCTCGAAGCAGGAGTTTAATTTTTGTCAAGTTCATTGATTCTGAAGGAATATTATTATTATTTAAAAAAAAAAGACTAGGAAAGCAGGTGCTTCTCAATTGCCTTTGAGAACTAGAAAGTGTGCCATGAGCACACCCTGACCAGGCAGAAACTCCTGCGAGTGAACCCAGGCGGCAGCAGCAGCACCACAGCCCATGGGGCAGCAGGAGCTGCTAGCTGGCCTGCTGCAGGGAAATGGGCCACCGACCAGCCTGTGAGGGAGGAACCGTCTTCAGCGCACGTCTCTTTTCGGTTACTAAATGGATCAAGCAGGAAACAAGGATCTGAAACTGAGTTACAAACAGAGAAGACATCAAGCTGTCAGATAAATGGGGACACATAGCCTAGCCAGAGGACACGATGACTTCATGGCTATTTACAGGTAGTGCACCCAGGCTGTGCTAAGGCACGAACCTAAAACATAGTAGAGCCATAAAGCATGTTCTTCAAACACTAATATTGCTCATTTTGTGCTGTTAGGGTGTTAGGATAACGAACTACCATGAAACTCTACAGCCTTCCTCACCCTCCATGCAAGCTCGGGCCCTTTACATTTGCCAAATGCTGTCCCATACCCCACACTAGAAGGAGATGGGAAGGATACTGAGAGCACCCTAAACAGCTTAGCAAAAGCTTTGACCACTTCCAGGTCAGGACAAGGATCACCTCTTGTGCCTTCTGAAAGGTAACCACTGAGGTACGTTGACAAATCAGCTCAGATTTTTCTCTCTCTCCACTGCCATTCGCTTCTCCTCCCAGCCAACTTGTTGTCCTGATGGACAAGAGGGCAGAGGCTGCTGGTCCCAAAGAGACAGCTGCCACAGGGAGCATCTGCCAGGCAGAGCCCCCTGCCCCCTCCAACCCCCATGGCTTGTGGGGTGAGAGCCGCCCTCTGCGTCCAGCCAAGATTTTCTTCCTGATCGTCCTTTCCAGCTTAATTGCTCCACAGGGAAGGTGCTGGCTACGGCTGGTAAAATGTTCCTGCACTGTCTCAGGTGCCTAGTTGTCCTGCAGGAAGGTGGCCTGAGATCAAAATTGCCACAGCAGAGCCATGAATGCCTCCTTGAGACTGCACGTTCCTCTGTAAACTCCTCCTCTGTTTACTAAGTGTCACTGTAATTCAATATATCATGCTGGTTCCCATTTCTTACTCCCTCCTAAAAACAGCCAGCAGCCTGTGTCACCTGTCTGAGAGTAAAATACTCTGGGCTTGCTCCATCTGTGAGTGCGTGCGAATAATTTCTTTTGATGACATCCAAGACTGGAACCAAAGGCTGGTGGTTAAAAACTGGTTTAGGTTTTGAACCTAGTGGGAGATTTTCCCCAGTTTCAAGGATCTGAGCTGTCATACTGATTTTAGTTCCCCTCATGATACAGACTCCATCATGACTTCAGAGAGACTCTGTCTAGTTTTATCCAGATGAAAAGAGATAAAGGAAAGACACTGAGACATGGCTCACAAGAGCTTTAAATCAGTCGGCTTATTTCATGAAACATTATATGTCATTTTGCAAGATTACTTCTCGCAGGATGGATGTTTGCTCTTGTCCTTATGGGAGGCTTACCATAACAAGGAGGGCTGCTGTGGATTGCTTGTGAAAAGACTCAAGCAACCCAGCACTGACTCAAATATTTGCTTTGGAAATTGTCCAGAAAGGAAGCAGTCAACTGGAAAATTTTCATTTTGACTGCCTCTGCTTTTTGCGTTATTTGCTGGAAAGCTGAGTTACAAAGTGTTGAATTATTGCTTGTACTTAAATAGGCTGTGACACTATTGGTCTTCTGAAGTTATTGTGAACATAATTAATGAAGTGTATGCATGGCCATAATTGAGGAATATTGGCTTAAGACAGGTCAAGACTCTTTTTGAGAGAAGTCCAAAGTAAACTGATTACATTCGGTATTCACTTGACATTAAAGTGCTCTTCAGGGAGGCCCTGTCTGCCCTGCCCTGGTGTGAACTAGGGATACATAAGCGTATACATCATACATCTACAGAATACAGTAGTATCCAAAAATATGTGCTACTTTTTTTTTTTTCAGTAGAATATTGTGATAGTGAAACATGAAGAATTGCCTCATTCTCTGAGAGGAGACTTTAAAAGTCACCGAATCACAGAACAGTTAAGGTTGGTAGGGACCTCTGGAGATCATCTAGTCTAACTCCCCTGCTCAAGCAGGGTCATGTAGAGCACATTGTACAGGATCACGTCCAGGCGGGTTTGGAATATCTCTAGAGAAGGAGATTCCACAACCTCTCTGGGCAACTTCTTCTAGTGCTCTGAAGCACTGGAACCTCAAGGCATAGCTGCTGCTGCTTGTGTTGCCTCCTTGAACCCTCACTAGCAAGGGCCAAGAGCACTTAACAGAGGGTTATGCCAGATCTGAAGCTTGCCCATTTTTCTTGCAGAGTCATTTCCCTGAGAAAGTGACCTTATTCCCTCACATACTTCCCAAATAAATTTTAGTGCAGTTGCTCTCTGCAAACCTTGACCTGCAGTGAGATGTCTCAGAGCTGGCACACAGTGCATACCAGGAGCAAGAACATTGGAAACCCAGCCATCCGGGCAGCTCTACCCCTCCAGCCCACACCCACCTCCGGGTCAGGCCCATGGGCCCTCTCCAGAGGCGGCCGGCTCCCTGAATAGAGTCCTTGTGCCCGGAGCCCGGGGCACACATGGCTTATCAGAGACACTCCATGGGCACAATTATCTCTGAGTGGCTGCCCGAGACCAAGCACCTGCTTCACTGAGTGCCCTCTGAAGAGCCACATCCTGCTTGGGGACAGCGGAGGCCTTTGCAGGGGACCAGGGCATTGAAAGGACACTCCGTGGAGAAGAGACAGAGCCCTGGTTGAGCACCATCCAGGGAAGAGGCTGGTGCTGGAGCCTAGTTGGAGACAGGGTGCTGGGAATCATTGGGCATGGTCAGCTCTGCAGAGAAGGACCTGGCTGTCCGGGAGGGCATGGTCTCTAGTCAGTGGCAGGTCCAGGACAGGGAGTATTCCCCTCTCATTCCTCCTCTGCTGTGCTGTGCTCTGCTGTGCTGTGCTCTGAGGAGGCTGCAGCTGGAGCCTGGGACCAGTTTGGGTCGCCAGTGCTGAGCTGAGGTGAGTTGGTGCTGGGCACTGAGACCATCCTCAGCAGTTGCTCCAAGCCCAACAACCCCTGCTCTCCCAGTGCCCACCACTCACCAGTGCTCCTCAGTTAAAGTGCCCCCCCCAAGACTCCCACTGACCTTCAGTGCCCAGTCACTGTGGTGTCCACATTGCCCATGTGCCTAAGCACCCTTCCCTCCAAGGGTCCCCATTTCCCACCGTCCCCAGTACCCCTAGAAAAGGACTCAGTCTCAGCACCCCATTACCCCAAAGATCTGGAGAGGGGGCCAGGCATGGCTCTGCTTGGAGACCCCAGATTTGAGGCTGATGACAGCTCTGGGGAGGCCCTAGGGGGAAGAACTGTCCTGGGAGGTGAGGGGTGCTGGGAGACAAGGAGCAGGGAGGGAGATGTGGGCCCTGGGAGACTGGGGGAATGTGACTTTGTGGGGCTGTGAGGAAGGGAACAGGTTTGGGCAGGAGAATGCCACTGCAGGGGGTCCAGCTGTCACAGGGGCACAGTCCCCTGCCCATCCCGGACACCTGGGTCCTTCTCCACAAAGCTGCCGCATGCAGGATATTGGATTGGTGCCAGGGAAGGTGTATGTGTTGGTGCCAGAGGTGGGGGGATCAGTGCCAAGGGTGGGATGGCTGCCAGGGTGGTTGTCGCTGCCAAGACTCGTGCTTCCCCAGGGCTCTTGGGACAGGGGTGGAAGGCAGCAACGGGGAGTCCTGGGAGGGATAAATTTGCTCCTCACCCTTTGCAGCCTCATCCAGGATTCTCCAGACCTGGGAGGAAGATGAAGGTCGCAGTGGTTAGCGTGGCCCTGCTTCTTGCCATCCTGTGCTACTCAGCAGATGCAGTGGTGAGCCCCAAAGCCACGGTGATGAGCTCAAGGCTGGGGGTGGCTGCAGGGCCAGGGCTTTCCTGGGCCTGCGGAGGGCAGACGGACACACAGCTGCTGCAGGGGCCTGGTGGGGAACTAGGCCAGAAACTTCTTTGGTGTTATTTATTTCAAAATGGGGTTTGCCAATGGGTCTCCATCTCCAGCTTGGTCCCTCCTCTGCAGCCCCCTGACATGGGTGCAATGAGCTGAGCCGAGCTGAGAGGAGGGCGATAATCCTTGCTGGGGCCCTGCCAGCTCCGCTGTGGCTACCATAGCCTCCGGGGCCGTGGCTCTCCACCGCCAGGTGGACATTGTGGCAGTCACAGTGCCCTCCCAGACTCCTGGGTCCCTCTCGCACCCTGACCCTCTCCTGTCTCTCCAGCAAGTGGGGCCGCTTCAGGTGGAAGACAAAGGCGTTGTGTTGAACTCTCCGGTAAGTGTCCTGATGGCCACGTCAGGTCCCAGGTAGGAGTCTGGGGCCCTTAAAGAGCCTGGAGATTCCCCTCCAGACACCACAGGGGAGCCCTGGGTGGGGAACAGAGGTGGGATTTTTCACCACCCTTATGGCTGTTGTTTCTGATGGAGAGGAGGCAAGAACTCCCTCTCTGGGAGGCCAGAAATCTCTTAATTCTGGAGATCTCCATCCCCTCTTTGCTGTCTCCCCAAGACCATGTGCCCTTGATCTCCCTCCAGCCAACACTCCCAAACGTCCTCCCTTCAGTCTCCCCCAGACACCTCCTTTCAGTCCCCACCACAGTGCTCTGCCTTTGATTCCCCCCCAGTGGGTCCTTGTGCTCTTCAAATGAACCTTCTTTCACCTAGGCTACCAAATCCCACCCCTCCAGTCCCGCAAAGCCCTTGGTTTGGCTTCCCCCAATCCTCTGTGCTCAGCTCACCCCCGTCACCCTTCTTGCCCTCTCCAAGTCCCTCTGTTTGAATCCCACTGCCCTCCCTACAATGTCCCACAATCCTGTCCCTTCAGCATCCCCAATACCATGCTCTGGGGGCCTCAATCCCTTCCCCTTAGGCCCCCACCACTCCAGACCCTGCATTTAGGTCCCCTCCAGATCACATCTCCTTGACACCATCCACCTGATAGCCACCTTCCTTGTTTTGCAGGTGCGAGATCCCCTCCCGTTGGGTCCCCAAATCTGACCCCCATCCCTATTCCTGTTTTTGGCCTGGGTAGGGCACAGGTGTGCAAGGGGCAGAGGGACAAGGAAGCCCATCCCTGCCCCCAATGGACCAGGGGGAGCCTTGGGGCAGGGTGTAATGGGGAAGCCACCTCAGCCCAGTCCAGACTGACACATGCTTCTTCTTGCCTAGGCAGTGGGAGATGCTGGTCAACTTGTAGATGGAGATGTTGCTGTGCCAGTAAGTAACAGGGTGCACTTGCGGTGCAGCTAGCCCGGGGAACTGGAGGGGGTCTGGTCCCCCCTGTCTACAGCTGGGACCTGGGGACATGCTGGTGTCCTGCACAGACTAATTGTCTCTTTCCTGCTGCAGGTTGACCTTGTGCGAGAGGAGAGGGCTCTGGTAGGTACCACAGCTCCTGTAGGCCCAAGATCCTTCCCCTCCCCTCCTCTGCTAGGCTACTCCCGTGCACCCAGTGTGCCTCAGCGGACCACACTGCAGCCCAGTGTGGCCATTGGAGCCCTGTGCACATGCACGTAGTACAGTGTTTTCCCCAGAGACCCCATTCCCCAGGGCTCCCAGGGCCTTCCCTGCCTCCCAGGACAACCCAGTTCACCCCAATGTGTCCCTAACACTCCCTTTCTCCACAGCATCTGAAGCTGCCCTTGCGCCAGAGACACCAGGCTGCAGCCCACCTGGCCTAGGTGAGCAGCATTGGGGCATCCCCAGCCCTCCAAGGGATCCTTGACCTGGGGGAATCCCAGAGCCCTCTGGGGTGGGGAGAACCTGGCCCTGGGTGGGAGGACAGATCTGCCCCAGGGGAGAGCTGCACAGAGACACTCCCCACACACACACACCCCCTTCCCCTTTGCTCAGTGAGGCCACACAGGCCAGCAGGGCAACAGTATGGCCTGGGTGCTGTTCATCCTCTGGGTGCTGTACGGACCCCCAGGGTCACTGTATGGATGGGGCAGGGCTCTGTGGTCTATACAGACCTCCAGGACTGCCACGTGGACCAGCAGCAGCTCTAGGTTTTCAATAGACCAAGGAGATCTCAGCTCAGCCCTGGGGCCACTGGGGGCTCCAACCCCCTTCTCCTTCTCCCAAGCATTTCAGAGGGACCTGGTGGGGAGATGACCTCTCCCTTCTCCCAGCAGAATTTGGATTAACAATCTGTGCCCTGTCCTTGAAGTCTGGCATTGTGGATGACCCCCTGCCCTGTCCCCCTCCAGCGGCATGAGGTCATCCCTGGATGCCTCACGTGATCCTCAGGAGGCTGGGGCCATTTTCCCCCAATGATCAATAAATGCAGTCAACAAAACTAGCCTCTGTGTGTGGGGGGGGTGGGGAAGGGTATTTATGAGGGCAGGTGTCTCCAGGTCCCTTCTCCTCCGACAGTGACTGCACAATGGGGCTCTGCCTGGCAGCATCTCCTAGACTTGCAGCCCCCTACCAGGGCTTTGGAGAGGCAGAAGGCAGTACGTTATTGTGGGGCCTTGGCGAGTGCCCTGTCCCAAAGGGCTCAGTCTGGGGCTGGGGCAGTAGGTCAAGGAGGCCAGGCAGCTCGGGCACTGGGGTGCTGTGCTCAGCTCAGGGAGTGAGGGTGGTTTCCTGCCCCAGAGACTCAGGACTCCTGGGTTCATGGGTGCTTTTGGAGCCCCACACTGGGGCCAGGCAGCTGCTCTCCCTGAGCCCCTGCCCTGACGGGTGTGCACACACTGGGGTGCCTGTGCACAACCACAGAATCACAAAATGGTTGCGGTTGCAAGGGACCTCTGGAGATCATCCAGTCCAAGCCCCCTCCTCAACCAAGGTCACCTAGACCATGTTAGACAGCGTAACATCCGGGCAGGTTGTGAATATCTCCAGAGAGGGGGACTCCCCAACCTCTCTGGGCGACCTCTTCCAGGGCTCTGTCACTCTTCCAGGAAAGAAATTCCTCCCCACATTCACAAGGCATTTCCAGTGTTTCAGTTTGTGCCCGTTGCCTCTTCTCCTGTCACTTGGCACCATTGAAAAGAGTTCCACCCCGTCCCCTTGACACCCTCCCTTCATGTACTGATCAATGTACACATTGATCAGATCCCCCCTCAGTCTTCAATCCCTCAGGCTGAAGAGGCCCAGCTCTGGCTGCTGTTCATCACAGGGCAGGTGCTCCAGCCCTCTGATCATCTATGTAACCCTGCGCTGGACTCTCTCCAGTAGTTCCATGTCTCTCTTGCACTGGGGAGCCCAGAACTGGACACAGTACTTGAGATGAGGCTTTGCCAGGGCTGAGCAGAGGGGCAGGATCACCTCCCTCGACCTGCTGCAACAGTCTTCCTAATTTGCCCCAGGAGACCATTGGCCTTCCTGGCTACAAGGGCACATTGCTGGCACATGGTCAACTTGTCGTCCAACAGCACTCCCAGGTCCTTCTCTGCAGAGCTGCTCTCCAGAAGGTCAGCCCCCAGCCTGTACTGGTGCATGGGGTTTATCTCCCTAGGTGCAGGACCCTGCACTTGCCCTTGTTGAATGTCTAGCCTGTCTAGATCTCTCTGAATGGCAGCCACTCTGAATGGGAGTGTCAGCCACACCTCCCAGCTTGGTATCATCAGCAAACTTGTTGAGGAGGCACTCTGTCCCTTCATCCAGGTCACTGATGAATGAGTTGAATAACGCTTGCCTCAGTACTGAACCTGGGGAACTCATGAATTCATGCTCACTACTCCTAACCTCCTTCTCCTCTTCCACATCCTTGGAGATGATATCCCAAATGAGCTATTCCATCACCTTTCCAGGGATGGAGCTGAGGCTGACTGGCCTATAGTTGACCAGGTCCTCATTCTTGCCCTTTTTGATGACTGGAGTGACATTGGCTTTCTTCCAGTCCTCAGGCACCTCTCCAGTTCTCCACGGCCTTTCAAAGGTGATGGAGAGCGACCACACAATAACATCCATCGGCCCCCCTCAGTACTTGTCATTGTATCCCATCAGGGCCCATGGATCTGTGGATGTCAAGTCTGCCTAAACGATCCGTAATCCAATCCTCCTCAACCAAGGGAAAGTCTCATCTCCAGGCTCCAAGATTCTTGAGGGCTGCCCTCAGCAGCAAAGACAGAAGCAAAGAAGGCATTCAGTAACTCTGCCTCCTCTGTAGCCTTTGTCTCCAGCTCCCTCCCCCACCCCCCCATTCAGGAGTTGGTCCACATTTTCCCCACTTGTCTTCTTGCTAACGATGTATTTGAAGAAGCTCTTCTTGTTGTCCTTCTCATCCCTTGCCTGACTTATTTCCAAATGGCCTTGGCCTTCCTTGCACATCCCTGCACACTCTGAGAACATGCCTATATTCCTGCCAAATGGCCTGTCCCTTTTCCATATTCTATTTCTTCTTCTGTTGGAGTTTTGTCAGGAGCTCCTTGATCATCCATGCAGGTCTCCTGCCCCCTTTGCTGGACTTCCTTCTCCTTGGGATGCACCGCTCTTGAGCTTGAAGGAAGTGATGTGGGAATACTAGCCAGCTCTCTTGGACTCCTCTTCCTTCTAAGACCTTAACCCATGGGATACCTCTAAGTAGGTCCTTGAATAAGCTAAAGTCCACTCTCCTGAAGTTGAAGGTTGCAACCATGCTTATTGCCTTCCTTCCTCCATGTAGAATCCTGAACTCCACCATCTCGTGGTCACTGCAGACAAGGCTGACCCCAACCTTCACATCTCCAACCAGTCCTCCTTTGTTGGTTAGGAAAAGGTCCAGCAGGACACCCCTCTTCAGTGGCTCCTCCACCACCTGTGTCAAGACGTTATCATCAGTGCTCTGCAGGGGCCTCCTGCACTGTCTGTGCCTGTCTTCCCTGCAGCTTTCCACTTATCTTTGCTCTCCTCAGCCACAACATTGTGGTTGTGTATCCGCAGTTGTGTACAACTGCGCCAATTGTAAGAGCAAGATGGAGGCAATGCCTGGACCCCCAGCAGGGACACAAACACAAACACGAGGCGCACTGTGGTCAACACTGAACATTCATTACCTCTGCGTCTAAATGCAGATTTCCCAGCAGCTTCCTGATCCAGTCAATAAAGGTGCGGGGGAATCCAAGGGAACTCTCAGCATCGGTCCATGCTGAGGAATGCTGCAGGGGGCACTAGAAGGAGTTTTTATGTGCTATACACATGCATTGTAGACGTACTGAGCTCACTGCTAACTCTGATTCAAAGCCCAGGTGTAGTGCCATGCTGGCACAGGCTCAGCTGGATGATCATGACTAGGGGTCAACCTGCCTTGTTGATGCTCCTTTCCCACAGAACAGGCTGGATACCTTCCATCACCTGTCTTCTTGACATTCCTCTGCATTTTCTAATACACAATGCCTCGGAAAGACTGCTGAGGCAGTTCCTCTTCTGCCTGGGATGCCTCCAGAGACACAGACAGCAGAGACAAGTGACAGCAATGGCAGTGCTTTCACTCTCTGAGAAGCAGTGGACAGTAAGCATCTTCCAACTCCAGGTCTCTTCTAAGCTCCATCAGATGAGCTGTCCCAAAGAGGCCAAAGGACATTGGATTTCTTCCAGTCCTCAGGCACCTCTCCAGTTCTCCACGGCCTTTCAAAGGTGATGGAGAGCGGCCACGCAATAACATCCATCAGCCCCCTCAGTACTTGTCATTGTATCCCATCAGGGCCCATGGATCTGTGGATGTCAAGTCTGCCTAAACGATCCGTAATCCAATCCTCCTCAACCAAGGGAAAGTCTCATCTCCAGGCTCCAAGATTCTTGAGGGCTGCCCTCAGCAGCAAAGACAGAAGCAAAGAAGGCATTCAGTAACTCTGCCTCCTCTGTAGCCTTTGTCTCCAGCTCCCTCCCCACCCCCCCAATTCAGGAGTTGGTCCACATTTTCCACAGTCCTCCTCTTGCTAACAATGTATTTGAAGAAGCTCTTCTTGTTGTCTTTGTCATCCCTTGCCTGACTTATTTCCAAATGGCCTTGGCCTTCCTTGCACATCCCTGCACACTCTGAGAACATTCCAATATTCCTGCCAAATGGCCTGTCTCCTTTTCCATATTCTATGTATTTTCTTCCTCCGTTCGAGATTTGTCAGGAGCTCCTTGCCCATCCATGCAGGTCTCCTGCCCCCTTTCCTGGACCTCTTTCTCCTTGGGATGCATTGCTCTTGAGCTTGGAGGAAGTGATGTGGGAATACTAGCCAGTTCTCCTTGAACCCCCTTCCTCCTAGGGCCTTTACCCATGGGATTCCTCTAAGTAGGTCCTTGAATAAGCCAAAGTCCACTCTCCTGAAATCCAGGGTTGAAACCCTACTTATTGCCTTCCTTCCTCCATGTAGAATCCTGAACTCCACCATCTCGTGGTCACTGCAGACAAGCTTGACCCCAGCCTTCACATCTCCAACCAGACCTCCTTTGTTGGTTAGGACATGGTCCAGTAGGACACCGCTCCTCGGTGGCTCCTCCACCATCTGTGTCAAGACATTATCATCAGTGCTCTGCAGGGTCCTCCTGCACTGTATGTGCCTATCTTTCCAGCAGGTTTCCAGTTATCTTTGTTCTCCTCAGCCACAACATTGTGGTTGTGTATCCTGCCAACTGCGCCAATTGTAAGAGCAAGATGGAGGCAATGCCTGGACCCCCAGCAGGGACACAAACACAAACACGAGGCGCACTGTGGTCATTTATTACCTCTGTGTCTAAATGCGGATTTCCCAGCAGCTTCCTGATCGAGTCAATAAAGGTGTGGGGGAATCCAAGGGAACTCTCAGCATCGGTCCATGGTGAGGAACGCTGCGGGGGGCACTAGAAGGGGTTTTTATGTGCTATACACACGCACTGTACACGTAAGGAGCTCACCGGTAATTCTGATTCAAAGCCCAGGTGTAGTGCCACGCTGGCACAGGCCCAGCTGGATGATCATGACTAGGGGTCAACCTGCCTTGTTGATGCTCCTTTCCCACAGAACAGGCTGGATACCTTCCATCACCTGTCTTCTTGACATTCTTCTGCATTTTCCCATACACCATGCCTCAGAAAGACTCCTGATGCAGTTCCTCTTCTGCCTGGGATGCCTCCAGAGACACACATAGCAGAGACAAGTGACAGCAATGGCAGTGCTTTCACTCTCTGAGAAGCAGTGGACAGTAAGCTTCTTCCAGCTCAGGGTCTCTTCTAAGCCCCATCAGATGAGCTGTCCCAAAGAGGCCAAGGCAAGCAGGCTTGCAGGGTTTGTTGCCATACTCATGTTGCACTGCTGGACACTGCTGGCCTGTGCCCGCCTCGTGTGGGAAAGTACAGGGACACCACCCACCACTCTCAGCAGCCATTCCTCTGGCAGTGGAGACTGTGCCCACATATTTCCTGTTGGGAAGGCAACAGGCTGAATTTCACACCTGATGCAGCCCTTGTGCAGCCACAGGATGGTGGAGGAATTTGTGTTGGAAGAGTTCTCTGGAGGTAGTCTGACCCAGTTCCAGCTCCAAGCAGGCTCAGATTCAAAGCTATCTGTGACCTTGGTCCTTCAGAGACTGCAATCATTCCTCTGGCAGGAGGAGAAGGCTGTTGAAATCTTTTCCAAAAGCTCCCCATACACAGCTTGTTCAGTGCCAGATGCAGCACCCAGTCAACACAGGAAATGGCATATGAAGATGTGCCATCAGCATGGTTGTACAGCCTAAGTGTCATCACTCTCACTCAACCCCTTGAGCACCCAGTGGTCCCCTGCTGGGCCCAGGAAAGATTTATTTACCCCCAACTCTAACATGTCTATTGGATTTTTTTCCCCCCATTCTCTGAAAACCTTCATGTTCCTGCAGGTTGTAAGAGGAAAGGGGTCAGGCAGCACTGGTGTTCTCTGATGGGCTTGAGCCCCCTTCCAGAGCTAGCTGGGAGTCACACCTTGTTCACGTGCACAGGGAACAGTCGATTGCCAGCTGGGAGTGTGGAGGTGGAAGGAATTTTCCCCCAGGACAGACTGACAGCAGTCCCTGGGAGGCAGGAGTCTTCTTCCTCTGTAGCACTGAGCACGGCCCATTCCCAAGGTTCCTCTGGGCCATTTCAGTCTAGGGACTGCTGCTCTTGCAACACCAAGAAACCAGCTGTGGCCTGCAGCTCAGTGTCTCTCCGTCCTGGGGCACCTTGGTAGCAGGAGCTCAGGCACTTCCATCTCTTCCACATTCTTGGCATGTGCTGGCTTTCACAAAAAAAAATGTAGTGTGAGAGGTTGAAGGCTTGGGGCTCCATCAGGAGCTGCCACTTGTCAGCTGTCCCTGCACTCATGCAATAGAAGTGCAGGGTTGTTCCCTTCTCCTAGCTGTGCTTTTTGTGTCATGCGGGTGCTGGCTGTGGCCCAAGTGCTTGGTCCTGCAGCTGTGCTGTCAGGAAGTGCCAATACCCTCCTGGCTGTGGGGCTTATCATGCTCACAGAGGGTGGCCAACAAGGGTGGCCACCCTCTGCAGCAGGGTCACACAAGGGACAGGACTAGACATGGCAGCAGGCAGGAAGCACACCAGGAGTCCCAAAACACACAGAGTCCAACTCTCCTGCCCCTCCATTCCCTTCCAACCCTCCAAGGCCTTGCAGCAGGCGATGCCCCTGAACAGCCAGGCACAGCCCTGCGCCTGCCCACTTCCCACCTCCAGGAAGCAGAGGGCAAGTGCTCTCCCAGGGGCTCAGCACGCCAGCTCTCGTCTCGCTCTTTTACCTCACATGCCCTCACAAGCACAGACCCCTAGCAGGTGCCTGCTGCTGGCCCCTGGATTCTAAGACATCAGTTTCTTCAAGGTAACTTCCCCAGCCATTTGCTACTGCTGGCCAATCAGGTCCTCTGACAAAAGAGACCTCCCAGTCGCCATCCATGCCTGTCTGCCTGCTGCTGGCGTCTCGGGGACTCACAAGGAGATGACCTTGCAGTCACCACCACAGACATGTCTCTGTCACTGGTCAATAAGCCCTGGAGACAGCAGGCACCTCAGCATAACTTCTGCAGCCATGAAACAAATGCTGACACGCAGAAGTGAGCTCCAAAGCACATAGCCCAGCCATGGACCTGCTGCCGCCCCATCAGCTGCAAGTTACCTCACAGTCCCCTCTCCAGGCACAGCTCTGCTGCTATCCAATCAGTTCAGCAGTCACAAGTGACCTCACCATCACCAGCCAAGCCTTCTTCCTGCAGCTGGCCTATCAGGTACTCAGACAGAAGTGACCTTATCATCGAGAGTGAAGCCATGTGCCCCTGGCTGGCCTGTCCGCTCCTGCCAAAGAACTGATCTGACACTGGTGATTTCCTGGCATAGCTCAGAGAGCTGGCACAGAGAGCTGTGATCTCCCTGCCCGCACCTTGGCCATTTGGCTATTGCTATCTGCAGCTCCTCCTGCCTCCCCCGTGGCTGAGCCAGCTCCTGAATGGCCACCTTGACTCCCCTCATGGTCTCACTATTCTCATAGTGCAGCAAAACACCCTTTAGATATCAGTTACTAAGTTACTACTACTATTACAAAAAAAAATATGAAGATTAGCTTCTGCCTATGCTCTTGAGAGTCCCATGGGAGCTACAGGACACCCCTGCTCCAAGACACAGGACCCCTTTCCTGCCAGATCCAGATCCCAAAGGGGGACCCACTCCCAGGGAAACCTGGCCATGGATTGCCCCCACTCTGTACAAGGGGAGGAAACTGGCCCCACAGGAGCCCTGGGGCTCAGGGCAGACCCAGCCACAGGACCCAGGAGTCCCCTGAGCCAGAAGAGACCCTCACACAGGGCTCTTGTGGCAGCCCTCAGCCATCCAGCTAACCCATAGCCCAGAATCCTCAGCCATTTTTGCAGTTAACACTCTCTATGACACCTCAGGAAGGAGCTTGTGAAACCCTTATCTTTGGTGGAGAGCCACAGGAGCACTGGGAACAAGGAGCTGTCATCTGGGCTGATGGTCTGGGTCCTCCATCTCACTTGCCCCCTTGCCCTCAGCTTACCTGTCCAGCTGGGGAAAAAGGATGCTCTTACCATCTTGTCACCCACAACTCTTCTGCAATGTGTCCCTGCTCCTCTACCTGTCCACAAGCGGCCCAATGTGGCCCTGCTGCCTCCTGTCCCCTCTCCTCAATCTGGACCAGCTGCAAAGTGCAGCAGTGGGGAGCACATGATCAGTGTCCAGCAGATCCCAGAGAAGCAGCTTCCCAGTGCCCTCGCAGGGAAGTGAGGGCCCTGCTACGTCACGTGGAGACCTCCTGTGATGCAGCTCATCCCACTGTGGCCTCAGCTTGTGTCACTGAGGGCCTCAGTAGGTCACTGCCATGGAGATGGCACAGCCAGGGAGAGAGCTGAGACATTTCCCCTCATGTCCTACAGAGCAGTCACCTCTCCTCATCTCAGTAATATTCCACGATTTTCTCATAAATCCTTCAGGAATGTCTCCAGATGATGCCAAAGGTTCTGAAATCTCTCAGATGGGGCACTGGAGAGGTCACTTCTGCAGCCCCACATTGACAAGTGTCTGCACTGGGGAGACCTGTGCAGTTCTCTGGGGGTTTGGGATTAGTTTGGGTTTTGGCATTTATCAAAGACAGGATCCAAGTCATGTGTTTCTGCTGTGGGTCGCTCTTTCTGTAGAAGCAGGATGTAGGATAATATGGAGCAGGACACAGCCTTCTTCCTTGAGGCACCTAAGCAGGTTATGAAGTTTTAGAAGTCCTCAGCTGGGTCCGGGGTGCATAAGACAGATGTGATACACCAGAAAAGAGCAAAAGTCTCCTTAACACACATCCGCCATCGGGCTTTCTTGAGGACCCTGGTGCTCGCTATTCTCCAAAGCCATGGGTGATGCCAGGCAGCAAATGTTTTCCCATTTCCCATGAATTTTGTGCAGCCTTCCTTCTGGCTGAGCCCATGGAGATGTATTTCTTCTCTCCTGACCACAGGTGAGCCTTGATTTTTTCAGCATCACCTCATGGCAGAGCTTCTAACCTGCGTACAGTCCTTGGCACCTTGGATCCCCCCCCACAACTCCGTCCCAGCATCCTGGCTCTCTTGAGGGACTGTACAGCCCTGGCTCCCTGGATCTCCCAAATTTTGGTCCTGGGCATGTCAGGACACACTCACACGCTGCAGGGCTGCTGCTCAGGCTCTAGTAAAGAGCCTGTAAAGCTGTGCAATATCTCAGGACCTGTATTCTTGATCATTCAGACATTTGTGAGGCTATTTGTTACTGATTTCTTTTCTTTTTTTTTTCTTTTTTTTTTTTTTTTTTACTGAAAGTATATCGTGCAACTAAATGAAAACGTTTCTGGGTATATTTGCAGCTAGTTGTCTAAGGAAAGCAGGTGGGAATTGGGGTATATCAGCTGTAATATTCAGTTGCAGCTTTCTGCAGAAGCTTAGCTTTTAAGACAAATGATGGAAGTCCCAAGAAGATGATGAGTGCAATGGCAGGTTTGGGGAGACGGGGAGGAAGATTGCCCATACAGGGCCTGACCTCTGGGATACTGCTATTCCTACATGCCCTGACTTCATTAGGAGACACTCTGGATCAATATCAAGTAGAGAACTGAAAAGCTGAAGAATGGTAACCATAACCCCCCTCCTCCATGACCACCGCTATAAAAGCATAAAGATCTTGTATATCATTGAAATCTCCATCTTTCAGCTACACTCCTCAAACTTACTCAATTAGCCATGCAAGACTTGGAGAAAATTATCAGGAGAGATGTGGTTCATAAGGGCTCTTTGCATTGTAATGAGCCCCAAGGTATATTTGGTACTCAGTTCTACCTGCTGTTGAGCACTGTTTCTCTCTCTTCTGTCTTGACTGTTCTTCCTCATTGGTGCCTCCAACACTGAACCCCCTCATCTGCAGCATGAGGAACAAGGAGCTCCAGCAGGCAGTGAGGAAACTGATTCAGCTGGTACTAGTTCAGCAGCAATGAGCTTC
The DNA here is from genome assembly GCF_028389875.1 of Rhea pennata. NCBI lineage: Eukaryota > Metazoa > Chordata > Aves > Rheiformes > Rheidae > Rhea > Rhea pennata. The sequence continues at coordinate 3,294,705 of NW_026907679.1, forward strand.
CCATCTCTCCTCACAACAGATTTCCCATTTTTCTCCAGCAGCTCTTGTGCTTTGGGAGTTCTGTCTGTGACAGTCATGTTTGTGCACAAATGTTTGAATTCATTGCACTTCTCCAGAAGCACAAATCCCATCTGTGTGAGCCAGCAGCCTTATGCAAATCTGCCTATCACTTTGTTAGAGCTGGCCTCCTAGGTAGCATCTATGCAATAAAAGGGCATCTCCTTACTGCTGTGCCTGAAGGCTGGGCTCATCTTCCCCAGCTGGTGCCAATAATATCCTCAGGGAATTTCACATGAAAAGGCCCTGTTTCAATGCCTGGGATATCCTTGTGCCAAGGTACAGCAGCTCTTTTGGGTGATTTGTGTAGGAATGAGGGCTGGATGCAGCCCTCACTTATGGGGTGCCCAGGGGCCCTGGAGAAGGTGAATGGTCAAGAGGTTTCTGCTGGGGACTGTCTCACATGTTGGAGGGCTGGTGACAGATGCCCATCCTTCTAGAAGGGAATATGGAGCCACCTGGAGAGCACAGGCATCTCCAGGGCAGCGTGTGCCTGGGATGGCCAGTGAGTGGAGACTCCCAAAACCAAGCAGAGTAACCTAAATGTAAAGGGCTGAAACAAGGAACACACCATTTTAGATCTCTACAGTCTCAGGAAAGTGGGTGTGTCTAATGACACCTCTGATCACATGCTGAGCGATGTGAAATGCCCTCTGATCACTCCATCCATCCTCCACAGCTACGGACCCTGGAGAAGGGTTGTCAGGTGCAATGATGCTGATCCAACTGGGTCTGCCCTGACCAGCACGGCCAGTGAAGAGTCACCTTGTGGCTCCACAGCCCACCTGCACTGGAGAGCAGCACTGCCATCCCAGGGCCTGGGAGAGCCCAGGGGAGGCATTCAGGAACCATCAGATAAGCCAGGCCAGCACAGACACATTGACATGAGGAAAGACTCATGACATGGGGTGATTGTTCTCCGTTTCCTTGTGCCATTGCCAACCTCCAGTTCTGTGAGCTGATGGGGAGACTGACACCCCTCTCTGTCCCCAGGAGCTGCTGTGCCCTTCAAAGGGGCTGGGGCTGTGGGATGAGTGCCCAGAGCTCTGCAACCCCCCTGCAGCAGGCTCTGGTCTGGCAACATCCCCATCCTGGGCTGCCCTGCTGGGTGGGCTGAGGAGACGGCAGTGAAGTTGCTGGACTGGACAGGGCCCAGGAGAGGAACAGTGCCAGCAGGCAGCTAATGCCTGTGAATGGCAGTGTGGGAGCAGAGCCATGTGCCTGCAGGGCAAATGCAGGTCTCCTGGGAAAGGCACCAGGACATGGAGGATGTCAGAGAGAAGAGCCCAGGTTGCTCTCTGTGTTACATGGCACAAGCTGCCCCAAGGGGAACATCATAGGCCAGCCCCTCGGACAACTGCTATCCAGCACTGGCTACTCCTCCAGCTGTGGGGGTGGTCCATGGCCAGCTCCGTCCCCCTGCAGGTCTCTGTATCCTGATGAGGGCAAAAGGGTCAGCCTGGCATGGCCTCTGCTGTGATCCAGACCCTGGCAGATCCAAGAGCATGATGTCTGCTAGCACCCACATGTGGCACAGCCCATGCTGGGCTGGGGTGGATGCTCAGATTCCCCAGACTCTATTGGGAGGCTTGGCCAACTGGGAGGCCTCAGGCAGAGCTTGTCCTGGAAGCTGAGGCAAAAAAGTCTTTTAGTACCGCAGCCCTTCTCATGTTCGAGGTCTCTGTTTCCAGCCCCAGCTGAGCTCTGCCTTTCCTCACACCATCCAGTGTGCACAGACACGGTCCCAGTGGTCCTCCTGGGTAGCCAGTCCTCCTCCCACCCTTGTGTACTTCCTGCCCACCACCCTGAGCGCTGGTGCTGCTGCCAGGGCAGAGGTGGAGGATCACCCAGAGCAGCTCCTCCAGGAGCTCCCCAGAGAAAAGCTGTGTCCAGCCCCAGCCTCTGCCCCTGCCCCAGCCTCAGCATGGCAGAGGGGAGCTGCCCTCTCCTGACCCACCCTGGAGGTGCCAGCCCCACCTCAGCTCACTTCTAAAAGACTCCAGCATTGCCCTCAGGGGTGCGGGAGCTGCGTCTCCTAACTGTGCATCATTGTAAGATCCACCCCAGGTGGCTGCCCTCACTTTTTTATCCAGCTGAGATTCTGCATGCAGTGTTAGCTGAGTAGGGGTCCAAATCTGAAGCTCTCCTTACTCCTTTGAATTGGCTGTCAGACAAGCATTGCTGTGCGCATATGGCCACCTCTTGTACCTAAAACTTTCTCCGGGTGCTGCTTGGGTCCTAGTATCCCTTTATAAGGCTTTCTAGTCTGTAGTGTGGAGGCAGAGACAGGAGTCAGGTTATGAGGATGAGGACAGGGACAGGACCGGACTTGAGAGGTGCAGGGCCAGGCACAGGCATGTCCACAGCATAAGCCAGGCAAGGCTCCAGCCTGTGATGCTTCACTGCAGGAACCTTGAATCACTCTCCAGGCCTCCTTCCCTCTGCCTCCTGGCTCCCCACTGCCTCTCCTGGGACCACAGAGCCCTCGTTTCCCCATGTATACCTGGATTTAGTGCTCTGCCTCCTGGTTACTCCACCACAGGCTGTCCCTCATTTAGAGCGACTCCACTCACTGCCCACCCTAGGCACATGCCATACCTGGAGATTCTCCGAGCTTTCCTGGGGGCTCAGATTACCCTCCAAAAGGATGGGCCTCTGTCATCAGCACTATCACCTGTGGGACAGCCTCGGGCAGGAAATCCAGACATCATTCACTAGCTCCTCTGGCACCGGTCACCCAGAGATGAATCCTGGATCCAACCCTCAGTTCCTAACAGGTCACACGTAGACTCTGAGCTTGCCCCACAGATCCCATGGAGTTCACAAGCAGAGCATCAGGTCTTTTTATGGTGTGATTTCTTTGGTCATATTTTTGACTCCGGCTTCTGCAGAAAGGCCAGACTTCAGGCATGGAATGGAGACAATCCCCTTTCATTATGGGAATGTTATTGTGTAGATCAGGTCTGGCATAAATGCACCCAATGCCTGAGCCCACAGCAATGCACAGGGAAGCACAAATCTACCATCACTCCTGTTACAAGAGCACTGAGGCCACATACACACATCAGAGCACAGCAGGACACTGTGGAAATGAGGAGAAAAGCCCTGGAAAGAGAAAGTCTTGCTGCTGTTGGTAGATGTTAGATGTGTCTCCAAGAAATATGCATCTCCCACACAGAGGCTGCAGCCAGAAAATGCCTCCTCTGGCAGTGGGGGAACAGTCCTGAGGAGCAGAGGGCCTGTTCCCACAGCCTGCATCCAGACTCTCCTCCTTTCAGACTCTTGCTTTGCTTTCAGTGCGGTAGTACTGGAGAGGGAAGGGGTCAGCCCATGGTGAAAGCCGGCTGCCATCCCTGCAGGAGAGGGGTGTGAGATCACACCCTGACTGTGGCAAGAGGACCTGAGCTCTCTTAATGGACATGGGACACATGGGACAATGTTACCTGTAGTCGTCTGAGGCTGACTGTGAGCCCCTGAGCTCCCTTGGTGTCAGTGCCAAAAGAGACACTGCAAAGGGAAACTTTCCTCCTTACACTGAAGGCTTCCAAGGAGCTCAGATTAGTGACCTCTGAGGTTCTCCCATCTCTGCTGATGATAGGGGAAGCCTGGCTCTCTGCTTGAAGAGAATCTCTGGATAATATTCAAATGAGATATTCCTGAGGACAAGTGGCTGGTAGCAAAATATTTATTCTTTTAGGAGAATGTAACAGTGAAAAATATGTAAGAAAGAAAGATATGAACAACACGTAACTACATTGCCAAATGCCTTGGGAATGAGGAGCAGCTGCACATGGGACAGCTATTAGCGCTGACCCTGTACTCACTGGATCAATTTCTTTAGTGCATCTTTGAGCTCCTTGTTCCTCAAGCTGTAGATGAGGGGGTTCACTGTTGGAGGCACCACTGAGTACAGAACAGCCACCACCAGATCCAGAGTTGAGGAGGAGAGGGACTGAGGCTTCAGGGCAGCAAATACTACAGTGCTGAAAAACAGGGAGACCACGGCCAGGTGAGGGAGGCACATGGAGAAGGCTTTGTGCTGGCCCTGCTCAGAGGGGATCCTCAGCACAGCAGAGAAGATCTGCACATAGGACAGCACAATGAAAACAAAGCAGCCAAAGATTAAACAGGCAGTAACCACAAGTGCCCAGACCACCCTGAGGTAGGAGTCTGTGCAGGAGAGCTTGAGGATCTGGGGAATCTCACAGAAGAACTGGTCTACTGTGTTCCCTTGGCAGAATGCTACTGAAAATGTATTAGCAGTGTGCAGCACAGCACTGAGAAAGCCACTGGCCCAGGCAGCTGCTGCCATTCTGACACAGGCCTTGCTGCCCATGAGGGTCCCATAGTGCAGGGGTCTGCAGATGGCAACATAGCGGTCATAGGCCATGACAGTGAGAAGGGAATACTCAGCCAAAATGAAAAAGACAATGAAAAAGAGCTGTGCAGCACATCCCGAGTAGGAAATGGACCTGATATCCCACAGAGAATTGGACATAGATTTGGGGACAGCGGTGGAGATGGAGCCAAGGTCGAGGAGGGAGAGGTTGAGGAGGAAGAAGTACATGGGGGTGTGGAGATGGTTGTCACAGGCTACAGCTGTGATGATGAGGCTGTTGCCCAGGAGAGCAGCCAGGTAGATGCCAAGGAAGAGGGAGAAGTGCAAGAGCTGCAGCTCCCGTGTGTCCGTGAATGCCAGGAGAAAGACTTCATTGAGAAAGCTGCTGTTGGACATTTGCTCCTTTTGGGCACGGGGGGAATGTCTGAGGAAGAAGAGACATTGACAAGTTAGGACAGACTGATCTGAGCAAAACTTTCTCAAAACCTCCCCCAAACACACCTACATTACCTTTCCCCATCTCAGTAGCACTGTCATTGAGCCCCATGGCTTGATCTATGGTTTGTGCTGGCTGAGTTTGCCATGAGGAGCAGGGAGCCTCTGTCTGTGGGCTCCACTGCGTACATGGGAACAGAGGGGATTAAGATTTATATTCCCAGTTCCAGTCAGATTTAATCCACTTTTAATGCTGAAGAATTTTTTAGCATCTTCACTCTCCCTCCTAAATAACATAGGTTCATTAATAGTTTTAAGGCTATTTTTCATCTTCTTTAGCTGAACCTGTCACACCTGGGAAGGCTTCTTGGAGATAGAAATCCTCAGCATTGCTGCTGCGCTCAGAGTGACCATCTGTGATTTTGGAGAGGCAAAAGCATTAGCTCTGGCTTTAGTGCAGAGAGACGAGAGCTGGCTGGTTCATCTGGCTTGTTCCTGGACGCCCAATTGTCCCACCTCAGAGGTGGAGGACAAATGAACTCGTGTTACCCAAAAAAGAAATGACACCACGGAGAGCAGGGGAATCCACTTCCAAAGCGTCCATCAGCACTCTTTCGGAGGGTATGAGAGGAAGGTCTCTCCTCTTCTAGCCAGCAATACGTCAGGCTCCTTCCAGCTGCCCACATCCAGCCACCCAGCAGCATTTCCATGTTCTCAGTATCTAGGTGCTTCTCCCTGGGGCACCTACGTTACACCCAGTTGCAAAGGGAGAGCTGTGCCCTTCTGGAGGGCAGCTTGCAGCCCAGCCAGACACCCCAGGGAAATAGCTGAATGTCCTAAGGATGGGGTGTCCTGATGAGAGAGTTGGCTTATTTCCTGCCCCACACACACTCCCACTGCATTGCCCAGAGCCCCACTGGTTAGAGGGGCATTTGGGCACTTCCCTGTCAAGGACACAGCTGCATGGCTGGACCCACAGAGTCAGTGTCTGAACTGCATCAGAAATCCCCTGTGCTCAGAGAGCCCAAGGGGAAGGACAAGGGCAGCATGGGCAGGTGGGAAACATGGAGCAATGCCATGATATTTGTGCCAAGGGAGGCAGGGACAGGGAGGGACAGAGGGGCTCTCAGGAGAGTCTCCTCTTCTGGATATCTGGCTGCAGAGGAAATGACTCATGCCCTGGACCCCATAGCCTTGAGGCAAGAGGGCTGTATTGGGTGGGAGAGGAGAGGACACATTGGAGTTGGTAGTTTCCTCTCACACTCTGACCAGGACTCCGCTGCTTGGAGCCATCCCTATGGGATTGTTTCTCCGTCCCATGTCTCTCCCCTGCCACTGCTCACAGACTCCATCCCACATGCTGAGCATTCAGCTCTGCTGTGCAGAAACCTCCTGGGGGCAGGACATTGCTCACAGACAAGTGCTTTTTTGCAGAGGCTAAGGATCGGTGAGACAAACCTAGCTGAGCTGGAGAAGTGATGCTGGTCTCTTGGCTTCAGAGTGGGCGAAGGTATTTGCTGAGTCCCTCCCAGAACTGCTTCCCTCTCCATCTCACTGTCCTGGAGCCTGATTCACCTGTCTAAACCTGACAGATCCAATCCCATTTCACCCACTCAAACAGAAAATAACTGAAAGCACCAACTCATGAAAGCACCTTCTCTTTCAGCTCTCCCCTGCCTTGGCATTCCTGGTGAAAAGTCACCTCCGGATATGTCCCCCAGCCCTGACCCATGCAGTAGCCTCTCCATGGGAGAAAGTAACTGCCCTGCCGGGACTCGCTGCTTCTACCCAGAGCTTCTCCCTGCAGCATCATGGGGAACTTCCCGGGCAGGCTGAGTGCTGACCCTCGCAGGCAGCAGAGTCGCTGCCCCAGGCACACAGCTGCCTGGAGCACAGGGACACTGCTCTGAAGGACAGGTCGTGCAAACCTAGGTGCACCCCGAGGATTCACACCCCTGTTGCCATCCTTGGAAGAAAGCAGCAGGATACCCTGTACCTGGGAAGGTGCGTCAGGGAATCCCTGCTCTGAAGTATCTCCCTGTCCTCCACAGTGGAGAAGTTGGAAGAGCAATTTGTAAAGAAACAATCGTGGTATGGGATGTGCTTAGAAGACCCTTCCAGGAACCACAGTAGCATTGCCCCATAACCAGAGACTTACTGTGTCAAGGGCTGTGAAGATCGCTCCCACAGTGAGGTCTCTTCTGTCCTCCCACTCACTCCACACTGCCCTTCACTGCTCTCTGACTCATCTCAGGTCAGCAGCAGCAGGCAGTGCCTGGAGCCCTGCTGCTCTTTGCAGAGGAGCTGCCTCTGCACACAGCTGTCTCTGGGCAGTGCTGCCAGGTTGCCAATAGCTCCCTCCATCCCTGAAGACTGGCCCCACTCTGGAGCAGGGGCCCAGCTGAAGACATGTTTTTTTCTGTCCCCTGTGTTCCCTCCTCCTGGGAAATGTTCTCTTAAGTAGATTAAAATAATCACCTATTGTCCTTCATTAAAGAGTGCAGAGATTCAAACATTGCCTTTTATTTCATCAGAGCTTGGCTATCGCTGACAGGTGGAAATGTCCCACTCTGGAAGCCTAGATTTGCAGGCTCTTAACTAGGCAGGACACCCAGATAGGGACAAGAATGGGGTTAATTGGCACATGGTTCAGACGTTGGTTCAGATGAGTCAATTTGGGCATCACATGCTGGTTTAGAAGCCCCTGGGCTGGAGTAGAATTCAGATCCCTCCTGAGAACTCCACAAACACACAGGAGCAGGATTCTCCCTGGCAAAAGTGAAGTGAGCAGAGCACAGAGGTCTGCAAGGGAGCTCCCTCTCTAAGCTCTCATTCTAATCACTGGAGATTGAGGGTGAGAACCAGGTGCTCACACACAAACACCTGGTGACAGTTGAAGGGCCAGAGTTGGTCCGAGGCATGTGCCACTGCCTGCTTGCTCTGCTGGAGTGCCCTAAGGCACTTGCTTTTCCTGCATGTACCAAACAAATGAATTCCAACAGTGCCTTTAGGGAAAGCCCATCCCCTCTGTGGTAGGCGAAACGGGGCGCTGCAGAAGATCACGGGATGTGACGTCCCGACGAGGCAGGGCTAAGACAGGAAAAGACAGTGCGAGCGCTTATATAAAGAATTGTAACGACGCAATAAACGCCATTTGCCGCATCCTCCCTAGGGAGTCAGTGTGGTGTGGCCCAGGGGCGGGCGGGGTTGCGGGCTCCTGACCTCACCCTAACTCTGGGTATTGTTGCGACGGCAACAAAGTGGTGACCCCGACGTGATAGGGTGAGGGTGGTCGCCGGGGCGACGGGGGTGGCGCCAGACGATGGAAGCGGTGATTAAGGTAATTCAAAGGTGCGCGAAGGAATGGGGAACTTCTGTGAAGTCGAGCGCAATTTCGGCGTGTGTTGAATGCCTAATCCAGGAGGGTGCTGTGCAGCGCCCTGCTGACATTCTTATCTCATCAAATTGGCCTCGGTGCTCCGAGGTGTTAGCAGAGCGGACTATGTCCGGCCACTTGGGAAAAGACCTTAAGGCTTGGGGTGTTGTGCTTACCCTGCTTCGCTGAGCGCAGGAGGAGCAGGAGGCTTGGCAGGCAGCACGGGGCTTGCTGTATGACTCGCAGCCGCAGGGCACCCAAACGGGGGACCCTTCGAACTCGCCGGGGGTATCCAAATTGGTGACGCGAGCGGCTGACACCTCCGATGAGGACCATTTGTCCCCATTGGAGCCGCAAGTTCTGCCGGTGCAGCCCGTGTCGGCTGCAGCGCTGCAAACACATAATCCTACACCTCCTGGTTATCCTTGGGAGGAGTTGCGAGCCGCCCATTACACTCTGGGCGAGGGAGGATTGCCTCCTGTCCGGGAAGAGCCTGAGAGTGAGGCAGACTCCTCGCGTCCATCGGCCCCCATCGACAGGCGTCCGGTGGTGCCTGCTGACGACTGGTTGCCGGGATGCTTGATTAAATCTAATTGGGGAGCCGAGGGAGCACCGGGGGGAGAGAGGAGCAGGACAGAAGCTGATGCAGACATGCAGAAATTAACGGAGCAGTTGCGGTGTATGCGCGGTCCATCAGCGGCTGCGCACTCGTCTGAGCGACAAGATGTGGGCACAACGAGGGCGGGGGGTGAAGGAGAATGGAAAGAACAACAGGACGTGGGGAGAGGTGGTAGTCAAGACAACCCAGACAGTCAAGGCCACTCAGAACTTAGCTCAGACTTGCGCAAGGTGCTCGAGGTGCTGCAACGATTGGAGGAAGAAGTTGGGAGGCAGAAACGTATAGTGCAGCAAGGGGGTGGGAAGCGAAGCAGTGACACAATCCAGCTGCCCAATTGGGACCTTGTTGCTAAAGATGTGTTGCTATCTAGCTTGGCCGTCCGCCCGGGAGCAGCGGTACAGATGTTCCCTGTGACTGTAACCGCAGCGGGGACGGAGTGGCGGCCTTGGGATGCTAAAGTGATTACACAATTGATTAAAACAAAGGCAGAACACGGCCTGAATCACCCGCTCACGCAGGCAATGCTTGATAACCTGTTGGGTGCAGGTCCGGCCACCCCGGCGGACTGTCGCCAATTAGCACAGATGATTTTAACACCAAATGAGAATGTCCTGTGGAAAGAGCAGTGGGCGAGTAGGCTACATCAAACGTTGATACAGGCGACGCAAGATCTGCAGAGCCCCCTCAGGCACTCCACTTTGGGGCGCTTGAAAGGGTCTGATGCAGGGCTAACCGCCCAACAGCAAGCGGCCGGTCTACGGACTGCAGAATTGAATGCCACAGCGCGGGCAGCCCGTGAAGCGTTCAATGATCTGCAGCGTTATGTGAAACCCCCCGAACCATGGACACAGGTGAAGCAAGGATTAACGGAAAATTTTGCCGATTTTTGCAACCGTTTGCAGGCCTCCCTAGAATTGGCAGCAACCTTGCCGGGGGAGGCCAAGAACGCAATTATGCTGGAGTGTATTCATCAGCAGGGCAATGAGCAGACTAAGAGCGCACTGCTCACGGCGCCAAAAGGAGCGTTGATAGGGGCAACCATAAAGCATGTCTTGGAGCATGCCCAGAATGTGCCGTCCAGAGTAACTTTTCCTCGCAAATGCATAGTGCATTTGTGCCCCACTCTAGTGTGCTAGTGGCCATGATAACGAAGATGCGGACGGCCGCTCTGCGTATGTTTGGTACCGAACCCTCCACTCTCTGGCTCCCATATAAAACCCAGTGCTGGGAGGGGCAATTATGCAACCAGGAAAAAATAGTGCTAGCTTTAGAGGGATACCCTGGGAAGATACGATGTGGGCCAACGCTCCAAGGTTGGACTCACTTGCGCATTATTCACCCATCCGCGTCAGTCTGGGTACTGACGCGACCTCAACCAGGCCTGACAGTCTTTACAGACGCCTCGTCACAAATGGGCCGAGCGGTAGTAGTATGGCAAGACAAGGGTGAATGGCAGTCTGTTTCTGCCCAGGATACCGCTCAATCAGTACAATTTTTGGAGGCAAAAGCCGTGTGCCTGGCTCTCAACTTACCGTATGAGGGCCATGTAAACATTGTCACAGATTCTATGTTTGTCTTTAAGCGCCTGGCCTCCATGGCCACGCCCGGCTGGGCGGGCACGGATATTGCCTGTATGCTTGAGCGCCATCTACAGGATCGCGGAAGTACTGTGTCCATATTACATGTAAAGAGCCATTCCAATGTCCCTGGATACTACCAAAGGGGTAACGCAGTGGCAGACCAAGCCGCGACGCAGGTGTACACCCTTCAGGACGCCCGCGCACTCCATGACCACTTTCACATAGGTGCACGTGGACTAGCCAAATCGTGCAACATTTCTATCTCGGACGCCAGAGCAGTGGTAGCCACCTGCCCATACTGTCAACATAGCCCTTTGCGGGGGGCAGGAGTTAACCCTCGAGGTCTAGAGCCTAACCAGATCTGGCAGACTGACTTTACCTGGTATGCGCCCTTTCAACCGCAAGCGTGGCTTGCCGTCACCATTGATATGGCCAGCACATACCTTGTGGCTACCTGTCACCGTAAAGCAACCGCCAAAGCCGCACAATCTCATTGGGAAACAACAATCGCTGTCTTGGGACTTCCTGAGGTCATCAAAACAGACAATGGAGCTGCATTTGTTGCTCATAGTACCCGGGAGTGTGCCAACAAATGGGGCATCCAATTAAAACAGGGAATTCCATAAAACAGCCAAGGTCAGGCCGTAGTTGAACGTACCCATCAAGTTCTGAAGCAACGCTTACGGGCGCTTGGGGAGGGGGACGGATTGGGCATAGGTGGGAAACGTGTCCCCTTACCCCTCCAGGCCAACCTTTTAGCTCGCGCACTATTTGGCCTGAATCATTTTGTGCGCGGGGAAAATCGAAATGCTCCGGTCGACAAACATTGGGCCAAAGCAGCGGTGGAAGACGGCCCTCCAGTCAGGGTTCGAGATCCTGAGTCAGGGGTCTGGGAGGATGGTTGGACCTTTATAACAGGAGGAAGAGGATACGCGGCGATCCGCAAGGGAGAGGCAATACGCTGGGTACCAGCGCGGTGGATACGTCCTGATGTCCATCAATAATACTCACCTTAGTTCTCAAGTGTCTTTTGCAGGTTCTGTAAGGAGGAAATACGTTCTTGTGACCGGCTGATATCATGAGAGCAGCGTCGCGGGAAAGAGAATGATGCCGAGTTCACAAGGATTGGGAGTTGCTATGCACGCTTAGCTTTGCTTTAGGGCTTTCACACTGGCTTGAGAATTACAAGGCTGCAGCCTGCTTACAGCACTGGCATCCCTGGCTTTGCCGCATGTGTACGCAGCTTGCGGCGTACAATTAATGAGTTACGGCGTCCTCACTCTGGGTATCAACGTCTCCTGATGATTCAAGAAACAACGACTGTATTGTAGCATGGAGAGGGGGACTTGTGGTAGGCGAAACGGGGCGCTGCGGAAGATCACGGGATGTGACGTCCCGACGAGGCAGGGCTAAGACAGGAAAAGACAGTGCGAGCGCGTATATAAAGAATTGTAACAACGCAATAAACGCCATTTGCCGCATCCTCCCTAGGGAGTCAGTGTGGTGTGGCCCAGGGGCGGGCGGGGTTGCGGGCTCCTGACCTCACCCTAACTCTGGGTATTGTTGCGACGGCAACACCCCTCTACACCCAAGTGTGCTGCACAACTGGGAGGCACATCACACCAAGGTCTCTGCTCTAGCCTCAGTACTTTCAAATGCCTCCAGCTCTCCTCCTCCTGAACCTCTTCTCACTCTATGAAGTAATACGGACAGGGACTGCACTAAAGATCACAGAATCACAGAATCATAGAATGGTTGAGGTTGAAAGAGACCTCTGGAGATCATCTAGTCCAACCCTCCCACCCCTGCTTAAGCAGGGTCACCTAGAACACATTCAGACAAGATCACCTTCATGTGGGTTTTGAATCTCTCTAGAGAAGGAGACTCCACAGCCTCTCTGGGCAACCTGTTCCAGTGCTCTGCCACTCTCACAGGGAAGAAGTTCTTCATTATATTCAGGTGGAACTTAGGTTGTGCCGGTTGCCTCTTGTCCTGCCGTTTGGCACTGCTGAAAGAGTCTGGCCCCATCCTCTTGACACCCTCCCTTCAGGTATTTGTAGACACTGATAAGATCCCCTCTCAGGCTTCTCTTCTCCACAATAAACAGGCCCAGTTCCTGCAGCCTTTCCTCATAGGACAGATGCTCCAGCCCTCTGATCATCTTCGTACCCCTACGCTGGGCTCTCTCCAGTAGCTCCATGTCTCCCTTGTACTGGGGAGCCCAGAACTGGATGCAGTACTCGAGATGAGGCCTAACTAGGGCTGAGTAGAAGGGCAGGATCACCTCCCTCGACCTGCTGGCAACACTCTTCCCAATACACCCCAGGGGACAACTGGCCTTCCTGGTCACCAGAGCACATTGCTGGCTCATGGTCAACATGTTGTCCACCAGGACTCCCAGGTCCTTCTCTGCAGAGCTGCTTTCCAGCAGGTCAGCCCCCACCCAGCCTGTACTGGTGCCTAGGGTTATTTTCCTCCCTAGGTGCAGGACCCTGTACTTGCCTTGCTGAACCTCAGGAGGTTTCTCTCCGCTCAACTCTCCAGCCTGTATAGGTCTCTCTGAAGGGCAGCACAGCCCTCACGTGTATCCTGCCAGCTTGGTATCATCAGCACACTTGTTGAAGAGGCACTCTGTCCGCTCATCCAGGTCACTGATGAATGAGTTGAACCAGACAGGACCCAGTACTGAGCCCTGGGGAACTCCACGAGCCACAGGCCTCCAACTAGACTCTGTGCCACTTGTGACAACCCTCTGCGCTCTGGCTTTCAGCCACTTTTCAATCCATTTCACTGTCCACTCATCTAGCCATCTTATGTTATGAGAGACAGTGTCAAAAGCCATGCTGAAGCCAAGGTAAACAACGTCCACTACTCTCTGCTCATCTCCCCAGCCAGTCATTCCATCACAGAAGGCTCTCAGACTGGTTAAGCAGGCTTTCCTCTTGGTGAATCCATGCTGGCTACTCCTGATAACCTTCTTTTCCTCCACATGTTTGGAGATGACATCCAGAATGAGCTGCTCCATCCCCTTTCCAGGGATGGAGGTGAAGCTGACCAGTCTGTAGTTACATGGGTCCTCCCTCTTGCCCTCTTTGAAGACAAGAGCGCCATTGGCTTTCTTCCAGTCCTCAGGCACAAGCTATCAAAGAATACCTTGTGAAATGCCCAGGCTATCACAGAACTGCCATATTTTGAAGCACCCTGAGGAAGTCTGTGGATCAGAGACCCTGATACTTATGGGGGGACTTTAGTCTCCCTGATTTTCAGTGAGTGCCAATGCAGCAGGGGTCAAACAATCCAGGAGGATTCTGGAGGGTATGCAGCACAATTTCCTAGCACAGTTAAGCCAGATGTATCAACAAGGCTGATGCTTTCCTGGACTTGGCATCTGAAAACACAGAAGTATTGATCAGAGGTGACCTAATGAGCATCAGCCTTGCCTGCAGTGCTCTCAGGTAATGAAGGTCCAGATCCAGAGTGGAGTGAGAAGGAAGAGTGGCAGAGTCCAGACTCTGGATGTTAAAAGAACAGACTTGGCCTACTACAGGGACTGGTAGGGGTGTCTTATGGGAGGCAGCTCTGAAGGGCAGAGGAGCTCAGGAAAGCCGGCAGGTCTGAAAGAACACCATCCTCTGAGCTCAAAAAAGGCCATACTGATACCCAGGAGAACAAGTAGACACCTCAGAAGAGAGGCAGCTGAACAGGAAACTCACAGCTGAACAAGAATTGAAAAATGTGGCACACAGGAATGGGAAGCAGGGAGAGGCTGCAAAGGAGGAATTTAGAAATATTGTCCAGGGAAGTCAGGAAGCAGATAGAAAAGCTAATGTTGCTCTAGGACAGACACTTGCAAGGGATGTCAAAGTCACAAAGATGAACTCCTACTGCTTGATCAGAAGTGAAGGAATAACAAGGGAAATGTTGGCTCTTGGCTGAATGGGTCAGGGAATCTGGTTACAGCAGATGCAGATAGGTCTGGGGAACTCCAGGCCTTTGCTTCAGTCTCCACCAACAAGGTCTGCCAGGCCACGGTGCCTGGAGTCAGGACTCCTGAGGAGAAAAAGAACCAGCAGTGCCTAAAGCTTGACTCAGAAATTACTTGAAAGACCAGAAATGTATGGGACTGGATGGGCTGTGTCTGAGGATGCTGAGAGCTGGCACTATCTTGCAAGGCCTCTCTTTATCTTCTTTAAGGGGTTATGGAGATAGGGGAGGTGCCAATGACTTCAGAAAGGCAAGGTCATATTTAAAAAAGGCCGTAAGGATACCTGGGGAACTACAGACTGTTCAGCTTCTCTTTGATGAAGAGAATGTCCTGGAACAATGTCATGTTCTCTCTGACCACATTTCTGGGTAAACGAAGGAGAAAGGGGGGAAAGGGAACAGTCTGCATGGCTTTCCCGAGCATAAATCATGCTTCACCAGCCTGATGGCCTTCTATGTTAACAGAATTGTATTTGTGCATGAAGAGAGAACACTGAATGCCAGTTTCCTTGAATTTAGGAAGGCTTTTGACATTTTATCCCCTAGTATACTACCGTACAAGTTAGGACTTTATGGTCTGAATGGGTGGATAAACAAATGGTCAAAGAACTGGTCGCATGACTGGTCTCAGAGGGCAGTGGTGAAGGGGTAGTATTTCCTTCCGGGAGAGACCTGTCCTGTTTAAAACCTTTATGAATGGCCTGGAAGGAGCAACTTTCATCACATTCATAGGTGACTCCAAACTGGGTGAGGGGCACCAGTCTTATGCTGGAGGCCTGCCACTGAGAGGGCCCAGGACAGGCAGGAGGAATGGGCTGTCAGGAATCTCATGAAACCCAGCAGGAGAAATGCCAGGTCCTTGTACCTGGGCCACACCAACACCCTGCACAGATACAGGCTGGAGACTGAGTAGACATGGAGCAGATCTTTGAAAAAGGACACGAGAATTCTGGCAGAGAGAAGGCAAAATATGAATCAGTCATGTGGCCAGGCAGGAAAGAAGACCAACAGTATCCTGGGCTGTACAAACAGGAGTGCCTCCAGCAGGTCAATGGAGGTGATTATCCCTTTCTGCTCGGTACTTGTTATACAATTTGTACAATACTGTGCCCAGTTTTTGGCCCCCAATACGAGGTCCTTGTATGAGGATGACATCAAGAAGATGCAGCCATGCTTTTCATTATGGTGACAACCTGAAGGTTGAGAGACAACAGCTGTATGTTGAAGCCCAAGAGGAACAGACTAGAGGGATGGAAAAGTTTTTCCCCTGACAGGATGGTCAAGCATTGGCATGTGTGGCCGAGAGGAGTTCTGCTGTCTCCATCTCTGCAGGCTTTCAAGACTGGATCAAGTGCTCGGCAACCTCCTCTGAACCCACAGCTGAGGTGCTTACCTGAGGTGAGCACAACGTTGGGTTAGAGGTTTCCTGAGGTCCTGTGCAGCTTAAAAGAATCCCTTCCACCAAGGGTCTTCTTTAGTCAGTGTTAAGGAGAGCACTCAGCTCTCCTTGACCATAGAAGTAACTCAGAGAGAAGCAGGCTCAGATCAACTAGCTTTGTGGTCCTGCTCCAGTCGGGGATGTTCTGACAGAAGGCTACTTGGCAAGTATTCAGGCCTCCCTGAACTGCCCTGATCTCTCCTTTCCTTCACTTTTTTTCCCTGTTTTTCTCTCCTACCATCCTCATACTTTCCCATACAAACACCTCTTTTAGCCCTTCTTTCCCTTTAGGCCCTGACTGTGCTTGCTTAGTACCTTCATTTCCCGTTTCAGAGATTATTGCTCTTGTAATTCCTACTTTGGTAAGGAGGTCCCTTAAACTAGTACCTCCTTTTATCACTTGTACCATCCTGCAATTGCTTGCGCTCTTGGGTTGTTAGAGGCACCCCATCTCATGCACTTTGCGTGAGCACATGCACACTAAGCTGACACAAAGGAGCTTCAGGCAGAGGGATGCGAGAAACTTGGGGATTCTGCCAACAGAAACCTTATGAAGTTCTGTAAGGAGAAGAGCAAGTCGTGCACCTGGGGAAGAGGAATCCCATGCATCAGAACACCTTGGGACCTTGTTGTCCCAAAATCTGGGTTCTGTTACCCGGTGTGCAAGCAACCAGTAGACACACAGGGTCGAGATACTTGTTTCTTTCATTTCTGCACAGAGATGGGTGCTCGGTGGTAAATCCACAAAGCTAGCACACCTTCTCCCCCTCTCATTCTTCATTTATACACACGTTTCAGGGAGTACTTTATACAAATCTTTCTATTGGTTACAATTTCACTACCTCAGGTAATCATCCAGCGCTTGCACTTTCACATTCTTGTTAATTAGCATAGGAAGCGAAGAAGAGGCGGTAACATCATTATCATGTCATTTCCATCTCATTATTCATTTAGGGGTGTGAAATTTAATATGTTAATAAGCCTTAATGAACCTAAGGTCACTTCTGGGTTATTCTGCTGTTTTTGTCTTACCTACCCCTCGCAATCTTCAAAGCACTGTGGTTTCATCAAGGTTATTTAGCCAGAGCTGGTTATCATTTGCAGTACTGTTTTCTCTCCCCCTTGTCCTTGAGTCTTGTTAACTATTTGAAAGGTTTTTTTCTCACAGTATTTCTCTAACACCACCTGCTGTTACTGCAAATTCACTCCAAGGTCAACAGCACAGACACAAAGGACTTTGGCCCCTTCTCTGCTGGAGCCCACCTGCCCCCTCTCACAACTGGTTGATTTTGCCTGTCTTCACAGCATTTCCTGATTCTCTCTGCAGTCAACTCTGAGGATTTCTTCCGCTACTCAAGACCTGTGGCAACAGTTTGGGAGCTGATGAGTCAGCAGGTGTCACAGCTTGCAGGCAAGAGTGGGCCTCCTGGATAGCACAGCCCCGATCCCAGCAGCATGCACTGGTGCCTCCCACCAGTGGGGAACCTCTGGGGCGCCTACGGCTTGAGGCACCACACTGCAGGGCTGTGACGGAATGGAGTGATGAGAGATGAGATGGCACTGCAGAAACTCTCACTGCTGGTAGAACAGTGGGGAACTGAGTGATGGAAAGGAAACCAAGGCAGTTGTAGGCAAGACTGAATCCTGACTGGATCAACAGATGATTGGGCTTGCAATTGGTTTAAGCTGTGACTTCTGGGGAGAACAACAGTGTGAATTATGAAGATTAATGCCACCCCCCAAGGTGTGGACCCTGCTCTGGGCAGTGGGACTTCCCCCAAGATTCTACCCAGTGAGAAGTGGATGCCTGCACCGCTATTCCCCCGTGACTGATGGGGCATCATCAGCCGGCTGGGAACCGGAAATTTGTCCTTTGGCTTCTAATGGGTCTGCAGTCATGTATGTGGGATGCTTCACTTATATTTCTTTATTAATCATGGACTACTGCGGCAGCAAGGTACTCCCCAATTAAGGGAGGGCCCTGTGGCAGCTTACAGGGAGTTTGTACAGGATGCCTTTATCCAGAGAATGTTATTAAAAAAAAAAAAATAACAACACCTACCATTTCATTAG
This sequence comes from Rhea pennata, assembly GCF_028389875.1. Taxonomy (NCBI): domain Eukaryota; kingdom Metazoa; phylum Chordata; class Aves; order Rheiformes; family Rheidae; genus Rhea; species Rhea pennata. Next base: position 3,312,606 of record NW_026907679.1, read on the forward strand.
TCAGGGACAAGAGTACATACTACTCTTACCAACTTCCCTACTTTGGTTGCTGTAAACTATGTCTTTATTTTAAAATGTTCTCTCTGCCAAGGACCTAACATCTGTGTCTTCTTAAGAAACACCTGTTGCAGGACATGAGTTCCACCAAGGACATGCATTTTGCTCTACTAACTCATCACAAAGGTATAACCCTAGACATCCCCTTGTGCATAAAGCCTGCAGAGAGAACAGAAGTTTCACTGTTCCTACCACCCCCAATCCCGTGGGGCTGCAGCAAGGAGAAACTCCAACGGGAGAACCAAACTGGCAAAGAGCTGGGCAGAGACGGGCCTGAAATGGCCCGATGCATTACCTCTACCCAGGAGAACGGATACTACTTGGGAACAACTATAGAACTATAGGAATTAACTAACCCCCCAGAGCTTTACCTTCTCTGGAGCGCTTTGTGCCTTATTTATCATATTCCTCACTTGATGGAAGCCTAAATGCTAAGCTCTTCAGAATGCTCCGACTGTTTTGTTTTTTGGTTTTTGTTTTGAGTATTGACCTTAGTAATTGTGTAGGTGTTGGTTCAGTTTGACTCAGGTTGTGCAAACATTGTTGTGGGAAAGGAGAGAACGAGGCAGAATACAAGCAGGGGGGCGAAGAATGATGCTGAGTATATTAAAGGAAGGAGGAAAGGAAGAAGTGCTTGGACTAGCAGTGTCAGAATTTAATTCCTGGAGAAGAATCCTCCCTTTGCAGTGCTGGCAGCTTCAGCAGGTACCTGGAGCTACCGACCTCTGGCTTTGCTTGGTTCAGGTGCGGAAAATGTGGGGCTGTCTTCAGCCACAAATCTCCCAGGGGGCCTTTTCCAGTGAACCAGCACTCCTAAAGGAGGGGGGAAAAAGGCACAGTGAGAGTTGAGAAGAGCACGTGACCTCCAGAGCCATGACTTCTGCCTGGGAAGGCAACTAAGGCCTCTCTGAGCAGCTTGTTCCATCCATCAGCCAATGAGCCATGCTGCCAAAACCCCTCAGCGAGCAGAAGGAGAGGCAAGGCCAATTCAGACTCAGCACACGTTGACCCTGGCCTCCCAGAGCTGCCTTAAGGAGCAGGGAAAGATTCCACTTCACCACTCCTCTGCCAAGCAGAGATGCTGCAAAGGAGCAGCTGCAGGGCATACTGCTTCCTCACGTACCAGTCCAGCCCCACTTGGCAGAGAGGGATCACAGCTGTCTCTACCTTCCTCTTGAGCAGGGCTAAGAGCACCGACCAGCTCACACAGGACTCTGAGCACATGCCCCTGAAGCTCTCGGGGGGCTCTCTCTGGGGCTACCTGCCATAGTACAGTGCGGCCCACCTTCTGCTACAGCAGGCTCAACTTCTGCCCAGGAAGCAACTCAAAGGCACAGGTAAGCAACTTACAGTGCTCATCTCCAGCCAAGTCTTCTCCAGCAGGTTGCCATGGTCTTCACAGGCTTGGAGGCCCTGGTTGAGGCACAGCAGGCTCTGCTCTTCATTCCCCAGCATCAGGAAAATGTAGGCTTTCAGGTGGTAGACTCTGGGGTGGAAGATGGGGCTTGTGGAGCACCGAGAGAAAACCTCTTCGGCAAGCTGCCGAGAAAACAACAGAGAGGTACATCAGGAGAAGTCAGAGAGCCCAGCGATGGCTTGGCACAGAGAAGGGTGCCAAATCCCCAAAGAGAAAAACCAGCCACAAAGAAAGGAGGAGTGCACAGCTAGCAAGGCTGAGGTACCACACAAGTCTCTCCTGAGCCCTAACACCTCCTATGGAGCAGGCATTTCAGCAGGGCTCACTAGCTCATGGCTGAGCAAGGCTCTTCTCTCCCGTTAGGGCCAAACAGTCCCGCAAGGGAATTCTCACACACCCAGGAAGACCGCCTTCACCTGACTGCCTTCTCGTCCCCCTCTTGCTGACACCTCTGTTACAGGAGTCTTTAGCCATGTTGCTCCCTAAGGTGCTACCCTCTGGCACTACCCTGACTCCATCCTGTCGTGGCTGCTTCTACCTGCACAGGTCAACCCACTGCTGCTAGCAACACAGCTTTCCCCAGAGGGCCCTTGCAGCATGCCCCTCCCCTTCCTCCGCATCCCTCACCCTTAGAGCCCTGCGGCAGCTCTCACGGGCCCTCCACGAGCCATGCTCCATGTCCTTTTTCAGCACCAGGCTATGGCACTCCAGGAGCCGGCTGCACGCTTGGCTGGCCACAAGGCAGGCGCCAGTGCTCTTCAGCAGCCTCCTGGCCTTTTCAAAGCGCTTCTGGAAGTTGTCCCACTGCCCAAGCCTTGCAAACCTACATTGTCCAGAGGAAAAAAGGAAACAGAGACAAACACACACTCAGGCACATTTTGTAGAGATGAGCAAGTAACCAAGAGGTCTCCTAGGCTATAGGCTCCAGCCCCAACCTGGCTTCCAGAGGCAATGTATCCTCTAGGACAAGGAAGCTACTGGAACCCAGTCCCTTGCAGGCACCCAGGAGACACAAGCTGTGCTAGGCAGGAGACTGGGACAATGGCTGCCTTCTCCCACAAACACAGCATTGCTCCAGGCTCTCATGCCCTCCCCGAGCCAAGCTCTTGCACTTAGGCACCATTCAGCCTGCATCGCTTTCCTGCGCTGAGAGAGAGCCACACCAGTCCGTCCCCAACATTCAAGGGGAAAAGGAAGGCTGTGGCTGAATGCCGCCAAGGCATCCTTCCCTGGCAGGGCTCCACAGCAGCACAACCTGGGGCTCCTTGCCACCTTGCTCATCCTGCGTGGCCCCCTGGCCCCTTTCACCACCGTGCTCCAGAAGCAGCCGCCTTGGTGGACATGGGATGGGGGCATGTGATGAATGCAGAGCTCCCCCTTTCCCGGCCACAACCACTGCCTGGGCCTCTCCCCACTCAAAGCAAGTCTCCAACTTACCAAAGAGCCAGGGACGAATACAGTCCAAGCAGGATGCTGCTCTGCGCCTGGAGAAGGCAGTTGGCTTCGTTCTGCTCCACGAACCTCCTGCACTCTTCAAAGGACTTATACTGCCACCCTGCAATACAAATGTCTCTCAGAGAAGCAGCGAAGCAGCACCTCCCTCCCTGGCCTCACCGTGCCTCAGGCATTCAGAGCAGCAGAAAGCTCCAGCACAGCTGGCAAAGTTCTTGGCAGGCAAAGCACTCACAGAGCAACAAACCTCACAGGAAGCAGGCAAGGGCTGCCCTTCTACCCTAGCTCCTCAGGGCTGCTCAAGTGCACGGAACTGCCCTTGAACGCAAGGGCAGAGAACATCAGGAGGGAAACAAGAGAACTCCCAGCTCCCCTGACACCATGTCTTGCCCTTGAGAAATCTGCAGCTTTCTAGCACTGCACAAAGGCACGCTGCCACTGAGCAGCAATGACAGCGATGCCACAGCACAGGCTCTTAGGTGCCTCCTGCTCAGGCACATGCCAGCGCTGCTAGCCCTGCTTCCTGGGGAGCCAGAGCAGAGTGAGGTAGAGAAGAGCTTTCAGAAGGGGCAATCTCAAAAAACAGCTAGGAAAGAGCATAACTAAAAGCACTGTCAAATTACTCTTGGCTCCCATGTTAGAAACGCAAAAGGGAAAAAAATTAACGAGGATGCAAGCGAAGAGAGAAATGCGCACAGCGGAAAGCTCTGTGGAGGAAATATAAGGATTGCTGGAGGCTCTGGGGTCATTGTTCTCTCAGGAGAAAAACTGCTTTGGCCAGCACAACTGTTTCCGTGTTTCCAGAGGACAGGGAAACCTGGCAGAACTCTTGTATTGTCTACTCTAGTCTCTGGAAGTCTTGTACTGACGGTGCACTTCTGCTTGTGCTGGGAGGGCTCTGCCTGTTTATACCTTGCACAAAGCCCCCAGCTCTGGCCCACAGCTCCAGGGGGGCAGCCTTGCCTGCCCAGCAAACAGGCTCTCGGGGGCCCTCCTCACTGAGCACTTACCAGCATCAAGCAAGAGGTCTAAGCAGCAGCAGAAGAAGCATGCCTGCCCAACGATCTCATCTGCTCCAGACACCTGCTCCTCTAGCCTGCGCAGCACTGCCTCACATTCCGGGTACCTGGGGAGGAACACAACGAGCCTCCAGGGAGCCTCTCCACGGGCTGGGAGCCCAGGCAGCACCTCCAGACACTTCCCATTCCCCTTCCCAGCACCTCTCTCTCCCTCGTTTTCCCTTCTTTGCTCTTCCTCCCAACTCCGTCCCACTTTCTCCACCAGGCCTGTTCTCACCCAAAGGTCCCTGACCCCTGACACTGCGCAACCCCCACTCTCTCCAGCACCGGGATTACCTCATCTGGAGAAAGAGTGCCGTGAAGAGGGTCCTGAGAACCACGCAGCCCAGGTCAGGCTTCTGCAGCTCCATGCAGAGCCTCTCAGCACGATAGCCTGGGAAGAGAACAAGCAGACTTGCACCGGCTCTCTCGGCAGAGATGCCCTCTTGCAGGCGGTGGGGGCAGTACCTACCTACGTCGACGGACAGAGGCAGATTTCCCAGGCTGAGGGTCAGATGGGACAGGGCCTGGGCAAAGCTGGCTGTGTTTAATACCCCTCCTCCAAAGAGCTGCACCTCAGCGCTAAGCTGCATGGCCGCCTGCCCGTATTGCAGCCACTCTTCCCGGCAGCCCAGGTTCTGGCAGCACAGCGCATATTCCAGGTAGGACAAGAGGACCTAGAAGGGTCCAAACACGACAATGCACACGACTCTGTCTCTCCAGGGCAATTCCCTGGCCTGGAGGGGACAGGCCACAACCCAGCTGCCAGCTTCTCTCTTCCACTCTCACAGCGCGCACCCATACGACCAACTCTTCTTCCTACTGCCACTGCTAACTGCAGCCGTGCCAAGACAGGGGCCCCTGGCTTTGCACACCAGCATTATCAAGAGCCACGAGGAAACTACAGAATACACACAGTGGTGCTGCCTTAAAGCCAGAACCACCTCCATGCTCACAATTAGGACACAAATCCAACGCGAGGGACTACCCAAAGCAGCAGCAACCCACAGCCTCTGGAAGTTCATCCAGAAAAGGGCAGGCACACGTCCATCTTTGGGCTCTTCTTGCCGGGGGCAGGCCCTGCTGGTACTCTTGCCAGGCCAGGGAAAAGGAGCCGTGCCAGGGACGGGTCTGCTGCTGCAGAGAGAAGGCACTCACGTGACTCGCGTCCTCGGACTCCTCGGCCGTGTTCACCTTCATGAGTGCTGCCAGGCGGGAGAGCCTCCGACTGCCGGCGGCGCTCTCCAGGCTGAAGAGCTGCCGCAGTAAGGACAGGCAGTGGCTTTGCCGGAACAGCCAGGGGAGCCTCTGCCTCCTGCCAAACAAGGGAAACTGCTGGGCCACAGCCACTAGGCGCACTGTGCCAAGTCCCACGGGGCGGGGGAAGCAGGGGGATGGAGGAGACGGCTGCACCTCCTTGCAGAGGGGCAGCTGACGCAGGCACGGCCGCAGCGATACAAGCGGCAGAACCAAGGAGCACCACCCAGGAAACGTGACTGCTAAAGACGGTGTCTTGGCACTACAGCGTAGGCAGGCCAAGCAAAGCTGGCCACCGGGAGGAAAAGGGGCCTTGCACGGGAGGCCTGCGCCTGGCTACAGCCTCTGAGCTTCCCCCCTCACACAGCTCACCTCCGCTTACGCCGACAGGCCCACCTCCTGCTCCTGCCAGCACACTCCCTTCCCCTCCCCACACTCTGCTCCCCACTAACACGACCTGCTCTCACCAACACCATCTCCCATGCCAACACCCCAATAGCTGCCCAATACAACCCACAGCTGCTCCACCCACTAGCCTCCAGCTCCCTCAGCAGCTTTCCCTCTGCCTAGAAGAGCCTTTGCTTTCCCTTCTGCGTCTTACCCTGCCTCCTGAGGAACGGAGGAGTCTCTGTTCTTCTTGCGAGAGGCATGCTCTGACTTTTCCAGCACAAGCTGCAAGGCAGCACCAGTGGAGGTCATGGGGAATTTCCTCTTCAGCAGGCTCAATGCCTTCCTGATCGTTGTCTTCGCCAGCTCCGTTTGTCCCATATGGTAGCAGACCTGCACAGCAAAAGGGCTTTCAAGGTAGTCCCTTGAAAGCTGGCACAAAAGCTCATCCCCAGTGCATCAAGCAGCCCCAGGCACAGCTGGGAATCCTGAGCCTCCCAGCTACTGGGAACGCTAAGAACCAGGATACTGGGAAGGCTCCCAAAGGGCTCTGATTCAGCACATAACCAATTGCATGTCTCTGGCGGAATCAAGGCCAGGACCTCAGCTGGTTTTGGCCAGGGGGCAAAGGGGCCCCAGGAAAGCAGGCTGAGAGCAGTCGCAGTGAGGTGGGCCAGGGAGAGCCTGCCCCACCCCACCCTACCCCACAGGAAAGCATTCAACTCCACCCACCGGGGAGCCCACCAAAACCACCCTGTCACCTTACCTCTCCTTTGAGGCTCAGCAAAGTGGCTTCTTCAAAGCAAGCAAGCGCGTTTCCCTTCTTAGCCACCAAGGTCCTCAGCACTTCTGCTTTCTGCAGGTTCCGGAAGGCCTTTGAACAAGCACACAGAGAGCAGCTGAGCATCGCTGCCAAGCCTGTCCCCAGCCCCAGCACTCCCAGGTGCCTCCAGCATCTTGCTGAGGAGGCCTGCACCTGCCCCTGGTGATGCCCACCCAAGCACAGTCACGCTGCCTCTCACACCACGTGCACAAGCACTCCTTTGCACCACCTCCTGGGAGGTGCACCTTGCACCAAGGGGCTGCTTCATGGCCCTGTCTCTCTTGCCACAGGAGAGGCAAACAGGAGGCAAACGCTGGGTCTCCCTCCCACCAATTCATCCCCGAGTCCCCACAAAGGCAGGCCCCCAGGCAGGCCCTATTGCAGTGGGGAAACTGGCTTGCTCAGGGCAAGGCACTTGAGAGGACTCCACGGGCAGTGGGCTCTGGCAAGCACGGCAACTCACCAGGTAGTTGTCGGAGACGTGCAAGTAGGCAGCCGCACCCTCCAGCAGATAATAAAAGGCCCTGGCGTCATTGCCCACTGCCATGTAGTGCTGAGCCAAGGGCACAAGCACCAAGTCCACAATGGCCTTGCAGCTGCAGGAACACTCCACACCCTGCGTCCAGTGGGTCTTGCTGGGCACCTTGGGCATCCATTCGGTCTTAGCCAGAAACCGCTTTGCCGCTCTGGAGACAAGATCACGGAGAAAGAAGACACCAAAGCACACACCAGCGTCACCAGCACCGCTCCTTCAGCGTACGTTAAAGACACGTTCTAGCACAGCACGAGGCCACACGCACGAAGGCACCCCACGGGAGCCGTGGGTTGCACAGCCTTCCCAGGCGTGCTGAGGGAGCTCGCTCAGTCCTTCTTTCTACCCCACACAACAGTGACCTGCACAGAGTTCCCTGGGCCCTCCCAGCTTACAGCTGACACCACTGACTCCAGAGTGGGCTGCAGCCCCCCATCATTGCTATGACTTCCCCCTGTGCTCCTTCCTCCCTTCTGCTCTCACCTTCTCTCCTCCCTCAAGACCTTTGGCTCTCCCCGCATGGCAAGCAAAGCCAGGACAACTCACTCACACAGCACACTTTGGCAAGATTTGTTCCCTGACACTGTGGGCACATTGACCAGTAAATGCTGGGCACTCTGAGGAGCCCTGGGGCCTCAGGCAGGGCAGAACCAGCATGAGAAGCAACAGCTCCCCTTTTCAGCAATGGCAAGCCATTCCGTTGGCCACAGTTGTAACAAAGCAGCAGGAGCACCGGTCCTGTTGGCGCCTTTGCTGCCCCGGCTCTGGAGGAGCACTGCTCTTTTAGGCAGGCAGAGAGACCAGCTGGCATTTCTGTCCCCTTCCACAAGCCACCCTGCCTCCAGGGGCTCCTTTGCCCCTGCACAGCTTGCAACACTGCTCTCTAACAGCTAGAAAGCCAGGGCTGCTCCACTCCAAACCACCATCAGCACTGGGATCCCACCGGCTTCCCCAAAGATACGCATCCCCATGGCCATCTCAACCCAGCTGCCTCTCACAGGCCTGATCTCGCCAATGCTAGACTCACAACGGGCAGCCCAAGCGGGGAACTCCGCTTATCTCCTCTGCACACCCTCACCCCACTGCCCTCCAAAATCATCTTCAAAACCTTGGCTCCTCACCGAAAAATCTCCTCCAAGCAGCTCTTCTCTTTCAGTACACCACTTGAAGCATCTGCAAAGAAAGCATGGCATTAAACACCTCCTCACTGCACATGCCGTAGAGCTGCTTCTTGCCATTCTGTAGCACCGAGGGAGGAAGAGCAGAGCCAAAGGCACTGGCGGCAGCTCCCTCTCCAGCTCCTTCCCTGACATCTGCCTTCACTGTGGGGCTCGACTCCAGACTTAACCCAGCTTCACCAAGTGTACTAGACACACTAGCTAATACACCTCAGCCTGCTGAGCCACGCGTGCACCTCTGCCAGGAGATGGGCTGCCCTCCCGTAATTCTGGGAAAATGCAGGTGGACACGCAAGGGGAGAAAGGCGCTTCGCTGTGGACACATCATCGCTCTCATTGTGGAGCTGTGCTCAGTGGAGAAATGAACTAGTCCTACAACAGTATCTGCCTTGCACTGGAAGCATCCCCACGCTTGCGTGAAACAAGTGTGCGGTAGGAGTGGGCAGGACCCAGGCTCCAGAGCAGGGCACACAGCATACCCGTAGAGGCGGGGAGCTCGTCCGACTTCATCTCCTCGCTGGTCGCCAGGGAGGCCTCCCAGTTGCGCCAGGAGCAGTCGCTGCCATGCTCTTCTCCGCTCTCGGCCTCCTGCGTGCTGCCGAGGGCCAAGCGGTGGAAGGCAACAAAGTCGCCTCCCCCGCAGCACTGGCACTTGTGCGCGTGCCTCTCCAGGAAGGCCGCACACTTGTGGTGCAGGGCCACCCTCTGTCCCTTTGGCCACAGCTCGTACGCAGCCTCCTGCAGCAGTGGGGCGCAAAAGGCTAGCACGCCAGACTCCAGCCTCGCCCTCCTCTTGCTCTCCTCCATGGATGACTTCTGGGCATCTGAAAGGCAATGGGGCTTCCCATCAGCCAGAGCTGGGGCCGGAGCTGGAGCCACAGCTCAGGCAAGCCATAGCTGCACCATGAAAGACAGGCCTTGGCGTGGGCCCTTGGCAGGAAACCAGCGCTCCTGCACTCAGAGCCTCCGGGCCAGACAGCAAAAGGGCCCACCTTGCCTTCCTCACACTAGCACGGCCAGCGCAACGGGCTGCTGGCCTGCTCTCCCTGCCAACAGGCTGTGCAGCTGCGCCCCAGGCGGCAGCTGGGGATGCTGCCAGCCACAGAAGCAAGACACAGCCAGCTCTTTCTGCCCACTCTGCAAGACACTCCCAGCCTCCCACGCTCCCCCGGCGCTAGGGGACAATAGAGATCAACACACACTAAATCCCTCATCTGCACACAGCGGGAGGCTGGGTCAGCAGGTCCGGGCTTTCGTACTCCCTCTCCTACACGGGCTATGAGCCGCGCTTGCAGGCAGGGCAGCAGAGGGACTCGCAGCACCTCACTGCAATATTGCCCTCCAGCACAAAGCACAAAGCACAGGCTCCTCGGAAATGGACTCGTCAGAGCTTTTAACAACCCATCCCTAACTCCCCGGGGTGCCACGAGCATTACACACCTCCTCTGGGCAGGGGGCATTCTCTGGGGAGCCCCACCGGGGACACAGACAGCGGCAGCAGCAGCCTGCAGCGCTCCCAGGCTCCCCTTACCACCTCTTACCGCTCTCCTCCTCCAGAGAGGTGCCTGACCCCTCGGTGGGAACACTGCTCTCTTCTGCCCCCTTGGCAGCATTCAGCCACTTGAGGATGTTGCATCTCACCAGGGCATTCAGCGCCTTGTTCAGCTTGGCCCTGCTCCACCCGGGAAGGATGTGGAACAGCAGCTCCGTGCTAAACAGCGGCCCTAGGATGGCTGCATACTTCAGAACCATCTGCTCCGAGGGCTTCATGCTGTCCAGCTCAGCCAGCGCAATCCCTGCCAAAAGCAAGCCACACGTCTCTCCCTTGCCCCTCCCCACCATCACAGCCTGCATTAGCTGCAACACTCGAGAGGGTAGATTCTTCCCTAGGGACCCAGCCCCTTGGACAACTGCAACCCAGGGCACGTGTCTTCAAGATGCCTCTGCTCCTGCTTGACCCCCAGGAAGCAAGGATGCGGGAAAGCAGAGATGCTCAGACGAACGCTCCCCCACTATGGATGGGCAGGGCAGCATCCAGCACATGCATATGTCCGGGGATGCAGCTTGCCAGCTCTGCGCTCTATTTATGTCCACAGGGCACACAGACAGAGAGCTTTTCCTGCACCGCTGAGGCCAGCTCAGAGCTCCCCACAACCCCGCATTTCCCTTGGTCACACAAGACTTTCCCCTTCTTGGACAAAGCAGCTCCTTCAAGAAGAACACTTGGGCATGGGGGACATTTCTGCCACCCGCATTCGGCCAGGGCTCGGCTCGAGGGCAGCCATGCTCATTCACAGCTTCCCATCCAGCACCCCCTAGAAATGGGGCGATTTCTGGGCCAGCCCAGAAAACAACAGGCAGAGAGATTCGCAAGACGGCTTTGGTTGGGCTTCAGTGCTTTGAGGCCCGCACGAGCAAGAGAAATTACAAACAGAACAATGAGGTGCAAAGCCTAGTTCAAAGCTCAGTCAGAGCCATGACAAATATCCCCTGGAAATGCATTTTCTCTTGCTGAGAACAGTCTGCTCCCAATACCTTCCTTTCTCCGCCCCCTGCCCACCCCATCCCACTCAGAGTAGACAAGATGCATGTTTCTCTGCGGACAATCCCATGGCACCAAAGCAACCTGCCCAGCTTAGTCCCAGAGGGGAGAGGCTCAACTCTGCAGCACACCGAGGTCCACACTCTCCAGCTCATGCCCTGGCATAGGCACCCAGCACTGCTGCCAGCTGCCGCAGCGCGGCTCAGCCCCTCACCTTTCAACGTAGGGGGAAGTACAGTGTTCTGCAGGGTCACATCCGGCCTCATGGTGCACACCCTGCGGTCCTTCCCCGCGCTGGAGCTCCGTGCTGCTGCGGTGGTTGAAGCCCCCGTCACAGAAGCTGAGCGGCACAAGGGAGCAGGGGAAAGCGATTAGCAAAGGGAGACAATTCATGTCATGACTTCCTGCTTGCAAACACTACAAAATCCACCTCAGCTGGAACAAGGCCTGCCTCAGGTGGCCTGATGCACTTGGCCTGCACCAAACATGCTCGCTAAGACGAGCAAAGCACTTCCCTTGCATACCTTTGTTTCATAGCCCTTCCCTAACATTAGCTGTTGCCAGGCAGTTTCCCCAAACACTCCCAAATCAAAGGCTCCAGACCTCCTGACTGGGGAGGCAACGCCTCAAGACAGAAGGCAGCAGTGTTGCTGTCATCCCAGAGGCAGGCACCTTGCCAGTGCAAATGCAAAATCGGGGGTCACTCAGGGCTGCTGCCAGAGCCGTGGCAAGCTGGTTGGCATTCATCCCTAGGTCGTGTTACCACTGCCGCCTTCACTTAGTAGCACCTTTGGGGGCTTTCACACTTTGGCATTCAAGTTCCCAAGGCCTGTGCCTCGCCTCTGCTGGGTTTGATGTCAGACTTCTTTGCAAGTGACCTTCTTTGCCTTTTGCCCAGGGAAATACATGCACATTCCAATGCCTCTTAAATAACACGCCTACATCGGCTAGAGAGTAGAGTTGTCCAGGGCATCCCAAGAATTTGGGCAGCGACTCAAAGGGCCAGAGAAGGGATTTTCCACAGGTCACACAGCAGCACCTCCAACGTCCCCATGAAAATCCACCCGCGTGGGGCATGCTAGAGGCAGAAGCAGCATGCCCCGCTTTGTGCCTAGCCGGGGTCTTGTGTTTAATCTCTCTCTCTCTTTAGCCAGAGCGTGCCCAAAGCCAGCCTGCGGTCAGGCTGCTCTGCGCCTGCCTGCCCTCGCCCCGCACACGGAGCTTCGTAAGCAGCTGTGCTCAGGGACAGTAATTGCTCTTTCCCACCCCTTCAGGCAGGCTTCAAACTACGCTTTGGCCTATAAGGCAGAGGAGAAGGACGGCAGGGGCTCACAAAAGCCAGAGTCCTCAGACCACCTGCTGATGAAGAAGTTTCTTCTAACCAACAAACACGGTGTGCGGCAGGAACATAAAGTGCACCAATGCCGTATACCCATATAGAGAAGAGCCTGACCCCAGCAGGAGCTCTCCTTGAAGCAGCAGACCAGGCATTGTGGACTCCAGGCATCCATTTGCCTTCCCTTGCCCTCAAGTGTTTTCGCTAACACACTCAACTCTTCAGGCCCTCTGTCTGGTCCTCTAAATGCCTCCCACCCAACATCCCTCAGCTCCCTCCAACCTCAACCCTTCAGCATTCACCCCTAGCAGGCCTTACAGCACCTGGCACCATGTGTCACTGACGGACTCAATCCAGCCCTGTGGCTGTGCACAAGGAACATTCCAGCCACAGGACTCACCACACTGGCCCAGAAGAAGCACCTGTGTTCCTATGAGTTCACGACAATACCAGCACTCATCTGAGTGCAGGCAGCAGCTCTGCTCCTCCTTTGAAATTGGCTGCCATGGCACCCTTACTTGTCCTCTCAAAGACACCAGAACTCCCCTGCCTCGGCTTTGGCTGTCCCAGCAGCAAGGCCTGTACAAACCCACACCTGATCCACACCACGATCTCTATGGCTGCAAGAGCTGACAGTGCCAAGTTCACAGGGGAAGCCTCGGGCAAGAATGCGCTGGGGAAAATGCACCACAGCAACTAGGCAATCGACCGCAAAGGTGCTTACTGAAGAGGCTCTCCCACTTGTCCTCTCGTTTCTCATCCTTCCCCAGTGGGTGGAACAAGAGCATGTCATGGCCAAGAAGGTAGCGCAACAGTTCCTCACAGTAATAGGGGATGCCGTAGCTTCTTTGCGTCAGCAACCTGCAAAGGAGCACATCCAGCACTCACTGACACAGGCAAAGGCAGGTCAGGTGGGTGCTGAGCCACTTGGGCAGAGCACAGAAACCAGCGTCTTCACCACAGATCCACCTCACTTCTGAAAGGGCCACGACTCCCACGGGCTTTGGGGCCTGAGTCACCCGGAAGATACAGCCTTTGCTGGAATCCTCGGGAAAAGCAGTGCAGATAGAGCCCCAAGCAAGCCTTGTCCTTCGTGTCCCCAACAGCCTAGATGCTTTCCGGCACCAGTGAGAACCTTTGCCCCAGTGAATCACCCCTCAAAGCCTCACCACGCAGACTAATGCCTTTGCCACCCCTGAGCCATGCCAGCGTGCAGGACCACTTCCTTCCTGCCTTCCGGTGCAACACAGGAGGCTGGACACCTCCTGTGCTCTGTGCCTAGGCAGCTGCCCACTCGCAGCTCACGACTGTCAGTATGTCCCACTGGCTAGAGGCACTGGCCCTTCTAGAAGCTCTGCACTGCCTTTTCTAGGGCTTCATTCCCTTTGGCTCTCTGCACAGCTTCAAGCCCTCAGCAAGAGCTCACAGGCCCTGCCTGTGACTTACGTCTCTAGATCCTGGGGCAGGCTGACAACTCCAAGAGCCTGGCAGTCTTTCTGCACTACAGCGGAAGGCTTCAGCTCTCCCAGACGAACACAACTGGTTTTTGGCAGCTTCAGGATGTCTACGGCAGCTTGGCAAAGCCTCTGTCTTCTGCAGTGACTGGCAGTGAAGCTCATCACCATGAGGATTGAGACATCCCTGAGCACGCTCCACATAAGACTCCAGGAGGGAGAGTCGATGCAGTGGGCGTTGTCGATGACAAATACAACGCCATCTTCTTCAACAGTCTGAAACAAACAGCTTGCTCTGGGGGGATTCTGATGGGTTCTCAAGTAGCCTCCATAGCAGCAACTTTGGCCTCTTTCTCTCCCTCTCCAGACAGAGAGGGAGAGAGAGAGACGGAGAGAATGCTCTGAAGCCTCTTTCCTCTCCCCAGCTACTTAGGCATTCAGAATCTTACTGGCTTGCACTTTCTCTGAGACTTTAAGGCCTCTGGTGCAAAGTAGGACAGAAGAAAGAACCTTGTTGCTCCTCCCAAGCACGTTCCCACCAACTTTATGGGAGGAAAGGTATCGGGGGTATGGGCAGGGGTGCTTGGGCTATGAAGGGTAAGGACTCAGGTACATCGTCCTCCCGCCAGCTCCCACCACTCTCCTCCTGAAGCCTCCGCCTGTGGCATTGGTGTCTTTCTCTGACCCCCAAGGGAGAGAAGAGCTCACCTTCTGGAGCACTTTCTTCAAAACCAACTCCAGCTCCATTTGCCTTTGAGTGCCACTCATCTGGGAAACTGCCGTCGAGAGGGGAAACTGCCCAGAAAAGCACAGTCATAGAGAAACAGCCTTCCAGGGCTTGCAGCACACCTACCCACCACACAACACCAACCCAGCAAAATGCCTCTCCTGGCCTCACCATCAGCCCTCTCCCCAACACAGCTGCAAGGAGACAACACAGGTCATCAGCCCCATCTCCAAGCTGCTCTTCAGTGCCTTTTGCCCACCGCGCTCAGGAACAGAAGCCTGCGCTATATGCCCCTGCTCTTCCCTCCAGGCAGCCAAGCGACTCCCCACCAGAGCCTCCAAACTACAAAAGCTCACAAGCAGCCCTTTGCCAGGGCCAGAGAGGGCCTCGCTCTCACCTTAACGAGGAAGACATCGTTGAGGAGGCAGTAGCTGCTCTCTGCCATCAGCCCTTGGAGCTTTGCCTGCAGCACAAGCTGTCTGGCACTGCATGATTGACATGCCTGCAGGCCCAGGGCCATGGCCAGCACCATACGGAGGGCAGAGTAGACCTGCTTCAGGTTTAGCTCTGACAGTTCCACGGCCACCACCCTGCCACGCAAAAGCAAAAGAGACCAAGATTCAGAGAGCAACGCAAAGAGCTGCAGACTTCCAAGGCAAAACTGTCAGAGAAGAGGCACGTCATCCAGGGCTGTCTGCAAGGGAGCTCTGGACACACAGCCCCAGACGGATTCTTCTTCCGCACACCTCCAAGTGCTTCACAGAGGGCCAAGCTTTTCCCGCGTCTTACAAGGAAAAGCCACAGAGGGGCAATTGCTGCCAAGCCCCTGGGAGAGCCACCACCACACCCGGTGTCTCCACAGCTCTCAGCACCTCCCCCTGCACAGCAACTTGCCAGCTGAAGAAGCAAGGACTGAGCAAGTTGGGCCTTTGTGTTTGAATGCCACAGCTTTGCCATCTGCCTCCTATACTACGGAAAGCCTTGGCCACCCCAGGGGCCTTTGGGGATAAAGCCCAAGGGCAAGCAGCCTTTCTCTGGCAGCTCCACCACACCACTCCCGCCTCCCCCAGCATCTTTCTTCTCCTTACTCTCCAGGTGCATGAAAAGCACGCAGCTTGGGCTCTTGCCAGACCTTGCTGCCTGGCCTAAGTTTGCAAGAGCAACAGCCCTGGCTCCACAAGCCACTTCCAGCTCCCGCGAGACGTAGTAGGAGAGCGTACAGCTGCTCCATACCAGCGGCTCCAGGAGGCTTTTCAGGGATGCTGCAGGCCAACGGCCAGCAGCACTAGCAGAGGGGCTCAAGGATGCCACGAACATCAGTGGATGGGCAAGGGAAGTGTCCCACACGTAGCGCTCCAAAACACTCACCTGTGGCCAGCAGCCTGGCCTAAAAATGCCAGCTCAGTGAGTAAATGGCTCTTTCCAGAGCCAAGCACACCCTCAAATGCTACGATGCTGCTTTCGTGACAAGTCCTGTAGGCTTTCAAGGCACTTTCAAAGAGGGCAATCTCCTCCTCGCGACCTGTGAAGGCAGACAAAAAGCAAGCTGCTGCAGCGAGCTCAAAAGCCAACAACCTTGGGCAGCCTCCCCTCTTGCTGCCACTGCACCTTCCCTCCACCGCACCTGCGAGCCTGCCCGCACCCAGGGCTCCTTCCCACCCTAAGAGCTACAATTCTGCAGCTAGGCCTGCCTTAGAGCACTCACAGCCCCACCTTCCTGCTGGAGCCTGGGAGCAACTGCTTTCTTGAAAGCTCCTGACACGCTAATGGTGCAGGAAGGCAGGAAGCACTAGGCGTCTCACTCTGATTCCCACCTCCACTTCTGGCCCAACTCCAACCTTACGAACGAGCTATGAGCCTAAACCTGATGGCCACTGCAGGCAACACCATCCCTTGCAAAAGCATCTCCATTCCCAGGCTGGTACTAGCAGGTACCCAAGGGCAAGAAATGGGCATACACAAGAGCAAGGCATTCACCTACCGAGCAAGGGGCCGTACTCTGACCTCTCCTCCATAAGATCCAGGCCAAATATGCTAGCAGGGGGAGAGAAAAACAAAAGTCAGTGAAGGAGGCAGAAGCTGGAGGACAGAGAGTCATGCGTGCAGCTGAGGACACACTCTTGCCTACCCGCTCCTCTTTTGAGCATAATGGCAGCCTGGCCACGCTCCCACCACCAAAGTTCACGCTCATTCAGCAGAGAGTGCAAACACCAAACAAGCACAGGGAAAACTTCCAGCACATGGAAGTCCAAGGGCTTCTGCCCACACTGGCACAGCACACGCTATCAACGTGCAAGCAACAGAGGCCAAAACATCATCCAAAGAGAACCTACAAGCCTGGCCCAGAGGAACAGCTCCAGTTTCACCAGCAAGCGAGCAAGAAGACAGGCCCGGCCACCCACACTTGCCCAGGGGACCAGCACGGACCAAAGTGCTTTCCAAGAGCTTCCTGCTCAGAAGCAGCCGAGATAATACCCACTGGGTGGGTCACAATTGCCACTGCATTGCACTTGCATGCCAGCAAGCAAGCACAGGGCAGAAAGCAGAGTTGCAGGCCCTCTGGGCAGGGGCTGACAGGCCCCTCTGGGCCTACGGACTCCCGAGAGCCCTCTCCACCCCTACGCCATCACTCCCACTCTCTCAACAGCAACAGGCACCAAGGTGAACAGGCAAAAAGCACGGCCGTGCTATGGCTTTCCCTCTTCTCAGCCACAGTGGTGGGAGGCCTGGGGAGGGCAGCAGCTTGGCCTCTTTCTGCACAGCTCCTCTTTTTCCCCAAGGCTGCACCCTGTGTGCCCCCACGCCCCCAGGCAGCCTGCTCAAAGAGCACACTCACAGCTTCTGCGACATCCCCAGGTACTGATAGACAGTGCCAGGATCGCCAACCCCCTTCATCTGGGCCTTCGGCAGCTCCTTGAAGTAGGACCGGGGCAGCCGGGATGCTGCGTAGGTCGCCGCATCGCAGGACACCAGCCCCGGGTAGTGCTCCATCAGCCGGGCAGCCAGGTTCACCTTCTGGCCCATGACTGCCACAGAGAGAGAGCACGCGTTGACGTCCTCAGGAGAGCAACCCGCACCACCCTGCCAGGCTGCCGGCTGCATCCCCCGCAGCACAGGCCAGCACAAAACCCTGCTGAGCACGAGCGAGAGCAACAAGGAGGCTCACAGCCCGTCCCCCGTCGTACGGCGGGACCCGCGCCGCCTCCGCCAGTCCCGACGTGCTGCCGCAGGCCAAGCCCTCGTCCTGGCCCGGCGCCCAGGGCCCACAGCTTCTTCCCCGACACTCTGCCTCTTCCCTTCAGAGACGCGGCCCGGGCACCCGCTCCGCAGACGGACACCTCGTACCTGTGTACTCGTGCCTGACGCGGTGGCCGACGACTCCGCAGAACGCCGTCCCGCTGGTGACCCCCACGGACACTGCCCTGAGGCGCAGGCAGAGCAGCAGGGATCAGCAGCGCCCGTGCGCAGTCCTGCCTGCCCTCCGCCGCCCCTTCCCCACGTCCCCGCGCTCTGCCGTCTGCCCCGGCAGCACAGGCCTCGGGGACCGGCAGAGCCCGGCAGCGGACACGCCAGCTTGAGCGGGCTGCACGTGCAGAGCAGCCAGGCGCTCTGGCACCCCTCCGCACCCCCCGTCCCAGGCCGTCCCAGGCAGCACGCCTCCCCACTCACTCGATTTTCCCCAGCCTCCCGGAGCAGGCGGTGGAGATTTTAATCGCGCTTTCCAAGGCGCAAACGCTCTCGCAGGGCAGCTTTCCTCCAGGGAGGCCAAACACACACAGCAGCGTGCAGCCCTGCCGAGGACAGAGGCAGCACACCTTGCCGCAACGCCTGCACCAAACCCTTCCCGCCCTGAGACTCCAGCCTCCCCCGACAGCAGCAGAGCGTCAGGGCAACCCCAGGACACAGGGTACCGCTCCCAACGCCGAGGCAGAGCTGCTTCTCCTCTCTCCACCGTGCGAGAGACAGAGCCGCTTCCCTCCTCTCCACCACCACCCTCGCCCTCGTGCGCGGGGGCACTGCTCCTCCACGCTCACCTTATCAAACATGGAGATTTTGTTGATTTCGCCCTTGTGAGGACGGAGGATCTCCGAAATCAGCACGCTGCTGTCCTGGATAGCCTTGCAGATTTGCGTTAGGTTGACCTTGGCAGCAAACTGCAGCTTCACAAAGAGGCAGGTGACCGGCCGCAGCTCGGATAGGCACGCCAGGGGCTGTCTGTCGTCAATCTGGAAGACAGCAGCGGGCCACCTCCACCAGCCAGCTCGCCCTGGGCGCTTCCTGCCTGCAGCAGATACCAAGCCACAGCGCACAGAGCGGCAGCAGCGGGCGCTCTCAGAGGAATGGAGAAAGCCTCCTCGCAGTGCAAAGCAGGCGTCAGCCTGCGCGAGGCAGATACGCAACGGTGCAAGAAGGCACTGGGCATGGATGGACACAAGGGACCACCCTCAGCAACGCTGTCACCGCTCTGGAGGCATCCCTTTCTTACCCCGGGGCCATGGCCAGAACAACATCAGTGGAAGATGCAGAGGGCAATCCACCCCGCCCTCACCCCCGGCGCTCTCTGCAGGAGCACACAGTCGGCAGGTTTCTGGCCCCTGCAGCACTCCTTTCCCAGGTTTTTGCATACGGGGGCATTTTCTTTGCCTTACCTGCTGTCTGGAGAACTGCCGCTCTGCAACACACATCTCCTTCTCCCCTCCCTCTCCCCCAAAAGGCACCTCCCAGCACTCGTGGCCATACCTTGCGCAGGACACTGGCTGGGATGTACTTCCTCAGCACCTTCCCCTGAGCACGATGAGGGGCCAAGGTAACCGCAGGCCTCAGGACGCCTACGCAAGGAAAATACACGCGGTCACTGGCAGCAGGGCGCTACGAGCCTGGCTACGGGGGCCTCGCAAAGCAGGGGCTGGCACTGCAACTCGGGGAGCAAGATCCTCCGCCCTTTGCCCGTGTGTTCCTCTTGCAGGTGCTCAGCCACAGCAGTCCCCTGGAAGCAGCAGGAAGCAGCCAGTGCCTCTGCTGCAGCGCAGCTGCGCCCCAAGCACAACCACTAACTAACTGCAAGGGGGAGAGGGCAGAGGCCAGGCCCCAGCGGCCCCTCCGCAAGCCAGTCCCCATCTTTCTGGGCAGGCACAGAACAAGGCAAAGCCGGGGCACTCACCTGGCATTTCCGGAGAACGGCAGTTCAGCTGGGCTCGTGTGAACTTGGAGAAAAGGTCTTCGCGCTCCGACACAGACATCCGCTGCACGCCTGTAACCTGGAGGCACACGCAGCAGAAGCACTGCCATCGGCCTCCCCAGGAGTCCCAGGGCACGCGTCCTACCCTCCCTCCATCCCGCCCTCGCTTCCCAGAGAAGAGGAGGAGATCTCCGTGTAGCAAAGCCACCTTGCTGGATTTGCACCGGGACAAACGCTGGCATCAGCAGCACACGAGCTGTGCAGCCATCAGCCACACACCCCCGACGTCTACAGAACACCGCCACGACCCCAGCAGGGCCAAACCCTGACACTCCCTCCTGACCCCACCGCAAACCCAGCAAGCACAATCCACAGCTAACCCTCGGCTGGAAGGGCAACAGCTACAGCTCTCCACCTCCTCTTTACAGCTACAGCCCCCACAACGCCCATCTCCTCAGCCTTCGCACACCTTCCTCCCTCACCACCTGCTCCAGGTGCCCCAAACAGCTCTAGAGGCCATCTCACCCACCTTCACAGCTCCTTGGCCTTTCACTCTCTTGCTCTTCACCTGGCTCTGGTTACAGAGCTCCCAGCAGCTGGCTGACAGGATAACATCACTTGCACTTGCAAGGTTTTGCGCCTGCCAGACTTCACCCACGGCCTTGCCAAGGATCAGGAAGTGCTGCTCCTTGCGGTCTCCCACAGTCAGCAGCGACATGTGCCCTGCAGAGATCCCTGGGGAGAGACAAGCACAACTGAGGCACAGAGCACTTGCACCTCCGCAGCTTCCCGCAGCGGCAACTCTCCACAGGCTCCGTTTCAAGCTCAACCCTGGAGACAGGCTCCTCCTCTCAGCTGCTTCAGCTGGAGGCACCCGTCCTTCATTACGGAGTCCAGCTGGAGTGTCGATGGGGAGGGGGTACAAAGTGGGGCCTGCCAACAGAGGGGCCTGAAACGGGTGCCTGGAAAGAGGCACGTGAAGCTGACACTGACAAAGTCTTCACAGCCACAGCACCCCAGAGGCCCAGCACACCAGCACCTTTGCTGGCCATCTGCTCAGGGTGCGTGCAGGCAGCTTGTAAGCGGCTGCCTGAGAGCACACAACAGAATTCCAGGCAGAAGGTTTCCCTGGCCCCACGAGGGATCACCACCTCTCCCCCAGGCGGAAAAGTACCCTGTGGCCCTGCACAGGGCCATGGAGCCACACACGGCACGTCTAATCCAGCACACCCCGTACCTATCTTCAGTCGGAGCTTCAGGCCCACGTCTGTGTCACGGACGCTGTACTTCTCCTGGATTTGCCGGCAGCACTGCAGCACCAGGCTGATGGTGTCTCTCAGCTGTGTTTCCCTCACTCTCCACAGCACCAGTACAGCATCCCCTGCAGAAAGCAGGGGAACGGGGGAAGGCTCTCGTGAGACCTGACGCTACCTGAGCTGCACCCCCCTGCACGGACAGCAGGAACCGGCAGGCGTGCTGAGGAAGATGCACTCGTCGGAAGGCCTCCTCCTCAACTACAGCTCTCTGGCACAGGGATGCCTTCCCCTCGCCCAGGCCAGCTACAACAGCAGCCACAGAGGATGAAGGTGCACAGTGTGGCTACAGGAACACGGGCACCCCCGCACCCAGTCCCACTCAGGGCAGAGATGAGAGGCCTCTCTCATCCCCTCCTTCCTACCATGCTGCCTCAACCCCCAAGCTCCCAGGCTGCCTCCCCAACACCTCCACACCAGCCCTGTCCCACTGCAGCTTCCCACTTGGGCACCGCGGTGGCAGCTCCCCAGGAGCACCTGCGTGCCAACAGAGCCTCCCCTCTGGGCTTTGCCAGCTCACAGCTCACTCTGTCCTCTCCCCTAGCATGCCTAAGATGGCAGCAGACAGAGATAAGTTTCAATTAGAAATACATACCTGCAAACTTCAAGATGTCTCCTCCAAAGCCCAGCAGCTCTGCAGGCGAAAGAAAGCAAGAGAAGAGTCACCTCTGCACCTTCTCCAAGCAAGCCACAGAAGCAGCCACTCTGCTGCCCGAGCAGCACAGGGGCAGTGGTGCCTGGTGGGGCACCATTCAGGAAAGCACAGCTCCAGCCCCGCCTCTACACTGCTCACAGGCACCACAGCACTGGTGCCTACGGTACTGGGCACTGCCCAAAGGAGCTAGTGAAGATAACACACCCGTTTCTCAGCACCAGTGTCCCCCAGCACAAGAGCCCAGCTGCTCTCGGTGGCCCTCAGTGCCCACAGAAACCCCCAGCACGTGCAAGGAGGCTGCCTAGCGCACCTCTCTGCTCTCCCAAAGAGCAGCCTCATGGCACCGTCCCAGACAGTCCTGCAGAACGGCACTTACCCTCCACAATGTCGCCCATGTAGTCATTGAGCGTTTGCGTTAGCTCGTCCGCACCCCGCTCGAGGCTGACGCTCTGGCTAAACTTCTCTGTCAGAGCAGTGAAACCTCAAAGAGGCACAAACAGGCACAGAGGAATCAGCAGGTGCCTACCTGGCCGCCAGCTTCACGCTCCCACCTCAGAGAGCGTGCGCATTACATCGTGCCCTGACCTGGCTTGTGACAACAAGCCTGCACCACCCAAGAGAAACCACCACTCTCGCATTGGCCACTGCTCCCGGCAGCGTGCCTTCTCCCACACCACACAGCCTGGAGCAGGGGCCCCTGGCCCACGCGCTCTTGCAGCCCGTGGAGGAGTGCCTAGCACTGGGTACCTCTGCTGAGCCCAACTAGCCGACTCCCGGCCTCTTCCAGGCCTCTCCTCTTTTGGAGCCCCTTGTTCCTCCTGACGTCAGCCACCTCTGAGCTCTACTTCCCCCAAAGTGGAAGATGGCAGCAGCAAAGAGGCCTCCTCTGATGCAGTCTCCACCAGAGGTGGCACCAGGGCTCCCAAAGGCCCAGAAAGTCCCAATGCCTCGTGTCTCTGACTTCTTCTCAACCCCCGCCCTTCACAAGCCTTGGACCCACCTGAGACGTCCGCAAAGAGCAGTACTCCATGAAAATTCTGAACGCAACGGGCTTCGTGCCTCAAGTCCTCAGATAAAATGAGGTCGGGGACGTAAGCAGCTACTTCCCCGAGTTCTGAGCAGTGCTTGGACCTTCTCTCCCAGGCACAAGACATCGTCAGCGCCCTTGGGGTACACAGGGTACCTCAGGAGAAGACGACCGTGCCCAACAGGGAGCAGGCTAGCACAGCACCGCGCAGGGTTGTGCAATAACCCGGGGCCTTGGGAGGGGCTGCTGGCCCCCTGCCACCAAGGGGCAGGTCACAGTCAGCCGGCAGTGACATCGGCCACACGTCACCGATTGCCTCTGTGCTGTCATCAGACAAGCGAGCCAGCTAACAGGGACAGCTTCTGCACGTCATCGCTCCCCTAGCAACTGCAGCACGCAGCGGGGCACGTCCTAGGTTGTTCTGTTGTGAAGAGCAAGTGGGTCTTTTCCAGGGGGTGGGGGACAGAGCAAACCTCCAGCCACAGGGCTCCTGGGGGAGGCCAGGAGGAGATGGACAGGGCTGCACCAGCAGCACAGCGGACGGGCATATCAGAGAGGGGAGGAAAAAGCTGAAGGACGCGGCAGGAGGCAGCTGCAGCCCCCTGCTCTGCGGGAGAGAGCTGTGTAAAGCTTCCACGCCGCAGGGACACCCCCTCACGCTGGGCACCCCAGCTCACAGGCAGCCCAAGGCTCACTGCTCCCTACGGGAAGGTGAGCCGGGGCTGAGGCTGACACCCTCGCAGGCGGTGCCCTTGCCCACAGGGCGCAGTCCCGCAGAGGCTGAACACGGCATGCACAGCTGGGTGCTGGCCTCTAGCCAGGCAAATTACAGCTGGCAGCTCCGACTTGCTTGTTTTCTGCTCTGTTTTTCCTGGTTTCTCTTTTGTAAATAAACTCAAGAATCCCAGCTCCCAGTGCGTGCAGAGGGCACGAGCTGGTAGCCCCTGGGCTCTAGGGGCCAGCTCCTGCAGAGATTGCATGCCTAAGGGCAGCTGCTGGAGGCATCCTTATTCTGTGTGGGTATCCATGCGGTTCTAAGTCTGTCTTTCCTTTCCTTGGGATTGCTGCTGAGTCTGAGATCACAGTAACCCTCAGACTAACAGAAGGAAGGTGGGCGACATTGCTAGAGAAATACTGTGAGAAAAACCTTTCAAATAGTTAACAAGACTCAAGGACAAGGGGGAGAGAAAAACAGTATTGCAAAGGATAACTAGGTCCGGCTAAAGAACCTTGATGAAACCACAGCGCTTTGAAGAATGCGAGGGGTAGCTAAGACAAAAAGAGCAGAATAACCCAGAAGTGACCTTAGGTTCATTAAGGCTTATTAACATATTAAACTACACACCCCTAAATGAATAATGAGATGGAAATGACATGATAATGATGTTACCGCCTCTTCTTCGCTTCCTATGCTAATTAACAAGACTGTGAAAGTGCAAGCACAGAGCGATTACCTGATGTAATGAAACTGTAACTAGTAGAAAGATTTGTATAAAATTCTCCCTGAAAAGTGTGTATAAATCAAGAATGAGATGGGGTGAAGGTGTGCTGGCTTTGTGGATTTACCACCTAGCCCCCATCTCTGCGCAGAAATGAAATAAACAAATATCTCGACCCTGTGTGTCTATTGGTTGCTTGCACACCGGGTAACAGAACCCAGATTTTGGGACAAGAGGGTCAGTTCTGTCTGAAACCCTGATAGGCCAGTGTCATGGCTGTGGCTACTGTTAGTGGATGTGAGGTCACTTGTGCCTCAGTGCCTCATAGCCCAGCTATGGTTATGTGGCTGTTGTTTGTGAGGTCAGGCCTGCACCAGTGCTGGATAGGACAGTACTGGTCATGTGGTTGATGTTAACTGTAGTGAGGTCCCTTGTGCACCAGTGACTTGCAGGATTATGCTAGGCCCATGGGTTGTGTTTGTGTTTCTGAGGTCAGTTCTGCCTCTGTCCCCAATGGGGCAGTGCTCGGCCCCTGGCTGCTAGTTGTGATTTAGGGGTGACTTGTGCACCGGGGACTTACAGGCATGCACTAGGCCCGTGGCTGAGTTTGTGCTTGTGAGGTCACTTCTGCCTCAGTCCCTGACAGGGCAATGCCAGGCCTACAGTGTAATAAATTGTAACTATTTGTTCATTGTTTAAAAGGAGGAATAAGCCGGTGGAGGGGGAGGAGGAGGTTTTACAACAACCAGGGTTGAGACATGGTGTTAGGCAAATAAACTATGGTTAGCACAAAAAGCTTATATGACCCCTTGTGGAACCGGTGTCGGGGCCCTAGCTATCTTGCAGGACTATAAAGAGCTGAAGTAAGCAACAAGCAGCTCAGAGGTCACCAAGAAGGAATTCCTTTAAAGGCAAAAGTATAAAGAAGAAAAGATAAGCAGGCGCCTGTAATTACTCACAGGACAGCATCCCGAAAGGGAGTCAACACAACAGATAAGCAAACACCTGTGATCACTCACAAGGAGACAAAACAAGATAAAGAGATGGAGGAAGACTACGGCCTTCCTCTTCTCGACCACCAGAGAACTTCAGACGACCCCCCCCCCAGAAACTCACACATGCGCAAAATGCACCAGGATATTACAACGTGTCCCAAAACTAGCAGACTGTAAGAGGGGACTGTATGTGAAGGAGGTGCGCGCCGTTGGCGGAGCTAAGACTCCCCAGCCGCCCAGCGCTGTTTTGCTTGTGGCTGCTTACTTAATTAAATAAATTACTCACATGATTTAACAAACTCTCCATATGAATTAACCTTCAAGAGAGTAACTTATGACAGAGCAGCTCTGCTGAAAAGGCCCTGGGGGTCCTGGTGGGCAGAAGGCAAAATATGAGACATTCATGTGCCCAGGTAGCAAGGAAGGCCAAGGGTGTCCTGGGCTGTGTGAACAGGAGCACAGACAGGAGATTGGTGGAAGCGGTGACCCCTCTCTATTACTCCCTCCTTTAGAGCAAATGTACACTACTGCATCTACTTTGGGGCTCCTTGGTCCTAGAAAGATGGTGATAACTGGGAGCGAGTTCAGCAGAAGGCCCCAAAGGTGGTCTCAGAACTGGAGCACTATCTTTGTGAGTGAGCAGGGCTTGTTCAGCCTGGAGAAGAGATGCCTCTGGAGGGACCTAATAGCAGCCTTCCAGTACCTAAGAGGAGGCCCTGAAGAAGATGAAGCAAGGCTATTTATCATGGTCCAGGCTGCAAGGACAAGAGACAATACCTTCCCATATAAACATCCCATCCCAATTCATTCGTCCCCATTGGCCCTGGTTTTGTTTGTTTTGTACCCTCACTTTGTATTTCTGAAATGATTGCCCTGTTAAGTCCTATTTCAGGCAGGAATTGCATTACATTAGAACATCTTTTTATTACTTGTGCTATCCTGTGATTCTGTTTGTTGTTACCATCTAAGAGGTACTACAAGTTAGGGTAAGCCATCTGCACACACACATTACGAGCTGGCGCACGAGAGCTACATTCTGGAGGACCTTGAGAAATTTGTGGATTTGGCCAACAGAAACTTTGTGAAGTTTTACAAGGAGAAGGGATAAGTCCTGCACCTGGGGCAGGATAACTCCATGCTTCAGGGCAGGCTGGGACCTTATAAGGAGAGAAGCGTCCCTGAAGAGAAGGACCTGGGTGTTTTCAGAAGTGCTACATGAGCCAGTGAGGCACAGTCATTGTGAATAAGGGCTGCATGTCGAGGAGTGTGGCCACCCACACAAGGGGAACCATTATTCCCCCTCAGCTCAGCCCTGGGTTGACAACAGTTGGAGTAGTGTGTCCCAGGGTGGGTCTCCCAGGCACTTGATAGTGGGAAACAGTACAAGAAAGGGAAAAAGTCAGAATCTGCAGCTTGGGAGGTTCAAACCAGACATCAGGATGAACCAATGTCACTCGAAGAGTTGTGCTGTGGTGCTATAGGTCACCCAGAGGGAGTCTGAGATCAGCCCCTGGCTCTGTGTTTCAAGGAGCAGCCAGTGGGGGCAGGGAGGCATTGGTAAAGGGAGGGAGATCCCAAGGCAGGAGCAAGGTGGGGGAGCATCTTGGGTATCTGCAGTCTGCAGGCACCCAGCAGCAGGCAAGGGACAGTGCAGGACCGCCTGTGGTGGAGAGAGTCAACAGCACTGGCATGCTGAAGAGCCTGAAAGAGCAGAAATCTTTTTTCTATAGCTGTTGTCTCTATCACTGAGGCCTACCAGGAGACAGCAGCGCGTCATTGTCCCCTTACCCCCTAGGGGACCCCAGCAGCTGCCATGTCATTTCATGCACTCAACATTGCACACCTCCACCTGCTCCACTGCTCCCCGCAGCAGCCCTGACCAATGCATGGGGGAAACGATCTCCCTTCGCAGGAGCTGGCTGTCTGCGATCGGCCATTTTGCCTGATAAAACACATCAAGGGTTGACTCAGCATCAGAGCCACCTGCTCATTGTCTTCGCCTACCTATAATCAGTGCCTCCAACTTTCTGCTCTAATCAGCCCCCAGGGAGTCTTTCTTGCTAACGGCCCTCAGTGGGACCCATTAATGCTGTGTGTAACTTCAGGCTCTGCTTCTGAATTTGTCTTTTTGAAAGTTTTGTTCAGTCTCCTCTCAGTAGCTGAGGTTGGTGGACTCAGCACCAAGTACACTATGTGGCTTATTAAAATGTAAAAATCCCTGAGGAACCTTTTCTCTCTCTGTAATTTTCTTCTAGTCTTGTATAGCTAATTGCAGATGTTTCAGGAGTGTAGCGGAAAGATGGAAAATGTAATAGTATGAAAACATTTTTTTTCTTTTAAATTATTATTATTATTATTATTATTACATTTACAGAATTAGTGACAAAAACACTCTACAGTTGATCTCAATCCAGAGTGTTCCCTCATGAAGTCAGGACACGTAGGAAAAGTAGTGTCCCAGAGGTCAGGAATTGCTCAGTCAGTCTTCATCTCCATCTCCCCAACCCTGCCATTGCTCTCTCAGTCACCAGAGACTTCCATCACTCTTTTTAAAGCTAATTTTCTTCTGCTGAAGTCTGCAACTGAGTTGTACAGCTCATATGTTCCAATTCCCACCTGCAAAGGAAACTTAGACAACTACCTGCAAGTAGACACAGAGGTTTGTGGTGAATTTTTAATTGTAAACAAAGAAAGACTAAAGCATAATAGAGTTTCAAAAAAACCCAATACACTAGAGTTTCAAAAAAAAAAAAAAAAAAAAAAAAAAAAAAAAAAAACACCCCTCAACAGCATACTAAGTCTGAGCTACCTCCAATGAGACCCATTTCCCACAAGAGATAGCCTCACTAGAAATCTTTTGGACTGATAGTAAATGGTAGATAGAAACACAACTAAGGACTTGGCTAGAGGGAGAGACGTCTGAAAGATGGATCAAGGTGGAAACTCCCTGAAGTGCAGATCAGCAGTTCAGTGTCTGAATGAACCAAGAATAAGGGAAGGGGGAAACTGGAAGCAATAGGAAGTTACAACGTCCCAGCCAGCATGCTGTAAAGGTGATATTAGAACTTGTCCATTTGATCAGGGCATGTGGAAATAGAAGAGAGAACCACGCAGCTCCTGGGGGTCCTGGGCCTTACTGGGGGCCATGGTGCTCTTGGGGATACTGATGGCACTGTGCTTCTGTACAAAACTCTGTGCCGAGACAAGGAGGAGCAGGAAGGTTGGTTGTAGGGATGTTCCCAAACTCCAGCAGCTGCAGAGGTGGGAGCTGGTCACCTCACAAATTTCTGAATAGGCCAAAATGCAGATCCTGAGGCACTGCACTGCCTTACAGGCTCTGCACTGGAGCCTGGGCAACATCCCTGCAGCATGTGGGTATGTCCCGAGAAGCCCAGAACAAAAAATATGGGAGATGCAGGGAGTCAGGGCTGTACAGTCCCTCAAGAGAGCCAGGGCACTGGGGAGAGGAGGGGGGAGGATGCAGGGTACCAGGGAGAAGCATTGTCCTGAGGTGATGCTGGAAAGCCGAAGGACCAACTGAAGAGGAAAATACCTTTCCGCAGGCTCAGCTAGAAGGAAATCTGGGCAAAATTCATGGGTAATGGGAGAATTCCCCCAGGTTTGCTGCCTGGCCTTGCCCATGACTTTGGTCCTGAAGAAAGCCTTCCGATGGATGTGTGATAAGGACATGTTTACTGTTTTCTGGCTTATGATCAATATTTTAAGGACCCCAGACCCAGCTGAGGACTTCTGAAATGAACGAGCCTGCTTTGATGCCAGTGCAGGAAGGCTGCGTCCTGCTCCATATTGTCCTACCTCCTGCTTCTACGAGGACAGCAACCCACAGCAGAAACACATGATTTTTGGAACATAATTGGGATGAGGAGAGGGGAAATGTCCCAGCTCTCTCCCTGGCTGTGCCATCTCCATGGCAGTGACCTGTGGAGCCCCCTGATGATACAAGCTGAAGTCACAGTGGGATGTGCCGCACCACAGGGAGGTCTCCCCAGTGACAGGGCAGTGCCATCACCTCCCTGAGAGTACCCAGGGACCAGGTGGGCACTGCTCATGTGCCCCCCAGTGCTGCCCTTCGGAGCTGATCCAGGGTGAGGAGTGGGGACAGGAGGGAGCAGGAGCACATTGGGCTGCTTG
The DNA here is from genome assembly GCF_028389875.1 of Rhea pennata. Classification (NCBI taxonomy): domain Eukaryota; kingdom Metazoa; phylum Chordata; class Aves; order Rheiformes; family Rheidae; genus Rhea; species Rhea pennata. Next base: position 3,341,586 of record NW_026907679.1, read on the forward strand.
TTCACAGGCAGAGGAGCAGGGACACATTGGAGAGGAGCTGGTGGCCTCCAGCTCCTCTGGCCAGCCCCTCTCCCCAGGACAGCACAAGAGTCCTGACCCCAGCGTGCCTCAAGCAGCTCCAGTGACAGAGCAGCCTGCCTCAAGCTGACAAACATAGAAACAGGTCTTCATTTATTCCTCCCCACAAACACATCCTTGTTCCTTTGGTCTTCTCCAGAGGTGTCTCTGCTTCCCAGAGAGCCTTTCCCCAGGTGAGTGTGTCTGTGCCAGCCAGGCTATCCATTCCTGTATCGCTCCCCTGGGCTCCGCACAGGACCCTGGGCTGGTGGTGCTCCTCTGCAGGGCAAGGGGGCAATAGAGCCCCAGGGTGACTCTGCATTGGACATGCTGGTCAGGGCAGAGCCAGCTGTATCAGCAACACTGCAGCTGACAACCTCCTGCCCTCGCCAGAGTCTGTGGCTGCGGAGGATGGATGGAGCAATCACAGGGCATTTCCCATTGCTCAGCATGTGTTCAGAGGCGTCATTAGACCCAGCCCACTCCCTCTCCCCAGACTGAAGAGCTCTCATTTGATGCATTCCTTGGTTTGGCCCTTTACCTGTGGGTGACTCTACTCGGCTTCAGGAGTCCTCACTCACTGCACATCGCAGGCACACGCTGCCCTTGGAGATGCCCTGTGCTCTCTGGGTGGCTCCATATTCCCTTTCCAGAAGGATAGGCATCTGTCACCAGCCCTATAATATGTGTGACAGTCCCCAGCACACACCCATTGACCACTCACCCTGTATAGGAACTCTGGGCACTCACAAGTGAGGGCTAAATCCTCCCCACATTCCCTCACACATCACCCAAAAGAGCTGAGACACCTTGGCCCATGGAAATCCCAGGCATGGCAACAGGGCCTTCCTGTGTGCAATTCCCTGAGCACATTCTTGGCTTCTGCTGAGGAAGAACAGCCCAGCCTTCAGGCACAGTAGTAAGGAGATCCCCTTTTATTACAGAGATGCTACTTGAGAGTCCAGCTCTGACACAGTGATAGGAAGATTTACAGAAGGGCTCTGGGTCACGCAGCGGGGATTTGTGACTCTGGAAAAGCAGCATGAATTCAGACATTTGTACTTAATTTCAGAGAGAACTCCCACAGCACAAACGTTGCCTGAGGTAGACTGTAAGTGGCTTGTGAGGAGAAATGGGCAGCTCATTGCTGCTGAACTAGTACCAGCTGAAATAGTTTCCTCACTGCCTCCTGGAGCTCCTTGTTCCTCATGCTGTAGATGAGCGGGTTCATGGTTTGAGGTACCACGGAGTACAGAACAGTCAGCACTAGATCCAGAGCTGGGGAGGAGACAGAAGGTGGCTTCAGGTAGGCAAACAGGCCAGTGCTGAGAAACAGGGAGACCACGGCCAGGTGAGGGAGGCACATGGAAAAGGCTTTGTGCCGGCCATGCTCAGCAGGGATTCTTAGTACAACTGTGAAGATCTGCACGTAGGACAGCACAATGAAAATGAAACAGCCAAACATTAAACAGGCACCAACCCCTGTAATCCCAACTTCCCTGAGGTAGGAGTCAGAGCAGGAGAGCTTGAGGATCTGGGGGATTTCACAGAAGAACTGGTCCACTGTGTTTCCTTGGCAGAGTGGAATGGAAAATGTATTAGCAGTGTGCAGCACTGCACAGAGAAATCCACTGGCCCAGGCAGCTGCTGCCATTCTGACACAAGCTCTGCTGTCCATGATTGTGCCATAGTGCAGGGGTTTGCAGATGGCAACATAGCGGTCATAGGCCATGACAGTGAGGAGAGAATACTCTGCTGAAAACAAGAAGACAACCAGGAAGACCTGGGCAGCACATCCTGAGTAGGAAATTGCCCTGGTGTTCCAGAGGGAATTGGCCATGAATTTGGGGACAGTGGTGGAAATGGAGCTGAGGTCAAGGAGGGAGAGGTTGAGAAGGAAGAAGTACATGGGGGTGTGGAGGCGGTGGTCACAGGCCACAGCTGTGATGATGAGGGCGTTGCCCACAACAGCAGCCAGGTAGATGCCCAGGAAGAAGGAGAAGTGCAAGAGCTGCAGCTCTGGTGTCACTGCAAGTGTGAGGAGGAGGAAGCCGTTGAGGGAGCTGCTGTTGGACATTTGCTCGGCTTTGGTTCAGGGCACTGTCCAAGGAGGAAAAGGAACAGACAAGTCAGAACAGGCTTCTCTGAGTAAAGCCCACTGCACTCCTCATAGCACTCCCCCCACATTGCTTCTCTCCTTTACCTTGTTCAGCTTCTTTTCTGACCTGTGGTTTGTGCTTTGTGTGTAGTGCCAGGGCCTCTGCCCACGGGCCCCAGAGGAGTCAGCCTGGCTCTGTGGGGGGACACAAATGGAGGTGTCAGACTGCCCTGTATGTTTGCTGGGGATACCTGGGGATGGGCACCATGAGCTGAGTGAAGGGAAATCCATTCTGGTGACCGGGGAGGAACATTCTCTTTTCAGCACTGAGAGAGATGAATACAGCACTCAGGGCAGCTGTGTCTGAAAGCCAAGTTTGTTGTGAGGGATTCATGTTCCCCAAACTTGCCCTCTTGAACAAGGGTGTCTGTATCTGGATCAGTTGCACCAGCTTCCATTCCAGCAAGGAAAAGACACAGTGCAGAGAAGACAGGGGCTGACCCAACCCTTCCTAGACATCTCTGTCCCACTGAGACGGAATCTGCCCTCACAGCAGTTTACCATCTTCATTCTTTCTCCGGACACTGTATTTGAGTGGGAAGTCGCTGCCTCCTTAACCCCAGAGAGCAGGAGAGCAAGAACTAAACTAACACAGAGAGGTGAAGAAACAAGGAGCAACAAGGTGATGCTCCTACCAGAGGGAAAGCAAGGAGCGAGACACAGATAAGCACTCATGAAAGCTCACGAAAGTCTTCACCCTCCTGAGCACACCACTTCCCAGATGGCAACATCGCAGGACAGTCGCTCTCGGCCCCTTTGACACACAGTGGAAATGGGCACACTGCAGGAGACATGCCCCTACCCTCTGTAGGAGTTGTGGCTGCTGAGGAGGGGGCTCATGCCCTGGACCCCCCGACCTTGAGGGTAGGGGCTCTGTAGGTGGTAGAGCAGACACAGGGGGCTTAATTAGAGGAAGCTATCTGCAATGAAGGGGAAGACAGGGAGATCTCCAAATTGTCCCCCCAACACACACACACGCACACACATTTATGCTTCCAGTTTTCTCCCATTCGCTGATCATATCTTAACCACTCAGAGCTTTTCCTCCTGGGAGCTGTCTCTCTCTCCCCTGTCTTTTCCCTGCCAGCACTCTGCAAACAGTAGGTAAATGAAAGCACAGACTCAGCAGAGACCTTGTCTTTAAGGTAACCCTTGTCCCTGCCTTGACTGTCCTCTAGAAAAGGCCTGTTGGACATATTGTGGGGGTGAGCTGGAGCTGAGAGCACTCCTGACCCACGCAGCACCCTCTCAGCTGGAGAAGGAACATGCACTGCTGAGGGTCACTCCTCTCACCTGGAGCTTCTTCCCACAGCACTGTGGGGAGCCCCCTGGGCAGGCTGAGTACTGACCCTCGCAGGTGGCACAGTCTCTGCCCTGGACACACAAGACTCTGGGGTGCAGGGTCACTGTTCTGAGTCACAAACCTGGGCAGATCTGGCTGCACTCCCTGGCTTCACAGCCCTGCACCGTCCCATCTTGCCCCATCCCTCTGGCTGTACACCAATGAATGCCTGCTCTAAAGCACCACCTACTCCACACAAGAGAAGCTGGGAGAGCTGCCCTGAGAGACCCTTTCAGCTGTGGAAGGTTCCAGCTGCAGAAGAACCTGCCAGGAACCACAGCAGCAATGTGGCCCTGCAGCCAGAGACTTACTGTGTGAACGGCTGTGAAGATCTCTCCCTGTAGTGACCTCTCAGCTGTCCTCCCCTTCCCAATCATCTTTAGCTTCTGAGTCACTCATCTCATCCTGGTGCCTGCAAGCAGTGCCTTGAATCTTGCTGCTCCTTTAAGAGGAGCTGCTCCTGGACACAGGTGTCTCTCTGCAGTGTCTGCCAGGTTGCCATGGGCTCCTGCAGTCCCAGGAGTAAGGCCAGCTCAGGAGCAAAGATCCAGCTGAAGACATGACTTTCTTTGTCCCCTGCGCACCCTCACGATGTTCCCAGGGCTCCAGGGCTGACAGTTCCTGAAAGGTCGCAAGGTCACCCCGGAGAAATGTCCACTGAAGTAGACTAAAGGCTTTTCCAGTGGTCCCTGTCTAAACAGCAGGGAGAGATGTAGTCCAGCACTGCAGTTGGTCTCACCAGAGGATGGTTATCTATGAGACGCGCAAATGTCCCACTCTGGAAAGTCTGGCTCCCATCTCACAAGAAGACAGGACACCTACACAGGGACAAGGAGGGAGTTCATTTACTTGTGATTCAGGGACTGATTTGGAGGAGTTAGTCTAACCTACCTATGCCATTGAGAAGCACCTGGGTTGGAGTGGGATTCAGTTCCCTTCTGTGCACTCCCCAAACTCGTAGGACATGGGATTCGCCTTGCCCAAGTATGGGGTGCACAAAATGCCTGTCTGCATGGGAGCTCCTTGTCTAAGGTGCCATTGTAGTCAGGGGAGAGGGAGTACAGGAGTCAGCTGTGCACCAAGAAGCGCCTTCTCACACTTGAGATGCCAGAGGTGGTCCAAGGCATGTGTCACTGTGCCTGCTCTGATGGAGCTACTATGAGACCCACATCCTTCTAGAGCGTCAGCTGGCGACCAAGTGGAGATTCTCCTTGGCCATCTGAAAGGACACCTGCTGCCTACTACTGCAAGAGCTCTGCTCACTCTGAAGCCCAGACACATGCAGATCCCAACACTGCAAAGACCTTATGTAATTCTGTGCATGCACTTGATTCAATGCAATGGCAAGAGGCCTGCAGAGCCATGTCAGGTGTAGGGCATGCAGCACAACCACCATGTTTCTAGCAGGCACAGCACAGGACCTACAGGAAAATCATGCCCTTTTGGAGGGGCTGCTGGGCAAACACCCCGTGGCACCTTGGATTTCCTACTTCTTCCCAGATTCCCACCACTGCCTTCAGGAAAAGTCCATCCCGCCTACATCCCAGCATGCTGCAATGATGGAAGGCACATCATGCCAAGGTCTCCACACATATGCCTATATTCTCCTTTCTGCAAACCTTTTCTGATTCCCACTGATATGAACAGGGACTGTGCTAAGGATGCAACCACACCACGGCTTGATTGCTGGCTGTGCAGGCCCAGGGACTTTCCCAATGGCGCCTTGTCCTTCCTGGACATCCAGTCATTCCATCACAGGCCCTAAGGCCTGTTGGCCTGTTCCTGAAGTCATGGTGGGCATCAAATACCTCTCCTGCCACAGCTGCACAGCTCAACTCTGTTTCTGCCTGGCCTTGGGTACTGCAGGGTTTACTCTCTTAGTGGGCGCCTCATCATTACATCACTATCTGCTATCTCTGTCAGCAGGTGTCTGCTTTGAAGTGGGACCTTTGCATTTGGTGTCCTTGGCTCACAGAGACAAGCCTGTGCTCAGCCCTGGTGCCACAGCTGAGGCTCTGCAGCCCCAATATACACAAATGCACAAAGCCTGGGGCAGAAACAGCAGGAGCTAGAGATGCCCAGGCTATCACAGAACTGCCACATTTTGAAGCACCATGATTCTCATGGGGAGACTTTAAGCTCCCTGATTATCAATGGGAGGACAATGCAGCAGGGGTCAAACAATCCAGGAGGATTCTGGAGGGTATGTGGGACAATTTCCTAGCACAACTAAGCCAGATATATCAACAAGGCTGATGCTTTCCCGGACTTGACACCTGCAAACAAGGAAGAACTGATCAGAGATGACCTACGCAGTGTCAGCCTTGCCTGCAGTGGCCCTGAAGTACTGAAGTTCCAGATCCAGAGGGGAATGAGGAGGAAGAGTGGCAGAGTCCAGACTCTGGAATTTAGAAGAACGGACTTGACCTACTACAGGGACTAGTGGGAGGATCCCATTGGAGGCAGCTTGGAAAGGCAGAGGAGCTCAGGAAAGCTGGCAGGTCTGAAAGAACAGCATCCTCCAAGCTCGAGAATGGCCATGCTGATATCAAGAGAGCAAGCAGACATCTCAGAAGACAGGCAGCTGAACAGAGAACTCATAGCTAAAAATGATAGAAAAATGTGGCACCCAGGAATGGGAAGCAGGGAGAGGCTGCGAAGGAGCAATTTAGAAATACTATCCAGGGAAGTCAGGAAGCAGCTAGAAAAGCTAATGCTGCTCTAGGCAGACACTTGCAAGGGATGTCAAGGGCACAAAGATGAGCTCCTATTGCTTGAGCAAAAGAGAAAGAATAACAAGGGAAATGTTGGCGCATGGCTGAATGGGGCAGGGAATCTGGTAACAGCAGACACAGACAGGTCTGGGGAACTCTATACCTTTGCTTCAGTCTCCACCAACAAGGTCTGCCAGGCCACAGTGCCTGGAGTCAGGACTCCTGAGGAGAAAAACAACCAGCAGTGCCAAAGGCTTGAGTCAGAAATTACTTGAAAGACCAATAATGTATGGTATTGGATGGGCTGCATCTGAGGATGCTGAGAGCTGGCACTATCTTGCAAGGCCTCTCTTTATCTTCTTTAGGGTGTTATGGAGATAGGGGAGGTGCCAATGACTTCAGAAAGGCAAGTGTCATATTTAAAAAAGGCCGTAAGGATACCTGGGGAACTACAGACTGTTCAGCTTCGCTTTGATGAAGAGAATGTCCTGGAACAATGTCATGTTCTCTCTGACCACATTTCTGGGTAAACAAAGGAGAAAAGGGGGAAAGGGAACAGTCTGCATGGAGTTCCCGAGCATAAATCATGTTTCACCAGCCTGATGGCCTTCTATGTTAACAGAATTGTATTTGTGCATGAAGAGAGAACAGTGAATGCCAGTTTCCTTGAATTTAGGAAGGCTTTTGACGTTTTATCTCCTAGTATACTACCGTACAAGTTAGGACTTCATGGTGTGAATGGGTGGATAAACAAATGGTCAAAGAACTGGTTGCATGACTGGTCTCAGAGGGCAGTGGTGAAGGGGTAGTATTTCCTTTCGGGAGAGACCTGTCCTGTTTAAAACCTTTATGAATGGCCTGGAAGGAGCAACTTTCATCACATTCATAGGTGACTCCAAACTGGGTGAGGGGCACCAGTCTTATGCTGGAGGCTGCCACTGAGAAGGCCCTAGACAGGCAGGAGGAATGGGCTGTCAGGAATCTCATGAAACCCAGCAAGGAGAAATGCCAGGTCCTTGTACCTGGGACACACCAACACCCTGCAGAGATACAGGCTGGAGACTGAGTAGACATGGAGCAGATCTTTGAAAAAGGATGTGAGAATTCTGGCAGAGAGTAGGCAAAACATGAATCAGTCATGTGGCCAGGCAGGAAAGAAGGCCAACAGTATCCTGGGCTGTACAAACAAGAGTGCAGCCAGCAGGTCAGTGGAGGTGATTATCCCTTTCTGCTTGGTACTTGTTATACAATTTGTACAATACTGTGCCCAGTTTTTGGCCCCCAATACGAGGTCCTTGTATGAGGATGACATCAAGAAGATGCAGCCACGCTTTTCATTATGGTGACAATCTGAAGGTTCAGAGACAACAGCCGTATGTTGAAGCCCAAGAGGAACAGACTAGAGAGATGGAAAACTTTTTTCCTTGACAGGATGGTCAAGCATTGGCATGTGTGGCCCAGAGGAGCTCTGCTGTCTCCATCTCTGCAGGCTTTCAAGACTGGATCAAGTGCTCGGCAACCTCCTCTGAACCCATAGCTGAGGTGCTCACCTGAGGTGAGCACAACATTGGGTTAGAGGTTTCCTGAGGTCCTGTGCAGCTTAAAAGAATCCCTTCCACCAAAGGTCTTCTTTAGTCAGTGTTAAGGAGAGCAGTCAGCTCTCCTTGACCATAGAAGTAACTCAGAGAGAAGCAGGCTCAGATTAACTAGCTTTGTGGTCCTGCTCCAGTCGGGGATGTTCTGACACAAGGCTACTTGGCAGGTATTCAGGCCTCCCTGAACTGCTCTGATCACTCCTTCATTTTTTTTCCCTGTTTTTCTCTCCTACCATCCTCATACTTTCCCATACAAACACCTCTTTTAGCCCTTCTTTCCCTTTAGGCCCTTACTGTGCTTGCTTAATACCTTCATTTCCCGTTTCAGAGATTATTGCTCTTGTAATTCCTACTTTGGTAAGGAGGTCCCTTAAACTAGTACCTCCTTTTATCACTTCTACCATCCTGCAATTCCTTGCGCTCTTGGGTTGTTAGAGGCACCCCATCTAATGCACTTTGCGTGAGCACATGCACACTAAGAGCTGACACAAAGGAGCTTCAGGCAGAGGGATGTGAGAACCTTGGGGATTCTGCCAACAGAAACCTTATGAAGTTTTACAAGGAGGAGAGCAAGTCGTGCACCTGGGGAAGTGGAATCCCATGCATCAGAACACATTGGGACCTTGTTGTCCCAAAATCTGGATTCTGTTACCTGGCATGCAAGCAACCAATAGACACACAGGGTTGAGATATTTGTTTATTTCATTTCTGCCCAGAGATGGGTGCTAGGTGGTAAATCCACAAAGCTAGCACACCTTCTCCCCCTCTCAGTCTTGATTTATACACACTTTTCAGGGAGTACTTTATACAGATCTTTCTGTTGGTTACAATTTCATTATACCAGGTAATCGCTCTGCACTTGCACTTTCACATTCTTGTTAATTAGCACAGGAAGAGAAGAAGAGGCGGTAACATTATTATCATGTCATTTCCATCTCATTCTTCATTTAGGGGTGTGAAGTTTAATATGTTAATAAGCCTTAATGAACCTACGGTCACTTCTGGGTTATTCTGCTGTTTTTGTCTCACCTACCCTTCATATTCTTCAAAGCGCTGTGGTTTCATCAAGGTTCTTTAGCCAGAGCTGGTTATCCTTCGCAGTACTGTTTTTCTCTCCCCCTTGTCCTTGAGTCTTGTTAACTATTTGCAAGGTTTTTTTCTCACAGTATTTCTCTAACACCACCTGCTGCTCCTGCAAATTCACTCCAAGGTCAACAGCACAGACACAAAGGACTTTGGCCCCTTCTCTGCTGGAGCCCCCCTGCCCCCTCTCACAACTGCTTGATTTTGCCTGTCTTCACAGCATTTCCTGATTCTCTCTGTAGTGGACACTGAGGATTTCTTCTGCTACTCAAGACCTGTGGCTACAGTCTGGGAGCTGATGAGTCAGCAGGTGTTACAGCTTGCAGGCAAGAGTGGGCCTCCTGGATAGCACAGCCCCGATCCCAGCAGCATGCGCTGCTGCCTCCCACCAGTGGGCAATCTCTGGGGCGCCTACGGCTTGAGGCACCACACTGCAGGGCTGTGACGGAATGGAGTGATGAGAGATGAGATGGCACTGCAGAAACTCTCACTGCTGGTAGAACAGTGGGGAACTGAGTGATCGAAAGGAAACCAAGGCAGTTGTAGGCAAGACTGAATCCTGACTGGATCAACAGATGATTGGGCTTGCAATTGGTTTAAGCTGTGACTTCTGGGGAGAACAACAGTGCGAACTATGAAAGATTAATGCCACCCCCCAAGGTGTGGACCCTGCTCTGGGCAGTGGGACTTCCCCCAAGATTCTACCCAGGGAGAAGTGGATGCCCGCACTGCGATTCCCCCGTGACCGATGGGGCATCTTAATTCAACCGGCTGGGAACAGGAAATTTGTCCTTTGGCTTCTAATGGGTCTGCAATCATGTATGTGGGATGCTTCACTTCTATTTCTTTATTAATCATGGACTACTGCGGCAGCAAGGTACTCCCCAATTAAGGGAGGGCCCTGTGGCAGCTTACAGGGAGTTTATACAGGATGCCTTTATCCAGAGAATGTTACTTTAAAAAAAAATAAATACCACCACCTACCATTTCATTATCAGGGACAAGAGTACATAATACTCTTACCAACTTCCCTGCTTTGGTGGCTGTAAACTATGTCTTTATTTTAAAATGTTCTCTCTGCCAAGGACCTAACATCTGTGTCTTCTTAAGAAACAGACATGAGTTCCACCAAGGACATGCATTTTGCTCTACTAACTCATCACAAAGGTATAACCCTAGACATCCCCTTGTGCATAAAACCTGCAGAGAGAACAGAAGTTGCACTGTGCCTACCACCCCCAATCCCGTGGGGCTGCAGCAAGGAGAAACTCAAACAGGAGAACCAAACTGGCAAAGAGCTGGGCAGAGACGGGCCTGAAATGGCCCGATGCATTACCTCTACCCAGGAGAACGGATACTACTTGGGAACAACTATAGAACTATAGGAATTAACTAACCCCCAGAGCTTCACCTTCTCTGGAGCGCTTTGTGCCTTATTTATCATATTCCTCACTTGATGGAAGCCTAAATGCTAAGCTCTTCAGAATGCTCAGACTGTTTTGTTTTTTGATTTTTTGTTTTGAGTATTGACCTTAGTAATTGTGTAGGTGTTGGTTCAGTTTGACTCAGGTTGTGCAAACATTGTTGTGGGAAAGGAGAGAACGATGCAGAATACAAGCAGGGGGCCGAAGAATGATGCTGAGTATATTAAAGGAAGAAGGAAAGGAAGAAGTGCTCGGACTAGCAGTGTCAGAATTTAATTCCCGGAGAAGAATCCTCCCTTTGCAGTGCTGGCAGCTTCAGCAGGTACCTGGAGCTACAGACCTCTGGCTTTGCTTGGTTCAGGTGTGGAAAATGTGGGGCTGTCTTCAGCCACAAATCTCCCAGGCGGCCTTTTCCAGTGAACCAGCACTCCTAAAGGAAGGGGGGGAAAAAGGCACAGTGAGAGCTGAGAAGAGCACGTGACCTCCAGAGCCATGACTTCTGCCTGGGAAGGCAACTAAGGCCTCTCTCAGCAGCTTGTTCCATCCATCAGCCAATGAGCCATGCTGCCAAAACCCCTCAGCAAGCAGAAGGAGAGGCAAGGCCAATTCAGACTCAGCACACGTTGACCCTGGCCTCCCAGAGCTGCCTTAAGGAGCAGGGAAAGATTCCACTTCACCACTCCTCTGCCAAGCAGAGATGCTGCAAAGGAGCAGCTGCAGGGCATACTGCTTCCTCACGTACCAGTCCAGCCCCACTTGGCAGAGAGAGATCACAGCTGTCTCTACCTTCCTCTTGAGCAGGGCTAAGAGCACCTACCAGCTCACACAGGACTTTGAGCACATGCCCCTGAAGCTCTCGGGGGGCTCTCTCTGGGGCTACCTGCCACAGTACAGTGCGGCCCACCTTCTGCTACAGCAGGCTCAGCTTCTGCCCAGGAAGCAACTCAAAGGCACAGGTGAGCAACTTACAGTGCTCATCTCCAGCCAAGTCTTCTCCAGCAGGTTGCCATAGTCTTCACAGGCTTGGAGGCCCTGGTTGAGGCACAGCAGGCTCTGCTCTTCATTCCCCAGCATCAGGAAAATGTAGGCTTTCAGGTGGTAGACTCTGGGGTAGAAGACGGGGCTTGTGGAGCACCGAGAGAAAACCTCTTCGGCAAGCTGCCGAGAAAACAACAGAGAGGTACATCAGGACAAGTCAGAGAGCCCAGCGATGGCTTGGCACAGAGAAGGGCGCCAAATCCCCAAAGAGAAAAACCAGCCACAAAGAAAGGAGGAGTGCACAGCTAGCAAGGCTGAGGTACCACACAAATCTCTCCTGAGCCCTAACACCTCCTATGGAGCAGCCAGTTCAGCAGGGCTCACTAGCTCATGGCTGAGCAAGGCTCTTCTCCTCTCCTGTTTGGGCCAAGCAGTCCCACAAGGGAGTTCTCACATGCCCAGGAAGACTGCCTTCACCTGACTGCCTTCTCGTCCCCCTCTTGCTGACACCTCTGTTACAGGAGTCTTTAGCCATGCTGCTCCCTAAGCCGCTACCCTCTGGCACTACCCTGACTCCATCCTGTCGTGGCTGCTTCTACCTGCACAGGTCAACCCACTGCTGCTAGCAACACAGCTTTCCCCAGAGGGCCCTTGCAGCATGCCCCTCCCCTTCCTCCGCATCCCTCACCCTTAGAGCCCTGCGGCAGCTCTCACGGGCCCTCCACGAGCCGTGCTCAATGTCCTTTTTCAGCACCAGGCTATGGCACTCCAGGAGCCAGCTGCACGCTTGGCTGGCCACAAGGCAGGCGCCAGTGCTCTTCAGCAGCCTCTTGGCCTTTTCAAAGGGCTTCTGGAAGTTGTCCCACTGCCCAAGCCTTGCAAACCTACATTGTCCAGAGGAAAAAAGGAAACACATACGAACACACACTCAGGCACATTTTGTAGAGATGAGCAAGTAACCAAGAGGTCTCCTAGGCTATAGGCTCCAGCCCCAACCTGGCTTCCAGAGGCAATGCATCCTCTAGGACAAGGAAGCTACTGGGGGTGTACTGGGGGGCTGGGGGGCTGAACTGCAGCGTGTTGTAGCTGCTCCTGATAAGCATCACAGAGAGCACTGTATTGTAATCAGGCATCAGTAGCTCAATTCCTTCTCTCCCGCGTGAACTTGGTGTTCTCGTCTCCCTGCTACATCACAGCTGAGCAGGAATCTACTGCTGTCCCTCCCAACAGGGTCCTCTCCGCTCCCCTTCCCTCCAGTTTGCTTGACCTGCTTATAAACGTGTGCACATGCGTGTGTGTTTGTGAGCCAGCGGCACTCAGCACTCCCCCACAGTGATGAGCGAGACCACAGGGAAACTGCAAGGACTGGAACCCAGTCCCTTGCAGGCACCCAGGAGACACAAGCCATGCTAGGCAGGAGACTGGGACAATGGCTGCCTTCTCCCACAAACACAGCATTGCTCCAGGCCCGAGCCAACCTCTTGCACTTAGGCAGCATTCAGCCTGCATCGCTTTCCTGCGCTGAGAGAGAGCCACACCAGTCCGTCCCCAACATTCAAGGGGAAAAGGAAGGCTGTGGCTGAATGCCGCCAAGGCATCCTTCCCTGGCAGGGCTCCACAGCAGCACGACCTGGGGCTCCTTGCCACCTTGCTCATCCTGCGTGGCCCCCCGGCCCCTTTCACCACCGTGCTCCAGAAGCAGCCACCTTGGTGGACATGGGATGGGGGCATGTGATGAACGCAGAGCTCCCCCTTTCCCGGCCACAGCCACTGCCTGGGCCTCTCCCCACTCAAAGCAAGTCTCCAACTTACCAAAGAGCCAGGGACGTATACAGTCCAAGCAGGATGCTGCTCTGCGCCTGGAGAAGGCAGTTGGCTTCGTTCTGCTCCACGAACCTCCTGCACTCTTCAAAGGACTTATACTGCCACCCTGCAATACAAATGTCTCTCAGAGAAGCAGCGAAGCAGCACCTCCCTCCCTGGCCTCACCGTGCCTCAGGCATTCAGAGCAGCAGAAAGCTCCAGCACAGCTGGCAAAGTTCTTGGCAGGCAAAGCACTCACAGAGCAACAAACCTCACAGGAAGCAGGCAAGGGCTGCACTTCTACCCTAGCTGCTCAGGGCTGTTCAAGTGCACAGAACTGCCCTTGAACGCAAGGGCAGAGAACATCAGGAAGGAAACAAGAGAACTCCCAGCTCCCCTGACACCACGTCTTGCCCTTGAGAAATCTGCAGCTTTCTAGCACTGCACAAAGGCACGCTGCCACTGAGCAGCAAGGACAGCGACCCCAGAGCACAGGCTCTTAGGTGCCTCCTGCTCAGGCACATGCCAGCACTGCTAGCCCTGCTTCCTGGGGAGCCAGAGCAGAGTGAGGCGGAGAAGAGCTTTCAGAAGGGGCAATCTCAAAACACAGCTAGGAAAGAGCATAACTAAAAGCACTGTCAAATTACTCTTGGCTCCCATGTTAGAAACGCAAAAGGGAAAAATAATAACGAGGATGCAGGCGAAGAGAGAAATGCGCCCAGCGGAAAGCTCTGTGGAGGAAATATAAGGATTGCTGGAGGCTCTGGGGTCATTGTTCTACCAGGAGAAAAACTGCTTTGGCCAGCGGAACTGTTTCCGTGTTTCCAGAGGACAGGGAAACCTGGCAGAACTCTTGTATTGTCCACTCCAATCTCTAGAAGTCTTGTACTGACGGTGCACTTCTGCTTGTGCTGGGAGGGCTCTGCCTGTTTACACCTTGCACAAAGCCCCCAGCTCTGGCCCACAGCTCCAGGGGGGCAGCCTTGCCTGCCCAGCAAACAGGCTCTCGGGGGCCCTCCTCACTGAGCACTTACCAGCTTCAAGCAAGAGGTCTAAGCAGCAGCAGAAGAAGCATGCCTGCCCAACGATCTCATCTGCTCCAGACACCTGCTTCTCTAGCCTGCGCAGCACTGCCTCACATTCCGGGTACCTGGGTTGGAACACAACGAGCCTCCAGGGAGCCTCTCCACGGGCTGGGAGCCCAGGCAGCACCTCCAGACACTTCCCACTCCCCTTCCCAGCACCTCTCTCTCCCTCGTTTTCCCTTCTTTGCTCTTCCTCCCAACTCCATCCCACTTTCTCCAGCAGGCCTGTTCTCACCCAAAGGTCCCTGACCCCCGACACTGCACAACCCCCACTCTCTCCAGCACCCTGATTACCTCATCTGCAGAAACAGTGCCGTGAAGAGGGTCCTGAGAACCACGCAGCCCAGGTCAGGCTTCTGCAGCTCCATGCAGAGCCTCTCAGCACGATAGCCTGGGAAGAGGACAAGCAGACTTGCACCGGCTCTCTCGGCAGAGATGCCTTCTTGCAGGCGGCGGGGGCAGTACCTACCTACGTCGACGGACAGAGGCAGATTTCCCAGGCTGAGGGTCAGATGGGACAGGGCCTGGGCAAAGCTGGCCGTGTTTAATACCCCTCCTCCAAAGAGCTGCACCTCAGCGCTAAGCTGCACGGCCGCCCGCCCGTATTGCAGCCACTCTTCCCAGCAGCCCAGGTTCTGGCAGCACAGCGCATATTCCAGGTAGGACAAGAGGACCTAGAAGGGTCCAAACACAACAATGCACACGACTCTGTCTCTCCAGGGCAATTCCCTGGCCTGGAGGGGACAGGCCACAACCCAGCTGCCAGCTTCTCTCTTCTCTTCCACTCTCACAGCGCGCACCCATACGACCAACTCTTCTTCCTAATGCCACTGCTAACTGCAGCTGTGCCAAGACAGGGCCCCCCGGCCTTGCACACCAGCATTATCAGGAGCTACGAGGAAACTACAGAATACACACAGTGGTGCTGCCTTAAAGCCAGAACCACCTCCATGCTCACAATTAGGACACAAATCCAACGCGAGGGACTACCCAAAGCAGCAGCAACCCACACCCTCTGGAAGTTCATCCAGAAAAGGGCAGGCACACGCACATCTTTGGGCTCTTCTTGCCGGGGACAGGCCCTGCTGGTACTCTTGCCAGGCCAGGGAAAGGGAGCCGTGTCAGGGACGGGTCTGCTGCTGCAGAGAGAAGGCACTCACGTGACTCGCATCCTTGGACTCCTCGGCCGTGTTCACCTTCATGAGTGCTGCCAGGCGGGAGAGCCTCCGACTGCCGGAGGCGCTCTCCAGGCTGAAGAGCTGCCGCAGTAAGGACAGGCAGTGGCTTTGCCGGAACAGCCAGGGGAGCCTCTGCCTCCTGCCACACAAGGGAAACTGCTGGGCCACAGCCACTAGGCGCACTGTGCCAAGTCCTACGGGGCGGGGGAAGCATGGGGATGGAGGAGACGGCTGCACCTCCTTGCAGAAGGGCAGCTGACGCAGGCACGGCCGCAGCGATACAAGCGGCAGAACCAAGGAGTACCACCCAGGAAACGTGACTGCTAAAGACGGTGTCTTGGCACTACAGCCTAGGCAGGCCAAGCAAAGCTGGCCACCGGGAGGAAAAGGGGCCTTGCACGGGAGGCCTGTGCCTGGCTGCAGCCTCTGAGCTTCCTCCCTCTCACAGCTCACCTCCGCTTACGCCGACAGGCCCACCTCCTGCTCCTGCCAGCACACTCCCTTCCCCTCCCCAGACTCGGCTCCCCACTAACACCTCCCTGCTCTCACCAACACCATCTCCCATGCCAGCACCCCAGTAGCTGCCCAATACAACCCACAGCTGCTCCACCCATTAGCCTCCTGCTCCCTCAGCAGCTTTCCCTCTGCCTAGAAGAGCCTTTGCTTTCCCTTCTGCGTCTTACCCTGCCTCCTGAGGAACGGAGGAGTCTCTGTTCTTCTTGTGGGAGGCATGCTCTGACTTTTCCAGCACAAGCTGCAAGGCGGCGCCAGTGGAGGTCGTGGGGAATTTCCTCTTCAGCAGGCTCAATGCCTTCCTGATCATTGTCTTCGCCAGCTCCGTTTGTCCCATATGGTAGCAGACCTGCACAGCAAAAGGGCTTTCAAGGTAGTCCCTTGAAAGCTGGCACAAAAGCTCATCCCCAGTGCATCAAGCAGCCCCAGGCACAGCTGGGAATCCTGAGCCTCCCAGCTACTGGGAACGCTAAGAGCCAGGATATTGGGAAGGCTCCCAAAGGGCTCCGATTCAGCACATAACCAATTGCATGTCTCTGGTGGAATCAAGGCCAGGACCTCAGCTGGTTTTGGCCAGGGGGCAAAGGGGCCCCAGGAAAGCAGGCTGAGAGCAGTCGCAGTGAGGTGGGCCAGGGAGAGCCTGCCCCACCCCACCCTACCCCACAGGAAAGCATTCAACTCCACCCACTGGGGGAGCCCACCAAAACCACCCTGTCACCTTACCTCTCCTTTAAGGCTCAGCAAAGTGGCTTCTTCAAAGCAAGCAAGCGCGTTTCCCTTCTTAGCCACCAAGGTCCTCAGCACTTCTGCCTTCTTCAGGTTCCGGAAGGCCTTTGAACAAGCACACAGAGAGCAGCTGAGCATCGCTGCCAAGCCTGTCCCCAGCCCCAGCACTCCCAGGTGCCTCCAGCATCTTGCTGAGGAGGCCTGCACCTGCCCCTGGTGATGCCCACCCAAGCACAGTCACGCTGCCTCTCACACCACGCGCACAAGTACTCCTTTGCACCACCTCCTGGGAGGTGCACCTTGCACCAAGGGGCTGCTTCACGGCCCTGTCTCTCTTGCCACAGGAGAGGCAAACAGGAGGCAAACGCTGGGTCTCCCTCCCACCAATTCATCCCCGAGTCCCCACAAAGGCAGGCCCCCAGGCAGGCCCTGTTGCAGTGGGGAAATGGGTTTGCCCAGGGCAAGGCACTTGAGAGGACTCCACGGGCAGTGGGCTCTGGCAAGCACGGCAACTCACCAGGTAGTTGTCGGAGACGTGCAAGTAGGCAGCCGCACCCTCCAGCAGATAATAAAAGGCTCTGGCGTCATTGCCCACTGCCATGTAGTGCTGAGCCAAGGGCACAAGCACCAAGTCCACAATGGCCTTGCAGCTGCAGGAACACTCCACACCCTGCGTCCAGTGGGTCTTGCTGGGCACCTTGGGCATCCATTCGGTCTTAGCCAGAAACTGCTTTGCCGCTCTGGAGACAAGATCACGGAGAAAGAAGACACCAAAGCACACACCAGTGTCACCAACACCGCTCCTTCAGCCTACGTTAAAGACACGTTCTAGCACAGCACGAGGCCACACGCACGAAGGCACCGCGCGGGAGCCGTGGGTTGCACAGCCTTCCCAGGCGTGCTGAGGGAGCTCGCTCAGTCCTTCTTTCTACCCCACACAACAGTGACCTGCACCCAGAGTTCCCTGGGCCCTCCCAGCTTACAACTGACACCACTGACTCCGGAGCAGGCTGCAGCCCCCCATCATTGCTATGACTTCCCCCTGTGCTCCTTCCTCCCTTCCGCTCTCGCCTTCTCTCCTCCCTCAAGACCTTTGGCTCTCCCCGCACGGCAAGCAAAGCCAGGACAACTCACTCACACAGCACGCTTTGGCAAGATTTGTTCCCTGACATTGCGGGCACATTGACCAGTATATGCTGGGCACTCTGAGGAGCCCTGGGGCCCCAGAGCACAGGCACAGTGGACTCAGGCAGGGCAGAACCGGCACGAGAAGCAACAGCTCCCCTTTTCAGCAGTGGCAAGCCATTCCGTTGGCCATAGCAGTAACAAAGCGGCAGGAGCACCGGTCCTGTTGGCGCCTTTGCTGCCCCTGCTCTGGAGGAGCACTGCTCTTTTAGGCAGGCAGAGAGACCAGCTGGCATTTCTGTCCCCTTCCACAAGCCACCCTGCCTCCAGGGGCTGCTTTGCCCCTGCACAGCTTGCAACACTGCTCTCTAACAGGTAGAAAGCCAGGGCTGCTCCCCTCCAAATCACCATCAGCACTGGGATCCCACTGGCTTCCCCAAAGATACGCATCCCCATGGCCATCTCAACCCAGCTGCCTCTCACAGGCCTGCTCTTGCCAATGCTAGACTCACAACGGGCAGCCCAAGCGGGGAACTCTGCTTATCTCCTCTGCACACCCTCACCCCACTGCCCCCCAAAATCATCTTCAAAACCTTGGCTCCTCACCGAAAAATCTCCTCCAAGCAGCTCTTCTCTTTTGGTACACCACTTGAAGCATCTGCAAAGAAAGCATGGCATTAAACACCTCCTCACTGCACATGCCGTAGAGCTGCTTCTTGCCATTCTGTAGCACCAAGGGAGGAAGAGCAGAGCCAAAGGCTCTGGCGGCAGCTCCCTCTCCAGCTCCTTCCCTGACATCTGCCTTCACTATGGGGCTGAACTCCAGACTTAACCCAGCTTCACCAAGTGTACTAGACACACTAGCTAATACACCTCAGCCTGCAGAGCCACGCGTGCACCTCTGCCAGGAGACGGGCTGCCCTCCCGTAATTCTGGGAAAATGCAGGTGGACACACAAGGGGAGAGAGGCGCTACGCTGTGGACACATCATCGCTCTCATTGTGGAGCTGTGCTCAGTGGAGAAATGAACTAGTCCTACAACAGTATCCGCCTTGCACTGGAAGCATCCCCACGCTTGCGTGAAACAAGTGTGCAGTAGGAGTGGGCAGGACCCAGGCTCCAGAGCAGGGCACACGGCATACCCGTAGAGGCGGGGAGCTCGTCCGACTTCATCTCCTCGCTGGTCACCAGGGAGGCCTCCCAGTTGTGCCAGTAGCAGTCGCTGCCATGCTCCTCACAGCTCTCGGCCTCCTGCGTGCTGCCGAGGGCCAAGCGGTGGAAGGCAACAAAGTCGCCTCCCCCGCAGCACTGGCACTTGTGCACGTGCCTCTCCAGGAAGGCTGCACACTTGTGGTGCAGGGCCACCCTCTGTCCCTTCGGCCACAGCTCGTACGCAGCCTCCTGCAGCAGCGGGGCGCAAAAGGCCAGCACGCCAGACTCCAGCCTCGCCCTCTCCTTGCTCTCCTCCACGGATGACTTCTGCGCATCTGAAAGGCAACGGGGCTTCCCATCAGCCAGAGCTGGGGCCGGAGCTAGGGCCAGAGCTCAGGCAAGCCATAGCTGCACCATGAAAGACAGGCCTTGGCGTGGGCCCTTGGCAGGAAACCAGCGCTCCTGCACTCAGAGCCTCCGGGCCAGACAGCAAAAGGGCCCACCTTGCCTTCCTCACACTAGCACAGCCAGCGCAACAGGCTGCTGGCCTGCTCTCCCTGCCAACAGGCTGTGCAGCTGCGCTCAGGCGGCAGCTGGGGATGCTGCCAGCAGCAGAAGCAAGACACAGCCAGCTCTTTCTGCCCACTCTGCAAGACACTCCCAGCCTCCTACGCTCCCCCGGCGCTAGGGGACAATAAAGATCAATGCACACTAAATCCCTCATCTGCACACAGCGGGAGGCTGGGTCAGCAGGTCTGGGCTTTCGTACTCCCTCTCCTACATGGGCTATGAGCCGCGCTTGCAGGCAGGGCAGCAGAGGGACTCGCAGCACCTCACTGCAATATTGCCCTCCAGCACAAAGCACAAAGCACAGGCTCCTCGGAAATGGACTTGTCTGAGCTTTTAACAACCCATCCCTAACTCCCCAGGGTGCCATGAGCATTACACACCTCCTCCAGGCAGGGGGCATTCTCTGGGGAGCCCCACCGGGGACACAGACAGCGGCAGCAGCAGCCTGCAGTGCTCCCAGGCTCCCCTTACCACCTCTTACCGCTCTCCTCCTCCAGAGAGGTGCCTGACCCCTCGGTGGGAACACTGCTCTCTTCTGCCCCCTTGGCAGCATTCAGCCACTTGAGGATGTTGCATCTCACCAGGGCATTCAGCGCCTTGTTCAGCTTGGCCCTGCTCCACCCGGGAAGGATGTGGAACAGCAGCTCCGTGCTAAACAGCGGCCCTAGGATGGCTGCACACTTCAGAACCATCTGCTCCGAGGGCTTCATGCTGTCCAGCTGAGCCAGCGCAATCCCTGCCAAAAGCAAGCCACACGTCTCTCCCTTGCCCACTCCCCACCATCACAGCCTGCATTAGCTGCAACACTCGAGAGGGTAGATTCTTCCCTAGGGACCCAGCCCCTTGGACAACTGCAACCCAGGGCACGTGTCTTCAAGATGCCTCTGCTCCTGCTTGACTCACAGGAAGCAAGGACGCGGGAAAGCAGAGATGCTCAGACGAACGCTCCCCCACCACGGATGAGCAGGGCAGCATCCAGCACATGCATATGTCCGGGGATGCAGCTTGCCAGCCCTGCGCTCTATTTATGTCCACAGGGCACACAGACAGAGAGCTTTTCCTGCACCGCCGAGGCCAGCTCAGAGCTCCCCACAACCCCGCATTTCCCTTGGTCACACAAGACTTTCCCCTTCTTGGGCAAAGCAGCTCCTTCAAGAAGAACTCTTGGGCACGGGGGACATTTCTGCCACCTGCATTCGGCCAGGGCTCGGCTCGAGGGCAGCCATGCTCATTCACAGCTTCCCATCCAGCACCCCCTAGAAATGGGGCGATTTCTGGGCTAGCCCAGAAAACAACAGCCAAAGAGAGATTCGCAAGAGGCTTTGCTTGGGCTTCAGTGCCTTGAGGCCTGCATGAGCAGGAGAAATTACAAACAGAACAATGAGGTGCAAAGCCTAGTTCAAAGCTCAGTCGGAGCCATGACAAATATCCCCTGGAAACGCATTTTCTCTTGCTGAGAACAGTCTGCTCCCAATACCTTCCTTTCTCCGCCCCCTGCCCACCCCACCCCACTCAGCAGACAACATGCAGGTTTCTCTGCGGACAATCCCACGGCACCAAAGCAACCTGCCCAGCTTAGTCCCAGAGGGGAGAGGCTCAACTCTGCAGCACACCAAGGTCCACACTCTCCAGCTCATGCCCTGGCAAAGGCACCCAGCACTGCTGCCAGCTGCCGCAGCGCGGCTCAGCCCCTCACCTTTCAATGTAGGGGGGAGTACAGTGTTCTGCAGGGTCACATCCGCTCTCATGGTGCACACCCTGCGGTCCTTCCCCGCGCTGGAGCTCCGTGCTGCTGCGGTGGTTGAAGCCTCCGTCACAGAAGCTGAGCGGCACAAGGGAGCAGGGGAAAGCGATTAGCAAAGGGAGACAATTCATGTCATGACTTCCTGCTTGCAAACACTCCAAAATCCACCTCAGCTGGAACAAGGCCTGCCTCAGGTGGCCTGATGCACTTGGCCTGCACCAAACATGCTCGCTAAGATGAGCAAAGCACTTCCCTTGCATACCTTTGTTTCATAGCCCTTCCCTAACATTAGCTGTTGCCAGGCAGTTTCCCCAAACACTCCCAAGTCAAAGGCTCCAGACCTCCTGACTGGGGAGGCAACGCCTCAAGGCAGAAGGCAGCAGTGTTGCCGTCATCCCAGAGGCAGGCACCTTGCCAGTGCAAATGCAAAATCGGGGGTCACTCAGGGCTGCTGCCAGAGCCGTGGCAAGCTGGTTGGCATTCATCCCTAGGTCGTGTTACCACTGCCGCCTTCACTTAGTAGCACCTTTGGGGGCTTTCACACTTTGGCATTCAAGTTCCCAAGGCCGGTGCCTCACCTCTGCTGGGTTTGATGTCCGACTTCTTGGCAAGTGACCTTCTTTGCCTTTTGCCAAGGGAAATACACGCCCATTCCAATGCCTATTAAATAACACGCCTACATCGGCCAGAGAGCAGAGTTCTCCAGGGCATCCCAAGAATTTGGGCGGCGACTCAAAGGGCCAGAGAAGGGATTTTCCACAGGTCAGACAGCAGCACCTCCGACGTCCCCATGAAAATCCACCCGCGTGGGGCATGCTAGAGGCAGAAGCAGCATGCCCCGCTTTGTGCCTAGCCGGGGTCTTGTGTTTAATCTCTCGCTCTCTTTAGCCAGAGCATGCCCAACGCCAGCCTGCGGTCAGGCTGCTCTGCGCCTGCCTGCCCTCGCCCCGCACACTGAGCTTCGTAAGCAGCTGTGCTCAGGGACAGAAATTGCTCTTTCCCACCTCCTCAGGCAGGCTTCAAACTACGCTTTCCCTCAGGCAGAGGAGAAGGACAGCAGGGGCTCACAAAAGCCAGAGTCCTCAGACCACCTGTTGATGGAGAAGTTTTTTCTGACCAACAAACACAGTGTGCGGCAGGAACATAAAGTGCACCAATGCCGTATACCCATATAGAGAAGAGCCTGACCCCAGCAGGAGCTCTCCTTGAAGCAGCAGACCAGGCGTTGTGGACTCCAGGCATCCATTTGCCTTCCCTTGCCCTCAAGTGTTTTCGCTAACACACTCAACTCTTCAGGCCCTCTGTCTGGTCCTCTAAATGCCTCCCACCCAACATCCCTCAGCTCCCTCCAACCTCAACCCTTCAGCATTCACCCCTAGCAGGCCTTACAGCACCTGGCACCATGTGTCACTGACGGACTCAATCCAGCCCTGTGGCTGTGCACAAGGAACATTCCAGCCACAGGACTCACCACACTGGCCCAGAAGAAGCACCTGCGTTCCTATGAGTTCACGACAAGACCAGCACTCATCTGAGTGCCAGGCAGCGGCTCTGCTCCTCCTTTGAAATTGGCTGCCATGGCACCCTTGCTTGTCCTCTCAAAGACACCAGAACTCCCCTGCCTCAGCTTGGGCTGTCCCAGCAGCAAGGCCTGTACAAACCCACACCTGATCCACACCACGATCTCTATGGCTGCAAGAGCTGACAGTGCCAAGTTCACAGGGGAAGCCTCAGGCAAGAATGCGCTGGGGAAAATGCACCACAGCAACTAGGCAGTCGGCCACAAAGGTGCTTACTGAAGAGGCTCTCCCACTTGTCCTCTCGTTTCTCATCCTTCCCCAGTGGGTGGAACAAGAGCATGTCGTGGCCAAGAAGGTAGCGCAGCAGTTCCTCACAGTAATAGGGGATGCCGTAGGTTCTTTGCGTCAGCAACCTGCAAGGAGCACATCCAGCACTCACTGACACAGGCAAAGGCAGGCGCACACGCACACGTTTCAGGTGGGCGCTGAGCCACTCGGGCAGAGCACAGAAACCAACGTCTTCACCACAGCTCCACCTCACTTCTGAAAGGGCCACGACTCCCACGGGCTTTGGTGCCTGAGTCACCCGGAAGATACAGCCTTTGCTGGAATCCTCGGGAAAAGCAGTGCAGATAGAGCCCCAAGCAAGCCTTGTCCTTCGTGTCCCCAACAGCCCAGATGCTCTCCGGCACCGGTGAGAACCTTTGCCCCGGTGAATCACCCCTCAAAGCCTCACCACGCAGACTAATGCCTTTGCCACCCCTGAGCCATGCCAGCGTGCAGGACCACTTCCTTCCTGCCTTCCAGTGCAACACAGGAGGCTGGACACCTCCTGTGCTCTGTGCCTAGGCAGCTGCCCACTCGCAGCTCACGACTGCCAGGATGTCCCACTGGCTAGAGGCACTGGCCCTTCTAGAAGCTCTGCACTGCCTTTTCTAGGGCTTCATTCCCTTTGGCTCTCTGCACAGCTTCAAGCCCTCAGCAAGAGCTCACAGGCCCTGCCTGTGACTTACGTCTCTAGATCCTGGGGCAGGCTGACAACTCCAAGCGCCTGGCAAGCTTTCTGCACTACAGCGGAAGGCTTCAGCTCTCCCAGACGAACACAACTGGTTTTCTGCAACTTCAGGATGTCTACGGCAGCTTGGCAAAGCCTCTGTCTTCTGCAGTGACTGGCAGTGAAGCTCATCACCATGAAGATCGAGACATCCCTGAGCACGCTCCGCATAAGACTCCAGGAGGGAGAGTCGATGCAGTGGGTGTTGTCGATGACAAATACAACGCCATCTTCTTCAACAGTCTGAAACAAACAGCTTGCTCTGCGGGGATTCTGATGGGTTCTCAAGTAGCTTCCATAGCAGCAACTTTGGCCTCTTTCCCTCCCTCTCCAGAAAGAGAGGGTGAGAGAGAGACGGAGAGAACGCTCTGAAGCCTCTTTCCTCTCCCCAGCTACTTAGGAATGCAGAATCTTACTGGCTTGCAATTTCTCTGAGACTTTAAGGCATCTTGTACTACACAGGAACCTTGTTGCTCCTCCCGAGCACGTGCCCACCAACTTTATGGGAGGAAAGGTATCGGGGGTATGGGCAGGGGTGCTTGGGCTCTGAAGGGTAAGGACTCAGGTACATCGTCCTCCCGCCAGCTCCCACCACTCTCCTCCTGAAGCCTCCGCCTGTGGCATTGGTGTCTTTCTCTGACCCCCGAGGGAGAGAAGAGCTCACCTTCTGGAGCACTTTCTTCAAAACCAACTCCAGCTCCATTTGCCTTTGAGTGCCACTCATCTGGGAAACTGCCATCGAGAGGGGAAACTGCCCAGAAAAGCACAGTCATAGAGAAACAGCCTTCCAGGGCTTGCAGCACACCTACCCACCACACAACACCAACCCAGCAAAATACCTCTCCTGGCCTCACCATCAGCCCTCTCCCCAACACAGCTGCAAGGAGACAACACAGTGCGGATACCCCCGGGAGCTGAGAACAGAAGCCCTCTGCTTGTTCGCTTGTGATGGCAGCTCCGGGAGGCAGCGGACCACTCACACAGCACTCAGCTCAACACAAGGTCATCAGCCCCATCTCCAAGCTGCTCCTCAGTGCCTTTTGCCCACCGCGCTCCGGAACAGAAGCCTGCGCTATATGCCCCTGCTCTTCCCTCCAGGCAGCCAAGCGACTCCCCACCAGAGCCTCCAAACTACAAAAGCTCACAAGCAGCCCTTTGCCAGGGCCAGAGAGGGCCTCGCTCTCACCTTAACGAGGAAGACGTCGTTGAGGAGGCAGTAGCTGCTCTCTGCCATCAGCCCTTGGAGCTTTGTCTGCAGCACAAGCTGTCTGGCACTGCACGATTGACATGCCTGCAGGCCCAGGGCCATGGCCAGCACCATACGGAGGGCAGAGTAGACCTGCTTCAGGTCTAGCTCTGTCAGTTCCACAGCCACTACCCTGCCACGCAAAAGCAAAAGGGACCGAGATTCAGAGAGCAACGCAAAGAGCTGCAGACTTCCAAGGCAAAACTGTCAGAGAAGAGGCACGTCATCCAGGGCTGTCTGCAAGGGAGCTCTGGACACACAGCCCCAGACGGACTCTTCTTCCGCACACCTCCAAGTGCTTCACAGAGGGCCAAGCTTTTCCCCGCTTCTTACAAGGAAAAGCCACAGAGCGGCAATTGCTGCCAAGCCCCTGGCAGAGCCACCACCACACCCGGTGTCTCCACAGCTCTCAGCACCTCCCCCTGCACAGCATGTTGCCAGCTGAAGAAGCAAGGACTGAGCAAGTTGGGCCTTTGTGTTTGAATGCCACAGCTTTGCCATCTGCCTCCTATACTACGGGAAGGCTTGGCCGCCCCAGGGGCCTTTGGGGATAGAAGCCCAAGGGCAAGCAGCCTTTCTCTGGCAGCTCCACCACACCACTCCCGCCTCCCCCAGCATCTTTCTTCTCCTTACTCTCCAGCTGCATGAAAAGCACGCAGCTTGGGCTCTTGCCAGCCCTTGCAGCCTGGCCTAAGTTTGCAAGAGCAACAGCCCTGGCTCCACAAGCCACTTCCAGCTCCCGTGAGACGTAGTAGGAGAGCGTGCAGCTGCTCCATACCAGCGGCTCCAGGAGGCTTTTCAGGGATGCTGCAGGCCAACGGCCAGCAGCACTAGCAGAGGGGCTCGAGGATGCCACGAACATCAGTGGATGGGCAAGGGAAGTGTCCCACAGGTAGCGCTCCAAAACACTCACCTGTGGCCAGCAGCCTGGCCTAAAGATGCCAGCTCAGTGAGTAAATGGCTCTTTCCAGAGCCAAGCACACCCTCAAACGCTAGGATGCTGCTTTCGCGACAAGTCCCGTAGGCTTTCAAGGCACTTTCAAAGAGGGCAATCTCCTCCTCGCGACCTGTGAAGGCAGACAAAAAGCAAGCTGCTGTAGCGAGCTCAAAAGCCAACAACCTTGGGCAGCCTCCCCTCTTGCTGCCACTGCACCTTCCCTCCACCGCACCTGCGAGCCTGCCCGCACCCAGGGCTCCTTCCCACCCCAACAGCTACAATTCTGCAGCTAGGCCTGCCTTAGGGCACTCACAGCCCCACCTTCCTGCTGGAGCCTGGGAGCAACTGCATTTCTGAAAGCTCCTGACACGCTAACGGTGCAGGAAGGCAGGAAGCACTAGGCGTCTCACTCTGATTCCCACCTCCACTGCTGGCCCAACTCCAAGCTTACGAACGAGCTATGAGCCCAAACCTGATGGCCACTGCAGGCAACACCATCCCTTGCAAAAGCATCTCCATTCCCAGGCTGGTACTAGCAGCTACCAAGGGCAAGAAATGGGTATACACAATAGCAAGGCATTCACCTACCGAGCAAGGGGCCGTACTCTGACCTCTCCTCCATAAGATCCAGGCCAAATATGCTAGCAGGGGGAGAGAAAAACAAAAGTCAGTGAAGAAGGCAGAAGCTGGAGGACAGAGAGTCATGCGTGCAGCTGAGGACACACTCTTGCCTACCCGCTCTTCTTTTGAGCATAATGGCAGCCTGGCCACACTCCACCACCAAAGTTCACGCTCATTCAGCAGAGAGTGCAAACACCAAACAAGCACAGGGAAAACTTCCAGCACATGGAAGCCCAAGGGCTTCTGACCACACTGGCACAGCACACGCTATCAACGTGCAAGCAACAGAGGCCAAAGCATCATCCAAAGAGAACCTACAAGCCTGGCCCAGAGGAACAGCTCCAGTTTCACCAGCAAGCGAGCAGGAAGACAGGCCCGGAAACCCACACTTTCCCAGGGGACCAGCACGAAGCAAAGTGCTTTCCAAGAGCTTCCTGCTCAGAAGCAGCCGAGATAATACCCCCTGGGTGGGTCAGAATTGCTACTGCACTGCCACGTGCATGCCAGCAAGCAAGCACAGGGCAGAAAGCAGAGTTGCAAGTCCTCTGGGCAGGGGCTGACAGGCCCCTCTGGGCCTACGGACTCCCGAGAGCCCTCTCCACCCCTACGCCATCACTCCCACTCTCCCAACAGCAACAGGCACCAAGGTGAACAGGCAAAAAGCACGGCCGTGCTATGGCTTTCCCTCTTCTCAGCCACAGCGGTGGGAGGCCTGGGGAGGGCAGCAGCTTGGCCTCTTTCTGCACAGCTCCTCTTTTTCCCCAAGGCTGCACCCTGTGTGCCTCCACACGCCCAGGCAGCCTGCTCAAAGAGCACACTCACAGCTTCTGCGACATCCCCAGGTACTGATAGACAGTGCCAGGATCGCCAACCCCCTTCATCTGGGCCTTCGGCAGCTCCTTGAAGTAAGACCGGGGCAGCCGGGACGCTGCGTAGGTCGCCGCATCGCAGGACACCAGCCCCGGGTAGTGCTCCATCAGCCAGGCAGCCAGGTTCACCTTCTGGCCCATGACTGCCACAGAGAGAGAGCACGCGTTGACGTCCTCAGGAGAGCAACCTGCACCACCCTGCCAGGCTGCCGGCTGCATCCCCCGCAGCACAGGCCAGCACAAAACCCTGCTGAGCACGAGCGAGAGCAACAAGGAGGCTCACAGCCCGTCCCCCGTCGTACGGCGGGACCCGCTCCGCCTCCGCCGGTCCCGACGCGCCACCGCAGGCCAAGCCCTCGTCCTGGCCCGGCGCCCAGGGCCCACAGCTTCTTCCCCGACACTCTGCCTCTTCCCGTCAGAGACGCGGCCCGGGCACCCGCTCCGCAGACGGACACCTCGTACCTGTGTACTCGTGCCTGACGCGGTGGCCGACGACTCCGCAGAACGCCGTCCCGCTGGTGACCCCCACGGACACTGCCCTGAGGCGCAGGCAGAGCAGCAGGGATCAGCAGCGCCCCTGCGCAGTCCTGCCTGCCCTCCGCCGCCCCTTCCCCACGTCCCCGCGCTCTGCCGTCTGCCCCGGCAGCGCAGGCCTCGGGGACCGGCAGAGCCCGGCAGCGGACACGGCAGCTTGAGCGGGCTGCGTGTGCAGAGCAGCCAGGCGCTCTGGCACCCCTCCGCACCCCCCGCCCCAGGCCGTCCCAGGCAGCACGCCTCCCCACTCACTCGATTTTCCCCAGCCTCCTGGAGCAGGCGGTGGAGATTTTAATCGCGCTTTCCAGGGCGCAAACGCTCTCGCAGGGCAGCTTTCCTCCAGGGAGGCCAAACACACACAGCAGCGTGCAGCCCTGCCGAGGACAGAGGCAGCACACCTTGCCGCAACGCCTGCACCAAACCCTTCCTGCCCTGAGACTCCAGCCTCCGCCGACCGCAGCAGAGCTTCAGGGCAGCCCCAGGACACAGGGTACCGCTCCCAACGCTGAGGCAGAGCTGCTTCTGCTCTCCCCACCACGCGAGAGACAGAGCCGCTTCCCTCCTCTCCACCACCACCCTCGCCCTCGTGCGTGGGGGCACTGCTCCTCCACGCTCACCTTATCAAACATGGAGATTTTGTTGATTTCGCCCTTGTGAGGACGGAGGATCTCCGAAATCAGCACGCTGCTGTCCTGGATAGCCTTGCAGATTTGCATTAGGTTGACCTTGGCAGCAAACTGCAGCTTCACAAAGAGGCAGGTGACCGGCCGCAGCTCGGATAGGCACGCCAGGGGCTGTCTGTCGTCAATCTGGAAGACAGCAGCGGGCCACCTCCACCAGCCAGCTCGCCCTGGGCGCTTCCTGCCTGCAGCAGATACCAAGGCAGAGCGCACAGAGCGGCAGCAGCGGGCGCTCTCAGAGGAATGCAGAAAGCCTCCTCGCAGCGCAAAGCAGGCGTCAGCCTGCGCGAGGCAGACACGCAACGGTGCAAGAAGGCACTGGGCATGGATGGACACAAGGGGCCACCCTCAGCAACGCTGTCACCGCTCCGGAGGAATCCCTCTCTTACCCTGGGGCCATGGCCAGAACAACAGCAGTGGAAAATGCAGAGGGCAATCCACCCCACCCTCACCCCCGGCGCTCTCTGCAGGAGCACACAGTCGGCAGGTTTCTGGCCCCTGCAGCACTCCTTTCCCAGGTTTTTGCATACGGGGGCATTTTCTTTGCCTTACCTGCTGTCTGGAGAACTGCCGCTCTGCAACACACATCTCCTTCTCCCCTCCCTCTCCCCCAAAAGGCACCTCCCAGCACTCGTGGCCATACCTTGCGCAGGACACTGGCTGGGATGTACTTCCTCAGCACCTTCCCCTGAGCACGATGAGGGGCCAAGGTAACCGCAGGCCTCAGGACGCCTACGCAAGGAAAACACACGCGGTCACTGGCAGCAGGGCGCTACGAGCCTGGCTACGGGGGCCTCGCAAAGCAGGGGCTGGCACTGCAACTCGGGGAGCAAGGTCCTCCACCCTTTGCCCGTGTGTTCCTCTTGCAGGTGCTCAGCCACAGCAGTCCCCTGGAAGCAGCAGGAAGCAGCCAGTGCCTCTGCTGCAGCGCAGCTGCGCCCCAAGCACAACCACTAACTAACTGCAAGGGGGAGAGGGCAGAGGCCAGGCCCCAGCGGCCCCTCCGCAAGCCAGTCCCCATCTTTCTGGGCAGGCACAGAACAAGGCAAAGCCGGGGCACTCACCTGGCATTTCAGGAGAACGGCAGTTCAGCTGGGCTCGCGTGAACTTGGAGAAAAGGTCTTCGCGCTCCAACACAGACATCCGCTGCACTCCTGTAACCTGAAGGCACACACAGCAGAAGCACTGCCATCGGCCTCCCCAGGAGTCCCAGGGCACGCGTCCTACCCTCCCTCCATCCCGCCCTCGCTTCCCAGAGAAGAGGAGGAGATCTCCGTGTAGCAAAGCCACCTTGCTGGATTTGCACCAGGACAAACGCTGGCATCAGCAGCACACGAGCTGTGCAGCCATCAGCCACGCACCCCGACGTCTACAGAACACCGCCACGACCCCAGCAGGGCCAAACCCTGACACTCCCTCCTGACCCCACCGCAAACCCAGCAAGCACAATCCACAGCTAACCCTCAGCTGGAAGGGCAACAGCTACAGCTCTCCACCTCCGCTTTACAGCTACAACCCCCACAACGCCCAGCTCCTCAGCCTTCGCACACCTTCCTCCCTCACCCCCAGCTCCAGGTGCCCCAAACAGCTCTAGAGGCCATCTCACCCACCTTCACAGCTCCTTGGCCTTTCACTCTCTTGCTCTTCACCTGGCTCTGGTTACAGAGCTCCCAGGAGCTGGCTGACAGGATAACATCACTTGCACTTGCAAGGTTTTGCGCCTGCCAGACTTCACCTACGGCCTTGCCAAGGATCAGGAAGTGCTGCTCCTTGCGGTCTCCCACAGTCAGCAGCGACATGTGCCCTGCAGAGATCCCTGGGGAGAGACAAGCACAACTGAGGCGCAGAGCACTTGCACCTCTGCAGCCTCCCGCAGCGGCAGCTCTCCACAGGCTCCGTTTCAAGCTCAACCCTGGAGACAGGCTCCTCCTCTCAGCTGCTTCAGCTGGAGGCACCCATCCTTCATTACGGAGTCCAGCTGGAGTGTCGATGGGGAGGGGGTACAAAGTGGGGCCTGCCAACAGAGGGGCCTGAAACGGGTGCCTAGAAAGAGGCACGTGAAGCTGACACTGACAAAGTCTTCACAGCCACAGCACCCCAGAGGCCCAGCACACCAGCACCTTTGCTGGCCATCTGCTCAGGGTGCGTGCAGGCAGCTTGTAAGCGGCTGCCTGAGAGCACACAACAGCCTTCCAGGCAGAAGGTTTCCCTGGCCCCACGAGGGATCACCACCTCTCCCCCAGGCGGAAAAGCACCCTGTGGCGCTGCACAGGGCCATGGAGCCACACACGGCACGGCTAGTCCAGCACACCCCATACCTATCTTCAGTCGGAGCTTCAGACCCACGTCTGTGTCACGGACGCTGTACTTCTCCTGGATTTGCCGGCAGCACTGCAGCACCAGGCTGATGGTGTCTCTCAGCTGTGTTTCCCTCACTCTCCACAGCACCAGTACAGCATCCCCTGCAGAAAGCAAGTGAATGGGGGAAGGCTCTTGTGAGACCTGACGCTCCCTGAGCTGCACCCCCTGCACGGACAGCAGGAACCGGCAGGCGTGCTGAGGAAGAGGCACTCGTCAGAAGGCCTCCTCCTCAGCTACAGCTCTCTGGGCACAGGGATGCCTTCCCTTCCCCCAGGCCAGCTACAACAGCAGCCACAGAGGATGAAGGTGCACAGTGTGGCTACAGGAACACGGGCACCCCTGCAGCTGGTCCCACTCAGGGCAGAGATGACAGGCCTCTCTCATCCCCTCCTTCCTACCATGCTGCCTCAACTCCCAAGCTCCCAGGCTGCCTCCCCAACACCTCCACACCAGCCCTGTCCCACTGCAGCTTCCCGCTTGGGGCCCGCGATGGCAGCTCCCCAGGAGCACCTGCGTGCCCACAGAGCCTCCCCTCTGGGCTTTGCCAGCTCACAGCTCACTCTGTCCTCTCCCCTGGCACGCCTCTGCAGTGGCAGCAGAGATAAGTTTCAATTAGAAAGACATACCTGCAAACTTCAAGATGTCTCCTCCAAAGCCCAGCAGCTCTGCAGGCGAAAGAAAGCAAGAGAAGAGTCGCCTCTGCACCTTCTTCAAGCAAGCCACAGAAGCAGCCACTCTGCTGCCCGAGCCGCCCGAGGGCAGTGGTGCCTGGTGGGGCACCATTCAGGAAGGCACAGCTCCAGCCCCGCCTCTACACTGCTCACAGGCACCACAGCACTGGTGCCTACGGTACTGGGCACTGCCCAAAGGAGCTAGTGAAGATAACACACCCATTTCTCAGCACCAGTGTCCCCCAGCACAAGAGCCCAGCTGCTCTCGGTGGCCCTCAGCGCCCACAGAAACCCCCAGCACACGCAACGAGGCTGCCTAGTGCACCTCTCTGCTCTCCCAAAGAGCAGCCTCATGGCACCGTCCCAGACAGTCCTGCAGAACGGCACTTACCCTCCACAATGTCGCCCATGTAGTCGTTGAGCGTTTGCGTTAGCTCGTCCGCACCCCGCTCGAGGCTGACGCTCTGGCTAAACTTCTCTGTCAGAGCAGTGAAACCTCAAAGAGGCACAAACAGGCACAGAGGAATCAGCAGGTGCCTACATGGCCGCCAGCTTCATGCTCCCACCTCAGAGAGCGTGCGCATTACATCGTGCCCTGACCTGGCTTGTGACAACAAGCCTGGACCACCCAAGAGAAACCACCACTCTCGCATTGGCCACTGCTCCTGGCAGCGTGCCTTCTCCCACACCACACAGCCTGGAGCAGGGGCCCCTGGCCCACGCGCTCTTGCAGCCCGTGGAGGAGTGCCTAGCACTGGGTACCTCTGCTGAGCCCAACTAGCCGACTCCCGGCCTCTTCCAGGCCTCTCCTCTTTTGGAGCCCCTTGTTCCTCCTGACGTCAGCCACCTCTGAGCTCTGCTTCCCCCAAAGTGGAAGATGGCAGCAGCAAAGAGGCCTCCTCTGATGCAGTCTCCACCAGAGGTGGCACCGGGGCTCCCAAAGGCCCATAAGTCCCAGTACCTTGTGTCTCTGATTTCTTCTCAACCCCCGCCCTTCACAAGCCTTGGACCCACCTGAGACGTCTGCAAAGAGCAGTACTCCATGAAAATTCTGAACGCAACGGGCTTCGTGCCTCAAGTCCTCAGATAAAATGAGGTCGGGGACGTAAGCAGCTACTTCCCCGAGTTCTGAGCAGTGCTTGGACCTTCTCTCCCAGGCACAAGACATCGTCAGCGCCCTTGGGGTACACAGGGTACCTCAGGAGAAGACGACCATGCCCAACCGGGAGCAGGCTAGCACAGCACCGCGCAGGGTTCCGCAATAACCCGGGGCCTTGGGAGGGGCTGCTGGCCCCCTGCCACCAAGGGGCAGGTCACAGTCAGCCGGCAGTGACATCGGCCACATGTCACCGATTGCCTCTGTGCTGTCATCAGACAAGCGAGCCAGCTAACTGGGACAGCTTCTGCACGTCGTCGCTGCCCTAGCAACTGCAGCACGCAGCGGGGCACGTCCTAGGTTGTTCTGTTGTAAAGAGCAAGTGGGTCTTTTCCAGGGGGTGGGGGACAGAGCAAACCTCCAGCCACAGGGCTCCTGGCAGAGGCCAGGAGGAGATGGACAGGGCTGCACCAGCAGCACAGCGGACGGGCATGTCAGAGAGGGGGAGAAAAAGCTGAAGGACGCGGCAGGAGGCAGCTCCAGCCCCCTGCTCTGCGGGAGAGAGCTGTGTAAAGCTTCCATGCCGCAGGGACACCCCCTCACGCTGGGCACCCCAGCTCACAGGCAGCCCAAGGCTCACTGCTCCCTACGGGAAGGTGAGCCGGGGCTGAGGCTGACACCCTCGCAGGCGGTGCCCTTGCCCACAGGGCGCAGTCCCGCAGAGGCTGAACACGGCATGCACAGCTGGGTGCTGGCCTCTAGCCAGGCCAATTACAGCTGGCGGCTCCGACTTGCTTGTTTTCTGATCTGTTTTTCCTGGTTTCTCTTTTGTAAATAAACTCAAGAATCCCAGCTCCCTGTGTGTGCAGAGGGCACGATCTGGGAGCCCCTGGGCTCTAGGGGCCAGCTCCTGCAGAGATTGCATGCCTAAGGCCAGAATGTGAAAGCGCAAGCGCAGAGCGGTTACCTGAGGTAATGAAATTGTAACCAATAGAAAGATTTGTATAAAATACTCCCTGGAAAGTGTGTATAAATGAAGAACGACAGTTGGAGAAGGTGTGCTAGCTTTGTGGATCTACCACCTAGCCCCCATCTCTGCGCAGAAATGAAATAAAGAAATATCTCGACCCTGTGTGTCTATTGGTCACTTGCACACCGGGTAACAGAACCCAGATTTTGGAACAACAAAACCCTCCCAGGAGCCCCCCTCCAAACCCCTGGAGACCCCCCAGGATCTCGCAACTCCCCCCTACCCCAGGGTCCCAACCACCCCCAGGAGGGCCCATAAAACTCCCTTTGTAGCCCCCCAACCCTCCAGAAGGCCCCCCCAAACCTGCAGCACTCGGGGTGGGGGGCAGCAGCCTATTTCTACCCCTTCCCCTAGGACAGGGAGATCTGGGTGTTTATTTGCCCCAGGGATGGTTGTTTGCCATGGGGGGGGGGCGGTATTTACCCCCCCTCCGCACCCAATGCCGCTCTCCCCCACAGCCTCACCCCAACATCAACCCATGATGTACGCCAAAACCCTGCTGCAGCTGGGCATGATGTGACCCCCCCCCCGAGATGACACGACCCCCTCGAGGTCTCAACACCCCCTGGGGGTGACACCTTCCCTCCCCCCCCGGGTGTCTCCCCTCCCCCGATGGCTTTTAATACGCTGGATTGTATTTATTCCCTCCCCATCTTCTGGGGGGGGGCGCTGGGGGGGGCGCCCCACCAATGGAGGGGAGGGACAGGGGGGACCATCTAGGGGGCACTGGCTCAGGAGCTGCCCCGCTGGCCTGGCCCCCACTTTACTGTCTGTAATTAAAGATGTTAAAATAAAGTAATTATTGGAAGCCTCGCGGGGGGCCCAGCGTCCGAGGAGGTGTGGGGAGGGGGGAAGGGTGTGGCGCTGCTGGCCACGGACACCTGGGTCCTCTGTACGAGTGCAGGGGAGGGGCGGGGCGGCATGCCCGGATGCCTGGGACCCTCCCGGACACCTGAGTCCCTTGGAGAACTGGGTTGTCCTGGACTTCTTGCGTTGCCTGGACTCCTGGGCACCTCGGACGCCTGGGCCCCTCGCTCACCCAGGGGAGTGGGGTTGGGGGGGTTCAGCATGGGAGCCCTGGACGCCTGGGTCCCCTCTGTGTGGGGGAGAGCGGGGGGTGAGAAGGGGCACCCGGACGCCTGGGTCCCCCAAGGGGCAGTGGTAGAACTGAGAATCGTGGCTGGATCTGGTTGATCTTGTCAAAGAAAATATTGAATCAGCAACAAGTTTTATTGCTTAAACCGTGGAACAAAAGGCTGCTCTGGGTCCTTCTTGTGCTCCCAGCCAAGAGGCACCTTATCGATAGCAACAAAACTTAAAAAAAAAAAAAGAAATCATAGAAATCTTGACTTTTGCTGCTCCTCACTGGCGCCTTCCAACGATCAAAAAGAGAACGGATCATTTTTATCCTTCCAATGCATCCGGGAAACATCCTCTCGGTCACTGACGGCAGGGCTCGGCGGCTGCTTCCCCTTTGGAGAGCGCGGTTTAATTTAATCTAGAGGGGATTTAGCGAAATGCTAAATGCGACATTGATCTCTAGGCGAGAGGCTGCTTTTTAAGCGTGGGGGAAAGCTCGTTCTCCAATGCGTGTTTGTCTTTAGTGGAAAGCTCTAAGCAGGTGGGAACAAAAAAAAAAGGGAATAAAACATTTTTCCTCACATAAGACCAGTGCTTTTCCAAAATCCTAAGGACTGTGAGTCATGGAAACTTCCTCAAATCTTTGCTGCATTGTAGTGTTTTCATATCGGATTTAAAATTGCAGTTAAACGAGGGGATTTTTTTGCATGTAAGCAGTGGGATGAAGACGAGCAGATCAGCGGAGACCTCCTCTCAGCGACCGTGAGCGTGTTGAGTGCGGTTTCATCTTGGCAGCCCTTGGTGGGCATGGCTGCTGCTAGAAGCTTGGAGGCAACGTGAGTCGGTTCCACCCCCCCCCAAAAAAAAAAAAAAAAAAGGAGGGAGAAGAAAGGAAAGAGAAGACACACATTTCCAAGACATTTCATGGGACGTTGAGATCCTCAGGCTGAAGGAGGTGCTGCTCCGTGGTGTTGATCCCAAAGGATGAGCCAGGGACCGCAGAGCTCCTGCCCTACCCCAGGGCTCTCCGTGCCACCAGCTGCTGGCAATGACCGTCCTCTCCAAATGCAAAGGACCGGGGAGATGTTCACCCAAGGAGACCACCGGTGGTACCACCACACGTCACCAGCTGCAGCAGAAAACAGCCCAAGGCAGCTGCAGGAAACGGAGGCAAGTAGGAGTCCATCGCCCAGCTCTCCACAAACAGGACTTGCACCAGATGAGAGCAGAAG
Organism: Rhea pennata; assembly: GCF_028389875.1. Classification (NCBI taxonomy): domain Eukaryota; kingdom Metazoa; phylum Chordata; class Aves; order Rheiformes; family Rheidae; genus Rhea; species Rhea pennata. Next base: position 3,377,764 of record NW_026907679.1, read on the forward strand.
AGGGGAAACGGGCGTTTGCAACGGCTCTCAGTCATGAACGAACGACTCCAACCAGAGAAGACCGTATTCTCTCCATGAATTGCGCAAGATTCCCAGTCCCAAGTTTAGGTAGGATTTCCATCTTTACGTACTTCAGCCGTAACCTCCGTGAGTTCAGCAATTTGTGGAAAATGGCAGGAAGCGGTGAGGAACAGTGGAAAGGGTGGAAAATATTGGAAGACGAGGCAAAAGCAATGGAAAAATGCATAAAGAGGCAGAAAACAGGGAAAATGATGGAAATTGGGATGAAACCCCCAAAGCAGTGGAAAACACAAAAATACTACAAAATCACCTGCAAAATAAATGCCAAATATCCCATTAAAAAAATAAAAAAAACTTCAGCACAATGTCTCCCACAAAATAAAAGCTACTAAAAAACCCCACAGAGAATGCACAAATAGCAGAAAACAGTAGAAGAATGCCAAAAAGTTGGAAATGTAAAAAGTGAAAGTAGAGAGAGCTTGAGAGAAAACAATAGCAAATGAAGTAAAAGAGAAAGAGAGATTTAAAAACCCCAATATATTCAACGGAAGGCTGAGCATGCATACAGAAGATCAGAAAATGTTTTAAAAAAACACAAAAAAGGTGGATGCAATGACACAGAATGGAAAGAAAAGCAACACAAGTGTGAAAAGCACATGAAAAAGAAAAGGAATGATCATAAATCAGAGGAAAAAAGCAGAAAATGCTAAAGAATGATAAGACAGTGGTAAATGCAAGAAAGATGGTTAATGCGGGGGAAAAGAAGGGTTGAAAACAGCAGAAAATGATGGAAAAAAACATACCTGGAAAACTGCAGAAAGCATAATGACTGAAAACGCAAAAAAAAAGGCAAAAATGCAAAAAAAAAAAAAGAAAAATGCAGAAAATGCTAGCACATGACAGAAAAATTCAGAAAACATCGTAATATGCAAGGAATGGCAGAAAATGCAAAACCTACCAAAACCTGGCCTCCAAAATAATGGAAAACACCTAAAGCAACAAGGAACACACACACACACAGACACAAACAAACTCCACACAGAAACAAACTCCAAGTGGAATTGAGTGGAAAAGAGAATAAATGGTGGAAAGCAGGGGAGATATTGTACCAAAAAAACAAGGAAGAAAATGCACAGAATTGCTGAAAAAATCAAAAATAAGAAGGTGGTAGAACAAGTAGGAGTTGATGAAAATGGGCAGAAAAAAGCAGAACATGGTGGGAAGGACTTAGAGGAGTAAAAATGGCAGAAAACAGAAGCACCAGAAAAGGCAAAAAAAAAAAAAAAAAAAAAGTGAAAAATTCGAAGAACAACTGAAAGCATCAGGGACTGACTAAAGAGCAGAAAATTCTGAAAAGGAAAGGAAAATGGTGGAAATCACAGAAGAAGATGGAGAAAACAGAAAGGATGGATAACATGAAGAAAATGGAACACCAAGTACACTTAAAATGGTTAAAAATGGTTAAAATGGTTAAGCCAGAGATGTCAGAAAATGCAAAAAAAAAAAAAAAAAAAAGTAAAAAAAAGTGGAAAAACTGAGAAGTGGCAGAAAATCAAAAAAAAAGGGAAAACCTGAAAACACTTCAAATGGGACAAAATGCAAGAAATAGAGGAAAATTCACACCACGCTCAAAAAAAATAATTGCCCAAAGTGTCCAACAGCAGCAGAAATCTTTGGAAAAAATACAAACAAAAAAGAAAGAAATGTGGAAAATGCAAAAAGCTCTATATGAAAACTGTGGGAAATGCAAAAAAAAGGAAAAAAAGTGTAAAACAGAGAAAGAATGGAAAAAAGAGGACACAAAAAACGTTGAAAGGGGGAAAAAAAGATGGAAAAGGGGAAAGCAGAAATGGTAGAAATGGCAGAAAAGGAGGGAGAGCAGCGACAGACGATGCAGGCACGGCAGAAAAGAGATGGTGCAAAGCAAGAAGTGCAGAAAGCTGTGGAAAATGGTGAAGAGCACCAAAAGAAAGTGGAAGCTGGAGAAACATCAAAATGGAAAATGAGGAAAGCGGGTAAATTGGAGGGGAAAAAGCAAAAAGAATATGGGCAGATGGAGGTCAGAAAACAGTGGGGATGGCTGTGATGTGCCAGCAGAGGAGCTGCACCAGGATGATTGAGGTTCTCCCTGGCTGTTGGCCTCGGGGGCCTCCCTGCTGCTGGATGGGTTGCTGGGTCCACCGGCCAGCTCGTGGTGAGTCTGAGTGCACACCAGAGCTCTGCGTCTTGCTGGCTTCCATCCTTCCCGGGCTTCATTCCCTCTCCGGTCGAGCCATGCCAGACCACAGGTACACAACAGACCAGATGGCCTCAGCCAGGAACAGGATGGTTGACAGCTAACAGTGCAGCTGGACGGCCAAGAGAGAACCCGGTGCACAGCTCCACAGCACCCAGGTGCTTCCGGTGTGAGCCTGCAGTGTGCAGGGGCCGTGGTGGGATTGCTGCTGGGGAAGCTGGACTGAACGGCTCCGTGTCCCTGAGCAGCTCCTATGGCTGGTTGACAGTGAAGGGACTGTTCTGCAGCACTGAATTCACTGAAAGGAACTTGGTCACACATGGCCCCAGCGCCAGCAGCTCCGGATTACGGGGCGCCCCAGTGAATCAAAGCTGATGGCTCCTGGCTTTTGAGGTCTTTCAAGGGAAAATAGAAGCACATAGTCATGGGGAAGAGGGAGAGCAGAGGAAAGAAGCAACTCCCAGGGACGGCGCAGGGTGGGCAGTGGTGATAGAAAGAGAGCTGCATGGCAAACCCCAGCCCGGCCCTTGCACAGCAGATGCAAGGCCTGAGGACAGCGGGTGTCTGTAGAGGCTACAGAGCTTCTCCCTCTTGCCCTTGTTTTTCCTGGTCCAGCAGAGCAACTGCCCTGTTCCCCCTTGCCTTTCTCTCTCTCCAAAAAAAATTACACACACCTGGGCTGAAGAAACAGGACTTTATCTTTGAGGAAAGCAGAGCAAGGGGAGGAAGTGGTGGAACACTAATGGGACAGGATGCGCTTAGAGTTGTCGAGCTGTCCTGTGCAGCGGGAGACACCAGCCATGGCCCAGACCTTCCAGCACACCTGCGTGTCTGCGGTGTGCAGCCCCACGGCATTGGCACAGCTGTGACAGTGCTGCTCAAACAGAGTCACCTCCTGGCAGAAGGGTGACACCTCTGCCATGCTCTCTGGAGCCAGTGACCCAGCGCTCCAAAGCTGAACCTTGGTGGCGACCGCTCCCGGGGAGTTCTCAGGTCCAGCACGGTCTGTGTCACCAGGCAACGGGCGGAGGGTTCAGCATCAGCTTCCAGGGGCTGGAGGGCTGAGACAGAAAAGATCACAGCACATAACAGACTCCCACAGTTGCAGACATCCCTGATATCCTGCCCAAACAGGGCCCGTCCCAACCAGCCCTTCCCAGGCTGGGCAGGCAGCACGTGGGACAAAGGGATCAGCTGCAAGTTGCTGGTCAGGAATACCCCAGGTGACCCACAAATACTCACCTCCTCTCCCCCAAAGGGGCAGACCACACCTTCCTGGCTTATGGCAGGGCCAGCAACTGGAGCTCCCTTCCTGGGCTCCCTCCTCCTCCCTGCCAGGGCCTCCTGCCACAGCTGCTCTCACTCACCATTGCAGATCTGCTCCACCTTCTCCTTCCTCTGCTATATGCTGCCCCATGAGCCCTAGGCAGACACCTCCTGTCAGCCCTCATACTCCCCACCAAGACCCCAGCAGCAAAGCTCCCATCTGGCCTTGCCAGCCTGGCCACTCATCCTCTTCCCCCTGTGCAAGGCTGGCCTCAGCGTGGTCCCCAGGGTGCAGGATGCAGGCATGCGGTGAGGCACTGCAGAACCTCCTCTCAGCCCACCTGCACGGTCAGGGATGCGACTGGGGTAGTGGCTCACCAAGGAACCTCACGGCTGCCTCCCGCAAGGATGTCTCAGGCTTCTCCAAGTATGGCAGGCTCTGGTGCAGGTATTGCTCCGCTCTGCTCCTGTCCCTCAGCACCTGGAGACACCACAAGGCCGTGGGTTGGCACTGAGACTCCCTGGGGAGTCAGGCTTGACCCTCCTCCCACGACTGGCCTCCTCTTCCTTCCTCCTCATGACCCCCGGTGGCCTAGGGATGCTGAGATCCCTCCCAAGCCTTCTGACAAGGACAGCCAAGCCAGGGGCTCCTTCAGCATCCCAGGGGGGACAGCAAGGGCAGAGGGGCCTGGAGCAGAGCCCGAGGAGGCTGGGGCTCTGGGCTGCAGCAGTGGGTGAGGGGCACAGCTGTGTGCCCTGCACACTGGGCAGTGGGGCAGGCTTCGTCCGGTCAGGGCCCCGGGACTTTGGCCTTGTCCTTACCAGGTACTCCCCAATCTTCCGTATCTCCCCTGTCCTGGCCAGTTGCTTGAGCTCCTCCCACTTGAGGAGCTGTGCAGCGCTGACAAGGGCTTTCTGAGCGGCCTGCAGAGCAGCAGAGACCGGCAGATGCCACCACAGCCAGGACAAGACACCCTGCCTCCCCCCATCTTGGCCAGCCTTGGAGCATGTCCCAGCCCACAGTGGGGCTTAGGACCAGGGCTGCCCCTCCCTGCTGAAGGCAGCGGCACCTCTGCCTTGTCCTTGGCCACTCAGCAAATTGGACCTCCCGCTCACATGCACTCAAAGGCACACTTGTCTGCAGCCCCTGCCATGGTGCTCAGGCCTCCCCCAGGCCATGTCAGCATCCCTTCCCCAAAGCACTGCTCCATACCTGGGCCGCTCTCTGGTTCTGCTCGCTCATGTGCAGGAAGAGTGGCACCAGGCTCCTCTGCACAGGCTGCTTCATCCTCTGCTTGTTCTTCCCCACCACAATCTCCATCAGGTCCTTGAAGAGCAACATGGAGAGCTCTCGCACTGTGCTGCAGCTCTGTGAGGAAGGAAGGAGAGCAGGGGAGACCTCAGCAACGACTCCAGGAGCCAGGCACGAGAAGAAGGTTTTCCTTTGAAGGCCTCGTCTTCTGCAGGCACAACTGTCCCCCTCCCTGGCCAGGGCTCGGAGCTGGGGACAAGCCTCTGCAGAGGCAGCACAACTGTGGCAGGAGGTGCCAATACACTGCCCAGTGGGCACACGTGCAGAAGGACACACAGCATCCAGAGCCACGTCTACAGACCCACCCACACGCCAGAGAGCCCCTGGCTCTCCCTCCAGCCTTACGTCATCAAAGCGTGGCGGAAGCCTCTCCGCCAGCTGCAGAGCGATGGGGTTGGAGCCCTTCTGGTCCAGGTAGATGAGGATGTTTCTCAGCAACAGCAAGCTTCCTGCACGCACGTCCCTGCGGGCATCCTGCAGCCACTCCGCCATGTCTGGGAGCAGGCTCTGCATTTTCCCTGCCTGTGAGAAAGACACAACTTCCTTCTGTGAAGCAAGGCCGGAGCCCCCTGGCCACAAGTGCTCTGGGGGCTGATTTCCCATCAGGGCTCAGGGGCCACGGCCAGGGCTCTGCACACAGCCACGGCTTGGGCACAGAGGCTGAAGTGCAGGGCAGAGATCTCCAAGGGGGCTCCGAGCACACTAGGGCTTCTCTAGGGAGCAAGGCTTCTGCCTCCAGCACCAGCAGCAGCTGACTGCATTAGCCCAACCCTGTCATCTGCCTCATCGTCCCTCTCCCAGCAGGGCTCTGGCCACAGCATTCACACAATGGAGGCCGTTTGGAAGTGGCTTGTTGCTGCTGGGCCAGGATCTCCGCCTGGCACAGCGGAGCTCTTCCCAAGGGCCATTGGTGCCTTTCTGCCTGTGCAGCACAGCCCAGGGGCTGCCATGAAAGACTTGGGGCACATCAAGAGGGCAGCGGGGACGTGGGAGCAGCTAGCACACCTCCTGAGGGCCAGCAAAGGCCAGGCCACTCTGTGACCCAGCACCACCTGCCAAGCCCCAGCCTGCCACCATGGCTTCACCCAGCTGCCCCCCTGCTCACCATCTCGGGCCTCTTCAGCAGGCTCAGGAGGCCTCTGAATTCCAGTCTGCGCAGCTCCAGGCCCTCAGTCTGCATGTAGCGCCAGAGCAGCGGCAGCGCGGCATCGTCCATCTCGGCAAGGTCAAGGCCGCCCAGCAGCTGAAATGCACACAGCACTGACGGACTGGCAGAGCCACCAGCACTGCCTGCAGCGTGCAGCCCTGCGTCCCACCCACCATTCAGGCCAAGGGCACCAGCCCCTGACACGGCTCACGCCATGGCCAGGGGCCACTGTGGAGACACCCGCAGGCCCTGCTCCCAGCCCTGGGCCTCTCAGCACACTGCACGCACTGCTCGCCTCTACCCCACGGCCTCGGAGCCCTCTGCAGCCTCTTGTCCTCAGCCCTTGGAGGAGCACTTGAACCCAGAGAGCTGTCGCAAAGGAGGCCCAAAAGGCAAGTGCTTGCGAGCGGTCGCCCAGCAGAAACGAGCCAAGGCCAGGGCTGCTAACAAGAGCGCGTGCATTGCCCCAGCTCCATTCACCAACGTCATCCACCAGGCACGCGCACAATGTGAGCAGAGAGCATTCAGCGGCACCTCCAGAGAGGCACCGCTTGCCATGAGGCTCACCTCCACAAAAAAAGCCATGGCGGGCCTCTGGCGAAACTGGTCCTCCTCGCTCAGCAGCCTTGACAGCTGGTGGAAGATCCAGCGACACATGTGTCTAGGAGCTCTCCTCATGGCTCTGGCAGAAGGAAGAAGGCACTGTTGGTCCTCAGCTGAGCAGGCAAACCTGCTCTGGGCCTGCTTGGCCCCCTCAGCCACTTCCCCCAGCACACTGAAGGCAGCTCAAGGCAGTGCTTGGCACGCAGCCACGGCAGCCAGCAGCATGTGCTCCTGGAGGGCCGCTCTTTCCCCACCACACCTTGCCATCAGAAAGCCAGGCTCAGTAACCATTATGTTCCTCTGGGTGGTAGACTGGAGAAACACCCTTCCTACCTGCAAGTCATGGCCTTCCCACACATGCCGTGTCCTCACCCCTTGGCATTCCTCTGCCCCGGGGGCCTTCCCAGGTCCTTCTGCCCAGCTTGCACCTTTCCTGGGGCTCGGCTTTGGCTGCCACTGCAGCCAGAACGTCCCCAATCCTCTCTGTGATGGGAGCCCAGGCCCCACCGGAGGGTACTCCGGAGCTTTGGGAGGGCACCACTCCTGCGAGGGACCTTCTCGCACTACCACTAACACCAACTACTCCCCCAACAGCTCTCAAAGCTGGGCAGTAGTGGGTCAGGGAGCTCCCATGGCCATTTTGCTGTGTGAGCCCTTGCCACAAGTGGGGAGGCTGCAGCCCCTTTCTTGGAGAGCTCGCCCCCACCCCCCGTCCACAAGGAAGGACATTGTGTGGGCACCCCAAATCCACGGAAGAGGTGCGGGGGGAGAGCAGGGTGTAAAGGGCTCTACCTGGCCAGCACGGACACTCCCTTCTGAGATGTCTCTGCATGCAGAAACAGCTCCCAGCTGCCATTCTTCTCCACAGCCAGGGCTACGTGCCGATAGCCAGCGCAGTGGAAGAGACCCTTCATGGCCTCCATGGCACACCTGCATGCAGAGCAAAGCCCAGGTCACACTGGCAGCCTGGCCCTGCCTCCGACTCCAAGGCCGAGACAGGAGGAGTGGGATCGAGCACCTGACGCGGCTGGGGGCATGGGACCCATCCCGCTGGCATTCCCTCAGGAAGATGTTTGCTTCCTGGCGGGTGAACCCTGCTGTGAAGACCATCTGAAAGAGCAGGGCCAGGAAGAGCTGGTTGTGGCGATGCTGCAGCCCCAGAGCGCTCTGTCAGTGGCACTTCCTCGGCCACAGCGCCAGAGCCCGGGCATGCCCTGGAGCTCCCTGGACGTCCAGCAGCCCTGACCCTGCCCACCCCCTCCTCACTGGGAGCCCTAAAGGGGGCCTGCCCATGCAGGCTGGACAGCACCAGGCTGAAGTGCCTTGTGGGGAAGGCAGGGAGCATGGCCGCTGCCTGCTGAAAGCAGGCTCCCTTGCTCAGCTCTGCCTTCTGCAGAGCTACCTAATGCATGGGGACTGGGCAGTGGTGGCACAGACAGAGGACCCTGCCCTGCAGGCATGTCCTGGGAGTCTCCTTGGGTCTGGCCCCCTTTGGGCCCTTCTCCCCATCTGCGATGAGCCCTCGAGCCTGACGGGCCCCATACCTGTTGCAGAGCGGGGAGCAGTAGAGCAGGCTCACGGTCACCTCGTCAGGGTTCGAGCAGCACAGCTGGCAAAGGATGTTGTTCAGGGTGACCCGGGCCGACAACTCCCTGACGTACCTCAGGTTCCTGTAGAGGCACCTTATGATCCGTGGCACCTGGAAGACCCATGGGTGAGAGTGGGGCTGCTACCAGAGAGCAGCCATTACCCCACTTCCCACTGACATCCCCTTCCTTCTCCACGGCTCCCAGTGCTCCTTGCTGCCTTCCAAGGCTCTTGGGTGCCCCAGACCCCTGGCTCTGGCGAGGTAAGACCATGTCCCAGAGGGCTCCTGTCCCATGCACGCCACCTGCAGCCTGCTTACATCTTCCAGTGAAGAGACAGCGCCCACCACAAACATGTTCAGCATGTGGGCAGCCACCACTGTGCTGTAGTTGCTGCAGTTCCTCATGCCCTCGATGGCTGTGACAATGACGTCTATGCCCTCGGAGGGCTGAAGGTTTTTCACAAACAGCTTATGGGAGAAAGGAGGTGAGGGAAGAAATGTCACGCTCTGTGCCACATTAATGGTGCTTAGCTGAGCAGTGGACGTGGCTCGGGAGAGGGGGGCGGGGTAATGCTGGCACTGTGGTCCCAGCAGAGCCAGGGGCGACTGTTGGGTTGTGCAGCGGCACTGTGGGGCACGTGGCCACAGAGCCATCAGGGCTCGGGAGGATTGTCGCGGTCAGGGTCACAGTGCACTGGCTCTGCAGGCAAGCACAGCTTGACGGTGGCCCTCAAGGCTGCAGCTGCTGCTGGGACTCTTGGAGTGCAGCCCCTGCCCACTCCCCACTCCGGCACAGTGGAAGCGGCACTGGGGGAGAGCAGGGCTGCTACCAGAGTGCAGCCTTACACAAGGTGCCACTGAGAGCTGCTTCCCTCTCCACCACGCACCCTGCCCACTCTGCATGAACCGTGATACCCCCTCAGCCCTGCTCATTAGGCAGCCCTCTGCTCATCCAAGTCCCCTGATGACCCCATGGCCAAGAGTCCCAGCAGGGGAGGTGCTCCTCACATGCATGATGACACTGCGGTTGCTGGTCCATGACACGCAGAGCTCGTCGTCAGCTTCCCACTCCTTTGGGTTCTCCGCATGCTCTTGATTATCCTGCAACGGCTCGCTGCCTGAACAGGAGCAGAAAAACGGAGCAGTCAGGAGGAGTGGAGGAGCCTTGGAGGGGGCAGACTGATGGCCGCAGGGAGAAAGCAGCCTGGCGGAGGAGAAGAGCATGCCAGTAACGTCTGGGGAGCAGGATTCCCCGGGAGGCTGGGGGCCCCTTGCAGGGGACAGAAGGGGCAACTGCTCTGAAGGCTACCAAAGGCCTGGGGGGGGTTCAATGGGACTTTGTGGTGTGAAGCACCTCAGCATCCCTAGTGCAAGCAGGGGTTGCTGAGCATTTTCCACAGCAGGGCAGTCCAGCACAGCCACTAACATCCCGCTGCCCTACTGCTCCATCAGCCCTCTTTACTGCTCCTGTGTCTCACGGAGCAGAGTGGCCGAGGCAGGCTGATGCCCTCCCTGTCCCTGCCAGGCTCTCCAGCTCCACAAGGATGCAGCCCACCACAGCTTCTCTTACGTTTTCGTTGCACCACAAATCTGAAGAGGCAATGAAGAGCGTCCAAAGCCCCACGGCTGGTCTCTGCATCCTCACAGGCACAGCAAAGTATGAGACACCCCACCAGCTGTCCCACTATGGGCACAGAGACCCTTCCATAGCCGGTGGGGCTCTCCTCAATTCCTCCAAAGGGGCGGTACAGCTAGAAGGACTGATGGCAGGCAGTCGCCACCAAAGCCCTGAAGCCAAGAGTCTGCCCAGGCATGCATGCCAGGTGAGTCAAAGCTCCGGAGGGCCCTGCAGGCCTGGCCTCCCAAACCAGCAAGGCAGCACTGCCACACCTCGCCTCACATCGTGCTCCCTGCACACTCCTGCCCTGCACACAGCTGGGGCACAGCTGGGGCCTCAGAAAAAAACGCCTGCAGAGAGAAGCTCATGGCAAGAGGAACAGAGAGCTTTTGCCTCAGGGCAGGGCCTTGCTGAGCGCTTTGACCTCTGGCCAGACTTCCCTCACAGGCACCCCGGAGCTGAAGGCTGCTCTGGTCTGCAGGCAAGGGGCAAAGGGGTGGCTGGGAGGCGCCTGCCTCCTTACCTCCAGCGAGGAATAGTTGGACAGCACATTGCTCAGCCTCCCAATCCTCCCCACGGCCCTCTCACGCACAGCTGCTCTCTCCGAGTTGGTGAAGGGCAACAGGAGCTGGGAGGACAAAGCCTACTGGTCTGCCTGGGGAGCTGACACCTGCTCCAGCAGAAGCAGCTCTCCTCAGCCCCTGGCTGCACTGATACAGTTCAGGAAGGCAGGTAACCGCACACCCCCCGCACAGGCACCCTTCTCAGACACACCCCCTCCAGAACATCGCCCTGCGTGCAGGACATTCCCTGGCGGTCTGCTTGGGGAGGTTGGGCTATGGCCTCCTGGATGGCAAAAGAACCAACCTTCTCAGCTGGGCTGCCCTTACAGGATGGGCGAGTCCTAGGAGGGCCCTGCCCCAGTCAGATCTGGAGAGCAAAGGACAAGGGATGAGGGGCAGGCAGGGGGATCGCAGCAGTAGCTGCCGTCTGTGTGGTGCTGAGAGAAAAAGGACACAATTCCTCCCACATCTTTGGTGCAGGAAAGGCTTTGAGGGCAGAGTTGGCCCTGGAGTGCAGCGGGCAAGGCTTTCTCATGACCTCGGAGGAGTCTCTGGAAGGAGAAGGGACTTGGGCTGCAGCCAGCGCACCCCAGGATCACTGCACAGGCACCTCCCGGTCACCTAAGGGAGGTGGGCTCCCTCCCTGCACTCTGCAGCCTCCACATGGCACTGAGATAGGAAATGGCCACTTGAGGGTATTGCTTCCCCCTGAGCTGAGGAACAGTCCCTGTGAAGCCCACTCTTTGCAAATGCCACACCTGCAAGATATTCTGCAGCTCCAGGAGGCTGGAAGTGGCACAGTTGAGCACCAGCACCTCCAGCATGTTATCCATGCTGTCCAGGGTCTGCAAGGAGCACAGAGGGTTGTGACACTCTTTCACCGCTCCCTGGCACACACCAGCCTCTGGGCTTTTCCCGTGGCCAGACCTAGAGGAAGGGGTAGAAGGGAGGAGGGTGGGAAAGCAAAGCTGAGACAGGCCCTGCCTGTGATCTTGTAGTTGTCTCTCAGCACAGGCCGGGCAGGGGCAAGAGCAGAGGGGCTGACAGGCTCCCCGTCGCTTGCCCAGTGCATACCTTGGAATAGAGGCAGGTGTCCAGGTTCTTCATATCTTCTTTGGCAGGAAGCAAGAAGACACTCCTGAAGCAGGTGTGCAGGAGGATGCTCTTTTTGCCCTCCAGAACCAGCTCCACGGCACTGCAAAGAGAGAGAGGCGCTTGCTCAACACTGGCGCTGGCAGCACTGCCTTGATGCCCTGGCAAGGTGGATGTGGACCTCTGGGGCAGGAGTCGTCGGGCTGGTCCGACGCTGCCACACGCAGCCCTGCGTGTGTTGGGGGGGGGTACTCCTTCCTTCCATGACACTGCTCCTGGGACAGAGGACAGTCCTTCTTGGTAGGCCTCACGCTTCCTCAACCATCTGCCTCCCCTTCTCTGGTGAAGGCCAAGGTGCCCTGGGCAGCTGCAGGTAGCCCTGTGCCCTCCCATCTGCCCTGAGGACAAATCCGGGGCCGGGGAGAGCAGAGGCCCAGCGGGCAGAACCACCAGCCTCCCTCCACGATGGGGGGACACCTCCCAGGCAGGCACGGTGCCATCAGGACCATGCTCTGGAGAGGTCTGGGCCAAACCAGGGGCTGACGTACGTACCTCATCGCCGTGAGAGCAAGCATGGCTTGCTGACGCACTGCTGTGCCCAGCTGCTCCATCGGCTCCTCCTCCAGCAGCACCTGGAGAGTACAACCGGGATGCCACACCGAAAGTGCCACCACCCAGGGCCAGCACTCCCAGCAGCACTCTGTGAGGCTAGCAGAGGCCTGAGGCCCCCATCACTGCACTGCAGCCCACAATGACCCCCCCTCTGAGGTCTCAGCTCGCAGGGCTTCTCAAGGCCACCCGGATGCCCAGCTCTTTGCCAATGCCTATCTGCCCCAGTCCTCCCAGTGCCCAAGTCCTCTCCAAAGAGCTGTGCTTGTGCCCAGCTGCCCTTGAGCCCGTACTCACAGCTGCTGCATGTGCCCTCACCTTGATATGCTCAGCCAGGTCGTACGTGCAGCAGAAAACATCCAGGCCCCACGACAAGGCCTTGGAGCTGCTGCCTCTGCAGAGGGTGCAGATGCACTCCAGGAACTTGAGCTTCTGCACCTCTTCCTGACGCACGGGGAAGAGAGACGGAGTGAGCGTGAAGGGCAGGGGAAAGAGCAGCAGGAGCAGAGCAGCGAGGGGGCTGCAGCGGTGCGTGTGTCCCCTGGCTGGGAGCAGCTCTGCACAGCCAGCAGCCCCCCCGCAGCCTGGCAGCAGAGCTGGCGCGACCCACAGGGAGACTCAGGCCTGGCCCGGCCGCACGTGGCTGCAGCTACCTTCTGTGTGCCACTCACAAAGGCCTGGATGAACTCCAGGGCTTCCTCATCCTCTCTCGACAGCTCCGACCAGCTGCAGATGGAAAACTTGGCCCCTGCAAAAGCCAGAGAGCCAGGAGGCCTGGAGACACTGAGCGCACCGAGCTCGGCCTCCGTGCCACCGCCCCGGGCACCCCAGTGCCAGCGTGCGGGCAGACAGGAGCCCTGTGCAGAGCAGGACGCGCTCCCCGGCCCCGGCCCGGCCCAGCCCCACGTGGCCCCTCACTCACTGCTCCACGGGCTCCGCGACGCCTGGGCCCTGCAGCACTCAGAGGACGCCTGGGGAGAGCTGCTGCCCTGGGGAGTCCCGTCCCGCTCCTGGGGTGCCTGGGGACTGCGCGGGCGACCGCCCTCCTTCTCCCAGGCCGCCCGGGCGTGGCTGGGGGGGTCTCTCCTCCATCCTGCGGGGCAGAGCAGAGGCCAGAGGGGGAGAGTTTTTAAGGCAGAGCCGGGCAGGTCCCCGCAGGGGTGGTGGCGGCGCTGCGGCGTCCCCTCGCCCGCCTTGGCCCTGGCGCCAGCTCTCCTGCCCCACAGCCCCTTCCGCAAGGCTCTGCCCCGCCACGGCCGAGGGCCCCCGTGGCCCCCCCACACTGCCCAGCCCCAGCCCCAGCCCCGTGGCTCCCACCCAGCACGGGAGGTGGGAAGGCCTCGGGAAATGCCTCGGCTCCGCAGGGCTGCCTGTGCGGCAGGGAAAGTCGCGGCTGTGCTCGTCGGCTCCTGCCCGAGCCCCGCGCGCTCCTGCCCTCTCCCGGCGCCGTCCTCCCGGACACTGCGGGGCCGCAGCGGGTCACCAGGCGGGTCACAGTGGCCCCGCGCGTGGCGGCGCTGAGGTCACCTCTGCTGCCTGCAGCGGCTCCATGAGCAGCAGCCGCCGCCGCCGTGGCCCCAGGGCCCGAGCACCGCCGCCCCGCGGAGGACAGAGCTGCCGGAGGCAGCGGGAGGCAGCTCCAGGGGCAGCGCGGGGCTGCGCACGGCCACCTCCCTCCCGCTTCAGCCCCGACGGACCAGGCGCTGCAGCCACTCACCTACCGCGCACCAACCGCTAACCCCAAGCCCTGCTCCTGAACCAGCCCCGGCCCCGACTCCAACCCCTCAGCCCAAACCCCACTGCTGAGCCAAGACACACACCTCTCACCCCTTTCCCTGGCGCTCACCTCACCCCCACCCCCAGCCCCAGCATCACCACGCCAACCTTCCCCCTGGCCCTCACCTCCAGCCATCACCCAGTCCCCCAGAAAGCTCGCCAGCGCTCACCACAAGCACCAGCACCAGCACCAGCACCCCGAAGCACCACAGCAGAACCTCCCCCCAATCCTCCCCCCGGCCCCCACCCAGCACAGCCACCCCCCGTCCCCGGCTCCACCCGCAACACCAACCCCCAAGCAGAAACCCCAAGGAGCAGCCTCGACCCTAACTGCTAACACAACCCCCTTCCCCGCTAGCCCCACCCGCGCACTCACCACCCAACCTGCCACCCCTCGGCCCACGCGCGCGCTGGGCTCCCGCCGACCCTGCGAGGCAGCAGCAGTGCAGGGACTGGGAGGGGCCGGAGCAGCCGAGCTTGGCAGGGACCTGGGGAGCTGGTCTGGTCCAGCCCCGTGGATCAAGCAGGGTCCCCTGGAGCAGGCTGCCCTGGAGCAGGAGGGGCCGGTCTGGAGTCTCTCCCGGCGCGGAGACTCCGCAGCCTCTCGGGGAACCTCTGCCCGCCTTCGGCCCCTTCACAGTGAACAAGCGATTTCCTGCGCTCCGGCGGAATTTCCTGCTCCGCCATCCTGTGCCGCCGCCTCTCCTGCTCCCTCTGCGCAGAGCAGGCCGCTCCCGCGCGGCCGCGGGGCAGAGGCCCCCGCCGCCCCCCACCCGCCCACGGGCCGGGCCCGGGCGAGCCCTGGCCCAGGCGCAGGAAGCGGCGGGCAGGGGGCGCTGCGCCCCGCCGGCCCCGGCCCTGGCAGCAGGGACAGCCCCGCCGGGGGGCGCCATTGGGCGGCCGGCACGTCGCTCAGGGCACAGCCCGCCCCCCAGGCCCCCATTGGCTCACGGACTCCCCTTGCGAGCTGATTGGCCAGGCGCGGGCGGCAGCCCTGAGGGCGGGCAGGCTCGGTGCCGCCCTGAGGCCGGCGCAGCCGCCCCGCGCCCGGCCCCGCCGCCGCCACCGCCGCCGCCCTGCTCCGCCCGCGGAGCCCCCGCCGCTCTCGGCCCTTCCCCGCTCGCGCCCAGCCCTCGCCCCCTGCCCCAGCCCCGCAGCCCTCGCCCGCAGCCCCACGCCTCCCCCACAGCCAGCCCCCACCAGCGCCGCTCCCCGGGAACCCCGAGCAGAGCCGCAGCCCTCCCTGGAGCCTCCCCCGACCCCAGCCCTCCACGGGGAGCTCCGACCCAGAGCCCGGGCTGCACCGGCCACGCCATCTGGATTCAAGAAGTCGTTTTCCCCACACTCCTGACCAGCTTCAGAGACAGTTTTGCTTTCTTCTCTGTCTCAGCCAAACTATGAAATGCAGCGTTAAACTCGGAGCAGGTGGAAGTGGTTATTTCTGGAGCCCGGGACTTCAGGCTGGCAGTGTGCTTTCATACCCCCGAAACACCTTGACTGCGTGCTCCGTGGCAGGAGCGTCTCCGTTACGAAGCTCCGATGAAACAACGCAACACAACAGGAAAATGTGCCGCACAGAATCACAGCTCTGCCAGGTCCTTCCTAGGAACATCTGCAGGAGCTGCTCAGTCCAAACAGAAACCAGAGCTCTCTTCTTTGAAGAAATGCAAGCTACAAACAGCCACTCGCTCTGCACAGTGCTCCCCAAATGCAGGCAGTATTATCCCACCGGTAATCTGTTCCCCTGTGTCTGCTGGATAGATTTTTGCCCTCTGGAACTCTGCGGGAGACGCTGAAGGCACCAAGTTCACCAGACGTGACGTGCTCACGATGAGCAAGACCTGGGTGTCTCCTCTTGCAGGGACATGGGGTGTTACCTTCTCACCGGGGGCACACTGACAACTGCAACAGATACCCCAAACCTGTCCTGAACAGCTCCTGCCTTCTGCTGTTGCCCCTGGCACAACACGGGTATTGAAGCTCGGTCACAGCCTCTCTTTAAAACTACACTTAGCGGACGAGTGCCGCCTGCAGCAGCACGAGGTCAGGGACTGGCAGTGGGTAATCAAGTCACACTAACCCTAAGATGGAAACTTAATCTAAATGTAACTCTATGTAGTAATGGCAGAGTGAGAGGGGTACTACAGCCACATAATGCAACACTGTCGTTGTAGTATGACCTCTGCTTTGGACCAAATCCGCACACAGGGGCCTGAGTCAGAGGCCGTTTTTTCTGTGGTT
The DNA here is from genome assembly GCF_028389875.1 of Rhea pennata. Taxonomy (NCBI): domain Eukaryota; kingdom Metazoa; phylum Chordata; class Aves; order Rheiformes; family Rheidae; genus Rhea; species Rhea pennata. The sequence goes on from NW_026907679.1 coordinate 3,393,836, forward strand.
GCTGGTCAGTGCTGCCAGCACTGCAGCTGCAGTGGACATTGGTGATCGGTGTGGGACAGCAGGAGCTGTGACTGGAAGGGGTCTTTGGACAGGCAAGGGACAGAAAGGAAGGGACAGGAAAACGCGGTGCCGTCACAGAAACTGGTGCCATGCCACAGAGCTCCCCAGGAGCTGACACCCGACTGCTGGGCCGCAGTGCTCCTCAGCTGGAGCACTCTGCTTGCAGCCCGTCCTCCCAGAGCTGGGATGATGTCTCAAAGCAATTCCCTGGCGGTGAGTGAAAGCGATAGTGTCAGAGACCTGATGCAGTGGTTTGCAGAGAAGGGCGTGCAGAAGGGGCCGGCAGCTCGGAGCCGTGGTGGGGCCCGGCGGGGGCGGGGCCAGCGGGCCCAGGGGCGGGGCCATGGACACACAGGCCCCGCCCCCATCTACAGCAGTGACACCTCCCATGCTGTGACCCCTCCCACCCCAAGCTCCTCCATTGGCTCCTGTGGGGTGGGGCGGGGCCTCCTGGGGCGGGACCTGGGAGAGAGGGGCAGGAGGGGGCAGCAGTGAGCATGCGCTGTGCGGGGGCGAAGCGGGCAGGGCAGACAAGGGGCGGGGCCCCGAGGGTCAGGAGGGGCGGGGCAGGGCGGAGCATGTGCACTGGGGCTGGGGAGGCGGCTGAGGGGTGGGGGGGGCCGGGGCTGCCCGGGCCCTGCGGGCAGGGAGGGGGCGAGAGGCGGCTGCTGCCGCGGGGCAGCGTCTCCCGCCCCGGGGGCGCCTGGAGCCTTTAGCCGCAGTGCTGCGAGCTGCTGCCCCGGCTGCGGGGCTGAGGGCTGGGCAGAGCGAGCGGCCATTTGCACGGGGGCGGCAGTAGCCGCTGCGGCCCGGCCGTGTGCCAGCAGCGGGTGGGCAAGGCCTGGCCTGGCCTGGGCCATCTCCGGCCCCCGGACCCCCTGGTTCTTGCGCCCCTTCTCCTGGTGGCCCTGCGGCTTGGAGCTGCCTGCATGACCATTTCTCAGCACCGTCCCCGCTGCTAGAGCAGGGCACGGGCCCAGCACTGCTGTGCCTGGGCAGAGCGTGGGCGAAGGCACTTTCGGAGTTGCCTCGCAGACCTGCTGGTCTCTCCATGGACTTCGGAGTCTGGGACTCCTGTCCAGCCTGGGCAGCTCCTTCTCCCTTCCCCACACCCCACGGGCAGGGACCTGAAAGCAGAGACTCGGGGAAGCGCTTTGCCTTTGGTGTCGTCCCTGCCGGAGCTTCCTCCTGAGACGCCCCAGGCAGTGTCCTGGGGGCAAGCGGGAGCTCTGAGCAGCCCTGCTCCACGCAGCCCCCTGTGCATGGGGAACAGCCCTGCCCTGCCGGGGCCGCTCCTTCGCCCAGTGCTTCCCCAGCCCCTGTTCACCCTGCTTGTAGGTATCCCTGGACATCGCCTGGAGAAGGCTGGGTTGTGCCTTGTATCTGCTGGGACACCGATGCTGGCGAGGTGTGACTGAAGTGTCAGCTTGAAATGTGTCTCTGCCTGAAAGCTGAGCTGGAGGATGCGGGCATTTTCTGTCATCGTGAGCTTTACCTTCTGCAATACCAGTGTGTGCTGAATGCAAATGCATTTTTAGAGGAAGGGGTCTGCATTTAACATGCACCCCCCACTGCTTTGTGTGTGACCTGAGTAGCATATGCACAGCAGCTCTTCCGTGTGTTCTGTAAAAGGGGGAGTCAAGGATATCAGTTATGTTGTAAGAAGGTTTTCTGCTCCTGACTGAAAAGGGAGGTTGTCCAGTAGGGTCGGTTACGGCTGGGCTTGGGAGCATAGCAGTGGAAAGGGAACGATTTTGTTGAAGAAACACCAAAGTATCCTTACTGTGTCTCCTGTTCTTTGGGAAAGGAAATGGAAAAGCAAGAAAACCCCTGCTTTCAGTGTCTGCTCCTGAAGCAGAAGTTTTCACAAGCCTTCCTCTTTGTCATATCTGATCTAAGAGTTTGACTCTTGCCTTCTGCTTTGTTTGGGAAGTGTGCAGCTGAGAATGGAAGAGCCAGTTCCTGAGTCCTGCTTGAGCAGCAGGTTCTTTCCTACTGTGTGTGTATGAGTTGCTTCCAAAGAGTGGCTCTGCAGCTGGCGGAGAGGCTTCTGCCACGCTTTGAAGACGTAAGGCTGGTGGGAGAGGCAGGGACTCTCTGGCGTGTGGGTGCATCTGTAGACGTGGCTCTGGATGCTGTGTGTCCTTCTGCACGTGTGCCCACTGGCCAGTGTATTGGCACCTCCTGCCACAGTTGTGCTGCCTCTGCAGAGGCTTGTCCCCAGCTCGGAGCCCTGGCCAGGGAGGGGGACAGTTGTGCCTGCAGAAGACGTGGCCTTGCAAAGGAAAACCTTCTTCTCATGCCTGGCTCCTGCAGTCGTTGCTGAGGCCTCCCCGGCTCTCCTTCCTTCCTCACAGAGCTGCAGCACAGTGCGAGAGCTCTCCATGCTGCTCTTCAAGGACCTGATGGAGATTGTGGTGGGGAAGAACAAGCAGAGGATGAAGCAGCCCGTGCAGAGGAGCCTGGTGCCACTCTTCCTGCACGTGAGCAAGCAGAACCAGAGAGCGGCCCAGGTATGGAGCAGTGCTTTGGGGAAGGGATGCTGACATGACCTGGGGGAGGCCTGAGCACCATGGCAGGGGCTGCTGACAAGTGTGCCTTTGAGTGCGTGTGAGCGGGAGGTCCAATTTGCTGAGTCGCCAAGGACAAGGCAGAGGTGCCGCTGCCTTCAGCAGGGAGGGGCAGCCGTGGTCCTAAGCCCCACTGTGGGCTGGGACATGCTCCAACGCTGGCCAAGAAGAGGGGGAGGCAGGGTGTCTTGTCCTGGCTGTGGTGGCATCTGCCGGTCTCTGCTGCTCTGCAGGCCGCTCAGAAAGCCCTTGTCAGCGCTGCACAGCTCCTCAAGTGGTAGGAGCTCAAGCAACTGGCCAGGACAGGGGAGACATGGAAGATTGGGGAGTACCTGGTAAGGACAAGGCCAAAGTCCCGGGGCCCTGACCGGACGAAGCCTGCCCCGCTGCCCAGTGTGCAGGGCACACAGCTGTGCCCCTCACCCACTGCTGCAGCCCAGAGCCCCAGCCGCCTCGGGCTCTGCTCCAGGCCCCTCTGCCCTTGCTGTCCCCCCTGGGATGCTGAAGGAGCCCCTGGCTTGGCTGTCCTTGTCAGAAGGCTTGGGGGGGATCTCAGAGGAGGCCGGTCGTGGGAGGAGGGTCAAGCCTGACTCCCGAGGGAGTCTCGGTGCCAACCCACGGCCTTGCGGTGTCTCCAGGTGCTGAGGGACAGGAGCAGAGCGGAGCAATACCTGCACCAGAGCCTGCCATACTTGGAGAAGCCTGAGGCATCCTTGCGGGAGGCATCCGTGAGGTTCCTTGGTGAGCCACTACCCCAGTCGCATCCCTGACCGTGCAGGTGGGCTGAGAGGAGGTTCTGCAGTGCCTCACAGCATGCCTGCATCCTGCACCCCGGGGACCACACTGAGGCCAACCTTGCACAAGGGAAAGAGGATGAGTGGGCAGGCTGGCAAGGCCCGGTGGGAGCTGTGCTGCTGGGGTCTTGGTGGGGAGTATGAGGGCTGACAGGAGGTGTTTGCCTAGGCTCATGGGGCAGCAAATGAAGCAGAGGAAGGAGAAGGTGGAGCAGATCTGCAGTGGCGAGTGAGATCAGCTGTGGCAGGAGGCCCTGGCAGGGAGGAGGAGGGAGCCCAGGAAGGGAGCTTCAGTTGCTGGCCCTGCCATAAGCCAGGCAGGTGTGGTCTGCCTCTTTGGGGGAGAGGAGGTGAGTATTTGTGGGTCACCTGGGGTATTCCTGACCAGCAACTTGCAGCAGGTCCCTTTGTCCCAGGTGCTGCCTGCCCAGCCTGGGAAGGGCTGGGTGGGACGGGCCCTGTTTGGGCAGGATATCAGGGAGCTCTGCAACTGTGGGAGTCTGTTATGTGCTGTGATCTTTTCTGTCTCAGCCCTCCAGCCCCTGGAAGCTGATGCTGAACCCTCCGTCCGTTGCCTGGTGACACAGACCGTGCTGGACCTGAGAACTGCCCGGGAGCGGTCGCCACCAAGGTTCAGCTTTGGAGCACTGGGTCACTGGCTCCAGAGAGCATGGCAGAGGTGTCACCCTTCTGCCAGGAGGTGACTCTGTTTGAGCAGCACGGCCACAGCTGTGCCAATGCCGGGGGGCTGCACACCGCAGACACGCAAGTGTGCTGGAAGGTCTGGGCCATGGCTGGTGTCTCCCGCAGCACAGGACAGCTCGACAGCTCTAAGCGCATCCTGTCCCATTAGTGTTCTACCACTTCTTCCCCTTGCTCTGCTTTCCTCAAAGATAAAGTCCTGTTTCTTTAGCCCATGTGTGTTTAATTTTTTTTGGAGCGAGAAAAAGGCAAGGGGGAAGAGGGCAGTTGCTCTGCTGGACCAGGAAACACAAGGGCAAGAGGGAGAAGCTCTGTAGCCTCTACAGACACCCGCTGTCCTCAGGCCTTGCATCTGCTGTGCAAGGGCCAGGCTGGTGTTTGCCATGCAGCTCTCTTTCTATCACCACTGCCCACCCTGCGCCGTCCCTGGGAATTGCTTCTTTCCTCTGCTCTCCCTCTTCCCCATGACTATGTGCTTCTATTTTCCCTTGAAAGACCTCAAAAGCCAGGAGCCATCAGCTTTGATTCCCTGGGGCGCCCCGTAATCCAGAGCTGCTGGCGCTGGGGCCATGCATGACCAAGTCCCTTTCAGCGAATTCAGTGCTGCAGAACAGTCCCTTCACTATCAAGCAGCCATAGGAGCTGCTCAGGGACACGGAGCAGTTCAGTCCAGCTTCCCCAGCAGCAATCCCACCACGGCCCCTGCACACTGCAGGCTCACACCGGAAGCACCTGGGTGCTGTGGAACTGTGCACCGGGTTCTCTCTTGGCCGTCCAGCCGCACTGTTAGCTGTCGACCATCCTGTTCCTGGCTGAGGCCACCTGGTCTGTTGTGTACCTGTGGTCTGGCATGGCTCGACCGGAGAGTGAATGAAGCCCGGGAAGGATGAAAGCCAGCAAGACGCATAGCTCTGGTGTGCACTCAGACTCACCACGAGCTGGCCGGTGGACCCAGCAACCCATCCAGCAGCAGGGAGGCCCCCGAGGCCAACAGCCAGGGAGAACCTCAGTCATCTTGGTACAGCTCCTCTGCTGGCACATCACGGCCATCCCCACTGTTTTCTGACCTCCATCTGCCCGTATTCTTTTTGCTTTTTCCCCTCCAATTTACCCGCTTTCCTCATTTTCCATTTTGATGTTTCTCCACCTTCCACTTTCTTTTGGTGCTCTTCACCATTTTCCACAGCTTTCTGCACTTCTTGCTTTGCAGCATCTCTTTTCTGCCGTGCCTGCATCATCTGTCGCTGCTCTCCCTCCTTTTCTGCCATTTCTACCATTTCTGCTTTCCCCTTTTCCATCTTTTTTCCCCCTTTCAACCTTTTTTGTGTCCTCTTTTTTCCATTCTTTCTGTTTTACACTTTTTTTCCTTTTTTTTGCATTTCCCACAGTTTTTATATAGAGCTTTTTGCATTTTCCACATTTCTTTCTTTTTTATTTATATTTTTTCCAAAGATTTCTGCTGCTGTTGGACACTTTGGGCAATTATTTTTTTTGAGGGGGGTGTGAATTTTCCTCTATTTCTTGCGTTTTGTCCCATTTGAAGTGTTTTCAGGTTTTCCCTTTTTTTTTGATTTTCCACTTTTTTTTTTTTTTTTTTTTTTTTTTTTTGCATTTTCTGACATCTCTGGCTTAACCGTTTTAACCATTTTTAACCATTTTTAACCATTTTAAGTGTACTTGGTGTTTCGTTTTCTTCATGTTACCCATCCTTTCTGTTTTCTCCATCTTCTTCTGTGATTTCCACCATTTTCCTTTCCTTTTTGGAATTTTCTGCTCTTTAGTCAGTCCCTGGTGCTTTCAGTTGTTCTTCGAATTTTTCACTTTCTTTTTTTTTTTTTTTTTTTTTTTGCCTTTTCTGGTGTTTCTGTTTTCTGCCATTTTTACTCCTCTAAGTCCTTCCCACCATGTTCTGCTTTTTTCTGCCCATTTTCATCAACTCCTACTTGTTCTACCACCTTCTTATTTTTGATTTTTTCAGCAATTCTGTGCATTTTCTTTCTTTTTTTTTTGGTACATTCTCCCCTGCTTTCCACCATTTATTCTCTTTTCCACTCAATTCCACTTGGAGTTTGTTTCTGTGTGGAGTTTGTTTGTGTGTGTGTGTGTGTTTGTGTGTGTTCCTTGTTGCTTTAGGTGTTTTCCATTATTTTGGAGGCCAGGTTTTGGTAGGTTTTGCATTTTCTGCCATTCCTTGCGTATTACGATGTTTTCTGAATTTTTCTGTCATGTGCCAGCATTTTCTGCATTTTGCTTTTTTTTTTTTTTTTTTTTTTTTTGCATTTTTGCCTTTTTTTTGCATTTTCAGTCATTATGCTTTCTGCAGTTTTCCAGGTATGTTTTTTTTCCATCATTTTCTGCTGTTTTCAACCCTTCTTTTCCCCCGCATTAACCATCTTTCTTGCATTTTCCACTGTCTTCACATTCTTTAGCATTTTCTGCTCTTTTCCTCTGCTTTATGATCATTCCTTTTCTTTTTCATGTGCTTTTCACACTTGTGTTGCTTTTCTTTCCATTCTGTGTCATTGCATCCACCTTTTTTGTGTTTTTATAAAACATTTTCTGATCTTCTGTATGCATGCTCAGCCTTCCGTTGAATATATTGGGGTTTTTTAATCTCTCTTTCTCTTTTACTTCATTTGCTATTGTTTTCTCTCAAGCTCTCTCTACTTTCACTTTTTACATTTTCAACTTTTTGGCATTCTTCTACTGTTTTCTGCTATTTGTGCATTCTCTGTGGGGTTTTTTAGTAGCTTTTATTTTGTGGGAGACATTGTGCTGAAGTTTTTTTATTTTTTTAATGGGATTTTTGGCATTTATTTTGCAGGTGATTTTGTAGTATTTTTGTGTTTTCCGCTGCTTTGGGGGTTTCATCCCAATTTCCATCATTTTCCCTGTTTTCTCCCTCTTTATGCATTTTTCCATTGCTTTTGCCTCGTCTTCCAATATTTTCCACCCTTTTTCACTGTTCCTCACCGCTTCCTGCCATTTTCCACAAATTGCTGAACTCACGGAGGTTACGGCTGAAGTACATAAAGATGGAAATCCTACCTCAACTTGGGACTGGGAATCTTGCACGATTCATGGAGAGAATACGGTCTTCTCTGGTTGGAGTCGTTCATTCATGATTGAGAGCCGATGTAAACGCCCGTTTCCCCTCTTCTGCTCTCATCTGGTGCAAGTCCTGTTTGTGGAGACCTGGGCGGCAAGACTCCTACTTGCCTCCGTTTCCTGCAGCTCCCTTGGGCTGTTTTCTGCTGCAGCTGGTGAGGTGTGGTGGTACCACCGGTGGTCTCCTTGGGTGAACATCTCCCTGGTCCTTTGCATTTGGAGAGGATGGTCATTGCCAGCAGCTGGTGGCACGGAGAGCCCTGGGGTAGGGCAGGAGCTCTGCGGTCCCTGGCTCATCCTTTGGGATCAACACCACGGAGCAGCACCTCCTTCAGCCCAAGGATCTCAACGTCCCATCAAATGTCTTGGAAATGTGTGTCTTCTCTTTCCTTTCTTCTCCCTCCTTTTTTTTTTTTTTTGGGGGGGGGTGGAACCGACTCACGTTGCCTCCAAGCTTCTAGCAGCAGCCATGCCCACCAAGGGCTGCCAAGATGAAACCACACTCAACACGCTCACGGTCGCTGAGAGGAGGTCTCTGCTGATCTGCTCGTCTTCATCCCACTGCTTACATGCAAAAAAATCCCCTCGTTTAACTGCAATTTTAAATCCGATATGAAAACACTACAATGCAGCAAAGATTTGAGGAAGTTTCCATGACTCACAGTCCTTAGGATTTTGGAAAAGCACTGGTCTTACATGAGGAAAAATGTTTTATTCCCTTTTTTTTTTGTTCCCACCTGCTTCGAGCTTTCCACCAAAGACAAACACGCGTCGCAGAACGAGCTTTCCCCCACGCTTAAAAAGCAGCCTCTCGCCTAGAGATCAATGTCGCATTTTAGCATTTCGCTAAATCCCCTCTAGATTAAATTAAACCACGCTCTCCAAAGGGGAAGCAGCCGCCGAGCCCTGCCGTCAGTGACCGAGAGGACGTTTCCCGGATGTGTTGGAAGGATAAAAATGATCCGTTCTCTTTTTGATCATTGGAAGGCACCAGTGAGGAGCAGCAAAAGTCAAGATTTCTATGTGTTTTTTTTTAAGTTTTGTTACTGGTGATAAGGTGCCTCTTGGCTGGGAGCACAAGAAGGACCCAGAGCAGCTTCTTGTTCCACGGTTTAAGCAATAGAAACTTGTGGCCGATTCAATATTTTATTTGACATGATCAACCAGATCCAGCCACGAGTCTCAGTTCTACCACGGCCCCTTGAGGGACCCAGGCGTCCAGGTGCCCCTTCTCACCCCCCGCTCTCCCCCACACAGAGGGGACCCAGGCGTCCAGGGCTCCCATGCTGAACCCCCCCCCAACCCCACTCCCCCGGGTGAGCGAGGGGCCCAGGCGTCCAAGGGGCCCAGGAGTCCAGGCAATGCAAGAAGTCCAGGACAACCCAGTTCTCCAAGGGACTCAGGCGTCCGGGAGGGTCCCAGGCATCCGGGCATGCCGCCCCGCCCCTCCCCTGCACTCGTACAGAGGACCCAGGTGTCTGTGGCCAGCACCGCCACACCCTTCCCCCCTCCCCACACCTCCTCGGACGCTGGGCCCCCCGCGAGGCTTCCAATAATTACTTTATTTTAACATCTTTAATTACAGACAGTAAAATGGGGGCCAGGCCAGGGGGGCAGCTCCCGAGCCAGCGCCCCCTAGATGGTCCCTCCTGCCCCTCCCCCCATTGGTGGGTCACCCCTGCCCCCTCAGTGCCCCCCCAGCAGGTGGGGAGGGAATAAATATAATCCAGTGTATTAAAAGCCATCGGGGGAGGGGAGACACCTGGGGCAGGGGAGGGTGTCACCCCCGGGGGGTGTTGTGACCTCGAGGGGGTGGTGTCATCTCGGGGGGGGGTCACATCATGCCCAGCTGCAGCAGGGTTTTGGCGTACATCATGGGTTGATGTTGGGGTGAGGCTGTGGGGGAGAGCGGTATTGGCACAGAGCGGGGGTAAATACCGCCCCCCCCCCAGCAAACAACCATCCCTGGGGCAAATAAACACCCAGATCTGCCTGTCCTAGGGGAAGGGGGAGAAATAGGCTGCTGCCCCACACCTCGAGTGCTGCAGGTTTGGGGGGGGCCTTCTGGAGGGTTGGGGGGCTACAAAGGGGGTTTTACGGGCCCCCATGGGGGTGGTTGGGACCCCGGGTTAGGGGGGAGTTGGGAGATCCTGGGGGGGCTCCAGCGGTTTGGAGGGGGGCTCCTGGGAGGGTTTTGTTGTTCCAAAATCAGGGTTCTGTTACCCGGTGTGCAAGCAACCAACAGACACACAGGGTCGAGATATTTGTTTATTTCATTTCTGCGCAGAGATTGGGGCTAGGTGGTAAATCCACAAAGCTAGCACACCTTCTCCCCCTCTCATTCTTCATTTATACACACTTTCCAGGGAGTATTTTATACAAATCTTTCCATTGGTTACAATTTCATTACCTCAGGTAACCGCTCTGCGCTTGCGCTTTCACATTCTGGCCTTAGGCATGCAATCTCTGCAGGAGCTGGCCCCTAGAGCCCAGGGGCTCCCAGCTCGTGCCCTCTGCACGCACAGGGAGCTGGGATTCTTGAGTTTATTTACAAAAGAGAAACCAGGAAAAACAGAGCAGAAAACAAGCAAGTCGGAGCCGCCAGCTGTAATTTGCCTGGCTAGAGGCCAGCACCCAGCTGTGCATGCCGTGTTCAGCCTCTACGGGACTGCGCCCTGTGGGCAAGGGCACCGCCTGCGAGGGTGTCAGCCTCAGCCCCGGCTCACCTTCCCGTAGGGAGCAGTGAGCCTTGGGCTGCCTGTGAGCTGGGGTGCCCAGCGTGAGGGGGTGTCCCTGCGGCGTGGAAGCTTTACACAGCTCTCTCCTGCAGAGCAGGGGGCTGGAGCTGCCTCCTGCCGCATCTTTCAGCTTTTCCTCCCCTCTCCGATATGCCTGTCCACTGTGCTGCTGGTGCAGCCCTGTCCATCTCCTCCTGGCCTCCGCCAGGAGCCCTGTGGCTGGAGGTTTGCTCTGTCCCCCACCTTCTGGAAAAGACCCACTTGCTCTTTACAACAGAACAACCTAGGACGTGCCCCACTGCGTGCTGCAGTTGCTAGGGGAGCGATGACGTGCAGAAGCTGTCCCTGATAGCTGGCTCGCTTGTCTGATGACAGCACAGAGGCAATCGGTGACGTGTGGCGGATGTCACTGCCGGCTGATTGTGACCTGCCCCTTGGTGGCAGGGGGCCAGCAGCCCCTCCCAAGGCCCCGGGTTATTGCGCAACCCTGTGCGGTGCTGTGCTAGCCTGCTCCCGGTTGGGCACGGTCGTCTTCTCCTGAGGTACCCTGTGTACCCCAAGGGCGCTGACGATGTCTTGTGCCTGGGAGAGAAGGTCCAAGCACTGCTCAGAACTCGGGGAAGTAGCTGCTTACGTCCCCGACCTCATTTTATCTGAGGACTTGAGGCACGAAGCCCGTTGCGTTCAGAATTTTCATGGAGTACTGCTCTTTGCAGACGTCTCAGGTGGGTCCAAGGCTTGTGAAGGGCGGGGGTTGAGAAGAAGTCAGAGACATGAGGCATTGGGGCTTTCTGGGCCTTTGGGAGCCCCGGTGCCACCTCTGGTGGAGACTGCATCAGAGGAGGCCTCTTTGCTGCTGCCATCTTCCACTTTGGGGGAAGTAGAGCTCAGAGGTGGCTGACGTCAGGAGGAACAAGGGGCTCCAAAAGAGGAGAGGCCTGGAAGAGGCCGGGAGTTGGCTAGTTGAGTTCAGCAGAGGTACCCAGTGCTAGGCACTCCTCCACGGGCTGCAAGAGCGCGTGGGCCGGGGGCCCCTGCTCCAGGCTGTGTGGTGTGGGAGAAGGCACACTGCCAGGAGCAGTGGCCAATGCGAGAGTGGTGGTTTCTCTTGGGTGGTGCAGGCTTGTTGTCACAAGCCAGGTCAGGGCACGATGTATGCGCACGCTCTCTGAGGTGGGAGCGTGAAGCTGGCGGCCAGGTAGGCACCTGCTGATTCCTCTGTGCCTGTTTGTGCCTCTTTGAGGTTTCACTGCTCTGACAGAGAAGTTTAGCCAGAGCGTCAGCCTCGAGCGGGGTGCGGACGAGCTAATGCAAACGCTCAATGACTACATGGGCGACATTGTGGAGGGTAAGTGCCGTTCTGCAGGACTGTCTGGGACGGTGCCATGAGGCTGCTCTTTGGGAGAGCAGAGAGGTGCGCTAGGCAGCCTCCTTGCACGTGCTGGGGGTTTCTGTGGGCGCTGAGGGCCACCGAGAGCAGGTGGGCTCTTGTGATGGGGGACACTGGTGCTGAGAAATGGGTGTGTTATCTTCACTAGCTCCTTTGGGCAGTGCCCAGTACCGTAGGCACCGGTGCTGTGGTGCCTGTGAGCAGTGTAGAGGCGGGGCTGGAGCTGTGCTTTCCTGAATGGTGCCCCACCAGGCAGCACTGCCCTTGTGCTGCTCGGGCAGCAGAGTGGCTGCTTCCGTGGCTTGCTTGAAGAAGGTGCAGAGGCAACTCTTCTCTTGCTTTCTTTCGCCTGCAGAGCTGCTGGGCTTTGGAGGAGACATCTTGAAGTTTGCAGGTACGTATTTCTAAGTGAAACTTCTCTCTGTCTGCTGCCACTGCAGAGGCGTGCTAGGGGAGAGGACAGAGTGAGCTGTGAGCTGGCAAAGCCCAGAGGGGAGGCTCTGTTGGCACGCAGGTGCTCCTGGGGAGCTGCCACCGCGGTGCCAAAGTGGGAAGCTGCAGTGGGACAGGGCTGGTGTGGAGGTGTTGGGGAGGCAGCCTGGGAGCTTGGGGGTTGAGGCAGCATGGTAGGAAGGAGGGGATGAGAGAGGCCTCTCATCTCTGCCCTGAGTGGGATCGGCTGCGGGCGTGCCTGTGTTCCTGTAGCCACACTGTGCACCTTCATCCTCTGTGGGCATGGCTGCTGTTGTAGCTGGCCTGGGGGAGGGGAAGGCATCCCTGTGCCCAGAGAGCTGTAGTTGCGGAGGAGGCCTTCCGACGAGTGCATCTTCCTCAGCACGCCTGCCGGTTCCTGCTGTCCATGCAGGGGGTGCAGCTCAGGGAGCGTCAGGTCTCACGAGAGCCTTCCCCCGTTCCCCTGCTTTCTGCAGGGGATGCTGTACTGGTGCTGTGGAGAGTGAGGGAAACACAGCTGAGAGACACCATCAGCCTGGTGCTGCAGTGCTGCCGGCAAATCCAGGAGAAGTACAGCGTCCGTGACACAGACGTGGGTCTGAAGCTCCGACTGAAGATAGGTATGGGGTGTGCTGGACTAGCTGTGCCGTGTGTGGCTCCATGGCCCTGTGCAGGGCCACAGGGTGCTTTTCCACCTGGGGGAGAGGTGGTGATCCCTCGTGGGGCGAGTGGAAACCTTCTGCCTGGAAGGCTGTTGTGTGCTCTCAGGCAGCCGCTTACAAGCTGCCTGCACGCACCCTGAGCAGATGGCCAGCAAAGGTGCTGGTGTGCTGGGCCTCTGGGGTGCTGTGGCTGTGAAGACTTTGTCAGTGTCAGCTTCACGTGCCTCTTTCTAGGCACCCGTTTCAGGCCCCTCTGTTGGCAGGCCCCACTTTGTACCCCCTCCCCATCGACACTCCAGCTGGACTCTGTAATGAAGGACGGGTGCCTCCAGCTGAAGCAGCTGAGAGGAGGAGCCTGTCTCCAGGGTTGAGCTTGAAACGGAGCCTGTGGAGAGTTGCCGCCGCGGGAGGCTGCAGAGGTGCAAGTGCTCTGTGCCTCAGTTGTGCTTGTCTCTCCCCAGGGATCTCTGCAGGGCACATGTCACTGCTGACTGTGGGAGACCGCAAGGAGCAGCACTTCCTGATCCTTGGCAAGGCCGTGGGTGAAGTCTGGCAGGCGCAAAACCTTGCAAGTGCAAGTGATGTTATCCTGTCAGCCAGCTGCTGGGAGCTCTGTAACCAGAGCCAGGTGAAGAGCAAGAGAGTGAAAGGCCAAGGAGCTGTGAAGGTGGGTGAGATGGCCTCTAGACCTGTTTGGGGCACCTGGAGCTGGGGGTGAGGGAGGAAGGTGTGCGAAGGTTGAGGAGATGGGCGTTGTGGGGGTTGTAGCTGTAAAGCGGAGGTGGAGAGCTGTAGCTGTTGCCCTTCCACCCGAGGGTTAGCTGTGGATTGTGCTTGCTGGGTTTGTGGTGGGGTCAGGAGGGAGTGTCAGGGTTTGGCCCTGCTGGGGTCGTGGCGGTGTTCTGTAGACGTCGGGGGTGCGTGGCTGATGGCTGCACAGCTCGTGTGCTGCTGATGCCAGCGTTTGTCCCGGTGCAAATCCAGCAAGGTGGCTTTGCTACACGGGGATCTTCTCCTCTTCTCTGGGAAGCGAGGGCGGGATGGAGGGAGGGTAGGATGCGTGCCCTGGGACTCCTGGGGAGGCCGATGGCAGTGCTTCTGCTGCGTGTGCCTTCAGGTTACAGGCGTGCAGCGGATGTCTGTGTCGGAACGCGAAGACCTTTTCTCCAAGTTCACACGAGCCCAGCTGAACTGCCGTTCTCCGGAAATGCCAGGTGAGTGCCCCGGCTTTGCCTTGTTCTGTGCCTGCCCAGAAAGATGGGGACTGGCTTGCGGAGGGGCCGCTGGGGCCTGGCCTCTGCCCTCTCCCCCTTGCAGTTAGTTAGTGGTTGTGCTTGGGGCGCAGCTGTGCTGCAGCAGAGGCACTGGCTGCTTCCTGCTGCTTCCAGGGGACTGCTGTGGCTGAGCACCTGCCAGAGGAACACACGGGCAAAGGGTGGAGGACCTTGCTCCCCGAGTTGCAGTGCCAGCCCCTGCTTTGCGAGGCCCCCATAGCCAGGCTCGTAGCGCCCTGCTGCCAGTGACCGCGTGTATTTTCCTTGCGTAGGCGTCCTGAGGCCTGCTGTTGCCTTGGCCCCTCATCGTGCTCAGGGGAAGGTGCTGAGGAAGTACATCCCAGCCAGTGTCCTGCGCAAGGTATGGCCACGAGTGCTGGGAGGTGCCTTTTGGGGGAGAGGGAGGGGAGAAGGAGATGTGTGTTGCAGAGCGGCAGTTCTCCAGACAGCAGGTAAGGCAAAGAAAATGCCCCCGTATGCAAAAACCTGGGAAAGGAGTGCTGCAGGGGCCAGAAACCTGCCGACTGTGTGCTCCTGCAGAGAGCGCCGGAAGTGAGGGCGGGGTGGATTGCCCTCTGCATTTTCCACTGATGTTGTTCTGGCCATGGCCCCGGGGTAAGAGAGAGATGCCTCCGGAGCGGTGACAGCGTTGCTGAGGGTGGCCCCTTGTGTCCATCCATGCCCAGTGCCTTCTTGCACCGTTGTGTATCTGCCTCGCGCAGGCTGACGCCTGCTTTGCACTGCGAGGAGGCTTTCTGCATTCCTCTGAGAGCGCCCGCTGCTGCCGCTCTGTGCGCTCTGCCTTGGTATCTGCTGCAGGCAGGAAGCGCCCAGGGCGAGCTGGCTGGTGGAGGTGGCCCGCTGCTGTCTTCCAGATTGACGACAGACAGCCCCTGGCGTGCCTATCCGAGCTGCGGCCGGTCACCTGCCTCTTTGTGAAGCTGCAGTTTGCTGCCAAGGTCAACCTAACGCAAATCTGCAAGGCTATCCAGGACAGCAGCGTGCTGATTTCGGAGATCCTCCGTCCTCACAAGGGCGAAATCAACAAAATCTCCATGTTTGATAAGGTGAGCGTGGAGGAGCAGTGCCCCCGCACACGAGGGCGAGGGTGGTGGTGGAGAGGAGGGAAGCGGCTCTGTCTCTCGCATGGTGGGAGAGGAGAAGCAGCTCTGCCTCGGCATTGGGAGCGGTACCCTGGGGTGTCCTGGGGTTGCCCTGAAGCTCTGCTGCGGTCGGCAGAGGCTGGAGTCTCAGGGCGGGAAGGGTTTGGTGCAGGCGTTGCGGCAAGGTGTGCTGTCTCTGTCCTCGGCAGGGCTGCACGCTGCTGTGTGTGTTTGGCCTCCCTGGAGGAAAGCTGCCCTGCGAGAGCGTTTGCGCCTTGGAAAGCGCGATTAAAATCTCCACCGCCTGCTCCAGGAGGCTGGGGAAAATCGAGTGAGTGGGGAGGCGTGCTGCCTGGGACGGCCTGGGGCGGGGGGTGCAGACGGGTGCCAGAGCGCCTGGCTGCTCTGCACGCGCAGCCCGCTCAAGCTGGCGTGTCCGCTGCCGGGCTCTGCCGGTCCCCGAGGCCTGCGCTGCCGGGGCAGACGGCAGAGCGCGGGGACGTGGGGAAGGGGCGGCGGTGGGCAGGCAGGACTGTGCACGGGCGCTGCTGAGTCCCTGCTGCTCTGCCTGCGCCTCAGGGCAGTGTCCGTGGGGGTCACCAGCAGGACGGCGTTCTGCGGAGTCGTCGGCCACCGCGTCAGGCACGAGTACACAGGTACGAGGTGTCCGTCTGCGGAGCGGGTGCCCGGGCCACGTCCATGACAGGAAGAGGCAGAGTGTTGGGGAAGAAGCTGTGGGCCCTGGGCGCCGGGCCAGGACGAGGGCTTGGCCTGCGGTGGCGCGTCGGGACCGGCGGAGGCGGAGTGGGTCCTGCCGTACGACGGGGGATGGGCTGTGAGCCTCCTTGTTGCTCTCGCTCGTGCTCAGCAGGGTTTTGTGCTGGCCTGTGCTGCGGGGGATGCAGCCGGCAGCCTGGAAGGGTGGTGCGGGTTGCTCTCCTGAGGACGTCAATGCGTGCTCTCTCTCTGTGGCAGTCATGGGCCAGAAGGTGAACCTGGCTGCCCGGCTGATGGAGCACTACCCGGGGCTGGTGTCCTGCGATGCGGCGACCTACGCAGCGTCCCGGCTGCCCCGGTCTTACTTCAAGGAGCTGCCGAAGGCCCAGATGAAGGGGGTTGGTGATCCTGGCACTGTCTATCAGTACCTGGGGATGTCGCAGGAGCTGTGAGTGTGCTCTTTGAGCAGGCTGCCTGGGGGCGTGGGGGCACACAGGGTGCAGCTTTGGGCAAAAAGAGGAGCTGTGCAGAAAGAGGCCAAGCTGCTGCCCTCCCCAGGCCTCCCGCCACTGTGGCTGGGAAGAGGGA
Organism: Rhea pennata; assembly: GCF_028389875.1. NCBI lineage: Eukaryota > Metazoa > Chordata > Aves > Rheiformes > Rheidae > Rhea > Rhea pennata. Next base: position 3,409,995 of record NW_026907679.1, read on the forward strand.
AAGCCATAGCACGGCCATGCTTTTTGCCTGTTCACCTTGGTGCCTGTTGCTGTTGGGAGAGTGGGAGTGATGGCGTAGGGGTGGAGAGGGCTCATGGGAGTCCGTAGGCCCAGAGGGGCCTGTCAGCCCCTGCCCAGAGGGCCTGCAGCTCTGCTTTCTGCCCTGTGCTTGCTTGCTGGCACGCAAGTGGCAATGCAGTGGCAATTGTGACCCACCCAGGGGGTATTATCTCGGCTGCTTCTAAGCAAGAAGCTCTTGGAAAGCACTTTGCTCCGTGCTGGTCCCCTGGGAAAGTGTGGGTGGCCGGACCTGTCTTCCTGCTCGCTTGCTGGTGAAACTGGAGCTGTTCCTCTGGGCCAGGCTTGTAGGTTCTCTTTGGATGATGTTTTGGCCTCTGTTGCTTGCACGTTGATAGCGTGTGCTGTGCCAGTGTGGGCAGAAGCCCTTGGGCTTCCATGTGCTGGCAGTTTTCCCTGTGCTTGTTTGGTGTTTGCACTCTCTCCTGAATGAGCATGAACTTTGGTGGTGGGAGCGTGGGCAGGCTGCCATTATGCTCAAAAGAAGAGCGGGTAGGCAAGAGTGTATCCTCAGCTGCACGCATGACTCTTTGTCCTCCAGCTTCTGCCTCCTTCACTGACTTTTGTTTTTCTCTCCCCCTGCTAGCATGTTTGGCCTGGATCTTATGGAGGAGAGGTCAGAGTACGGCCCCTTGCTCGGTAGGTGAATGCCTTGCTCTTGTGTATGCCCATTTCTTGCCCTTGGTAGCTGCTAGTACCAGCCTGGGAATGAAGATGCTTTTGCAAGGGATGGTGTTGCCTGCAGTGGCCATCAGGTTTGGGCTCATAGCTCGTTCGTAAGGTTGGAGTTGGGCCAGCAGTGGAGGTGGGAATCAGAGTGAGACGCCTAGTACTTCCTGCCTTCCTGCACCGTTAGCGTGTCAGGAGCTTTCAGGAATGCAGTTGCTCCCAGGCTCAGTGCAAGTATACAGTTGCTCCCAGGCTCCAGCAGGAAGGTGGGGCTGTGAGTGCCCTAAGGCAGGCCTAGCTGCAGAATTGTAGCTGTTGGGGTGGGAAGGAGCCCTGGGTGCGGGCAGGCTCGCAGGTGCGGTGGAGGGAAGGTGCAGTGGCAGCAAGAGGGAAGGCTGCCCAAGGTTGTTAGCTTTTGAGCTCGCTACAGCAGCTTGCTTTTTGTCTGCCTTCACAGGTCGCGAGGAGGAGATTGCCCTCTTTGAAAGTGCCTTGAAAGCCTACAGGACTTATCGCGAGAGCAGCATTCTAGCGTTTGAGGGTGTGCTTGGCTCTGGAAAGAGCCATTTACTCACTGAGCTGGCATCTTTAGGCCAGGCTGCTGGCCACAGGTGAGTGTTTTGGAGCACTACATGTGGGACACTTCCCTTGCCCATCCACTGATGTTCGTGGCATCCTCGAGCCCCTCTGCTAGTGCTGCTGGCCGTTGGCCTGCAGCATCCCTGAAAAGCCTCCTGGAGCCGCTGGTATGGAGCAGCTGCACGCTCTCCTACTAGGTCTCGCGGGAGCTGGAAGTGGCTTGTGGAGCCAGGGCTGTTGCTCTTGCAAACTTAGGCCAGGCTGCAAGGGCTGGCAAGAGCCCAAGCTGCGTGCTTTTCATGCAGCTGGAGAGTAAAGAGAAGAAAGATGCTGGGGGAGGCGGGAGTGGTGTTGTGGAGCTGCCAGAGAAAGGCTGCTTGCCCTTGGGCTTCTATCCCCAAAGGCCCCTGGGGCGGCCAAGCCTTCCCGTAGTGTAGGAGGCAGATGGCAAAGCTGTGGCATTCAAACACAAAGGCCCAACTTGCTCAGTCTTTGCTTCTTCAGCTGGCAAGTTGCTGAGCAGGGGGAGGTGCTGAGAGCTGTGGAGACACAGGGTGTGGCGGTGGCTCTGCCAGGGGCTTGGCAGCCATTGCCCCTCTGTGGCTTTTCCTTGTAAGACGCGGGAAAAGCTTGGCCCTCTGTGAAGCACTTGGAGGTGTGCGGTAGAAGAGTCCATCTGGGGCTGTGTGTCTAGAGCTCCCTTGCAGACAGCCCTGGATGACGTGCCTCTTCTCTGACAGTTTTGCCTTGGAAGTCTGCAGCTCTTTGCGTTGCTCTCTGAATGTCGGTCCCTTTTGCTTTTGCGTGGCAGGGTAGTGGCCGTGGAACTGACAGAGCTAGACCTGAAGCAGGTCTACTCTGCCCTCCGTATGGTGCTGGCCATGGCCCTGGGCCTGCAGGCATGTCAATCGTGCAGTGCCAGACAGCTTGTGCTGCAGGCAAAGCTCCAAGGGCTGATGGCAGAGAGCAGCTACTGCCTCCTCAACGACATCTTCCTCGTTAAGGTGAGAGCGAGGCCCTCTCTGACCCTGGCAAAGGGCTGCTTGTGAGCTTTTGTAGTTTGGAGGCTCTGGTGGGGAGTCGCTTGGCTCCCTGGAGGGAAGAGCAGGGGCATATAGCGCAGGCTTCTGTTCCTGAGCACGGTGGGCAAAAGGCACTGAAGAGCAGCTTGGAGATGGGGCTGATGACCTTGTGTTGAGCTGAGTGCTGTGTGAGTGGTCCGCTGCCTCCCAGGACTGCCATCACAAGCGAACAAGCAGAGGGCTTCTGTTCTCAGCTCCCGGGGGTATCGGCACTGCATTGTCTCCTTGCAGCTGTGTTGGGGAGAGGGCTGATGGTGAGGCCAGGAGAGGCATTTTGCTGGGTTGGTGTTGTGTGGTGGGTAGGTGTGCTGCAAGCCCTGGAAGGCTGTTTCTCTATGACTGTGCTTTTCTGGGCAGTTTCCCCTCTCGACGGCAGTTTCCCAGATGAGTGGCACTCAAAGGCAAATGGAGCTGGAGTTGGTTTTGAAGAAAGTGCTCCAGAAGGTGAGCTCTTCTCTCCCTCGGGGCTCAGAGGAAGACACCAATGCCACAGGCGGAGGCTTCAGGAGGAGAGTGGTGGGAGCTGGCGGGAGGACGATGTACCTGAGTCCTTACCCTTCAGAGCCCAAGCACCCCTGCCCATACCCCCGATACCTTTCCTCCCATAAAGTTGGTGGGCACGTGCTCAGGAAGAGCAACAAGGTTCTTCTGTCCTACTTTGCACAAGAGGCCTTAAAGTCTCAGAGAAAGTGCAAGTCAGTAAGATTCTGAATGGCTAAGTAGCTGGGGAGAGGAAAGAGGCTTCAGAGCGTTCTCTCCGTCTCTCTCTCTCCCTCTCTGTCTGGAGAGGGAGAGAAAGAGGCCAAAGTTGCTGCTATGGAAGCTACTTGAGAACCCATCAGAACTCCCCCAGAGCAAGCTGTTTGTTTCAGACTGTTGAAGAAGATGGCGTTGTATTTGTCATCGACAACGCCCACTGCATCGACTCTCCCTCCTGGAGTCTTATGTGGAGCGTGCTCAGGGATGTCTCGATCTTCATGGTGATGAGCTTCACTGCCAGTCACTGCAGAAGACAGAGGCTTTGCCAAGCTGCCGTAGACATCCTGAAGTTGCCGAAAACCAGTTGTGTTCGTTTGGGAGAGCTAAAGCCTTCTGCTGTAGTGCAGAAAGCCTGCCAGGCGCTTGGAGTTGTCAGCCTGCCCCAAGATCTAGAGACGTAAGTCACAGGCAGGGCCTGTGAGCTCTTGCTGAGGGCTTGAAGCTGTGCAGAGAGCCAAAGGGAATGAAGCCCTAGAAAAGGCAGTGCAGAGCTTCTAGGAGGGCCAGTGCCTCTAGCCAGTGGGACATACTGGCAGTCGTGAGCAGCGAGTGAGCAGCTGCCTAGGCACAGAGCATGGGAGGTGTCCAGCCTTCTGTGTTGCACTGGAAGGCAGGAAGGAAGTGGTCCTGCACGCTGGCATGGCTCAGGGGTGGCTAAGGCATTAGTCTGCATGGTGAGGCTTTGCGGGGTGATTCACCGGGGCAAAGGTTCTCACTAGTGCCGTAGAGCATCTGGGCTGTTGGGGACACGAAGGACAAGGCTTGCTTGGGGCTCTATCTGCACTGCTTTTCCCGAGGATTCCAGCAAAGGCTGTATCTTCCGGGTGACTCAGGCGCCAAAGCCCGTGGGAGTCGTGGCCCTTTCAGAAGTGAGGTGGAGCTGTGGTGAAGACATTGGTTTCTGTGCTCTGCCCGAGTGGCTCAGCACCCACCTGAAACGTGTGCGTGTGCACCTGCCTTTGCCTGTGTCAGTGAGTGCTGGATGTGCTCCTTTGCAGGTTGCTGACGCAAAGAAGCTACGGCATCCCCTATTACTGTGAGGAACTGCTGCGCTACCTTCTTGGCCACGACATGCTCTTGTTCCACCCACTGGGGAAGGATGAGAAACGAGAGGACAAGTGGGAGAGCCTCTTCAGTAAGCACCTTTGTGGCCGACTGCCTAGTTGCTGTGGTGCATTTTCCCCAGCGCATTCTTGCCCGAGGCTTCCCCTGTGAACTTGGCACTGTCAGCTCTTGCAGCCATACAGAGCGTGGTGTGGATCAGGTGTGGGTTTGTACAGGCCTTGCTGCTGGGACAGCCCAAGCCGAGGCCGGGGAGTTCTGGTGTCTTTGAGAGGAGAAGCAAGGGTGCCATGGCAGCCAATTTCAAAGGAGGAGCAGAGCCGCTGCCTGGCACTCAGACGAGTGCTGGTCTTGTCGTGAACTCATAGGAACGCAGGTGCTTCTTCTGGGCCAGTGTGCTGAGTCCTGTGGCTGGAATGTTCCTTGTGCACAGCCACAGGGCTGGATTGAGTCTGTCAGTGACACATGGTGCCAGGTGCTGTAAGGCCTGCTAGGGGTGAATGCTGAAGGGTTGAGGTTGGAGGGAGCTGAGGGATGTTGGGTGGGAGGCATTTAGAGGACCAGACAGAGGGCCTGAAGAGTTGAGTGTGTTAGCGAAAACACTTGAGGGCAAGGGAAGGCAAATGGATGCCTGGAGTCCACAATGCCTGGTCTGCTGCTTCAAGGAGAGCTCCTGCTGGGGTCAGGCTCTTCTCTATATGGGTACATGGCATTGGTGCACTTTATGTTCCTGCCGCACACCGTGTTTGTTGGTCAGAAAAAAACTTCTCCATCAGCCGGTGGTCTGAGGACTCTGGCTTTTGTGAGCCCCTGCTGTCCTTCTCTGTCTTGTAGGCCAAAGCGTAGTTTGAAGCCTGCCTGAAGGGGTGGGAAAGAGCAATTTCTGTCCCTGAGCACAGCTGCTTACGAAGCTCCGTGTGCGGGGCGAGGGCAGGCAGGCGCAGAGCAGCCTGACCGCAGGCTGGCGTTGGGCATGCTCTGGCTAAAGAGAGCGAGAGATTAAACACAAGACCCCGGCTAGGCACAAAGCGGGGCATGCTGCTTCTGCCTCTAGCATGCCCCACGCGGGTGGATTTTCATGGGGACGTCGGAGGTGCTGCTGTCTGACCTGTGGAAAATCCCTTCTTTGGCCCTTTGAGTCGCCGCCCAAATTCTTGGGATGCCCTGGAGAACTCTGCTCTCTGGCCGATGTAGGCGTGTTGTTTAATAGGCATTGGAATGTGCGTGTGTTTCCCTGGGCAGAAGGCAAAGAAGGTCACTTGCAAAGAAGTCTGACATCAAACCCAGCAGAGGCAAGGCACAGGCCTTGGGAACTTGAATGCCAAAGTCTGAAAGCCCCCAAAGGTGCTACTAAGTGAAGGCGGCAGCGGTAACATGACCTATGGATGAATGCCAACCAGCTTGCCACGGCTCTGGCAGCAGCCCTGAGTGACCCCCGATTTTGCATTTGCACTGGCAAGGTGCCTGCCTCTGGGATGACAGCAACACTGCTGCCTTCTGCCTTGAGGCATTGCTACCCCAGTCAGGAGGTCTGGAGCCTTTGACTTGGGAGAGTTGGGGAAACTGCCTGGCAACAGCTAATGTTAGGGAAGGGCTATGAAACAAAGGTATGCAAGGGAAGTGCTTTGCTCGTCTTAGCAAGCATGTTTGGTGCAGGCCAAGTGCATCAGGCCACCTGAGGCAGGCCTTGTTCCAGCTGAGGTGGATTTTGTAGTCTTTGCAAGCAGGAAGTCATGACATGAATTGTCTCCCTTTGCTAATCGCTTTCCCCTGCTCCCTTGTGCCGCTCAGCTTCTGTGACGGAGGCTTCAACCACCGCAGCAGCACGGAGCTCCAGCGTGGGGAAGGACCGCAGGGTGTGCACCATGAGGCCGGCTGTGACCCTGCAAAACACTGTACTTCCCCCTACATTGAAAGGTGAGGGGCTGAGCCACGCTGCGGCAGCTGGCAGCAGTGCTGGGTGCCTTTGCCAGGGCATGAGCTGGAGAGTGTGGGCCTCGGTGTGCTGCAGAGTTGAGCCTCTCCCCTCTGGGACTCTGCTGGGCAGGTTGCTTTGGTCCCGTGGGATTGTCCACAGAGAAACCTGCATGTTGTCTGCTCTGAGAGGGGGGGGTGGGGTGGGCAGGGAGCGGAGAAAGGAAGGTATTGGGAGCAGACTGTTCTCAGCAAGAGAAAATGCATTTCCAAGGGATATTTGTCATGGCTCCGGTTGAGCTTTGAACTAGGCTTCGCACCTCATTGTTCTGTTTGTAATTTCTCCTGCTTGTGGGGGCCTCAAGGCACTGAAGCCCAATCAAAGCGGTCTTGCACATCTCTCTTTGCCTGTTGTTTTCTGGGCTGGCCCAGAAATCGCCCCATTTCTAGGGGGTGCTGATGGGAAGCTGTGAATGAGCATGGCTGCCCTCGAGCCAAGCCCTGGCCGAATGTGGGTGGCAGAAATGTCCCCCGTGCCCAAGTGTTCTTCTTGAAGCAGCTGCTTTGTCCAAGAAGGGGAAAGTCTTGTGTGACCAAGGGAAATGCGGGGTTGTGGGGATCTCTGAGCTGGCCTCGGCGGTGCAGGAAAAGCTCTCTGTCTGTGTGCCCTGTGGACATAAATAGATCGCAGAGCTGGCAAGCTGCATGCCCGGACATATGCATGTGCTGGATGCTGCCCTGCTCATCCGTGGTGGGGGAGCATTCATCTGAGCATCTAGGTTTCCTGCGTCCTTGCTTCCTGTGAGTCAAGCAGGAGCAGAGGCATCTTGAAGACACGTGCCCTGGGTTGCAGTTGTCCAAGGGGCTGGGTCCCTAGGGAAGAATCTACCCTCTCGAGTGTTGCAGCTAATGCAGGCTGTGATGGTGGGGAGGGGCAAGGGAGAGACGTGTGGCTTGCTTTTGGCAGGGATTGCGCTGGCTGAGCTGGACAGCATGAAGCCCTCGGAGCAGATGGTTCTGAAGTGTGCAGCCATCCTAGGGCCGCTGTTCAGCACGGAGCTGCTGTTCCACATCTTTCCCGGGTGGAGCAGGGCCAAGCTGAACAAGGCGCTGAATGCCCTGGTGAGATGCAACATCCTCAAGTGGCTGAATGCTGCCAAGGGGGCAGAAGAGAGCAGTGTTCCCACCGAGGGGTCGGGCACCTCTCTGGAGGAGGAGAGCGGTAAGAGGTGGTAAGGGGAGCCTGGGAGCACTGCAGGCTGCTGCTGCCACTGTCTGTGTCCCTGGTGGGGCTCCCCAGAGAATGTTCCCTGCCCGGAGGAGGTGTGTAATGCTCATGGCACCCCGGGGAGTTAGGGATGGGTTGTTAAAAGCTCTGACAAGTCCATTTCCGAGGAGCCTGTGCTTTGTGCTTTGTGCTTTGTGCAATATTGCAGTGAGGTGCTGCGAGTCCCTCTGCTGCCCTGCCTGCAAGCGCGGCTCATAGCCCATGTAGGAGAGGGAGTAGGAAAGCCCAGACCTGCTGACCCACCTCCCGCTGTGTGCAGATGAGGGATTTAGTGTGCGTTGCTCTTTATTGTCCCCTAGTGCCGGGGGAGCGTAGGAGGCTGGGAGTGTCTTGCAGAGTGGGCAGAAAGAGCTGGCTGTGTCTTGCTTCTGCTGCTGGCAGCATCCCCAGCTGCCGCCTGAGCGCAGCTGCACAGCCTGTTGGCAGGGAGAGCAGGCCAGCAGCCTGTTGCGCTGGCCGTGCTAGTGTGAGGAAGGCAAGGTGGGCCCTTTTGCTGTCTGGCCCGGAGGCTCTGAGTGCAGGAGCGCTGGTTTCCTGCCAAGGGCCCACGCCAAGGCCTGTCTTTCATGGTGCAGCTATGGCTTGCCTGAGCTCTGGCCCCAGCTCTGGCCCCAGCTCTGGCTGATGGGAAGCCCCGTTGCCTTTCAGATGCGCAGAAGTCATCCGTGGAGGAGAGCAAGAAGAGGGCGAGGCTGGAGTCTGGCGTGCTGGCCTTTTGCGCCCTGCTGCTGCAGGAGGCTGCGTATGAGCTGTGGCCAAAGGGACAGAGGGTAGCCCTGCACCACAAGTGTGCGGCCTTCCTGGAGAGGCACGCGCACAAGTGCCAGTGCTGCGGGGGAGGCGACTTTGTTGCCTTCCACCGCTTGGCCCTCGGCAGCACGCAGGAGGCCGAGAGCTGTGAAGAGCATGGCAGCGACTGCTCCTGGCGCAACTGGGAGGCCTCCCTGGCGACCAGCGAGGAGATGAAGTCGGACGAGCTCCCCGCCTCTATGGGTATGCCGTGTGCCCTGCTCTGGAGCCTGGGTCCTGCCCACTCCTACCGCACACTTGTTTCACACAAGCGTGGGGATGCTTCCAGTGCAAGGAGGATAATGTTGTAGGACTAGTTCATTTCTCCACTGAGCACAGCTCCACAATGAGAGCGATGATGTGTCCACAGCGTAGCGCCTTTCGCCCCTTGCGTGTCCACCTGCATTTTCCCAGAATTACGGGAGGGCAGCCCATCCCCCGGCAGAGGTGCACGCGTGGCTCAGCAGGCTGAGGTGTATTAGCTAGTGTGTCTAGTACACTTGGTGAAGCTAGGTTAAATCTGGAGTTGAGCCCCACAGTGAAGGCAGATGTCAGGGAAGGAGCTGGAGAGGGAGCTGCCGCCAGTGCCTTTGGCTCCGCTCTTCCTCCCTTGGTGCTACAGAATGGCAAGAAGCAGCTCTACGGCATGTGCAGTGAGGAGGTGTTTAATGGCATGCTTTCTTTGCAGATGCTTCAAGTGGTGTACTGAAAGAGAAGAGCTGCTTGGAGGAGATTTTTCGGTGAGGAGCCAAGGTTTTGAAGATGATTTTGGGGGGCAGTGGGGTGAGGGTGTGCAGAGGAGATAAGCGGATTTCCCCGCTTGGGCTGCCCGTTGTGAGTCTAGCATTGGCAAGAGCAGGCCTGTGAGAGGCAGCTGGGTTGAGATGGCCATGGGGATGTGTATCTTTGGGGAAGCCGGTGGGATCCCAGTGCTGATGGTGGTTTGGAGTGGAGCAGCCCTGGCTTTCTAGCTGTTAGAGAGCAGTGTTGCAAGCTGTGCAGGGGCAAAGCAGCCCCTGGAGGCAGGGTGGCTTGTGGAAGGGGACAGAAATGCCAGCTGGTCTCTCTGCCTGCCTAAAAGAGCAGTGCTCCTCCAGAGCCGGGGCAGCAAAGGCGCCAACAGGACCAGTGCTCCTGCTGCTTTGTTACAACTGTGGCCAACGGAATGGCTTGCCATTGCTGAAAAGGGGAGCTGTTGCTTCTCATGCCGGTTCTGCCCTGCCTGAGGCCCCAGGGCTCCTCAGAGTGCCCAGCATTTACTGGTCAATGTGCCCACAGTGTCAGGGAACAAATCTTGCCAAAGCGTGCTGTGTGAGTGAGTTGTCCTGGCTTTGCTTGCCATGCAGGGAGAGCCAAAGGTCTTGAGGGAGGAGAGAAGGCGAGAGCGGAAGGGAGGAAGGAGCACAGGGGGAAGTCATAGCAATGATGGGGGGCTGCAGCCCACTCTGGAGTCAGTGGCGTCAGTTGTAAGCTGGGAGGGCCCAGGGAACTCTGGGTGCAGGTAACTGTTGTGTGGGGTAGAAAGAAGGACTGAGCGAGCTCCCTCAGCACGCCTGGGAAGGCTGTGCAACCCACAGCTCCCGTGCGGTGCCTTCGTGTGTGTGGCCTCGTGCTATGCTAGAACCTGTCTTTAACGTACGCTGAAGGAGCGGTGTTGGTGACGCTGGTGTGTGCTTTGGTGTCTTCTTTCTCCGTGATCTTGTCTCCAGAGCGGCAAAGCGGTTTCTGGCTAAGACCGAATGGATGCCCAAGGTGCCCAGCAAGACCCACTGGACGCAGGGTGTGGAGTGTTCCTGCAGCTGCAAGGCCATTGTGGACTTGGTGCTTGTGCCCTTGGCTCAGCACTACATGGCAGTGGGCAATGAAGCCAGAGCCTTTTATTATCTGCTGGAGGGTGCGGCTGCCTACTTGCACGTCTCCGACAACTACCTGGTGAGTTGCCGTGCTTGCCAGAGCCCACTGCCCGTGGAGTCCTCTCAAGTGCCTTGCCCTGGGCAAGCCCATTTCCCCACTGCAATAGGGCCTGCCTGGGGGCCTGCCTTTGTGGGGACTCGGGGATGAATTGGTGGGAGGGAGACCCAGCGTTTGCCTCCTGTTTGCCTCTCCTGTGGCAAGGGAGACAGGGCTGTGAAGCAGCCCCTTGGTGCAAGGTGTACCACCCAGGAGGTGGTGCAAAGGAGTGCTTGTGTGCGTGGTGTGAGAGGCAGCGTGACTGTGCTTGGGTGGGCATCACCAGGGGCAGATGCAGGTGAGGCACCTGGGAGTGCTGGGGCTGGGGACAGGCTTGGCAGCGATGCTGAGCTGCTCTCTGTGTGCTTGTTCAAAGGCCTTCCGGAACCTGAAGAAAGCAGAAGTGCTGAGGACCTTGGTGGCTAAGAAGGGAAACGCGCTTGCTTGCTTTGAAGAAGCCACTTTGCTGAGCCTCAAAGGAGAGGTAAGGTGACAGGGTGGTTTTGGTGGGCTCCCCCGGTGGGTGGAGTTGAATGCTTTCCTGTGGGGTAGGGTGGGGTGGGGCAGGCTCTCCCTGGCCCACCTAACTGTGGTTGCTCTCAGCCTGCTTTCCTGGGGCCCCTTTGCCCCCTGGCCAAAACCAGCTGAGGTCCTGGCCTTGATTCCGACAGAGACATGCAATTGGTTATGTGCTGAATCGGAGCCCTCTGGGAGCCTTCCCAGTATCCCTGTTCTTAGCGTTCCCAGTAGCTGGGAGGCTCAGGACTCCCAGCTGTGCCTGGGGCTGCTTGATGCACTGGGGATGAGCTTTTGTGCCAAACGGGACAGCCTTGAAAGCCGTTTTGCTGTGCAGGTCTGCTACCGTATGGGACAAACGGAGCTGGCGAAGACAACGATCAGGAAGGCATTGAGCCTTCTGAAGAGGAAATTCCCCATGACCTCCACTGGTGCTGCCTTGCAGCTTGTGCTGGAAAAGTCAGAGCATGCCTCTCACAAGAAGAACAGAGACTCCTCCGTTCCTCAGGAGGCAGGGTAGGAAGCAGAAGGGAAAGCAAAGGCTCTTCTAGGCAGAGGGAAAGCTGCTGAGGGAGCTGGAGGCTAATGGGTGGAGCAGCTGTGGGTTGTATTGGGCAGCTACTGGGGTGTTGGCATGGGAGATGGTGTTGGTGAGAGCAGGGAGGTGTTAGTGGGGAGCAGAGTGTGGGGAGGGGAAGGGAGTGTGCTGGCAGGAGCAGGAGGTGGGCCTGTCGGCGTAAGCGCAGGTGAGCTGTGAGAGGGAGGAAGCTCAGAGGCTGTAGCCAGGCACAGGCCTCCCGTGCAAGGCCCCTTTTCCTCCTGGTGGCCAGCTTTGCTTGGCCTGCCTACGCTGTAGTGCCAAGACACCGTCTTTAGCAGTCACGTTTCCTGGGTGGTACTCCTTGGTTCTGCCGCTTGTATCGCTGTGGCCGGGCCTGCGTCACCTGCCCCTCTGCAAGGAGGTGCAGCTGTCTTCTCCATCCCCCTGCTTCCCCCGCCCCGTGGGACTTGGCACAGTGCACCTAGTGGCTGTAGCCCAGCAGTTTCCCTTGTGTGGCAGGAGGCAGAGGCTCCCCTGTCTGTTCCGGCAAAGCCACTGCCTGTCCTTACTGCGGCAGCTCTTCAGCCTGGAGAGCGCCGCCGGCAGTCGGAGGCTCTCCCGCCTGGCAGCACTCATGAAGGTGAACACGGCCGAGGAGTCCGAGGATGCGAGTCACGTGAGTGCCTTCTCTCTGCAGCAGCAGACCCGCCCTGACACGGCTCCTTTTCCCTGGCCTGGCAAGAGTACCAGCAGGGCCTGCCCCAGGCAAGAAGAGCCCAAAGATGGATGTGTGCCTGCCCTTTTCTGGATGAACTTCCAGAGGGTGTGGGTTGTTGCTGCTTTTGGTAGTCCCTCGCGTTGGATTTGTTTCCTAATTGTGAGCATGGAGGTGGTTCTGGCTTTAAGGCAGCACCACTGTGTGTATTCTGTAGTTTCCTCGTGGCTCTTGATAATGCTGGTGTGCAAGGCTGGGGGCCCCTGTCTTGGCACGGCTGCAGTTAGCAGTGGCAGTAGGAAGAAGAGTTGGTCGTATGGGTGCGCGCTGTGAGAGTGGAAGAGAGAAGCTGGCAGTTGGGTTGTGGCCTGTCCCCTCCAGGCCAGGGAATTGCCCTGGAGAGACAGAGTCATGTGCATTGTCATGTTTGGACCCTTGTAGGTCCTCTTGTCCTACCTGGAATATGCGCTGTGCTGCCAGAACCTGGGCTGCCGGGAAGAGTGGCTGCAATATGGGCGGGCGGCCATGCAGCTTAGCACTGAGGTGCAGCTCTTTGGAGGAGGGGTATTAAACACAGCCAGCTTTGCCCAGGCCCTGTCCCATCTGACCCTCAGCCTGGGAAATCTGCCTCTGTCCGTCGACGTAGGTAGGTACTGCCCCCGCCGCCTGCCAGAAGGCATCTCTGCTGAGAGAGCCGGTGCAAGTCTGCTTGTCCTCTTCCCAGGCTATCGTGCTGAGAGGCTCTGCATGGAGCTGCAGAAGCCTGACCTGGGCTGTGTGGTTCTCAGGACCCTCTTCACGGCACTGTTTCTCCAGATGAGGTAATCAGGGTGCTGGAGAGAGTGGGGGTTGCGCAGTGTCAGGGGTCAGGGACCTTTGGGTGAGAACAGGCCTGCTGGAGAAAGTGGGATGGAGTTGGGAGGAAGAGCAAAGAAGGGAAAACGAGGGAGAGAGAGGTGCTGGGAAGGGGAGTGGGAAGTGTCTGGAGGTGCTGCCTGGGCTCCCAGCCCGTGGAGAGGCTCCCTGGAGGCTCGTTGTGTTCCTCCCCAGGTACCCGGAATGTGAGGCAGTGCTGCGCAGGCTAGAGGAGCAGGTGTCTGGAGCAGATGAGATCGTTGGGCAGGCATGCTTCTTCTCCTGCTGCTTAGACCTCTTGCTTGATGCTGGTAAGTGCTCAGTGAGGAGGGCCCCCGAGAGCCTGTTTGCTGGGCAGGCAAGGCTGCCCCCCTGGAGCTGTGGGCCAGAGCTGGGGACTTTGTGCAAGGTGTAAACAGGCAGAGCCCTCCCAGCACAAGCAGAAGTGCACTGTCAGTACAAGACTTCTAGAGATTGGAGTAGAATATACAAGAGTTCTGCCAGGTTTCCCTGTCCTCTGGAAACACGGAAACAGTTGTGCTGGCCAAAGCAGTTTTTCTCCTGAGAGAACAATGACCCCAGAGCCTCCAGCAATCCTTATATTTCCTCCACAGAGCTTTCCGCTGTGCGCATTTCTCTCTTCGCCTGCATCCTCGTCATTTTTTTCCCCTTTTGCGTTTCTAACATGGGAGCCAAGAGTAATTTGACAGTGCTTTGAGTTATGCTCTTTCCTAGCTGTGTTTTGAGATTGCCCCTTCTGAAAGCTCTTCTCTACCTCACTGTGCTCTGGCTCCCCAGGAAGCAGGGCTAGCAGCGCTGGCATGTGCCAGAGCAGGAGGCACCTAAGAGCCTGTGCTCTGGGGTCGCTGTCCTTGCTGCTCAGTGGCAGCGTGCCTTTGTGCAGTGCTAGAAAGCTGCAGATTTCTCAAGGGCAAGACATGGTGTCAGGGGAGCTGGGAGTTCTCTTGTTTCCTTCCTGATGTTCTCTGCCCTTGCATTCAAGGGCAGTTCTGTGCACTTGAACAGCCCTGAGCAGCTAGGGTAGAAGTGCAGCCCTTGCCTGCTTCCTGTGAGGTTTGTTGCTCTGTGAGTGCTTTGCCTGCCAAGAACTTTGCCAGCTGTGCTGGAGCTTTCTGCTGCTCTGAATGCCTGAGGCACGGTGAGGCCAGGGAGGGAGGTGCTGCTTCGCTGCTTCTCTGAGAGACATTTGTATTGCAGGGTGGCAGTATAAGTCCTTTGAAGAGTGCAGGAGGTTCGTGGAGCAGAACGAAGCCAACTGCCTTCTCCAGGTGCAGAGCAGCATCCTGCTTGGACTGTATTCGTCCCTGGCTCTTTGGTAAGTTGGAGACTTGCTTTGAGTGGGGAGAGGCCCAGGCAGTGGCTGTGGCCGGGAAAGGGGGAGCTCTGCGTTCATCACATGCCCCCATCCCATGTCCACCAAGGCGGCTGCTTCTGGAGCACGGTGGTGAAAGGGGCCAGGGGGCCACGCAGGATGAGCAAGCTGGCAAGGAGGCCCAGGTTGTGCTGCTGTGGAGCCCTGCCAGGGAAGGATGCCTTGGCGGCATTCAGCCACAGCCTTCCTTTTCCCCTTGAATGTTGGGGGGGGACTGGTGTGGCGCTCTCTCAGCGCAGGAAAGCAATGCAGGCTGAATGGTGCCTAAGTGCAAGAGCTTGGCTCGGAGAGGGCACGAGGGCCTGGAGCAATGCTGTGTTTGTGAGAGAAGGCAGGCGTTGTCCCAGTCTCCTGCCTAGCATGGCTTGTGTCTCCTGGGTGCCTGCAAGGGACTGGGTTCCAGTCCTTGCAGTTTCCCTGTGGTCTCGCTCATCACTGTGGGGGAGTGCTGAGTGCCGCTGGCTCACAAACAGACACGCATGCGCACACGTTTATAAGCAGGTCAAGCAAACTGGAGGGAAGGGGAGCGGAGAGGACCCTGTCGGGAGGGACAGCAGTAGATTCCTGCTCAGCTGTGATGTAGCAGGGAGACGAGAACACCAAGTTCACGCGGAGAGAAGGAATTGAGCTACTGCTGCCTGATTACAATACAGTGCTCTCAGGGATGCTTATCAAGAGCAGCTACAACACACTGCGGTTCAGCCCCGCAGCCCCCCAGTATGCCCCCAGTAGCTTCCTTGTCCTAGAGGATGCATTGCCTCTGGAAGCCAGGTTGGGGCTGGAGCCTATGGCCTAGGAGACCTCTTGGTTACTTGCTCATCTCTACAAAATGTGCCTGAGTGTGTGTTTGTCTGTGTTTCCTTTTTTCCTCTGGACAATGTAGGTTTGCAAGGCTTGGGCAGTGGGACAACTTCCAGAAGCCCTTTGAAAAGGCCAAGAGGCTGCTGAAGAGCACTGGCGCCTGCCTTGTGGTCAGCCAAGCATGCAGCCAGCTCCTGGAGTGCCATAGCCTGGTGCTGAAAAAGGACATGGAGCATGGCTTGTGGAGGGCCCGTGAGAGCTGCCGCAGGGCTCTAAGGGTAAGGGATGCGGAGGAAGGGGAGGGGCATGCTGCAAGGGCCCTCTGGGGAAAGCTGTGTTGCTAGCAGCAGTGGGTTGACCTGTGCAGGTAGAAGCAGCCACGACAGGATGGAGTCAGGGTAGTGCCAGAGGGTAGCGGCTTAGGGAGCAACATGGCTAAAGACTCCTGTAACAGAGGTGTCAGCAAGAGGGGGACGAGAAGGCAGTCAGGTGAAGGCAGTCTTCCTGGGTGTGTGAGAATTCCCTTGTGGGACTGTTTGGCCCAAACAGGAGAGGAGAAGAGCCTTGCTCAGCCATGAGCTAGTGAGCCCTGCTGAAATGCCTGCTCCATAGGAGGTGTTAGGGCTCAGGAGAGGTTTGTGTGGTACCTCAGCCTTGCTAGCTGTGCACTCCTCCCTTCTTTGTGGCTGGTTTTTCTCTTTGGGGATTTGACGCCCTTCTCTGTGCCAAGCCATCGCTGGGCTCTCTGACTTGTCCTGATGTACCTCTCTGTTGTTTTCTCGGCAGCTTGCCGAAGAGGTTTTCTCTCGGTGCTCCACAAGCCCCGTCTTCTACCCCAGAGTCTACCACCTGAAAGCCTACATTTTCCTGATGCTGGGGAATGAAGAGCAGAGCCTGCTGTGCCTCAACCAGGGCCTGCAAGCTTGTGAAGACCATGGCAACCTGCTGGAGAAGACTGGGCTGGAGATGAGCACTGTAAGTTGCTCACCTGTGCCTTTGAGTTGCTTCCCGGGCAGAAGTTGAGCCTGCTGTAGCAGAAGGTGGGCCGCACTGTACTCTGGCAGGTACCCCCAGAGAGAGCCCCCCGAGAGCTTCAGGGGCATGTGCTCAAAGTCCTGTGTGAGCTGGTAGGTGCTCTTAGCCCTGCTCAAGAGGAAGGTAGAGACAGCTGTGATCTCTCTCTGCCTAGTGGGGCTGGACTGGTACGTGAGGAAGCAGTATGCCCTGCAGCTGCTCCTTTGCAGCATCTCTGCTTGGCAGAGGAGTGGTGAAGTGGAATCTTTCCCTGCTCCTTAAGGCAGCTCTGGGAGGCCAGGGTCAACGTGTGCTGAGTCTGAATTGGCCTTGCCTCTCCTTCTGCTCGCTGAGGGGTTTTGGCAGCATGGGTCATTGGCTGATGGGTGGAACAAGTTGCTGAGAGAGGCCTTAGTTGCCTTCCCAGGCAGAAGTCATGGCTCTGGAGGTCACGTGCTCTTCTCAGCTCTCACTGTGCCTTTTTTCCCCCCTTCCTTTAGGAGTGCTGGTTCACTGGAAAAGGCCCCCTGGGAGATTTGTGGCTGAAGACAGCCCCACATTTTCCCCACCTGAACCAAGCAAAGCCAGAGGTCTGTAGCTCCAGGTACCTGCTGAAGCTGCCAGCACTGCAAAGGGAGGATTCTTCTCCGGGAATTAAATTCTGACACTGCTAGTCCAGGCAATTCTTCCTTTCCTCCTTCCTTTAATATGCTCAGCATCATTCTTCGGCCCCCTGCTTGTATTCTGCCTCGTTCTCTCCTTTCCCACAACAATGTTTGCACAACCTGAGTCAAACTGAACCAACACCTACACAGTTACTAAGGCCAATACTCAAAACAAAAACCAAAAAACAAAACAGTCGGAGCATTCTGAAGAGCTTAGCATTTAGGCTTCCATCAAGTGAGGAATATGATAAATAAGGCACAAAGCGCTCCAGAGAAGGTAAAGCTCTGGAGGGTTAGTTAATTCCTATAGTTCTATAGTGGTTCCCAAGTAGTATTCATTCTCCTGGGTAGAGGTAATGCATCGGGCCATTTCAGGCCTGTCTCTGCCCAGCTCTTTGCCAGTTTGGTTCTCCTGTTGGAGTTTCTCCTTGCTGCAGCCCCACGGGATTGGGGCTGTAGGCACAATGCAACTTCTGTTCTCTCTGCAGCCTTTATACACAAGGGGATGTCTAGGGTTATACCTTTGTGATGAGTTAGTAGAGCAAAATGCATGTCCTTGGTGGAACTCATGTCCTGCAGCAGGTGTTTCTTAAGAAGACACAGATGTTAGGTCCTTGGCAGAGAGAACATTTTAAAATAAAGACATAGTTTACAGCAACCAAAGTAGAGAAGTTGGTAAGAGTATTATGTACTCCTATCCCTGATAATGAAATGGTAGGTATTGTTATTTTTTTAAAAAAGTAACATTCTCTGGATAAAGGCATCCTGTATAAACTCCCTGTAAGCTGCCACAGGGCCCTCCCTTAATTGGGGAGTACCTTGCTGCTGCAGTCGTCCATGATTAATAGAGAAATATAAGTGAAGCATCCCACATTCATGATTGCAGACCCATTAGAAGCCAAAGGACAAATTTCCTGTTCCCAGACAGTTGAATTAAGATGCCCCATCGGTCACGGGGGATTCGCGGTGCGGGCATCCACTTCTCACTGGGTAGAATCTTGGGGGAAGTCCCACTGCCCAGAGCAGGGTCCACACCTTGGGGGGTGGCATTAATCTTTCATAGTTCGCACTGTTGTTCTCCCCAGAAGTCACAGCTTAAACCAATTGCAAGCCCAGTCATCTGTTGATCCAGTCAGGATTCAGTATTGCCTACAACTGCCTTGGCTTCCTTTCGATCACTCAGTTCCCCACTGTTCTACGAGCAGTGAGAGTTTCTGCAGTGCCATCTCATCTCTCATCACTCCATTCCGTCACAGCCCTGCAGTGTGGTGCCTCAAGCCGCAGGCGCCCCAGAGGTTGCCCACTGGTGGGAGGCACCAGCGCATGCTGCTGGGATCGGGGCTGTGCTATCCAGGAGGCCCACTCTTGCCTGCAAGCTGTGACACCTGCTGACTCATCAGCTCCCAAACTGTTGCCACAGGTCTTGAGTAGCAGAAGAAATCCTCCGTGTCCACTGCAGAGAGAATCAGGAAATGCTGTGAAGACAGGCAAAATCAAGCAGTTGTGAGAGGGGGCAGGGGGGCTCCAGCAGAGAAGGGGCCAAAGTCCTTTGTGTCTGTGCTGTTGACCTTGGAGTGAATTTGCAGGAGCAGCAGGTGATGTTAGAGAAATACTGTGAGAAAGAAAACTTGCAAATAGTTAACAAGATTCAAGGACAAGGGGGAGAGAAAAACAGTACTGCAAAGGATAACCAGCTCCAGCTAAAGAACCTTGATGAAACCACAGCGCTTTGAAGAATGTGAAGGGCAGGTAAGACAAAAACAGCAGAATAACCCAGGAGTGACCTTAGGTTCATTAAGGCTTATTAACATATTAAACTTCACACCCCTAAATGAAGAATGAGATGGAAATGGCATGATAATGATGCTACCGCCTCTTCTTCGCTTCCTATGCTAATTAACAGGAATGTGAAAGTGCAAGCGCAGAGCAATTACCTGATGTAATGAAACTGTAACCAATAGAAAGATTTGTATAAAGTACTCCCTGAAAAGTGTGTATAAATCAAGAATGAGGGGGGAGAAGTTGTGCTGGCTTTGTGGATCTACCACCTAGCACCCATCTGTGTGCAGAAATGAAATAAACAAATGTCTCAACCCTGTGTGTCTATTGGTTGCTTGCACACCGGGTAACAGAACCCAGATTTTGGGGACAACAGTTTGGCAACCCAGGTGGGACTTGCCAGAAGGCCTTGCCTGGATCACCCTGCCGTTCCCGACAGCGGACTGGATCGGATCGAGCTCCAGCGCGCACCGACCTGTTGATTGGGGAGTCCTCCCACCTCCCTCCAAAGTCGGGACGACAAGAGACTCAAAGGTGCAATGCCGACCAGAGATATTTCTGCCAGGGCAAAAGGGGTGTGTGTGTGAATCTTTGGTTTGGTGAGTATAAAATTTACTTACTTCCGTGGAAGATTATGTTGGATTATGTCACACGTAGACGCTCGGCAAGGGTTGCCTTAAATTGACCAGAGGGGTCAGAGCTGAGTGTGCATAAAGGAATAAAGTCACCCGTAGACGCTTGGCAAGGGTTGCCTTAAATTGACCAGAAGGTTCAGAGCTGAGTGCTCACAAAGGTACGGGAAAAAAGGTATTTCTAGGTAATAAGGTTGGTATTTCTAGGTAATTGACATGGGATCAAGCCAATCCATGATTCCTCCCTGTAGCCCTTTGGGTTGTATGTTGAAACACTGGGATATTTTTGGAGGAGATCGGATGACAAAAAAAGAATGAAAAGATGTTGTAATCAATGGCGGCCAATGTATAAGCTGGAATGTGATGAGCAATGGCCAAAAAATGGGACCTTGAACCATAACACTATATTACAGTTACTGCTGTTTTGTTGCCGGAAGGGGAAGTGGGATGAAATACCCTATGTGGAGGCTTTTATGTCACTATATAGGGACCCAGAAATTCAAAGGGAATGTGAACTTATAAGTGAAGAGGAATCTGTAATGGGTGCAGTAGGAAAGAAGGAAGAGAGCGGGTATTGTGCTAACAGACAAATTCTGAATGGAGAAGAGCAGGAGGATGTACAACTACTGGCAATACTCTCCTCTTGTGGAAACGATTCCACCTCAGTTGAAGCATCGCCCCACCCCCGCTAGAAAGCAAAGAGTCCAGCCCTGTTTCTGGCCAAACTAGGAGATGGAAACAACCTGTCGTACAGCCTCCTTTGAGACAAGCAGTGGGACCAGAAGGGCTGCCAGTATTTGTACATGTTCCTTTTACAACCTCGGATTTACTAAACTGGAAGCAGTCTATTGGATCATATAGGGAAAATCCTGAGAAGCTGCATCAGCTTTTGGAGACTATTGTGATAACTCGTAATCCTAACTAGGGAGATGTGCAGGCGCTGTTGAATACTTTCCTGACAGGAGAAGAAAAGAGGCTGGTAGTTGATAAGGCAAAAGAAGAGGGTGAGAGAAGGGACAGAAAGGGGGATCCTGAGGTCTATTTACCCACCAGAAAGGATCCCGAGTGGGATCCAAATAGGAGCGGGGGTAGGGAGCTCTTGAGGCAGTATCAATAGCTAATTTTATATGGGGTTTGGTATGGGGTTCCAAAACCAAAGAATGTATCAAAATTGTATGAAGTAACGCAAGGGCCTGAAGAAAATCCCTCGGCCTTTTACGAAAGATTATGCGAAACAGCCAGAACATGGACAGACCTGGATCCAAATGAGGAAGTGAATCAACGGCTGTTTAATACGCTCTTCATTGGCCAGTCAGCTCAGGATATTAGAAAGAAGCTACAGAAGGTGGATGGAGCTGGGGGAATGTCTATTCCACAGCTGATAGAAATAGCGTATAAGGTATAGAATAACCGAGATGAAAAGAGAACAAGAGAAACACAAAATGGAATGAAACTGCAGGCTCCTCTCCTGGCAGCTGTCCAGAGGAATGAATTCCAAGGCAGGGGCAGGGGAAGCAGAAGAGGTAACAGAGGAGGAAGAGGTGGAAAAGGAGGGAGGCCAGGAGGAGGCCTCCCTAGACCCGCTTTGGTTCCAAATCTTTGTGCAATATGCAGACAGGAAGGGCACTGGAAAGATGAATGTCCAAATCGAAGAAGGATAACAAAGCTACAGAGCCCAGCAAACACCGACCTAATTATGTTAGAGGAGTCAGATATGGGATGAAGGGGATGGGGGGAGAAAATTAGAATTTCCTCAGCTGATCCCCTGGTTCCAGTAAAGCTGGGGAATGAAACTGTAGATTTTTTATTAGATAGTGGAGCCACTCATTCAGTGATAACAAGTTGTAAAGGACCCTTAAGTAAGGCTACTACCACCATTGTTGGGGCTACAGGAAGGAAAGCTTTCAGGCCATTTTTGCAACCAATGGAGCGTACGATTGAAGGCACTAAATTGACTCATGAATTTCTCTCTATGCCAGAGTGTCCCCTCCCTTTATTAGGATGGGATTTACTATGCAAACTGAATGCGCAAGTGACTTTTTCTGAGAGTTCCATGCAGCTCCACAGCCCTCCAGAATCGGCATGGAGAGCACAAATCTGCCTTTTGATGGGATCAGCTCCAGACGATAACAGTGCAAGTATTCCTTCAAGTGTATTGGATGCGGTGATTCCCTCGGTTTGGGCCTCAACAAAGCCAGGAAAAGCAAAAAACGCGACTCCGGTCAAAATAGAGCTACAACCAGGAGTGAAGCCAGTTAGGGTGCATCAGTAGTATGCTTCAAGCTAGAAGCACATAGAGGATTGGAACCCCTAATTAAGGCCTTCTTGCAATATGGCTTGCTCAGAGAGTGTCAGTCTGAATTCAATACACCAATCCTGCCGGTAAGGAAACCGCATTCCCAAGAATATCGACTGGTCCAGGACCTAAGGGCAGTGAACCAAATAACAAAAGATATCCATCCAACCGTGCCAAACCCATATACTCTTTCAGCCTCGGTGCCTGAGACTAACAATTGTTTTACAGTGCTAGATTTAAAAGATGCTTTTTTCTGTATTCCTACAGAAGAACAAAGCCAGACAATTTTCGTCTTTGAATGGGAAAGTCCCACTACAAGGAGGAAGGAACAGTTATGCTGGATGGTTCTTCCTCAAGGATTCAAGAACAGTCCTACCCTGTTTGGTGAGCTCTTGACCAAAGAACTAGCCCAATGGCAAGAAAGTAACAAAAATGTCACTCTTTTACAGTATGTGGATGACATTTTGATTGGGGCGGATTCAGAGCAAATATGTTTAGAGGCGACAGTGAGTCTGTTAAATTTTTGGGGACTTGCCGGGTATCGTGTTTCAGAGAAAAAGGCTCAGATTGCGAAGAAGGAAGTCCAGTATCTTGGTTTTAAAATATCGAAAGGACAACGTGCACTAGGAGCGGAAAGAAAAGAGGCTATATGCCGAATTGCAGTACCCTGCACAAAAAGACACCTGAGGGGATTCTTGGGAATGGCAGGATTTTGCCGTATATGGATCCCTAGTTTTGGGCTGATAACTAAACCTTTATATGCAGCCCTAAAGAGTCCAGGGGAATGGTTAGAGTGGTCACCAGAATGCCATGCTAGTTTCGATGAAATAAAAAAGAAAATGATGGAAGCTCCAGCACTGGGACTCCCAGATATGGCTAAACCCTTTCAATTGTATGTGCATGAGCGGCAGCAGGTGGCCTTGGGAGTAATGACCCAAATGCTTGGGAGATGGAAAAGACCGGTGGCATATTTTTCTAAACAATTAGGCGAAGTAAGTAAAGGATGGCCGGCCTGCCTCCGGGCTATAGCAGCCACTGTCTTATTAATACAAGAGGCCCGCAAATTGACTCTGGGACAGCCCTTAACTGTTTTTGTACCACATGCAGTATCAGCAATTTTAAATCAAAAGGGGCATCATTGGATTTCCCCGAGCAGACTGGTAAAATATCATGCTGCGTTATTGGAACAAGGGGATATTACCTTAAAGGTGGTTTTGACCTTAAACCCTGCTACTCTGCTACCTGGTGAAGAGCAAAAAGAGCTACAACATGACTGTTTGTCCACTATAGAGCAAGTATATTCTAGCCGGTGTGATTTCAAGGATGAACCTTTGCAGAACCCAGATGTGCAGCTATATACAGATGGTAGCAGCTTTGTATGGAATGGAGAGAGAAAGGCTGGATAGGCAGTAGTGACTCAATGGAAAGAAGTAGAAGCTAAACCAGTGCCACAAAACACCTCAGCACAAAAGGCTGAAATCATTGCCCTTATATGAGCCCTTGAAATCGGAAAGGGCCAAAGAGTAAATATATATACTGACTCAAAGTATGCTTTTGGGGTAGTTCACGCTTGTGGAGAGATTTGGAAAGAATGAGGGCTCTTAAATTCTCAAGGAAGTAATATAAACTGTGGACAAGAGATATTTAAGATTGTTACAAGCAATAATGGAACCCAGAGAAGTAGCTGTAATGCATTGCAAAGCCCACCAGAAGGGAAATAGTGAAGTGGCACAAGGAAACGGGAGAGCAGATATGGCAGCCAAAAAGGCAGCACTAGCAGGACAGGTGATTGGGGCTTTAGTACCCAGTAGAAAGATACAAATGAGACCTCCTGAATATTCAGACAAAGAAAATCAATTGGCAGAAAGGCTAAAATGTACAAAAAATGCTGAAGGGTGGTGGGTCACCCCAAATGGAAAAGTTTTAACTACAGCCAAAATGATGGAAGTGCTCCTCAAGAGACTGCATGAAGAAACTCACATGGGAGCAGATGCTATGATAAGCAGCGTAAAAAGATATGCAGTGGGATCAAAGATGCTATCAAATGCTGACCTTGTTGTAAAAAGATGCCCCACCTGTTGTGCAAATAACCCCAGAATTCAGAAGAAACCACCTATGGGAGAACTAAGAAGAGGATTAACCCCAGGGGAACACTGGCAGACACATTTCTCTGAATTGCCTAAATGTGGTCAGTTTAAAGATTTACTTGTTTTGGTAGATACATTTTCTGGTTGGCCAGAAGCCTTCCCATGCTCCACCAATCGTGCAAAAGAAGTAATTAAAATTTTACTAAAAGAGATAATTCCTCGATTTGGGATTCCTGAAGGTATATCCTCAGATAATGGACCTCATTTTATTTCAGAGGTGGTTCAAGGAACATCCAAATTTTTACAGATGAAATGGGAATTACACACTCCATGGAGACCCCAGTCTAGCGGTAAGGTAGAAAGAATGAACCAAACACTTGAAAGACATATTTCAAAACTGTGTCAGGAAACCCATCTTAAATGGGTGGATGTATTACCAATGGCCTTGATGGGAATAAGAATAACCCCAAGAATAAAAGAGGGAGTAAGCTCTTTTGAAATACTTTACAGGAAAACTTTCCCAATTAATGAAATAGGGGGACGAAGTGATCAAATGCATGTAAGAGGGGAAGAAATGTTGAGAGAGTATTTATTGTCTTTGTCTCGAGTACCAACATCTTTACATAGGTACCTTAATCAACGTACCCCTCTTCCATTGGATTCCCCTGTGCATGACTTCAAGCCTGGGGATCTGGTTTATATTCGGACATGGGAAGAAGAACCACTAAGAGAAAAGTGGAAAGGACCTTACCTGGTGCTTCTGACAACTCCTACTGCAGTAAAGACGGAGGGAATAAGTTCCTGGACCCACTATGCCCAAATAAAGAAGGCACCTTTGAATGACTCTTGGACTGCCACACCCACAAGATATCTCTCAAGATAAGAATACAGAAGTTACAAAAGTGATGAATTGCCCTTGGAAAATTGAACTCTTTTAGATGGAATTAGAGTGCTCTTAAGTGTTATTAGGTGTTATTTTGCATTGTGATAGTATTGTTAATAATAGAGCTGATTTATAAGAATATTCATTTGTTTAATTTAATTTGTTTGCTATAGAATTGAGATGGAAAATGAGGACACTGTTAATTTTGTTATGCATGCTCATTGGTACAACTAACCTGATTTTGTGGCTTATACGGGCCTCCAGAAAAAGTGACTCGGATTACTGCTTGCTTCTCTATTCCCCAAATCTCCCGGATTACCCGTGCCATGGGAAATACTTAGAATTAACTTAACATCCATGTCAGAATAATTGAAGTTTTTTTAAATGAGACTTGTTAGATAAGTGATATTAACAAGTCTCAAAAGGGGGAATTGTTAGAGAAGTACTGTGAGAAAAACCTTGCAAATAGTTAACAAGACTCAAGGACAAGGGGGAGAGAAAAACAGTACTGCAAAGGATAACCAGCTCCGGCTAAAGAACCTTGATGAAACCACAGCGCTTTGAAGAATGTGAAGGGCAGGTAAGACAGAAACAGCAGAATAACCCAGAAGTGACCTTAGGTTCATTAAGGCTTATTAACATATTAAACTTCACACCCCTAAATGAAGAATGAGATGGAAATGACATGATAATGATGTTACCGCCTCTTCTTCGCTTCCTATGCTAATTAACAAGAATGTGAAAGCGCAAGCACAGAGCAATTACCTGAGGTAGTGAAATTGTAACCAATAGAAAGATTTGTATAAAATACTCCCTGAAAAGTGTGTATAAATCAAGACTGAGAGGGGGAGAAGGTGTGCTAGCTTTGTGGATTTACCACCTAGCCCCCATCTCTGCGCAGAAATGAAATAAACAAATATCTCGACCCTGTGTGTCTACTGGTTGCTTGCACACCGGGTAACAGAACCCAGATTTTGGGACAATAATACTTCCTGCTGTCTGGAATTTCAAACAGGGAGGAACTGATCAAGGATGGGACAGTCAGCGTCATGCTTTCCTAGAGTGACCATGAAAAAGCAGAGTTCTATGTCCTGAGCAGAATGAGGAAGGATAGCTGCAGAGCTCAGAGCCCGGACTTCAGAGAAGCAGACTTGGGCCTGCTCAGGGGTCTGGTGGGGGGCCAGGAGCTCAGGAAAGCCAGCAGGTCTGTAAGGACAGCACCTGCCAAGCACAAGAATGGGCCATAGCAATACTCAGTAAAACTAGCAGAAATCTTGGGAGACTGGCTTTGCTATGCTGGGAAATCAGGACTGAGCTCCAGGCAAAAAGGCCACACGTAAGAATTGGAAGGAGGGAGAAGCTAAAAAAAAAAAAGAAGAAATCAGAAAAATTGTCCAGCAAAGCAGGGATGGTCTTAGGGAAGCCAAAGCTCTGCTAGGATTGGACTTGCAGGGTACGTCAATGGCATGAAGAAGAGCTGCTGCCTCTTCAGTTACAGCAAAAGAGGGAAAAGGAAAATGTGGGCTCACTGCTGGTTCGGGCAGGGAATCTAGTAACAGAAGATGCAGGTAGGTCTGAGGAGCTCTGTGCCTTCTTGGCCCCACTCTCCACCAACAAGGTCTCCTGGGCTGTTTTGCCTGGAGTCAGGACTTAAGAGGAAAAAACAGCCAAGGTGGAAGAGGGTTCAGTGAGCTATTATTGGGAAGAACTCAACCCCTACAAGTCTCTGGAACTGGATGGGCTGCATCAGAGGACACTGAGAGGGCTGGCCAATATCGTAACAAGGCCAGTTGTTATCCTCTTTGGAAGGCTGTGGAGATCAAGGGAGGTCCCAACGACTAGAAGAAGGAATATGCTGTGCCCATCTTCCAGAAAGGCCATGAGGACAACTTGGGGAGCTGCAGGCCCTTCAGTCTCATTTTGGTGAAGAGTGTTTCATGGAGTGAGTCCTCTTGCATCACATTCCTGGGCATGTGAAGGAGGAGGAGGAGGAGGAGGTAATGGATTTACTGAAGATAAATCATTCCTGAGCAGCCTGGTTGCTTTCATGAGAAAAGCTCTGTACTTGTGGAGGAGAGGAGAGGAGAGGAGTGGATGTTATCTGCTGTGATTTAACTAGGTGTCTGATGGTATCTCACACTATTTTCTTGCATACAAGTAAGGCATTACACTGCACTGGGTAGACAGCCGGATGGGTAAAAAGCTGGCTGGATGGTCAAGCTCAGAGGGCTTTTGTGAATGGGTTTGGCTTTACCTGGAGGCCAGTGACGAGTGAAGTATGCAAGTGTCCATACTGGGACTTGTCCTGTTTAACAACTTCGTCAGTGACCTCGAGGACACAACTCTCATCACATTTGCAGATGGCACCTAATCAGGAAAACGGTCATAAGGCTGAGGGCTGCCATCCAGATGGACCTCAGCAGGGGAGAGGAATGGGCTGCCAGGAACGTTGTGTTGACTGTGGAATGGAAGCTATGGCCATGCACAACATCATCATTTGATGTCATTCATTCTAAAAGAGACATGGATGCACGTTGAAACCAGGTCCAAGAATCCTTTCCCAGGATGCATTTCTCTGTGTGTCTGATCAGATGATCAACACTCAGGCAGTTCTGGTCCTCCCCCACCCCCAACACGCACACGTGAGTCAGTGAAGCCTATGAGATTAAAGAAGTGAAAAGGTGCCTGTGTGCATCCTTCTCCAGGGGACGTGGTGCTACCAAACAGAGCTGACAGGCCCAGGGAAGGAGCTGCCAACTTCTCCAGAGCATGTGATCCTGCAAGGTCCAGGAGAGACCTTTGCCCGTACCCTGGCTCTCCAGCTGCAGACTAGACAAACACATAAGAGTGTTTTTTGTTTGTTTTACCTAAAAGGATGGACAACACATTTCCTTGATTTTGAGCCCCTTAAGGAATACTTTTAAATCAACATGACTAAGAGTCTTGTTGGATCTTTCTGGTGGAGGCTCAGTCCTTCCATTTGACCAATAATAAGAATGCACTTTACTGGAACTCTAGTACTGAGTTTCAGCTTTGTAGTTACTTCTTCCATGTACTGATATAACCTTCCCTCCATGAAGAAATGTTTCTCTACCGTCTTCTATCCCAGCCCTCATTCCTAAAACAGTCAAGGCTGTTTACAAGGCAGTTGTCCTTGTAACTTGAATCCAAAGCAACTTGAATCCAAAGGACACAGACATTTACCTGTTGCAGTTAAGAAATGTTTCTTCTTGTCTAGTAGGCATTTGATGAGGCAGTTCATCCTCAGAACCCTGAAGGTAATTACTCATCTTTATATATTGCACCCTCATTTAAAACGTGGTTAATGCCACCTGAAAGACAAGACCTGTTTGCTAACTTCCCTGCATAGTCCATGTTGAAGGTACTTGCACTAGCACAGCCTCCAAATTTGAGCTGAAAAACATTCCCTTGCATTTTGTGATTTAATGGGAACACACTATATTCTTGTCTTGACCTTACCACACAGCACAGCAGAGTGAACGAGTGTCTACAAAGCTTTCCCAAATATCCTGATTTGGCTGAGTATATCTCCCCTGTGGTGAAAATGCCTATTATTCTAAGAATAAATAGAGATGATGATCAGGAATGCCTTCTGCAGTGCAGAGATACCCGAACAATACATATACTGTACATATGTATATACAAATGTGTGTGTGCATGTGTATACATATACATATATATATATATACACACACACACACGCATATATGTGTGTGTATATGTATTTCCTGACAGAACACTTGTGTAGAGTAACAGAGAGTCCCCACACAACTGCAGGAACTGGGTTTTGGTAGCTCTGTGCTCTGTGTGGTTCATTCCTGCCAGCTGATCAGTGTTTCTATGTGCAACGGCAGCCTCTTTCTTTCAGGATCCAGAAAGTCCCAGAGAAGCCAACCAAATCCCTACCTGCATGAACTCAGTGATGAGTCTGTGCAGTGGACTCCTGGCACCTCCTAGATCCACAGCAGCAGGAGCCCAGAACAAGCCCCTCTGCCCAGCACAGCCTGGGGGTGGCTCAGGCCTCCCTGGAGAGCCCCAGCCCAGCAGGGAACGGCCCTGCAAGGCCACCGCATTTCTGGCCTGTCATCTTCAGGGACAGGAGTGTCCTCCCAAGCCATTTCACAGCCCTGGGGCTGCTGCTCAGCTGCTCGGGCTGCAGTGGCCTCACAGCTGCTCTGCTGATGCTGTTCCTGCTGCTGGCCTCTCCGGTGCTCGGGCAGAAGTGACCTCGCAGCCTACACCGAGGCCATGAACCTGCTCCTGGCCCAGCAGCAGCAGAGACACAACAAGAACATCCATGAACCAGGAGGCTGCTGGTGGCACAGAACCTCCAGAGCAGGAAGTGACCTCACAATCGGCAGCAGAGTTGTGTCCCCTCTTTTGGCCTATCAGGCACTCAGGGAGCTGTGACCTCACAACCTGCATCCAAGCGTTAGGCCTGTTCCTGTCCACTCAGCAGCAGAGACTGCAGTGACATCACAAGGACCTCCCTGAAAAGGATCCTCCTTCTGGCCTATCAGCTCCAGAGAAACATGTGACCTCCAATGAGAACCAGACTCTGATAGGTGTTGGCCTATCAGGTGCGCAGGCAGCAGTGACGCTGCAAGCACAAACTCCAGTCACATCTCTGGCCTGGTCTGACTTCTCACATAGCCGTGACCATGTCATTGACCCCCAGGGATGTGGGGAAGGTTTTTTCCTGGGATTTCCTTGCTTCTGCAGTGGCTTCTCAGACCTGGGAGAGGGCCCAGGAGGTAGCAGGGCCTTGGCCCCAGCCACGTGTCAGCACCTTCCCCTCGTGAGCCGTGGGGCCGGTCCTTCCTCCTGCCAGACCTTTGACCAGTCAACTAGTCTCGAAGAGGGTGACAAGAGCCTGAGGTCTCCTTGACCATCCTGAGGACATGCTCCTCAGGGACTCCCCAAAGCACTGCTGGCCCCCAAGCATTGGGCCTAGGAAGTGTGTGCAGGGGCAGTGTCACAGCCACAGCCGTTGCAGTGCCATGAGGATCCTGCCCAGCCTGTTCTTCCAGCACTTCCTCAAACAACAGGCTTGGGAGGACCAGGAAGGGCCACGTCCCACGTATGCCCATCCAGGTGGCTGAGGGAGCACCTTGGGGACTTGGTTTCCTTCAACACAAGGACATTCCGGGTGCAGCAGTTGGCCTGGCATTCGCTGATGCCTTCCCCACGACTTCTGGAGCCGAGACCGCCGAGCCTTCAGCCACCCAGGTTCTTAATGTCTCAGACAGAAATCTTTCTTTCAACGCCCAGAAACTCCCCCTTGTCTGCAAGGGGTCTCTCAAATCCTGCTGCCTTCCATCTCTGAAGGAATGTCAGGAAAAGACTCTCCTTCCCCCAGGTTCTTCTGGCCATGGAAGAAATGGCTTTACCAGAGAGGGAGTAAATCCACCCGTATTTGCAGATGTTTAGTGGAGGGACTCTTGGCCTGAATTCCCCCTCTTTTGATTCGTTTTTACTTTCTTCCTTCACCTCCCCCACAGAGATTTATCTTACTGTGTGGGATGTGCCATGAGCCCATGGCATGAGCAGACGGAGCCATATCCATCCCCATGGCTCAGGGCTGGGATCCTTGGCAGCTCCGGAGGGTCCCTGTCACTTGGTTTCTCCAGGCCTTTGCTGTGAGGCCTCGTGCACACGTTTGCTTTCTCAGTGCTCTCCCCTGGCTGCCAGATTATCACTATGGCATTTCCCTGCACTCAGCGCTTTCTCCACAGTCTTGATTTATGTGTTACACAAAGGGAAAAAATGGAGTTCAGGGTAGACTGAGGTGGGACTACGGGAAGTATCACTGCAGAGCAGAGAAAGCATCAAGTAGCTCATAGTCACCCTCAGGACGTTCAGTCCTAACCCCCCGTGAGCAAGCCTGGACCCACCTGGCTCCAGCCACTTGGCAACGGGCAAAAATGCCGTTTTCATCGTTGTGTTTGTAGCACCTGGGCGCTCTGTTGGCCACACCACTCTCTCCAGCATGGGCAGTCTGACAGTTCTGCTCTTCCTTTTTTTTTGCTCCTCTTTTTTTGTCAGAGCTGCCAGGATTTTTTGTGTGTCCCACTGCACTTGCCCTGCTGCCTGCACTCTTGCTAGCACAACCCAGTGTAACAGTGGTTGTGTTTGCTACAGGAGCACCCTGCTGACTGCTGGTCACCTTCATATCCACCACAACCTTCCTCAGATCCTCTTTCTTGTCCTTCTTGAAGACGGATACAATGTTTGGTGGAGGAGGTGGGGAAGGGCCGGGGCCCGGGCAGTGGCTGCGGGGCTGTGCCAGCTCTTACTGCACTGCTGGTCCTTGCAGTGTGGGGAGAAGAGACGGGAGATGGGGCAGCATGGGGGTGGCAGCGGGGCAGGGGACAGTGGGGACTGCAGCAAGGGGTCGGGGCTGGTGTTTCTGCAGCGCGGTGGCTGTCACATCCATCCAACATGCCAAAGTCCTGCACTGAGCCCAGGCAGGACCAGGCCATTTCCCTGGTGCCCGTTCCACCCTCCCAGCAGGATGGGGACATATGGGGAGGGTGCCCCACCTGTCCTAGTGCTCCGGGCCAGCTCCACGAGGCTGGCACAGCTTTGCCTGAAGGATCCCTTGGTCCTCGGCCTCTGCTCTGGCACGGCTGGGGCAGGGGCAAGAGCTTGTGGGGCAGGGCTAGGAGAGCTCTCCTGAGAGCTTCTCTTTCACAGGGGAGTGGTGAGGAGCATCGTGCTTCCACCTGCGCCTCATCCCTGCACCCACACGTGCTAGGCAGGCACCACACAGGGCAGTGGGGCCTTCAGGAGTGGGGAGAATCCCTCTGGCACGGTCCCCATGACAGCCCTCAGTGACCCAGCCACCCACAGCCCCCCTGCTTTGGCAGCCTCCCCCAGCACCTGGCCCCTGCCCAGCCCCAGTCATGTCCCGCATTTGAGATAGCACACCATCATCCTCCGGGGTCTGGCTGGGAGAAAGGCCAGCCAGGGCTGCTTGTTCCTCTCGATACAGGCACGAGCCCAGCAGGACGGAGCCGGCCACGCAGTAAAATGTGCCCAGAAAGCTGGGGTGCATGGGCAGAGCTGGAAATGGCCGATGTGAGAGGCCAGCGTGTGACGCAGGCCCAGGGGCACCTCTCTGGTCAGCTGATGCAACCAAGGGCGTAGACTGGCCATCTTCTCATCTGTGCCCAACATATCTCGGTTCCCCTCCACGAGATCTGGCTCTGTACCACAACCCCTCCCCCCGACCTGTGTCCTCATCTTTCCCACTCACACAGCTGAGCTGACGTTGGTGCTTTCCTCTCCCAGGCCCTCTCCAGCCCAGCCCAGCCTCTCCCCGCCTCTCCTCACCTCCTCCGCCCTCTCATCAGCCCACCCAGCAGAGCAGCCCAGGCTGGGGGTGGACCCACAGCAGTGGTCCCCGCAGGGGGTGCAGAGCAGGAGGTGGGTGCAGCAGCTCCGGTGGGTGAGGGGTGTGTGTCAGCTGCCCCATCAGCCTCCAGGCACACAACAGCTCCTTTCCTCTTCTCTGGAGACATCCCTGCTCCCCAAATAGCCCTTTCCCGGGGGGGGGGGTTGCATTGGTGCTGGCCTGCCTGGCCATTCCTAGACCCTCCCCCATCCTCCCCATGAGGCTCTGAGCTGCTCTGCCAGTGCTGCTCTGTAGAACAAGTGACTGCGGGGCAACAGGGCCACAGGTTGCCTCCACACTGGCCATGGTGGTCATGATGGGAAGCAGACCCAGCCGGATAGGCATCATTGCACCATACAGCCCCTACCAAGGAGTCTGTGGCTGTGGATGATGCTCTGAGTAATCACAGGCCATTTCAAATGGCTCAGGCTGTGTTCAGGTGTGTGGTTTAATATAACACACGAATTTCATTGAAGGTGACAAGAACCACTCTCCAGGCTCTCTTCCCTGTTCCTGCAGGGTCCACACTGCCCCTCATCAGATTGCAGAGCTCTCACTAGCCTTGGTTTTACCCTTTACCTTTGGATGACTGCCCTAGATTTTGTGAAGCTCCATTCACTGCTCACCCCAAGGCACATGGTGCCCCTGGAGATGCCCTGTGCTCTCCTGGGGGCTGCATGCTCTCTTCAGGAAGGATAGGCCTCTGTCTCCAGCCCTGTCATATTGGAGATACGGCCTGACCATTCATCACCTCCAGGAGCACCTGGCACCCACAAATGAGAGCTGAATCCAGTCCTCATGCCTAACACATCACCGATAAGCTCATCACCTTGAGATAAGCTCATCACCCTGGGGAGCCCGGGAACAGCAACAAGTCTCTTCAAGGTGAATGTCCTTGAGCACATTTTAGACTGCAGCTTTGGAAGGAGAGCCCAATCTTCAAGCACTGAACTGAGGAAATTCTCTTTTATTTGAGTGAAGCCAAGTCTGACACAGTGACAGGCACATTTACAGCAGGCATTTCAGTCAGACAGATTGAGTTCGTGCCACTGGAGAAGGGATGAATTCAAACACTTCTGCACAAACATGATTTTTCACAGAGAGAATGCCCAAAGCACAGGAGCTGTTTCAGAAAAATTAGAAGCCAACTGTGAAGGGGGATGGGCAGCTTACTTCTTCTGAACTAGGACCAGCTGAATCAGTTTCTTTAGTGCATCTTTGAGCTCCTTGTTCCTCATGCTGTAGATGAGGGGGTTCAGTGCTGGAGGCACCACCAAGTACAGAACAGCCACCACCAGATCCAGAGTTGAGGAGGAGATGGAGGGGGGCTTCAGGTAGGCAAAGATGCCAGTGCTGATGTACAGGGAGACCACAGCCAGGTGCGGGAGGCACATGGAAAAGTCTTTGTGCCGGCCCTGCTCAGAGGGGATCCTCAGCACAGCCCTGAAGATCTGCACGTAGGATAGCACAATGAAAACAAAGCACCCAAAGAATGAACAGGCACTAACCACAATAAGCACAAATTCCCTGAGGTAGAATTCTGAGCAGGAGGGCTTGAGGATCTGGGGGATTTCACAGAAGAACTGGTCCACTGTGTTGCCTTGGCAGAGTGGTATTGAAAACGTATTTCCAGTGTGCAGGAGAGCATTGAGAAAACCACTGGCCCAGGAAGCTGCTGCCATTCTGACACAAACTCTGCTGTCCATGATGGTCCAGTATTGCAGTGGTTTGCAGATGGCAACATAGCAGTCATAGGCCATGACAGTGCGGAGAGAACACTCCACTCCAACTGAAAAGAAAAACAGGAAGAGCTGGGCAGCACATCCCGAGTAGGAAATGGACCTGGTGTTCCACAGGGAATTGGCCATAGATTTGGGGACAGTGGTGGAGATGGAGCCAAGGTCCAGAACAGAGAGACTGAGGAGTAAGAAGTACATGGGGGTGTGGAGGTGGTGGTCACAGGCTACGGCTGTGATGACGAGGCCGTTGCCCAGGAGAGCAGCCAGGTACATGCCCAGGAAGAGGGAGAAG
This sequence comes from Rhea pennata, assembly GCF_028389875.1. NCBI lineage: Eukaryota > Metazoa > Chordata > Aves > Rheiformes > Rheidae > Rhea > Rhea pennata. Next base: position 3,443,789 of record NW_026907679.1, read on the forward strand.
TGCAAGAGCTGCAGCTCCCGCGTGTCTGCAAATGCCAGGAGGAGGAACTTGTTGAGGGAGCTGCTGTTGGACATTTGCTATGCCGGGGTTCAGGACACTGTCCAAGGAGGAAAAGATGTTGATAAGTTAGAACAGGCTTCTCTGAGCAAAATCCATGTCACTTCTCAGACACCCCCCCCTCAAAACTTTCTCTCCCCTCTGCCTTCATTCACTGCCCTTTCCTGCTCACTGTTTCATGCTGAGCATGCAGTGCCAGGGCCTCTGTCCATACGCTCCTTAGGAGTCAGCTCTGCTCTCTTAAGAGGTGCAAAAGAAAATGTCAGACTGCTTTGTGTATTTGCTGGGGATACCTGGGAATGGGCACCATGAGCTGAGTGAAGAGGATTATGTCCAATGACTCAGTGGGAATATTGTCTTTTTTTCTCTGTGAGAGACAAATACATGGTAGATGATTTTGAAAAAAAGAGATCCTTGTGAGGGATTCGTCTCTCAAGACCTTGCCCCCTGGAACAGGGGTTTCTGTAGCTGTCAATCACAACAACTCTCATAGAATCACAGAATCACAGAATTGGTAAGGTTGGAAGGGAACTCTGGAGATCATCTAGTCCAACAGCCCTGCTCAAGCAGGGTCACCTAAAGCATGTTAGACAGGGTTGCATCCAGGTTGGCCTTGAAGATCTCCAGAGAAAGAGACTGCACAACGTCTCCAGGCAACCTGTTCCAGTGCTCTGTCACTCTCACAATAAAGACATTTCCCCTCACGTTCAGGCAGAACTTCCTGTGGTTCAATTTCTGCCCATTGCCTCTTGTCCTGTCACATGGGACAATTGAAAAGAGTTTATCCCCGTCCCCTTCACACCCTCCCTTCAGATTCTTATACACATTGATAGGATCCTCCCTCAGTCTTCTCTTCCCCAGGCTAAAGAGGCCCAGCTCTCGCAGCCTTTCCTCATAGGGCAGATGCTCCAGCCCTCTGGTCATCTTTTTAGCCCTACACTGGACTCTCTTCAGAAGCTCCATGTCTGCCTTGTACTGTGGAGCCCGGAACTGTGCCCAGGACTCAAGATGAGGCCTCACCAGGGCTGAATAGAGGGACAGGATCACCTCCTTTGACCCGCTGACTCTTCCCAGTGCACCCCAGGATACCATTGGCCTTCCTGGCCACAAGGGCACATTGCTGGCTCATAGTTAACTTGTCATCCACCAGCACTCTCAGGTCCTTCTCTGCAGAGCTGCTCTCCAGAAGGTCAGCCCCCAGCCTGTACTCGTGCCTAGTGTTATTTTTCGCTAGGTGCAGAACCCTGCACTTGCGCTTGTTGAACCTCAGGACGTTCCTCTCTGCCCAGCTCTCCAGCCTGTCCAGGTCTCTCTGAAGGCTAGCACAGCCCTCGGGTATGTCAGCCACTCCTCCCACTTGGTATCATCAGTAAACTTGCTGAGGAGGCACTCTGCCCCTTCATCTCACTCTGCCAAGGGAGAGAAACAGTACAGCAAAGGCAGAGGCTGACCAAACACTTTCCAGATGTCTTTGTCCCAGTGAGATGGTCCCTGCTCTCATGTCAGTTTACCTCCTTCACTCTTTCTCCAGGCCCTGGAGCAGCAGTGGAAGTGAGTCACTCTGGGGTACACATCCTGCAGCAATTACCTCCACTTGTTTTGTAGAAAGACTGTGAGCATTTAAACACTGATTTTCTCCAGAAAATGGGCTGCAATGGAGCGGTCTGTTTCTGTATTTCCAGAGTTTTCAGATGCCTCCATCAAACCATGGGAACATTTTTTGATGCAGTAGAAATCTTTGGCATTACAGGTGCTCTCAGCATGATCTCTCGTGTATCCCAAGGGGAAAAAAGGGCTCATGAGGACTTTGTATGTCTGGTCTGTGCATGAGTCTTGCCCCTCACTGCTCAGTGTTTGCACCTCTCTCAGCTAAAGGACAGTCACACCCAAATTACTCTAAGAAAGAAATGAGATGGAGTTGAGACTGGAGGAGTTCAGTTTCAAAGTGAAGATTTCCAAGTCCTCCCTCTCAGCCCACATATGGAGAGAGTGCTCTTCAGAGCATTTGATGAGGTTTCTGACTCACATGAAGGGCACAAGGACTCTCAGCTCTCGCTCATATGATACAGGAGAGCTGTGGTCTTCTGGAGGGCAGTCTGCAGCCTGGCAGGACACCCAGGAGAGACAGTCAAGAGTGCTAACGATGGGGCTTCTCCTTACAGGAGAGTCAGATCATTCCCCCACCAGACAAGATGGCTTGCTTTCTAGAAAGGTGGAAGAGGGCTTGGACACATATCCCGGCTATGAAGCTGCTGTGAAGACAGCTCCACACAGGACCCATAGGGTCAATGCCCTAAGTGCAGCTGAACTCCCTCCTTCAGCCCATAGAGCATGAGAGCAAGAACCAGAGCAGCACAGAGAGGTAGAGAAGCAAGGAATACCATTACCCTCCTACCAAAGGGAAAGCACTGAAAGACAGAAAAGCAGTCTGGAAAGCCTACCCCTCACCCAACTGAGCACATGACCTCCCAGATGGCAACATCACAGGACAGTTGCTCCCACTCCTCTGTTGCACAGTGGGAAATAGGCACATCACAGGAGAAGTGCACCTCTCCTCTGCTGGAGCTCAGGCTGCTGAGGAGGGTGCTCATGCCCTGGACCCCTGGCCCTGAGGGCAGAGGCTCTGCTGGTGGGAGAGAAGATACAGGGGGCTTACTTAGAGGAAGATGTCTGCATTGAAGGGGATGACAGGGAGGTCTCCAAATTCCTCTCTCCCCACCCCCAACACACACATTTCTGCTTCTTGTTTCCTCTTATTCACTGATCATATCTTAACCGCTTGGAGCTTTTCCTCCTGGGAGCTGTTTTTTTCTCTCCTAGGTCTTTTCCCAGCCAGCACTTAGCAAACAGTAGGAAAATGAAAGACCCAGGAAAGCACTTATCTTTAAGGTAACCCCTGTCCCTGCCTTGATTGTCCTCTAGAAAAGGCCTTTCAGAAATACCCTGGAGGTCAGCTGGAGCTGAGAGCAGCCCTGACCCACGCAGCACCCTATCAGCAGGAGAATGAACCTGCCCTGCCAGGGGTCACTCCTCCCACTCAGAGCTTCTCCCTGCACTGCTGTTGGGAGTCTCCTGGACAGGCTGAGCGCTGACCCTGGAGGGCAGCAGAGTCACTCCACTGGACACACAGCACACTGAGGCGCAGGGATATTGCTCTGAATTACATCCCTGGTTAGAGCTGGATGCACTCTCTGGTTTCACATCCCTGCACGGGCCCTGGAAGGAAGTAGCTGTGATGGCCCGTCCCTCTGATCACTTAGCAATGAATGCCTGCTCTAAAGCACCACCTCCTCCAAACAAGAGAAGCTGGCAGAGCTGCCCTGAGAGACCCTTTCAGCTGTGGAAGGTGTCAGCTCCAGAAGAACTCAGTAGGAACCACAGCAGCAATGTGGCCCTGCAGCCAGAGACTTACTGTGTCAATGGCTGTGAAGATTCCACCCTGCAGGGAACTCTCAGCTGTCCTCCCTTTCCCAACTCTCTTTAGTTTCTGAGTCGCTCATCTCATGCTGGTGCCCGCAGGCAGTGCCCTTAGTCCTGCTGCTCCTTTAAGAGGAGCTGCTCCTGGACAGATCTGTCTCTCTGTAATACCTGCTAGGTTGCCGTGGGTCCCGTGGTCCCAGGAGCCAGACCCAGCTTAGGAGCAGAAGATCAGCCGAAGACATGACTTCCTCTGTCCTCTGTGCACCCTTACAATGTTCCTCGGGCTCCAGGGCTGCCAGTTGCTGAAAGGCCAAGAGGTCACCCCCGAGAAATGTCCACTGAAGTAGACTAAAGTAATCACCAATGGTCCCTGTCTAAACCGTGGGGAGAAACTGAGTCCAGCACTGCAGTTTGTCTCATACAGAACAGTTTTCCAAGAGAGGTGGAAATGTCTCTCTCTAGAAGGCCCTCCTCCCATCTCATAAGAAGACAGGACACCAGCACCAGGACAAGAAGGGAGTTCATTTCCTTGTGCTTCAGGGACTGATTTACAGGAGTGAATCAATACATCTAATGCCCACTGAGAAACCCCTGGGATGGAGTGTGATTCAGGACCCTCCCATGCACTCCACAAACTCACGGGACATGGGATTCACCTTGCGCAAGTTGTAGTGTGCACTAAAATGCCTGTCTGCATGGGACAGAGGGCCCTGGACAGGCAGGAGGAATGAGTTGCCAGGAATCTCATGAAATTCAACAAGGATAAATACCAGGTTCTTGCACCTGGGACAGACCAAGACAGTGCAAAGATACAGGCCGGGGACTAGGCTGTCGTGGAGCAGCTCTGCTGAAAAGGACCTGGGGATCCTGGTGGGCAGAAGGCAGAATATGAGACAATAGTGGGCCCAGGTAGCAAGGAAGGCCAAGGGTGTCCTGGGCTGTGTGAACAGGAGCACAGACAGGAGATTGGTGTAAGTGGTGACCCCTCTCTATAATTCACTCCTTTAGAGCAAATGTACACTTCTGCATCCACTTTGGGGCTCCCTGGTACTAGAAAGATGGTGATAAATGGGAGCAAATTCAGTAGAAGGCCCCGAAGGTGGTCTCAGAGCTGGAGCACTAGATCTGTGAGTGAGCAGGGCTTGTTCAGCCTGGAGAAGAGATGCCTCTGGAGGGACCTAATAGCAGCCTTCCAGTACCTAAGAGGAGGCCCTGAAGAAGATGAAGCAAGGCTATTTATCATGGTCCATGCTTCAAGGACAAGAGACAATACCTTCCCATACAAACATCTCACCCATGTTTATTCGTCCCCATTGGCCCTGGTTTTGCTTGTTTTGCATCTTCGCTTGGTATTTCTGAGATTATTGCCCTGTTAAGTCCTATTTGAGGCAGGAATTCCATTAAACTAGAACCTCCTTTTATTACTTGTGCTGCTCTGCAATTCTATTTGTTGCTACCTTCTTAGAGGCACCGCAGGTCAGCCTGAGTCCCCTGCACATGCACATTACAAGCTGGTATACCCGAGCTTCATTCTGGAGGACGTTGAGAAACCTGTGTATTCGGCCAACAGAAACCTCATGAAGTTTTACAAGGAGAAGGGTCAAGTCCTGCACCTGGGGCAGGATAACTCCATGCTTCAGGGCAGGTTGGGGCTTTATCAGCTGAGAAGTGCCCCTGAGGGGAAGGGCCTGGGTGTTATGAGAAATGCTATGTGAGCCAGGGAGGCACAGTCATTGCAAATAACGCCAAGTGACCGTGAGCTGCATGAGGAGGAGCTGTTATTCCCCCTCCACTCAGCCCCGGGTTGATGACACCTGGAGTAGTGTGTCCCTGAATGGGTCTCCCAGGCACTTGTTTTGGTAGTGAGAAGCAGCACAAGTAAGGGAAAGAGTCACAATCTGCTGCTTGGGAGGTTCAAACCAGACATTAACAGGAATCAGTGTCACTCGAAGAGCAGTGCTGTGGTGGAAAAGCTCACGCAGAGGGACTCTGTGATCAGCCCCTGGCTCTGTGTTTCAAGGAACAGTCAGTGAGGACAGGGAGACATAAGTAACGGGAGGGAGATCCCGACGTGGGAGTAAGGTGGGGAAGCATCTTGGATATCTACAGTCTGCAGGCACCCAGCAGGAGGTGTGGGACACTGTAGGACAGTCTGGTGGAGATAGTGGAGGGCACTGGCATGCAGTAGAGCCTGAAAGAGCAGAGGTCTTTGTTTTGTGGCTGTTGTCTCTGTCACTGAGGCCTACCAGGAGACTTCATGACCTCACTGTCCCCTTGCCTACCAGAGGACCCTAGGAGGTGTTGTGTCATGGTCTTGCACTTGAGCTTGCACATCTCCACCTGCACAGTGCCCCAGGAGCAGCCCTGGGAAACTTATAGGGGAAAGGATCTCCCTTCTCAGGAGCTGGGTGTCTGCGATCGGCCATTTTGCTTGATAAAACACGTCAAGGGGAGATTCAGCATCAGAGTCACCTGCACGTTGCCTTCAACTACCTGTAATCAGTGCTTCCAACTTTCTGCTCTAATCAGCCCCTGGGGAGTCTTTCTTGCTAATGGCCCTCAGTGGGACCCATTAATGCTGTGTGTAACTTTGGGCTCTGCTTCTGACTTTGACTTGAATGTTTTGTTCAGTCTCCTCTCAGTAGCTGAGGTTGGTGGACTCAGCACCAAATACACCATGCAGCTCATTAAAATGCAAAAAAACCCTGGGGAACCTCGTCTCTCTCTGGAATTTTCTTCTAGTCTTGTATGGTTAATTGTAGAGGTTTCAGGAAAGGAGACTTTAACAGCATGGAAGTATTTGTACTTTAAAAATTTTATTATTGTCATTATCATTATTATTTTTCAAGTTAAAGACTAAGTGATAGCAACATTCTCCAGTCGATACTGATCCAGAGTGTCCCCTAATGAAGTCCAGACATGTAGGAAAAGCAGTGTCCCAGTGGTAAGGCATCATTCACACAGTCTTCCTCTCCATCTCCCCAACCCTACTATTGCTCTCATCAGCCACCTGGGACTTCCATCACTCTTGCTAAAGCCAAACTTTTCCCACCAAAGTTTTCCAACTCAACTGTACAGCTCATATGCCCCAATTCCCACTTGCTTTCCTTAAACAACTAGTTGCAGACAGACGTAGAGGTTTTACATTTTGTTTAATTGCAAACAAACAAAGAATAAAGCATGACAGAGTTTCATAAAAAAAAATACACTCCTCCACACTATGCTAAGTCTGAGCTGCCTCCAATGAGGTCCACATTCCACAAGGGACAGCCTTACTAGAAACCGTTTGGAGAGATAAGAAATGATAGATATGATCACAATTAAGGACACGGCTAAAGGGAAAGATGAGCAAGCATAAAGCTCCCTGAAGGGCAAATCAGCAGCTCGCTATCTGAATGAACCAAGAGTAAGGGGAGGAGGAAAACTGGAAACAACGGAAAATTACAATGTCCACCAGAGTGCTGTAAAGGTGATGGTTGAAATTGTCCATTTAATCAAGGGATGTGGAAAATGGAGAGACAATGCAGCTCCTGAGGGGTCCTGGGCCATGCTGGGGGGCGTGCTGCTCTTGGGGATCTCTGACTGTGCTGTGCTGCTCTACAAAAGCCTGTGCCAAGACAAGGAGGAGCAGGAAGGTTGATGGTAGGGATGTTCCCAAGCTCCAGCAGCTGCAGAGGTGGGAGCCGGTCACCTCCCAGATTTCTGAATGAGCCAAAATGCAGGTCCTGAGGCACTGCACTGCCTTACAGGCTCTGCACTGGAGCCTGGGCAGCAACACTGCAGCATGTGGGCACGTCCTGAGAAGCCCAGGGTCAAAAATGTGGGAGATGCAGGGAGCCAGGACTGTACAGTCCCTTGAGAGAACCAGGATGCTTGCAGGTACCATGGACTGTACTCAGGAGAGAAGCACTGCCCTGAGGCAATGCTGAAAAGCCCAACTGAAGAGTGAAAATAGCTTTCCGCACACCCAGCCAGAAGGAAAGCTGGGCATAATTCATGGGAAATGGGAAAACTCCCCCAGGTTTGCTACTTGGCCTCATCCATGGCTTTGGAGCATAGCATGCACCAGGGTCCTCAAGAAAGCCTTCCGATGGATGTGTGATAAGGACATATTTACTGTTTTCTGGCTTATGATCACTATTTTAAGGACCCCAGACCCAGCTGAGGACTTCTGAAATGAACGAGCCTGCTTTGATGCCAATGGAGGAAGGCTGCGTCCTGCTCTGTATTGTCCTACCTCCTGCTTCTATGAGGAGAGCAACCCACAGCAGAAACATGATTTTGATCCTGTCCTTGGAAAATGCCAAACCCCAAACTAATCCCCAAAACCCTAGATAACTGCAGAGGTCTCCTCTGTGCAGACACTTGTCGGTGCAAGGCTGGGAGTGCTGGTGGATGACAGATTGACCATGAGCCAGCAATGTGCCCTTATGGCCAGAAAGGCCAATGGTCTCCTGGGGCGCATTAGGAAGAGTGTTGCCAGCAGGTCAAGCGAGGTGATCCTGCCCCTCTCCTCAACCCTGGTGAGGCCTCCTCTCGAGTACTGTGTCCAGTACTCAATGGGGCTCAAGCCACCAGGGAACACCAGCACTGCCTGATCCCTTTCCTGTTGCAACCTGCACACACATGAAGGTCTTCAGAGAATGGGGGGAAAAAAATCCAAAAGACGCGTTAGAGTTGGGGGGAAATAAATCTTTCTTGGGCCCAACAGGGGACCACTGGGTGCTCAAGGGGTTGAGTGAGAGTGATGACACTTAGGCTGTACAACCATGCTGACAGCATATCTTCATATGCCATTTCCTGCGTTGACTGGGTGCTGCATCTGGCACTGAACAAGCTATGTATGGGGAGCTTTTGGAAAAGACTTCAACAGCCTTCTCCTCCTGCCGGAGGAATGACTGCAGTCTCTGAAGGACCAAGGTTACAGCCAGCTTTGAATCTGAGCCTGCTCGGAGCTGGAACTGGGTCATACGACCTCCAGAGAACTCTTCCAGCACAAATTCCTCCACCATCCTGTGGCTGCACAAGGGCTGCATCAGGTGTGAGATTCAGCCTGTTGCCTTCCCAACAGGAAATGCGTGGGCACAGTCTCCACTGCCAGAGGAATGGCTGCTGAGAGTGGTGGGCAGTGTCCCTGTCCTTTCCCACAGGAGGCACGCACAGGCCAGCAGTGCCCAGCAGTGCGACACGAGTATGGCAACAAACCCTGCAAGCCTGCTTGCCTTGGCCTCTTTGGGTCGGCTCAGTCGATGGGGCTTAGAGGACACCAGGAGCTGGAAGATGCTTATTGTCCACTTCTTCTCAGAGAGTGAAAGCACTGCCATTGCTGTCACTTGCCACTGCTGTCTGTATCTCTGGAGGCATCCCAGGCAGAAGAGGAACTGCCGCAGCAGTCTTTCTGAGGCATTGTGTATGGGAAAATGCAGAATGTCAAGAAGACAGGTGATGGAAGGTATCCAGCCTGTTCTGTGGGAAAGGAGCATCAACAAGGCAGGTTGACCCCTAGTCGTGATCATCCAGCTGGGCCTGTGCCAGCATGGCACTACACCTGGGCTTTGAATCAGAATTACCGGTGAGCTCAGTACGTGTACAGTGCATGTGTATAGTACATAAAAACCCCTTCTAGTGCCTCCCGCAGTGTTCCTCAGCATGGACCGATGCTGAGAGTTCCCTTGGATTCCCCCACACCTTTATTGACTCGATCAGGAAGCTGCTGGGAAATCCGCATTTAGACGCAGAGGTAATAAATGCTCAGTATCAACCACAGTGTGCCTCGTGTTTGTGTTTGTGTCCCTGCTGGGGGTCCAGGCATTGCCTCATCTTGCTCTTACGATTGGTGTAGTTCACAGGATACACAACCACAATGTTGTGGCTGAGGAGAGCAAAGATAACTGGAAACCAGAGCAGGAGGCCCCTACAGAGCACTGATGATAACTTCTTGACACAAGTGGTGGAGGAGCCACTGAGGAGGAGTGTCCTACTGGACCTTGTCCTAACGAACAAAGAAGGACTGGTTGGAGATGTGAAGGCTAGAGTCAAGCTTGTCTGCAGTGACCACGAGATGGTGGAGTTCAGGATTCTACATGGAGGAAGCAAGGCAATAAGTAGGGTTGCAACCCTGGACTTCAGGAGAGTGGACTTTGGCTTATTCAAGGACCTACTTGGAGGAATCTCATGGGTTAAGGTCTTAGAAGGAAGGGGGGGTCCAAGAGAGATGGCTAGTATTCAAGCATCACTTCCTCCAAGCTCAAGAGCGGTGCATCCCAAGGAGAAGGAAGTCCAGCAAAGGGGGCAGGAGACCTGCATGGGTGAGCAAGGAGCTCCTGACAAAACTCCAACAGAAGAAGAAAGTACACAGAATATGGAAAAGGGGACAGGCCACTTGGGAGGAATATAGGAATGTTCTCAGAGTGTGCAGAGATGCGAGAAGGAAGGCTAAGGCCCATTTGGAATTAAATCTGGCAAGAGATGTCAGCGACAACAAGAACAGCTTCTTCAAATACATCGGCAGCAAGAAGAGGACTGCGGAAAATGTGGGCCCACTGCTGAATGGATTGGGTGCCCTGATGATGAAGGCTACAGAGAAGGCAGAGTTACTGAATGTCGTCTTTGCTTCAGGCTTTACTGCTGCAGACTCCAAGAGCAGTTGCTGCCTCCTGTTCCATCCGCTCTCCTCATGGTGGGAACACCTATGTCAGCAGGGACACAGGCCCCATGGAGACCACCTCATCACAATGGCCTTGTAGGCACCATGCCACTGCCATCACAAAGCCCTTCTGCTCACCATGGGAACTTTGCTCATCAAGCCCTGGTGATCACTGTGGGCACCTCTAGCACAAGGCCTTAGCAGTCTCCACGGGGACAGCCATCACCATGGCCTTGCCTCCAAGCCTCTGCTTTCAGCTTTGGAGCCTGCCTGGCAGCTGAGAGCTGGGAATACCACCAAGTTTCCTCTCTCCAGCTCTACACTCGATGCCTCTTGCACAGGCTGCCCTTCTTCAGGCACTCCAGAGCACACAGCCACTCCAAGGCCACCCCTCTTGCTCTGCCTGCTAATCTTCACCCCAACTAACACTCTCCACTGGCTCCTTGTGCAGCCGGTGGCACAGCTCCCTGCATTCTTGCTGTTCTCTCACTGGCCCTTTTTTATTTCCACATCCCCCAGCACCTTTCCTTTTACATCAACTGTTTGTAGCATTAGCGTCTGCATGTGTTTCGCCTTCATAGTAAGTGAAGCTCTAGTTGTAGTAGACATCTTGAGTCATTTCAGATGGCCAAGGAAATTTCCCACCTGGCCCCCACCTGATGCTTAGAAGTATTGAGGGCTCATAACTTGCTCCAGCAAGCAGACATTGGTACATGCCTTGGACCATCTCTGCCTTTTCAGATCTCTCCAGGTGTTAGTGTGTGAGCAACTGACTCCCATCCTCCCTCTCCATTGATTATCTTGGGAGCTTAGAAAAGGAGCTTGCATGCAGACATCTCTGTTTTGCACACTTCATCTTTGGCAAGGGGAATCCCACCTCCTGTTTGTTTACAGAGTTTGCAGGAGGGAGCTGAATTCCACATCACCCCAGAAACTGTTCAGATTGATTCATCTCAATCACCACCTGAACCTCCCTTTCTTTTCACTGTCTAGGTGTCCTGTGGAGTTAAGAGATGAAAATTGGGTCTTCTAGAGTAGAACATTTCCACCTCTCATACATAACCATCCTCTGATGAAACAATTACATTGCTGGAATCAGCCTCTCTTCACTCTATAGAGAGACCATCAGTGATTATTTTAGTCTATTTCAGTGAACACTTCCCAGGAGGAGGGAGTACAAAAGAGATACAAAATCACATTTTCAGCTGGGCCACTATTACCCAGTGGAGTCAGGCTCCTGGGATGGAGGGAGCTCACGGCAACCCAGCAGCACTTCTGAGAGGCAGACGTGTCCAGGAGCAGCTCCTCTGCGAAGAGCAGCAGGACTCTGTGCACTGCCTGTTCTTGCTGACATAAGATGGGGCAAGAGAGAAAAGTGAAAGGCAGTCTGGAGTGGGAGAACATAGAGGAGCTCCTTGTGGGAGAAATCTTCACTGCTCTTGACACAGTGAGTCTCTGGCTGTAGGGCAATGCTACTGAGGTTCCTGGAGTGATCTTCTAAACCCTTCCTATCTCACAACCGATAGGCTTTTTAAAGATTGGTTTCCTGGCTCCTGGAGTGTGGAGGCAGAGGAGGAGATTCTTCAGAGCAGGGATTCCCTGCCACACCGTATCAGGGGCAGAGCATCCTGCTGCCTTCTCCCAGGGACGTTGCAGGGGTGTGAAGCTGAAGTGCACACAGGTCTACCCTAGACGGTAATTCAGAGCAGTGTCCCTGTGCCACAAGATGCTGTGTGCCGAAGGAAGTGACTCTGCTGCCTGCGAGGGTCAGCACTCAGTCTGCCCAGGAAACTCCCCATGGCACTATGGGGAGAAGCTCTGAGTGGGAGGACTGACCCCCAGCAGAGCGGGTTCATTCTCTGTTGGGGGGGGTGCTGTGAGGGTCAGGGCTGCTCACTTCTCAAGCTTATGTAGAGGATCTGTCTGAAGAGGTTTTAGAGGAAGATGAAAAAAAGACTACTAAAAGGGAGGAGCTTTCCTCTGTGTCTACACTTTCAATCTCCAAATTTTGGCAGGAAGAAAAAAGAAAAGAGTTTTCTGGTTTGGTAAGGAACTAGGACTCCCAAACCTTCACTCCAGAGATCAATAGGTCTGCAAGGAACATCAAGCTGCTTCATCTGCACATCATCATAAAAACAGTACCAGCATCACCTTTATGGCCTCATCAGGGTTTATGAGCCCTGCTAGCAGAGACATGTCCCTGGCCTTTGCCTTGTCTCAGAGGGTTTCTGTAGGGCAGAACTGAGAACACGGAGGGTGGGATGGGGTATGTGACCACCAACAGGGAAAAGAGATTGGGACAGAGAAATAGCTGCCAGCAGGGACAGGTCGGGGCTGCAGAGATGAACAGAGAATAAGAGGGAACTAACAGAAATGTCATGGGAAAACGGATTTGGGCAAGTCATGACCAGTCCCTCTGAGTGTAGACTCCTTCCTCTGAAGCCCCCTCTGTCTCCTTTCTCACCCACCAGAGCCTCTGCCCTGACAGCCATGGAGTCCAGGGCATAAGCTGCCTCCGCTGCAGCTAGACAGAAGGCAGAGGATAGAGACATCTCTCCTGCCCTGGGCTCATTTCTTGCTGTCGGACAATGAGGCTGAGAGTGACTGTCCTGTGATGCCTCCCTCTGTGAAGTGGCGTGCCCAGCTGGGTAAAGTGAAGGCTCTCTTGAGTGCCTATCTCTCTCTCTCTCCCTCCTTGCCTCCCTTGGCAGCAGGATCATAATATTGCTCCTTGTTTCCACTCCTGGCCATGCTGCTCGTGGTTTTCTCTCAGACTTACTGGGATTGAGGCTTTTCAGCCACAGTTCACACATCACTGCTGTAAGTTGTGCAACAGATGGGTCTGCATGGGAGTGAGGTTGCCCCAGACCCCTTCAGACCTGTGTGGCTCCAGGAAATGCAGTCCCTGGGGCTGGGGATTGAGCTGACTCTCCCTCTAAGGAGAGGCCATCTTTGGGACATTTGACCATTTCCCTGTGGTGTCCTTTCAGGCTGAAAGTTGCTCTCCAGAAGGGCACAGCTGTCTCATAGCATCTCTGTGATATCCGAGAGACCAATGAAGAGGATGCAGAGATGCAAAGAGTATGGAAATGGTGGTGAGAGGCTGTATATGGGCAGCTGAAGAGTCATATGTGTCTTTGGCCAGAAGGAAAGTGTGGAGACCTTCCTCTGGTGCCCTGAGACTGGGTAAAATTTTGGAGATCTGCATTTTGAAAGTGGACTCCTCCGCTCTCAACAGTGGCTGTTTTTATTTTTAGGGTAGTATATGAATGTGATCATCCTGCAGCTCAAAGCACCATCAGCACAGGACGGCTGAGATCAAGGCTAATAGACAGACTAGCTGTTGTCACTCTGCACCAAGTGATAGTGAATCCTTGCTCTCAGCACTCACAGTAGAAATGCCAGTAACTGTTACCTTTCAAGAACACTCCTCAGGTATGACAGGGGCATCACAAAATGATATCAGTATGAAGATATATGTATATATGTACATATTTTATGTACATATATATGTATTTTATATATATGTATATACACACACACATATATAAAACCTGAAAATTTCTTCTGCAACTCACATCCTCCAGAATCAGGAGTGAAGATACTGAAAAGCTCTTCTGCTTGAGGAGTGGATTATATTCAACAGAAACTGTAAGTATCAGATCTATTCACTCTCATTCCCATGTACTCCCTACTAATCGGCAGGACGGACTCCTCTGGAGCCCAAGGGCACAAGTGTCCCTGCTCCTCACAACACGCTCTGACAGCACAAACCGGAATTCAAGCAAGGGAACTGCATAGATGGCCTCGCAGTAAAGAGAGAAGCAATGCGGTGTTTATTAATGACAAATGGAATGCTTTATTTATTTATTTTTCTTGAAATGTTTATCCTAACTTGTCACTGTCTTTTTTCTCCTAGGACAGTTCACCATGTCCTGAGGGAGAAAATGTCCAACAGCAGCTCCTTCAATGAGTTCCTCCTCCTGGCATTTGCAGACACACGGGAGCTGCAGCTCTTGCACTTCTCCCTCTTCCTGGGCATCTACCTGGCTGCCCTCCTGGGCAACGGCCTCATCATCACAGCCGTAGCCTGTGACCACCGCCTCCACACTCCCATGTACTTCTTCCTCCTCAACCTCTCCCTCCTTGACATTGGCACCATCTCTGTTACTGTCCCCAAATCCATGGTCAATTCTCTGTTGGACACCAGGGTCATTTCCTACACAGGATGTGTTGCCCAGGTCTTTTTCCTCTTTCTCTTATGCTCAGCAGAGTGTTTTCTCCTCACAGTCATGGCATATGACCATTTTGTTGCCATCTGCAAACCCCTGCACTACCGGACCCTCATGGGCAGCAGAACTTGTGTCCAAATGGCAGCAGCTGCCTGGGGTGGTGGTTTTCTCTATGCTGTCCTGCACACTGCTAATACATTTTCAATACCACGCTGCCAAGGCAATGCCAGAGACCAGTTCTTCTGTGAAGTTCCCCAGATCCTCAAGCTCTCCTGCTCAGACTTCTACCTCAGGGAAGTTGGGTTGTTTGTGGCTACTCTTTCTGTAGTTTTTGGATGTTTCATTTTCATTGTGCTGTCCTACGTGCAGATCTTCACTGCTGTGCTGAGGATCCCCTCTGAGCAGGGCCGGCACAAAGCCTTTTCCATGTGCCTCCCTCACTTGGCTGTCCTATCTCTGTTTGTCAGCACTGGCACATTTGCCTACCTGAAGCCCCCCCCTCTCTCCTCCCTAGCTCAGGATCTAGTGGTGGCTGTTCTGTACGCGGTGATAACTCCAGCAGCAAATGTTCTCATCTACAGCTTTAGGAACAAGGAGCTCAAGAGTGCACTGAAGAAACTGATTCAGTTGGTACTAGTTCAGCGGCAATAACCTGCCAATCTCTCTCCGTAAGTGATTTCCAATTTATCTCAGCAACTCTTGTGCTTTTCATTTTCTAGTTGTGATAACTATATTGGTACACAAATGTTTGAATTCATCACTTCTCCAGAGGCACAAACCTCATTGTCTGACCAAGAGGCTTTCTGTAAATCTGCATTACACTTTGTCAGCTGGCCTCCCAAGCAGCATCTGGTAATAAAAGGGGATTTTCTCCAGACTGTGCCTGAAGGTTGGGATCTTCCTCAGAGCAGGAACGAAGAATGCACTCAGGGAATGGCACCCTAAAAGGCCCTGTTGCTGTGCTTGGGCTTTCCATGGGCAAGAGGTGATGTTTTAGGGAATGAGGGTTGGACTGAGCCCTCACTTGTGGGTGCCCAGTACCCTTGGAGAGAGAGAGTGTCAAGAAGTATCTGCTGAGGACTGCCTCACATATTACAGGGTTGGTGACAGATGTCTGTCCTTCTGGAAGGGAATATGGAGTCACCTGGAGAGCACAGAGGATCTCCAGGGAGAGTACGTGCCTGGGATGGGCAGTGAGTGGAGACTCATAAAACCAAGTGATGTCACCCAAAGGTAAAGAGCTACACCAAAGAATGCACCAAATGACAGCTCATAAATCTCAGAGGGGGCAGTGGAAACTCAGCAGGCACAGAAAGGGAACCTCAAGACCAGTTCACATATTACCTACAATGAGGAACCGTGGGCTGTTTCAAAGAACACGTGAAACCATCCTGAGTCATTCTTAATGCCCTGTGATTGCTCTGAGCAGCTTCCACAGCCACAGACCCTGGAGAGAGGATTGTCAGGTGCAATGATGCTGGACCAGCTGAGTCTGCTTCCTGCCATGACCAAAATGGCCAGTGCAGTCCCTCAGTGGCCCCAAAGCTCACTCATGTGGCAGAGCACCACTGCCAGCTTGGGGACCTGCGAGGACCACAGGGGAGGGATGCAGAACCAGTCAGCCAGGCCAGCACGTACACACTCATCTGGGGAAAGGTCCTCTGGGGATCAGGCACATCACTGGAGAAGAGCAAAGGAGTAATCGCTTGCTTGAGGGGGAGGTATAAATGAATACTTGTTTCAATATGTGTCAACTCAGGGCAGGCTGCTCAGTTACTGGAGCAAGTGGAGTTGCTTGAGGAGCCCTTGCACCAGCACTCTTGTGTCATCGTGGGGAGAAGGGCTGGCACAAAATGGCTACAGGAAGTCTGTGTTAAGGTCTCCTGGACACAAGACCATGCAGAGAGAGGGGCTGACTGGCCTCAAATTCCTTGTACCATTTCTAGCCCCCAGCTCTGAAGCTGATGGGGAGGCTGGCACCCTTTCTGCCCAACAAGAGTGGCCGTGCCCTGCAGCTGGGGCTGGGGTTGCGGTGTGAGTGCCTAGAGCTCTCCAGGACCCTGCAACAGGCACTGCTGTGGGGCCACCCCCAACCTGGGATGCTCTCCTGGGCTGGGCTGGGGAGAGGGCAGGGTAGGTGGGGAGAGCTGAGAAGCGGGTGGGCTGGACTGGGCTGGAAAGTGGACTTGAGCCTGAGGGAAGCAGCTCAGTGCCATCTCTCTGTATAAGCCTCCCTCTGCTCTCCCCCAGGCATGCCAGGAGCAGCACTTTCCCTTTTCCCTCAAAAGATACCAAAGAAGGGGAACACATCAAGTAACCTACATCCATCCCCACCTCCCACAGTAAAAGGAAATGCTTCCCGCCCCCTTCTTAGCTTGCACATGACTCTTGGCAATGTCTCCTCCCCTCTCCAGGAGCCATTTCTGCTTGGCCAGGCAAGGGGCAGGTATATTGCATCTCCAGAGCAGGGGAACTTTGCCAGAGCATTTCCTGGGGGCTCTGTGCTGGCACTCAGATGTTCAAGGACTGTTCCTGGCACAACATAGCCCTCACCAGGCCAAAGCAGCCTCTGTCTCCCAAATGCTGTGAGGAATGGATCCACTCCCAGCCACCTCCTTCTCCTCCATGCCACCTCCTCAGCCTGGCAGGGACAACTCTGGACCTCACCCCCTCTTACAGAAGTGCCCAGGCCAAGGAGAGACCTCAGATCTCAAAAGCAGCTCACACTCCTGTCCCAGGAGACAGTTTCTACTCACCTAAAACAGTAGGAATTACCAAAATAGAGACACTTCCTCCCCACAGGAAGCTTCTGCACCCCACCATGTCACAGTTTGTTTTTTCTTAGGGCAAAGTAGAGTTTCAGCACAACAGATAATGAGGACCCCATGTTTACCCACTCTGCAGGGTACTTAGTAACACACACACACACACATCCCTACAACGAAAGAAAAAGCCCTTCTAACACTTTCACCTGCTCTTCTAAAATTGTCCACTGTACTAGTATTGTCCATCAAAAAGATATGATGTCAGAGCTGCTAGAACGATTTGCCCTGCAAGTATTTACCAAGAATGCCAAGAGGAATTGCTCTCACTTTCCGAGAAAGTCATTCGAATCTTTTAGAAAGCCACCATTGTCCCCATCATCTCTTGGATTTCAGAGAAAACATTTTGACTGTTGTACAGCTACTTCTCACTGTGTGTGGTTTTCCAAGGCCCAAAATAGTACCAAAACTTTGCAGTCTCTGAAAACATAGGACTAAGCATGCAGGGTTGTATTTTTTCATTTGTCTGTTAGAGATGGACACATTGCACTGTTGGTTAAGGAAGTGACTACTGAAGACCAGAACATGACCTCCATTCCTGTGCCAGCAACTGAAATCTGCAGAAATCAAATGGGAGGACTGAATCTATCTGTCTACACACATGTGCTTTTTTTCCCCTTTTTTCATATTTTTGTGTGCTAAGAAATATGTTTTGTTTTTTAGTAACTGTAATGGCCTAGCAATAGTGCAGTTTTAGAACAAATCTGCTGAAAACTAAATGTCCTTATCCTTTGAATGTTTTGAGGTGACATGCCCTATTTCTATGACCTGATGGACAGAAACTTCAAGACAATGAGAAACCAGGGATATTTCTCATGCAATAAATCCCACTCTTTGTTATCTTGTGACCAGCAAGTGAGATACAGGAAAGTAAAGGAAAATATTGAACTATTTATGCACCAGTGAAGGTGGTGTCATGGTATCTTCCTTCTTTTGCAAAATCCTGTTTCCTGACAGCAAGTTATGCTGCCTAGGTACCTGCCACGGTTGTGTTGTCTCATGGGAAAAAATAGCTCCAATAGGGAGAGCAAGACAGGTTCTGTGTGCTGGAACTGGACAAACATGACACCATGGACAAGCCAGCATTGGTCCCAAGCTGTTCATACGGGAGTCAGGAAAGAACATCGCTTTCTTGCAGAAACTTTACCACCCCAAGGCCTTCTCTGTCCCTCTGCTATGACAGCTCCTCACAGGTCATTGAACACAGGTCACAGAACATTGCTCTCAGCAGTGCATCCCAGCCCAAGAGGGGCTGGGGCAGAGGGGAGGGCACTGGGCATGGCTGCAGCCCCACTGCCTATTGTTGGGTGAGTCCATGCACACAACAGGAGGGAGCTGTGTCACGGGGAGGAAGATGCCCCAGGCAGCTACATCAGGCTCCCCTGGGCCATGGGTCCATGGCTGGCACACGTGGACAGAAGCAAGTCAGACTGCTCAGCAGGTGTCCCTGGGGTCTTACCTCCAGCCTGCATGGGATGGGGCTGCAGGGCAGGTGCCACCTTGGGCTCTGACCTTTGTGGGATATTCTCAGCAGGGCCCTTTGCACAGAGACCTTAGTGCAGGGCCCCCTCTGTCTGGGCATGGGGCCATGCAAGAGTCATGTCCTTGGCATGAGCATCCTAAGAGTGAGAGCCAGTGACCCAGAGCATGTAAGAGCAGTTTCCTTCCTCCTCTGCCCTGTGCTGACCAGGAGGCTGGCAGGGAGATCAGTGGGGAGTGCTTGGATGTGCCAAAGGAAGCGGGCTGGCCAGAGGGACTTTGGAGGAGATGAGGAGTCATTCTTACATTTGGGGTTGGGAAAAGGGCATAATGGGTGGAAAAGGGAACCGTGAGTAAGCATCTGTGGATGCCAGGGCCAGGCACTGGCCATAGCCAGGGCACATTCTCGCCCAACAGCGAGAAATGTTCCTGCAGGAGGACAAGCCTGAGGGAAGGTGAGGAGAAGTTGCACTGGTCCCACAAGCTAAGAAGAAGGGGGAAGAGATTCCTCTCTCTGGAAGGTGGGGATATGTTGGGGTCACTTGACGTGTTCCCCTTCTTTGGTGTCTTTAGAGGGAAAAGGTGCTCCCAACTCCATCCCAGGGAGGAGGTAGGAGGAGTATTTTGGGGAGACACAGTGCTGAGCCCAAGCTCCTGATTGTTTCCCACAGCTGCAGGATGGAAACAATGCGACAGTGGATGCAGCTGAGGTCCATGAAGGTATCACCAGGGCCAGGAGAGGTCTGCAAGGAGCCTTCTGGGGTGCAGTGCCAGTCTCCTGCTGAGAGGCAGGAGGGCACACCTCCCATGGAGGGAGCCTCATTGTCCTTGTCCATGCTAGGATCATTGTCATTTGAGCCCATGGTGCAATGGTCCAATTTGGGACTGTGGGCACAGAATGGCACAGAGGCCTATGCCTCATGGCAGCAGCTTTGCAACTGCTTTCCCTGCAGAGGGAGGCACAGGGTCATCAGCTGGAGCAGCAGCTGTGTGGGCACCTTGGGCAGTGAGCCATGCTCTCTGGACAGTGAGGATGCAGAAAGTGAGGACCTGAGCTCTGTCTCCAGCTTTGCTGACAATCCAGGCAGTAGCATCAGCCTAGAAGAGCAGAAGGACATGGAGGCCATCAGAGGTGAGGGGATGCCCTAGCTGGAGGGAAGGCAGTGAGGGACTCTGGTCAGGGCCAGGGCTGTCCCTGTCACAGTGACATTCCAGGACCAGGCCATGAGGAGGAGAGCATGCCAGCCTGGCTCAGCCCCAGCCCACCAGCAGAGGACTTCAGCACCAGGCAGAGGAGCTGCAGCCACAGGAGCTCTGACATCCCCAAAGAACTGGCACGTGCCAGGGCAGTGGGGCAGGGTGGGGTTGCTGAGGGAGCACGATGGAAAGATAGCTGGGGACCATGAAGTCCCCACCTCTTCCCTGCTCTGCCAGAGTCAGGAGTCACTCTGTGCCCCTCTCTTCCCATAACAGTCTCTCCCAGGAGGCTTCCAAGGATAGTTTTTATGGAAGCGACATCAGAGATGGCAGCACGATGTGATCCCAGGGAAGAGGTGCCAAGCAGTGACCGGCTATGGCCATTGTCACCTGCCCAAGAGGTGAGTCTATCCTTTCCTCCTGTGGTGCACAGCCCCATGAAGGCTCTTGACTGACTTGCCCTTTCATTCAGGCATAGCTGCTGGGCTGCAGTGACAAAGCCTGCAAGCAGGAGCAGAGCCTTGGCAGCTGATTTGGGAGGCTGGGACTGCACTTGAAAATAGCAGGGTCCAAAGCTTGTGAACTTTCTCTGTCTGTAGCACTGCCTACTGGATATTTTTAAGTCACCTCATGCTTTCCAAAATAACTTGAAGTTCTTTCTGTTTTCTGTGTCCAGCTACATGTCCCTGTTTGTGTGGATGTTGTTTGGTGTGGTGTCTTTAAACCATCCAGTCATGATCCTCTGCACTGTACTTAACCAGAGATCTCCTTTCTCAGTGGTTCAGAAGAACTCAGTAAGACTTCCTTGCCTGAGCACCATGACAGAGCACTCTGAAACACTGCAGTGCAGTTACAACACTGCGAGCTTGCTGTCTGACTGCACATTTGCTGTTCCATTGCACAAGCTGTGTAGCAGCAAAACATTGCAATAAAGAGAATGTCTCCAGGAGAGATCCTGGAAAGGAATGGTTTCTTTTCTTTGGGGTTTTTACCCTTCAAGGCAACATTTGTTTTCTTAGATACTGAGACACAATTATAGAGATGATGATGGCTTTCTAAAAGATTTGGATGACCTTTGCTGCACTGAGAGCAATTCCTTTCAGGATATTTCATAAATATTTCCAGGGCAGCTCACCCTTGCAACTCTGTCCATTTTACATGGTATCATAGGCACCACTAGTCCAGGGGCAGAATTTGGAGGGCTAAATGAAGACAGTTTGTTTGTCAAGGGCACTTTTTGATGTGTTGGCCTAGCTCTCTGCCAGAATAAGCGGGAGAGAAAAGTAGGAGGCAAGATCTGGGACAGATCCATTTCTGCCAACACACAGATTGCAACAAGCTTAGCATCCCCACTGAGTCCTGACTATGCCCTGAACCTTGCCAAAGGAAGTCTGCCTTGCCCACTGGCTTCAGGGATCTGGGACTGCTGAAGGCTGATCTCACCAGTAAAGACCAAGGCAAAGAAGGCATTGAGTGCCTTGGACTTCTCCATATGCTTTGTGGATGGTCGGTGGGGATAGTACCCCCCGTTCCCATCCCACATTTCTCCACATTGATGCACCCCTAACTGCAAGCTTGTTTCAGACGGCTGTTCCCTATTATGTAGCAAGCTAGTCAATACTCCACAGTGCAAGAGACCTTCTGAAGCCACCATGCTGTTACTGAATTGATTAAAAAAAAAAAAAAAAAAAAAAAAAAAAAGGAAGAAACAGGGTATCGTTATCAAGTCTTATTCCCCTTTTAATTCTCCTGTATGGCCTGTAAAGAAACCTAATGGCAAGTGGCAGCTAACAGTAGATTATAGCACCCTGAATACTGCCAGCAAACGGATTGCTGCGGCTGTTCCCAGTGTAACAGATACTGTCAGTTCTCTGAATGAATATGCTTTTCCTTGGATGGCAACCAAAGATGCAAGGATGTTTTTATGATCCCACTACCAGAGGCAGATAGGGAGAGATTTGCTTTCACCTGGTAGGGAATTCAATATACTCATTTACCACAGGGTAATAAACATAGCTCTACCATTGCTCATGCAATATTGGCCAAGGAGCTGCAAACAATAAAAATATCACAAAAGCACAACGTACATACAGATAATGTCCTAAATAAGTGGCCACTCAGCAGCATCTGTTAAACAGGTCATGGACACTGTTATCACAGAATCATAGAATGGTTGAGGTTGGAAGGGACCTTTAGAGATCATCTCGTCCAACCACCCTTCTCTGGAAGAGTCACCTAGAGCAGATGCCCGGGACCCTGTCCAAGCGGCTTTTGAATATCTCCGAGGATGGAGATTCTACAGCCTCTTTGGGCAACCTGTGCCAGCACTCAGTCACCCTCGCAGTAAAAAATGTTTATGTTCAGAGAGACATGTGCTTCATGTCCTTCCTGTGCTTCAGTTTGTGCCTGTTACCTCTCATCCTGTTACTAGGCACCACTGAGAAGAATCTAGCCCTATCCTCTTTATACCCTCCCTTCAGGTATTTAGACACATTGATAAGATACTCCCTCAGTCTTCTCTTCTCCAGGCTGAACAGTCCAACTCTCTTGGCCTTTGGTGTTTCAGTTGTTGTAAGGAGATTTGATGGAAGCAGAGAACTCTCAACTGGAGGTACTGGAGCACAGGGAAGGCCAGCAGATTTCAGGAGACTACATGGCACATTGATCCTGAGGGGACTAGAAGGCATATAGAGGGCTCTGAGGTTCAACAAGAGGGAAACAGGGAGGTTCCAAAAGGTCTGGAGAGAACATGGACATGGCGAGCAGAGGGGACACAGAGAGGTCCTGCAGGCTATGTGCTGCAACAAAGACAAAAGGAGGACTCCAGAGTACATCAGGAAAAAATAAATAAAGAAAAAAAAAAGCAGAGGAGTCCTAGGAGTCCTACTGGAAGTAAAAGACATGTAGGGGGCTCTGGGGTGCACTATAGGCAGTTAGGATTGTCTTCATAAGACTGGAACAGACAAAGAAGGATCCCCAAAGAACCAGAGTGCACATGGAGGCCTCTGGGTTGAAGAGAGGGAAAACACAGGGCTCTGGGGTGCCCCAGAAGACAAATACAGGCATCCTGAAGGGAGTGGGTAGCCATTGGACGGGTTCTGAGAGGACTAGAGAGAAAATGAGGGCTCTGGGATGAACCAAAGGCAAATGGAAGTATCTTGAGAGGCCCAGAGGGAAAACAGAGTGGACTTAATGGGACAAGAGGGCAGAGCTAGGAGTCTTCATGTTACTAGAAGGCCACAGATACCAGAAGGCAAACAGTAACGTTGCAGGAACTATGGTGAAACAAAGGCTGCTGAGAGGACTTGGGGGTAAATGACAGTGTTGTGAGAGGATAAAAGGACAAATGTCAGTGTCAGTGCCACAGCCAAATGGATGGTCCTGAGGCAACTGGGGGGAAACAGATGATCCTGAGGGGACTAGGGGCAAACATAGGCTCTGGGGTGCAGTAGGTAGTTGACAGAGTAAACAATAAGCAAGTCACCTCTCAGCACAGGCTCTATGCAGTTTGCTCCTAGAACAGCGCAGTGGGGAAAGTCCCCTCTCCACTGCGTTGCCCCTTACAACACACCTCCCTTGTTACCCTCTTCCTGCTACTCTGGGTTTGCTCCAGGGTCTCAAGGTGGTTTGGGGATCCCTGGGCAGCTGCAGCACCCTTCACATTTCCCTGTGGGGAAGCTGTCCTGGGAGCTGCCACAACAGGACATCTCCACATCAACCTCTCCCAGGCCACTGCTCCTCAGCACTGTTGCCCCACCCAAGCCCTGATCCCAGCATGCCCTGTGGGCAGCATGGATGCCTGGCAGCCCCTTGCCAGCAGACTACACAGAAACACAAAATCACAGAATGGTTGTAGTTGGAAGGGGCTTCTGGAAAACATCTAGTCCAACCTCCCTGCTCAGACAGAGTCACCTATAGCATGTAAGACAGGATCACGTCCAGGTGGGTTTTGAATATCTCCAGAGAAGGGGACTCCATAACCTCTCTGGGCAACCTCTTCCAGGGCTGTGTCACTCTCACAGTGAAGAAATTCCACCTCATATTCAGGTAGAATTTCCTGTGGCACAGTTTTTGCCCATTGCCTCTTGTCCTCTTGCATGGCAATACTGAAAAGAGTTTGGCCCCATCCTCTTGACACCTTCCCTTCAGGTATTTGTAGACATTGATAAGATCCCCCCTGAGTCTTCTCATCCCCAGGCTAAACAGGCCCAGCTCCTGCAGCATTTTCTTTTAACAGAGATGCTCCAGTCCTCTGATCATTTCGTAGCCCTATGCTGGACTCTCTCCAGTAGCTCCATGTCACTTTTTCACTGGGGAGCCCAGAACTGGACACAGTACTCGAGATGAGGCCTCACCAGGGCTGAGTAGAGGGGCAGGATCACCACCTTCAACCTGCTGGCAACACTCTTCCTAATGTACCCAGGAGACCATTGCCCTTCCTGGCCACAAGGGCACATTGCTGGCTCATTGTCAACTTGTCATCCACCAGCACTCCCAGGTCCTTCTCTGCAGAGCTGCTTTCCCGCAGGTCAGCCCCCAGCCTGTACCGGTGCATAGGATTATTTCTCCCTAGATGCAGGACCCTGCACTTGCCCTTGTTGAACCTCATGAGGTTCCTCTCTGCCCAGCTCTCCAGTCTGTCCCAGGCTCTCTGAATGGCAGCACAACCCTCTGATATATCAAGTTGTGTTGCTCTCAACTTTTACAGCCCCATCCAGTTCTGTTCTGCTTGTGACTGACAGAGTCCAGCTGTTGTTGGCTCATTGACTGCCTGGACCAAGAAATTATTTTCAACACTCTCCAGGAATCTCCTGGGCTGCTTGTGCCCAGGCCGACTGCCCTTCCAGTCGGTTTCAGGGTGGTTAAACTACTCTGTGGGAACCAGGATCTGTGACCACAAGGCTTCCCCCAGCTACCTACACAAGGTTTCAGCTACTTCTCTTCCTTCCTCAGGCAGCCTTTAACAAATACAACCAGAATGTCATCCAGACTGGTGCGCCCTCTTATCCTTCCTGCAACATATCGACTGGCTCATCACCTGCTCCAAGGCAAAGGTCACTGCACTCCAGCCACTCCTGTGCACAAAGTGCATCTGCACCTCCTCACCATCCCAGCCTGTGTTCTTCAGGAGCCCATTTTCATCCCACCATGTGAGCTGACCATCACATGTGTGTAATTCCACTGGGAGAGGGGAGAGGGAGGTGTCAGTAAAGTGGACATGACTGAGATGTTGAATGTGGGGCCAAAAGAGAGGATGACTCAGAAGAGGTGTCAGGGAGATAAAGACAGAAGTGATATACCTTTAGTATTGGTGGTGAGGTCACCTCTTGTGAGGTGACCACCCTGTGCTGGGGTCTGGTAGGAGCCGTTCTGAGGACAGAAGAGAGTCAAATCATGTCTCATCCCAGCAGAGATGAACTACCCATGGGAGGATGGGGAGAGGCAGGCAAAGGGGACATGGCTGCAGTGTCGATTGTGAGGTCACTTCCACTGCAGCGCCCTGATTGGCCCTCAGCACACGTGCTGGCCAGCCGGCTTTGTAATGTCACCCAGTGCCTCAGAGAGTCCACTCAGCAGAAACGACCACCTGTGGAGGGACAGCAGGAGGTGACGCAGGTGACAGGGCCCTGTCTGGGTGCCGATTGCGAGGGCACCTCTGTTGCAGCCACCCCACCAGCCCGCGGCCAACAGGCAGGCAGGCACGGCTCATGGCCCCCTGCTCAGGACTAGCCCTCTGGAGTGGACCTACCACCAAGCAGCATGTATCTCCTCACCGAGGTCTCCTCTGAGCCCAGTGTGCTGTCCCTGTGGCCCAAGACATCTTGGACACTATCTGGGGGATTGCTCTTGCAGCCCAACCTTCCTAAAGTAATACACAATACATTATTACCGGCTGGAGGGTTTTTTTATAGTGCGATACCAAGAAGGAGTCCTACTGCAGGCTCCAAAGAACAAACTGATGATGGATGGGTGAGATGAACTCTGCGAGGCCTTCTGGGATAGTTGTGGCCCACACTAGAACTGATGCTCACTTGCTTTTATTCACATCTCACTGCCAAGAGGGGACCTTTGTCCAAATTAACCTGAGAGCCACACTTGGGATTTCATCTCAGAGCAGGTTCTCTTGGGAGTCCACAAGTGAGCTAATGCCCTGGCTATGTGTGGGCTGGTCAGGCAAGAGCTGCAGGAACTGCAGGCCTCAACCAGGTCCAGGATACACGGCAAAATGTGCTCAGCCGAGTTGGACCCTGGACTGTCAGGTCAGAAATGACTCAGAGACCAGAGAAGCATGTGGAAAGGTTAGGGAGCATAATTCTGAGGAGGCTTGCAAGTTATTTGGATAAATTAACTTCAGTTTTGCAAGCTGATTCCCACCTATGACCCCTGAAGTATTTCCTGCTGACTTGCAGGAAAGCACTTGAACATTACTACTCACTGTAGTATGCATGTCCAGCAAAAGTGGTTTTAATGGCCAATTATCTTCTGAAGAAACACTTTGTCTTTGGAAATTTCCCTTATTTTGCCCATTTCAAAAGCTAATGACTATGGCACTGTCACTTGAAAGGGCACCTCTGAGTGCCCCACTGTACCAAGACCATTTCCTTGTTAACTGTGTGGTGCAAAAACAGTCCCACATGATCCAAACTGCTCTCTGAAGCCTTCTGCTGGATGTCAGCCCCTGGATGTCTTGTGTCAGAGCCCAGGGCAATGCACAGTGTGCAGGTTGCACCAGAGAGCCCTGAAACAGAGAGACCTTCAGCAGCCGGGGCTCAGGACCATCTCTGCCCAGCTGTAATTCATTTGATTGGAGAGGGGTTAACTGAATTTTTAATTAATGGCTAATTCAGGGGATACTACAACATTATTAGCAAAGAGTTTCTAGGGGTCATGCCACCCGGATGGAAACAGTGTCTGCACCAATGCTGTATATTGGTAGTATGCCCACATGTAATAGGAGATACTGGGAGAAGCAGCAACTGCTGCACCTCTAGCCTAAAAGAAAAAAGCCAAAAACAAAAACAAAAAAACCGCTTGTCGTTGGCTAGATCTCTGAAGTGTTACATTCAAGAATTTCCAACAAGAAACCCTTTCTGAAAGATGACCCCCGTATACTCCATATACTCTAAGCCACATATTTGTATGCATTTCAGTTTATGTGGGATGTCTGGTTGGAGATCCTGGCAAGAATTATGCAAACTCAACACCTGATCCTCAGCGCACAGAAGGCAGCAGGCTGCCAGCATCCCTGGCTCACGTCAGCAGGGCAGCCTGGGCCAGGTGAGACAGGTCACCTCCTCACATAGCAGCACTCCCCAGCTCCCCAGCCTGATGGTGCTCCCCATGCACAGCACTGCTCTCTCCAGCTACTTCCCCCTGTGTGCAGCACCAAGACACTGGCACCACTGCCCACCCCACCACAGGCTGTGCCATGCTGTGACACACTGCAACCTCCCCATACACATACTTCACACAGAGTTGCCAGACAACACTCATCTCTGCAGCAGGGACATGCAGGGCACAGCACCACACGTGGCAGCTGCCAGGGAACCCCCAGGGGCCCCAAACCGCACAAACCCCAACTCTTCAGCTCTTCCATTCCCTTCATGTCCTCTATAACCTTGCAACAGGCACAGCCTCTGAACAGTCAGGCGTAGCCCTGCACCGGCTCACCTTACACCTCCAGGAATCAAAGGACAGAGATACCCTTCAGATCTTGGAGAAAAATTGCAGAAGCACCCTGGTATTTTTGTGGGGCAGAATTTCTACAGCACATAGACCTTGGTAAGCAGTGATTACTAATGTCACTGCTCACATTAGCACTTCATTCATTTAGCAGTCTACAAATTTTAGCTGGACTTCCTCGTCAGCTGGTGCCAGGCTATAAGCCTATACTCTGTAAGTAGTACATAGTCAAACATCACGTCTGTGCTTACCAGAGAATGTCATCCTCATTTTAAATGTAGCACTACTAATTCATTTTGACAAAGTGGAATAAAATTAGTGTCAGATGGTGAGGAACATTATTGTCTACTTCTTCATTTATTAGTTGCATCTCTATATTGCTGAAGAACTCTGTAAGTGTCAGTTCCTCCTCCCAGCCCACTCACCAAACCCAGAAGTGAACTCACCGCCAACATCCAAGCCATGTGCCTTCTCCCGGTCTATTAGCTGCTCAGATAGAAGTGACTTCACAAGTCCATACTCCCACCAGGTGCCTGCTTATGGCCAATGGGATTCAAAGACAGAAGCTGCCTCAAAGTAACTTCCCTTGGCATGAACAAGCTGCTGCCCTACCAGGTACTCTGACCAAGGAGACCTCACAATCACCTTCAGATCTATCTGCCTGCTGCTGGCCTGCTGGGGACTCAGGCAGATGTGGGCTCACAAGCAAATAACCAAACCATTAGCAAATTGTGACCCTTGCAGAGAAAAGTGGCCTCAGAGCCACTTTCCCAGCAATGTGCCTCTACAGAGCCCATCAGGTACTGCAACAGAGGTGAGCTCACAAACATTTCTCTGCCAGTGCCTGCTGCTGCCCTACCTGCTGCTCTGGAGGAAAGGACCTCAATGTCCTTTCCCACCAATGGGCTTGCTACTGACCACACACACAACTGACCTCACAAGCACTTTCTCCACTTTAGAGCCTGCTGCTGCCCTATCAGCTTCTCACACAGAAGGGACCTCACAGGCACCTTTATGGGCATTTGCCTGCTGCAGCCCTGTAGGCTGCTGGGGCAGGAGTGACCTCAGAGTCATTTCTCAGCCGTGTGCCAGCTGCTGGCCTTCCAGCTGTTGTGTTTGCAGTGACCTCACAAGGAACCTCCCACTCACGTGCCTGCTGCTGGCCTACCAGGGACTCAGAAAGAGCTGACTGCACAGTCACCACCACAGCCATATGTCTGTCACTGGCCTGTAAGCCTCTGAGGCAACAGTCACCTCACAGTAACTTTCCCCAGGCATGAGCCAGATCCTGGCTTATCAGCTCTGCAGGCTTATAGACGCTCAGGCAGAAGTAAGCTCCAAAGTACATATCCCAGCCATGGACCAGCTGCTGCCTCATCAACTGTTCAACTAGAAGGGACCTCACAATCACCTTTCCAGCCATCACTCTGCTGCTGCCAATCAGCTCATCAGTCTGAAATGATCTCACCATCAACACCCAAGCCTTATTCCTGCTGCTACCCTATGGGGTACTCCAGCAAAAGTGATCTCATCCTCAATAGCCCTGTGCCCCCTGGCTGGCCTGTCAGTAGGACTGACTCGACATTGGTGATTTTCTGGCATAACTCTTGCCCAAAGCCATGACCTCCCTGCCCACACCCTGGCCACAGGTCTATTGCTGCCTGCAGCTCCCCCAGCTTCCCCCAAGGCTCAACCAGATCCTGAATGGCTTCCCTGACTCACCTCATGGCCTCATATCATAGTGCAGTGAAACAAACGTTAGGAACTAGTTACTACCTCAGAAAAAATCAGCTTCTGCCTAGGTAGTCTGTACACCTAGCCCACGAAACTTATGAATTGGAAAAAGGCCTGCAACTAATTATTGGCAACGTTGTCTAACAGGAGGATTGCATAGGATAAAATATTATGAAACTGAAGACAGCAGGACCTCACATCCCTGTCAGAGTTAGAAGCCTTCCTCCAACTCACAAGCCTTGTTCCTTCCTTAACTCTGAACAAACCCAACAAATCATCTATGCATTCAAGACAAGAAGATGAAGATGGGGTTGAAGGCCCACACCTTAGCTTAGATGGGTTCCTGGGCTGTGTGTGTGTGGTGGTTCCTGGTGAGGCTGGTCAGGGCTGTGAAGGCCTGTTATTGGCCCCAGAGCCCTGACAACAGCCTGACCAGGAGCAGCTCTGTGGAAAAGGTGCTGGAGGTCCTGGTGTATGGCCAAGTGAACATGAGCCAGCAGTGAGGCCTGGCAGTGAGAAAGGCCAAGAGCCTCCTGCACTGTGTGCAAAGGAGCATGGCCAGCTGATCAAGGTGAGTGATCACATCCCATTACCCAGTGCTCGTTAGATCACATCTAGAGTGCCACATCCAGTGTGGGGTCCTATATAAAGGGAAGACAATGACAAACTAGACCCAATCAGTAGAAGGTCTTCAGGAAGCTCAGACAGCTGTCGCCCAAACTTCTGTGTCCAAGCGGCCAGCCACTCCTGCCTCTCCAGCCAGGCCAGAGGCTGAGGAGACTACATTTCATGACAGGCAAGTCCAACAGGGCTGAGAGGAGTCGTGCCTGGTGGCACGTATTGCTGCAACAACAGGAGCAAAGGAAGCCTGTGGGAACCTCCAAGGTCAAAGATGGACAGAAACCAGGAGAAAATTTCAATAGCTCTGCTCCCCTCAGCCCCTGACATGTCAAGCCCCTGTTCCTCTGGGAGATGTTGGGGGACCCTCTACTCTCAAGACATAGAGCCTTAAACCTGAGAGGGACTCACTCCATGCCCGAAGGCAGTTCTCCACAGCTGGGAGGAAATGCTGGGCACTCAGCCTTTTCCTCCGCACTGTCCACCACAGGAGGCTGGAGAAACTAGATCAGGCAAGCAAGATTCTCTAGACCTGAGAGAATCAGTGAACAGACAGTTATCAGCAGGGAGGTGAGAGGAATCCTATTCACAGAATCTCTCTTGGCTTTCTGTCATGAGTTTGGAGGCCTGAGGAGTTCTCTGCCTCAGTTTTCTTTTCAAAGGCGCATATCCCAGCATGTGACTGACCAGAGATATGGGGAAACCTGTATGCTAGAAGTGTTAAAGTTTCCAGTAGCTCAGAGGTTTCAATCTCCTTTGAGAGCCAATTATGAATAGCTCCCTCTCTGTGGTCCCTAGGGAGAGACCAGCTGCAGCAGCAGCCACCAGGGACTCGTTAGCGCTTTAAATCTCAGGACAGTTTGGAGAGCAGGGACATTCAACGGCTGCTGGACGTGCACCACAGGCACTGCTGGAAGAAGATAGTAAGGGCAGAGAATGCCTGAGCCCTGAGTGCTGGTTTGCAGAGCTCAGGGAAGAGAAGGACAAGGTGGGGAAGAAGCAGAGGGTGAGACTTTGACCCTGATCGTCATTAACCAGCACCATCAGTGCAGTGGTCGTGACCTCCTTCTGAGGATTACAGGTTTGTGTTGTGCCTTCTGAGTCAGGTCTGTTCCTTTTTAGCTGGTGAGGCTTTGCATGGTGGAATCTATGGGAGAGAAAGGTTTGGGGCATGTCCTTTCCTAGGTGTCTTCTGCTCCAGCTTCCTCTTCCCTCCACTCAATTCTTCTGATGTCGTTGTTAGTTGTGCAGAGTTCTGGGGACCTTGCCAGTCAATGATGTGAAGTTAGTTTGTGCCTTTGCTGCCCCTGAGCCAGCTCAGAGCCCCACGAGCACAGCTGGCAGTGCTGAGGTCTAGCTGCTGGGCTGTGCCACGGGGCAGCCCCAATCCCCTCAGAAACCATTGCTGAGAGGGAACTACACAAAGCAGATGATCTTCCCTGTCCTCTTCCTTCCCACCCTGCTCCAAATCTCTCCTCCTCATATTGGCTGATTAGCTCAGGTGTCCATCTTCTCTCAGATCTATTTCACTATTCTCTCTCAAGCCCGTGTAGAGACTCTCTGAGAGTTCTCCAAGGAAGTCTACTCTGCAGTGCCATGGATGTCAACTCCTGACCCATGCACTGCTGAAGGAAGCATACAGCCTGTCCCTTCCAAAAAGAAAAACAAACAAACAAACAAAGATCCCTGCTTCAGAGAGCTGAGATCAGTGATTTGGTGAAGTGTCCATCCTCCTACCCTGAGGAAAAGGGCATCTGGCATGATGTGCTCTCATCACAAGGGGTTTCCTTCCTTGGTAGGAAGTGTGGTTGCTCTTTGGAATGAGTTCAGGTGGAGGAGAGACACTGTCTCAGTCTGAGAGAATGTTTTCTCTTTTCTATCTGTACTCCATGTGGGACGTCTGTGCCTCTGAGGAGCAGCTCACAGATGCGCTAATTAACTCTGTGGAAAATCCTAGTTCTCTCCTTTCACTAGTCATGGAGGCCCTAAAGGGAACACAAATCCAGTCAGATGAGTATCAGAATATACATTTTCTTTGATAGAAACTTCCTTCATGATTCTTCTACACAAGAAAGATGTTTCTTTTTTTTCTTTCTTGTAGGTTGCCTTGTTGGTAAAGGAGGAATGAGGGACCTGTAGTGCTACATGGAGAAAGGGGACTTGGACAATAGCACATTGCCAACGGAGTTTATACTGCTGGGAATAGGGAATGTCCCCTCACTCCAGGCACCACTCTTCCTCCTCTCACTCATCATCTACTTGGTAACGATTGTTGGGAACATCCTCGTTGTTGTTGTTGTGGTGGCAGACCAGCACTTGCACATGCCCATGTACTTCTTCCTGGGCAATCTATCCTCCCTAGAGACCTGCTACTGCTCCACCATCCTGCCCCGGCTGCTGGCTACCTTCTTGACTGGGGACAGGACCATCTCTGCTCAGGGCTGTATGGCTCAGTTCTATTTCTTTGCTCTTTTTGCCACTAGCGAGTGTTACCTGCTGGCCATGATGTCCTACGATCGGTATTTGGCCATATGCCAGCCCCTGATCTATGCAAGCCTCATGACCTGGAAAGCATCTCTACAGCTGGCAGCAGCATCTTGGCTAGTGGGATTTCTTATATCTGCAGTAGTCACTTCTTTATTATCCCACTCAAGTTTCTGTGGCCCCAAAGAAATTGACCACTTCTTCTGTGATTTTATCCCCTTGCTGGAGCTCACTTGTGGAGACACCAGGGTGGTCACACTACTAGCTTTCATATTTTCTGTCCTGGATACAGTCTTCCCCTTCCTGCTCACGCTGGCCTCCTACATGTGCATCATCACTGCCATCCTGAGGATCCCATCTAGTGTGGGTAAGCAGAAGGCCTTCTCCACCTGCTCCTCTCACCTCACCATTGTCTCTGTTTTCTATGGCACCTTCATCATTGTCTACTTGCTGCCCAGAACTCCCCAGCTGAGGCAGCTCAACAAAGTGTTCTCCTTTTTCTACACTGTCCTCACGCCCCTGGTCAATCCCCTCATCTACAGTCTGCAGATCAGGGAGGTCAGGGAGGCCCTGAGAAAAGTGCTCAGAGAGCTTTGGCCATCTCCAAGAGCTCAGAGCATTGCTGTGCCAGGATGTTAAAACCACATCTAGTGCATATGTGAACTGCAAGGAGACAGTGGGGGAAGGTATGTGCTCAGTACAAGGAATCTCTCAGGAGGGTTGTTTTGTGGAGTTGAAATGCAAAGGGAGGGAAGAGTTCATTAGAGAAGAAAACAAATATTTCTCTAAGCCACCTAATAAAAGTCTGATGAAAAAGACGTGTGTATACATATGTCTATAGATGGTTAAGATGACATAGGACAAATTTGACACACAGATATATTACCCTTTAATAAGCACAGCTAGTGAAACCCTTGCCATGTCCAGCAATTTCAGGTCTTTGCTAATATCCCATTTTACTGTCTCTATTGCTTCCAAGCCACTGAGCTTCCTTTCCCATCTCTACTAGAGTAAAAGATCTGTTCTCTTTCCTTTAGATTAACTGACTCAGTGCTGAGCTTCTAGAATACCTGTCAACACCGATCATGTAATCATAGAATCAGTAAGGTTAAATCGATGGCCATGCTGTCTTCTGTCAGTCTGCTGCAGCATTTCAAATGACTCTTTTGAAGAGAGAAATTGAATTGAAGAAATGAGCTGAGACTTAGATGTTGGGATCAGAGGAAAATTAAGGTAGGAAGGGACCTCAGGAGTCTCAAACATAACCTCCCAGTCAAAGCTGGGTGAGGTCAGACTAAGTTGTTCAGGGGGTTATCCAGTTGGGTCTTGAAAGCTCCAAAGATGGAGACTCCAACACTTCTCTTGGTTGCTTCTGTCTGTCTGTCCTCCTTGTAAAAAGTTTCTCTCCCTACCCACTCAGAACATCTTTTGTTTCAGCTTATGCCTCTCATCTCCCATCCTCACACTGTGCACCACTTTGAAGAGCTGGGCTCCATCTTCCTTATTACTTCCCCATAGGTATTGGAAGGTTACTCTCAAGTGCTCCCCAAACCCTCTCTTCTCCAGGCTGAACAAGTCCAGCTCCCTCAGCCTGTCCTACAGGACAAGGGCTTCAGCCCTTGAGCACCATCAGAGCCCTCTGCTGAACTTGTTCCAGTTTGTCAGTGTTGTTCCTGTACTGGTTGGGGGCAACTCAGCACATAGCATCTAAATGGTGGTCTAACAAGGACTGAGCAAAGGAGGATGTTCACTTCCCTTGATCTACTGGTCGTGCTCCTGTTGGCCTTCCTTGCTGCCAGGTCACACTACCGGCTCATATTCAGCTTTCAGGGAACCAGGACCCTCAAGGCCTTTTCTGTAGAGCTGCTTCCAGCCAGAATGTCTCCTTGGTGGGTCATTGCAAGGGGTTCTTCCCTCTCAGTGCAGGAGTTGGCAGAGTTTTTCTCTGTTGAATTCCCTGTGCTTCCTGTTTACCTTTTTTTTTTCCAACCTGTGGAGGTTCTTCTGGGTGATTGCCCTGTGTTTTAGCATATCATAGTCTTCCTTAGACTTCCTCCAGGTGAGAAAGAAGTAAAATGGGAAAAGTTTGTGTAAGAGTCTGCTAGTTAATGTCCCCACAAACACTATGTCCCTTGAACCACTCTATTTTGAGCCCATTCACTCAACCAGCATTTTATTCAGAGCGCAGCTAACAGAGGCAGCGAACAGACAGTAGTTTGTGCAGCAGATCATGCAAGAGGAGCACAATTAGGTGCAAGAGGACATTTTTCTTTTTTTCCAGTCCTGCTAGTCCCCACTTCCACAAACATGGTTATATCCCGCCGCAAAGCATATTTGCCTGTAGCTATTGAGTTGCTGCATCAGCTGTGTCGGAAGCTTCAATGCAGACAGACCCTCTGACAGCAGATGCAGCCCCTCAGGTCTCAGGCTGCAGGGAGTGCTTGGAGCCTCTCCAGAAGGCTTGGACTGATAGTCAGCCCTCCTGCAAGAGGTGTGCTGCTGTTGACGAATTGTGTTGTCAGGTTAAGTAGTTGTGAGAGGAAGTGAGCAGACTGCAAAGCATCTGAGAAAGTGAGCAGGAGATAGACAGGGGGTTCTTGGAGACCATACTGCACTGGGAGTCCCAATCCCCTGCAACAGGGGAGTTGCTGGAAGGCTCTGCGCAGAGTGAAATAGTACAGCAGAGCAGTGTAGAAGAAGGCTGGAAATTAGTTGCTTCTTGTAGAAGAAGAAGAAGAAAGGCCCCTACTCCTCCAGTAGACTTGGACTTACAGTTGAAGAACCGATTTAATGCCCTCCAGGATGAGGAGGACTCAGACCTGACTTCAAGGGAAGCAACTGGGTCGTCAGACCCTGTGCCTTGCGTGAACACTTGGGAGAGGCAAAGAGCAGTTGTAGTGGGTGACTCCATGCTGTGGGGGATGGAGACACCTATCTGCTGACCTGACCTCTTGTCTAGAGAGGATTGCTGCCTGCCAGGGGCATGGATACGAGATGTCACTGAAAGGCTGCCAAGGCTTGTCCACTCATCAGACCTCTACGCTCTGCTGCTCTTTCACATGGGTGCTAATGATATAGAGAGCAAGCTGGAAACAATCAAATAAGACTTCAGGGCTTTGCACATGGTGGTAAAGGGTCTGGGAGCCCAGGTAGTCTTCTCCTCGGTCCTACCAGTGAGGGGGAGGGATGGGAGGAGGAGCAGACAAATTTTCCAAATAAACAACTGGCTGCAACACTGCTGTTGGCAACAGGGTTTTGGTTTCTATGATCATAGGACATTGTTTGAAGATCAACAACTGGTGGGGAGAGATGGGACTCACCTCACTAAGTGGGGCACCTGTGTCTTTGCCATCAGGTTGGGCAGCCTGGCAAAGAGGGCTTTAAACTAGGTAGGAAGGAGGAAGGGGAGAGGGTACTCAATAAAACACAACTCAATTTGGGAGGCCTCCAATGGGTGCATGCAGCTGGGGATGTCCACGTGGGGCATGGCTATGGGGGATCCCCGTACACCCTTCCTGGGAAACCTGCAGGCATGACCACCTCTCCAAAATGCCTGAACACCAGTGCACGCAGCATGGAGAACAAACAGGAGGAGCTAGAGATCTGTGTGTGATCACAGGGCCATGATCTCATTGCAGTCACAGAGACATGGTGGGATAGCTGACATGACTGGAACACTGTCCTGGATGCTATGTGCTTTTTAGGAGAGACAGGCCAGGAAGGCGAGGAGGTGGAGTTGCTCTTTATGTGAGAGAGCAACTGGAATGTATCGAGCTCTGCCTAGGGGTGGAGGAGGAGGCAGTCGAGAGCTTATGGGTGAGGATCAAAGGTCAGGCTAACACAGGGGACACTGTTTTGGGTGTCTACTACAAGCCGCCTGATGAGGAAGAGGAAGAGGAAGTCGATGAGGCCTTCTGTAGACAGCTGGAAGTAGCCTCACAATCACAGGTCCTGGTTCTCATGGGAGACTTCAACCACCCTGATATCTGCTGGAAGGACAACACAGCAAGGCACAAACAGTCCAGGACGCTCCTGCAGTAAATCGATGATAACTTCTTGACACAGGTGGTGGAGGAAGGGTGTGCTGCTGGACCTTGTCCCAGGCATCAATGAAGGACTGGTTGGAGGTGTGAAGGCTGGGGGCAGCCTTGGCTGCAGTGACCACAAGATGGTGGAGTTCAGGATTCTACATGGAGGAAGCAAGGCAATAAGTAGGGTTGCAACCCTGGACTTCAGGAGAGTGGACTTTGGGCTCTTCAGAGACCTATTTGGAGGAATCTCATGGGTTAAGGCCCTAGAAGGAGGAGGGGTCCAGGAGACCTTGCTGGTGTTCAAGCATCACTTCCTCCAAGCTCCAGAGCGGTGCATCCCAAGAAGAAAGAAGTCCAGCAAAAGGGACATGAGACCTGCATGGATGATCAAGGAGCTCCTGACAAAACTCCAACAGAAGAAGAAAGTACACAGAATGTGGAAGAGGGGACAGGCTACTTGAGAGGGTTATAAAAATGCTGTAAGAGTATGTAGAGATGCAACTAGGAAGGCTAAGGCCCAGCTGGAATTGAGACTTGCAAGGGATGTCAAGGACAATAGGAAGGGCTTCTTCAAATACATCAGTAGAAAGAGGAGGACTCAGAAAAATGTGGGCCCACTACTGAATGGGGCGGGGGCCCTGGTAATGTAGGATACCGAGAAGGCAGAATTACTGAATGCCGCCTTTGCTTCAGTCTTTGCTGCTAAGGGCAGCCCTCAAGAATCCCAGAGCCTGGACGTGAGGAAGAAAGTCTGGAGAAAGGAAGACTTTCCTTTCATTGAGGAGGAAAGGATTAGAGACCTTCTGGGCAGGCTAGACATCCACAAATACATGGGCCCAGATGGGATGCACCCACGGGTACTGAGGGAGCTGGTGGATGTTGTTGCCAGACCGCTCTCCATCCTCTTGGAAAGGTCCTGGAGAACTGGAGAGGTGCCTAAGAACTGGAACAAAGCCAATGTCACTCTAGTCTTCAAGAAGGGCAAGGAGGAGGACCCGGTCAACTATAGGCCGGTCAGCCTCACCTCCATCCCTGGAAAGGTGATGGAACAGCTCATTCTGGGTGTCATCTCCAGACATATGGAGGAAAAGAAGGTGATCAGGAGTAGCCAGCATGGATTCACCAAGGGGAATCCTGCGTAACCAATCTAATAGCCTTCTGTGATGGAATGACTGGCTAGGGAGATGAGGGGAGAGCAGTGGGCGTTGTGTACCTTGACTTCAGCAAGGCTTTGACACTGTCTCCCATAACATCCTCCTAGATAAGCTGAGGAAGTGTGGGTTAGATGAGTGGACAGTGAGGTGGATTGAGAAATGGCTGAAAGGCAGAGCTCAGAGGGTGGTCATCAGTGACGTGGAGTCAGGTTGGAGGCCTGTGGCTAGTGGTGTTCCCCAGGGCTCAGTACTGGTCCTGTCCTGTTCAACTTACTCATCAATGACCTGGATGAGGGGACGGAGTGCCTCCTAAGCAAGTTTGCTGATGATACCAGGCTGTGAGGACTGGCTGACACACCTGAGGACTGTGCTGCCATTCAGAGAGACCTGGACAGGCTGCAGAGTTGGACAGGGAGAAACCTCCTGAGGTTCAACAAGGGCAAGTGCTGGGTCCTGCACCTAGGGAAAAATAACCCTAGGCCCCAGTACAAGGTGGGGGCTGAGCTTCTGGAGAGCAATTCTGCAGGGAAGAAAGACACTGGAGTGCAGGGGGATGACAAATTGACCATGAGCCAGCAATGTGCCCTTGTGGCCAGGAAGGCCAATGGTCTCCTGAGGTGCATATGGAAGACCGTTGCCAGCAGGTCGAGCGAGGTGATCCTGCCCCTCTCCTCAACCCTGGTGAGGCCTCATCTCGAGTACTGTGTCCAGTACTCAAGGGGACTCAAGCCACCAGGGAACACCAGCACTGCCTGACCCTTTTCCTCTTGTAACCTGCACACACGTGAAGGTCTTCAGAGGATGGGGGGGGGGAGGAAATCCCAAAAACGTGCTAGAGTTGGGGGAAATAAACCTTTCCTGGGCCCAGCAGGGGACCACTGGGTGCTCAAGGGATTGAGTGAGAGTGATGACACTTATGTCGTACAACCATGCTGACAGCATATCTTCATATGCCATTTCCTGCGTTGACTGGGTGCTGCATCTGGCACTGAACAAGCTATGTATGGGGAGCTTTTGGAAAAGACTTCAACAGCCTTCTCCTCCTGCCAGAGGAATGACTGCAGTCTGTGTAGGACCAAGGTTACAGCCAGCTTTGAATCTGAGCCAGCTCGGAGCAGGAACTGGGTCAGACTACCTCCAGAGAACTCTTCCAACACAAATTCCTCCACCATCCTGTGGCTGCACAAGGGCTGCATCAGGTGTGAGATTCAACCTGTTGTCTTCCCAACAGGAAATGCGTGGGCACAGTCTCCACTGCCAGAGGAATGGCTGCTGAGAGTGGTGGGTGGTGTCCCTGTCCTTTCCCACACGAGGCGGGCACAGGTCAGCAGTGCCCAGCAGTGCAACGTGAGTACGGCAACAAACCCTGCAAGCCTGCTTGCTTTGGCCTCTTTGGGACAGCTCATCTGATGGGGCTTAGAAGAGACCCTGAGCTGAAAGAAGCTTACTGTCCACTGCTTCTCAGAGAGTGAAAGCACTGCCATTGCTGTCACTTGTCTCTGCTGTCTGTGTCTCTGGAGGCATCCCAGGCAGAAGAGGAACTGCCGCAGCAGTCTTTCTGAGGCATTGTGTATGGGAAAATGCCAAAGAAAGTCAAGAAGACAGGTGATGGAAGGTATCCAGCCTGTTCTGTGGGAAAGGAGCATCAACAAGGCAGGTTGACCCCTAGTCGTGATCATCCTGCTGGGCCTGTGCCAGCGTGGCACTACACCTGGGCTTTGAATCAGAATTACCAGTGAGCTCCTTACGTGTGCAGTGCAGTGCGTGTGTATAGTACATAAAAACCCCTTCTAGTGCCCCCCGCAGCGTTCCTCAGCATGGGCCGATGCTGAGAGTCTCCTTGGATTCCCCCACACCTTTATTGACTCAATCTGGAAGCTGCTGGGAAATCTGCATTTAGACACAGAGGTAATAAATGCTCAGTATCGACCACAGTGTGCCCCGTGTTTGTGTTTGTGTCCCTGCTGGGGGTCCAGGCATTGCCTCCATCTTGCTCTTACAATTGACGCAGTTGGCAGGATACACAACCACAATGTTGTGGCTGAGGAGAGCAAAGATAACTGGAAACCTGCTGGAAAGACAGGACAGCTAGGCACAGACAGTGCAGGAGGCCCCTGCAGAGCACTGACGATAACGTCTTGACACAGGTGGTGGAGGAGCCACCGAGGAGGGGTGTCCTGCTGGACCTTGTGCTAACCAACAAAGAAGGACTGGTTGGAGATGTGAAGGTTGGGGTCAGCCTTGTCTGCAGTGACCACGAGATGGTAGAGTTCAGGATTCTACATGGAGGAAGGAAGGCAATAAGCAGGATTGCACCCCTGGTCTTCAGGAGAGTGGACTTTGGGCTCTTCAGAGACCTACTTGGAGGAATCCCATGGGTTAAGGCCCTAGGAGGAAGGGGGTTCCAGAAGAACTGGCTGGTATTCAAGCATCACTTCCTCCAAGCTCAAGAGTGGTGCATCCCAAGGAGAAAGAGGTCCAGCAAAGGGGGTAGGAGACCTGCATGGATGGGCAAGGAGCTCCTGGCAGAAGTCCAACAGAAGAAGAAAGTACAGAAAAAATGGAAAAGGAGACAGGCCATTTGGCAGGAATATAGGCATGTTCTCAGAGTGTGCAGGGATGTGCAAGGAAGCCCTCAAGAATCTGGGAGCCTGGAGATGAGACTTTCCCTTGGTTCAGGAGGGTTGGATTAGAGATCATTTAGGCGGACTTAACATCCACAGATCCATGGAGCCTGATGGGATACAATGACAAGTACTGAGGGGGCTGATGGATATTATTGCGTGGCCGCTCTCCATCACCTTTGAAAGGCCGTGGAGAACTGGAGAGGTGCCTGAGGACTGGAAGAAAGCCCGTGTCATTCCAGTCATCAAAAAGGACAAGAAGGAGGACCCAGTCAACTATAGGCCAGTCGGCCTCAGCTCTATTCCTGGAAAGGTGATGGAATAGCTCATTTGGGATATCATCTCCGAGCATGTGGAAGAGAAGGAGGAGGTTAGGAGTAGTGAGCATGAATTCATGAGTTCCCCAGGTTCAGTACTGCGGCAAGCGTTATTCAACTCATTCATCAGTCACCTGGATGAGGGGACAGAGTGCTTCCTCAGCAAGTTTGCTGATGATACCAAGCTGGGAGGAGTGGCTGAGACACCTGAGGGCTGTGCTGCCATTCAGAGAGACCTGGACAGGCTGGAGAGTTGGGCGGAGAGGAACGTCCTGAGGTTCAACAAGGGCAAGTGCAGATTCCTGCACCTAGGGGGAAATAATCCCATGCACCAGTACAAGCTGGGGGCTGACCTTCTGGAGAGCAGCTGTGCAGAGAAGGACCTGAGAGTGCTGGTGGATGACAAGTTGACCATGAGCCAGCAATGTGCCCTTGTGGCCAGGAAGGCCAATGGTCTCCTGGGGTAAATTAGGAAGAGTGTTGCAGCAGGTCGAGGGAGGTGATCCTGCCCCTTTATTCAGCCCTGCTGAGGCCTCATCTCAAGTACTGTGTCCAGTTCTGGACTCCTCAGTACAAGAGAGACGTGGAGCTACTGGAGAGAGTCCAGCGTAGGGTTACATAGATGATCAGAGGACTGGAGCACCTCCCTTTGAGGAACGGCTGCCAGAGCTGGGCCTCTTCAACCTGGCAAAGAGAAGACTGAGGGGGGATCTGACCAATGTGTACAAGTACCTGAAGGGAGGGTGTCAAGGGGATGGGGATGAACTCTTTTCAATGATGCCAAGTGACAGGAGAAGAGGCAAAGCACACAAACTGAAACACTGGAAATGCCTTGTGAATGTGGGGAGGAATTTCTTTCCTGGAAGAGTGACAGAGCCCTGGAAGAGGTCACCCAGAGAGGTTGGGGAGTCTCCCTCTCTGGAGATATTCACAACCTGCCCGGATGTGATGCTGTCTAACATGGTCTAGGTGACCCTGGTTGAAGAGGGGGCTTGGACTGGATGATCTCCAGAGGTCCCTTGCAACCGTGACCATTTTGTGATTCTGTGGTTGTGCACAGGCACCCCAGTGTGTGCACACCCATCAGGGCAGGGGCTCAGGGAGAGCAGCTGCCTGGCCCCAGTGTGGGGCTCCAAAAGCACCCATGAACCCAGGGGTCCTGAGTCTCTGGGGCAGGAAACCACCCTCACTCCCTGAGCTGGGCACAGCACCCCAGTGCCCGAGCTGCCTGGCCTCCTCGACCTACTGCCCCAGCCCCAGACTGAGCCCTTTGGGACAGGGCACTCACCAAGGCCCCACAATAGCCTACTGTCTTCTGCCTCTCCAAAGCCCTGGTAGGGAGCTGCAAGTCCAGGAGATGCTGCCAGGCAGAGCCCCGTTGTGCAGTCACTGTCTGAGGAGAAGGGACCTGGAGACACCTGCCCTCATAAATACCCTTCCCCACCCCCCCCCCACACACAGAGGCTAGTTTTGTTGACTGCATTTATTGATCATTGGGGGAAAATGGTCCCGGTCTCCCGAGGATCACGTGAGGCATCCAGAGATGATCATCTCCTCATGCCGCTGGAGGGGGACAGGGCAGGGGGTCATCCACAATGCCAGACTTCAAGGACAGGGCACAGATTGTTAATCCAAATTCTGCTGGGAGAAGGGAGAGGTCATCTCCCCACCAGGTCCCTCTGAAATGCTTGGGAGAAGGAGAAGGGGGTTGGAGCCCCCAGTGGCCCCAGGGCAGAGCTGGGATCTCCTTGGTCTATTGAAAACCTAGAGCTGCTGCTGGTCCACGTGGCAGTCCTGGAGGTCTGTATAGACCACGGAGCCCTGCCCCATCCATACCTTGACCCTGGGGGTCCGTACAGCACCCAGAGCATGAACAGCACCCAGGCCATCCTGTTGCCCTGCTGGCCTGTGTGGCCCCACTGAGCAAAGGGGAAGGGGCGTATGTGTGTAAGGGGGTGGCTCTGTGCAGCTCTCCCCTGGGGCAGATCTGTCCTCCCACCCAGGCCCAGGTTCTCCCCACCCCAGAGGGCTCTGGGATTCCCCCAGGTCATGGATCCCTTGGAGGGCTGGGGATGCCCCAGTGCTGCTCACCTAGGCCAAGTGGGCTGCAGCTTGGTGTCTCTAGTGCAAGGGCAGCTTCAGATGCTGTGGAGAAAGGGAGTGTTAGGGACACATTGGGGTGAACTGGGTTGTCCTGGGAGGCAGGGAAGGCCCTGGGAGCCCTGGGGAATGGGGTCTCCGGGGAAAACACTGTACTACGTGCATGTGCACAGGGCTCCAACGGCCACACTGGGCTGCAGTGTGGTCCGCTGAGGCACACTGGGTGCATGGGAGTACCCTCGCAGAGGAGGGGAGGGGAAGGATCTTGGGCCTGCAGGAGCTGTGGTACCTACCAGAGCCCTCTCCTCTCGCACAAGGTCAACCTGCAGCAGGAAAGAGACAATTAGTCTGTGCAGGACACCAGCATGTCCCCAGGTCCCAGCTGTAGACAGGGGGGACCAGACCCCCTCCAGTTCCCCGGGCTAGCTGCACCGCAAGTGCACCCTGTTACTTACTGGCACAGCAACATCTCCATCTACAAGCTGACCAGCATCTCCCACCTCCTAGGCAAGAAGAAGCATGTGTCAGTCTGGACTGGGCTGCGGTGGCTTCCCCATTACACCCTGCCCCAAGGCTCCCCCTGGTCAATTGGGGGCAGGGATGGGCTTGCTTGTCCCTCTGCTCCTTGTACACCTGTGTCCTACCCAGGCCAAAAACAGGAATAGGGATGGGGGGTTGCATTTGGGGGCCCAAAGGGAGGGGATCTGGCACCTGGAAAACAAGGAAGGTGGCTATCAGGTGGATGGTGGCAAGAAGATGTGATCTGGAGGGGACCTAAATGCAGGGTCTGGAGTGGTGGGGGCCTAAGGGGAAGGGAATGAGGCCCCCAGAGCATGGTATTGGGGATTGTGAAGGGACAGGATTGTGGGACATTGTAGGGAGGGCAGTGGGATTCAAACAGAGGGACTTGGAGAGGGCAGGAAGGGTGACGGGGGTGAGCTGAGCACAGAGGATTGGGGGAAGCCAAACCAAAGGCTTTGGGGGACTGGAGGGGTGGGATTTGGTAGCCTAGGTGAAAGAAGGTGCATTTGAAAAGCACAAGGACCCACTGGGGGGAATCAAAGGCAGAGGACTGTGGTGGGGACTGAAAGGAGGTGTCTGGGGGAGACTGAAGGCAGGAGGTTTGGGAGTGTTGGCTGGAGGGAGATCAAGGGCACATGGTCTTGGGGAGACAGCAAAGAGGGGATAGAGATCTCCAGAATAAAGAGATTTCTGGCCTCCCAGAGAGGGAGTTCTTGCCTCCTCTCCATCAGAAACAAGAGCCATAAGGGTGGTGAAAAATCCCACCTCTGTTCCCCACCCAGGGCTCCCCTGTGGTGTCTGGAGGGGAATCTCCAGGCTCTTTAAGAGCCCCAGACTCCTACCTGGGACCTGACGTGGCCATCAGGACACTTACCGGAGAGTTCAACACAACGCCTTTGTCTTCCACCTGAAGCGGCCCCACTTGCTGGAGAGACAGGAGAGGGTCAGGGTGATAGAGGGACCCAGCTGTTTGGGGGGGCACTGTGACTGCCACAACGTCCACCTGGCAGCGGAGAGCCACGGCCCCGGAGGCTATAATAGCCACAGCGGAGCTGGCAGGGCCCCAGCAAGGATTTTCCCCCTCCTCTCAGCTCGGCTCAGCTCATTGCACTCATGTCAGGGGGCTGCAGAGGAGGGACCAAGCTGGAGATGGAGATCCATTGGTGAACCCCATTTTGAAGGAAATAGCACCAAAGAAGTTTCTGGCCTAGTTCCCCACCAGGCCCCTGCAGTAGCTGTGTGTCCCTCTGTCCTCTGCAGGCCCAGGAAAGCCCTGGCCCTGCAGCCACCCCCAGCCTTGAGCTCATCACCGTGGCTTTGGGGCTCACCACTGCATCTGCTGAGTAGCACAGGATGGCAAGAAGCAGGGCCACGCTAACCACTGCGACCTTCATCTTCCTCCCAGGTCTGGAGAATCCTGGATGAGGCTGCAAAGGGTGAGGAGCAAATTTATACTTCCCAGGACTCCCCGTTGCTGCCTTCCACCCCCGTCCCAAGAGCCCTGGGGCAGCATGGGTCTTGGCAGCTACAACCACCCTGGCAGCCATCCCACCCTTGGCACTGATCCCCCTGCCTCCGGCAACAACACAGCCACCTTCCCTGGCACCAATCCAATATCCTGCATGCG
Organism: Rhea pennata; assembly: GCF_028389875.1. NCBI lineage: Eukaryota > Metazoa > Chordata > Aves > Rheiformes > Rheidae > Rhea > Rhea pennata. The sequence continues at coordinate 3,488,536 of NW_026907679.1, forward strand.
GCAGCTTTGTGGAGAAGGACCCAGGTGTCCGGGATGGGCAGGGGACTGTGCCCCTGTGACAGCTGGACCCCCTGCATTGGCGTTCTCCTGCCCAAACCTGTTCCCTTCCTCACAGCCCCACAAAGTCACATTCCCCTAGTCTCCCAGGGCCACATCTCCCTCCCTGCTCCTTGTCTCCCAGCACCCCTCACCTCCCAGGACAGTTCTTCCCCCCAGGGCTTCCCCAGAGCTGTCGCCAGCCTGAAATCTGGGGTCTCCAAGCAGAGCCATGGCTGGCCCCCTCTCCAGATCTTTGGGGTAATGGAGTGCTGAGACTGAGTCCTTTTCTAGGGGTACTGAGGACGGTGGGAAATGGGGAGCCTTTGAGGGAAGGGTACTTAGACACATGGGCAATGTGGACACCACCGTGACTGGGCACTGAAGGTCAGTGGGAGTCCTGGGGAGGAGGCTCTGGAAATGAGGAGCACTGTTGAGTGGTGGGCACTGGGAGAGCAGGGGTTGTTGGGCTTGGAGCAACTGCTGAGGATGGTCTCAGTGCCCAGCTCCAACTCACCTCAGCTCCATTGCACTGGGGCCCCAAACTGGTCCGGGGCTCCAGCTGCAGCCTCCCCACAGCACAGCACAGCAGAGCACAGCAGAGCAGAGGAGGAATCAGAGGGGAATAGTCCCTGTCCTGGACCTGCCACTGACTAGAGACCATGCCCTCCCAGACAGCCAGGTCCTTCTCTGCAGAGCTGGCCATGCCCAATGACTCCCAGCACCCTGTCTCCAACTAGGCTCCAGCACCAGCCTCTTCCCTGGATGGTGCTCAACCAGGACTCTGTCTCTTCCCCACGGAGTGTCCTTTCAATGCCCTGGTCCCCTGCAAAGGCCTCCGCTGTCCCCAAGCAGGATGCGGCTCTTCAGAGGGCACGCAGTGAAGCAGAAGATTGTCCCCGGGCAGCCACTCAGAGATAATTGTGCCCATGGAGTGTCTCTGATAAACCGTGTGTGCCCAGTGCTCCGGGCACAAGGACTCTATTCAGGGAGCCAGCCGCCTCTGGAGAGGGCCCATGGGCCTGACCCGGAGGTGGGTGCGGGCTGGAGGGGTAGAACCGCCCGGATGGCTCGGTTTCCAATGGTCTAGCTCCTGGTATGCACTGCCTGTCAGCTCTGAGACATCTCACCGCAGGTTAAGGCTTGCAGAGAGCAACCGCACTAAAATTTATTTGGGAAGTATGTGAGGGAATAAGGTCACTTTTTCAGGGAAATGACTCTGCAAGAAAAATGGGCAACCTTCAGATCTGGCATAACCCTCCGTTTAGTGCTCTTGTCCCTTGCTAGTGAGGGTTCAAGGAGGCAACACAAGCAGCAGTAGCTATGCCTTGAGGTTCCAGTGCTTCAGAGCACTAGAAGAAGTTGCCCAGAGAGACTGTTGAGTCTCCTTCTCTGGAAATATTCCAAACCCGCCTGGACATGATCCTGTACAATGTGCTCTACATGACCCTGCTTGAGCAGGGGAGCTGGACTAGATGATCTCCAGAGGTCCCTTCCAACCTCAATCGTTCTGTGGCTCGGTGACTTTTAAAGTCTCCTCTCAGCTTTGCATCGTTGTGAACGAGGCAACTCTTCATGTTTTACTATCCCAAAAGAAATACGCATTTTTGGATACTACTGAATTGGCTTTTGCTTCTGTAGATGTATGATGTATATGCTTATGTATCTCTAGTTCACATCAGAGCAGGGCAGACAGGGCCTCCCTGAAGAGCACTTTAATGTCAAGTGAGGACCGAATGCAATCAGTTTGCTTTGGACTTCTCTCAAAAAGAGTCTTGACCTGTCTTAAGCCAATATTCCTCAATTATGGCCATGCATACACTTCATTAATTATGTTCACAATAACTTCAGAAGACAAATAGTGTCACAGCCTATTTAAGTACAAGCAATAATTCAACACTTTGTAACTCAGCTTTCCAGCAAATAACGCAAAAAGCAGAGGCAGTCAAAATGAAAATTTTCCAGTCGACTGCTTCCTTTCTGGACAATTTCCAAAGCAAATATTTGAGTCAGTGCTGGGTTGCTTGAGTCTTTTCACAAGCAATCCACAGCAGCCCTCCTTGTTATGGTAAGCCTCCCATAAGGACAAGAGCAAACATCCATCCTGCAAGAAGTAATCTTGCAAAATGACATATAATGTTTCATGAAATAAGCCGACTGATTTAAAGCTCTTGTGAGCCATGTCTCAGTGTCTTTCCTTTATCTCTTTTCATCTGGATAAAACTAGACAGAGTCTCTCTGAAGTCATGATGGAGTCTGTACCATGAGGGGAACTAAAATCAGTATGACAGCTCAGATCCCTGAAACTGGGGAAAATCTCCCACTAGGTTCAAAACCTAAACCAGTTTTTAACCACCAGCCTTTGGTTCCAGTCTTGGGTGTCATCAAAAGAAATTATTCGCACGCACTCACAGATGGAGCAAGCCCAGAGTATTTTACTCTCAGACAGGTGACACAGGCTGCTGCCTGTTTTTAGGAGGGAGTAAGAAATGGGAACCAGCATGATATATTGAATTACAGTGACACTTAGTAAACAGAGGAGGAGTTTACAGAGGAACGTGCAGTCTCAAGGAGGCATTCATGGCTCTGCTGTGGCAATTTTGATCTCAGGCCACCTTCCTGCAGGACAGCTAGGCACCTGAGACAGTGCAGGAGCATTTTAACAGCCGTAGCCAGCACCTTCCCTGTGGAGCAATTAAGCTGGAAAGGACGATCAGGAAGAAAATCTTGGCTGGACGCAGGGGGCGGCTCTCACCCCACAAGCCATGGGGGTTGGAGGGGGTAGGGGGCTCCGCCTGGCAGATGCTCCCTGTGGCAGCTGTCTCTTTGGGACCAGCAGCCTCTGCCCTCTTGTCCATCAGGACAACAAGTTGGCTGGGAGGAGAAGCGAATGGCAGTGGAGAGAGAGAAAAATCTGAGCTGATTTGTCAACGTACCTCAGTGGTTACCTTTCAGAAGGCACAAGAGGTGATCCTTGTCCTGACCTGGAAGTGGTCAAAGCTTTTGCTAAGCTGTTTAGGGTGCTCTCAGTATCCTTCCCATCTCCTTCTAGTGTGGGGTATGGGACAGCATTTGGCAAATGTAAAGGGCCCGAGCTTGCATGGAGGGTGAGGAAGGCTGTAGAGTTTCATGGTAGTTCGTTATCCTAACACCCTAACAGCACAAAATGAGCAATATTAGTGTTTGAAGAACATGCTTTATGGCTCTACTATGTTTTAGGTTCGTGCCTTAGCACAGCCTGGGTGCACTACCTGTAAATAGCCATGAAGTCATCGTGTCCTCTGGCTAGGCTATGTGTCCCCATTTATCTGACAGCTTGATGTCTTCTCTGTTTGTAACTCAGTTTCAGATCCTTGTTTCCTGCTTGATCCATTTAGTAACCGAAAAGAGACGTGCGCTGAAGACGGTTCCTCCCTCACAGGCTGGTCGGTGGCCCATTTCCCTGCAGCAGGCCAGCTAGCAGCTCCTGCTGCCCCATGGGCTGTGGTGCTGCTGCTGCCGCCTGGGTTCACTCGCAGGAGTTTCTGCCTGGTCAGGGTGTGCTCATGGCACACTTTCTAGTTCTCAAAGGCAATTGAGAAGCACCTGCTTTCCTAGTCTTTTTTTTTAAATAATAATAATATTCCTTCAGAATCAATGAACTTGACAAAAATTAAACTCCTGCTTTGAGGTATGTGGTTCAAATAACGAATATGACAAATTAAAAAAAAAGGAAAGGCCAGCGATGAAGGAGGTGGGACCTAATACAAACAGTGGAAGAATATAGAGGTGCTAGGAGACTCTCCATTGGTAGTGTACGAGCTAAGTCTGGCACACAACAGAAGGAAATGTCACCTGTGGGAGGAAGAACTCCATAAAATGCCTTTGCTCAGAGCCCACAGTTCATTTGTTGGGCAGTGACAAACTCAGTCCATTCATTAGTTCCCACATTCGCGTAGGTTAGAAATGGATCCCTCAAGACTGCTGTGTAGAAGAAGCCACAAACCACCCCCACAGAAGGAGGGAGTTTGGAGGGGAACCACCAAACGAGGGGAGCGCAGGGCCATTGCTCCACATGCTCCAGTGGCTCAGGGTGTTCAAAGAATGGTGCACGGGGAGAGGATGGAGGCATTTGGCTGTAGAAGTTAAATGAAAAGAGTTCTCACAAGCATGAGGGGAACTAAAATCAGTATGACAGCTCAGATCCCTGAAACTGGGGAAAGTCTCCCACTAGGTTCAAAGCCTAAACCAGTTTTTCACCACCAGCCTTTGGTTCCAGTCTTGGGTGTCATCAAAAGAAATTATTCGCACGCACTCACAGATGGAGCAAGCCCAGAGTATTTTACTCTCAGACAGGTGACACAGGCCTCAGCATTACCATGTCCTACAGGATCATCCCTCCCGGGTTGCTATTTTAGTTGTTTCATGCACTTTCACCTCTTCTTTTCCAAGAAGAACTACATGAAGAGGTCACTTTTGAGTGTACGTAACATTATGTATTTGCTTATCCATTTCCAAAGCAAGGCCGTTATTCTTTGCTGCGGAGGGGAGCCGCCGTTGTGAGGAAAAGCATTTCTCACGCAGCTTTTCAGTCAGCCGGGGCCGGGGACTATCCTCTCCTCTCCTTTCCTGTGTGCTGAACATAGGACTGTGGCTGAGGTAGTTTATGCAAGTGAGGAAAAAGCATTTGGCCATCTGCAAGTTACTGGAGACAGTCGGCACTTTTCTGTTCTCACAAGGGCCCAGACGCCAGCAGCAACGTGACAGAAAACGCCAGCATAGTGCTGGCAGTGTAACAGCTGGAGATTAAAGGTCTCAAAGCAGGGAAAACAATTAGCATTCTTTAACTCTGTAACTTCTGATGCACATAGGAAAACCGCAGAGGTACTGAAGAGGCCTGTTACGGGAGCAAACATCTGCATCACTCCCGAAGGAGTCCTCAGTGGTTCGGACAGGAGCCCAGCCTCCCCCTGCAAGGCTGGAGAGGAATCGAGGCATACCGGCTCCCTTTCCATTTTAAGCACAGCACCCCAGATGAGTAAAGGATCGCAGCGTCTGGGCTGCCTTGAGCCATGGGACGCAGCCCCAGTGGGGAGGAAGCCCAGCGGGATGTCTCACAAGGGCTGCTGGCTCAGGATAGGATGGGAATGAGGGCTCAGATACCTGATTCCTTCCTCTGCCCTGGCTAGGAGAGTGGGACTGTAGATAAAAACCTCCTGTTCCCCGGGCCATCTAGGCCTTCCCCACTTTGAGGGGCAAGATGAAACAGTGTCCCAGCTCCTATGATCCCCCTACCCCACACAGGCCCCATACCCCAGGGAGCGTAGGCCTTTCTAGGTGATGGAAGGAACCCAGGCATCCGGGCAGCTCTACCCTCTAGCCCACACCCACCTCCGGGTCAGGCCCATGGGCCCTCTCCAGAGGCGGCCGGCTCCCTGAATAGAGTCCTTGTGCCTGGAGTCCTGGGCACACACGGCTTATCAGAGACACTCCATGGGCACAATTATCTCTAAGTGGCTGCCCAGGGACAAGCACCTGCTTCACTGCATGCCCTCTGAAGAGCCACATCCTGCTTGGGGACAGCGGAGGCCTTTGCAGGGGACCAGGGCATTGAAAGGACACTCCGTGGGGAAGAGACAGAGTCCTGGTTGAGCACCATCCAGGGAAGAGGCTGGTGCTGGAGCCTAGTTGGAGACAGGGTGCTGGGAGTCATTGGGCATGGCCAGCTCTGCAGAGAAGGCCCTGGCTGTCCGGGAGGGCATGGTCTCTAGTCAGTGGCAGGTCCAGGACAGGGACTATTCCCCTCTGATTCCTCCTCTGCTCTGCTCTGCTGTGCTGTGCTGTGCTCTGAGGAGGCTGCAGCTGGAGCCTGGGACCAGTTTGGGTCCCCAGTGCTGAGCTGAGGTGAGTTGGTGCTGGGCACTGAGACCATCCTCAGCAGTTGCTCCAAGCCCAACAACCCCTGCTCTCCCAGTGCCCACCACTCACCAGTGCTCCTCATTTCCAGAGCCTCCTCCCAGGACTCCCACTGACCTTCAGTGCCCAGTCACTGTGGTGTCCACATTGCCCATGTGTCTAAGTACCCTTCCCTCAAAGGCTCCCCATTTCCCACCGTCCTCAGTACCCCTAGAAAAGGACTCAGTCTCAGCATCTCATTACCCCAAAGATCTGGAGAAGGGGCCAGGCATGGCTCTGCTTGGAGACCCCAGATTTCAGGCTGGTGACAGCTCTGGGGAAGCCCTGGGGGGAAGAACTGTCCTGGGAGGTGAGGGGTGCTGGGAGACAAGGAGCAGGGAGGGAGATGTGGGCCCTGGGAGACTGGGGGAATGTGACTTTGTGGGGCTGTGAGGAAGGGAACAGGTTTGGGCAGGAGAATGCCACTGCAGGGGGTCCAGCTGTCACAGGGGCACAGTCCCCTGCCCATCCCGGACACCTGGGTCCTTCTCCATGAGGCTGCCGCATGCAGGATATTGGATTGGTGCCAGGGAAGGTGGCTGTGTTGTTGCCGGAGGCAGGGGGATCAGTGCCAAGGGTGGGATGGCTGCCAGGGTGGTTGTCGCTGCCAAGACCCATGCTGCCCCAGGGCTCTTGGGACAGGGGTGGAAGGCAGCAACGGGGAGTCCTGGGAAGTATAAATTTGCTCCTCACCCTTTGCAGCCTCATCCAGGATTCTCCAGACCTGGGAGGAAGATGAAGGTCGCAGTGGTTAGCGTGGCCCTGCTTCTTGCCATCCTGTGCTACTCAGCAGATGCAGTGGTGAGCCCCAAAGCCACGGTGATGAGCTCAAGGCTGGGGGTGGCTGCAGGGCCATGGCTTTCCTGGGCCTGCGGAGGGCAGAGGGACACACAGCTGCTGCAGGGGCCTGGTGGGGAACTAGGCCAGAAACTTCTTTGGTGCTATTTCCTTCAAAATGGGGTTCACCAATGGGTCTCCATCTCCAGCTTGGTCCCTCCTCTGCAGCCCCCTGACATGAGTGCAATGAGCTGAGCCGAGCTGAGAGGAGGGGGATAATCCTTGCTGGGGCCCTGCCAGCTCCGCTGTGGCTACCATAGCCTCCGGGGCCGTGGCTCTCCGCTGCCAGGTGGATGTTGTGGCAGTCACAGTGCCCTCCCAGACTCCTGGGTCCCTCTTGCACCCTGACCCTCTCCTGTCTCTCCAGCAAGTGGGGCCGCTTCAGGTGGAAGACAAAGGCGTTGTGTTGAACTCTCCGGTAAGTGTCCTGATGGCCACCCCAGGTACCAGGTAGGAGTCTGGGGCCCTTAAAGAGCCTGGAGATTCCCCTCCAGACACCACAGGGGAGCCCTGGGTGGGGAACAGAGGTGGGATTTTTCACCACCCTTATGGCTCTTGTTTCTGATGGAGAGGAGGCAAGAACTCCCTCTCTGGGAGGCCAGAAATCTCTTCATTCTGGAGATCTCCATCCCCTCTTTGCTGTCTCCCCAAGACCACGTGCCCTTGATCTCCCTCCAGCCAACACTCCCAAACCTCCTGCCTTCAGTCTCCCCCAGACACCTCCTTTCAGTCCCCACCACAGTGCTCTGCCTTTGATTCCCCCCAGTGGGTCCTTGTGCTCTTCAAATGAACCTTCTTTCACCTAGGCTACCAAATCCCACCCCTCCAGTCCCCCAAAGCCCTTGGTTTGGCTTCCCCCAATCCTCTGTGCTCAGCTCACCCCCGTCACCCTTCTTGCCCTCTCCAAGTCCCTCTGTTTGAATCCCACTGCCCTCCCTACAATGTCCCACAATCCTGTCCCTTCAGCATCCCCAATACCATGCTCTGGGGGCCTCAATCCCTTCCCCTTAGGCCCCCACCACTCCAGACCCTGCATTTCGGTCCCCTCCAGATCACATCTCCTTGACACCATCCACCTGATAGCCACCTTCCTTGTTTTCCAGGTGCCAGATCCCCTCCTGTTGGGTCCAGAAATCTCACCCCCATCCCTATTCCTGTTTTTGGCCTGGGTAGGGCAGAGGTGTGCAAGGGGCAGAGGGACAAGGAAGCCCATCCCTGCCCCCAATTGACCAGGGGGAGCCTTGGGGCAGGGAGTAATGGGGAAGCCACCGCAGCCCAGTCCAGACTGACACATGCTTCTTCTTGCCTAGGAGGTGGGAGATGCTGGTCAGCTTGTAGATGGAGATGTTGCTGTGCCAGTAAGTAACAGGGTGCACTTGCGGTGCAGCTAGCCTGGGGAGCTGGAGGGGGTCTGGTCCCCCCTGTCTACAGCTGGGACCTGGGGACATGCTGGTGTCCTGCACAGACTAATTGTCTCTTTCCTGCTGCAGGTAGACCTCGTGCGAGAGGAGAGGGCTCTGGTAGGTACCACAGCTCCTGCAGGCCCAAGATCCTTCCCCTCCCCTCCTCTGCTAGGCTACTCCCGTGCACCCAGTGTGCCTCAGCGGACCACACTGCAGCCCAGTGTGGCCATTGGAGCCCTGTGCACATGCACGTAGTACAGTGTTTTCCCCGGAGACCCCATTCCCCAGGGCTCCCAGTGCCTTCCCTGCCTCCCAGGACAACCCAGTTCACCCCAATGTGTCCCTAACACTCCCTTTCTCCACAGCATCTGAAGCTGCCCTTGCACCAGAGACACCAAGCTGCAGCCCACTTGGCCTAGGTGAGCAGCACTGGGGCATCCCCAGCCCTCCAAGGGATCCATGACCTGGGGGAATCCCAGAGCCCTCTGGGGTGGGGAGAACCTGGCCCTGGGTGGGAGGACAGATCTGCCCCAGGGGAGAGCTGCACAGAGACACTCTCCACACACACACGCCCCTTCCCCTTTGCTCAGTGGGGCCACACAGGCCAGCAGGGCAACAGGATGGCCTGGGTGCTGTTAGTGCTCTGGGTGCTGTATGGACCCCCAGGGTCAAGGTATGGATGGGGCAGGGCTCTGTGGTCTATACAGACCTCCAGGACTGCCACGTGGACCAGCAGCAGCTCTAGGTTTTCAATAGACCAAGGAGATCCCAGCCCTGCCCTGGGGCCACTGGGGGCTCCAACCCCCTTCTCCTTCTCCCAAGCATTTCAGAGGGACCTGGTGGGGAGATGACCTCTCCCTTCTCCCAGCAGAATTTGGATTAACATCATGTTCCCTGTCCTTGAAGTCTGGCATTGTGGATGACCCTCTGCCCTGTCCCCCTCCAGCAGCATGAGGAGATGGTCATTCCTGGATGCCTCACGTGATCCTCAGGAGACCGGGACCATTTTCCCCCAATGATCAATAAATGCAGTCAACAAAACTAGCCTCTGTGTGTGTGGGGGGGTGGGGAAGGGTATTTATGAGGGCAGGTGCCTCCAGGTCCCTTCTCCTCAGACAGTGACTGCACAACTGGGCTCTGCCTGGCAGCATCTCCTGGACTTGCAGCTCCCTACCAGGGCTTTGGAGAGGCAGAAGGCAGTAGGCTATTGTGGGGCCTTGGTGAGTGCCCTGTCCCAAAGGGCTCAGTCTGGGGCTGGGGCAGTAGGTCGAGGAGGCCAGGCAGCTCGGGCACTGGGGTGCTGTGCCCAGCTCAGGGAGTGAGGGTGGTTTCCTGCCCCAGAGACTCAGGACCCCTGGGTTCATGGGTGCTTTTGGAGCCCCACACTGGGGCCAGGCAGCTGCTCTCCCTGAGCCCCTGCCCTGATGGGTGTGCACACACTGGGGTGCCTGTGCACAACCACAGAATCCCAAAATGGTCGCGGTTGCAAGGGACCTCTGGAGATCATCCAGTCCAAGCCCCCTCCTCAACCAGGGTCACCTAGACCATGATAGACAGCGTAACATACAGGCAGGTTGTGAATATCTCCAGAGAGGGGGACTCCCCAACCTCTCTGGGCGACCTCTTCCAGGGCTCTGCCACTCTTCCAGGAAAGAAATTCCTCCCCACATTCACAAGGAATTTCCAGTGTTTCAGTTTGTGTGCTTTGCCTCTTCTCCTGTCACTTGGAATCATTGAAAAGAGTTCTGCCCCGTCCCCTTGACACCCTCCCTTCATGTACTTGTACACATTGGTAAGGTCCCCCCTCAGTCTTCTCTTCCCCAGGTTGAAGAGGCCCAGCTCTGGCAGCCGTTCCTCAGAGGGCAGATGCTCCAGTCCTCTGATCATCTATCTAACCCTGCGCTGGACTCTCTCCAGTAGCTCCACGTCTCTCTTGTACTGAGGAGTCCAGAACTGGACACAGTACTTGAGATGAGGCCTCAGCAGGGCTGAATAAAGGGGCAGGATCACCTCCCTCGACCTGCTGGCAACACTCTTCCTAATTTACCCCAGGAGACCATTGGCCTTCCTGGCCACAAGGGCACATTGCTGGCTCATGGTCAACTTGTCATCCACCAGCACTCTCAGGTCCTTCTCTGCACAGCTGCTCTCCAGAAGGTCAGCCCCCAGCTTGTACTGGTGCATGGGATTATTTCCCCCTAGGTGCAGGAATCTGCACTTGCCCTTGTTGAACCTCAGGACGTTCCTCTCCGCCCAACTCTCCAGCCTGTCCAGGTCTCTCTGAATGGCAGCACAGTCCTCAGGTGTCTCAGCCACTCCTCCCAGCTTGGTATCATCAGCAAACTTGCTGAGGAAGCACTCTGTCCCCTCATCCAGGTGACTGATGAATGAGTTGAATAACGCTTGCCGCAGTACTGAACCTGGGGAACTCATGAATTCATGCTCACTACTCCTAACCTCCTCCTTCTCTTCCACATGCTCGGAGATGATATCCCAAATGAGCTATTCCATCACCTTTCCAGGAATAGAGCTGAGGCCGACTGGCCTATAGTTGACTGGGTCCTCCTTCTTGTCCTTTTTGATGACTGGAATGACACGGGCTTTCTTCCAGTCCTCAGGCACCTCTCCAGTTCTCCACGGCCTTTCAAAGGTGATGGAGAGCGGCCACGCAATAATATCCATCAGCCCCCTCAGTACTTGTCATTGTATCCCATCAGGCTCCATGGATCTGTGGATGTTAAGTCCGCCTAAATGATCTCTAATCCAATCCTCCTGAACCAAGGGAAAGTCTCATCTCCAGGCTCCCAGATTCTTGAGGGCTTCCTTGCACATCCCTGCACACTCTGAGAACATGCCTATATTCCTGCCAAATGGCCTGTCTCCTTTTCCATTTTTTCTGTACTTTCTTCTTCTGTCGGACTTCTGCCAGGAGCTCCTTGCCCATCCATGCAGGTCTCCTACCCCCTTTGCTGGACCTCTTTCTCCTTGGGATGCACCACTCTTGAGCTTGGAGGAAGTGATGCTTGAATACCAGCCAGTTCTTCTGGAACCCCCTTCCTCCTAGGGCCTTAACCCATGGGATTCCTCCAAGTAGGTCTCTGAAGAGCCCAAAGTCCACTCTCCTGAAGACCAGGGGTGCAATCCTGCTTATTGCCTTCCTTCCTCCATGTAGAATCCTGAACTCTACCATCTCGTGGTCACTGCAGACAAGGCTGACCCCAACCTTCACATCTCCAACCAGTCCTTCTTTGTTGGTTAGCACAAGGTCCAGCAGGACACCCCTCCTCGGTGGCTCCTCCACCACCTGTGTCAAGACGTTATCATCAGTGCTCTGCAGGGGCCTCCTGCACTGTCTGTGCCTAGCTGTCCTGTCTTTCCAGCAGGTTTCCAGTTATCTTTGCTCTCCTCAGCCACAACATTGTGGTTGTGTATCCTGCCAACTGCGTCAATTGTAAGAGCAAGATGGAGGCAATGCCTGGACCCCCAGCAGGGACACAAACACAAACACGGGGCACACTGTGGTCGATACTGAGCATTTATTACCTCTGTGTCTAAATGCGGATTTCCCAGCAGCTTCCTGATCGAGTCAATAAAGGTGTGGGGGAATCCAAAGGAACTCTCAGCATCGGTCCACGCTGAGGAACGCTGCGGGGGGCACTAGAAGGGGTTTTTATGTCCTATACACATGCACTGTACACGTACTGAGCTCACAGTGAATTCTGATTCAAAGTCCAGGTGTAGTGCCACGCTGGCACAGGCCCAGCAGGATGATCACGACTAGGGGTCAACCTGCCTTGTTGATGCTCCTTTCCCACAGAACAGGCTGGATACCTTCCATCACCTGTCTTCTTGACTTTCTTTGGCATTTTCCCATACACAATGCCTCGGAAAGACTGCTGATGCAGTTCCTCTTCTGCCTGGGATGCCTCCAGAGACACAGACAGCAGAGACAAGTGACAGCAATGGCAGTGCTTTCACTCTCTGAGAAGCAGTGGACAGTAAGCTTCTTCCAGCTCAGGGTCTCTTCTAAGCCCCATCAGATGAGCTGTCCCAAAGAGGCCAAAGCAAGCAGGCTTGCAGGGTTTGTTGCCGTACTCACGTTGCACTGCTGGACACTGCTGCCCTGTGCCCGCCTCGTGTGGGAAAGGACAGGGACACCACCCACCACTCTCAGCAGCCATTCCTCTGGGAGTGGAGACTGTGCCCACGCATTTCCTGTTGGGAAGACAACAGGTTGAATCTCACACCTGATGCAGCCCTTGTGCAGCCACAGGATGGTGGAGGAATTTGTGTTGGAAGAGTTCTCTGGAGGTAGTCTGACCCAGTTCCTGCTCCAAGCTGGCTCAGATTCAAAGCTGGCTGTAACCTTGGTCCTACACAGACTGCAGTCATTCCTCCGGCAGGAGGAGAAGGCTGTTGAAGTCTTTTCCAAAAGCTCCCCATACATAGCTTGTTCAGTGCCAGATGCAGCACCTAGTCAACGCAGGAAATGGCATATGAAGATATGCTGTCAGCATGGTTGTACAACATAAGTGTCATCACTCTCACTCAATCCCTTGAGCACCCAGTGGTCCCCTGCTGGGCCCAGGAAAGGTTTATTTCCCCCAACTCTAGCACGTTTTTGGGATTTCCTCCCCCCCCCCCATCCTCTGAAGACCTTCACGTGTGTGCAGGTTACAAGAGGAAAAGGGTCAGGCAGTGCTGGTGTTCCCTGGTGGGCTTGAGTCCCCTTGAGTACTGGACACAGTACTCGAGATGAGGCCTCACCAGGGTTGAGGAGAGGGGCAGGATCACCTCGCTCGACCTGCTGGCAACGGTCTTCCATATGCACCTCAGGAGACCATTGGCCTTCCTGGCCACAAGGGCACATTGCTGGCTCATGGTCAATTTGTCATCCCCCTGCACTCCAGTGTCTTTCTTCCCTGCAGAATTGCTCTCCAGAAGCTCAGCCCCCACCTTGTACTGGGGCCTAGGGTTATTTTTCCCTAGGTGCAGGACCCAGCACTTGCCCTTGTTGAACCTCAGGAGGTTTCTCCCTGTCCAACTCTGCAGCCTGTCCAGGTCTCTCTGAATGGCAGCACAGTCCTCAGGTGTGTCAGCCAGTCCTCACAGCCTGGTATCATCAGCAAACTTGCTTAGGAGGCACTCCGTCCCCTCATCCAGGTCATTGATGAGTAAGTTGAACAGGACAGGACTAGTACTGAGCCCTGGGGAACACCACTAGCCCCAGGCCTCCAACCTGACTCCACGTCAGTGATGACCACCCTCTGAGCTCTGCCTTTCAGCCATTTCTCAATCCACCTCACTGTCCACTCATCTAACCCACACTTCCTTAGCTTATCTAGGAGGATGTTATGGGAGACAGTGTCAAAGCCTTGCTGAAGTCAAGGTACACAACGCCCACTGCTCTCCCCTCATCTCCCTAGCCAGTCATTCCATCACAGAAGGCTATTAGATTGGTTACGCAGGATTCCCCTTGGTGAATCCATGCTGGCTACTCCTGATCACCTTCTTTTCCTCCATATGTCTGGAGATGACACCCAGAATGAGCTGTTCCATCACCTTTCCAGGGATGGAGGTGAGGCTGACCGGCCTATAGTTGACCGGGTCCTCTTCCTTGCCCTTCTTGAAGACTAGAGTGACATTGGCTTTGTTCCAGTTCTTAGGCACCTCTCCAGTTCTCCAGGACCTTTCCAAGAGGATGGAGAGCGGTCTGGCAACAACATCCACCAGCTCCCTCAGTACCCGTGGGTGCATCCCATCTGGGCCCATGTATTTGTGGATGTCTAGCCTGCCCAGAAGGTCTCTAATCCTTTCCTCCTCAATGAAAGGAAAGTCTTCCTTTCTCCAGACTTTCTTCCTCACGTCCAGGCTCTGGGATTCTTGAGGGCTGCCCTTAGCAGCAAAGACTGAAGCAAAGGCGGCATTCAGTAATTCTGCCTTCTCGGTATCCTACATTACCAGGGCCCCCGCCCCATTCAGTAGTGGGCCCACATTTTTCCGAGTCCTCCTCTTTCTACTGATGTATTTGAAGAAGCCCTTCCTATTGTCCTTGACATCCCTTGCAAGTCTCAATTCCAGCTGGGCCTTAGCCTTCCTAGTTGCATCTCTACATACTCTTACAGCATTTTTATAACCCTCTCAAGTAGCCTGTCCCCTCTTCCACATTCTGTGTACTTTCTTCTTCTGTTGGAGTTTTGTCAGGAGCTCCTTGATCATCCATGCAGGTCTCATGTCCCTTTTGCTGGACTTCTTTCTTCTTGGGATGCACCGCTCTGGAGCTTGGAGGAAGTGATGCTTGAACACCAGCAAGGTCTCCTGGACCCCTCCTCCTTCTAGGGCCTTAACCCATGAGATTCCTCCAAATAGGTCTCTGAAGAGCCCAAAGTCCACTCTCCTGAAGTCCAGGGTTGCAACCCTACTTATTGCCTTGCTTCCTCCATGTAGAATCCTGAACTCCACCACAACTTGTGGTCACTGCAGCCAAGGCTGCCCCCAGCCTTCACACCTCCAACCAGTCCTTCATTGATGCCTGGGACAAGGTCCAGCAGCACACCCTTCCTCCACCACCTCTGTCAAGAAGTTATCATCGATTTACTGCAGGAGCCTCCTGGACTGTTTGTGCCTTGCTGTGTTGTCCTTCCAGCAGATATCAGGGTGGTTGAAGTCTCCCATGAGAACCAGGACCTGTGATTGTGAGGCTACTTCCAGCTGTCTACAGAAGGCCTCATCGACTTCCTCTTCCTCTTCCTCATCAGGCGGCTTGTAGTAGACACCCAAAACAGTGTCCCCTGTGTTAGCCTGACCTTTGATCCTCACCCATAAGCTCTCGACTGCCTCCTCCTCCACCCCTAGGCAGAGCTCGATACATTCCGGTTGCTCTCTCACATAAAGAGCAACTCCACCTCCTCGCCTTCCTGGCCTGTCTCTCCTAAAAAGCACATAGCACCCAGGACAGTGTTCCAGTCATGTCAGCTATCCCACCATGTCTCTGTGACTGCAATGAGATCATGGCCCTGTGATCACACACAGATCTCTAGCTCCTCCTGTTTGTTCTCCATGCTGCGTGCACTGGTGTTCAGGCATTTTGGAGAGGTGGTCATGCCTGCAGGTTTCCCAGGAAGGGTGTACGGGGATCCCCCATAGCCATGCCCCACGTGGACATCCCCAGCTGCATGCACCCATTGGAGGCCTCCCAAATTGAGTTGTGTTTTATTGAGTACCCTCTCCCCTTCCTCCTTCCTACCTAGTTTAAAGCCCTCTTTGCCAGGCTGCCCAACCTGATGGCAAAGACACAGGTGCCCCACTTAGTGAGGTGAGTCCCATCTCTCCCCACCAGTTGTTGATCTTCAAACAATGTCCTATGATCATAGAAACCAAAACCCTGTTGCCAACAGCAGTGTTGCAGCCAGTTGTTTATTTGGAAAATTTGTCTGCTCCTCCTCCCATCCCTACCCCTCACTGGTAGGACCGAGGAGAAGACTACCTGGGCTCCCAGACCCTTTACCACCATGTGCAAAGCCCTGAAGTCTTATTTGATTGTTTCCAGCTTGCTCTCTATATCATTAGCACCCATGTGAAAGAGCAGCAGAGCGTAGAGGTCTGATGAGTGGACAAGCCTTGGCAGCCTTTCAGTAACATCTTGTATCCATGCCCCTGGCAGGCAGCAATCCTCTCTAGACAAGAGGTCAGGTCGGCAGATAGGTGTCTCCATCCCCCACAGCATGGAGTCACCCACTACAACTGCTCTTTGCCTCTCCCAAGTGTTCACGCAAGGCACAGGGTCTGACGACCCAGTTGCTTCCCTTGAAGTCAGGTCTGAGTCCTCCTCATCCTGGAGGGCATTAAATCGGTTCTTCAACTGTAAGTCCAAGTCTACTGGAGGAGTAGGGGCCTTTCTTCTTCTTCTTCTACAAGAAGCAACTAATTTCCAGCCTTCTTCTACACTGCTCTGCTGTACTATTTCACTCTGCGCAGAGCCTTCCAGCAACTCCCCTGTTGCAGGGGATTGGGACTCCCAGTGCAGTATGGTCTCCAAGAACCCCCTGTCTATCTCCTGCTCACTTTCTCAGATGCTTTGCAGTCTGCTCACTTCCTCTCACAACTACTTAACCTGACAACACAATTCGTCAACAGCAGCACACCTCTTGCAGGAGGGCTGACTATCAGTCCAAGCCTTCTGGAGAGGCTCCAAGCACTCCCTGCAGCCTGAGACCTGAGGGGCTGCATCTGCTGTCAGAGGGTCTGTCTGCATTGAAGCTTCCGACACAGCTGATGCAGCAACTCAATAGCTACAGGCAAATATGCTTTGCGGCGGGATATAACCATGTTTGTGGAAGTGGGGACTAGCAGGACTGGAAAAAAAGAAAAATGTCCTCTTGCACCTAATTGTGCTCCTCTTGCATGATCTGCTGCACAAACTACTGTCTGTTCGCTGCCTCTGTTAGCTGCGCTCTGAATAAAATGCTGGTTGAGTGAATGGGCTCAAAATAGAGTGGTTCAAGGGACATAGTGTTTGTGGGGACATTAACTAGCAGACTCTTACACAAACTTTTCCCATTTTACTTCTTTCTCACCTGGAGGAAGTCTAAGGAAGACTATGATATGCTAAAACACAGGGCAATCACCCAGAAGAACCTCCACAGGTTGGAAAAAAAAAGGTAAACAGGAAGCACAGGGAATTCAACAGAGAAAAACTCTGCCAACTCCTGCACCGAGAGGGAAGAACCCCTTGCAATGACCCACCAAGGAGACATTCTGGCTGGAAGCAGCTCTACAGAAAAGGCCTTGAGGGTCCTGGTTCCCTGAAAGCTGAATATGAGCCGGTAGTGTGACCTGGCAGCAAGGAAGGCCAACAGGAGCACGACCAGTAGATCAAGGGAAGTGAACATCCTCCTTTGCTCAGTCCTTGTTAGACCACCATTTAGATGCTATGTGCTGAGTTGCCCCCAACCAGTACAGGAACAACACTGACAAACTGGAACAAGTTCAGCAGAGGGCTCTGATGGTCCTCAAGGGCTGAAGCCCTTGTCCTGTAGGACAGGCTGAGGGAGCTGGACTTGTTCAGCCTGGAGAAGAGAGGGTTTGGGGAGCACTTGAGAGTAACCTTCCAATACCTATGGGGAAGTAATAAGGAAGATGGAGCCCAGCTCTTCAAAGTGGTGCACAGTGTGAGGATGGGAGATGAGAGGCATAAGCTGAAACAAAAGATGTTCTGAGTGGGTAGGGAGAGAAACTTTTTACAAGGAGGACAGACAGACAGAAGCAACCAAGAGAAGTGTTGGAGTCTCCATCTTTGGAGCTTTCAAGACCCAACTGGATAACCCCCTGAACAACTTAGTCTGACCTCACCCAGCTTTGACTGGGAGGTTATGTTTGAGACTCCTGAGGTCCCTTCCTACCTTAATTTTCCTCTGATCCCAACATCTAAGTCTCAGCTCATTTCTTCAATTCAATTTCTCTCTTCAAAAGAGTCATTTGAAATGCTGCAGCAGACTGACAGAAGACAGCATGGCCATCGATTTAACCTTACTGATTCTATGATTCCATGATCGGTGTTGACAGGTATTCTAGAAGCTCAGCACTGAGTCAGTTAATCTAAAGGAAAGAGAACAGATCTTTTACTCTAGTAGAGATGGGAAAGGAAGCTCAGTGGCTTGGAAGCAATAGAGACAGTAAAATGGGATATTAGCAAAGACCTGAAATTGCTGGACATGGCAAGGGTTTCACTAGCTGTGCTTATTAAAGGGTAATATATCTGTGTGTCAAATTTGTCTTATGTCATCTTAACCATCTATAGACATATGTATACACACGTCTTTTTCATCAGACTTTTATTAGGTGGCTTAGAGAAATATTTGTTTTCTTCTCTAATGAACTCTTCCCCCCCTTTGCATTTCAACTCCACAAAACAACCCTCCTGAGAGATTCCTTGTACTGAGCACATACCTTCCCCCACTGTCTCCTTGCAGTTCACATATGCACTAGATGTGGTTTTAACATCCTGGCACAGCAATGCTCTGAGCTCTTGGAGATGGCCAAAGCTCTCTGAGCACTTTTCTCAGGGCCTCCCTGACCTCCCTGTTCTGCAGACTGTAGATGAGGGGATTGACCAGGGGCGTGAGGACAGTGTAGAAAAAGGAGAACACTTTGTTGAGCTGCCTCAGCTGGGGAGTTCTGGGCAGCAAGTAGACAATGATGAAGGTGCCATAGAAAACAGAGACAATGGTGAGGTGAGAGGAGCAGGTGGAGAAGGCCTTCTGCTTACCCACACTAGATGGGATCCTCAGGATGGCAGTGATGATGCACATGTAGGAGGCCAGCGTGAGCAGGAAGGGGAAGACTGTATCCAGGACAGAAAATATGAAAGCTAGTAGTGTGACCACCCTGGTGTCTCCACAAGTGAGCTCCAGCAAGGGGATAAAATCACAGAAGAAGTGGTCAATTTCTTTGGGGCCACAGAAACTTGAGTGGGATAATAAAGAAGTGACTACTGCAGATATAAGAAATCCCACTAGCCAAGATGCTGCTGCCAGCTGTAGAGATGCTTTCCAGGTCATGAGGCTTGCATAGATCAGGGGCTGGCATATGGCCAAATACCGATCGTAGGACATCATGGCCAGCAGGTAACACTCGCTAGTGGCAAAAAGAGCAAAGAAATAGAACTGAGCCATACAGCCCTGAGCAGAGATGGTCCTGTCCCCAGTCAAGAAGGTAGCCAGCAGCCGGGGCAGGATGGTGGAGCAGTAGCAGGTCTCTAGGGAGGATAGATTGCCCAGGAAGAAGTACATGGGCGTGTGCAAGTGCTGGTCTGCCACCACAACAACAACAACGAGGATGTTCCCAACAATCGTTACCAAGTAGATGATGAGTGAGAGGAGGAAGAGTGGTGCCTGGAGTGAGGGGACATTCCCTATTCCCAGCAGTATAAACTCCGTTGGCAATGTGCTATTGTCCAAGTCCCCTTTCTCCATGTAGCACTACAGGTCCCTCATTCCTCCTTTACCAACAAGGCAACCTACAAGAAAGAAAAAAAAGAAACATCTTTCTTGTGTAGAAGAATCATGAAGGAAGTTTCTATCAAAGAAAATGTATATTCTGATACTCATCTGACTGGATTTGTGTTCCCTTTAGGGCCTCCATGACTAGTGAAAGGAGAGAACTAGGATTTTCCACAGAGTTAATTAGCGCATCTGTGAGCTGCTCCTCAGAGGCACAGACGTCCCACATGGAGTACAGGTAGAAAAGAGAAAACATTCTCTCAGACTGAGACAGTGTCTCTCCTCCACCTGAACTCATTCCAAAGAGCAACCACACTTCCTACCAAGGAAGGAAACCCCTTGTGATGAGAGCACATCATGCCAGATGCCCTTTTCCTCAGGGTAGGAGGATGGACACTTCACCAAATCACTGATCTCAGCTCTCTGAAGCAGGGATCTTTGTTTGTTTGTTTGTTTTTCTTTTTGGAAGGGACAGGCTGTATGCTTCCTTCAGCAGTGCATGGGTCAGGAGTTGACATCCATGGCACTGCAGAGTAGACTTCCTTGGAGAACTCTCAGAGAGTCTCTACATGGGCTTGAGAGAGAATAGTGAAATAGATCTGAGAGAAGATGGACACCTGAGCTAATCAGCCAATATGAGGAGGAGAGATTTGGAGCAGGGTGGGAAGGAAGAGGACAGGGAAGATCATCTGCTTTGTGTAGTTCCCTCTCAGCAATGGTTTCTGAGGGGATTGGGGCTGCCCCGTGGCACAGCCCAGCAGCTAGACCTCAGCACTGCCAGCTGTGCTCGTGGGGCTCTGAGCTGGCTCAGGGGCAGCAAAGGCACAAACTAACTTCACATCATTGACTGGCAAGGTCCCCAGAACTCTGCACAACTAACAACGACATCAGAAGAATTGAGTGGAGGGAAGAGGAAGCTGGAGCAGAAGACACCTAGGAAAGGACATGCCCCAAACCTTTCTCTCCCATAGATTCCACCATGCAAAGCCTCACCAGCTAAAAAGGAACAGACCTGACTCAGAAGGCACAACACAAACCTGTAATCCTCAGAAGGAGGTCACGACCACTGCACTGATGGTGCTGGTTAATGACGATCAGGGTCAAAGTCTCACCCTCTGCTTCTTCCCCACCTTGTCCTTCTCTTCCCTGAGCTCTGCAAACCAGCACTCAGGGCTCAGGCATTCTCTGCCCTTACTATCTTCTTCCAGCAGTGCCTGTGGTGCACGTCCAGCAGCCGTTGAATGTCCCTGCTCTCCAAACTGTCCTGAGATTTAAAGCGCTAACGAGTCCCTGGTGGCTGCTGCTGCAGCTGGTCTCTCCCTAGGGACCACAGAGAGGGAGCTATTCATAATTGGCTCTCAAAGGAGATTGAAACCTCTGAGCTACTGGAAACTTTAACACTTCTAGCATACAGGTTTCCCCATATCTCTGGTCAGTCACATGCTGGGATATGCGCCTTTGAAAAGAAAACTGAGGCAGAGAACTCCTCAGGCCTCCAAACTCATGACAGAAAGCCAAGAGAGATTCTGTGAATAGGATTCCTCTCACCTCCCTGCTGATAACTGTCTGTTCACTGATTCTCTCAGGTCTAGAGAATCTTGCTTGCCTGATCTAGTTTCTCCAGCCTCCTGTGGTGGACAGTGCGGAGGAAAAGGCTGAGTGCCCAGCATTTCCTCCCAGCTGTGGAGAACTGCCTTCGGGCATGGAGTGAGTCCCTCTCAGGTTTAAGGCTCTATGTCTTGAGAGTAGAGGGTCCCCCAACATCTCCCAGAGGAACAGGGGCTTGACATGTCAGGGGCTGAGGGGAGCAGAGCTATTGAAATTTTCTCCTGGTTTCTGTCCATCTTTGACCTTGGAGGTTCCCACAGGCTTCCTTTGCTCCTGTTGTTGCAGCAATACGTGCCACCAGGCACGACTCCTCTCAGCCCTGTTGGACTTGCCTGTCATGAAATGTAGTCTCCTCAGCCTCTGGCCTGGCTGGAGAGGCAGGAGTGGCTGGCCGCTTGGACACAGAAGTTTGGGCGACAGCTGTCTGAGCTTCCTGAAGACCTTCTACTGATTGGGTCTAGTTTGTCATTGTCTTCCCTTTATATAGGACCCCACACTGGATGTGGCACTCTAGATGTGATCTAACGAGCACTGGGTAATGGGATGTGATCACTCACCTTGATCAGCTGGCCATGCTCCTTTGCACACAGTGCAGGAGGCTCTTGGCCTTTCTCACTGCCAGGCCTCACTGCTGGCTCATGTTCACTTGGCCATACACCAGGACCTCCAGCACCTTTTCCACAGAGCTGCTCCTGGTCAGGCTGTTGTCAGGGCTCTGGGGCCAATAACAGGCCTTCACAGCCCTGACCAGCCTCACCAGGAACCACCACACACACACAGCCCAGGAACCCATCTAAGCTAAGGTGTGGGCCTTCAACCCCATCTTCATCTTCTTGTCTTGAATGCATAGATGATTTGTTGGGTTTGTTCAGAGTTAAGGAAGGAACAAGGCTTGTGAGTTGGAGGAAGGCTTCTAACTCTGACAGGGATGTGAGGTCCTGCTGTCTTCAGTTTCATAATATTTTATCCTATGCAATCCTCCTGTTAGACAACGTTGCCAATAATTAGTTGCAGGCCTTTTTCCAATTCATAAGTTTCGTGGGCTAGGTGTACAGACTACCTAGGCAGAAGCTGATTTTTTCTGAGGTAGTAACTAGTTCCTAACGTTTGTTTCACTGCACTATGATATGAGGCCATGAGGTGAGTCAGGGAAGCCATTCAGGATCTGGTTGAGCCTTGGGGGAAGCTGGGGGAGCTGCAGGCAGCAATAGACCTGTGGCCAGGGTGTGGGCAGGGAGGTCATGGCTTTGGGCAAGAGTTATGCCAGAAAATCACCAATGTCGAGTCAGTCCTACTGACAGGCCAGCCAGGGGGCACAGGGCTATTGAGGATGAGATCACTTTTGCTGGAGTACCCCATAGGGTAGCAGCAGGAATAAGGCTTGGGTGTTGATGGTGAGATCATTTCAGACTGATGAGCTGATTGGCAGCAGCAGAGTGATGGCTGGAAAGGTGATTGTGAGGTCCCTTCTAGTTGAACAGTTGATGAGGCAGCAGCTGGTCCATGGCTGGGATATGTACTTTGGAGCTTACTTCTGCCTGAGCGTCTATAAGCCTGCAGAGCTGATAAGCCAGGATCTGGCTCATGCCTGGGGAAAGTTACTGTGAGGTGACTGTTGCCTCAGAGGCTTACAGGCCAGTGACAGACATATGGCTGTGGTGGTGACTGTGCAGTCAGCTCTTTCTGAGTCCCTGGTAGGCCAGCAGCAGGCACGTGAGTGGGAGGTTCCTTGTGAGGTCACTGCAAACACAACAGCTGGAAGGCCAGCAGCTGGCACACGGCTGAGAAATGACTCTGAGGTCACTCCTGCCCCAGCAGCCTACAGGGCTGCAGCAGGCAAATGCCCGTAAAGGTGCCTGTGAGGTCCCTTCTGTGTGAGAAGCTGATAGGGCAGCAGCAGGCTCTAAAGTGGAGAAAGTGCTTGTGAGATCAGTTGTGTGTGTGGTCAGTAGCAAGCCCATTGGTGGGAAAGGACATTGAGGTCCTTTCCTCCAGAGCAGCAGGTAGGGCAGCAGCAGGCACTGGCAGAGAAATGTTTGTGAGCTCACCTCTGTTGCAGTACCTGATGGGCTCTGTAGAGGCACATTGCTGGGAAAGTGGCTCTGAGGCCACTTTTCTCTGCAAGGGTCACAATTTGCTAATGGTTTGGTTATTTGCTTGTGAGCCCACATCTGCCTGAGTCACCAGCAGGCCAGCAGCAGGCAGATAGATCTGAAGGTGATTGTGAGGTCTCCTTGGTCAGAGTACCTGGTAGGGCAGCAGCTTGTTCATGCCAAGGGAAGTTACTTTGAGGCAGCTTCTGTCTTTGAATCCCATTGGCCATAAGCAGGCACCTGGTGGGAGTATGGACTTGTGAAGTCACTTCTATCTGAGCAGCTAATAGACCGGGAGAAGGCACATGGCTTGGATGTTGGCGGTGAGTTCACTTCTGGGTTTGGTGAGTGGGCTGGGAGGAGGAACTGACACTTACAGAGTTCTTCAGCAATATAGAGATGCAACTAATAAATGAAGAAGTAGACAATAATGTTCCTCACCATCTGACACTAATTTTATTCCACTTTGTCAAAATGAATTAGTAGTGCTACATTTAAAATGAGGATGACATTCTCTGGTAAGCACAGACGTGATGTTTGACTATGTACTACTTACAGAGTATAGGCTTATAGCCTGGCACCAGCTGACGAGGAAGTCCAGCTAAAATTTGTAGACTGCTAAATGAATGAAGTGCTAATGTGAGCAGTGACATTAGTAATCACTGCTTTCCAAGGTCTATGTGCTGTAGAAATTCTGCCCCACAAAAATACCAGGGTGCTTCTGCAATTTTTCTCCAAGATCTGAAGGGTATCTCTGTCCTTTGATTCCTGGAGGTGTAAGGTGAGCCGGTGCAGGGCTACGCCTGACTGTTCAGAGGCTGTGCCTGTTGCAAGGTTATAGAGGACATGAAGGGAATGGAAGAGCTGAAGAGTTGGGGTTTGTGCGGTTTGGGGCCCCTGGGGGTTCCCTGGCAGCTGCCACGTGTGGTGCTGTGCCCTGCATGTCCCTGCTGCAGAGATGAGTGTTGTCTGGCAACTCTGTGTGAAGTATGTGTATGGGGAGGTTGCAGTGTGTCACAGCATGGCACAGCCTGTGGTGGGGTGGGCAGTGGTGCCAGTGTCTTGGTGCTGCACACAGGGGGAAGTAGCTGGAGAGAGCAGTGCTGTGCATGGGGAGCACCATCAGGCTGGGGAGCTGGGGAGTGCTGCTATGTGAGGAGGTGACCTGTCTCACCTGGCCCAGGCTGCCCTGCTGACGTGAGCCAGGGATGCTGGCAGCCTGCTGCCTTCTGTGCGCTGAGGATCAGGTGTTGAGTTTGCATAATTCTTGCCAGGATCTCCAACCAGACATCCCACATAAACTGAAATGCATACAAATATGTGGCTTAGAGTATATGGAGTATACGGGGGTCATCTTTCAGAAAGGGTTTCTTGTTGGAAATTCTTGAATGTAACACTTCAGAGATCTAGCCAACGACAAGCGGTTTTTTTGTTTTTGTTTTTGGCTTTTTTCTTTTAGGCTAGAGGTGCAGCAGTTGCTGCTTCTCCCAGTATCTCCTATTACATGTGGGCATACTACCAATATACAGCATTGGTGCAGACACTGTTTCCATCCGGGTGGCATGACCCCTAGAAACTCTTTGCTAATAATGTTGTAGTATCCCCTGAATTAGCCATTAATTAAAAATTCAGTTAACCCCTCTCCAATCAAATGAATTACAGCTGGGCAGAGATGGTCCTGAGCCCCGGCTGCTGAAGGTCTCTCTGTTTCAGGGCTCTCTGGTGCAACCTGCACACTGTGCATTGCCCTGGGCTCTGACACAAGACATCCAGGGGCTGACATCCAGCAGGAGGCTTCAGAGAGCAGTTTGGATCATGTGGGACTGTTTTTGCACCACACAGTTAACAAGGAAATGGTCTTGGTACAGTGGGGCACTCAGAGGTGCCCTTTCAAGTGACAGTGCCATAGTCATTAGCTTTTGAAATGGGCAAAATAAGGGAAATTTCCAAAGACAAAGTGTTTCTTCAGAAGATAATTGGCCATTAAAACCACTTTTGCTGGACATGCATACTACAGTGAGTAGTAATGTTCAAGTGCTTTCCTGCAAGTCAGCAGGAAATACTTCAGGGGTCATAGGTGGGAATCAGCTTGCAAAACTGAAGTTAATTTATCCAAATAACTTGCAAGCCTCCTCAGAATTATGCTCCCTAACCTTTCCACATGCTTCTCTGGTCTCTGAGTCATTTCTGACCTGACAGTCCAGGGGTCCAACTCGGCTGAGCACATTTTGCCGTGTATCCTGGACCTGGTTGAGGCCTGCAGTTCCTGCAGCTCTTGCCTGACCAGCCCACACATAGCCAGGGCATTAGCTCACTTGTGGACTCCCAAGAGAACCCGCTCTGAGATGAAATCCCAAGTGTGGCTCTCAGGTTAATTTGGACAAAGGTCCCCTCTTGGCAGTGAGATGTGAATAAAAGCAAGTGAGCATCAGTTCTAGCGTGGGCCACAACTATCCCAGAAGGCCTCGCAGAGTTCATCTCACCCATCCATCATCAGTTTGTTCATTGGAGCCTGCAGTAGGACTCCTTCTTGGTATCGCACTATAAAAAAACCCTCCAGCCGGTAATAATGTATTGTGTATTACTTTAGGAAGGTTGGGCTGCAAGAGCAATCCCCCAGATAGTGTCCAAGATGTCTTGGGCCACAGGGACAGCACACTGGGCTCAGAGGAGACCTCGGTGAGGAGATACATGCTGCTTGGTGGTAGGTCCACTCCAGAGGGCTAGTCCTGAGCAGGGGGCCATGAGCCGTGCCTGCCTGCCTGTTGGCCGCGGGCTGGTGGGGTGGCTGCAACAGAGGTGCCCTCGCAATCGGCACCCAGACAGGGCCCTGTCACCTGCGTCACCTCCTGCTGTCCCTCCACAGGTGGTCGTTTCTGCTGAGTGGACTCTCTGAGGCACTGGGTGACATTACAAAGCCGGCTGGCCAGCACGTGTGCTGAGGGCCAATCAGGGCGCTGCAGTGGAAGTGACCTCACAATCAACACTGCAGCCATGTCCCCTTTGCCTGCCTCTCCCCATCCTCCCATGGGTAGTTCATCTCTGCTGGGATGAGACATGATTTGACTCTCTTCTGTCCTCAGAACGGCTCCTACCAGACCCCAGCACAGGGTGGTCACCTCACAAGAGGTGACCTCACCACCAATACTAAAGGTATATCACTTCTATCTTTATCTCCCTGACACCTCTTCTGAGTCATCCTCTCTTTTGGCCCCACATTCAACATCTCAGTCATGTCCACTTTACTGACACCTCCCTCTCCCCTCTCCCAGTGGAATTACACACATGTGATGGTCAGCTCACATGGTGGGATGAAAATGGGCTCCTGAAGAACACAGGCTGGGATGGTGAGGAGGTGCAGATGCACTTTGTGCACAGGAGTGGCTGCAGTGCAGTGACCTTTGCCTTGGAGCAGGTGATGAGCCAGTCGATATGTTGCAGGAAGGATAAGAGGGCGCACCAGTCTGGATGACATTCTGGTTGTATTTGTTAAAGGCTGCCTGAGGAAGGAAGAGAAGTAGCTGAAACCTTGTGTAGGTAGCTGGGGGAAGCCTTGTGGTCACAGATCCTGGTTCCCACAGAGTAGTTTAACCACCCTGAAACTGACTGGAAGGGCAGTCGGCCTGGGCACAAGCAGCCCAGGAGATTCCTGGAGAGTGTTGAAAATAATTTCTTGGTCCAGGCAGTCAATGAGCCAACAACAGCTGGACTCTGTCAGTCACAAGCAGAACAGAACTGGATGGGGCTGTAAAAGTTGAGAGCAACACAACTTGATATATCAGAGGGCTGTGCTGCCATTCAGAGAGCCTGGGACAGACTGGAGAGCTGGGCAGAGAGGAACCTCATGAGGTTCAACAAGGGCAAGTGCAGGGTCCTGCATCTAGGGAGAAATAATCCTATGCACCAGTACAGGCTGGGGGCTGACCTGCGGGAAAGCAGCTCTGCAGAGAAGGACCTGGGAGTGCTGGTGGATGACAAGTTGACAATGAGCCAGCAATGTGCCCTTGTGGCCAGGAAGGGCAATGGTCTCCTGGGTGCATTAGGAAGAGTGTTGCCAGCAGGTTGAAGGTGGTGATCCTGCCCCTCTACTCAGCCCTGGTGAGGCCTCATCTCGAGTACTGTGTCCAGTTCTGGGCTCCCCAGTGAAAAAGTGACATGGAGCTACTGGAGAGAGTCCAGCATAGGGCTACGAAATGATTAGAGGACTGGAGCATCTCTGTTAAAAGAAAATGCTGTAGGAGCTGGGCCTGTTTAGCCTGGGGACGAGAAGACTCAGGGGGGATCTTATCAATGTCTACAAATACCTGAAGGGAAGGTGTCAAGAGGATGGGGCCAAACTCTTTTCAGTATTGCCATGCAAGAGGACAAGAGGCAATGGGCAAAAACTGTGCCACAGGAAATTCTACCTGAATATGAGGTGGAATTTCTTCACTGTGAGAGTGACACAGCCCTGGAAGAGGTTGCCCAGAGAGGTTATGGAGTCCCCTTCTCTGGAGATATTCAAAACCCACCTGGACGTGATCCTGTCTTACATGCTATAGGTGACTCTGTCTGAGCAGGGAGGTTGGACTAGATGTTTTCCAGAAGCCCCTTCCAACTACAACCATTCTGTGATTTTGTGTTTCTGTGTAGTCTGCTGGCAAGGGGCTGCCAGGCATCCATGCTGCCCACAGGGCATGCTGGGATCAGGGCTTGGGTGGGGCAACAGTGCTGAGGAGCAGTGGCCTGGGAGAGGTTGATGTGGAGATGTCCTGTTGTGGCAGCTCCCAGGACAGCTTCCCCACAGGGAAATGTGAAGGGTGCTGCAGCTGCCCAGGGATCCCCAAACCACCTTGAGACCCTGGAGCAAACCCAGAGTAGCAGGAAGAGGGTAACAAGGGAGGTGTGTTGTAAGGGGCAACGCAGTGGAGAGGGGACTTTCCCCACTGCGCTGTTCTAGGAGCAAACTGCATAGAGCCTGTGCTGAGAGGTGACTTGCTTATTGTTTACTCTGTCAACTACCTACTGCACCCCAGAGCCTATGTTTGCCCCTAGTCCCCTCAGGATCATCTGTTTCCCCCCAGTTGCCTCAGGACCATCCATTTGGCTGTGGCACTGACACTGACATTTGTCCTTTTATCCTCTCACAACACTGTCATTTACCCCCAAGTCCTCTCAGCAGCCTTTGTTTCACCATAGTTCCTGCAACGTTACTGTTTGCCTTCTGGTATCTGTGGCCTTCTAGTAACATGAAGACTCCTAGCTCTGCCCTCTTGTCCCATTAAGTCCACTCTGTTTTCCCTCTAGGCCTCTCAAGATACTTCCATTTGCCTTTGGTTCATCCCAGAGCCCTCATTTTCTCTCTAGTCCTCTCAGGACCCGTCCAATGGCTACCCACTCCCTTCAGGATGCCTGTATTTGTCTTCTGGGGCACCCCAGAGCCCTGTGTTTTCCCTCTCTTCAACCCAGAGGCCTCCATGTGCACTCTGGTTCTTTGGGGATCCTTCTTTGTCTGTTCCAGTCTTATGAAGACAATCCTAACTGCCTATAGTGCACCCCAGAGCCCCCTACATGTCTTTTACTTCCAGTAGGACTCCTAGGACTCCTCTGCTTTTTTTTTTTCTTTATTTATTTTTTCCTGATGTACTCTGGAGTCCTCCTTTTGTCTTTGTTGCAGCACATAGCCTGCAGGACCTCTCTGTGTCCCCTCTGCTCGCCATGTCCATGTTCTCTCCAGACCTTTTGGAACCTCCCTGTTTCCCTCTTGTTGAACCTCAGAGCCCTCTATATGCCTTCTAGTCCCCTCAGGATCAATGTGCCATGTAGTCTCCTGAAATCTGCTGGCCTTCCCTGTGCTCCAGTACCTCCAGTTGAGAGTTCTCTGCTTCCATCAAATCTCCTTACAACAATTGAAACACCAAAGGCCAAGAGAGTTGGACTGTTCAGCCTGGAGAAGAGAAGACTGAGGGAGTATCTTATCAATGTGTCTAAATACCCGAAGGGAGGGTATAAAGAGGATAGGGCTAGATTCTTCTCAGTGGTGCCTAGTAACAGGATGAGAGGTAACAGGCACAAACTGAAGCACAGGAAGGACATGAAGCACATGTCTCTCTGAACATAAACATTTTTTACTGCGAGGGTGACTGAGTGCTGGCACAGGTTGCCCAAAGAGGCTGTAGAATCTCCATCCTCGGAGATATTCAAAAGCCGCTTGGACAGGGTCCCGGGCATCTGCTCTAGGTGACTCTTCCAGAGAAGGGTGGTTGGACGAGATGATCTCTAAAGGTCCCTTCCAACCTCAACCATTCTATGATTCTGTGATAACAGTGTCCATGACCTGTTTAACAGATGCTGCTGAGTGGCCACTTATTTAGGACATTATCTGTATGTACGTTGTGCTTTTTTGATATTTTTATTGTTTGCAGCTCCTTGGCCAATATTGCATGAGCAATGGTAGAGCTATGTTTATTACCCTGTGGTAAATGAGTATATTGAATTCCCTACCAGGTGAAAGCAAATCTCTCCCTATCTGCCTCTGGTAGTGGGATCATAAAAACATCCTTGCATCTTTGGTTGCCATCCAAGGAAAAGCATATTCATTCAGAGAACTGACAGTATCTGTTACACTGGGAACAGCCGCAGCAATCCGTTTGCTGGCAGTATTCAGGGTGCTATAATCTACTGTTAGCTGCCACTTGCCATTAGGTTTCTTTACAGGCCATACAGGAGAATTAAAAGGGGAATAAGAGTTGATAACGATACCCTGTTTCTTCCTTTTTTTTTTTTTTTTTTTTTTTTTTTTTTTTAATCAATTCAGTAACAGCATGGTGGCTTCAGAAGGTCTCTTGCACTGTGGAGTATTGACTAGCTTGCTACATAATAGGGAACAGCCGTCTGAAACAAGCTTGCAGTTAGGGGTGCATCAATGTGGAGAAATGTGGGATGGGAACGGGGGGTACTATCCCCACTGACCATCCACAAAGCATATGGAGAAGTCCAAGGCACTCAATGCCTTCTTTGCCTTGGTCTTTACTGGTGAGATCAGCCTTCAGCAGTCCCAGATCCCTGAAGCCAGTGGGCAAGGCAGACTTCCTTTGGCAAGGTTCAGGGCATAGTCAGGACTCAGTGGGGATGTTGCAATCTGTGTGTTGGCAGAGATGGATCTGTCCCAGATCTTGCCTCCTACTTTTCTCTCCTGCTTATTCTGGCAGAGAGC
Source organism: Rhea pennata (assembly GCF_028389875.1). NCBI lineage: Eukaryota > Metazoa > Chordata > Aves > Rheiformes > Rheidae > Rhea > Rhea pennata. The sequence goes on from NW_026907679.1 coordinate 3,518,642, forward strand.
TAGGCCAACACATCAAAAAGTGCCCTTGACAAACAAACTGTCTTCATTTAGCCCTCCAAATTCTGCCCCTGGACTAGTGGTGCCTATGATACCATGTAAAATGGACAGAGTTGCAAGGGTGAGCTGCCCTGGAAATATTTATGAAATATCCTGAAAGGAATTGCTCTCAGTGCAGCAAAGGTCATCCAAATCTTTTAGAAAGCCATCATCATCTCTATAATTGTGTCTCAGTATCTAAGAAAACAAATGTTGCCTTGAAGGGTAAAAACCCCAAAGAAAAGAAACCATTCCTTTCCAGGATCTCTCCTGGAGACATTCTCTTTATTGCAATGTTTTGCTGCTACACAGCTTGTGCAATGGAACAGCAAATGTGCAGTCAGACAGCAAGCTCGCAGTGTTGTAACTGCACTGCAGTGTTTCAGAGTGCTCTGTCATGGTGCTCAGGCAAGGAAGTCTTACAGAGTTCTTCTGAACCACTGAGAAAGGAGATCTCTGGTTAAGTACAGTGCAGAGGATCATGACTGGATGGTTTAAAGACACCACACCAAACAACATCCACACAAACAGGGACATGTAGCTGGACACAGAAAACAGAAAGAACTTCAAGTTATTTTGGAAAGCATGAGGTGACTTAAAAATATCCAGTAGGCAGTGCTACAGACAGAGAAAGTTCACAAGCTTTGGACCCTGCTATTTTCAAGTGCAGTCCCAGCCTCCCAAATCAGCTGCCAAGGCTCTGCTCCTGCTTGCAGGCTTTGTCACTGCAGCCCAGCAGCTATGCCTGAATGAAAGGGCAAGTCAGTCAAGAGCCTTCATGGGGCTGTGCACCACAGGAGGAAAGGATAGACTCACCTCTTGGGCAGGTGACAATGGCCATAGCCGGTCACTGCTTGGCACCTCTTCCCTGGGATCACATCGTGCTGCCATCTCTGATGTCGCTTCCATAAAAACTATCCTTGGAAGCCTCCTGGGAGAGACTGTTATGGGAAGAGAGGGGCACAGAGTGACTCCTGACTCTGGCAGAGCAGGGAAGAGGTGGGGACTTCATGGTCCCCAGCTATCTTTCCATCGTGCTCCCTCAGCAACCCCACCCTGCCCCACTGCCCTGGCACGTGCCAGTTCTTTGGGGATGTCAGAGCTCCTGTGGCTGCAGCTCCTCTGCCTGGTGCTGAAGTCCTCTGCTGGTGGGCTGGGGCTGAGCCAGGCTGGCATGCTCTCCTCCTCATGGCCTGGTCCTGGAATGTCACTGTGACAGGGACAGCCCTGGCCCTGACCAGAGTCCCTCACTGCCTTCCCTCCAGCTAGGGCATCCCCTCACCTCTGATGGCCTCCATGTCCTTCTGCTCTTCTAGGCTGATGCTACTGCCTGGATTGTCAGCAAAGCTGGAGACAGAGCTCAGGTCCTCACTTTCTGCATCCTCACTGTCCAGAGAGCATGGCTCACTGCCCAAGGTGCCCACACAGCTGCTGCTCCAACTGATGACCCTGTGCCTCCCTCTGCAGGGAAAGCAGTTGCAAAGCTGCCGCCATGAGGCATAGGCCTCTGTGCCATTCTGTGCCCGCAGTCCCAAATTGGACCATTGCACCATGGGCTCAAATGACAATGATCCTAGCATGGACAAGGACAATGAGGCTCCCTCCATGGGAGGTGTGCCCTCCTGCCTCTCAGCAGGAGACTGGCACTGCACCCCAGAAGGCTCCTTGCAGACCTCTCCTGGCCCTGGTGATACCTTCATGGACCTCAGCTGCATCCACTGTCGCATTGTTTCCATCCTGCAGCTGTGGGAAACAATCAGGAGCTTGGGCTCAGCACTGTGTCTCCCCAAAATACTCCTCCTACCTCCTCCCTGGGATGGAGCTGGGAGCACCTTTTCCCTCTAAAGACACCAAAGAAGGGGAACACGTCAAGTGACCCCAACATATCCCCACCTTCCAGAGAGAGGAATCTCTTCCCCCTTCTTCTTAGCTTGTGGGACCAGTGCAACTTCTCCTCACCTTCCCTCAGGCTTGTCCTCCTGCAGGAACATTTCTCGCTGTTGGGCGAGAATGTGCCCTGGCTATGGCCAGTGCCTGGCCCTGGCATCCACAGATGCTTACTCACGGTTCCCTTTTCCACCCATTATGCCCTTTTCCCAACCCCAAATGTAAGAATGACTCCTCATCTCCTCCAAAGTCCCTCTGGCCAGCCCGCTTCCTTTGGCACATCCAAGCACTCCCCACTGATCTCCCTGCCAGCCTTCTGGTCAGCACAGGGCAGAGGAGGAAGGAAACTGCTCTTACATGCTCTGGGTCACTGGCTCTCACTCTTAGGATGCTCATGCCAAGGACATGACTCTTGCATGGCCCCATGCCCAGACAGAGGGGGCCCTGCACTAAGGTCTCTGTGCAAAGGGCCCTGCTGAGAATATCCCACAAAGGTCAGAGCCCACGGTGGCACCTGCCCTGCAGCCCCATCCCATGCAGGCTGGAGGTAAGACCCCAGGGACACCTGCTGAGCAGTCTGACTTGCTTCTGTCCACGTGTGCCAGCCATGGACCCATGGCCCAGGGGAGCCTGATGTAGCTGCCTGGGGCATCTTCCTCCCCGTGACACAGCTCCCTCCTGTTGTGTGCATGGACTCACCCAACAATAGGCAGTGGGGCTGCAGCCATGCCCAGTGCCCTCCCCTCTGCCCCAGCCCCTCTTGGGCTGGGATGCACTGCTGAGAGCAATGTTCTGTGACCTGTGTTCAATGACCTGTGAGGAGCTGTCATAGCAGAGGGACGGAGAAGGCCTTGGGGTGGTAAAGTTTCTGCAAGAAAGCGATGTTCTTTCCTGACTCCCGTATGAACAGCTTGGGACCAATGCTGGCTTGTCCATGGTGTCATGTTTGTCCAGTTCCAGCACACAGAACCTGTCTTGCTCTCCCTATTGGAGCTATTTTTTCCCATGAGACAACACAACCGTGGCAGGTACCTAGGCAGCATAACTTGCTGTCAGGAAACAGGATTTTGCAAAAGAAGGAAGATACCATGACACCACCTTCACTGGTGCATAAATAGTTCAATATTTTCCTTTACTTTCCTGTATCTCACTTGCTGGTCACAAGATAACAAAGAGTGGGATTTATTGCATGAGAAATATCCCTGGTTTCTCATTGTCTTGAAGTTTCTGTCCATCAGGTCATAGAAATAGGGCATGTCACCTCAAAACATTCAAAGGATAAGGACATTTAGTTTTCAGCAGATTTGTTCTAAAACTGCACTATTGCTAGGCCATTACAGTTACTAAAAAACAAAACATATTTCTTAGCACACAAAAATATGAAAAAAGGGGAAAAAATGCACATGTGTGTAGACAGATAGATTCAGTCCTCCCATTTGATTTCTGCAGATTTCAGTTGCTGGCACAGGAATGGAGGTCATGTTCTGGTCTTCAGTAGTCACTTCCTTAACCAACAGTGCAATGTGTCCATCTCTAACAGACAAATGAAAAAATACAACCCTGCATGCTTAGTCCTATGTTTTCAGAGACTGCAAAGTTTTGGTACTGTTTTGGGCCTTGGAAAACCACACACAGTGAGAAGTAGCTGTACAACAGTCAAAATGTTTTCTCTGAAATCCAAGAGATGATGGGGACAATGGTGGCTTTCTAAAAGATTCGAATGACTTTCTCGGAAAGTGAGAGCAATTCCTCTTGGCATTCTTGGTAAATACTTGCAGGGCAAATCGTTCTAGCAGCTCTGACATCATATCTTTTTGATGGACAATACTAGTACAGTGGACAATTTTAGAAGAGCAGGTGAAAGTGTTAGAAGGGCTTTTTCTTTCGTTGTAGGGATGTGTGTGTGTGTGTGTGTTACTAAGTACCCTGCAGAGTGGGTAAACATGGGGTCCTCATTATCTGTTGTGCTGAAACTCTACTTTGCCCTAAGAAAAAACAAACTGTGACATGGTGGGGTGCAGAAGCTTCCTGTGGGGAGGAAGTGTCTCTATTTTGGTAATTCCTACTGTTTTAGGTGAGTAGAAACTGTCTCCTGGGACAGGAGTGTGAGCTGCTTTTGAGATCTGAGGTCTCTCCTTGGCCTGGGCACTTCTGTAAGAGGGGGTGAGGTCCAGAGTTGTCCCTGCCAGGCTGAGGAGGTGGCATGGAGGAGAAGGAGGTGGCTGGGAGTGGATCCATTCCTCACAGCATTTGGGAGACAGAGGCTGCTTTGGCCTGGTGAGGGCTATGTTGTGCCAGGAACAGTCCTTGAACATCTGAGTGCCAGCACAGAGCCCCCAGGAAATGCTCTGGCAAAGTTCCCCTGCTCTGGAGATGCAATATACCTGCCCCTTGCCTGGCCAAGCAGAAATGGCTCCTGGAGAGGGGAGGAGACATTGCCAAGAGTCATGTGCAAGCTAAGAAGGGGGCGGGAAGCATTTCCTTTTACTGTGGGAGGTGGGGATGGATGTAGGTTACTTGATGTGTTCCCCTTCTTTGGTATCTTTTGAGGGAAAAGGGAAAGTGCTGCTCCTGGCATGCCTGGGGGAGAGCAGAGGGAGGCTTATACAGAGAGATGGCACTGAGCTGCTTCCCTCAGGCTCAAGTCCACTTTCCAGCCCAGTCCAGCCCACCCGCTTCTCAGCTCTCCCCACCTACCCTGCCCTCTCCCCAGCCCAGCCCAGGAGAGCATCCCAGGTTGGGGGTGGCCCCACAGCAGTGCCTGTTGCAGGGTCCTGGAGAGCTCTAGGCACTCACACCGCAACCCCAGCCCCAGCTGCAGGGCACGGCCACTCTTGTTGGGCAGAAAGGGTGCCAGCCTCCCCATCAGCTTCAGAGCTGGGGGCTAGAAATGGTACAAGGAATTTGAGGCCAGTCAGCCCCTCTCTCTGCATGGTCTTGTGTCCAGGAGACCTTAACACAGACTTCCTGTAGCCATTTTGTGCCAGCCCTTCTCCCCACGATGACACAAGAGTGCTGGTGCAAGGGCTCCTCAAGCAACTCCACTTGCTCCAGTAACTGAGCAGCCTGCCCTGAGTTGACACATATTGAAACAAGTATTCATTTATACCTCCCCCTCAAGCAAGCGATTACTCCTTTGCTCTTCTCCAGTGATGTGCCTGATCCCCAGAGGACCTTTCCCCAGATGAGTGTGTACGTGCTGGCCTGGCTGACTGGTTCTGCATCCCTCCCCTGTGGTCCTCGCAGGTCCCCAAGCTGGCAGTGGTGCTCTGCCACATGAGTGAGCTTTGGGGCCACTGAGGGACTGCACTGGCCATTTTGGTCATGGCAGGAAGCAGACTCAGCTGGTCCAGCATCATTGCACCTGACAATCCTCTCTCCAGGGTCTGTGGCTGTGGAAGCTGCTCAGAGCAATCACAGGGCATTAAGAATGACTCAGGATGGTTTCACGTGTTCTTTGAAACAGCCCACGGTTCCTCATTGTAGGTAATATGTGAACTGGTCTTGAGGTTCCCTTTCTGTGCCTGCTGAGTTTCCACTGCCCCCTCTGAGATTTATGAGCTGTCATTTGGTGCATTCTTTGGTGTAGCTCTTTACCTTTGGGTGACATCACTTGGTTTTATGAGTCTCCACTCACTGCCCATCCCAGGCACGTACTCTCCCTGGAGATCCTCTGTGCTCTCCAGGTGACTCCATATTCCCTTCCAGAAGGACAGACATCTGTCACCAACCCTGTAATATGTGAGGCAGTCCTCAGCAGATACTTCTTGACACTCTCTCTCTCCAAGGGTACTGGGCACCCACAAGTGAGGGCTCAGTCCAACCCTCATTCCCTAAAACATCACCTCTTGCCCATGGAAAGCCCAAGCACAGCAACAGGGCCTTTTAGGGTGCCATTCCCTGAGTGCATTCTTCGTTCCTGCTCTGAGGAAGATCCCAACCTTCAGGCACAGTCTGGAGAAAATCCCCTTTTATTACCAGATGCTGCTTGGGAGGCCAGCTGACAAAGTGTAATGCAGATTTACAGAAAGCCTCTTGGTCAGACAATGAGGTTTGTGCCTCTGGAGAAGTGATGAATTCAAACATTTGTGTACCAATATAGTTATCACAACTAGAAAATGAAAAGCACAAGAGTTGCTGAGATAAATTGGAAATCACTTACGGAGAGAGATTGGCAGGTTATTGCCGCTGAACTAGTACCAACTGAATCAGTTTCTTCAGTGCACTCTTGAGCTCCTTGTTCCTAAAGCTGTAGATGAGAACATTTGCTCCTGGAGTTATCACCGCGTACAGAACAGCCACCACTAGATCCTGAGCTAGGGAGGAGAGAGGGGGGGGCTTCAGGTAGGCAAATGTGCCAGTGCTGACAAACAGAGATAGGACAGCCAAGTGAGGGAGGCACATGGAAAAGGCTTTGTGCCGGCCCTGCTCAGAGGGGATCCTCAGCACAGCAGTGAAGATCTGCACGTAGGACAGCACAATGAAAATGAAACATCCAAAAACTACAGAAAGAGTAGCCACAAACAACCCAACTTCCCTGAGGTAGAAGTCTGAGCAGGAGAGCTTGAGGATCTGGGGAACTTCACAGAAGAACTGGTCTATGGCATTGCCTTGGCAGCGTGGTATTGAAAATGTATTAGCAGTGTGCAGGACAGCATAGAGAAAACCACCACCCCAGGCAGCTGCTGCCATTTGGACACAAGTTCTGCTGCCCATGAGGGTCCGGTAGTGCAGGGGTTTGCAGATGGCAACAAAACGGTCATATGCCATGACTGTGAGGAGAAAACACTCTGCTGAGCATAAGAGAAAGAGGAAAAAGACCTGGGCAACACATCCTGTGTAGGAAATGACCCTGGTGTCCAACAGAGAATTGACCATGGATTTGGGGACAGTAACAGAGATGGTGCCAATGTCAAGGAGGGAGAGGTTGAGGAGGAAGAAGTACATGGGAGCGTGGAGGCGGTGGTCACAGGCTACGGCTGTGATGATGAGGCCGTTGCCCAGGAGGGCAGCCAGGTAGATGCCCAGGAAGAGGGAGAAGTGCAAGAGCTGCAGCTCCCATGTGTCTGCAAATGCCAGGAGGAGGAACTCATTGAAGGAGCTGCTGTTGGACATTTTCTCCCTCAGGACATGGTGAACTGTCCTAGGAGAAAAAAGACAGTGACAAGTTAGGATAAATATTTCAAGAAAAATAAATAAATAAAGCATTCCATTTGTCATTAAGAAACACCACATTGCTTCTCTCTTTACTGGGAGGCCATCTATGCAGTTCCCTTGCTTGAATTCCGGTTTGTGCTGTCAGAGCGTGTTGTGAGGAGCAGGGACACTTGTGCCCTGTGGGCTCCAGAGGAGTCTGTCCTGCCGATTAGTAGGGCGTACATGGGAATGAGAGTGAATAGATCTGATACTTACAGTTTCTGTTGAATATAATCCACTCCTCAAGCAGAAGAGCTTTTCAGTATCTTCACTCCTGATTCTGAAGGATGTGAGTTGCAGAAGAAATTTTCAGGTTTTATATATGTGTGTGTGTATATACATATATATAAAATACATATATATGTACATAAAATATGTACATATATACATATATCTTCATACTGATATCATTTTGTGATGCCCCTGTCATACCTGAGGAGTGTTCTTGAAAGGTAACAGTTACTGGCATTTCTACTGTGAGTGCTGAGAGCAAGGATTCACTATCACCTGGTGCAGAGTGACAACAGCTAGTCTGTCTATTAGCCTTGATCTCAGCCGTCCTGTGCTGATGGTGCTTTGAGCTGCAGGATGATCACATTCATATACTACCCTAAAAATAAAAACAGCCACTGTTGAGAGCGGAGGAGTCCACTTTCAAAATGCAGATCTCCAAAATTTTACCCGGTCTCAGGGCACCAGAGGAAGGTCTCCACACTTTCCTTCTGGCCAAAGACACATATGACTCTTCAGCTGCCCATATACAGCCTCTCACCACCATTTCCGTACTCTTTGCATCTCTGCATCCTCTTCATTGGTCTCTCGGATATCACAGAGATGCTATGAGACAGCTGTGCCCTTCTGGAGAGCAACTTTCAGCCTGAAAGGACACCACAGGGAAATGGTCAAATGTCCCAAAGATGGCCTCTCCTTAGAGGGAGAGTCAGCTCAATCCCCAGCCCCAGGGACTGCATTTCCTGGAGCCACACAGGTCTGAAGGGGTCTGGGGCAACCTCACTCCCATGCAGACCCATCTGTTGCACAACTTACAGCAGTGATGTGTGAACTGTGGCTGAAAAGCCTCAATCCCAGTAAGTCTGAGAGAAAACCAGGAGCAGCATGGCCAGGAGTGGAAACAAGGAGCAATATTATGATCCTGCTGCCAAGGGAGGCAAGGAGGGAGAGAGAGAGATAGGCACTCAAGAGAGCCTTCACTTTACCCAGCTGGGCACGCCACTTTACAGAGGGAGGCATCACAGGACAGTCACTCTCAGCCTCATTGTCCGACAGCAAGAAATGAGCCCAGGGCAGGAGAGATGTCTCTATCCTCTGCCTTCTGTCTAGCTGCAGCGGAGGCAGCTTATGCCCAGGACTCCATGGCTGTCAGGGCAGAGGCTCTGGTGGGTGAGAAAGGAGACAGAGGGGGCTTCAGAGGAAGGAGTCTACATTCAGAGGGACTGGTCATGACTTGCCCAAATCCATTTTCCCATGACATTTCTGTTAGTTCCCTCTTATTCTCTGTTCATCTCTGCTGCCCCGACCTGTCCCTGCTGGCAGCTATTTCTCTGTCCCAATCTCTTTTCCCTGTTGGTGCTCACATACCCCATCCCACCCTCCGTGTTCTCAGTTCTGCCCTACAGAAACCCTCTGAGACAAGGCACTGGCCAGGGACATGTCTCTGCTAGCAGGGCTCATAAACCCTGATGAGGCCATAAAGGTGATGCTGGTACTGTTTTTATGATGATGTGCAGATGAAGCAGCTTGATGTTCCTTGCAGACCTATTGATCTCTGGAGTGAAGGTTTGGGAGTCCTAGTTCCTTACCAAACCAGAAAACTCTTTTCTTTTTTCTTCCTGCCAAAATTTGGAGATTGAAAGTGTAGACACAGAGGAAAGCTCCTCCCTTTTAGTAGTCTTTTTTTCATCTTCCTCTAAAACCTCTTCAGACAGATCCTGTACATGAGCTTGAGAAGTGAGCAGCCCTGACCCTCACAGCACCCCCCCCAACAGAGAATGAACCTGCTCTGCTGGGGATCAGTCCTCCCACTCAGAGCTTCTCCCCATAGTGCCATGGGGAGTTTCCTGAGCAGACTGAGTGCTGACCCTCGCAGGCAACAGAGTCACTTCCTTCGGCGCACAGTATCTTGTGGCACAGGGACACTGCTCTGAATTACCGCCTAGGGTAGACCTGTGTGGACTTCAGCTTCACACCCCTGCAACATCCCTGGGAGAAGGCAGCAGGATGCTCTGCCCCTGATACAGTGTGGCAGGGAATCCCTGCTCTGAAGAATCTCCTCCTCTGCCTCCACACTCCAGGAGCCAGGAAACCAATCTTTATAAAGCCTATCAGTTGTGAGATAGGAAGGGTTTAGAAGATCACTCCAGGAACCTCAGTAGCATTGCCCTACAGCCAGAGACTCACTGTGTCAAGAGCAGTGAAGATTTCTCCCACAAGGAGCTCCTCTCTGTTCTCCCACTCCAGACTGCCTTTCACTTTTCTCTCTTGCCCCATCTTATGTCAGCAAGAACAGGCAGTGCACAGAGTCCTGCTGCTCTTCGCAGAGGAGCTGCTCCTGGACACATCTGCCTCTCAGAAGTGCGGCCGGGTTGCCGTGAGCTCCCTCCATCCCAGGAGCCTGACTCCACTGGGTAATAGAAGCCCAGCTGAAAATGTGATTTTGTATCTCTTTTGTACTCCCTCCTCCTGGGAAGTGTTCAAAGAAATAGACTAAAATAATCACTGATGGTCTCTCTATAGAGTGAAGAGAGGCTGATTCCAGCAATGTAATTGTTTCATCAGAGGATGGTTATGTATGAGAGGTGGAAATGTCCTACTCTAGAAGACCCAATTTTCATCTCTTAACTCCACAGGACACCTAGACAGTGAAAAGAAAGGGAGGTTCAGGTGCTGATTGAGATGAATCAATCTGAACAGTTCCTGGGGTGATGTGGAATTCAGCTCCCTCCTGCAAACTCTGTAAACAAACAGGAGGTGGGATTCCCCTTGCCAAAGATGAAGTGTGCAAAACAGAGATGTCTGCATGCAAGCTCCTTTTCTAAGCTCCCAAGATAATCAATGGAGAGGGAGGATGGGAGTCAGTTGCTCACACACAAACACCTGGAGAGATCTGAAATGGCAGAGATGGTCCAAGGCATGTACCAGTGTCTGCTTGCTCTGATGGAGCAAGTATGAGACCTCAATACTTCTAAGCATCAGGTGGGGGCCAGGTGGGAAATTTCCTTGGCCATCTGAAATGACTCAAGATGTCTACTACAACTAGAGCTTCACTTACTATGAAGGCGAAACACATGCAGACGCTAATGCTACAAACAGTTGATGTAAAAGGAAAGGTGCTGGGGGATGTGGAAATAAAAAAGGGCCAGTGAGAGAACAGCAAGAATGCAGGGAGCTGTGCCACCGGCTGCACAAGGAGCCAGTGGAGAGTGTTAGTTGGGGTGAAGATTAGCAGGCAGAGCAAGAGGGGTGGCCTTGGAGTGGCTGTGTGCTCTGGAGTGCCTGAAGAAGGGCAGCCTGTGCAAGAAGCATCGAGTGTAGAGCTGGAGAGAGGAAACTTGGTGGTATTCCCAGCTCTCAGCTGCCAGGCAGGCTCCAAAGCTGAAAGCAGAGGCTTGGAGGCAAGGCCATGGTGATGGCTGTCCCTGTGGAGACTGCTAAGGCCTTGTGCTGGAGGTGCCCACAGTGATCACCAGGGCTTGATGAGCAAAGTTCCCATGGTGAGCAGAAGGGCTTTGTGATGGCAGTGGCATGGTGCCTACAAGGCCATTGTGATGAGGTGGTCTCCATGGGGCCTGTGTCCCTGCTGACATAGGTGTTCCCACCATGAGGAGAGCGGATGGAACAGGAGGCAGCAACTGCTCTTGGAGTCTGCAGCAGTAAAGCCTGAAGCAGACGACATTCAGTAACTCTGCCTTCTCTGTAGCCTTCATCATCAGGGCACCCAATCCATTCAGCAGTGGGCCCACATTTTCCGCAGTCCTCTTCTTGCTGCCGATGTATTTGAAGAAGCTGTTCTTGTTGTCGCTGACATCTCTTGCCAGATTTAATTCCAAATGGGCCTTAGCCTTCCTTCTCGCATCTCTGCACACTCTGAGAACATTCCTATATTCCTCCCAAGTGGCCTGTCCCCTTTTCCATATTCTGTGTACTTTCTTCTTCTGTTGGAGTTTTGTCAGGAGCTCCTTGCTCACCCATGCAGGTCTCCTGCCCCCTTTGCTGGACTTCCTTCTCCTTGGGATGCACCGCTCTTGAGCTTGGAGGAAGTGATGCTTGAATACTAGCCATCTCTCTTGGACCCCCCTTCCTTCTAAGACCTTAACCCATGAGATTCCTCCAAGTAGGTCCTTGAATAAGCCAAAGTCCACTCTCCTGAAGTCCAGGGTTGCAACCCTACTTACTGCCTTGCTTCCTCCATGTAGAATCCTGAACTCCACCATCTCGTGGTCACTGCAGACAAGCTTGACTCTAGCCTTCACATCTCCAACCAGTCCTTCTTTGTTGGTTAGCACAAGGTCCAGTAGGACACTCCTCCTCAGTGGCTCCTCCACCACTTGTGTCAAGAAGTTATCATCAGTGCTCTGTAGGGGCCTCCTGCTCTGGTTTCCAGTTATCTTTGCTCTCCTCAGCCACAACATTGTGGTTGTGTATCCTGTGAACTACACCAATCGTAAGAGCAAGATGAGGCAATGCCTGGACCCCCAGCAGGGACACAAACACAAACACGAGGCGCACTGTGGTTGATACTGAGCATTTATTACCTCTGTGTCTAAATGAGGATTTCCCAGCAGCTTCCTGATCGAGTCAATAAAGGTGTGGGGGAATCCAAGGGAACTCTCAGCATCGGTCCATGCTGAGGAACACTGCGGGAGGCACTAGAAGGGGTTTTTATGTACTATACACATGCACTGTACACGTACTGAGCTCACCGGTAATTCTGATTCAAAGCCCAGGTGTAGTGCCACGCTGGCACAGGCCCAGCTGGATGATCACGACTAGGGGTCAACCTGCCTTGTTGATGCTCCTTTCCCACAGAACAGGCTGGATACCTTCCATCACCTGTCTTCTTGACATTCCTCTGCATTTTCCCATACACAATGCCTCAAAAAGACTGCTGTGGCAGTTCCTCTTCTGCCTGGGATGCCTCCAGAGATACAGACAGCAGTGGCAAGTGACAGCAATGGCAGTGCTTTCACTCTCTGAGAAGCAGTGGACAATAAGCATCTTCCAGCTCCCGGTGTCCTCTAAGCCCCATCGACTGAGCCGACCCAAAGAGGCCAAGGCAAGCAGGCTTGCAGGGTTTGTTGCCATACTCGTGTCGCACTGCTGGGCACTGCTGGCCTGTGCATGCCTCCTGTGGGAAAGGACAGGGACACCGCCCACCACTCTCAGCAGCCATTCCTCTGAGAGTGGAGACTGTGCCCACGCATTTCCTGTTGGGAAGGCAACAGGCTGAATCTCACACCTGATGCAGCCTTTGTGCAGCCACAGGATGCCGGAGGAATTTGTGTTGGAAGAGTTCTCTGGAGGTAGTCTGACCCAGTTCCTGCTCCGAGCAGGCTCAGATTCAAAGCTGGCTGTAACCTTGGTCCTTCAGAGACTGCAGTCATTCCTCTGGCAGCAGGAGAAGGCTGTTGAAGTCTTTTCCAAAAGCTCCCCATACATAGCTTGTTCAGTGCCAGATGCAGCACCCAGTCAACGCAGGAAATGGCATATGAAGATATGCTGTCAGCATGGTTGTACAACATAAGTGTCATCACTCTCACTCAACCCCTTGAGCACCCAGTGGTCCCCTGTTGGGCCCAAGAAAGATTTATTTCCCCCCAACTCTAATGCGTCTTTTGGATTTTTTTCCCCCCATTCTCTGAAGACCTTCATGTGTGTGCAGGTTGCAAGAGGAAAGGGATCAGGCAGTGCTGGTGTTCCCTGGTGGCTTGAGCCCCCTTGAGTACTGGACACAGTACTCGAGATGAGGCCTCACCAGGGTTGAGGAGAGGGGCAGGATCACCTCGCTTGACCTGCTGGCAACACTCTTCCTAATGCGCCCCAGGAGACCATTGGCCTTCCTGGCCATAAGGGCACATTGCTGGCTCATGGTCAATCTGTCATCCACCAGCACTCCCAGCCTTGCACCGACAAGTGTCTGCACAGAGGAGACCTCTGCAGTTATCTAGGGTTTTGGGGATTAGTTTGGGTTTTGGCATTTTCCAAGGACAGGATCAAAATCATGTTTCTGCTGTGGGTTGCTCTCCTCATAGAAGCAGGAGGTAGGACAATACTGAGCAGGACGCAGCCTTCCTCCATTGGCATCAAAGCAGGCTCGTTCATTTCAGAAGTCCTCAGCTGGGTCTGGGGTCCTTAAAATAGTGATCATAAGCCAGAAAACAGTAAATATGTCCTTATCACACATCCATCGGAAGGCTTTCTTGAGGACCCTGGTGCATGCTATGCTCCAAAGCCATGGATGAGGCCAAGTAGCAAACCTGGGGGAGTTTTCCCATTTCCCATGAATTATGCCCAGCTTTCCTTCTGGCTGGGCGTGCGGAAAGCTATTTTCACTCTTCAGTTGGGCTTTTCAGCATTGCCTCAGGGCAGTGCTTCTCTCCTGAGTACAGTCCATGGTACCTGCAAGCATCCTGGTTCTCTCAAGGGACTGTACAGTCCTGGCTCCCTGCATCTCCCACATTTTTGACCCTGGGCTTCTCAGGACGTGCCCACATGCTGCAGTGTTGCTGCCCAGGCTCCAGTGCAGAGCCTGTAAGGCAGTGCAGTGCCTCAGCACCTGCATTTTGGCTCATTCAGAAATCTGGGACGTGACCGGCTCCCACCTCTGCAGCTGCTGGAGATTGGGAACATCCCTACCACCAACCTTCCTGATCCTCCTTGTCTCAGCACAGGCTTTTGTAGAGCAGCACAGCACAGTCAGAGATCCCCAAGAGCAGCACGCCCCCCAGCATGGCCCAGGACCCCTCAGGAGCTGCATTGTCTCTCCATTTTCCACATCCCTTGATTAAATGGACAATTTCAACCATCACCTTTACAGCACTCTGGTGGACATTGTAATTTTCTGTTGTTTCCAGTTTTCCTCCTCCCCTTACTCTTGGTTCATTCAGATAGCGAGCTGCTGATTTGCCCTTCAGGGAGCTTTATGCTTGCTCATCTTTCCCTTTAGCCGTGTCCTTAATTGTGATCATATCTATCATTTCTTATCTCTCCAAACGGTTTCTAGTAAGGCTGTCCCTTGTGGAATGTGGACCTCATTGGAGGCAGCTCAGACTTAGCATAGTGTGGAGGAGTGTATTTTTTTTTATGAAACTCTGTCATGCTTTATTCTTTGTTTGTTTGCAATTAAACAAAATGTAAAACCTCTACGTCTGTCTGCAACTAGTTGTTTAAGGAAAGCAAGTGGGAATTGGGGCATATGAGCTGTACAGTTGAGTTGGAAAACTTTGGTGGGAAAAGTTTGGCTTTAGCAAGAGTGATGGCAGTCCCAGGTGGCTGATGAGAGCAATAGTAGGGTTGGGGAGATGGAGAGGAAGACTGTGTGAATGATGCCTTACCACTGGGACACTGCTTTTCCTACATGTCTGGACTTCATTAGGGGACACTCTGGATCAGTATCGACTGGAGAATGTTGCTATCACTTAGTCTTTAACTTGAAAAATAATAATGATAATGACAATAATAAAATTTTTAAAGTACAAATACTTCCATGCTGTTAAAGTCTCCTTTCCTGAAACCTCTACAATTAACCATACAAGACTAGAAGAAAATTCCAGAGAGAGACGAGGTTCCCCAGGGCTTTTTTGCATTTTAATGAGCTGCATGGTGTATTTGGTGCTGAGTCCACCAACCTCAGCTACTGAGAGGAGACTGAACAAAACATTCAAGTCAAAGTCAGAAGCAGAGCCCAAAGTTACACACAGCATTAGTGGGTCCCACTGAGGGCCGTTAGCAAGAAAGACTCCCCAGGGACTGATTAGAGCAGGAAGTTGGAAGCACTGATTACAGGTAGGCGAAGGCAACGTGCAGGTGACTCTGATGCCGAATCTCCCCTTGACGTGTTTTATCAAGCAAAATGGCCGATCGCAGACACCCAGCTCCTGAGAAGGGAGATCCTTTCCCCTATAAGTTGCACAGGGCTGCTCCTGGGGCACTGTGCAGGTGGAGATGTGCAAGCTCAAGTGCCCAACCATGACACAACACCTCCTAGGGTCTTCTGGTAGGCAAGGGGACAGTGAGGTCATGAAGTCTCCTGGTAGGCCTCAGTGACAGAGACAACAGCCACAAAACAAAGACCTCTGCTCTTTCAGGCTCTACTGCATGCCAGTGCCCTCCACTATCTCCACCAGACTGTCCTACAGTGTCCCACGCCTCCTGCTGGGTGCCTGCAGACTGTAGATATCCAAGATGCTTCCCCACCTTGCTCCCACGTCGGGATCTCCCTCCCGTTACTTATGTCTCCCTGTCCTCACTGACTGTTCCTTGAAACACAGAGCCAGGGGCTGATCACAGAGTCCCTCTGCGTGAGCTTTTCCACCACAGCACTGCTCTTCGAGTGACACTGATTCCTGTTAATGTCTGGTTTGAACCTCCCAAGCTGCAGATTGTGACTCTTTCCCTTACTTGTGCTGCTTCTCACTACCAAAACAAGTGCCTGGGAGACCCATTCAGGGACACACTACTCCAGGTGTCATCAACCCAGGGCTGAGCTGTGGGGGAATAATAGCTCCCCTTGTGTGGGTGGCCACACTCCTCCTCATGCAGCTCACGGTCATTTGGCCTTATTCGCAATGACTGTGCCTCACTGGCTCATGTAGCATTTCTCATAACACTCAGGCCCCTCCCCTCAGGGGCACTTCCCAGCTGATAAGGTCCCAACCTGCCCTGAAGCATGGAGTTACCCTGCCCCGGGTGCAGGAGTAACCCTTCTCCTTGTAAAACTTCATGAGGTTTCTGTTGGCTGAATACACAGGTTTCTCAACATCCTCCAGAATGAAGCTCGGGAACACGAGCTTGTAATGTGCATGTGCAGAGGGCTCAGGCTGACTTGTGGTGCCTCTAAGAAGGTAGCAACAAATAGAATTGCAGGACAGCACAAGTAATAAAAGGAGGTTCTAGTTTAATGGAATTCCTGCCTCAAATAGGACTTAACAGGGCAATAATCTCAGAAATACCAAGTGAGGGTATAAAGCAAACAAAACCAGGGCCAATGGGGATGAGTAAACATGGGTGGGATGTTTATATGGGAAGGTATTGTCTCTTGTCCTTGAAGCATGGACCATGATAAATAGCCTTGCTTCATCTTCTTCAGGGCCTCCTCTTAGGTACTGGAAGGCTGATATTAGGTCCCTCCAGAGGCATCTCTTCTCCAGGCTGAACAAGCCCTGCTCACTCACAGATCTAGTGCTCCAGCTCTGAGACCACCTTCGGGGCCTTCTGCTGAACTTGCTCCCAGTTATCACCATCTTTATAGGACCAAGGAGCCCCAAAGTGCATGCAGAAGTGTACACCTGCTCTAAAGGAGTGAGTAATAGAGAGGGGTCACCGCTTCCACCAATCTCCTGTCTGTGCTGCTGTTCACACAGCCCAGGACACCCTCAGCCTTCCTTGCTACCTGGGCACACGATTGTCTCATATTTTGCCTTCTGCCCACCAGGATCCCCAGGTCCCTTTCAGCAGAGCTGCTCCATGACAGCCTAGTCCCCAAACTGTATCTTTGCAATGTCTTGGTCTGTCCCAGGTGCAAGAACCTGGTATTTATCCTTGTTGAATTTCATGAGATTCCTGGCAACTCCTTCCTCCTGCCTGTCCAGGGCCTTCTGTCCCATGCAGACAGGCATTTTAGTGCACACTACAACTTGTGCATGGGGAATCCCATGTCCTGTGAGTTTGTGCAGTGCATGGGAGGGACCTGAATCACATTCTATCCCTGGGGCTTCTCAATGGGCATTAGATGTATTGATTCACTCCTGTAAATCAGTCCCTGAAGCACAAGGAAATGAACTTCCTTCTTGTCCTGGTGCTGGTGTCCTGTCTTCTTATCAGATGGGAGCAGGGTCTTCTAGAGAGAGATGTTTCCACCTCTCTTGGAAAACGGTTTTGTATGAGACAAACTGCAGTGCTGGACTCAGTTTCTCCCCACGGTTTAGACAGGGACCATTGGTGATTACTTTAGTCTACTTCAGTGGTCATTTCTCGGGGGTGACCTCTTGGCCTTTCAGGAACTGCCAGCCCTGGAGCCCAAGCAACATCTTGAGGGTGCACAGCAGACAGGGAAAGTCACATCTTTGGCCGATCTGCTCCTAAGCTGGGTCTGGCTCCTGGAACCATGGGTCCCAGGGCAACCTGGCAGGTGTTACAGAGAGATAGCTCTGTCCAGGAGCAGCTCCTCTTAAAGGAGCAACAAGACTAAGGGCACTGCCTGCGGGCACCAGCATGAGATGAGCGACTCAGAAACTACAGTGAGTTGGGAAAGGGAGGACAACTGAGAGTCTCTGCAGGGAGGAATCTTCACAGCCATTGACACGGTGAGTCTCTGGCTGCAGGGCCACCTTGCTGCTGTGGTTCCTAGCGGGTTCTTCTGGAGCTGACACCTTCCACAGCTGAAAGGGTCTCTCAGGGCAGCTCTCCCAGCTTCTGCTGTTTGGAGGAAGTGGTGCTTTAGAGCAGGCATTCATTGCTAAGTGGTCAGAGGGACAGGACATCACAGCTACTTCCTTCCAGGGCTGGTGCAGGGATGTGAAGCCAGAGTGCATCCAGCTCCACCCAGGGATGTAATTCAGAGCAATATCCCTGCGCCTCAGTCTGCTGTGTGTCCGGTAGAGTGACTCTGCTGCCCTTGAGGGTCAGCGCTCAGCCTGTCCAGGAGACTCCCAACAGCAGTGCAGGGAGAAGCTCTGAGTGGGAGGAGTGACCCCTGGCAGGGCAGGTTCATTCTCCTGCTGATAGGGTGCTGCATGTGTCAGGGCTGCTCACAGCTCCAGCTGACCTCCAGGGTATTTCTGAAAGGCCTTTTCTAGAGGACAATCAAGGCAGGGACAGGGGTTACCTTAAAGATAAGTGCTTTCCTGGGTCTTTCATTTTCCTACTGTTTGCTAAGTGCTGGCTGGGAAAAGACCTAGGAGAGAAAAAAACAGCTCCCAGGAGGAAAAGCTCCAAGCAGTTAAGATATGATCAGTGAATAAGAGGAAACAAGAAGCAGAAATGTGTGTGTTGGGGGTGGGGGGAGAGGAATTTGGAGAACTCCCTGTCATCCCCTGCAATGCAGACATCTTCCTCTACATAAGCCCCCTGTATCTTCTCTCCCACCAGCAGAGCCTCTGCCCTCAGGGCCAGGGGTGTAGGGAATGAGCACCCTCCTCAGCAGCCTGAGCTCCAGCAGAGGAGAGGTGCACTTCTCCTGTGATGTGCCTATTTCCCACTATGCAACAGAGGAGTGGGAGCAACTGTCCTGTGATGTTGCCATCTGGGAGGTCATGTGCTCAGTTGGGTGAGGGGAAGGCTTTCCAAACTGCTTGTCTGTCTCTCACTGCTTTCCCTTTGGTAGGAGGGTAACGGTATTCCTTGTTTCTCTACCCCTCTGTTCTGCTCTGGTCCTTGCTCTCATGCTCTACAGGCTGCAGGAGGGAGTTCAGCTGCATTTAGGGCATTGACCCTATGGGTCCTGTGTGGAGCTGTCTTCATAGCAGTTTCATAGCAGGGGCATGTGTCAAAGTCCCCTTCTACCTTTCTAGGCAGCAAGCCATCTCGTCTGGTGGGGGAATGATCTGACTCTCCTGTAAGGAGAAGCCCCATCCTAAGGACTCTTGACTGTCTCTCTGGGGTGTCCTGCCAGGCTGCAAGCTGCCCTCCAGAAGACCACAGCTCCCTTGTAACATATGAGGGAGAGCTGAGAGTCCTTGTGCTCTTCATGTGAGTCAGAAACCTCATCAAATGCTCTGAAGAGCACTCTCTCCATATGTGGGCTGAGAGGGAGGAACTTGGAAATCTTCACTTTGAAACTGAACTCCTCCACTCTCAACTCCATCTTGTTTCTTTCACAGAGTAATTTGAGTGTGACTGTCCTTCACCTGAGAGAGATGTGAACACAGGGCAGTGAGGGGCAAGAGTCCTGGATAGACTAGATCCCGTAACTTTGTACAATGTCAACATGAGCCCTTTCTTCCCCTCGGGATATGCAAATAGTCATGCTGAGAACACCTGTAATGCCAAAGATTTTTACTCCATCAAAAAATGTTCCCATGGTTTGATGGAGACATCTGAAAACTCAGGAAATACAGAAACAGACCCCTCCACTGCAGCCCATTTACTGGAGAAAATTAGTGTTTAAATGCTCACAGTCTTTCCTCAAAACAGGTGGATGTAATCTGCTGCAGGGTGTGTACCTCAGAGCAAGTCACTTTCCACTGCCACTAGAGTGCCTGGAGAAGGAGTGACGATGATCAACTGACATGAGGACAGGGTCCATCCCACTGTGACGGAGACATCTGGAAAGTGTTTGGTCAGCTTCTGCCTTCACTGCACTGTTGCTCTCCCTTGGCAGAGTGAGAGCTGGTGTGACTGATCCAGATACAGACACCCCTGCTGCAGAGGGCAAGGTCTGGAGAGATGAATCCCCCACAAGGATCTTCTTTCTCAGAATCAGCTGCCATGAGTGCAGTATTTGTCTCTCACAAAGGAAAAAAGAGAATATTCCCACTGAGTCACTGGACATAGTCCTCATCACTCAGCTCATGGTGCCCATTCCCAAGTATCCCCACCAAACACACAAAGCAGTCTGACACCTCCATTTGCACCTCTGACCAGAGCAGAGCTGACTCCCGTGGAGCCTATGGACAGAGGCCCTGGCACTGTATGCTCAGCATGAACCGGTGATCAGGAAAGGGCAGTGAATGAAGGCAAAGGGGAGAGAGAGTATGGGGGGGTTCTCTGAGGAGTGGAGCGGGTTTTGCTCAGAGAAGCCTGTTCTAACTTATCAATGTCTTTTCCCCCTTGGACAGTCCCCTGAACCACAGCAGAGCAGATGTCCAACAGTAGCTTCCTGAATGAGTTCTTCCTACTACCATTTACAGACACGTGGGAGCTGCAGCTCTTGCACTTCTCCCTCTTCCTGGGCATCTACCTGGCTGCCCTCCTGGGCAACAGCCTCATCATCACAGCCATAGCCTGCGACCACCACTTGCACACTCCCATGTACTTCCTCCTCCTCAATCTCTCCCTCGTTGACATCAGCTCCATCTCCACCACTGTCCCCAAATCTATGGCCAATTCCCTCTGGAACACCAGGGCCATGTCTTACTCTGGATGTGCAGCTCAGGTCTTCTTGTTTGTATTTTCAGTTGAAGTGGAGTGTTCTCTTCTTACAATCATGGCCTATGACCGCTTTGTTGCTGTCTGCAGACCCCTGCACTACTGGACCATCATGGACAGCAGAGCTTGTCAGAATGGCAGCAGCTGCCTGGGCCAGTGGATTTATCAATGCTCTCCTGCACACTAGAAATGTTTTTTCAATACCTCTCTGCAAAGGCAACACAGTGGACCAGTTCTTCTGTGAAATCCCCCAGATCCTCAAGCTTTCCTGCTCAGAATCCTACCTCAGGGAAGTTGGGCTTATTGTGGTTACTGCCAGCTTAATCTTTGGATGTTTCATTTTCATTGTACTGTCCTACGTGCAGATCTTCAGGGCTGTGCTGAGGATCCCCTCTGAGCAGGGTCGACACAAAGCCCTTTCCATGTGCCTCCCACACCTGGCTGTGGTCTCCCTGTACATCAGCACTGGCATATTTGCCTATCTGAAGCCCTCCTCTGTCTTCTCCCCATCTCTGGATCTAGTGCTGGCTGTTCTGTACTCAGTGGTGCCTCCAATGCTCAACCCAGTCATCTACAGCATGAGGAACAAGGAGCTCAGAGATGCACTGAACAAACTGATTCAGCTGGTCCTAGTTCAGAAGAAGTAAGCTGCCCACCCCTCTTCACAGTTGGCTTCTAATTTCTCTGAAACAGCTCCTGTGCTTTGGATGGTCTCTCTGTGATAATCATGTTTGTGCAGAAGTGTTTGAATTCATCTCCCTTCTCCAGTTGCATGAACTCAGTCTGTCTGACTGAAATACCTGCTTTAAATGTGCCCGCCACTGTGTCAGACTTGGCTTCACTCAAATAAAACAAGATTTCCTCAGTGCAGTGCTTGAAGGTTGTGCTCTCCTTCCAAAGCTGCAGTCTAAAATGTGCTCAAGGCCTTTCACCTTGAAAGGACTTGTTGCTTTTCCAGGGCCATCCAGGCTGATGAACTTATCTCAAGGTGATGAGCTTATCGGCGATGTGCTAAGAATGAGGACCAGAGTCAGCTCTCATTTGCGGGTGCTCAGTGCTCCTGGAGGTGATGAATGGTCAGGCCCTACTATCTCCAGTATGACAGGTTGGGAGACAGAGGCCTGTGCTTCCCGAAGAGAGCATGCAGCCCCCAGGAGAGCACAGGGCATCTCCAGGGGCACCATGTGCCTTGGGGTGAGCAGTGAATGGAGCTTCACAAAATCTGGGGCAGTCATCCAAAGGTAAAGGGTAAACCCAAGGCTAGTGGGAGCTCTGCAGTCTGATGAGGGGCAGTGTGGACCCTGCAGGAACAGGGAAGAGAGCCTGGAGAGTGGTTCTTGTCACCTTCAATGAAATTCGTGTGTTACATTAAACCACACACCCGAACACAGCCTGAGCCATTTGAAATGCCCTGTGATTGCTCAGAGCATCATCCACGGCCACAGACTCCTTGGTAGGGGCTGTAAGGTGCAATGATGCCTATCCGGCTGGGTCTGCTTCCCATCATGACCACCATGGCCAGAGTGGAGGCAACCTGTGGCCCTGCTGCCCCACAGCCGCTTGCTCTGCAGAGCAGCACTGGCAGAGCAGCTCAGGGCCTCATGGGGAGGATGGGGGTGGGTGTAGGAATGGCCAGGCAGGCCAGTACCAATGCACCCCCCGGGAAAGGGCTCTTTGGGGAGCAGGGATGTCTCCAGAGAAGAGGAAAGGAGCTGTTGTGTGCTGGAAAGGAGGAATAAGTCAGAAAGAGAAATCTGTTTCCCTGCATGTCGTCCAACGAGAGGCTGCTGTGTCCCTGGGGCAGCAGGAGCTGCCAGAGGATCCCCAGGGTGGGGGCTCTTGTGCTGTCCTGGAGAGAGGGGCTGGCATGGTGGGCTGCAGGTAGCCGGGGGGTAGGGCATCTCCTGGACACAAGAAGAAGGGCTACAGAGTGTCACTGTCCTCTGTCTGCTTGTGCCACCAGGTCCTGTCCCAGCCCAGAGGCTGATGGGGCAGCTGACACCCCCCCCCCACCCACCGGAGCTGCTGTGCCCACCTCCTGCTCTGCAGCCCCCTGCGGGGACCACTGCTGTGGGTCCACCCCCAGCCTGGGCTGCTCTGCTGGGTGGGCTGGGGAGAGGGCCGGGGAGGTGAGGAGAGGCAGGGAGAGGCTGGGCTGGAGAGGGCCTGGGAGAGGAAAGCACCAATGTCAGCTCAGCTGTGTGAGTGGGAAAGATGAGGACACACGTCGGTGGATCTCGTGGAGGGGAACCAAGACGTGTTGGGCGCAGAAGAGAGGAACAAGCAGCCCTGGCTGGCCTTCCTCCCAGCCAGACCCCGGAGGATGACGGTGTGCTATCCCCAACGTGGGACACGGCCGGGGCTGGGCAGGGACCAGGTGCTGGGGGAGGCACCAGGGAAATGGCCTGATCCTGCCTGGGCTCAGTGCAGGACTTTGGCATGTTGGATGGATGTGACAGCCACCGCGCTGCAGAAACACCAGCCCCGACCCCTCGCCGCAGTCCCCACTGTCCCCTGCCCCGCTGCCACCCCCATGCTGCCCCATCTCCCATCTCTTCTCCCCACACTGCAAGGACCAGCAGTGCAGTAAGAGCTGGCACAGCCCTGCAGCCACTGCCTGGTCCCCGGCCCTTCCCACTCCTCCACCAAACATTGCATCCATCTTCAGGAAGGACAAGAAGGAGGATCTGGAGAAGGTCGTGGTGGATATGAAGGTGACCAGCAGTCAGCAGGGTGCTCCTGCAGCAAAGACAACCACTGTTACACCAGGTTGTGCTAGCAAGAGTGCAGGCAGCAGGGCAAGTGCAGCGGGACACACAAAAAATCCTGGCAGCTCTGACAAAAAAAAAAAAGAGGGGCAAAATAAAGGAAGAGCAGAACTGTCAGACTGCCCATGCTGGAGAGAGTGGTGTGGCCAACAGAGCGCCCAGGTGCTGCAAACACCACGAGGAAAACGGCATTTCTGCCCGTTGCCAAGTGGCTGGAGCCAGGTGGGTCCAGGCTTGCTCACGGGGGATTAGGACTGAACGTCCTGAGGGTGACTATGAGCTACTTGATGCTTTCTCTGCTCTGCAGTGATACTTCCCGTGGTCCCACCTCAGTCTACCCTGAACTCCATGTTTTCCCTTTGTGTAATACATAGATCGAGACTATGGAGAAAGCGCTGAGTGCAGGGAAATGCCGTGGTGATAATCTGGCAGCCAGGGGAGAGCACTGAGAAAGCAAACGTGTGCACGAGACCTCACAGCAAAGGCCTGGAGAAACCAAGGGACAGGGACCCACGGATCCCAGCCCTGAGCCGTGGGGATGGATGTGGCTCCCTCTGCTCATGCCACGGGCTCATGGCACATCCCACACAGTAAGATAAATCTCTGTGGGAGAGGTGAAGGAAGAAAGTAGAAACGAATCAAAAGAGGGGGAATTCAGGCCAGGAGTCCCTCCAGTAAACATCTGCAAATAGGGGTGGATTTGCTCCCTCTCTGGTAAAGCCATTTCTTCCATGACCAGCAGAACCTGGGGGAAGGAGAGTCTTCTCCTGACACTCCTTCAGAGATGGAAGACGGCAGGATTTGAGAGACCCCTTGCAGACAAGGGGGAGTTTCTGGTCATTGAAAGAAAGATTTCCATCTGAGACCTTAAAAACCTGGGTGGCTGAAGGCTACAAGATGCCTCCAATGCGTGGCTCACAAGGGACCTGAGTGACACCACAGCCACCACTGAAACACCCTCAGAAGCAGATCCCGTAACATCTGGCCTCAGGGAGACCTGCAGTATTTCCCTACTTTTCTCTGTGCACCAGATTTTCCTTTTTAGCTCCTCAGCACTGGGGAGCAGTCTCGACTCCGGGGGTTGTGGGGCGACCAGCGAATGCCAGCCCAACTGCTGCACCCAGAATGTCCTTGCGTTGAAGGAAACCAAGTCCCCAAGGTGCTCCCTCA
Source organism: Rhea pennata (assembly GCF_028389875.1). Classification (NCBI taxonomy): domain Eukaryota; kingdom Metazoa; phylum Chordata; class Aves; order Rheiformes; family Rheidae; genus Rhea; species Rhea pennata. Next base: position 3,543,022 of record NW_026907679.1, read on the forward strand.
GCCATCTGGATGGGCGTACGTGGGACGTGGCCCTTCCTGGACCTCCCAAGCCTGTTGTTTGAGGGAAGTGCTGGAAGAACAGGCCTGGCAGGATCCTCATGGCACTGCAACGGCTGTGGCTGCGACAGTGCCCCTGCACACACTTCCTGGGCCAGGTGCTTGGGGACAAGCAGCCAGCAGTGCTTTGGGGAGTCCCTGAGGAGCATGTCCTCAGGATGGTCAAGGAGACCTCAGGCTCTTGTCACCCTCTTGGAGAGCAGTTGACTGGTCAAAGGTCTGGCAGGAGGAAGGACCAGCCCCATGGCTCACGAGGGGAAGGTGCTGACACGTGGCTGGGGCCAAGGCCCTGCTACCTCCTGGGCCCTCTCCCAGCTCTGAGAAGCCAGTACAGAAGCAAGGAAATCCCAGGAAAAAACCTTCCCCACGTCCCTGGGGGTCAATGACATGGTGACTTCTATGTGAGAAGAAGCCAGACCAGGCCAGGGATGTGACTGGAGTTTGTGCTTGCAACGTCACTGCTGCCTGCGCACCTGATAGGCCAACACCTCTCAGGCTCTGGTTCTCATTGGAGGTCACAGTTTTCTCTGGAGCTGATAGGCCAGAAGGAGGATCCTGTTTCAGGGAGGTCCTTGTGATGTCACCGCAGTCTCTGCTGCTGAGTGGACAGGAACAGGCCTAATGCTTGGATGCAGATTGTGAGGTCACGGCTGCCTGAGTGCCTGATAGGCCAGAAGAGGGGACACGGCCATGCTGCCGATTGTGAGGTCACTTCCTGCTCTGGAGGTTCTGTGCCACCAGCAGCCTCCTGGTTCATGGATGTTCTTGTTGTGTCTCTGCTGCTGCTGGGCCAGGAGCAGGTTCATGGCCTCGGTGTAGGCTGCGAGGTCGCTTCTGCCCGAGCACCGGAGAGGCCAGCAGCAGGAACAGCATCAGCAGAGCAGCTGTGAGGCCACTGCAGCCCGAGCAGCTGAGCAGCAGCCACGGGGCTGTGAAATGGCTTGGGAGGACACTCCTGTCCCTGAAGACGACAGGCCAGAAATGCGGTGGCCTTGCAGGGCTGTTCCCTGCTGGGCTGGGGCTCTCCAGGGAGGCCTGAGCCACCCCCAGGCTGTGCTGGACAGAGGGGCTTGTTCTGGGCTCCTGCTGCTGTGGATCTAGGAGGGTGCCAGGAGTCCACTGCATAGACCCAGCACTGAGTTCATGCAAGTAGGGGTTTGGCTGGCTTCTCTGGGACTTTCTGGATCCTGAAAGAAAGAGGCTGCTGTTGCACATAGAAACACTGATCAGCTGGCAGGAATGAACCACACAGAGCACAGAGCTACCAAAACCCAGTTCCTGCACTTGTGTGGGGACTCTGTTACTCTACACAAGTGCCCTGTCAGGAAATACACATATACACACACATATGTGTGTGTGTGTGTATATATACACATGCACACACACATATTTGTATACACATATATACAATATATGTATTGTTCAGCTATCTCTGCACTGCAGAAGGCATTCCTGATCATCATCTCTATTTATTCTTAGAATAATAGGCATTTTCACCACAGGGGAGATACACTCAGCCAAATCAGGATATTCAGGAGAGCTTTGTAGACACTCGTTCACTCTGCTGTGCTGTGTGGTGAGGTCAAGACAAGAATATAGTGTGTTCCCATTAAATCCCAAAATGCAAGGGAATGTTTTTCAGCTCAGATGTGGAGGCTGTGCTAGTGCAAGTACCTTCAACATGGACTATGCAGGGAAGTTATCAGACAACTCTTGTCTTTCAGATGGCATTAACCACGTTTTAAATGAGGGTGCAATATATAAAGATGAGTAATTTCCTTCAGGCTTCTGAGGATGAACTGCCTCATCAAATGCCTACTAGAAAAGAAGAAACTTTTCTTAACTGCAACAGGTAAATGTCTGTGTCCTTTGGATTCAAGTTGCTGAGTCCTTGTAAACAGCCTTGACTGTTTTAGGAATGAGGGCTGGGATAGAAGAGAGTAGAGAAACATTTCTTCATGGAGGGAAGGTTATATCAGTACATGGAAGAAGTAACTACAAAGCTGAAACTCAGTACTAGAGTTCCAGTAAAGTTCGTTGTTATTACTGGTCAAATGGAAGGACTGAGCCTCCACCAGAAAGATCCAACAAGACTCTTAGTCATGTTGATTTAAAAGTATTCCTTAAGGGACTCAAAATCAAGGAAATGTGTTGTCCATCCTTTTAGGTAAAACAAACAAAAAACACTCTTATGGGTTTGTGTAGCCTGCAGCTGGAGAGCCAGGGTACGGGCAAAGGTCTCTCCTGGACCTTGCAGGATCACGTGCTCTGGAGAAGTTGGCAGCTCCTTCCCTGGGCCTGTCGGCTCTGTCTGGTAGCACCACGTCCCCTGGAGAAGGATGCACACAGGCACCTTTTCACTTCTTTAATCGTCCAGGTTTCATTGACTCACGTGTGCGTGTTGGGGGTGGGGGAGGACCAGAACTGCCTGAGTGTCGATCATCTGATCAGACACACAGAGAAATGCATCCTGGGAAAGGATTCTTGGACCTGGTTTCAACGTGCATCCATGTCTCTTTTAGAATGAATGACATCAAATGATGATGTTGTGCATGGCCATAGCTTCCATTCCACAGTCAACACAACGTTCCTGGCAGCCCGTTCCTCTCCCCTGCTGAGGTCCATCTGGATGGCAGCCCTCAAGCTTATGACCGTTTTCCTGATTAGGTGCCATCTGCAAACGTGATGAGAGTTGTGTCCTCGAGGTCACTGACGAAGTTGTTAAACAGGACAAGTCCCAGTATGGACACTTGCATACTTCACTCGTCACTGGCCTCCAGGTAAAGCCAAACCCATTCACAAAAGCCCTCTGAGCTTGATCATCCAACCAGCTTTTTACCCATCCGGCTGTCTACCCAGTGGAGTGTAATGCCTTACTTGTATGCAAGAAAATAGTGTGAGATACCATCAGACACCTAGTTAAATCACAGCAGATAACATCCACTCCTCTCCTCTCCTCCACAAGTACAGAGCTTTTATCATGAAAGCAACCAGGCTGCTCAGGAATGATTTATCTTCAGTAAATCCATTACCTCCTCCTCCTCCTCCTTCTCCTTCACATGCCCAGGAATGTGATGCAAGAGGACTCACTCCACGAAACACTCTTCACCAAAATGAGACTGAAGGGCCTGCAGCTCCCCAAGTTGTCCTCGTGGCCTTTTTGGAAGATGGGCACAGCATATTCCTTCTTCTAGTTGTTGGGACCTCCCCTGATCTCCACAGCCTTCCAAAGAGGATAACGACTGGCCTTGTTATGATATTGGCCAGCCCTCTCAGTGTCCTCTGATGCAGCCCATCCAGCTCCAGAGACTTGTAGGGGTTGAGTTCTTGCCAATAACACCTCACTGAACCCTCTTCCACCTGTAGCTGTGTTTTTTCCTCTGAAGCCCTGGCTCCAGGCAAAACAGCCCAGGAGACCTTGTCGGTGGAGAGTGGGGCCAAGAAGGCACAGAGCTCCTCAGACCTACCTGCATCTTCTGTTACTAGATTCCTTGCCCGAACCAGCAGTGAGCCCACATTTTCCTTTTCCCTCTTTTGCTGTAACTGAAGAGGTAGCAGCTCTTCTTCATGCCATTGACGCATCTTGCAAGTCCAATCCTAGCAGAGCTTTGGCTTCCCTAAGACCATCCCTGCTTTGCTGGACAATTTTTCTGATTTCTACTTTTTTTTAGCCTCTCCCTCCTTCCAATTCTTACATGCAGCCTTTTTGCTGGGAGGTCAATCCTGATTTCCCAGCATAGCCAAGGCAGTCTCCCAAGATTTCTGCTAGTTTTACTGAGTATTGCTATGGCCCATTCTTGTGCTTGGCAGGTGCTGTCCTTACAGACCTGCTGGCTTTCCGGAGCTCCTGGGCCCCCACCAGTCCCCTGAGCAGGCCCAAGTCTACTTCTCTGAAGTCTGGGGTCTGAGCTCCACAACTATCCTTCCCGACTCTGCTCAGGACATAGAACTCTGCTTTTTCATGGTCACTCTAGGAAAGCATGACGCTGACTGTCCCATCCTTGATCAGTTCCTCCCTGTTGGAATTGCAGACAGAGGGAAGTATGAGTACCGGCCCACTGTGCAACTGTGCAAAGAAGCTGTCCCTGGTGCCCTCCAGAAACCTCCTGGCCTGTTTCCACTCTGCTCTTCACCTTTCCAGAGCATATCTGTGAGACTGAAGTCCATCCCCCTCCCTGTCCCACAAGATCACTTGGGCCTGTGATCCACAGAATTGCTCACATTACATTGACTTTGTCACCCTGATTAGGTGGTCTAGTTCCCATCACAATGTCACCCTGACTCTGGTGCTTACCCAAACACTTGCCTCTCCCATGGAAGAGCTCCACACATGTGAACTGCCCCTTCGCACAAAGGACATCCCCCTTCCTCATCTTCTCCCTTGTTCTCTCCTGAAGACCTTCTACCCTACAATTGGTTCCTTTCAGTCATGCGGGTGATTCACCACATCTTAGTTATTCTAGCAATGTTTCAGTCAGACCTGTGATGGTGAAACCTGTTATCAAGGGCCAAGGACACAGTGTGCGTGATGGTCCCACTTCAGAGCAGGGACATGCTGGCATACAAAGCAGGTGGCAATGTTATGGTGAAAGGATGTTCCCACCAAGAGAGCAAACCCTGCAGTGCCAGGGAGAAACACAGCTGGGCTGTGCAGGAATGGGTTTGCTGCCCGAGCTGACTCTGCAGCATCGTGGGACCTGTGTCAGAGGTGAACTGATCTCCAGGAAGCACAGGGTGCTACTGAGGAATTCCCAGGCTCTGGAAAGCCCGTGATCCAGCCACTTTGGGGAGATCATTAGCCCAGTCCCTGTTCATATCATCTGGGTGGGTGAGAAGAGGCTCAGGGACAGGAGAGCTAGAAGGGTGTGAGAGTGCCGAGACTGGAGTGGAGATCCGGTGTGATGTGCCTCCCATTTACACAGCACGCTTGGATGTGGACGATAATGACTGTGCCTAAGGGCAGAGGTAGGATTCATTTGTTTGGGCAAGGTAGGAAGCCCAAGATGCCCTGGGGCACTTGCCCAGCACGCGTGCCCAAGGGACATGATTTTCCTGTAGGCGCCACGCTGTATCTGCAAGAAATACACAGTGGTGCTGGACAACCCAGGCATCCGGTATGGACCTGCCAGCCTATTTTACGTCATTAAATCAAGAGTCTGCACTGAATCACATCAGGATTTTGCACTGTAGGGATCGGCTTGTGTCTCAGCTTTGTAGTGAGTGGGGCTCCAGCAGTGTTAGACATCTAGTGTCATGGCCAAGGAAATTCCCCACCCGGCCCCCACCTCATGCTCCAGAAGGATGTGAGTCTCATAGTTCCTCCATCACAGCAAACAGCTACTTCAACTGTGTCCTTAACTCTTATCTGTCTCTTTAACTCTGTCTCTTTAATTAACACCAGAGGTTTGTGGGTGAGGGACTGACTCCCACCCGCCATCTCCAGTGATTGTAACGGCAGTTCAGACAAGGAGTTCACAGGCAAACATCTCTGTTGTGCACACTTCTGCTTGGGCAAGGGGAATCCCACCACTTCTGTGCCTGTGGAGGTCATGGGAGGGATCTGAGTCCCACTGCAGCTCAGGGGCTTCTAAACAGACATGCGATGCACTGAAACGCTCATCAGAACCAATACCTGAACCATGGCTAAACGAGCTCCCTTCCTGCCCCTTTCCAGGTGTCCTGCCTAGTTAAGAGATGGAACAGGGGCTTCCCGAGTGGGAGATTTCCATCTCCTGCAGATAACCATTCTCTGATGAAATAAATTGTAATGCTGGAGTCAGTCTTCCTTCAGGGCTTAGAGAGGGACCATCGGTGATTATTTCGGTCTACTTCAGGGACGATTTCCCAAGAGAATGGAGCACAAGGCACAGAGAAATTCCTGTCTTCAGCTGCCCCCTGCTCCTGAGCGGGGCCGGGCTCCTGGGACAGAGGGAGCCCATGGCAACCTGGAAGCATTACTGAGAGACAGCGGTGTCCAGGAGCAGCTCCTCTGCCAAGAGCAGCAGGGCTCTAGGCTGTAGGCACTGACTGTGGACAGGAGATGAGAAGTGAAAGGCGGTGTGGAGTGGGAGGCCAGAGGAGAGCTCACTGTGGGAGAAATCTTCACAGCCTTTGACACGGTAAGTCTCTGGCTGCAGGACAACACCACTGAGATTCCTGGAGGGGTCTTCTGAACCCAGCCCATCCCGGGCCTGGAAGGCTTTTTACGGATCACTCTCCTGGTTTCTAACATGCATGGCAGGCTTGCCTGAAAGGGAAGGCACTCTCCAGAGGCTCTGATTTTGTTTTATATCTTTGGAAGGGTGCAAACTGAAAGGGATGGTTTAGGCTTAGGTGCCTGGAGGAGAATTCTGCAGTGTTCCTCTGAGGGACCAATAGGTCTACAAGGACCCCAGAAAGCTCCTTTAGTCACCTTTTCACCTGCCAGCAGCAGCAATATCTCCTTTGCAGCCCTCACCAGTCTCATCATGCTTAGTCTCACCTGCTCCTTAGGTCTTGCACACACAGAGATGCCCCTGGGCTGGGCCCTTTGGCCAGAAGGAGTCTGTAGGGCAGAGCCAAATGCCCCGTTGGTGGCATGGGGTCAGGGAGCACTGACAGGGGACAGACATGGGGACAAAGAAAGAGCTTCCAGTGGGGACAGCTCCAGGCAGCTGAGAGATGCTCAGGGAATGTGAGGAAAGTGCCCACAGAAACACTGTGGCAGGCTGGACTCAGGCAACTCTCCCGTGGTCCTCCCTCTCCCTTTCTGCTCTTGTACTTGCTGTCAGCTGGAGGTTCAGCTGCAAATTCAGACACTCACCCTGAGGTCCTCCCACGGAGGTGTCTGCAGAGGGCTGAGGTGCCCACGGCCTGTTCTCATCCCAGGGTGCTGGGAAATGTGATTTGAGGGTCTGGGGAATGAATGGACTCTCCCTTTCGGAGATCTCCTTTTCAGGACATGTGAGCGAGTCCTTATGGTGTCCTGCTGGGTTTGAAAGCTGCCCTCCAGAAGGACACAGCTCTCCCACTGGATCTTAGCAATGCTGGAGATCCCTTTCAAGTAGTTCAGGAGGTACTAACACCAGAAAATGCTCCTGAGCACCTTCGTATGTGAGCAGCTGAAGTGAACCCAGCGTTTCCTCGGCTAGAATGGAAGTGTTGAGAGTTTCCTCCACTGTTGGCCGTCAGCTCACAGAGTCGTTGGTCGAATCAGGTATGTCAGGAGCAATGTTCTGTTCTCTCCATCACATCTCCACCTCGGGCTGCGAAAGAGAGCAGAGTTAGATCTGTGCTTTGAAACCAGCCTCCCCTGATCTCATCAGAGTTCAATGTCTTTTTTTAGAGTAACTTGTGGGTGAAATCATCCTTTGGGTTACACAAGTGCGAGCACAGGGCAGCTGGGAGCAAGGCAGGTGGATCAACAGCACTCCTGACCCTGCACTAAGCAGCAGACAGCTGATCTTAATTGTGTCTGGGTCCATCTGAAAGCCTTCTCCATGAGGTTTCCTCCCCTGCAGCCCCTTCCAGGGAGAGTTCTCCCAGGCCTGTGCAAGTGAAAAAGAACCGCTTGGGAGCTCGGCTTGGTCTCTGCCCTCAGAGTGCCAGGAAGGTTTCTTGTGCCCTCTTCCCTAAAACAGCCTCCAAGCTGAGGAAGCGTTTTGGATCCCTCGGGAACTTGGTGTGGCCGGAGTGCAGGAGTCAGAGCTGGCTTGCTCATGCCTCCCCACATGCTGCCTCCATGACTAGGCCAGGACAACAGAAAAGTGTGTCCCAGCGGTGAGAGACTGGGCAGACAGCAAATGGGCTTTTTCCGGAGGCCTTTTTTAGAGTTCTCTAAAATGCCTGGACAGCTCTGAAAGTGTTGATGTTCATAACCCTCCCGTCCACGTCCCAGAGGAGATCCTCAGTGTCATACATTGGCCTGGAAATGGGAGTTTCCAAGGGCCGTGTACTGATGTTTGCCATCTGTACTGCATGCTTAGGAGTCACCATTGAAAATGCAGATGCCGAGTGGCTGAGGCAGCAGGCGATGGCTCTGCTGTTTGCAGGTAGGTTACAACGGGCCTGAACAGAGCTCCAGAGGTTAGGGAGGACTTGAGAGGCCAAGCAGCAGCCTGACAAAGTCCTTGTGCAAGGTGACCCGGCCTAGAGCAAATTCACGCGTGGAGGAGAAGGGACTGCCACAGCCCCCGCTGGCCTGGGGAAGCTGTCCGCCTCCTGCTGCCCCACGCTGCCCCACAATCAGAGTTCCTTCCCCTGCCAGGCCCCGCAGCGAGCCTGGGCCTGGGCTCCCTGTCCTGGGACTGGTGTCACCTCCGCCCTCCCCTGAGTCACTGCAGATCTCTGGGGACTGCCGAGCAATGGGAACCCTTCAACACGGCAGGCAGCAGCTGAGGTCCTGCGTGACAGCTGGCCAGAAGAAACACTGGGAAATTAAGATCAGAAAGCTCAGCAGTGCAAGGCCTTAGGGAAGGGGAAGCGATAGTGATTTACAGACTCCCCAGATGAGGAGCTCCGGCCTGCTCCCCCCGGGCTCTACAGGGTTTAGCCGCTCTCACCCATGTGCTCCCAAGCACCAGGACATCTCTGCCCAGGGACCCTCGTGTGCCACAGAGAGGATACAGGACACTGGTCATCGAGGCCTCATCTGCTCTGCAGGGGTCCCACTGATTGGCAACTAAAGACTAGTTTTGGGGTGGACCTTGTGTGCCCTTCGGGGTCCTTAGCTGTTAAGAGATGGGCTTTTGCCTTGGGATCTTGCTAACATCAGTGCCCACCAGCTCGAGGCCCAGCTGCTGCCCTGGCAGGTTTTCCTTGTTTGTTTGAAATCGGTGTGCATTTCCCTGCAAGGCTAAAAGGACAAGGCCTGGCGGGGGCGGGGGGGGCACTAGCAAGCCTACAAAGCAAGGAGGTTTCCAAACCTGGGAGCTGTTGCTTGAAAGTGTCTTTTGGGAAAGGAAAGACTTGCAGTTCTGAGCAGAAGCAAAACATACCTGAGAAGGAATGGCTGCTTGCCGTAGTTGGGGGAGAAGTCTCCTTTCCAAATGCCTCCCGAACCAGCTCGGAAGGAAAGCATTTCCTGATGCCATCTTTGGGCAGTGTCTCCTGGCATGTTGGCCATTCAGCAGCCTTCCTGCATTCCCCTCCACTCGAAATAGCTGATCAGGAAAGAGAAGCATCCACAGAGCCTTTCAGTGGCTGTGGGAGATACCTAGAGAGGCTGGGAAATGAGGCTGGGCAGAGCCAGCCCTGAGCAGCAGGCAGCAGTCTGGGCTGAGGGGCTGGGAGGAAGGAGAGACGTGTGCAGCCCCAGGAGCGGGTGAGGTGGGCAAAGGCGACCCAGGCGGGCGCAGGGCCAAGGGAGACCTATGGGATTTCAAGGGATAGAAATGCCATTTTTCTGTTAGTTTGGCCAAGTGCAGGGCTACCAAGTGCTACTGAAAAGTGTTTTGCATTCTCTTGGTGGGGTTCAGGAGGAGTGAAAAATCACCTTGCAAGGTGGCTGCATTTTCTCAGCTCTGCTGGAGACGCATCATCCTCTAAGAGACGCCCTTCCCCTCAGCAGTTTGGGCCAGATTGCTTTCCCCAAACTGGGTTCTGTTTCCCGGTATGCAAGCAACCAGTAGGCATAGAGCAAGGTCGAGATAGAGCCTTAATGAACTTACAGGCAGCTCCGGCTAATTCTGCTATTCTGGTCTTCTCTGCCCCTCACATTCTTCACAGTGTTGTGCTTTCCTCGAGGTTATTCGTCTGGAGCTGGTGGTCCTTTGCAATACTGATTTACGATACCCTCTCTCCCTTGTCCTTGAGTCCTGGCAGCTATTTGCAGGGTTTCCACAACATCGTTCCAGCAATTCTGCCCTTTGAGACTTGATAATATCACTTACCTAGCAAGTCTCATTAAACAACTTCAGTAGTTCCCGTATGGATGTTAAGTTAGGTCTAAGTGTCTCCCACGGCATGGGTGATCTCGCAGATTTGGGAATAGGCAAGCAAGCAATAATCTGAGACACGTTATGGACTTTCCAAAGGCCTGTATAAGCTGCACAGTCAGGTTAGTTGTAGCAAAGGGCATGCATAATAAAAATTAACACTGTCCTCATTTTCCATCTGATTAGCTCTCTGACAAGGATTAAACAAATCAGTATTCCTATAAATCAGTCCTATTATTATAAATAATAATGGTATCAGAACGTGAAATAACACCAATAACCCCTGAGAGCAGTCCACTTCAATGTAAGAGAGTTCCATTTCCCAGGTAGAATTCATCGATTTTGTAACTTCTGAGTGACTCAGTCTGGAGAGAGCAGCTCCCTCGGTGCCAGGGCAGCGGGAGCTCCAGCAGCATCTTGCTGATGCTCCTTTCACAGCTCCTTTCTACAGTTCCTGCCGCAGCACCGGCCTGCAGCTGTGCACAGCACTGCCAGAAAACACCTGGATTTGGGGAGAAGCTTTCCACTCCTACCTGTAACTCAGATCAGCACCAGCACACAACCTGCTGCTGCAAGCAAAGGCAACCCCCTCTGGAGCCGCCCACTCCGGGGGCTGTACCGTGTTGAGCTCTCGGTTCTTGCCACCGTGAGCCAGTCACAGTGGCTGTGGTTGGAGAGGAAGGCAGCACTGTGCACCAAGATGAAGATGAAGGTGGACACAACCATCTGGGACAACCGCGCTGCCCTCCTGCAGAGCACCGCAGCCACCATGGGCACCCAGAGCCCATGCAGGTGGACCCCATGAAGGAGGAGGAGGGGAGACTCTGGAGGTGGATGCTGTGAGGGGGCGGCCTGTCTGATGCCCCAAGGCCGTGCTCTGGAGCCTAAGAAGAAGGAGGAGGAGGTGCTAGCCCAGCAGGAGGCCCCCGCTGCCCACCAGCCAGGGCACGGCCTCCCCCCCAGCAAGACCAGGCTGGTGCTGGCACCTAGCCAGGGGAAGACGAGCCCAAGGCACCGGGCTTGGAGGTGCAGAGAGCTGCTGTGCGGCCCCTCCTCCCAGACTCCCTTCCACCTCCCCTGCAGCACGGACACAGTGCCCGCGATCACCTCCCACTACTCCGCCACAGCTCTCCTTGGACTGTAGGGTACGTAATTGGATAGGACGGGTTATTTAGGATAAGCATTAGTCGGATTACAGTATTACGATAGCGTGGCGTTGATTATTGAATTCTTAGCGTGTAGTTACTCTTAGCCACAGTTAGGTAGAAGGGACAAATAGGGCATAGCTATTTGTCTTCCTGAGGACAGGTGTTAGTTACAGTTAGTATGAGTGTTATTAGCATTATTAGTGTTGCTATTAGTTATTAGGATCCAGAGTTTGGTGTTGGTTACAGTAGCCTCGGTGTGTAGGTGGTTACAGTAGTCTTAGGGCAGTTACAGTTCAGAGTTTGTTCTCTTCTTCCCGGTGTAGAATTAGTGTCTCTGTATCCGTAGGGAGAGAGGGACTAACCTGGGCCAGACCCTCACCAAGGCTGGGCTTGCAAAAGATCCTGTAGCCCGGAGGCAGCAGCACTGCCACGAGGACCGTCACACGCACACATGCATGGGGTCCCGAGGCCACTCGCAGCTGGTGGTAGGACTGAGGCCCCAAAACCATACTCTTTGCCTCTAGGGAAAGGCTGCAAGACTCTGGCATCTCTTTCACAGGGACATGAGACTAAGGCAGTTCACCAAAGACGTGCCTAACGCCAGGATTTACGTCCTGGAGCACGTCCCACGCAAAGTGACTGTGGCCACAAGTGTGCGCTTCATCCCTGCCTTCCTAAGAAACCTCCTGCGGTTTCTTAGGCACAAACAGCAGGAACCTGACTTCAGGTCTCTCCTGAAGGCTTGCACCTCCTGAGCTGCTGTGGAGCTCTGCAGCGTGCAGGAATAGGACGACACAACGTGGCTGCAGACAGACAATTTCAGCAGGTGCCACCCCCAGGGCCCCCACCTGCTGCTCCTGCAAATTCACTCCAAGGTCAACAGCACAGACACTTTGGCCCCTTCTCTGCTGGAGCCCCTCTGCCCGCTCTCACAACTGCTTGATTTTGCCTGTCTTCACAGCATTTCCTGATTCTCTCTGCAGTGGACACGGAGGATTTCTTCTGCTACTCAAGACCTGTGGCAACAGTCTGGGAGCTGATGAGTCAGCAGGTGTCACAGCTTGCAGGCAAGAGTGGGCCTCCTGGATAGCACTGCCCCGATCCCAGCAGCATGCGCTGGTGCCTCCCACCAGTGGGCAACCTCTGGGGCGCCTACGGCTTGAGGCACCACACTGCAGGGCTGTGACGGAATGGAGTGATGAGAGATGAGATGGCACTGCAGAAACTCTCACTGCTGGTAGAACAGTGGGGAACTGAGTGATCGAAAGGAAACCAAGGCAGTTGTAGGCAAGACTGAATCCTCACTGGATCAACAGATGATTGGGCTTGCAATTGGTTTAAGCTGTGACTTCTGGGGAGAACAACAGTGCGAACTATGAAAGATTAATGCCACCCCCAAGGTGTGGACCCTGCTCTGCGCAGTGGGACTTCCCCCAAGATTCTACCCAGTGAGAAGTGGATGCCCACACCGCGACTCCCCCGTGACCGATGGGGCATCTTAATTCAACCGGCTGGGAACAGGAAATTTGTCCTTTGGCTTCTAATGGGTCTGCAATCATGTATGTGGGATGCTTCACTTCTATTTCTTTATTAATCATGGACTACGGTGGCAGCAAGGTACTCCCCAATTAAGGGAGGGCCCTGTGGCAGCTTACAGGGAGTTTATACAGGATGCCTTTATCCAGAGAATGTTACTTTTTTTAAAAAATAACAATATCTACCATTTCATTAGTCAGGGATAGGAGTACATAATACTCTTACCAACTTCTCTACTTTGGTTGCTGTAAACTATGTCTTTATTTTAAAATGTTCTCTCTGCCAAGGACCTAACATCTGTGTCTTCTTAAGAAACACCTGCTGCAGGACATGAGTTCCACCAAGGACATGCATTTTGCTCTACTAACTCATCACAAAGGTACAACCCTAGACATCCCCTTGTGCATAAAGGCTGCAGAGAGAACAGAAGTTGCATTGTGCCTACCACCCCCAATCCCGTGGGGCTGCAGCAAGGAGAAACTCCAACAGGAGAACCAAACTGGCAAAGAGCTGGGCAGAGACGGGCCTGAAATGGCCCGATGCATTATCTCTACCCAGGAGAACGAATACTACTTGGGAACTACTATAGAACTATAGGAATTAACCAACCCCCCAGAGCTTCACCTTCTCTGAAGCGCTTTGTGCCTTATTTATCATATTCCTCACTTGATGGAAGCCTAAATGCTAAGCTCTTCAGAATGCTCAGACTGTTTTGTTTTTTGGTTTTTGTTTTGAGTATTGACCTTAGTAATTGTGTAGGTGTTGGTTCAGTTTGACTCAGGTTGTGCAAACATTGTTGTGGGAAAGGAGAGAACGAGGCAGAATACAAGCAGGGGGCCGAAGAATGATGCTGAGCATATTAAAGGAAGAAGGAAAGGAAGAAGTGCTTGGACTAGCAGTGTCAGAATTTAATTCCCGGAGAAGAATCCTCCCTTTGCAGTGCTGGCAGCTTCAGCAGGTACCTGGAGCTACAGACCTCTGGCTTTGCTTGGTTCAGGTGCGGAAAATGTGGGGCTGTCTTCAGCCACAAATCTCCCGGGGGGCCTTTTCCAGTGAACCAGCACTCCTAAAGGAGGGGGGGAAAGGCACAGTGAGAGCTGAGAAGAGCACGTGACCTCCAGAGCCATGACTTCTGCCTGGGAAGGCAGCTAAGGCCTCTCTCAGCAGCTTGTTCCATCCATCAGCCAATGAGCCATGCTGCCAAAACCCCTCAGCGAGCAGAAGGAGAGGCAAGGCCAATTCAGACTCAGCACACGTTGACCCTGGCCTCCCAGAGCTGCCTTAAGGAGCAGGGAAAGATTCCACTTCACCACCACTCTGCCAAGCAGAGATGCTGCAAAGGAGCAGCTGCAGGGCATACTGCTTCCTCACGTACCAGTCCAGCCCCACTTGGCAGAGAGGGATCACAGCTGCTCTCTACCTTCCTCTTGAGCAGGGTTAAGAGCACCGACCAGCTCACACAGGACTTTGAGCACATGCCCCTGAAGCTCTCGGGGGGCTCTCTCTGGGGCTACCTGCCACAGTACAGTGCGGCCCACCTTCTGCTACAGCAGGCTCAACTTCTGCCCAGGAAGCAACTCAAAGGCACAGGTGAGCAACTTACAGTGCTCATCTCCAGCCAAGTCTTCTCCAGCAGGTTGCCATGGTCTTCACAGGCTTGGAGGCCCTGGTTGAAGCATAGCAGGCTCTGCTCTTCATTCCCCAGCACCAGGAAAATGTAGGCTTTCAGGTGGTAGACTCTGGGGTAGAAGACGGGGCTTGTGGAGCACCGAGAGAAAACCTCTTCGGCGAGCTGCCGAGAAAACAACAGAGAGGTACATCAGGACAAGTCAGAGAGCCCAGCGATGGCTTGGCACAGAAAAGGGCGCCAAATCCCCAAAGAGAAAAACCAGCCACAAAGAAAGGAGGAGTGCACAGCTAGCAAGGCTGAGGTACCACACAGATCTCTCCTGAGCCCTAACACCTCCTATGGAGCAGCCAGTTCAGCAGGGCTCACTAGCTCATGGCTGAGCAAGACTCTTCTCCTCTCCTGTTTGGGCCAAACAGTCCCACAAGGGAATTCTCACGTGCCCAGGAAGACTGCCTTCACCTGACTGCCTTCTCGTCCCCCTCTTGCTGACACCTCTGTTACAGGAGTCTTTAGCCATGTTGCTCCCTAAGCTGCTACCCTCTGGCACTACCATGACTCCATCCTGTCGTGGCTGCTTCTACCTGCACAGGTCAACCCACTGCTGCTAGCAACACAGCTTTCCCCAGAGGGCCCTTGCAGCATGCCCCTCCCCTTCCTCCACATCCCTTACCCTTAGAGCCCTGCGGCAGCTCTCACGGGCCCTCCACGAGCCCTGCTCCATGTCCTTTTTCAGCACCAGGCTATGGCACTCCAGGAGCCGGCTGCACGCTTGGCTGGCCACAAGGCAGGCGCCAGTGCTCTTCAGCAGCCTCCTGGCCTTTTCAAAGGGCTTCTGGAAGTTGTCCCACTGCCCAAGCCTTGCAAACCTACATTGTCCAGAGGAAAAAAGGAAACACAGACAAACACACACTCAGGCACATTTTGTAGAGATGAGCAAGTAACCAAGAGGTCTCCTAGGCCATAGGCTCCAGCCCCAACCTGGCTTCCAGAGGCAATGCATCCTCTAGGACAAGGAAGCTACTGGGGGCGTACTGGGGGGCTGGGGGGCTGAACTGCAGCGTGTTGTAGCTGCTCCTGATAAGCATCACTGAGAGCACTGTATTGTAATCAGGCAGCAGTAGCTCAATTCCTTCTCTCCCACGTGAACTTGGTGTTCTCGTCTCCCTGCTACATCACAGCTGTATCACAGTCACACAGCTGTATCAGACTGTCACACAGTCACAGCTGTATCACAGCTATATCACAGTCCCCCAGCAACATTCAAGGGGAAAAGGAAGGCTGTGGCTGAATGCCGCCAAGGCATCCTTCCCTGGCAGGGCTCCACAGCAGCACAACCTGGGGCTCCTTGCCACCTTGCTCATCCTGCGTGGCCCCCCGGCCCCTTTCACCACCATGCTCCAGAAGCAGCTGCCTTGGTGGACATGGGATGGGGGCATGTGATGAACGCAGAGCTCCCCCTTTCCCGGCCACAACCACTGCCTGGGCCTCTCCCCACTCAAAGCAAGTCTCCAACTTACCAAAGAGCCAGGGACGAATACAGTCCAAGCAGGATGCTGCTCTGTGCCTGGAGAAGGCAGTTGGCTTCGTTCTGCTCCACGAACCTCCTGCACTCTTCAAAGGACTTATACTGCCACCCTGCAATACAAATGTCTCTCAGAGAAGCAGCGAAGCAGCACCTCCCTCCCTGGTCTCACCGTGCCTCAGGCATTCAGAGCAGCAGAAAGCTCCAGTGCAGCTGGCAAAGTTCTTGGCAGGCAAAGCACTCACAGAGCAACAAACCTCACAGGAAGCAGGCAAGGGCTGCACTTCTACCCTAGCTCCTCAGGGCTGCTCAAGTGCACGGAACTGCTCTTGAATGCAAGGGCAGAGAACATCAGGAAGGAAACAAGAGAACTCCCAGCTCCCCTGACACCACGTCTTACCCTTGAGAAATCCGCAGCTTTCTAGCACTGCACAAAGGCACGCTGCCACTGAGCAGCAAGGACAGCGACCCCAGAGCACAGGCTCTTAGGTGCCTCCTGCTCAGGCACATGCCAGCGCTGCTAGCCCTGCTTCCTGGGGAGCCAGAGCACAGTGAGGCGGAGAAGAGCTTTCAGAAGGGGCAATCTCAAAACACAGCTAGGAAAGAGCATAACTGAAAACACTGTCAAATTACTCTTGGCTCCCATGTTAGAAATGCAAAAGGGAAAAAAAATAACGAGGATGCAGGCGAAGAGAGAAACGCGCACAGCGGAAAGCTCTGTGGAGAAAATATAAGGATTGCTGGAGGCTCTGGGGTCATTGTTCAATCAGGAGAAAAACTGCTTTGGCCAGCGGAACTGTTTCCGTGTTTCCAGAGGACAGGGAGACCTGGCAGAACTCTTGTATTGTCTGCTCTAGTCTCTGGAAGTCTTGTACTGACGGTGCACTTCTGCTTGTGCTGGGAGGGCTCTGCCTGTTTATACCTTGCACAAAGCCCCCAGCTCTGGCCCACAGCTCCAGGGGGGCAGCCTTGCCTGCCCAGCAAACAGGCTCTGGAGGGCTCTCCTCACTGAGCCCTTACCAGCATCAAGCAAGAGGTCTAAGCAGCAGGAGAAGAAGCATGCCTGCCCAACGATCTCATCTGCTCCAGACACCTGCTCCTCTAGCCTGCGCAGCACTGCCTCACATTCCGGGTACCTGGGTTGGAACACAACGAGCCTCCAGGGAGCCTCTCCACGGGCTGGGAGCCCAGGCAGCACCTCCAGACACTTCCCACTCCCCTTCCCAGCACCTCTCTCTCGTTTTCCCTTCTTTGCTCTTCCTCCCAACTCCATCCCACTTTCTCCAGCAGGCCTGTTCTCACCCAAAGGTCCCTGACCCCCCGACACTGCGCAACCCCCACTCTCTCCAGCACCCTGATTACCTCATCTGGAGAAACAGTGCCGTGAAGAGGGTCCTGAGAACCACGCAGCCCAGGTCAGGCTTCTGCAGCTCCATGCAGAGCCTCTCAGCACGATAGCCTGGGAAGAGAACAAGCAGACTTGCACCGGCTCTCTCGGCAGAGATGCCTTCTTGCAGGCGGCGGGGGCAGTACCTACCTACGTCGACGGACAGAGGCAGATTTCCCAGGCTGAGGGTCAGATGGGACAGGGCCTGGGCAAAGCTGGCCGTGTTTAATACCCCTCCTCCAAAGAGCTGCACCTCAGCGCTAAGCTGCACGGCCGCCTGCCCGTATTGCAGCCACTCTTCCCGGCAGCCCAGGTTCTGGCAGCACAGCGCATATTCCAGGTAGGACAAGAGGACCTAGAAGGGTCCAAACACGACAATGCACACGACTCTGTCTCTCCAGGGCAATTCCCTGGCCTGGAGGGGACAGGCCACAACCCAACTGCCAGCTTCTCTCTTCCACCCTCACAGCGCGCACCCATACGACCAACTCTTCTTCCTACTGCCACTGCTGACTGCAGCTGTGCCAAGACAGGGGCCCCCGGCCTTGCACACCAGCATTATCAAGAGCCACGAGGAAACTACAGAATACACACAGTGGTGCTGCCTTAAAGCCAGAACCACCTCCATGCTCACAAATAGGAAACAAATCCAACGCGAGGGACTACCAAAAGCAGCAGCAACCCACACCCTCTGGAAGTTCATCCAGAAAAGGGCAGGCACACGCACATCTTTGGGCTCTTCTTGCCGGGGGCAGGCCCTGCTGGTACTCTTGCCAGGCCAGGGAAAAGGAGCCGTGTCAGGGACGGGTCTGCTGCTGCAGAGAGAAGGCACTCACGTGACTCGCATCCTCGGACTCCTCGGCCGTGTTCACCTTCATGAGTGCTGCCAGGCGGGAGAGCCTCCGACTGCCAGAGGCGCTCTCCAGGCTGAAGAGCTGCCGCAGTAAGGACAGGCAGTGGCTTTGCCGGAACAGCCAGGGGAGCCTCTGCCTCCTGCCACACAAGGGAAACTGCTGGGCCACAGCCGCTAGGCGCACTGTGCCGAGTCCCACGGGGCGGGGGAAGCAGGGGGATGGAGGAGACGGCTGCACCTCCTTGCAGAAGGGCAGCTGACGCAGGCACGGCCGCAGCTATACAAGCGGCAGAACCAAGGAGCACCACCCAGGAAATGTGACTGCTGAAGACGGTGTCTTGGCACTACAGCCTAGGCAGGCCAAGCAAAGCTGGCCACCGGGAGGAAAAGGGGCCTTGCACGGGAGGCCTGCGCCTGGCTACAGCCTCTGAGCTTCCTCCCTCTCACAGCTCACCTCCGCTTACGCCGACAGGCCCACCTCCTGCTCCTGCCAGCACACTCCCTTCCCCTCCCCACACTCTGCTCCCCACTAACACCTCCCTGCTCTCACCAACACCATCTCCCATGCCAGCACCCCAGTAGCTGCCCAGTACAACCCACAGCTGCTCCATCCATTAGCCTCCAGCTCCCTCAGCAGCTTTCCCTCTGCCTAGAAGAGCCTTTGCTTTCCCTTCTGCGTCTTACCCTGCCTCCTGAGGAACGGAGCAGTCTCTGTTCTTCTTGTGAGAGGCATGCTCTGACTTTTCCAGCACAAGCTGCAAGGCGGTGCCAGTGCAGGTCATGGGGAATTTCCTCTTCAGAAGGCTCAATGCCTTCCTGATCATTGTCTTTGCCAGCTCCGTTTGTCCCATATGGTAGCAGACCTGCACAGCAAAAGGGCTTTCAAGGCAGTCCCGTTTGGCACAAAAGCTCATCCCCAGTCCATCAAGCAGCCCCAGGCACAGCTGGGAATCCTGAGCCTCCCAGCTACTGGGAACGCTAAGAACAGGGATACTGGGAAGGCTCCCAAAGGGCTTCGATTCAGCACATAACCAATTGCATGTCTCTGGTGGAATCAAGGCCAGGAGCTCAGCTGGTTTTGGCCAGGGGGCAAAGGGGCCCCAGGAAAGCAGGCTGAGAGCAGTCGCAGTTAGGTGGGCCAGGGAGAGCCTGCCCCACCCCACCCTACCCCACGGGAAAGCATTCAACTCCACCCACCGGGGGAGCCCACCAAAACCACCCTGTCACCTTACCTCTCCTTTGAGGCTCAGCAAAGTGGCTTCTTCAAAGCAAGCAAGCGCGTTTCCCTTCTTAGCCACCAAGGTCCTCAGCACTTCTGCTTTCTGCAGGTTCCGGAAGGCCTTTGAACAAGCACACAGAGAGCAGCTGAGCATCGCTGCCAAGCCTGTCCCCAGCCCCAGCACTCCCAGGTGCCTCACCTGCATCTGCCCCTGGTGATGCCCACCCAAGCACAGTCACGCTGCCTCTCACACCACGCACACAAGCACTCCTTTGCACCACCTCCTGGGAGGTGCACCTTGCACCAAGGGGCTGCTTCACAGCCCTGTCTCTCTTGCCACAGGAGAGGCAAACAGGAGGCAAACGCTGGGTCTCCCTCCCACCAATTCGTCCCTGAGTCCCCACAAAGGAAGGCCCCCAGGCAGGCCCTATTGCAGTGTGGAAACTGGCTTGCCCAGGGCAAGGCACTTGAGAGGACTCCACGGGCAGTGGGCTCTGGCAAGCACGGCAACTCACCAGGTAGTTGTCGGAGACGTGCAAGTAGGCAGCCGCACCCTCCAGCAGATAATAAAAGGCCCTGGCGTCATTGCCCACTGCCATGTAGTGCTGAGCCAAGGGCACAAGCACCAAGTCCACAATGGCCTTGCAGCTGCAGGAACACTCCACACCCTGCGTCCAGTGGGTCTTGCTGGGCACCTTGGGCATCCATTCGGTCTTAGCCAGAAACCACTTTGCCGCTCTGGAGACAAGATCACGGAGAAAGAAGACACCAAAGCACACACCAGCGTCACCAACACCGCTCCTTCAGCCTACGTTAAAGACACGTTCTAGCACAGCACAAGGCCACACGCACGAAGGCACCGCACGGGAGCTGTGGGTTGCACAGCCTCCCCAGGCGTGCTGAGGGAGCTCACTCAGTCCTTCTTTCTACCCCACACAACAGTGACCTGCACCCAGAGTTCCCTGGGCCCTCCCAGCTTACAGCTGACACCACTGACTCCGGAGCGGGCTGCAGCCCCCCATCGTTGCTATGACTTCCCCCTGTGCTCCTTCCTCCCTTCTGCTCTCACCTTCTCTCCTCCCTCAAGACCTTTGGCTCTCCCTGCATGGCAAGCAAAGCCAGGACAACTCACTCACACAGCATGCTTTGGCAAGATTTGTTCCCTGACATTGCAGGCCCATTGACCAGTATATGCTGGGCACTCTGAGGAGCCCTGGGGCCCCAGAGCACAGGCACAGTGGACTCAGGCAGGGCAGAACCGGCACGAGAAGCAACAGCTCCCCTTTTCAGCAATGGCAAGCCATTCCGTTGGCCACAGTTGTAACAAAGCAGCAGGAGCACCGATCCGGTTGGCGCCTTTGCTGCCCCTGCTCTGGAGGAGCACTGCTCTTTTAGGCAGGCAGGGAGACCAGCTGGCATTTCTGTCCCCTTCCACAAGCCACCCTGCCTCCAGGGGCTGCTTTGCCCCTGCACAGCTTGCAACACTGCTCTCTAACAGCTAGAAAGCCAGGGCTGCTCCACTCGAAACCACCATCAGCACTGGGATCCCACTGGCTTCCCCAAAGATACGCATCCCCATGGCCATCGCAACCCAGCTGCCTCTCACAGGCCTGCTCTTGCCAATGCTAGACTCACAACGGGCAGCCCAAGCGGGGAACTCCGCTCATCTCCTCTGCACACCCTCACCCCACTGCCCCCAAAAATCATCTTCAAAACCTTGGCTCCTCACCGAAAAATCTCCTCCAAGCAGCTCTTCTCTTTTGGTACACCACTTGAAGCATCTGCAAAGAAAGCATGGCATCAAACACCTCCTCACTGCACATGCCGTAGAGCTGCTTCTTGCCATTCTGTAGCACCAAGGGAGGAAGAGCAGAGACAAAGGCTCTGGCGGCAGCTCCCTCTCCACCTCCTTCCCTGACATCTGCCTTCACTGTGGGGCTCGACTCCAGACTTAACCCAGCTTCACCAAGTGTACTAGACACACTAGCTAATACACCTCAGCCTGCTGAGCCACGCGTGCATCTCTGCCAGGAGATGGGCTGCCCTCCCGTAATTCTGGGAAATGGCAGGTGGACACGCAAGGGGAGAAAGGCGCTTCGCTGTGGACACATCATCGCTCTCATGTGGAGCTGTGCTCAGTGGAGAAATGAACTAGTCCTACAACAGTATCCGCCTTGCACTGGAAGCATCCCCACGCTTGCGTGAAACAAGTGTGCAGTAGGAGTGGGCAGGACCCAGGCTCCAGAGCAGGGCACACAGCATACCCGTAGAGGCGGGGAGCTCGTCCGACTTCATCTCCTCGCTGGTCGCTAGGGAGGCCTCCCAGCTGCGCCAGTAGCAGTCGCTGCCATGCTCTTCTCCGCTCTCGGCCTCCTGCGTGCTGCCCAGGGCCAAGCGGTGGAAGGCAACAAAGTCGCCTCCCCCGCAGCACTGGCACTTGTGCGCGTGCCTCTCCAGGAAGGCCGCACACTTGTGGTGCAGGGCCACCCTCTGTCCCTTCGGCCACAGCTCGTACGCAGCCTCCTGCAGCAGCGGGGCGCAAAAGGCCAGCACGCCAGACTCCAGCCTCGCCCTCTGCTTGCTCTCCTCCACGGATGACTTCTGGGCATCTGAAAGGCAACGGGGCTTCCCATCAGCCAGAGCTGGGGCCAGAGCTGGGGCCAGAGCTGGGGCCAGAGCTCAGGCATGCCATAGCTGCACCATGAAAGACAGGCCTTGGCGTAGGCCCTTGGCAGGAAACCAGCGCTCCTGCACTCAGAGCCTCCGGGCCAGACAGCAGAAGGGCCCACCTTGCCTTCCTCACACTAGCACGGCCAGCGCAACGGGCTGCAGGCCTGCTCTCCCTGCCAACAGGCTGTGCAGCTGCGCTCAGGCGGCAGCTGGGGATGCTGCCAGCAGCAGAAGCAAGACACAGCCAGCTCTCTCTGCCCACTCTGCAAGACACTCCCAGCCTCCCACGCTCCCCCGGTGCTAGGGGACAATAAAGATCAACGCACACTAAATCCCTCATCTGCACACAGCGGGAGGCTGGGTCAGCAGGTCCGGGCTTTCGTACTCCCTCTCCTACATGGGCTATGAGCCGCGCTTGCAGGCAGGGCAGCAGAGGGACTCGCAACACCTCACTGCAATATTGCCCTCCAGCACAAAGCACAAAGCACAGGCTCCTCGGAAATGGACTTGTCAGAGCTTTTAACAACCCATCCCTAACTCCCCGGGGTGCCACGAGCATTACACACCTCCTCCGGGCAGGGGGCATTCTCTGGGGAGCCCCACCAGGGACACAGACAGCGGCAGCAGCAGCCTGCAGTGCTCCCAGGCTCCCCTTACCACCTCTTACCACTCTCCTCCTCCAGAGAGTTGCCCGACCCCTCGGTGGGAACACTGCTCTCTTCTGCCCCCTTGGAAGCATTCAGCCACTTGAGGATGTTGCATCTCACCAGGGCATTCAGCGCCTTGTTCAGCTTGGCCCTGCTCCACCCGGGAAGGATGTGGAACAGCAGCTCCGTGCTAAACAGCGGCCCTAGGATGGCTTCACACTTCAGAACCATCTGCTCCGAGGGCTTCATGCTGTCCAGCTCAGCCAGCGCAATCCCTGCCAAAAGCAAGCCACACGTCTCTCCCTTGTCCACTCCCCACCATCACAGGCTGCATTAGCTGCAACACTCGAGAGGGTAGATTCTTCCCTAGGGACCCAGCCCCTTGGACAACTGCAACCCAGGGCACGTGTCTTCAAGATGCCTCTGCTCCTGCTTGACTCACAGGAAGCAAGGACAAGGGAAAGCAGAGATGCTCAAACGAACGCTCCCCCACCACGGATGAGCAGGGCAGCATCCAGCACGTGCATATGTCCGGGCATGCAGCTTGCCAGTTCTGCGCTCTATTTATGTCCACAGGGCACACAGACAGAGAGCTTTTCCTGCACCGCTGAGGCCAGCTCTGAGCTCCCCACAACCCCGCATTTCCCTTGGTCACACAAGACTTTCCCCTTCTTGGACAAAGCAGCTCCTTCAAGAAGAACACTTGGACACGGGGGACATTTCTGCCACTTGCATTCGGCCAGGGCTCAGCTCGAGGGCAGCAATGCTCATTCACAGCTTCCCATCAGCACCCCCTAGAAATGGGGCGATTTCTGGGCCAGCCCAGAAAACAACAGGCAAAGAGAGATTCGCAAGACGGATTTGGTTGGGCTTCAGTGCCTTGAGGCCCCCACAAGCAGGAGAAATTACAAACAGAACAATGAGGTGCGAAGCCTAGTTCAAAGCTCAATCGGAGCCATGACAAATATCCCCTGGAAATGCATTTTCTCTTGCTGAGAACAGTCTGCTCCCAATACCTTCCTTTCTCCGCCCCCTGCCCACCCCACCCCACTCAGAGCAGACAACATGCAGGTTTCTCTGTGGACAATCCCACGGCACCAAAGCAACCTGCCCAGCAGAGTCCCAGAGCGGAGAGGCTCAACTCTGCAGCACACCAAGGCCCACACTCTCCAGCTCATGCCCTGGCAAAGGCACCCAGCACTGCTGCCAGCTGCCGCAGCGCGGCTCAGCCCCTCACCTTTCAATGTAGGGGGAAGTACAGTGTTCTGCAGGGTCACATCTGGCCTCACGGTGCACACCCTGCGGTCCTTCCCCGCGCTGGAGCTCCGTGCTGCTGCAGTGGTTGAAGCCTCCGTCACAGAAGCTGAGCGGCACAAGGGAGCAGGAGAAAGCGATTAGCAAACGGAGACAATTCATGTCATGACTTCCTGCTTGCAAACACTCCAAAATCCACCTCAGCTGGAACAAGGCCTGCCTCAGGTGGCCTGATGCACTTGGCCTGCACCAAACATGCTCGCTAAGACGAGCAAATCACTTCCCTTGCATACCTTTGTTTCATAGCCCTTCCCTAACATTAGCTGTTGCCAGGCAGTTTCCCCAAACTCTCCCAAGTCAAAGGCTCCAGACCTCCTGACTGGGGTAGCAATGCCTCAAGGCAGAAGGCAGCAGTGTTGCCGTCATCCCAGAGGCAGGCACCTTGCCAGTGCAAATGCAAAATCGGGGGTCACTCAGGGCTGCTGCCAGAGCCATGGCAAGCTGGTTGGCATTCATCCCTAGGTCGTGTTACCACTGCCGCCTTCACTTAGTAGCACCTTTGGGGGCTTTCACACTTTGGCATTCAAGTTCCCAAGGCCTGTGCCTCGCCTCTGCTGGGTTTGATGTCAGACTTCTTGGCAAGTGACCTTCTTTGCCTTTTGCCCAGGGAAATACACGCACATTCCAATGCCTCTTAAATAACACGCCTACATCGGCTAGAGAGCAGAGTTCTCCAGGGCATCCCAAGAATTTGGGCGGCGACTCAAAGGGCCAAAGAAGGGATTTTCCACAGCAGCACCTCCAACGTCCCCATGAAAATCCACCCGCGTGGGGCATGCTAGAGGCAGAAGCAGCATGCCCCGCTTTGTGCCTAGCCGGGGTCTTGTGTTTAATCTCTCGCTCTCTTTAGCCAGAGCATGCCCAAAGCCAGCCTGCGGTCAGGCTGCTCTGCGCCTGCCTGCCCTCGCCCCGCACACGGAGCTTCGTAAGCAGCTGTGCTCAGGGACAGAAATTGCTCTTTCCCACCCCTTCAGGCAGGCTTCAAACTATGCTTTGGCCTACAAGGCAGAGGAGAAGGACAGCAGGGGCTCACAAAAGCCAGAGTCCTCAGACCACCTGCTGATGAAGAAGTTTCTTCTAACCAACAAACGCGGTGTGCGGCAGGAACATAAAGTGCACCAATACCATGTACCCATATAGGGAAGAGCCTGGCCCCAGCAGGAGCTCTCCTTGAAGCAGCAGACCAGGCGTTGAGGACTCCAGGCATCCATTTGCCTTCCCTTGCCCTCAAGTGTTTTCGCTAACACACTCAACTCTTCAGGCCCTCTGTCTGGTCCTCTAAATGCCTCCCACCACACATCCCTCAGCTCCCTCCAACCTCAACCCTTCAGCATTCACCCCTAGCAGGCCTTACAGCACCTGGCACCATGTGTCACTGACGGACTCAATCCAGCCCCGTGGCTGTGCACAAGGAACATTCCAGCCACAGGACTCACCACACTGGCCCAGAAGAAGCACCTGTGTTCCTATGAGTTCACGACAAGACCAGCACTCATCTGAGTGCCAGGCAGCGGCTCTGCTCCTCCTTTGAAATTGGCTGCCACGGCACCCTTACTTGTCCTCTCAAAGACACCAGAACTCCCCGGCCTCGGCTTGGGCTGTCCCAGCAGCAAGGCCTGTACAAACCCACACCTGATCCACACCATGCTCTGTATGGCTGCAAGAGCTGACAGTGCCAAGTTCACAGGGGAAGCCTCGGCCAAGAATGCGCTGGGGAAAATGCACCACAGCAACTAGGCAGTCGGCCACAAAGGTGCTTACTGAAGAGGCTCTCCCACTTGTCCTCTCGTTTCTCATCCTTCCCCAGTGGGTGGAACAAGAGCATGTCGTGGCCAAGAAGGTAGCGCAGCAGTTCCTCACAGTAATAGGGGATGCCGTAGCTTCTTTGTGTCAGCAACCTGCAAAGGAGCACATCCAGCACTCACTGACACAGGCAAAGGCAGGCGCACACGCACACTTTTCAGGTGGGCGCTGAGCCACTCGGGCAGAACACAGAAACCAATGTCTTCACCACAGCTCCACCTCACTTCTGAAAGGGCCACGACTCCCACGGGCTTTGGGGCCTGAGTCACCCGGAAGATACAGCCTTTGCTGGAATCCTCGGGAAAAGCAGTGCAGATAGAGCCCCAAGCAAGCCTTGTCCTTCGTGTCCCCAACAGCCTAGATGCTCTCCGGCACCGGTGAGAACCTTTGCCCCGGTGAATCACCCCGCAAAGCCTCAACGCGCAGACTAATGCCTTTGCCACCCCTGAGCCATGCCAGCGTGCAGGACCACTTCCTTCCTGCCTTCCAGTGCAACACAGAAGGCTGGACACCTCCCATGCTCTGTGCCTAGGCAGCTGCCCACTCGCAGCTCACAACTGCCAGTATGTCCCACTGGCTAGAGGCACTGGCCCTCCTATAAGCTCTGCACTGCCTTTTCTAGGGCTTCACTCCCTTTGGCTCTCTGCACAGCTTCAAGCCCTCAGCAAGAGCTCACAGGCCCTGCCTGTGACTTACGTCTCTAGATCCTGGGGCAGGCTGACAACTCCAAGCGCCTGGCAGGCTTTCTGCACTACAGCAGAAGGCTTCAGCTCTCCCAGATGAACACAACTGGTTTTCGGCAACTTCAGGATGTCTACGGCAGCTTGGCAAAGCCTCTGTCTTCTGCAGTGACTGGCAGTGAAGCTCATCACCATGAAGATCGAGACATCCCTGAGCACGCTCCACATAAGACTCCAGGAGGGAGAGTCGATGCAGTGGGCGTTGTCGATGACAAATACAACGCCATCTTCTTCAACAGTCTGAAACAAACAGCTTGCTCTGGAGGGGTTGTGATGGGTTCTCAAGTAGCCTCCATAGCAGCAATTTTGGCCTCTTTCTCTCCCTCTCCAGACAGAGGGGGAGAGAGAGAGACAGAGAGAACGCTCTGAAGCCTCTTTCCTCTCCCCAGCTACTTAGGCATTCAGAATCTTACTGACTTGCACCTTCTCTGAGACTTTAAGTCCTCTTGTGCAAAGTAGGACAGAAGAACCTTGTTGCTCCTCCCGAGCACGTGCGCACCAACTTTATGGGAGGAAAGGTATCGGGGGTATGGGCAGGGGTGCTTGGGTCTGAAGGGTAAGGACTCAGGTACATCGTCCTCCCGCCAGCTCCCACCACTCTCCTCCTGAAGCCTCCGCCTGTGGCATTGGTGTCTTCCTCTGACCCCCGAGGGAGAGAAGAGCTCACCTTCTGGAGCACTTTCTTCAAAACCAACTCCAGCTCCATTTGCCTTTGAGTGCCACTCATCTGGGAAACTGCCGTCGAGAGGGGAAACTGCCCAGAAAAGCACAGTCATAGAGAAACAGCCTTCCAGGGCTTGCAGCACACCTACCCACCACACAACACCAACCCAGCAAAATGCCTCTCCTGGCCTCACCATCAGCCCTCTCCCCAACACAGCTGCAAGGAGACAACGCAGTGCAGATACCCCCGGGAGCTGAGAACAGAAGCCCTCTGCTTGTTCGCTTGTGATGGCAGCCCCGGGAGGCAGCGCACCACTCACACAGCACTCAGCTCAACACAAGGTCATCAGCCCCATCTCCAAGCTGCTCTTCAGTGCCTTTTGCCCACCGCGCTCAGGAACAGAAGCCTGCACTATATGCCCCTGCTCTTCCCTCCAGGCAGCCAAGCGACTCCCCACCAGAGCCTCCGAACTACAAAAGCTCACAAGCAGCCCTTTGCCAGGGCCAGAGAGGGCCTCGCTCTCACCTTAACGAGGAAGACGTCGTTGAGGAGGCAGTAGCTGCTCTCTGCCATCAGCCCTTGGAGCTTTGCCTGCAGCACAAGCTGTCTGGCACTGCACGATTGACATGCCTGCAGGCCCAGAGCCATGGCCAGCACCATACGGAGGGCAGAGTAGACCTGCTTAAGGTTTAGCTCTGTCAGTTCCACGGCCACTACCCTGCCACGCAAAAGCAAAAGGGACCGAGATTCAGAGAGCAATGCAAAGAGCTGCAGACTTCCAAGGCAAAACTGTCAGAGAAGAGACACATCATCCAGGGCTGTCTGCAAGGGAGCTCTGGACATACAGCCCCAGACAGACTGTTCTTCCGCACACCTCCAAGTGCTTCACAGAGGGCCAAGCTTTTCCCCGCTTCTTACAAGGAAAAGCCACAGAGGGGCAATTGCTGCCAAGCCCCTGGTAGAGCCACCACCACACCCGGTGTCTCCACAGCTCTCAGCACCTCCCCCTGCACAGCAACTTGCCAGCTGAAGAAGCAAGGACTGAGCAAGTTGGGCCTTTGTGTTTGAATGCCACAGCTTTGCCATCTGCCTCCTATACTACGGGAAGCCATGGCTGACGCAGTGGCCTTTGGGGATAAAGCCCAAGGACAAGCAGCCTTTCTCTGGCAGCTCCACCACACCACTCCCGCCTCCCCCAGCATCTTTCTTCTCTTTACTCTCCAGCTGCATGAAAAGCACGCAGCTTGGGCTCTTGCTAGCCCTTGCAGCCTGGCCTAAGTTTGCAAGAGCAACAGCCCTGGCTCCACAAGCCACTTCCAGCTCCCGCGAGACCTAGTAGGAGAGCGTGCAGCTGCTCCATACCAGCGGCTCCAGGAGGCTTTTCAGGGATGCTGCAGGCCAACGGCCAGCAGCACTAGCAGACGGGCTCAAGGATGCCACGAACATCAGTGGATGGGCAAGGGAAGTGTCCCACATGTAGCGCTCCAAAACACTCACCTGTGGCCAGCAGCCTGGCCCAAAGATGCCAGCTCAGTGAGTAAATGGCTCTTTCCAGAGCCAAGCACACCCTCAAACGCTAGGATGCTGCTTTCACGACAAGTCCTGTAGGCTTTCAAGGCACTTTCAAAGAGGGCAATCTCCTCCTCGCGACCTGTGAAGGCAGACAAAAAGCAAGCTGCTGTAGCGAGCTCAAAAGCCAACAACCTTGGGCAGCCTCCCCTCTTGCTGCCACTGCACCTTCCCTCCACCGCACCTGCGAGCCTGCCCGCACCCAGGGCTCCTTCCCACCCCAACAGCTACAATTCTGCAGCTAGGACTGCCTTAGGGCACTCACAGCCCCACCTTCCTGCTGGAGCCTGGGAGCAACTGCGTTCTTGAAAGCTCCTGACACGCAAACAGTGCAGGAAGGCAGGAAGCACTAGGCGTCTCACTCTGATTCCCACCTCCACTTCTGGCCCAACTCCAACCTTACGAACGAGCTATGAGCCCAAACCTGATGGCCACTGCAGGAAACACCATCCCTTGCAAAAGCATCTCCATTCCCAGGCTGGTACTAGCAGCTCCCAAGGGCAAGAAATGGGCATACACAAGAGCAAGGCATTCACCTACCGAGCAAGGGGCCGTACTCTGACCTCTCCTCCATAAGATCCAGGCCAAACATGCTAGCAGGGGGAGAGAAAAACAAAAGTCAGTGAAGGAGGCAGAAGCTGGAGGACAGAGAGTCATGCATGCAGCTGAGGACACACTCTTGCCTACCCGCTCTTCTTTTGAGCATAATGGCAGCCTGCCCACGCTCCCACCACCAAAGTTCACGCTCATTCAGGAGAGAGTGCAAACACCAAACAAGCACAGGGAAATCTTCCAGCACATGGAGCACAAGGGCTTCTGACCACACCGGCACAGCACACACTATCAACGTGCAAGCAACAGAGGCCAGAACATCATCCAAAGAGAACCTACAAGCCTGGCCCAGAGGAACAGCTCCAGTTTCACCAGCAAGCAAGCAGGAAGACAGGCCCGGCCACCCACACTTTCCCAGGGGACCAGCATGGACCCAAGTGCTTTCCAAGAGCTTCCTGCTCAGAAGCAGCCGAGATAATACCCCCTGGGTGGGTCACAATTGCCACCGCATTGCCACGTGCATGTCAGCAAGCAAGCACAGGGCAGAAAGCAGAGTT
Organism: Rhea pennata; assembly: GCF_028389875.1. Lineage (NCBI taxonomy): Eukaryota > Metazoa > Chordata > Aves > Rheiformes > Rheidae > Rhea > Rhea pennata. Next base: position 3,572,804 of record NW_026907679.1, read on the forward strand.
GCAAGCCCTCTGGGCCTACGGACTCCCGAGAGCCCTCTCCACCCCTACGCCATCACTCCCACTCTCCCAACAGCAACAGGCACCAAGGGGGACAGGCAAAAAGCACAGCCGTGCTATGGCTTTCCCTCTTCCCAGCCACAGCGGTGGGAGGCCTGGGGAGGGCAGCAGCTTGGCCTCTTTCTGCACAGCTCCTCTTTTTGCCCAAAGCTGCACCCTGGGTGCCTCCACGCCCCCAGGCAGCCTGCTCAAAGAGCACACTCACAGCTTCTGCGACATCCCCAGGTACTGATAGACAGTGCCAGGATCGCCAACCCCCTTCATCTGGGCATTCGGCAGCTCCTTGAAGTAAGACCGGGGCAGCCGGGACGCTGCGTAGGTCGCCACATCGCAGGACACCAGCCCCGGGTAGTGCTCCATCAGCCGGGCAGCCAGGTTCACCTTCTGGCCCATGACTGCCACAGAGAGAGAGCACGCGTTGACGTCCTCAGGAGAGCAACCCGCACCACCCTTCCAGGCTGCCGGCTGCATCCCCCGCAGCACAGGCCAGCACAAAACCCTGCTGAGCACGAGCGAGAGCAACAAGGAGGCTCAAAGCCCGTCCCCCGTCGTACGGCGGGACCCGCTCCGCCTCCGCCGGTCCCGACGCGTTGGCGCAGGCCAAGCCCTCGTCCTGGCCCGGCGCCCAGGGCCCACAGCTTTTTCCCCGACACTCTGCCTCTTCCTGTCAGAGACGCGGCCCAGGCACCCGCTCCGCAGACGGACACCTCGTACCTGTGTACTCGTGCCTGACGCGGTGGCCGACGACTCCGCAGAACGCCGTCCCGCTGGTGACCCCCACGGACACTGCCCTGAGGCGCAGGCAGAGCAGCAGGGATCAGCAGCGCCCGTGCGCAGTCCTGCCTGCCCACCGCCGCCCCTTCCCCACGTCCCCGCGCTCTGCCGTCTGCCCCGGCAGCGCAGGCCTCGGGGACCGGCAGAGCCCGGCAGCGGACACGGCAGCTTGAGCGGGCTGCGCGTGCAGAGCAGCCAGGCGCTCTGGCACCCCTCCGCACCCCCTGCCCCAGGCCGTCCCAGGCAGCATGCCTCCCCACTCACTCGATTTTCCCCAGCCTCCCGGAGCAGGCGGTGGAGATTTTAATCGCGCTTTCCAAGGCGCAAACGCTCTCGCAGGGCAGCTTTCCTCCAGGGAGGCCAAACACACACAGCAGCGTGCAGCCCTGCCGAGGACAGAGGCAGCACACCTTGCCGCAACGCCTGCACCAAACCCTTCCCGCCCTGAGACTCCAGCCTCCGCCGACGGCAGCAGAGCTTCAGGGCAACCCCAGGACACAGGGTACCGCTCCCAACGCCGAGGCAGAGCTGCTTCCCCTCTCCCCACCGCGCGAGAGACAGAGCCGCTTCCCTCCTCTCCACCACCACCCTCGCCCTCGTGCGCGGGGGCACTGCTCCTCCACGCTCACCTTATCAAACATGGAGATTTTGTTGATTTCGCCCTTGTGAGGACGGAGGATCTCCGAAATCAGCACGCTGCTGTCCTGGATAGCCTTGCAGATTTGCGTTAGGTTGACCTTGGCAGCAAACTGCAGCTTCACAAAGAGGCAGGTGACCGGCCGCAGCTCGGATAGGCACGCCAGGGGCTGTCTGTCGTCAATCTGGAAGACAGCAGCGGGCCACCTCCACCAGCCAGCTCGCCCTGGGCGCTTCCTGCCTGCAGCAGATACCAAGGCAGAGCGCACAGAGCGGCAGCAGCGGGCGCTCTCAGAGGAATGCAGAAAGCCTCCTCGCAGTGCAAAGCAGGCGTCAGCCTGCGCAAGGCAGACACACCACGGTGCAAGGTGGCACTGGGCATGGATGGACACAAGGGGCCACCCTCAGCAACGCTGTCACCGCTCTGGAGGCATCCCTCTCTTACCCCAGGGCCATGGCCAGAACAACACCAGTGGAAAATGCAGAGGGCAATCCACCCCACCCTCACCCCCGGCGCTCTCTGCAGGAGCACACAGTCGGCAGGTTTCTGGCCCCTGCAGCACTCCTTTCCCAGGTTTTTGCATACGGGGGCATTTTCTCTGCATTTCCTGCTGCCTGGAGAGCTGCCGCTCTGCAACACACATCTCCTTCTCCCCTCCCTCTCCCCCAAAAGGCACCTCCCAGCACTCGTGGCCATACCTTGCGCAGGACACTGGCTGGGATGTACTTCCTCAGCACCTTCCCCTGAGCACGATGAGGGGCCAAGGTAACCGCAGGCCTCAGGACGCCTACGCAAGGAAAATACACGCGGTCACTTGCAGCAGGGCGCTACGAGCCTGGCTACGGGGGCCTCGCAAAGCAGGGGCTGGCACTGCAACTCGGGGAGCAAGATCCTCCGCCCTTTGCCCGTGTGTTCCTCTGGCAGGTGCTCAGCCACAGCAGTCCCCTGGAAGCAGCAGGAAGCAGCCAGTGCCTCTGCCGCAGCGCAGCTGCGCCCCAAGCACAACCACTAACTAACTGCAAGGAAGGGAGAGGGCAGAGGCCAGGCCCCTGCGGCCCCTCCGCAAGCCAGTCCCCATCTTTCTGGGCAGGCACAGAACAAGGCAAAGCCGGGGCACTCACCTGGCATTTCAGGAGAACGGCAGTTCAGCTGGGCTCGCGTGAACTTGGAGAAAAGGTCTTCGCGCTCCAACACAGACATCCGCTGCACTCCTGTAACCTGAAGGCACACACAGCAGAAGCACTGCCATCGGCCTCCCCAGGAGTCCCAGGGCACGCGTCCTACCCTCCCTCCATCCCGCCCTCGCTTCCCAGAGAAGAGGAGGAGATCTCCGTGTAGCAAAGCCACCTTGCTGGATTTGCACCAGGACAAACGCTGGCATCAGCAGCACACGAGCTGTGCAGCCATCAGCCACGCACCCCGACGTCTACAGAACACCACCACGACCCCAGCAGGGCCAAACCCTGACACTCCCTCCTGACCCCACCGCAAACCCAGCAAGCACAATCCACAGCTAACCCTCGGCTGGAAGGGCAACAGCTACAGCTCTCCACCTCCGCTTTACAGCTACAACCCCCACAACGCCCAGCTCCTCAGCCTTCGCACACCTTCCTCCCTCACCCCCAGCTCCAGGTGCCCCAAACAGCTCTAGAGGCCATCTCACCCACCTTCACAGCTCCTTGGCCTTTCACTCTCTTGCTCTTCACCTGGCTCTGGTTACAGAGCTCCCAGCAGCTGGCTGACAGGATAACATCACTTGCACTTGCAAGGTTTTGCGCCTGCCAGACTTCACCCACGGCCTTGCCAAGGATCAGGAAGTGCTGCTCCTTGCGGTCTCCCACAGTCAGCAGCGACATGTGCCCTGCAGAGATCCCTGGGGAGAGACAAGCACAACTGAGGCACAGAGCACTTGCACCTCCGCAGCCTCCCGCAGCAGCAACTCTCCACAGGCTCCGTTTCAAGCTCAACCCTGGAGACAGGCTCCTGCTCTCAGCTGCTTCAGCTGGAGGCACCCGTCCTTCATTACGGAGTCCAGCTGGAGTGGGGAGGGGGTACAAAGTGGGGCCTGCTAACAGAGGGGCCTGAAACGGGTGCCTGGAAAGAGGCACATGAAGCTGACACTGACAAAGTCTTCACAGCCACAGCACCCCAGAGGCCCAGCACACCAGCACCTTTGCTGGCCATCTGCTCAGGGTGCGTGCAGGCAGCTTGTAAGCGGCTGCCTGAGAGCACACAACAGCCTTCCAGGCAGAAGGTTTCCCTGGCCCCACGAGGGATCACCACCTCTCCCCCAGGCGGAAAAGCACCCTGTGGCTCTGCACAGGGCCATGGAGCCACACACGGCACAGCTAGTCCAGCACACCCCGTACCTATCTTCAGTCGGAGCTTCAGGCCCACGTCTGTGTCACGGACACTGTACTTCTCCTGGATTTGCCGGCAGCACTGCAGCACCAGGCTGATGGTGTCTCTCAGCTGTGTTTCCCTCACTCTCCACAGCACCAGTACAGCATCCCCTGCAGAAAGCAGGGGAACGGGGGAAGGCTCTCGTGAGACCTGACGCTCCCTGAGCTGCACCCCCTGCACGGACAGCAGGAACCGGCAGGCGTGCTGAGGAAGAGGCACTCGTCGGAAGGCCTCCTCCTCAACTACAGCTCTCTGGCACAGGGATGCCTTCCCCTCCCCCAGGCCAGCTACAACAGCAGCCACAGAGGATGAAGGTGCACAGTGTGGCTACAGGAACTCTGGCACCCCGCAGCCGGTCCCACTCAGGGCAGAGGTGAGAGGCCTCTCTCATCCCCTCCTTCCTACCATGCTGCCTCAACCCCCAAGCTCCCAGGCTGCCTCCCCAACACCTCCACACTAGCCCTGTCCCACTGCAGCTTCCCACTTGGGGCCCGCAATGGCAGCTCCCCAGGAGCACCTGCGTGCCAACAGAGCCTCCCCTCTGGGCTTTTCCAGCTCAGAGCTCACTCTGTCCTCTCCCCTAGCACGCCTCTGCAGTGGCAGCAGACAGAGAGAAGTTTCAATTAGAAAGACATACCTGCAGACTTCAAGATGTCTCCTCCAAAGCCCAGCAGCTCTGCAGGCGAAAGAAAGCAAGAGAAGAGTTGCCTCTACACCTTCTTCAAGCAAGCCACAGAAGCAGCCACTCTGCTGCCCGAGCAGCACAAGGGCAGTGGTGCCTGGTGGGGCACCATTCAGGAAAGCACAGCTCCAGCCCCGCCTCTACACTGCTCACAGGCACCACAGCACTGGTGCCTACGGTACTGGGCACTGCCCAAAGGAGCTAGTGAAGATAACACACTCATTTCTCAGCACCAGTGTCCCCCATCACAGGAGCCCAGCTGCTCTCGGTGGCCCTCAGCGCCCACAGAAACCCCCAGCACGCGCAAGGAGGCTGCCTAGCGCACCTCTCTGCTCTCCCAAAGAGCAGCCTCATGGCACCGTCCCAGACAGTCCTGCAGAACGGCACTTACCCTCCACAATGTCGCCCATGTAGTCATTGAGCGTTTGCGTTAGCTCGTCCGCACCCCGCTCGAGGCTGACGCTCTGGCTAAACTTCTCTGTCAGAGCAGTGAAACCTCAAAGAGGCACAAACAGGCACAGAGGAATCAGCAGGTGCCTACATGGCCGCCAGCTTCACGCTCCCACCTCAGAGAGCGTGCGCATTACATCGTGCCCTGACCTGGCTTGTGACAACAAGCCTGGACCATCCAAGAGAAACCACCACTCTCGCATTGGCCACTGCTCCTGGCAGCGTGCCTTCTCCCACACCACACAGCCTGGAGCAGGGGCCCCTGGCCCACGCGCTCTTGCAGCCCGTGGAGGAGTGCCTAGCACTGGGTACCTCTGCTGAGCCCAACTAGCCGACTCTCAGCCTCTTCCAGGCCTCCCCTCTTTTGGAGCCCCTTGTTCCTCCTGACGTCAGCCACCTCTGAGCTCTACTTCCCCCAAAGTGGAAGATGGCAGCAGCAAAGAGGCCTCCTCTGATGCATTCTCCACCAGAGGTGGCACCAGGCTCCCAAAGGCCCAGAAAGTCCCAATGCCTCGTGTCTCTGACTTCTTCTCAACCCCCACCCTTCACAAGCCTTGGACCCACCTGAGACGTCCGCAAAGAGCAGTACTCCATGAAAATTCTGAACGCAACGGGCTTCGTGCCTCAAGTCCTCAGATAAAATGAGGTCGGGGACGTAAGCAGCTACTTCCCCGAGTTCTGAGCAGTGCTTGGACCTTCTCACCCAGGCACAAGACATCGTCAGCGCCCTTGGGGTATACAGGGTACCTCAGGAGAAGACAACCGTGCACAACCGGGAGCAGGCTAGCACAGCACCGCGCAGGGTTGCGCAATAACCCGGGGCCTTGGGAGGGGCTGCTGGCCCTCTGCCACCAAGGGGCAGGTCACAATCAGCCGGCAGTGACATCGGCCACACGTCACCGATTGCCTCTGTGCTGTCATCAGACAAGCGAGCCAGCTAACAGGGACAGCTTCTGCACGTCATCGCTGCCCTAGCAACTGCAGCATGCAGCGGGGCACGTCCTAGGTTGTTCTGTTGTGAAGAGCAAGTGGGTCTTTTCCAGGGGGTGGGGGACAGAGCAAACCTCCAGGCACAGGGCTCCTGGCGGAGGCCAGGAGGAGATGGACAGGGCTGCACCAGCAGCACAGCGGACAGGCATATCAGAGAGGGGAGGAAAAAGCTGAAGGACGCGGCAGGAGGCAGCTCCAGCCCCCTGCTCTGCGGGAGAGAGCTGTGTAAAGCTTCCACGCTGCAGGGACACCCCCTCACGCTGGGCACCCCAGCTCACAGGCAGCCCAAGGCTCACTGCTCCTTATGGGAAGGTGAACCGGGGCTGAGGCTGACACCCTCGCAGGCGGTGCCCTTGCCCTTACAGAAGGCCTCTGGGTCACACAGAGGGTATTTGTGCTTCTGGAGAAGCGTCAACAATTCGAATATCTGTGCACAAACATGACTATCACAGACAGAACTCCCAAAGCACAAGAGCTGCTTGAGAAAAACAGGAAATCATTTGTGAGGAGAGATGGGCAGCTCATTCCTGCTGAACTAGTACCAGCCGAATCAGTTTCCTCACTGCCTCCTGGAGCTCCTTGTCCCTCATGCTATAAGTGAGGGGGGTCATGTTTTGAGACACCAATGAGTGCTGAACAGTCAAGATAGAGGAAACAGCGCTCAACAGCAGGTAGAACTGAGTACCAAATATACCTTGGGGCTCAATCAAATGCAAAAAATCCTGATGATCCTCATCTCTCCCTATAATTTTCTACAAGTCTTGCATGGTTAACTGAGTAAGTTTCAGGAGCGTAGCTGAAAGATGGAGATTTCAATAATATACATGATCTTTATGCTTTTAAAGTTTTTTTTATGATTATCATTCTTCAGCTTCCCAATTCTGTGTTTGATCTAGAGTGTCTCCTACTGAAGTCAGGGCATGTAGGAAAAGCAGTATCCCAGAGGTCAGGCACAGTATGGGCAATCTTCCTCCCCATCTCCCAACACTGCCATTGCTCTCATCAGCTACCTGAGTCTTACATCACTTGTCTTAAAAGCTAACCTTCTTCCACGGAAAGCAGCAGCTGAATATTACAACTCATATGCCTCATTTCCCACCTGCTTTCCTTAGACAACTAGCCACATATAGACACAGATTGTTTTTTTCATTTAATTGCAAAAATATAATAAAATAAAGCACCATACAATTTCATTAAAAAATAATCAACAGTATGCTAAGTCCAAGCTGCCTCTGAAGAGGTAAAAGTTACACAAGGGACAGAGCCCTACTAGAAACATTTTGGATAGATGAGAATGGTAGATAGAGACACAATGCCAAAATACAGGTCCTGAGGCATTGCACAGCCTTACGGGCTCTGCATGGAGCCTGGGCAGCAGCACTGCAGCGTGGGGGCATGTCCTGAGAAGCCCAGGGTCAAAAAAGTGGGAGATGCAGGGAGCTGCGACTGTACAGCCCCCCTGAAAGAGCCGGGATGCTGGGGGGGATCCTGGGTCCCAGGGACTGCATGCAGGGGAGAAGCACTGCCCTGAGGTGATACTGAAAAGCCCACCGACCTACTGAGGTCCAACATGAGAAATACCTTTCCACAGGCTCAGTCAGAAGGAAACCTGGCCAACATTCATGGGAAATGGGAAAATGTCCCCTGGTTTGCTGCCCAGGGTCCTGAAGAAAGCCCTTCAGAGGACGTGTGTTAAGGACCTGTTTCCTCTTGTCTGGCCTATCATCTCTCTCTTAAGTGCCTCAGACCCAGAAACCTTGCTGAGGACTTCTAAAACCAAAGAGCCTGCTTTGGTGCCTAATGGAGGAAGACGATATCCTACCCCATATTATCCCGCATTCTACTTCTACAAAAAGAGCAACCCACAGCAGAAACACATGCCTTTGATCTTGTCCTTGAAAAAGGCCAGACCCCAAACCAATCCCCAAGGCCCAGGGAACTGCACAGGTCTCCCCAGTGCAGTCACCTGTCAGTGCAGGGCCACAGAAGTGACCTCTCCAGTGCCCCATCTGAGAGATTTCAGAGCCTTTGGCATCATTTGGAGATGTTCCTGAAGGATGTACTGGAAATTTTTGGAACATGACTGGCATGAGGAGCAGTGACTGATCCAGAGGACATGAGGGGAAATGTCTCAGCTCTCTCCCTGGCTATGCCATCTACATGGCAGTGACCTATTAAGCCCCCCCAAATGATGCAAGCAGGGGTCACAGCGGGATATGCCAAATCACAGGGAGGTCTCCCCAGTGACACAGCCATGCCCTCACTTCCCACATGAGCACTGCTCATGTGCTCCCCACTGCTGCCTGTTGGAGCTGGTCCAGGGTTAAGGAGGGGGAAGAAGATGTACATTGGGCCTCTTGTTGACAGTCAGAGGAGCAGGGATGTATTGGAGAGGATTTTGGGGTGAGGAGACAGGAAGGGCGACCTTTTTCTCCAGCTGGGCAGATGAGCCAAGGGCAAGGGGGCAAGCAAGGTGGAGGACCCAGCCCATCAGCCAAGACCACTTTTCCTTCTTCCCAATGCTCCTGTGATTCTCCACAAAGGATAAGGGCATCAGGAACTGCTGCCCCAGGTTTTGCTCAGAGATGGTTAACTGCAAAAATGGCTCTTTCTCTTGAGCTGTGGGAGTAGCTGGACAGGGTGTGGATGCCACAAGAGCCCTGCCTGAGAGTCTGATCTGTCTTAGGGGACAAGGCGGCAGCCAGGATTCCTGGGTCCTGTGGCTGGAGATGCCCTGAGCCCCAGGGCTCCTGTGGGGCCAGCTCCCTCCTCTTGTGGAGGGTGGGGAGCAATCCATGGCCAGGTTTCCCTGGGAGTGGGTCTGCCTTTGGGATCTGGCTCTGGCCAGTGTGGTGGCGGTGGCGTGTCCTGCAGCTCCTGTGGAGATCTCAAAGCATAGGCCGAAGGTAGTCCTCTCTTGGGGTACTAACTGGTATCCGAAGGGTGTTTTGCTGCCCTATGAGCATTATGAGGCCAAGAGGCTAATAAGGAGCTGATTGAGCTACAGAGGAGGCAAGGGGAGCTGCAGGCAGCAATACCTGTGTAACCAGGGTGTGGGCAGGGAGGTCACAGCTCTCTGCCAGCGCTATGACAGAAAATAACTAGTATCAAATCAGTTCTTTGGCAGCAGCTGACAGGCCAGCTGGAGGCACATGGCTCCACTCTTGATGATGAGGTCACTTCTGTCTGAGTACCTGATAGGCCAGCTGCAGGAAGAAGGCTTGGCTGGTGATGGTGAGGTCACTTGTGACTGCTGAACTGATTGGATCACAGCAGAGCTGTGCCTGGAGAGGGGACTGTGAGGTGACTTGCAAATGAGCAGCTGATGGGGCACCAGCAGGTCCATGGCTGGCCATGTGCTTTGGAGCTCATTTCTGCATGAGCAGCTGAGAGGTCAGCATCTGTCACATGGAGGGGGAAGTTACCGTGAGGTGCCTGCTGTCTCAGAGGCTTGTTGACCAGTGACAGAGACATGTCTGTGGTGGTGACTGTGAGGTCATCTCCTTCTGAGTCCCTGAGAGGCCAGCAGCAGGCAGGTAGGTGTGGTTGTTGATTGGGAGGTCTCTTTTGTCAGAGGACCTGCTAGGCCCGCAGTAGCAAATGGCTGGGGAAGTTATCTTAAGGAAACTGATGACTCAGAAGCCCCGAGGCCAGCAGCAGGCACCTGCTGGGAGTATGCACTTGTAAGGGCATGTGAGGCAAAAGAGAGACAAGATCTGGCATGGTGAGCCTCTGGGAGAGCTCTTGCTCTCTGCTTCCTGGCAGTGGGAAGTGGGCAGGTGCTCGGCTGTGCCTGGCAGTACATAGGCAGCACCTGTTGCAAGGCCTTAGAGGACACAAGGGGAATGGAAGGTCAGGAGAGTTGGGCTTTGTGTGTGTTGGGGCCCCTGGTGGGTCAGCTGCCTGCTGGCATGTCTAGTCCTGTCTCTTCTGTGTCCCTGCTGCAGAGGCACATGTTGGTTCTGTGTGGCATCAGAGGGTGCAGCATGTCACAGTGGTGGCGTTCCCTGTGGTGAGGATGGAGGTGTCCCCACTGTTGTGCTGCTCTGATCAGGAGATGTCTGGAGAGCGCAGTGCTGGGTTTAAGGAGCCCCACCAAGATGGGGAGATGGGAAGTGCTCCGAGGTGAGGTGTGGGGGGAAGCTGGGAGCACCCCACCACACCAAAGCCTACTGCCATTTCCCAGCAGTCTGCATTCCTGTGCTTCAGACTGAAAGGGAGGATGTCAGGACTTTGAGATGAGGCCTGCTTGGGCACCAGACCCTGAGGGACAAAGCCTCCTCTCACTGCTGGGGCAGGGTTAATTATGGTGGTCTGCACTTATCTCCTTCTGTCAGGACCTTGGGAGACAACACCTGCTTTCACTGCTGGGGCAGTGTTAATCCTTGTGGACTGGAATTAACTCCTCCTTACGCCAGCTGTGGGCTCTCTCCTTGAGACCACCACTGCAAGAGTAAAGCAATCATTCGCAGTCACTCAAACTCTTTACTTCAGGGCTGAAGAGTGCTCAAGGCAGCTAGCCTGCCGCTGGGGATGTTCAGCCACTCTCCCCACCCCATGACTATGAGTACGATCATTGATGGAGGAGAGTAGAACCGTGCAGCAGCCAAGAGCTGGGGACTGTGACTGCATGAAGAGAACTGCAACTGGTCTAGCAACTCCCCCTCCACCTCCCCCTGAAGGGTTTAAATGGGTTGGCTCCAAAGGCCGTCTTTGACTCCTCACTGGTGACTGTGAGTCTGTCAACTTGTGGAACCGCTCGGGATGGGGACGCCCTCTGGCAGTTACTCCCTTGGGACTCCATGTACGTTGGTCGCTGAGGCAATGCATGGGTAAGATCAATTACATTTGTTTTGTCTAGTTCATTTGTTTGGGTCGTTACAGTTAGTGTAAATGAGCTAGCTTTGCCTGTTTATTAAGTAGTTACCATTAGTATAACTTGTAGTGTAATTAGAAAATAAGGATTCTAGTTGAGCTAAGTTTCTGTTAATAACAGTTGTTGCTTTGCATCACTGCAACTTGTGCAGTAAATTCTGATGCTTGAAGCAATCTGTGGAGTCATGCTGTAAATCTTCATCTCCCCCCTCCTCACCCCCCTCGCTCCACCCCCACCCCTTCCTCCCCATGGTCTAGGACTGTAGTCAGTTGTCTGTCGACAGTAGAAGAGATGGGTTTCCCTCTCCAGAAGAGCAATGGAGCGGAGCTTTCCCTGGGGGAGTTGGAAACACAGAACAGCCCTGGGTGACACTCAGCAGGCAAGCCCTCTGGAAGAGCATGATTTGGATAGACTGGTGGGCACAGCACACGTCTTCCAAAGAAGCCCCGGGAAGACCTTCCAAGTGGGAGCACAAGGCCTCCCCAGAATATTGCCTTGCAATGCCACTCTGCTTTGTGGAGTGCCTTGTGCTGGGCAACATCCAAACAAAGAGGTCCACAGCTGCACTAAGCACATCCTTGGAATTCTAGAGCCACACAGCTTCTCAGGGAGTCAGTGTTTGGTTGCTGCTGAATTACAAACAGCACCCTTGGACATCAGCATCATGAGTAAAGCCTTCTATCCCTGTGGTGCCGTGGCCAGGGTGGCAGATGAACAGGGAAGGTTGCTTCAGATTAATCAAGTCTTTGCAAGCGTTTTTGCCTTTCTTCGGACAAGCTATCCAATTTCCTGGGTCATCTGCCTCATCCATTCTCCTACCTGGAGAAAGGAGGTGCTCCACAGGAAAATCCCACACAGCTCCTTGAAAGACCCAACCAGTTGTGCTCCAGCCCTGAACAGTGTGCTCCCTCCAAGCTTTGCACTAGCACCAAAATATAGCACCATGCGCCTTTACATCAGCGAGTCCCCGTTGAGCTCTCATGCACCATTGTCATCCTGTGTGCAAGCCATCTTGTTGTGCAGCTTGTTGCACAACTCTGCAGGAGTTGGACAAGGCATCTTCTTGGCCCTCCCTGGTGTCTTGTCAGGAGACTCAACTGGATATGTGTAGGCCCATTTTCTCATTGTAGCTCTGCCATTGTCAGGGTACAGCAAGGGCCAGCTGCTCCCTCTGGGACTGGGAGCGGGGAATCAAAAACAGTCACATGGTTGGCATGGCAGGGACATCAGCCGCCAGGGCCTCACCCCACAGTACCCACCTGAGGCGAGCGAGACAGGCCTAGAGATGGTAGCCAAGTTCAAGCATGTGTCCAGATCATCCAGCATGTTTGTGGTGATGAGACAGGTTCAAGATCAGGCCACGAAAGCAATCTGCAGGTCAAGGTCAGGATGAGGTGTGATGAGGGTCATGAGGGTTGAACCCTCAAGGGTTCACAGTCCAGTAATCTGTAGGTAGATCCCACATCAGGCCAAGAGGTCTAGCTATGGCTCAGAGTCCACAGCAACAGTGTCCAGGGCCAGGCACAGGCATGGCTGTGGCTGAGCAGAAGACTTGCCTCAGTAGTAAGCAGATATGCCCAGCTCTGCCTACAGGCCATCAGCTCAGCTCTTCTGAGCCTACAAAAGGCTGCAAATGTACTCTAATACTGTCGGTCAGCACCTGGTGACCCTGCATGGCATGCACCTTTTGCGTTGCACTTTTGATGTCACCTGGGAGGCGTGCCATTCTCAGTGAGGCCTTCAACCTGTGGATGGTGCCCAAGGGAAGGTGAGGAGGTGATCTAAGAGGTCTGGGAGATGTTGAGACCAGAGAAGGCTGCAGAAAGAAGGAGGGCAATGTGTTTATGACAGGCTGATGAGGCAGGTGCAGGCACTGGGAGCAGGAAATAGGAGGAGGTGGGAGTAGAGGTCTAGACTGGGCGGACAGGAGATTGGGCAAGGAAGGACAGAGAGGGCAAGGAGGCAGTGGCAGGGGTGAGGATTCAAAGGGATGGCAACTTGGAGAAAAGGGTAAAGAGGAAAAGAAGGTGATGACAGAGAGAGAAGACTTCTGTATGGCCACATGTTGGGCCATCTGCTTCAGGAGGTGCGGACCACCTCTCCTATCCTGGCCGAGTCATGCCAGAGGAGAGCTCCAGCCACTCTGATCCCTGCCCTGGACCAGTTCAGATCCAGGAGACATGAACATGCCTTGGACACAGTCTGCTGAGACACCCCTGCTGCCCCATGAGGTAGGCTTGGGGAAAAGACCGACCCTCTGAGCTCTCCAAAGAGCATGACAAGCCCCGTAGCCAGGAGGGTACCGGCACTTCCTGACCGTGCAGATGCAGGGCCAGGCTCTTGGGCCACAGCCAGCACGTGCAGCAGCACAGCTAGGAGAGGACAGCCCTGCACTTTCATTGCATGCATGCAGGGACAGCTGGCAAGTGGCAGCTCCTGATGGAGCCCCAAGCCTGCAGCCTTTCCAAATACACGTTGCTTTGTGCAAGCCAGCACACACCGAGGATACAGAAGAGACGGAAGTGCCTGAGCTCCTGCTGCAAACATGCCCCAGGGCAGAGAGACAGCGAGCTGCAGGGCACAGCTGGTGTCTTGGTGCTGCAAGCGCTGGCGGTCCTGGCCTGAAATGGCCCAGAGGAATCCTGGGAACAGGCTGTGCTCAGTGCTACAGGGGAAGGTGAGAAAGCTCCAGGGACTGCTGCCAGTCTGTCCCGGGGGGAAAACTCCTTCCTGACCCCAAAGCTGGTGATCATCTGTTCCCTGTGCATGTCAGCTGGGTCTGCTTTCCAGCTAGCCCTAGGAGGGGGCCAGCCCCACCAGGGGACAGCAGCATGGCCCGACCCCTTTCCTCTCACAACCTGCAGCCACCTGAGAGTCTTCAGAGAATGGGGGAAAAAAAAGAAATATACAACAGACATGATAGTTCTGGGAGGAAAATAAATCCAGGTGTTGTCTGCCAAGGTCCTGACAGAAGGAGATAAGTGCAGACCACAGGGTGCTCCAAGGGGTTGGCTGAGAGCTGTGACACTGGTGATTACCACTTGGAACATCTTCACGTGCCATTTCCTGCAATGTCTGGGTGCTGCATCTGGCACCGAAGGAGCTAGGTGTGAGGAGCTTTGGAATGGTCATCAGATACCGAGAATGGATGTCCTTGTTCTTTATAGGCCATTGAGTCAACCTTTTCCACTGTTGTCCAGCTGAAAAGGCCTGGTACCCTTTGGGGCCTGCAGGTGGGTGGAGCGCTAATCCTCCTGCTAGGGGGGTTGTGGCAGTCCTAGAAGGACCAAGGATACAGGCAGCTTTGAATCTGAGCCTGCTCGGAGCAGGAATTGGGTCAGACGACCTCCAGAGAACTCTTCCAACACAAATTCCTCCACCATCCTGTGGCTGCACAAGGGCTGCATCAGTGGTGAGATTCAGCCTGTTGCTTTCCCATCAGGAAATGCCTGATGGCAGGAAATGCCAGTCTCCGTTCCCAGAGGAATGGCTGCTGAGAGTGGCGGGAGGTGTCCCTGTCCTTTCCCACAGGAGGCAGGCACAGGCCAGCAGTGCCCAGCAGTGCGACGCGAGTATGGGAACAAACCTGTCGTCAAGCCTGATTGCCTTGACCTCTTCGGATCAGCTCAGTGGATGGGGCTTAGAGGAGACCTGGAGCTGGAAGATGCTGACCTTCTGCTGCTTCTCTGAGAGTGAAAACACTGCCATTGCTGTCACTTGGCACTGCTGTCTATGTCTTTGGTGGCATCCCAGGCAGAAGAGGAACTGCATCAGCAGCCTTTCTGAGGTGCAGACAGGTCAAAGGCCCACTCTTGTGGCAGCTGCTGGGCACTGCAGCAGGACTCTTGCACTCCAAGGATGTGGTACCCCACAAAAAAACCTTGCTAGCACCTTGCCTTGTCTCATCAGGCTGCAAGTACATCCTCTGAAGAAAGGATGCTCTCAGGGCCATATCAGCAGGGGACCTCTCCTGCGCCCATCTTGCTGCAGCCTACGACCAACACAGACTGGTGGGAGATGTCAAGCACAGGTGAGGAGAACTGGCACCTTGAAGTGTCCCTTGTCCTCAGGGGGAACATTCGTGCCGTAATGGGGAAGGTCACGCAGCATTAGACCTGTGGCAGGCTCCTGCCTCTAAATCTGGTCCTGCAACAAGACAGCAGATTCCTGGGCACTGCAAGCTTTATCCCAGTGGTGGCAACACTGGCCAGTAAATGGCTTCAGAAATAATTAGATGGCTCCTGGCTTTTCAGAGTCTGTGGAAGAGACGGGTTTCTGTCTGCAGAAGAGCAGTGGAATGAGCTTTCCCTGGGAGAGCTGGAAGCACAGAATAGCCCTGTGTGCCCCTCAGCAGACAAGCCCTCTGGAATAGCATGATCCATCCAACTGAGTTAAGCCCTCTGTCCCTGTGGTGCCATGGCCAGAATGGCAGACGACCAGGGGAGGTTGCCTCAGGTTGACTGGGTCTTTGCAAGTGTTTCTGCCTTTCTTCAGACAGTCTGTCCAATTTCCTGGCTCATCTGTTTCCTGCTGCCCAGAGGAAGGAAGTGCTCCACAGCAAAATTCTGCATAGCTCCTTCAAAGACCCAAGCAGTCCTGCTCGAGCTCTCAACAGTGTGCTCCCTCCAAGTTTTGCACTAACACCAGAACATGGCACCACGTACCTCAACATCAGCATGTCCCCCTGACCTCTCCTGCAAATTCCATGGCCACAGCTCCAAAGATGCAGCAGCCTCAAGAGAATTTTTCCCAGGCCCTTGAGTGCCACCACAGGTGGGAAATCGGGAAAAGCTTCCAAAGGGCAGCTCCAGACACCTTGCAGCACACCCTGAGGCAGCACAGCGCAGGATAAAACCAGCTGCTCAACTCCACAAAGGCAGTGTTCTCTCCACCTCAAAACCATAGTACAGCTTTGGCTTTGTCTCAGCCTTGCTGAAGGTTGTCAGGTTTTGTGTCGAAGGAGGTTTAGTGTGGTTTTTTTTTTCTTATTTGTTTGCAGATTTTTAGATTCTTCCATCACATCTGGTGAGTGGTCTTTGTAGGGATAGATGTTTTTCTTGCTGCAAGGATGAACATTAGAAGACGAGAGAGGAAAACGGGCTGTCTGCTGCTTAATGCTGGGTCAGGAGTGCTGTTGAGTCCACCTGCCTTGCTCTCAGCTGCCCTATTCTCCACTTGCGTTACCCAAAGGATTATTTCACCCACAAGTTACTCTAAAAAAAGACATTGAACTCTGATGAGATCAGGGGAGGCTGGTTTCAAAGCACAGATCTAACTCTGCTCTCTTTCGCAGCACGAGGTGGAGACGTGATGGAGAGAACAGAACGTTGCTCCTGACATACCTGATTCGACCAAGGACTCTGTGAGCTGACTGCCGAGAGTGGAGGAAACTCTCAACACTTCCATTCTAGCCGAGGAAATGCTGGGTTCACTTCAGCTGCACACATATGAAGGTGCTCAGGAGCATTTTCTGGTGTTAGTACCTCCTGAACTACTTGAAAGGGATCTCCAGCATTGCTAAGATCCAGTGGGAGAGCTGTGTCCTTCTGGAGGGCAGCTTCCAAACCCAGCAGGACACCATAAGGACTCACTCACATGTCCTGAAAAGGAGATCTCCAAAAGGGAGAGTCCATTCATTCCCCAGACCCTCAAATCACATTTCCCAGCACCCTGGGATGAGAACAGGCCGTGGGCACCTCAGCCCTCTGCAGACACCTCCATGGGAGGACCTCAGGGTGGGTGTCTGAATTTGTAGCTGAACCTCCAGCTGACAGCAAGTACAAGAGCAGAAAGGGAGAGGGAGGACCACGGGAGAGTTGCCTGAGTCCAGCCTACCACAGTGTTTCTGTGGGCACTTTCCTCACATTCCCTGAGCATCTCTCAGCCGCCTGGAGCTGTCCCCACTGGGAGCTCTTTCTTTGTCCCCACGTCTGTCCCCTGTCAGTGCTCCCTGACCCCATGCCACCCACGGGGCATTTGGCTCTGCCCTACAGACTCCTTCTGGCCAAAGGGCCCAGCCCAGGAGCATCTCTGTGTGTGCAAGACCTAAGGAGCAGGTGAGACTAAGCATGATGAGACTGGTGAGGGCTGCAAAGGAGATATTGCTGCTGCTGGCAGGTGAAAAGGTGGCTGAAGGAGCTTTCTGGGGTCCTTGTAGACCTATTGGTCCCTCACAAGAACACTGCAGAACTCTCCTCCAGTCACCTAAGCCTAAACCGTCCCTCTCAGTTTTTGTGCCCTGCCAAAGATATAAAACAAAATCAGAGCCTCAGGAGAGTGCATTCCCTTTCAGGCAAGCCTGCCATGCATGCTAGAAACCAGGAGAGTGATCCCTAAAAAGCCTTCCAGGCCCGGGATAGGCTGGGTTCAGAAGACCCCTCCAGGAATCTCAGTGGTGTTGTCCTGCAGCCAGAGACTTACCGTGTCAAAGGCTGTGAAGATTTTCCCACAGTGAGCTCTCCTCTGGCCTCCCACTCCACACTGCCTTTCACTTCTCATCTCATGTCCACAGTCAGTGCCTAGAGCCTAGAGCCCTGCTGCTCTTTGCAGAGGAGCTGCTC
Source organism: Rhea pennata (assembly GCF_028389875.1). Lineage (NCBI taxonomy): Eukaryota > Metazoa > Chordata > Aves > Rheiformes > Rheidae > Rhea > Rhea pennata. The sequence goes on from NW_026907679.1 coordinate 3,590,233, forward strand.
CTGGACACCGCTGTCTCTCAGTAATGCTTCCAGGTTGCTATGGGCTCCCTCTGTCCCAGGAGCCCGGCCCCGCTCAGGAGCAGGGGGCAGCTGAAGACAGGAATTTCTCTGTGCCTTGTGCTCCATTCTCTTGGGAAATCATCCCTGAAGTAGACTGAAATAATCACCGACGGTCCCTCTCTAAGCCCTGAAGGAAGAATGATTCCAGCATAACAATTTATTTCATCAGAGAATGGTTATCTGCAAGAGATGGAAATCCCCCACTCGGGAAGCCCCTGTTCCGTCTCTTAACTAGGCAGGACACCTGGAAAGGGGCAGGAAGGGAGCTCGTTTAGCCATGGTTCAGGTATTGGTTCTGATGAGTCTTTCTGGGCATCGCATGTCTGTTTAGAAGCCCCTGAGCTGCAGTGGGACTCAGATCCCTCCCATGACCTCCACAGGCACAGAGAAGGTGGGATTCCCCTTGCCCGAGCAGAAGTGTGCACGACAGAGATGTTTGCCTATGAACTCCTTGTCTGAACTGCCATTGCAATCACTGGAGATGGCGGGTGGGAGTCAGTCCCTCACCCACAAACCTCTGGTGTTAATTAAACAGACAGAGTTAAAGAGACAGATAAGAGTTAAGATGACAGTTGAAGTAGCTGTTTGCTGTGATGGAGGAACTATGAGAATCACATCCTTCTGGAGCATGAGGTGGGGGCCAGGTGGGGAATTTCCTTGGCCATGACACTAGATGTCTAACACTGCTGGAGCCCCACTCACTACAAAGCTGAGACACAAGCCGATCCCTACAGTGCAAAATCCTGATGTGATTCAGTGCAGACTCTTGATTTAATGATGTAAAATAGGCTGGCAGGTCCATACCAGATGCCTGGGTTGTCCAGCACCACTGTGTATTTCTCACAGATACAGCGTGGCACCTACAGGAAAACCATGCCCCTTGGGCACGTGTGCTGGGCAAGTGCCCCAGGGCATCTTGGGTTTCCTGCCTGTGCCCAAACAAATGAGTCCTACCTCTGCCTTTAGGCACAGTCAGTATCGTCCACATCCAAGCGTGCTGTGTAAATGGGAGGCACATCACACCGGGTGTCCACTCCAGTCTCGGCACTCTCACACCCTTCTAGCTCTCCTGTCCCTGAGCCTCTTCTCACCCACGCAGATGACATGAACAAGGACTGGGCTAATGATCTCCCCAAAGTGGCTGGATCATGGGCTTTCCAGGGCCTGGGAATTGCTCAGTAGCACCTTGTGCTTCCTGGAGATCAGTTCACCTCTGACACAGGCCCCACGATGCTGCAGAGTCAGCTCAGGCAGCAAACCCATTCCTGCACGGCCCAGCTGTGTTTCTCCCTGGCACTGCAGGGTTTGCTCTCTTAGTGGGAACATCCTTTCACCTTAACATTGCCACCTGCTTTGTATGCCAGCATGTCCCTGCTCTGCAGTGAGACCATCACGCACACTGTGTCCTTGGCCCTTGATAACAGGTTTCACCATCACAAGTCTGACTGAAACATTGCTAGAATGACTAAGGTGTGGTGAGATCACCCGCATGACTGAAAGGAACCAATTGTAGGGTAGCAGGTCTTCAGGAGAGAACAAGGGAGAAGATGAGGAAGGGGGATGTCCTTTGTGCGAAGGGGCAGCTCAGATGTGTGGAGCTCTTCCATGGGAGAGGCAAGTGTTTGGGTAAGCACCAGAGTCAGGGTGACATTGTGATGGGAGCTAGACCACCTAATCAGGGTGAAGAAGTCAATGTAATGTGAGCAAATCTGTGGATCACAGGCCCAAGTGATCTTGTGGGACAGGGAGGGGGATGGACTTCAGTCTCACAGACATTCTCTGGAAAGGTGAACAGCAGAATGGAGGCAGGCTGGGAGGTTTCTGGAGGGCACCAGGGACAGCTTCTTTGCACAGTTGCACAGTGGGCCGGTACTCATACTTCCCTCTGTCTGCAATTCCAACAGGGAGGAACTGATCAAGGATGGGACAGTCAGTGCCATGCTTTCCTAGAGTGACCATGAAAAAGCAGAGTTCTATGTCCTGAGCAGAGTGGGGAAGGATAACTGCAGAGCTCAGACCCCAGACTTCAGAGAGGCAGACTTGGGCCTGCTCAGGGGACTGGTGGGGGGCCAGGAGCTCAGGAAAGCCAGCAGGTCTGTAAGGACAGCACCTGCCAAGCACAAGAATGGGCCATAGCGATGCTCAGTAAAACTAGCAGAAATCTTGGGAGACTGGTTTCGCTATGCTGGGAAATCAGGACTGAGCTCCAGGCAAAAAGGCCACACATAAGAATTGGAAGGAGGGAGAGGCTAAAAAAAAGTAGAAATCAGAAAAATTGTCCAGCAAAGCAGGGATGGTCTTAGGGAAGCCAAAGCTCTGCTAGGATTGGACTTGCAAGGTGCGTCAATGGCATGAAGAAGAGCTGCTGCCTCTTCAGTTACAGCAAAAGAGGGAAAAGGAAAATGTGGGCTCACTGCTGGTTCAGGCAAGGAATCTAGTAACAGAAGATGCAGGTAGGTCTGAGGAGCTCTGTGCCTTCTTGGCCCCACTCTCCACCAACAAGGTCTCCTGCGCTGTTTTGCCTGGAGTCAGGACTTCAGAGGAAAAAAACAGCCACAGGTGGAAGAGGGTTCAGTGAGGTATTATTGGCAAGATCTCAACCCCTACAAGTCTCTGGAACTGGATGGGCTGCATCAGAGGACACTGAGAGGGCTGGCCAATATCGTAACAAGGCCAGTTGTTATCCTCTTTGGAAGGCTGTGGAGATCAGGGGAGGTCCCAACAACTAGAAGAAGGAATATGCTCTGCCCATCTTCCAAAAAGGCCACGAGGACAACTTGGGGAGCTGCAGGCCCTTCAGTCTCATTTTGGTGAAGAGTGTTTCATGGAGTGAGTCCTCTTGCATCACATTCCTGGGCATGTGAAGGAGAAGGAGGAGGAGGAGGAGGTAATGGATTTACTGAAGATAAATCATTCCTGAGCAGCCTGGTTGCTTTCATGATAAAAGCTCTGTACTTGTGGAGGAGAGGAGAGGAGTGGATGTTATTTGCTGTGATTTAACTAGGTGTCTGATGGTATCTCACACTATTTTCTTGCATACAAGTAAGGCATTACACTCCACTGGGTAGACAGCCGGATGGGTAAAAAGCTGGTTGGATGATCAAGCTCAGAGGGCTTTTGTGAATGGGTTTGGCTTTACCTGGAGGCCAGTGACGAGTGAAGTATGCAAGTGTCCATACTGGGACTTGTCCTGTTTAACAACTTCGTCAGTGACCTCGAGGACACAACTCTCATCACTTTTGCAGATGGCACCTAATCAGGAAAACGGTCATAAGGCTGAGGGCTGCCATCCAGATGGACCACAGCAGGGGAGAGGAACGGGCTGCCAGGAACACTGTGAAACTCAGTAGCAAAACAAATGCCAAGTCTTCCGCCTGGGGCAGACCAACCCCCTGCAGTGATGTGGGCTGGGGAGTGCCCAGCCGGGCAGCAGCTCTGCAGAAAAGGACATGCTATAAACACATCCCTTAGGATCCATGTTTCTGTATTCAGGAGAGCATCACCAGCAGAAGAGGAACCTGCTTCACCTTTTGAACACTCTAATGCCAACTTTCAGAAGTCTAGAAGGAGGAGGAGGTACTCCTACCGAAGTCTGCTGGTGGGAATCAGTGCAGTTGTCTTCCCAAAGTTACTGAAACACAAGAGGGAATTTAGCTTGCTAATTTGTAAATATTTGACCCTTATGAAGAAAGAACTGACTTTGCAGTTAAGGTATTGAAAAGTTAACTGTCTTTTTCTTACACACATTTTAATATGAATCTTTTGCAATGGCAGAGGGTCAGAATGTCTGCTGTTGGTACACCCATCTTGACTGCCTTGCACATTGCAAACGTTTCATGCATTTGACTCAGGATATAAATAACTGTCTTGAAATTATCTGAATTATTCTCCCAGGCAAAATTACACATCTGCCTAATCAGCCTCTGCATGTCGTAATGGAGGGAAGGCCAAGCCTGAGTGAATCTCCTGATTCAGAAAACACTGTGGAGAAATGTTTTCAGTGCTGTTCTCTGCTGCAGCAAATTCTGCAAGATTCAGGTCGGGCGCCCTCCCGACAACAGTATCCATTCGCTTGAGAAAACAAAACATTGAGGTGCTTCCGGGACACACAACTAAACAGGCAGCTGAAAAAGGAGAACTCCTGATAGGAACAGCTCTTTGGGGAGATTTGCATGGCCTACATCTGGTGGTGCATGCTTCAAAATCGGTGCATATGCTGGAGCATTCTGCAACAGTGTCGTAAGTGCAGCTTCCAATGCGGCTCCAACAGCATCCCAACGTGCATGGAGATGCGGAATATAAACGATAGTTGGGCTTCCCCGACGCTGGTGTCCAAGACAGTCTGCAGCACGAGAGGACAGCACAGGCAGGAAAGCTGAGGGCAGGCACTGTCAGAGGAGCCTGGTTGTGAGCCGTCATTCCAAAGTTCATTTTAGAAGCGGTGACAACCTTAGACCTGTCTGAGGAGCTCCCCAGCTCACAGCCTGCTCTCTCATTTCCAGAGGTTCCTTTGGACCAGGTTCCTTGCTCAGGAAGGTCACATCCCATTCCCTGCAGGTGGTACCTCAAGCACTTAAAAATACAAACCTCTACCACATGAACAAAGCGGCAAACATCCTTTCCCAGGATGCATTTCTCTGAGCATTTGATCAGATGATCAACACTCAGGCAGTTTTGGTCCCCAGGGGGAAAGTGCTAGCAGTAGGTGTGGGCACTGACTAGACGTTACAGGTAGGTGACCACAGAGGCCACCATCACATAACCCAAACGGAGATGATCCTCTTCTGTGACAGATGAGCATCCAACCATGCAGCATGTCTGTCCATACTTTTAACAACTCCCCAGTGCTTCACCTAAAGGTCCAGATGCTGTAACACAGGGATGGCAAACAGCAGAAGACATTTCCTGACTAAGAGTAAAAAGGAACAGAATAGCATCAAGTCTGTTTATGCGTTTATCTTTCTCATTAACAAAAAGGCACAGAGCTAGAAATAGAAGTATTGAAATGAAAGGTGCCTGTGTGCATCCTTCTCCAGGGGACGTGGTGCTACCAGACAGAGCCGACAGGCCCAGGGAAGGAGCTGCCAACTTCTCCAGAGCATGTGTTCCTGCAAGGTCCAGGAGAGACCTTTGCCCGTACCCTGGCTCTCCAGCTGCAGGCTAGACAAACACATAAGAGTGTTCTTTGTTTGTTTTACCTAAAAGGATGGACAACACATTTCCTTGATTTTGAGTCCCTTAAGGAATACTTTTAAATCAACATGACTAAGAGTCTTGTTGGATCTTTCTGGTGGAGGCTCAGTCCTTCCATTTGACCAGTAATAACAAAACACTTTATTGGAACTCTAGTACTGAGTTTCAGCTTTGTAGTTACTTCTTCCATGTACTGATATAACCTTCCCTCCATGAAGAAATGTTTCTCTACTCCCTTCTGTCCCAGCCCTCCTTCTTAAAACAGTCAAGGCTGTTTACAAGGACTCAGCAACTTGAATCCAAAGGACACAGCAATTTACCTGTTGCAGTTAAGAAAAGTTTCTTCTTGTCTAGTAAGCATTTGATGAGGCAACTCCTCCTCAGAACCCTGAAGGAAATTACTCATCTTTATATATTGCACCCTCATTTAAAATGTGGTTAATGCCATCTGAAAGACAAGATCTGTTTGTTAACTTCCCTGCATAGTCCATGTTGAAGGTACTTGCACTAGCACAGCCTCCAAATTTGAGCTGAAAAACATTCTCTTGCATTTTGTGATCTAATGGGAACACACTATATTCTTGTCTTGACCTCACCACACAGCACAGCAGAGTGAACGAGTATCTACAAAGCTCTCCTGAATATCCTCATTTGGCTGAGTGTATCTCTCCCGTGGTGAAAATGCCTATTATTCTAAGAATAAATACAGATGATGATCAGGAATGCGTTCTGCAGTGCAGAGATACCCGAAGAATACATATATTATTGTATATATGTGTATACAAATATGTGTGTGTGCATGTGTATACATACGTACATATATACACACACACACATATGTGTGTATATGTGTATTTCCTGACTTGTGTAGAGTAACAGAGTCCCCACACAAGTGCAGGAACTGGGTTTTGGTAGCTCTGCGCTGTGCGTGGTTCATTCCTGCCAGCTGATCAGTGTTTCTATGTGCAACAGCAGCCTCTTTCTTTCAGGATCCAGAAAGTCCCAGAGAAGCCAGCCAAACCCCTACTTGCATGAACTCAGTGCTGGGTCTATGCAGTGGACTCCTGGCACCCTCCTAGATCCACAGCAGCAGGAGCCCAGAACAAGCCCCTCTGTCCAGCACAGCCTGGGGGTGCCTCAGGCCTCCCTGGAGAGCCCCAGCCCAGCAGGCAACAGCCCTGCAAGTCCACCGCATTTCTGGCCTGTCATCTTCAGGGACAGGAGTGCCCTCCCCAGCCATTTCACAGCCCCGTGGCTGCTGCTCAGCTGCTCGGGCTGCAGTGGCCTCACAGCTGCTCTGCTGATGCTGTTCCTGCTGCTGGCCTCTCCGGTGCTCAGGCAGAAGTGACCTCGCAGCCTACACCAAGGCCATGAACCTGCTCCTGGCCAAGCAGCAGCAGAGACACAACAAGAACATCCATGAACCAGGAGGCTGCTGGTGGCAGAGAACCTCCAGAGCAGGAAGTGACCTCACAATCGGCAGCATGGCCGTGTCCCCTCTTTTGGCCTATCAGGCACTCAGGCAGCCGTGACCTCACAACCTGCATCCAAGCATTAGGCCTGTTCCTGTCCACTCAGCAGCAGAGACTGAGGTGACATCACAAGGACCTCCCTGAACAGGATCCTCCTTCTGGCCTATCAGCTCCAGAGAAACATGTGACCTCCAATGAGAACCAGAGCCTGAGAGGTGTTGGCCTATCAGGTGCGCAGGCAGCAGTGACGCTGCAAGCACAAACTCCAGTCACATCCCTGGCCTGGTCTGGCTTCTCCTCACACAGAAGTGACCATGTCATTGACCCCCAGGGATGTGGGGAAGGTTTTTTCCCGGGATTTCCTTGCTTCTGCACTGGCTTCTCAGAGCTGGGGGAGGGCCCAGGAGGTAGCAGGACCTTGGCCCCAGCCACATGTCAGCACCTTCCCCTCGTGAGCTGTGGGGCCGGTCCTTCCTCCTGCCAGACCTTTGACCAGTCAACTGCTCTCCAAGAGGGTGACAGGAGCCTGAGGTCTCCTTGACCATCCTGAGGACATGCTCCTCAGGGACTCCCCAAAGCACTGCTGGCCCCCAAGCATCGGGCCTAGGAAGTGTGTGCAGGGGTAGTGTCACAGCCACAGCCGTTGCAGTGCCATGAGGATCCTGCCAGGCCTGTTCTTCCAGCACTTCCTCAGACAACAGGCTTGGGAGGACCAGGAAGGGCCACGTCCCACGTGTGCCCATCCAGATGGCTGAGGGAGCACCTTGGGGACTTGGTTTCCTTCAACACAAGGACATTCTGGGTGCAGCAGTTGGGCTGGCATTCGCTGGTGCCTTCCCCATGACTTCTGGAGTCGAGACTGCTCCCCAGTGCTGAGGAGCTAAAAAGGAAAATTTGGTGCACAGAGAAAAGTAGGGAAATACTGCAGGTCTCACTGAGGCCAGATGTTACGGGATCTGCTTCTGAGGGTGTTTCAGTGGTGGCTGTGGTGTCACTCAGGTCCCTTTTGAGCCACACGTTGGAGGCATCTTGTAGCCTTCAGCCACCCAGGATTTTCAGGTCTCAGATGGAAATCTTTCTTTCAAGGCCCAGAAACTCCCCCTTGTCTGCAAGGGATCTCTCAAATCCTGCTGCCTTCCATCTCTGAAGGAGTGTCAGGAGAAGACTCCCCTTCCCCAAGTTCTGCTGGTCATAGAAGAAATGGCTTTACCAGAGAGGGAGTAAATCCACCCCTATTTGCAGATGTTTACTGGAGGGACTCTTGGCCTGAATCCCCCCTCTTTTGATTCGTTTCTACTTTCTTCCTTCACCTCTCCCACAGAGATTTATCTTACTGTGTGGGATGTGCCATGAGCCCATGGCATGAGCAGAGGGAGCCACGTCCATCCCCACGGCTCAGGGCTGGGATCCTTGGCAGCTCGGGAGGGTCCCTGCCCCTTGGTTTCTCCAGGCCTTTGCTGTGAGGTCTCGTGCACACGTTTGCTTTCTCAGTGCTCTCCCCTGGCTGCCAGATTATCACCACGGTATTTCCCTGCACTCAGCGCTTTCTCCACAGTCTCGATCTATGTGTTACACAAAGGGAAAACATGGAGTTCAGGGTAGACTGAGGTGGGACCACAGGAAGTATCACTGCACAGCAGAGAAAGCATCAAGTAGCTCATAGTCACCCTCAGGACGTTCAGTCCTAACTCCCCCGTGAGCAAGCCTGGACCCACCTGGCTCCAGCCACTTGGCAATGGGCAGAAATGCCGTTTTCCTCATGGTGTTTGCAGCACCTGGGCGCTCTGTTGGCCACACCACTCTCTCCAGCATGGGCAGTCTGACAGTTCTGCTCTTCCTTTATTTTGCCCCTCTTTTTTTTTTTGTCAGAGCTGCCAGGATTTTTTGTGTGGCCCGCTGCACTTGCCCTGCTGCCTGCACTCTTGCTAGCACAACCTGGTGTAACAGTGGTTGTCTTTGCTGCAGGAGCACCCTGCTGACTGCTGGTCACCTTCATATCCACCACGACCTTCTCCAGATCCTCCTTCTTGTCCTTCCTGAAGATGGATGCAATGTTTGGTGGAGGAGTGGGAAGGGCCGGGGACCAGGCAGTGGCTGCAGGGCTGTGCCAGCTCTTACTGCACTGCTGGTCCTTGCAGTGTGGGGAGAAGAGATGGGAGATGGGGCAGCATGGGGGTGGCAGCGGGGCAGGGGACAGTGGGGACTGCGGCGAGGGATCGGGGCTGGTGTTTCTGCAGCGCGGTGGCTGTCACATCCATCCAACATGCCAAAGTCCTGCACTGAGCCCAGGCAGGATCAGGCCATTTCCCTGGTGCCTCCCCCAGCACCTGGTCCCTGCCCAGCCCCGGCCGTGTCCCACGTTGGGGATAGCACACCGTCATCCTCCGGGGTCTGGCTGGGAGGAAGGCCAGCCAGGGCTGCTTGTTCCTCTCTTCTGCGCCCAACACGTCTTGGTTCCCCTCCACGAGAAACACCGACGTGTGTCCTCATCTTTCCCACTCACACAGCTGAGCTGACATTGGTGCTTTCCTCTCCCAGGCCCTCTCTAGCCCAGCCTCTCCCTGCCTCTCCTCACCTCCCCGGCCCTCTCCCCAGCCCACCCAGCAGAGGAGCCCAGGCTGGGGGTGGACCCACAGCAGTGGTCCCCGCAGGGGGCTGCAGAGCAGGAGGTGGGCACAGCAGCTCCGGTGGGTGGTGGGGGGGTGTCAGCTGCCCCATCAGCCTCTGGGCTGGGATAGGACCTGGTGGCACAAGCAGACAGAGGACAGTGACACTCTGTAGCCCTTCTTCTTGTGTCCAGGAGATGCCCTACCCCCAGGCTACCTGCAGCCCACCGTGCCAGCCCCTCTCTCCAGAACAGCACAAGAGCCCCCACCCTGGGGCTCCTCTGGCAGCTCCTGCTGCCCCAGGGACACAGCAGCCTCTCATTGGACGACATGCAGGGAAACAGATTTCTCTTTCTGACTTATTCCTCCTTTCCAGCACACAACAGCTCCTTTCCTCTTCTCTGGAGACATCCCTGCTCCCCAAAGAGCCCTTTCCCGGGGGGTGCATTGGTACTGGCCTGCCTGGCCATTCCTACACCCACCCCCATCCTCCCCATGAGGCCCTGAGCTGCTCTGCCGGTGCTGCTCTGCAGAGCAAGTGGCTGTGGGGCAGCAGGGCCACAGGTTGCCTCCACTCTGGCCATGGTGGTCATGATGGGAAGCAGACCCAGCCGGATAGGCATCATTGCACCTTACAGCCCCTACCAAGGAGTCTGTGGCCGTGGATGATGCTCTGAGCAATCACAGGGCATTTCAAATGGCTCAGGCTGTGTTTGGGTGTGTGGTTTAATGTAACACACGAATTTCATTGAAGGTGACAAGAACCACTCTCCAGGCTCTCTTCCCTGTTCCTGCAGGGTCCACACTGCCCCTCATCAGACTGCAGAGCTCCCACTAGCCTTGGGTTTACCCTTTACCTTTGGATGACTGCCCCAGATTTTGTGAAGCTCCATTCACTGCTCACCCCAAGGCACATGGTGCCCCTGGAGATGCCCTGTGCTCTCCTGGGGGCTGCATGCTCTCTTCGGGAAGCACAGGCCTCTGTCTCCCAACCTGTCATACTGGAGATAGTAGGGCCTGACCATTCATCACCTCCAGGAGCACTGAGCACCCGCAAATGAGAGCTGACTCTGGTCCTCATTCTTAGCACATCGCCGATAAGCTCATCACCTTGAGATAAGTTCATCAGCCTGGATGGCCCTGGAAAAGCAACAAGTCCTTTCAAGGTGAAAGGCCTTGAGCACATTTTAGACTGCAGCTTTGGAAGGAGAGCACAACCTTCAAGCACTGCACTGAGGAAATCTTGTTTTATTTGAGTGAAGCCAAGTCTGACACAGTGGCGGGCACATTTAAAGCAGGTATTTCAGTCAGACAGACTGAGTTCATGCAACTGGAGAAGGGAGATGAATTCAAACACTTCTGCACAAACATGATTATCACAGAGAGACCATCCAAAGCACAGGAGCTGTTTCAGAGAAATTAGAAGCCAACTGTGAAGAGGGGTGGGCAGCTTACTTCTTCTGAACTAGGACCAGCTGAATCAGTTTGTTCAGTGCATCTCTGAGCTCCTTGTTCCTCATGCTGTAGATGACTGGGTTGAGCATTAGAGGCACCACTGAATACAGAACAGCCAGCACTAGATCCAGAGATGGGGAGAAGACAGAGGAGGGCTTCAGATAGGCAAACATGCCAGTGCTGATGTACAGAGAGACCACAGCCAGGTGTGGGAGGCACATGGAAAGGGCTTTGTGTCGACCCTGCTCAGAGGGGATCCTCAGCACAGCCCTGAAGATCTGCACGTAGGACAGTACAATGAAAATGAAACATCCAAAATTAAGCTGGCAGTAACCACAATAAGCCCAACTTCCCTGAGGTAGGATTCTGAGCAGGAAAGCTTGAGGATCTGGGGGATTTCACAGAAGAACTGGTCCACTGTGTTGCCTTTGCAGAGAGGTATTGAAAAAACATTTCTAGTGTGCAGGAGAGCATTGATAAATCCACTGGCCCAGGCAGCTGCTGCCATTCTGACAAGCTCTGCTGTCCATGATGGTCCAGTAGTGCAGGGGTCTGCAGACAGCAACAAAGCGGTCATAGGCCATGATTGTAAGAAGAGAACACTCCACTTCAACTGAAAATACAAACAAGAAGACCTGAGCTGCACATCCAGAGTAAGACATGGCCCTGGTGTTCCAGAGGGAATTGGCCATAGATTTGGGGACAGTGGTGGAGATGGAGCTGATGTCAACGAGGGAGAGATTGAGGAGGAGGAAGTACATGGGAGTGTGCAAGTGGTGGTCGCAGGCTATGGCTGTGATGATGAGGCTGTTGCCCAGGAGGGCAGCCAGGTAGATACCCAGGAAGAGGGAGAAGTGCAAGAGCTGCAGCTCCCACTTGTCTGTAAATGGTAGTAGGAAGAACTCATTCAGGAAGCTACTGTTGGACATCTGCTCTGCTGTGGTTCAGGGGACTGTCCAAGGGGGAAAAGACATTGATAAGTTAGAACAGGCTTCTCTGAGCAAAACCTGCTCCACTCCTCAGAGAACCCCCCCATACTCTCTCTCCCCTTTGCCTTCATTCACTGCCCTTTCCTGATCACCGGTTCATGCTGAGCATACAGTGCCAGGGCCTCTGTCCATAGGCTCCACGGGAGTCAGCTCTGCTCTGGTCAGAGGTGCAAATGGAGGTGTCAGACTGCTTTGTGTGTTTGGTGGGGATACTTGGGAATGGGCACCATGAGCTGAGTGACGAGGACTATGTCCAGTGACTCAGTGGGAATATTCTCTTTTTTCCTGTGTGAGAGACAAATACTGCACTCATGGCAGCTGATTCTGAGAAAGAAGATCCTTGTGGGGGATTCATCTCTCCAGACCTTGCCCTCTGCAGCAGGGGTGTCTGTATCTGGATCAGTCACACCAGCTCTCACTCTGCCAAGGGAGAGCAACAGTGCAGTGAAGGCAGAAGCTGACCAAACACTTTCCAGATGTCTCCGTCACAGTGGGATGGACCCTGTCCTCATGTCAGTTGATCATCGTCACTCCTTCTCCAGGCACTCTAGTGGCAGTGGAAAGTGACTTGCTCTGAGGTACACACCCTGCAGCAGATTACATCCACCTGTTTTGAGGAAAGACTGTGAGCATTTAAACACTAATTTTCTCCAGTAAATGGGCTGCAGTGGAGGGGTCTGTTTCTGTATTTCCTGAGTTTTCAGATGTCTCCATCAAACCATGGGAACATTTTTTGATGGAGTAGAAATCTTTGGCATTACAGGTGTTCTCAGCATGACTATTTGCATATCCCGAGGGGAAGAAAGGGCTCATGTTGACATTGTACAAAGTTACGGGATCTAGTCTATCCAGGACTCTTGCCCCTCACTGCCCTGTGTTCACATCTCTCTCAGGTGAAGGACAGTCACACTCAAATTACTCTGTGAAAGAAACAAGATGGAGTTGAGAGTGGAGGAGTTCAGTTTCAAAGTGAAGATTTCCAAGTTCCTCCCTCTCAGCCCACATATGGAGAGAGTGCTCTTCAGAGCATTTGATGAGGTTTCTAACTCACATGAAGAGCACAAGGACTCTCAGCTCTCCCTCATATGTTACAGGAGAGCTGTGGTCTTCTGGAGGGCAGCTTGCAGCCTGGCAGGACACCCCAGAGAGACAGTCAAGAGTGCTAACGATGGGGCTTCTCCTTACAGGAGAGTCAGATCATTCCCCCACCAGACGAGATGGCTTGCTGCCTAGAAAGGTAGAAGGGGACTTTGACACATGCCCCTGCTATGAAACTGCTATGAAGACAGCTCCACACAGGACCCATAGGGTCAATGCCCTAAATGCAGCTGAACTCCCTCCTGCAGCCTGTAGAGCATGAGAGCAAGGACCAGAGCAGAACAGAGGGGTAGAGAAGCAAGGAATACCGTTACCCTCCTACCAAAGGGAAAGCAGTGAGAGACAGACAAGCAGTTTGGAAAGCTTTCCCCTCACCCAACTGAGCACATGACCTCCCAGATGGCAACATCACAGGACAGTTGCTCCCACTCCTCTGTTGCATAGTGGGAAATAGGCACATCACAGGAGAAGTGCACCTCTCCTCTGCTGGAGCTCAGGCTGCTGAGGAGGGTGCTCATTCCCTACACCCCTGGCCCTGAGGGCAGAGGCTCTGCTGGTGGGAGAGAAGATACAGGGGGCTTATGTAGAGGAAGATGTCTGCATTGCAGGGGATGACAGGGAGTTCTCCAAATTCCTCTCCCCCCACCCCCAACACGCACATTTCTGCTTCTTGTTTCCTCTTATTCACTGATCATATCTTAACTGCTTGGAGCTTTTCCTCCTGGGAGCTGTTTTTTTCTCTCCTAGGTCTTTTCCCAGCCAGCACTTAGCAAACAGTAGGAAAATGCAAGACCCAGGAAAGCACTTATCATTAAGGTAACCCCTGTCCCTGCCTTGATTGTCCTCTAGAAAAGGCCTTTCAGAAATACCCTGGAGGTCAGCTGGAGCTGTGAGCAGCCCTGACCCACGCAGCACCCTATCAGCAGGAGAATGAACCTGCCCTGCCAGGGGTCACTCCTCCCACTCAGAGCTTCTCCCTGCAGTGCTGTTGGGAGTCTCCTGGACAGGCTGAGCGCTGACCCTCAAGGGCAGCAGAGTCACTCTACCGGACACACAGCAGACTGAGGCACAGGGATATTGCTCTGAATTACATCGCTGGGTGGAGCTGGACGCATTCTCTGGCTTCACATCCCTGCACCAGCCCTGGAAGGAAGTAGCTGTGATGTCCTGTCCCTCTGACCACTTAGCAATGAATGCCTGCTCTAAAGCACCACTTCCTCCAAACAGCAGAAGCTGGGAGAGCTGCCCTGAGAGACCCTTTCAGCTGTGGAAGGTGTCAGCTCCAGAAGAACCCGCTAGGAACCACAGCAGCAAGGTGGCCCTGCAGCCAGAGACTCACCGTGTCAATGGCTGTGAAGATTCCTCCCTGCAGAGACTCTCAGTTGTCCTCCCTTTCCCAACTCTCTGTAGTTTCTGAGTCGCTCATCTCATGCTGGTGCCCGCAGGCAGTGCCCTTAGTCTTGTTGCTCCTTTAAGAGGAGCTGCTCCTGGACAGAGCTATCTCTCTGTAACACCTGCCAGGTTGCCCTGGGACCCATGGTCCCAGGAGCCAGACCCAGCTTAGGAGCAGATCAGCCAAAGATGTGACTTTCCCTGTCTGCTGTGCACCCTCAAGATGTTGCTTGGGCTCCAGGGCTGGCAGTTCCTGAAAGGCCAAGAGGTCACCCCCGAGAAATGACCACTGAAGTAGACTAAAGTAATCACCAATGGTCCCTGTCTAAACCGTGGGGAGAAACTGAGTCCAGCACTGCAGTTTGTCTCATACAAAACCGTTTTCCAAGAGAGGTGGAAACATCTCTCTCTAGAAGGCCCTGCTCCCATCTGATAAGAAGACAGGACACCAGCACCAGGACAAGAAGGAAGTTCATTTCCTTGTGCTTCAGGGACTGATTTACAGGAGTGAATCAATACATCTAATGCCCATTGAGAAGCCCCAGGGATAGAATGTGATTCAGGTCCCTCCCATGCACTGCACAAACTCACAGGACATGGGATTCCCCATGCACAAGTTGTAGTGTGCACTAAAATGCCTGTCTGCATGGGACAGAGGGCCCTGGACAGGCAGGAGGAAGGAGTTGCCAGGAATCTCATGAAATTCAACAAGGATAAATACCAGGTTCTTGCACCTGGGACAGACCAAGACATTGCAAAGATACAGTTTGGGGACTAGGCTGTCATGGAGCAGCTCTGCTGAAAGGGACCTGGGGGTCCTGGTGGGCAGAAGGCAAAATATGAGACAATCGTGTGCCCAGGTAGCAAGGAAGGCTGAGGGTGTCCTGGGCTGTGTGAACAGCAGCACAGACAGGAGATTGGTGGAAGCGGTGACCCCTCTCTATTACTCACTCCTTTAGAGCAAATGTACACTTCTGCATCCACTTTGGGGCTCCCTGGTACTAGAAAGATGGTGATAAATGGGAGCAAGATTAGCAGAAGGCCCCGAAGGTGGTCTCAGAGCTGGAGCACTAGATCTGTGAATGAGCAGTGCTTGTTCAGCCTGGAGAAGAGATGCCTCTGTAGGGACCTAACGGCAGCCTTCCAGTACCTAGGAGGACGAAGCGAGGCTCTCTGTCATGATTCATGCTGCAAGGACAAGAGACAATACCTTCCCATACAAACATCCCACCCATGTTTATTCGTCCCCATTGGCCCTGGTTTTGCTTGCTTTATACCCTCACTTGGTATTTCTGAGATGATTGCCCTGTTAAGTCCTATTTGAGGCAGGAATTCCATTAAACTAGAACCTCCTTTTATTACTTGTGCTGCCCTGCAATTCTATTTGTTGCTACCTTCTTAGAGGCACCGCAGGTCAGCCTGAGCCCTCTGCACATGCACATTACAAGCTGGTATACCCGAGCTTCATTCTGGAGGACGTTGAGAAACCTGTGTATTCGGCCAACAGAAACCTCATGAAGTCTTACAAGGAGAAGGGTCAAGTCCTGCACCTGGGGCAGGGTAACTCCATGCTTCAGGGCAGGTTGGGACCTTATCAGCTGAGAAGTGCCCCTGAGGGGAAGGGCCTGGGTGTTATGAGAAATGCTACATCAGCCAGTGAGGCACAGTCATTGCGAGTAAGGCCAAGTGACCATGAGCTGCATGAGGAGGAGTGTGGCCACCCACACAAGGGGAGCCATTATTCCCCCACAGCTCAGCCCTGGGTTGATGATACCTGGAGTAGTGTGTCCCTGAATGGGTCTCCCAGGCACTTTTCTTGGTAGTGAGAAGCAGCACAAGTAAGGGAAAGAGTCACAATCTGTTGCTTGGGAGGTTCAAACCAGACATTAACAGGAACCAAAGTCACTCGAAGAGCAGTGCTGTGGTGGAAAAGCTCAGCCAGAGAGAGTCTGTGATCAGCCCCTGGCTCTGTGTTTCAAGGAACAGCCAGTGAAAACAGGGAGACATAAGTTATGGGAGGGAGATCCCGAGGTGGGAGCAAGGTGGGGAAGCATCTTGAGTGTCTACTGTCTGCAGGCATCCAGTAGCAGGCGTGGGACAGTGTAGGACAGTGTGGTGGAGACAGTGGAGGGCACTGGCATGCTGAAGAGCCTGAAAGAGCAGAGGTCTTTGTTCTATGGCTGTTGTCTCTGTCACCATGGCCTACCAGGAGACTTCATGACCTCACTGTCCCCTTGCCCACCAGAGGACCCCAGGAGGTGTTGTGTCATGGTCTTGCACTTGAGCTTGCACATCTCCACCTGCGCACTGCCCCCAGGAGCAGCCCTGGGCAAGTTATAGGGGGAAGGATCTCCCTTCTCAGGAGCTGGGTGTCTGCGATCGGCCATTTTGCTTGATAGAACACGTCAAGGGGAGATTCGGCATCAGTCACCTGCACGTTGCCTTCGCCTGCCTGTAATCAGTGCCTCCAACTTTCTGCTCTAATCAGCCCCCAGGGAATCTTTGTTGCTAACGGCCCTCAGTGGGACCCATTAATGCTCTGTGTAACTTTGGGCTCTGCTTCTGACTGACTTGAAAGCTTTGTTCAGTCTCCTCTCAGTAGCTGAGGCTGGTGGACTCAGCACCAAATACACCATGGGGCTCATTAAAATGCAAAAAACCCTGGGGAACCTCGTCTCTCTCTGGAATTTTCTTCTAGTCTTGTATGGTTAATTGTAGAGGTTTCAGGAAAGGAGACTTTAACAGCATGGAAGTATTTCTACTATAAAAATTTTATTACTATCATTATCATTATTATTTTTTCAAGTTAAAGACTAAATGACAGCAACATTCTCCAGTTGATGCTGATTCACAGTGTCCCTCAATGAAGTCAGGACATGTAGGAAAAGGAGCATCCCAGAGGTCAGACATTGTTCAGACAGTATTCCTCTCCATCTCCCCAACCCTACTATTGCTCTAATCAACCACCTGGGACTGCCATCACTCTTGTTAAAGCCAAACTTTTCCCAGCAAAGTTTTCCAACTCAACTGTGCAGCTCATATGCCCCAATTCCCACCTGCTTTCCTTAAACAACTAGTTGCAGACAGACGTAGAGGTTTGCATTTTGTTTAATTGCAAACAAACAAAGAATAAAGCATGATAGAGTTTCATTAAAAAATACACTCCTCCACACGATGCTAAGTCTGAGCTGCCTCCAATGAGGTCCACATTCCACAAGGGACAGCCTTACTAGAAACCGTTTGGAGAGATAAGAAATGATAGATATGATCACAATTAAGGACGCGGCTAAAGGGACAGACTAGTGAAAGATGAGCAAGCATAAAGCTCCCTGAAGGGCAAATCAGCAGCTCACTATCAGAATGACCCAAGAGTAAGGGGAGGAGAAAAACTGGAAACAATGGAAAATTACAGCGTCCACCAGTGTGCTGTAAAGGTGATGGTTGAAATTGTCCATTTACTCAAGGGATGTGGAAAACGAAGAGAGAGCCATGCAGCTCCTGGGGGTCCTGGGTCATGCTGGGGGCTGCGCTGCTCTTGGAGATCTCTGACTGGGCTGTGCTGCTCTAGAAAAGTCTGTGCCAAGACAAGGAGAAACAGGAAGGTTGGTGGTAGGGAAGTTCCCAAGCTCCAGCAGCTGCAGAGGTGGGAGCTGGTCACCTCCCAGATTTCTGAATGAGCCAAAATGCAGGTCCTGAGGCACTGCACTGCCTTACAGGCTCTGCACTGGAGCCTGGGCAGCAACACTGCAGCGTGTGGGCATGTCCTGAGAAGCCCAGGGTCAAAAATGTGGGAGATGCAGGGAGCCAGGACTGTACAGACCCTTGAGAGAACCAGGATGCTTGGGGGGACCATGGACTGTACTCAGGAGAGAAGCACTGCCCTGAGGCAATGCTGAAAAGCCCAACTGAAGAGCAAAAATAGCTTTCTGCAGGCTCAACAAGAAGGAAATCTGGGCAAAATTCATGGGAAATGGGAAATCTCCCCCAGGTTTGCTACCTGGCCTCATCCATGGCTTTGGAGCATAGGATGCACCAGGGTCCTCAAGAAAGCCTTCTGATGGATGTGTGATAAGGACATATTTACTTTTTTTCTGGCTTATGACCACTATTTTAAGGACCCCAGACCCAGCTGAGGACTTCTGAAATGAACGAGCCTGCTTTGATGCCGGTGGAGGAAGGCTGCGTCCTGCTCCATATTGTCCTACCTCCTGCTTCTATGAGGAGAGAGCAACCCACAGCAGAAACACATGATTATGATCCTGTCCTTGGAAAATGCCAAACGCCAAACAAATCCCCCAAACCCTAGATAACTGCAGAGGTCTCCTCTGTGCAGACACTTGTCGGTGCAGGGCTGGGAGTGCTGGTGGATGACAGATTGACCATGATCCAGCAATGTGTCCTTGTGGCCAAGAAGGCCAATTGTGTCCTGGGGTGCATCAGGAAGAGTGTTGCCAGCAGGTCGAGGGAGGTGATCCTGCCCATCTCCTCAACCCTGGTGAGGCCTCATCTCAAGTACTGTGTCCAGTACTCAAGGGGGCTCAAGCCCACCAGGGAACACCAGCGCTGCCTGACCCCTTTCCTCTTGCAACCTGCAGGCACATGAAGGTCTTCAGAGGATGGGGGGGGGAAATCCAAAAGACGTGCTAGAGTTGGGGGGAAATAAATCTTTCCTGGGCCCAGCAGGGGACCACTGGGTACTCAAGGGGTTGAGTGAGAGTGATGACACTTATGTTATACAGCCTTGCTGACAGCATATCTTCATATGCCATTTCCTGCGTTGACTGGGTGCTGCATCTGGCACTGAACAAGCTATGTATGGGAGCTTTTGGAAAAGACTTCAACAGCCTTCTCCTCCTGCCAGAGGAATGACTGCAGTGTGTGAAGGACCAAGGTTACAGCCAGCTTTGAATCTGAGCCTGCTCAGAGCAGGAATTGGGTCAGACGACCTCCAGAGAACTCTTCCAACACAAATTCCTCCACCATCCTGTGGCTGCACAAGGGCTGCATCAGGTGTGAAATTCAGCCTGTTGCCTTCCCAACAGGAAATGCCTGGGCACAGTCTCCACTGCCAGAGGAATGGCTGCTGACAGCGGTGGGTGGTGTCCCTGTCCTTTCCCAGAGGAGGCATGCACAGGGCAGTGGTGCCCAGCAGTGCAGCGTGCGTACGGCAACAAACCCTGCAAGCCTGCTTGCCTTGGCCTCTTTGGGACAGCTCATCTGATGGAGCTTAGAGGAGATCTGGAGTTGGAAGATGCTTACTGTCCACTGCTTCTCAGAGAGTGAAAGCACTGCCATTGCTGTCACTTGTCTCTGTTGTCTGTGTCTCTGGAGGCATCCCAGGCAGAAGAGGAACTGCCTCAGCAGTCTTTCCGAGGCATGGTGTATGGGAAAATGCAGAAGAATGTCAAGAAGACAGGTGATGGAAGGTATCCAGCCTGTTCTGTGGGAAAGGAGCATCAACAAGGCAGGTTGACCCCTAGTCGTGATCATCCAGCTGGGCCTGTGCCAGCATGGCACTACACCTGGACTTTGAATCAGAATTCACTGTGAGCTCTGTACGTGTACAGTGCATGTGTATAGGACATAAAAACCCCTTCTAGTGCCCCCCGCAGCGTTCCTCAGCATGGACCGATGCTGAGAGTTCCTTTGGATTCCCCCACACCTTTATTGACTCAATCAGGAAGCTGCTGGGAAATCCGCATTTAGACACAGAGGTAATAAATGCTCAGTATTGACCACAGTGTGCCTCGTGTTTGTGTTTGTGTCCCTGCTGGGGGTCCAGGCATTGCCTCCATCTTGCTCTTACAATTGGTGCACTTGGCAGGATACACAACCACAATGTTGTGGCTGAGGAGAGCAAAGATAACTGGAAACCTGCTGGAAAGACAGGACAGCTAGGCACAGACAGTGCAGGAGGCCCCTGCAGAGCACTGATGATAACGTCTTGACACAGGTGGTGGAGGAGCCACCGAGGAGGGGTGTCCTACTGGACCTTGTGCTAACCAACAAAGAAGGACTGGTTGGAGATGTGAAGGCTGGGGTCAAGCTTGTCTGCAGTGACCACGAGATGGTGGAGTTCAGGATTCTACATGGAGGAAGCAAGGCAATAAGTAGGGTTGCAACCCTGAACTTCATGAGAGTGGACTTTGGCTTATTCAAGGACCTACCTGGAGAAATCCCATGGGTTAAGGCCCTAGGAGGAAGGGGTTCGAGGAGAACTGGCTAGTATTCAAGCATCACTTGATGCTTCACTTGATGCATCACTTGAAGCATCACTTCCTCCAAGCTCAAGAGCAGTGCATCCCAAGGAGAAAGAGGTCCAGCAAAGGGGGCAGAAGACCTGCATGGATGGGCAAGGAGCTCCTGACAAATCTCGAACAGAGGAAGAAAATACATACTGCCCCATCCATACAGTGACCCTGGGGGTCCGTACAGCACCCAGAGCACTAACAGCACCCAGGCCATACTGTTGCCCTGCTGGCCTGTGTGGCCCCACTGAGCAAAGGGGAAGGGGCGTGTGTGCTGGGGGGGTGGCTCTGTGCAGCTCTCCCCCTGGGGCAGATCTGTCCTCCCACCCAGGGCCAGGTTCTCCCCACCCCAGAGGGCTCTGGGATTCCCCCAGGTCATGGATCCCTTGGAGGGCTGGGGATGCCCCAGTGCTGCTCACCTAGGCCAGGTGGGCTGCAGCCTGGTGTCTCTGGCGCAAGGGCAGCTTCAGATGCTGTGGAGAAAGGGATTGTTAGGGACACATTGGGGTGAACTGGGTTGTCCTGGGAGGCAGGGAAGGCCCTGGGAGCCCTGGGGAATGGGGTCTCCGGGGAAAACACTGTACTACGTGCATGTGCACAGGGCTCCAATGGCCACACTGGGCTGCAGTGTGGTCCACTGAGGCACACTGGGTGCACGGGAGTAGCCTAGCAGAGGAGGGGAGGGGAAGGATCTTGGGCCTGCAGGAGCTGTGGTACCTACCAGAGCCCTCTCCTCTCGCACAAGGTCAACCTGAGCAGGAAAGAGACAATTAGTCTGTGCAGGACACCAGCATGTCCCCAGGTCCCAGCTGTAGACAGGGGGGACCAGACCCCCTCCAGCTCCCCAGGCTAGCTGCACCGCAAGTGCACCCTGTTACTTACTGGCACAGCAACATCTCCATCTACAAGCTGACCAGCATCTCCCACCTCCTAGGCAAGAAGCATGTGTCAGTCTGGACTGGGCTGCGGTGGCTTCCCCATTACACCCTGCCCCAAGGCTCCCCCTGGTCAATTGGGGGCAGGGATGGGCTTCCTTGTCCCTCTGCCCCTTGCACACCTGTGCCCTACCCAGGCCAAAAACAGGAATAGGGATGGGGGTGAGATTTCTGGACCCAACGGGAGGGGATCTGGCACCTGGAAAACAAGGAAGGTGGCTATCAGGTGGATGGTGTCAAGGAGATGTGATCTGGAGGGACCTAAATGCAGGGTCTGGAGTGGTGAGGGGCTAGAGGGAAGGGATTGAGGCCCCCAGAGCATGGTATTGGGGATGCTGAAGGGACAGGATTGTGGGACATTGTAGGGAGGGCAGTGGGATTCAAACAGAGGGACTTGGAGAGGGCAGGAAGGGTGACGGGGGTGAGCTGAGCACAGAGGATTGGGGGAAGCCAAACCAAGGGCTTTGGGGGACTGGAGGGGTGGGATTTGGTAGCCTAGGTGAAAGAAGGTTCATTTGAAGAGCACAAGGACCCACTGGGGGAAATCAAAGGCAGAGGACTGTGGTGGGGACTGAAAGGAGGTGTCTGGGGGAGACTGAAGGGAGGAGGTTTGGGAGTGTTGGCTGGAGGGAGATCAAAGGCACGTGGTCTTGGGGAGACAGCAAAGAGGGGATGGAGATCTCCAGAATGAAGAGATTTCTGGCCTCCCAGAGAGGGAGTTCTTGCCTCCTCTCCATCAGAAACAAGAGTCATAAGGGTGGTGAAAAATCCCACCTCTGTTCCTCACCCAGGGCTCCCCTGTGGTGTCTGGAGGGGAATCTCCAGGCTCTTTAAGGGCCCCAGGCTCCTACCTGGTATCTGGGGTGGCCATCAGGACACTTACGAGAGAGTTCAACACAACGCCTTTGTCTTCCACCTGAAGCGGCCCCACTTGCTGGAGAGACAGGAGAGGGTCAGGGTGCAAGAGGGACCCAGGAGTTTGGGCATGGGTCCATGTCCCACACTGGGCTGGGACCCAGCTGTTTGGGGGGGCACTGTGACTGCCACAACGTCCACCTGGCAGCGGAGAGCCACAGCCCCGGAGGCTATGGTAGCCACAGCGGAGCTGGCAGGGCCCCAGCAAGGATTATCCCCCTCCTCTCAGCTCGGCTCAGCTCATTGCACTCATGTCAGGGGACTGCAGAGGAGGGACCAAGCTGGAGATGGAGACCCATTGGTGAACCCCATTTTGAAGGAAATAGCACCGAAGAAGTTTCTGGCCTAGTTCCCCACCAGGCCCCTGCAGCAGCTGTGTGTCCCTCTGCCCTCCGCAGGCCCAGGAAAGCCCTGGCCCTGCAGCCACCCCCAGCCTTGAGCTCATCACCGTGGCTTTGGGGCTCACCACTGCATCTGCTGAGTAGCACAGGATGGCAAGAAGCAGGGCCACGCTAACCACTGCGACCTTCATCTTCCTCCCAGGTCTGGAGAATCCTGGATGAGGCTGCAAAGGGTGAGGAGCAAATTTATACTTCTCAGGACTCCCCGTTGCTGCCTTCCACCCCTGTCCCAAGAGCCCTGGGGCAGCATGGGTCTTGGCAGCGACAACCACCCTGGCAGCCATCCCACCCTTGGCACTGATCCCCCTGCCTCCGGCAACAACACAGCCACCTTCCCTGGCACCAATCCAATATCCTGCATGCGGCAGCCTCATGGAGAAGGACCCAGGTGTCCGGGATGGGCAGGGGACTGTGCCCCTGTGACAGCTGGACCCCCTGCAGTGGCATTCTCCTGCCCAAACCTGTTCCCTTCCTCACAGCCCCACAAAGTCACATTCCCCCAGTCTCCCAGGGCCCACATCTCCCTCCCTGCTCCTTGTCTCCCAGCACCCCTCACCTCCCAGGACAGTTCTTCCCCCCAGGGCTTCCCCAGAGCTGTCACCAGCCTCAAATCTGGGGTCTCCAAGCAGAGCCATGCCTGGCCCCCTCTCCAGATCTTTGGGGTAATGGGATGCTGAGACTGAGTCCTTTTCTAGGGGTACTGAGGACGGTGGGAAATGGGGAGCCTTTGAGGGAAGGGTACTTAGACACATGGGCAATGTGGACACCACAGTGACTGGGCACTGAAGGTCAGTGGGAGTCCTGGGAGGGGGGGCACTGTAAATGAGGAGCACGGTTGAGTGGTGGGCACTGGGAGAGCAGGGGTTGTTGGGCTTGGAGCAACTGCTGAGGATGGTCTCAGGGCCCAGCACCAACTCACCTCAGCTCCATTGCTCTGGGGACCCAAACTGGTCCCGGGCTCCAGCTGCAGCCTCCCCACAGCACAGCACAGCAGAGCACAGCACAGCAGAGGAGGAATCAGAGGGGAATAGTCTGTGTCCTGGACCTGCCACTGACCTAGAGACCGTGCCCTCCCAGACAGCCAGGTCCTTCTCTGCAGAGCTGGCCATGCCCAATGACTCCCAGCACCCTGTCTCCAACTAGGCTCCAGCACCAGCCTCTTCCCTGGATGGTGCTCAACCGGGGCTTTGTCTCTTCTCCACGGAGTGTCCTTTCAGTGCCCTGGTCCCCTGCAAAGGCCTCTGCTGTCCCCAAACAGGATGCGGCTCTTCAGAGGGCACGCAGTGAAGCAGGTGCTTGTCCCTGGGCAGCCACTCAGAGGAAATTGTGCCCATGGAGTGTCTCTGATAAGCCGTGTGTGCCCAGGGCTCCGGGTACATGGACTCTATTCAGGGAGCCGGCCACCTCTGGAGAGGGCCCATGGGCCTGACCCAGAGGTGGGTGTGGGCTGGAGGGGTAGAGCTGCCCGGATGCCTGGGTTTGTGACGGTCTTGCTCCTGGTATGCACTGCGTGCCAGCTCTGAGACATCTCACTGCAGGTCAAGGCTTGCAGAGAGCAACTGCACTAAAATTTATTTGGGAAGTATGTGAGGGAATAAGGTCACTTTCTCAGGGAAATGACTCTACAAGAAAAATGGGCAACCTTCAGATCTGGCGTAACCCTCCGTTAAGTGCTCTTGACCCTTACTTGTGAGGGTTCAAGGAGGCAAGACAAGCAGCAGCAGCTATGCCTTGAGGTTCCAGTGCTTCAGAGCACTAGAAGAAGTTGCCCAGAGAGGTTGTGGAGTCTCCTTCTCTGGAGATATTCCAAACCCGCCTGGACGTGATCCTGTACAATGTGCTCTACATGACCCTGCTTGAGCAGGGGAGTTGGACTAGATGATCTCCAGAGGTCCCTTCCAACTTCAACCGTTCTGTGATTCAGTGACTTTTAAAGTCTCCTCTCAGCTTTACATCGCTGTGAACGAGGCAACTCTTCATGTTTTACTATCCCAATATTCTACTGCAAAAAAAAAAAAAAAAAAAAAAAAAAAAAAAAAGCACACATTTTTGGATACTACTGAATTGGCTTTTGCTTCTGTCAATGTATGATGTATATGCTTATGTATCCCTAGTTCACACCAGGGCAGGGCAGACAGGGCCTCCCTGAAGAGCACTTTAAAGTCAAGTGAGGACCGAATGCAATCAGTTTGCTTTGGACTTCTCTCAGAAAGAGTCTTGCCCTCTCTTAAGGCAATATTCCTCAATTATGGCCATGCATACACTTCATTAATTATGTTCACAATAACTTCAGAAGACCAATAGTGTCACAGCCTATTTAAGTACAAGCAATAATTCAACACTTTGTAACTCAGCTTTCCAGCAAATAACGCAAAAAGCAGAGGCAGTCAAAATGAAAATTTTCCAGTCGACTGCTTCCTTTCTGGACAATTTCCAAAGCAAATATTTGAGTCAGTGCTGGGTTGCTTGAGTCTTTTCACAAGCAATCCACAGCAGCCCTCCTTGTTATGGTAAGCCTCCCATAAGGACAAGAGCAAACATCCATCCTGCAAGAAGTAATCTTGCAAAATGACATATAATGTTTCATGAAATAAGCCGACTGATTTAAAGCTCTTGTGAGCCATGTCTCAGTGTCTTTCCTTTATCTCTTTTCATCTGGATAAAACTAGACAGAGTCTCTCTGAAGTCATGATGGAGTCTGTACCATGAGGGGAACTAAAATCAGTATGACAGCTCAGATCCCTGAAACTGGGGAAAATCTCCCACTAGGTTCAAAACTTAAACCAGTTTTTAACCACCAGCCTTTGGTTCCAGTCTTGGATGTCATCAAAAGAAATTATTCGCACGCACTCACAGATGGAGCAAGCCCAGAGTATTTTACTCTCAGACAGGTGACACAGGCTGCTGGCTGTTTTTAGGAGGGAGTAAGAAATGGGAACCAGCATGATATATTGAATTACAGTGACACTTAGTAAACAGAGGAGGAGTTTACAGAGGAACGTGCAGTCTCAAGGAGGCATTCATGGCTCTGCTGTGGCAATTTTGATCTCAGGCCACTTTCCTGCAGGACAACTAGGCACCTGAGACAGTGCAGGAGCATTTTAACAGCCGTAGCCAGCACCTTCCCTGTGGAGCAATTAAGCTGGAAAGGACGATCAGGAAGAAAATCTTGGCTGGACGCAGGGGGCGGCTCTCACCCCACAAGCCATGGAGGTTGGAGGGGGCAGGGGGCTCCGCCTGGCAGATGCTCCCTGTGACAGCTGTCTCTTTGGGACCAGCAGCCTCTGCCCTCTTGTCCATCAGGACAACAAGTTGGCTGGGAGGAGAAGCGAATGGCAGTGGAGAGAGAGAAAAATCTGAGCTGATTTGTCAACGTACCTCAGTGGTTACCTTTCAGAAGGCACAAGAGGTGATCCTTGTCCTGACCTGGAAGTGGTCAAAGCTTTTGCTAAGCTGTTTAGGGTGCTCTCAGTATCCTTCCCATCTCCTTCTAGTGTGGGGTATGGGACAGCATTTGGCAAATGTAAAGGGCCCGAGCTTGCATGGAGGGTGAGGAAGGCTGTAGAGTTTCATGGTAGTTCGTTATCCTAACACCCTAACAGCACAAAATGAGCAATATTAGTGTTTGAAGAACATGCTTTATGGCTCTACTATGTTTTAGGTTCGTGCCTTAGCACAGCCTGGGTGCACTACCTGTAAATAGCCATGAAGTCATCGTGTCCTCTGGCTAGGCTATGTGTCCCCATTTATCTGACAGCTTGATGTCTTCTCTGTTTGTAACTCAGTTTCAGATCCTTGTTTCCTGCTTGATCCATTTAGTAACCGAAAAGAGACGTGCGCTGAAGACGGTTCCTCCCTCACAGGCTGGTCGGTGGCCCATTTCCCTGCAGCAGGCCAGCTAGCAGCTCCTGCTGCCCCATGGGCTGTGGTGCTGCTGCTGCTGCCTGGGTTCACTCGCAGGAGTTTCTGCCTGGTCAGGGTGTGCTCATGGCACACTTTCTAGTTCTCAAAGGCAATTGAGAAGCACCCGCTTTCCTAGTCTTTTTTTTTAAATAATAATAATATTCCTTCAGAATCAATGAACTTGACAAAAATTAAACTCCTGCTTTGAGGTATGTGGTTCAAATAACGAATATGACAAATTAAAAAAAAAGGAAAGGCCAGCGATGAAGGAGGTGGGACCTAATACAAGCAGTGGAAGAATATAGAGGTTCTAGGAGACTCTCCATTGGTAGTGTACGAGCTAAGTCTGGCACACAACAGAAGGAAATGTCACCTGTGGGAGGAAGAACTCCATAAAATGCCTTTGCTCAGAGCCCACAGTTCATTTGTTGGGCAGTGACAAACTCAGTCCATTCATTAGTCCCCACATTCGCGTAGGTTAGAAATGGATCCCTCAAGACTGCTGTGTAGAAGAAGCCACAAACCACCCCCACAGAAGGAGGGAGTTTGGAGGGGAACCACCAAACGAGGGGAGCGCAGGGCCATTGCTCCACATGCTCCAGTGGCTCAGGGTGTTCAAAGAATGGTGCACGGGGAGAGGATGGAGGCATTTGGCTGTAGAAGTTAAATGAAAAGAGTTCTCACAAGCATGAGGGGAACTAAAATCAGTATGACAGCTCAGATCCCTGAAACTGGGGAAAGTCTCCCACTAGGTTCAAAGCCTAAACCAGTTTTTCACCACCAGCCTTTGGTTCCAGTCTTGGGTGTCATCAAAAGAAATTATTCGCACGCACTCACAGATGGAGCAAGCCCAGAGTATTTTACTCTCAGACAGGTGACACAGGCCTCAGCATTACCATGTCCTACAGGATCATCCCTCCCGGGTTGCTATTTTAGTTGTTTCATGCACTTTCACCTCTTCTTTTCCAAGAAGAACTACATGAAGAAGAGGTCACTTTTGAGTGAACGTAACATTATGTATTTGCTTCTCCATTTCCAAAGCAAGGCCGTTATTCTTTGCTGCGGAGGGGAGCTGCCGTTGTGTGGAAAAGCATTTCTCACACAGCTTTTCAGTCAGCCGGGGCCGGGGACTATCTTCTCCTCTCCTTTCCTGTGTGCTGAACATAGGACTGTGGCTGAGGTAGTTTATGCAAGCGAGGAAAAAGCATTTGGCCATCTGCAAGTTACTGGAGACAGTCGGCACTTTTCTGTTCTCACAAGGGCCCAGACGCCAGCAGCAACGTGACAGAAAACGCCAGCATAGTGCTGGCAGTGTAACAGCTGGAGATTAAAGGTCTCAAAGCAGGGAAAACAATTAGCATTCTTTAACTCTGTAACTTCTGATGCACATAGGAAAACCGCAGAGGTACTGAAGAGGCCTGTTACGGGAGCAAACATCTGCATCACTCCCGAAGGAGTCCTCAGTGGTTCGGACAGGAGCCCAGCCTCCCCCTGCAAGGCTGGAGAGGAATCGAGGCATACCGGCTCCCTTTCCATTTTAAGCACAGCACCCCAGATGAGTAAAGGATCGCAGCGTCTGGGCTGCCTTGAGCCATGGGATGCAGCCCCAGTGGGGAGGAAGCCCAGCGGGATGTCTCACAAGGGCTGCTGGCTCAGGATAGGATGGGAATGAGGGCTCAGATACCTGATTCCCTCCTCTGCCCTGGCTAGGAGAGTGGGACTGTAGATAAAAACCTCCTGTTCCCCGGGCCATCTAGGCCTTCCCCACTTTGAGGGGCAAGATGAAACAGTATCCCAGCTCCTATGATCCCCCTACCCCACACAGGCCCCATACCCCAGGGAGCGTAGGCCTTTCTAGGTGATGGAAGGAACCCAGGCATCCGGGCAGCTCTACCCTCCAGCCCACACCCACCTCCGGGTCAGGCCCATGGGCCCTCTCCAGAGGCGGCCGGCTCCCTGAATAGAGTCCTTGTGCCTGGAGTCCTGGGCACACACGGCTTATCAGAGACACTCCATGGGCACAATTATCTCTAAGTGGCTGCCCAGGGACAAGCACCTGCTTCACTGCGTGCCCTCTGAAGAGCCTCATCCTGTTTGGGGACAGCGGAGGCCTTTGCAGGGGACCAGGGCATTGAAAGGACACTCCATGGGGAAGAGACAGAGTCCTGGTTGAGCACCATCCAGGGAAGAGGCTGGTGCTGGAGCCTAGTTGGAGACAGGGTGCTGGGAGTCATTGGGCATGGCCAGCTCTGCAGAGAAGGCCCTGGCTGTCTGGGAGGGCATGGTCTCTAGTCAGTGGCAGGTGCAGGACACAGACTATTCCCCTCTGATTCCTCCTCTGCTCTGCTCTGCTGTGCTGTGCTGTGCTCTGAGGAGGCTGCAGCTGGAGCCTGGGACCAGTTTGGGTCCCCAGTGCTGAGCTGAGGTGAGTTGGTGCTGGGCACTGAGACCATCCTCAGCAGTTGCTCCAAGCCCAACAACCCCTGCTCTCCCAGTGCCCACCACTCAACCGTGCTCCTCATTTACAGTGCCCCCCCTCCCAGGACTCCCACTGACCTTCAGTGCCCAGTCACTGTGGTGTCCACATTGCCCATGTGTCTAAGTACCCTTCCCTCAAAGGCTCCCCATTTCCCACCGTCCTCAGTACCCCTAGAAAAGGACTCAGTCTCAGCATCCCATTACCCCAAAGATCTGGAGAGGGGGCCAGGCATGGCTCTGCTTGGAGACCCCAGATTTGAGGCTGGTGACAGCTCTGGGGAAGCCCTGGGGGGAAGAACTGTCCTGGGAGGTGAGGGGTGCTGGGAGACAAGGAGCAGGGAGGGAGATGTGGGCCCTGGGAGACTGGGGGAATGTGACTTTGTGGGGCTGTGAGGAAGGGAACAGGTTTGGGCAGGAGAATGCCACTGCAGGGGGTCCAGCTGTCACAGGGGCACAGTCCCCTGCCCATCCCGGACACCTGGGTCCTTCTCCATGAGGCTGCCGCATGCAGGATATTGGATTGGTGCCAGGGAAGGTGGCTGTGTTGTTGCCGGAGGCAGGGGGATCAGTGCCAAGGGTGGGATGGCTGCCAGGGTGGTTGTCGCTGCCAAGACCCATGCTGCCCCAGGGCTCTTGGGACAGGGGTGGAAGGCAGCAACGGGGAGTCCTGAGAAGTATAAATTTGCTCCTCACCCTTTGCAGCCTCATCCAGGATTCTCCAGACCTGGGAGGAAGATGAAGGTCGCAGTGGTTAGCGTGGCCCTGCTTCTTGCCATCCTGTGCTACTCAGCAGATGCAGTGGTGAGCCCCAAAGCCACGGTGATGAGCTCAAGGCTGGGGGTGGCTGCAGGGCCAGGGCTTTCCTGGGCCTGCGGAGGGCAGAGGGACACACAGCTGCTGCAGGGGCCTGGTGGGGAACTAGGCCAGAAACTTCTTCGGTGCTATTTCCTTCAAAATGGGGTTCACCAATGGGTCTCCATCTCCAGCTTGGTCCCTCCTCTGCAGTCCCCTGACATGAGTGCAATGAGCTGAGCCGAGCTGAGAGGAGGGGGATAATCCTTGCTGGGGCCCTGCCAGCTCCGCTGTGGCTACCATAGCCTCCGGGGCCGTGGCTCTCCGCTGCCAGGTGGACGTTGTGGCAGTCACAGTGCCCTCCCAAACAGCTGGGTCCCTCTTGCACCCTGACCCTCTCCTGTCTCTCCAGCAAGTGGGGCCGCTTCAGGTGGAAGACAAAGGCGTTGTGTTGAACTCTCCGGTAAGTGTCCTGATGGCCACCCCAGGTACCAGGTAGGAGTCTGGGGCCCTTAAAGAGCCTGGAGATTCCCCTCCAGACACCACAGGGGAGCCCTGGGTGGGGAACAGAGGTGGGATTTTTCACCACCCTTATGGCTCTTGTTTCTGATGGAGAGGAGGCAAGAACTCCCTCTCTGGGAGGCCAGAAATCACTTCATTCTGGAGATCTCCATCCCCTCTTTGCTGTCTCCCCAAGACCACGTGCCTTTGATCTCCCTCCAGCCAACACTCCCAAACCTCCTCCCTTCAGTCTCCCCCAGACACCTCCTTTCAGTCCCCACCACAGTCCTCTGCCTTTGATTCCCCCCAGTGAGTCCTTGTGCTCTTCAAATGAACCTTCTTTCACCTAGGCTACCAAATCCCACCCCTCCAGTCCCCCAAAGCCCTTGGTTTGGCTTCCCCCAATCCTCTGTGCTCAGCTCACCCCCGTCACCCTTCCTGCCCTCTCCAAGTCCCTCTGTTTGAATCCCACTGCCCTCCCTACAATGTCCCACAATCCTGTCCCTTCAGCATCCCCAATACCATGCTCTGGGGGCCTCAATCCCTTCCCCTTAGGCCCCCACCACTCCAGACCCTGCATTTAGGTCCCTCCAGATCACATCTCCTTGACACCATCCACTTGATAGCCACCTTCCTTGTTTTCCAGGTGCCAGATCCCCTCCCGTTGGGTCCAGAAATCTCACCCCCATCCCTATTCCTGTTTTTGGCCTGGGTAGGGCAGAGGTGTGCAAGGGGCAGAGGGACAAGGAAGCCCATCCCTGCCCCCAATTGACCAGGGGGAGCCTTGGGGCAGGGAGTAATGGGGAAGCCACCGCAGCCCAGTCCAGACTGACACATGCTTCTTCTTGCCTAGGAGGTGGGAGATGCTGGTCAGCTTGTAGATGGAGATGTTGCTGTGCCAGTAAGTAACAGGGTGCACTTGCGGTGCAGCTAGCCTGGGGAGCTGGAGGGGGTCTGGTCCCCCCTGTCTACAGCTGGGACCTGGGGACATGCTGGTGTCCTGCACAGACTAATTGTCTCTTTCCTGCTCAGGTTGACCTTGTGCGAGAGGAGAGGGCTCTGGTAGGTACCACAGCTCCTGCAGGCCCAAGATCCTTCCCCTCCCCTCCTCTGCTAGGCTACTCCCGTGCACCCAGTGTGCCTCAGTGGACCACACTGCAGCCCAGTGTGGCCATTGGAGCCCTGTGCACATGCACGTAGTACAGTGTTTTCCCCGGAGACCCCATTCCCCAGGGCTCCCAGGGCCTTCCCTGCCTCCCAGGACAACCCAGTTCACCCCAATGTGTCCCTAACAATCCCTTTCTCCACAGCATCTGAAGCTGCCCTTGCACCAGAGACACCAAGCTGCAGCCCACTTGGCCTAGGTGAGCAGCACTGGGGCATCCCCAGCCCTCCAAGGGATCCATGACCTGGGGGAATCCCAGAGCCCTCTGGGGTGGGGAGAACCTGGCCCTGGGTGGGAGGACAGATCTGTCCCAGGGGAGAGCTGCACAGAGCCACCCCCCACACACACACGCCCCTTCCCCTTTGCTCAGTGGGGCCACACAGGCCAGCAGGGCAACAGTATGGCCTGGGTGCTGTTAGTGCTCTGGGTGCTGTACGGACCCCCAGGGTCAAGGTATGGATGGGGCAGGGCTCTGTGGTCTATACAGACCTCCAGGACTGCCACGTGGACCAGCAGCAGCTCTAGGTTTTCAATAGACCAAGGATATCCCAGCTCAGCCCTGGGGCCACTGGGGGCTCCAACCCCCTTCTCCTTCTCCCAAGCATTTCAGAGGGACCTGGTGGGGAGATGACCTCTCCCTTCTCCCAGCAGAATTTGGATTAACAATCTGTGCCCTGTCCTTGAAGTCTGGCATTGTGGATGACCCTCTGCCCTGTCCCCCTCCAGCGGCATGAGGAGATGGTCATCCCTGGATGCCTCACGTGATCCTCAGGAGACCGGGACCATTTTCCCCCAATGATCAATAAATGCAGTCAACAAAACTAGCCTCTGTGTGTGTGGGGGGGTGGGGAAGGGTATTTATGAGGGCAGGTGCCTCCAGGTCCCTTCTCCTCAGACAGTGACTGCACAACTGGGCTCTGCCTGGCAGCATCTCCTAGACTTGCAGCTCCCTACCAGGGCTTTGGAGAGGCAGAAGACAGTAGGCTATTGTGGGGCCTTGGTGAGTGCCCTGTCCCAAAGGGCTCAGTCTGGGGCTGGGGCAGTAGGTTGAGGAGGCCAGGCAGCTCGGGCACTGGGGTGCTGTGCCCAGCTCAGGGAGTGAGGGTGGTTTCCTGCCCCAGAGACTCAGGACCCCTGGGTTCATGGGTGCTTTTGGAGCCCCACACTGGGGCCAGGCAGCTGCTCTCCCTGAGCCCCTGCCCTGACAGGTGTGCACACACTGGGGTGCCCGTGCACAACCACAGAATCCCAAAATGGTCAATGTTGCATTGGACCTCTGGAGATCATCCAGTCCAAGCCCCCTCCTCAAACAGGGTCACCTAGACCATGATAGACAGCATAACATACAGGCAGGTTGTGAATATCTCCAGAGAGGGGGACTCCCCAACCTCTCTGGGCGACCTCTTCTGTCACTCTTCCAGGAAAGAAATTCCTCCCCACATTCACAAGGAATTTCCAGTGTTTCAGTTTGTGCGCTTTGCCTCTTCTCCTGTCACTTGGAATCATTGAAAAGAGTTCTGCCCCGTCCCCTTGACACCCTCCCTTCATGTACTTGTACACATTGGTAAGGTCCCCCCTCAGTCTTCTCTTCCCCAGGTTGAAGAGGCCCAGCTCTGGCAGCAGTTCCTCAGAGGGCAGATGCTCCAGTCCTCTGATCATCTATCTAACCCTGCGCTGGACTCTCTCCAGTAGCTCCACGTCTCTCTTGTACTGAGGAGTCCAGAACTGGACACAGTACTTGAGATGAGGCCTCAGCAGGGCTGAATAAAGGGGCAGGATCACCTCCCTCGACCTGCTGGCAACACTCTTCCTAATTTACCCCAGGAGACCATTGGCCTTCCTGGCCACAAGGGCACATTGCTGGCTCACGGTCAACTTGTCATCCACCAGCACTCTCAGGTCCTTCTCTGCACAGCTGCTCTCCAGAAGGTCAGCCCCCCACCTTGTACTGGTCATGGGATTATTTCCCCCTAGGTGCAGGAATCTGCACTTGCCCTTGTTGAACCTCAGGACGTTCCCCTCCGCCCAACTCTCCAGCCTGTCCAGGTCTCTCTGAATGGCAGCACAGTCCTCAGGTGTCTCAGCCACTCCTCCCAGCTTGGTATCATCAGCAAACTTGCTGAGGAGGCACTCTGTCCCCTCATCCAGGTGACTGATGAATGAGTTGAACAACACTTGCCGCAGTACTGAACCTGGGAAACTCATGAATTCATGCTCACTACTCCTAACCTCCTTCTCCTCTTCCACATGCTCGGAGATGATATCCCAAATGAGCTATTCCATCACCTTTACAGAAATAGAGCTGAGGCCGACTGGCCTATAGTTGACTGGGTCCTCCTTCTTGTCCTTTTTGATGACTGGAGTGACATTGGCTTTCTTCCAGTCCTCAGGCACCTCTCCAGTTCTCCACGGCCTTTCAAAGGTGATGGAGAGCGGCCACGCAATAATATCCATCAGCCCCCTCAGTACTTGTCATTGTATCCCATCAGGCTCCATGGATCTGTGGATGTTAAGTCCGCCTAAATGATCTCTAATCCAATCCTCCTGAACCAAGGGAAAGTCTCATCTCCAGGCTCCCAGATTCTTGAGGGCTTCCTTGCACATCCCTGCACACTCTGAGAACATGCCTATATTCCTGCCAAATGGCCTGTCTCCTTTTCCATTTTTTCTGTAATTTCTTCTTCTGTCGGACTTCTGCCAGGAGCTCCTTGCCCATCCATGCAGGTCTCCTACCCCCTTTGCTGGACCTCTTTCTCCTTGGGATGCACCACTCTTGAGCTTGGAGGAAGTGATGCTTGAATACCAGCCAGTTCTTCTGGAAACCCCTTCCTCCTAGGGCCTTAACCCATGGGATTCCTCCAAGTAGGTCTCTGAAGAGCCCAAAGTCCACTCTCCTGAAGACCAGGGGTGCAATCCTGCTTATTGCCTTCCTTCCTCCATGTAGAATCCTGAACTCCACCATCTCGTGGTCACTGCAGACAAGGCTGACCCCAACCTTCACATCTCCAACCAGTCCTTCTTTGTTGGTTAGCACAAGGTCCAGCAGGACACCCCTCCTCGGTGGCTCCTCCACCACCTGTGTCAAGACGTTATCATCAGTGCTCTGCAGGGGCCTCCTGCACTGTCTGTGCCTAGCTGTCCTGTCTTTCCAGCAGGTTTCCAGTTATCTTTGCTCTCCTCAGCCACAACATTGTGGTTGTGTATCCTGCCAACTGCGTCAATTGTAAGAGCAAGATGGAGGCAATGCCTGGACCCCCAGCAGGGACACAAACACAAACACGAGGCACACTGTGGTCAATACTGAGCATTTATTACCTCTGTGTCTAAATGCGGATTTCCCAGCAGCTTCCTGATTGAGTCAATAAAGGTGTGGGGGAATCCAAAGGAACTCTCAGCATCGGTCCATGCTGAGGAACGCTGCGGGGGGCACTAGAAGGGGTTTTTATGTCCTATACACATGCACTGTACACGTACAGAGCTCACAGTGAATTCTGATTCAAAGTCCAGGTGTAGTGCCACACTGGCACAGGCCCAGCTGGATGATCACGACTAGGGGTCAACCTGCCTTGTTGATGCTCCTTTCCCACAGAACCAGCTAGATACCTTCCATCACCTGTCTTCTTGACATTCTTCTGCATTTTCCCATACACCATGCCTCGGAAAGACTGCTGAGGCAGTTCCTCTTCTGCCTGGGATGCCTCCAGAGACACAGACAACAGAGACAAGTGACAGCAATGGCAGTGCTTTCACTCTCTGAGAAGCAGTGGACAGTAAGCATCTTCCAACTCCAGATCTCCTCTAAGCTCCATCAGATGAGCTGTCCCAAAGAGGCCAAGGCAAGCAGGCTTGCAGGGTTTGTTGCCGTACGCACGCTGCACTGCTGGGCACCACTGCCCTGTGCATGCCTCGTGTGGGAAAGGACAGGGACACCGCCCACCACTCTCAGCAGCCATTCCTCTGGCAGTGGAGACTGTGCCCAGGCATTTCCTGTTGGGAAGGCAACAGGCTGAATTTCACACCTGATGCAGCCCTTGTGCAGCCACAGGATGGTGGAGGAATTTGTGTTGGAAGAGTTCTCTGGAGGTCGTCTGACCCAATTCCTGCTCCGAGCAGGCTCAGATTCAAAGCTGGCTGTAACCTTGGTCCTTCACACACTGCAGTCATTCCTCTGGCAGGAGGAGAAGGCTGTTGAAGTCTTTTCCAAAAGCTCCCCATACACAGCTTGTTCAGTGCCAGATGCAGCACCCAGTCAACACAGGAAATGGCATATGAAGATATGCTGTCAGCATGGTTGTACAACGTAAGTGTCATCACTCTCACTCAATCCATTGAGCACTCAGTGGTCCCCTGCTGGGCCCAGGAAAGATTTATTTCCCCCCAGCTCTAACATGTCTATTGGATTTTTGTTGTTGTTTTATCCCATTCTCTGAAGACCTTCATGTTCCTGCAGGTTGCAAGAGGAAAGGGGTCAGGCAGCGCTGGTGTTCCCTGGTGGGCTTGAGCCCCCTTCCAGAGCTAGCTGGGAGTTACAGTTTGTTCACATGCACAGAGGACAGCTGTCTGCCAGCTGGGCAGGGGCAGAGATGAAAGGAATTTTCCCCCAGAACAGACTGACAGCAGTCTCTGGGAGGCAGGAGTCTTCTTCCTCTGTAGCACTGAGCACGGCCCATTCCCAAGGCTCCTCTGGGCCATCTCAGTCTAGGGACTGCTGCTCTTGCAGCACCAAGACACCAGCTGTGCTCTGCAGCTCAGTGTCTCTCCGTCCTGGGGCACCTTGGTAGCAGGAGCTCAGGCACTTCCATCTCTTCCACGTTCTTGGCATGTGCTGGCTTTCACAAAAAAAATGTAGTGTGAGAGGTTGAAGGCTTGAGGCTCCATCAGGAGCTGCCATTTGTCAGCTGTCCCTGCACTCATGCAATAGAAGTGCAGGGTTGTTCCCTTCTCCTAGCTGTGCTTTTTGTGTCATGCGGGTGCTGGCTGTGGCCCAAGTGCTTGGTCCTGCAGCTGTGCTGTCAGGAACTGCCGATACCCTCCTGGCTGTGGGGCTTATCATGCTCACAGAGGGTGGCCAACAAGGGTGGCCACCCTCTGCAGCAGGGTCACACAAGGGACAGGACTAGACATGGCAGCAGGCAGGAAGCACACCAGGAGTCCCAAAACACACAGAGTCCAACTCTCCTGCCCCTCCATTCCCTTCCAACCCTCCAAGGCCTTGCAGCAGGCGAAGCCCCTGAACAGCCAGGCACAGCCCTGCGCCTGCCCACTTCCCACCTCCAGGAAGCAGAGGGCAAGTGCTCTCCCAGGGGCTCACCACGCCAGTTCTCATCTCCTTCTTTTACCTCACATGCCCTCACAAGCGCAGACCCCCAGCAGGTCCCTGCTGCTGGCCTCAGGGCTTCTGAGTCATCAGTTTCCTCAAGATAACTTCCCCAGCCATTTGGCACTGTTGCCACATTAGGTACTTGGATAAAAGAGACCGCCCAGTCAACATCCATGACTGTCTGCCTGCTGCTGGGCTCTCAGGGACCCAGAAGGAGATGACCTCCCAGTTACCACCACAGACATGTCTCTATCACTGGTCAATAACCCTCTGAGACAGCAGGAACCTCACGATAACTTCCCCCTCCATGAGACAAATGCTGACCTCTCAGCTGCTCTGGCACAAGTGAGCTCCAAAGCACATGGCCCAGCCATGGACCTGCTGGTGCCCCATCAGCCACTCAGCTGCAAGTCACCTCACAGTCCCCTCTCCAGGCACAACTCTGCTGTGATCCAATCAGTTCAGCAGTCACAAGTGACCTCACCATCACCAGCCAAGCCTTGTTCCTTCAGCTGGCCTATCAGGTACTCAAGCAGAAGTGACCTCATCATCAAGAGTGGAGCCACGTGCCCCCAGCTGGCCTGGCAGCTACTGCCAAAGAACTGATTTGATACTAGTTATTTTCTGTCATAGCTCTGGCAGAGAGCTGTGACCTCCCTGCTCACACCCTGGTTACACAGGTATTGCTGCCTGCAGCTCCCCCTGCCTCCTCTGTAGCTCAATCAGCTCCTTAACAGCCTCCCTGACTCCCCTCCTGGCCTCACAATGCTCACAGCACAGCAAAACACCCTTTGGATACGAGTTACTACCCCAAGAGAGGACTACCTTCGGCCTATGCTTTGAGAGCTGCACAGGGGCTGCAGGACACGCCACCGCCACCACACTGGCCAGAGCCAGATCCCAAAGGCAGACCCACTCCCAGGGAAACCTGGCCATGGATTGCTCCCCACCCTCCACAAGAGGAGGGAGCTGGCCCCACAGGAGCCCTGGGGCTCAGGGCATCTCCAGCCACAGGACCCAGGAATCCTGGCTGCCGCCTTGTCCCCTAAGACAGATCAGACCCTCAGGCAAGGCTCTTGTGGCATCCACACCCTGTCCAGCTACTCCCACAACTCAGGAGCAAGAGCCATTTTTGCAGTTAACCATCTCTGAGCAAAACCTGGGCCAGCAGTTCCTGATGCCCTTATCCTTTGTGGAGAATCACAGGAGCATTGGGAAGAAGGAAAAATGGTCTCGGCTGATGGGCTGGGTCCTCCACC
This sequence comes from Rhea pennata, assembly GCF_028389875.1. Lineage (NCBI taxonomy): Eukaryota > Metazoa > Chordata > Aves > Rheiformes > Rheidae > Rhea > Rhea pennata. Next base: position 3,628,415 of record NW_026907679.1, read on the forward strand.
TTGCTTGCCCCCTTGCCCTTGGCTCATCTGCCCAGCTGGAGAAAAAGGTCGCCCTTCCTGTCTCATCACCCCAAAATCCTCTCCAATACATCCTTGCTCCTCTGACTGTCAACAAGAGGCCCAATGTACATCTTCTTCCCCCTCCTTAACCCTGGATCAGCTCCAACGGACAGCAGTGGGGAGCACATGAGCAGTGCTCATGTGGGAAGTAAGGACACGGCTGTGTCACTGGGGAGACCTCCCTGTGATTTGGCATATCCCATTGTGACCCCTGCTTGTGTCATTTGGGGGGGCTCAATAGGTCACTGCCATGTAGATGGCATAGCCAGGGAGAGAGCTGAGACATTTCCCCTCATGTCCTCTGGATCAGTCCCTGCTCCTCATGCCAGTCATGTTCCAAAAATTTCCAATACATCCATCAGAACGTCTCCAAATGATGCCAAAGGCTCTGAAATCTCTCAGATGGGGCACTGGAGAGGTCACTTCTGTGGCCCTGCACTGACAGGTGTCTGCACTGGGGAGACCTGTGCAGTTCCCTGGGCCTTGGGGATTGGTTTGGGGTCTGGCCTTTTTCAAGGACAAGATCAAAGGCATGTGTTTCTGCTGTGGGTCGCTCTTTTTGTAGAAGTAGAATGCGGGATAATATGGGGTAGGATATCGTCTTCCTCCATTAGGAACCAAAGCAGGCTCTTTGGTTTTAGAAGTCCTCAGCAAGGTTTCCGGGTCTGAGGCACTTAAGAGAGAGATGATAGGCCAGACAAGAGCAAACATGTCCTTAACACACGTCCTCTGAAGGGCTTTCTTCAGAACCCTGGGCAGCAAACCAGGGGACATTTTCCCATTTCCCATGAATGTTGGCCAGGTTTCCTTCTGACTGAGCCTGTGGAAAGGTATTTCTCATGTTGGACCTCAGTAGGTCGGTGGGCTTTTCAGTATCACCTGAAGGCAGTGCTTCTCCCCTGCATGCAGTCCCTGGCACCCCGGATCCCCCCCAGCATCCTGGCTCTTTCAGGGGGGCTGTACAGTCGCAGCTCCCTGCATCTCCCACTTTTTTGACCCTGGGCTTCTCAGGACATGCCCCCACGCTGCAGTGCTGCTGCCCAGGCTCCATGCAGAGCCCGTAAGGCTGTGCAATGCCTCAGGACCTGTATTTTGGCATTGTGTCTCTATCTACCATTCTCATCTATCCAAAATGTTTCTAGTAGGGCTCTGTCCCTTGTGTAACTTTTACCTCTTCAGAGGCAGCTTGGACTTAGCATACTGTTGATTATTTTTTAATGAAATTGTATTGTGCTTTATTTTATTATATTTTTGCAATTAAATGAAAAAAACAATCTGTGTCTATATGTGGCTAGTTGTCTAAGGAAAGCAGGTGGGAATTGAGGCATATGAGTTGTATTCAGCTGCTGCTTTCCATGGAAGAAGGTTAGCTTTTAAGACAAGTGATGTAAGACTCAGGTAGCTGATGAGAGCAATGGCAGGTTTGGGGAGATGGAGAGGAAGCTTGCCCATTCAGTGCCTGACCTCTGGCATACTGCTTTTCCTACATGCCCTGACTTCAGTAGGAGACACTCTAGATCAAACACAGAATTGGGAAGCTGAAGAATGATAATCATAAAAAAAAAACTTTAAAAGCATAAAGATCTTGTATATTATTGAAATCTCCATCTTTCAGCTACGCTCCTGAAACTTACTCGGTTAACCATGCAAGACTTGAAGAAAATTATAGGGAGAGATGAGGATCATCAGGATTTTTGCATTTTATTGAGCCCCAGGGTATATTTGGTACTCAGTCCTACCTGCTGTTGAGCGCTGTTTCTCTCCTCCATCTTGACTGTTCAGCACTCATTGGTGCCTCAAAACATGACCCCCCTCACTTATAGCATGAGGAACAGGGAGCTCCAGAAGGCACTGAGGAAACTTATTCGGCTGGTACTAGTTCAGCAGCAATGAGCTGCCCATCTCTCCTCACAAATGATTTCCTGTTTTTCTCAAGCAGCTCTTGTGCTTTGGGAGTTCTGTCTGTGATAGTCATGTTTGTGCACAAATATTTGAATTGATGACGCTTCTCCAGAAGCACAAATCCCCTCTGTGTGACCCAGAGGCCTTCTGTAAATCTGCCTATCACCATGTCAGAGCTGGCCTCCCAGGTAGCGTCTCTGTAATAAAAGGGGATCTCCTTACTACTGTGCCTGAAGGCTGGGCTCTTCTTCCCAACTGGAGCCAAGAATGTGCTCAGGGAATTTCACATGAAAAGGTCCTGTTGCCATACCTGGGATTCCAACGAACTAAGGGGCATCAGCTTGTCAAGTGATGTGTGTGGGAAGAGGGCTGGAAGCAGAAGCCCTGTTGTCCCAAAATCTGGGTTCTGGTACCCGGTGTGCAAGCAACCAATAGACACACAGGGTTGAGATATTTGTTTATTTCATTTCTGCACAGAGATGGGGGCTAGGTGGTAAATCCACAAAGCTAGCACACCTTCTCCCCCTCTCATTCTTCATTTATACACACTTTTCAGGGAGTGAAAAAAGATTTTTATACAAATCTTTCTATTGGTTACAGTTTCATTACCTCAGGTTATCGCTCTGCGCTTGCGCTTTCACAATCTTGTTAATTAGCATAGGAAGCGAAGAAGAGGCAGTAACATCATTCTCATGTCATTTCCATCTCATTCTTTATTTAGTGATGTGAAATTTAATAGGTTAATAAGCCTTAATGAACCTACGGTCACTTCTGGGGTATTCTGCTGTTTTTGTCTTACCTACCCTTAAGTTTATTTACAAAAGAGAAACCAGGAAAAACAGAGCAGAAAACAAGCAAGTCGGAGCCGCCAGCTGTAATTTGCCTGGCTAGAGGCCAGCACCCAGCTGTGCATGCCGTGTTCAGCCTCTGCGGGACTGTGCCCTGTGGGCAAGGGCACCGCCTGCGAGGGTGTCAGCCTCAGCCCCGGCTCACCTTCCCGTAGGGAGCAGTGAGCCTTGGGCTGCCTGTGAGCTGGGGTGCCCAGCGTGAGGGGGTGTCCCTGCGCCGTGGAAGCTTTACACAGCTCTCTCCCGCAGAGCAGGGGGCTGGAGCTGCCTCCTGCCGCGTCCTTCAGCTTTTTCTCCCCCTCTCTGATGTGCCCGTCCACTGTGCTGCTGGTGCAGCCCTGTCCATCTCCTCCTGGCCTCCGCCAGGAGCCCTGTGCCTGGAGGTTTGCTCTGTCCCCCACCCCCTGGAAAAGACCCACTTGCTCTTTACAACAGAACAACCTAGGACGTGCCCCGCTGCGTGCTGCAGTTGCTAGGGCAGCGATGACGTGCAGAAGCTGTCCCTGTTAGCTGGCTCACTTGTCTGATGACAGCACAGAGGCAATCGGTGACGTGTGGCCGATGTCACTGCCGGCTGATTGTGACCTGCCCCTTGGTGGCAGGGGGCCAGCAGCCCCTCCCAAGGCCCCGGGTTATTGCGCAACCCTGCATGGTGCTGTGCTAGCCTGCTCCCTGTTGGGCACGGTCGTCTTCTCCTGAGGTACCCTGTGTACCCCAAGGGCGCTGACGATGTCTTGTGCCTGGGACAGAAGGTCCAAGCACTGCTCAGAACTCGGGGAAGTAGCTGCTTACGTCCCCGACCTCATTTTATCTGAGGACTTGAGGCACGAAGCCCGTTGCGTTCAGAATTTTCATGGAGTACTGCTCTTTGCGGACGTCTCAGGTGGGTCCAAGGCTTGTGAAGGGTGGGGGTTGAGAAGAAGTCAGAGACACGAGGCATTGGGGCTTTCTGGGCCTTTGGGAGCCCCGGTGCCACCTCTGGTGTAGAATGCATCAGAGGAGGCCTCTTTGCTGCTGCCATCTTCCACTTTGGGGGAAGTAGAGCTCAGAGGTGGCTGACGTCAGGAGGAACAAGGGGCTCCAAAAGAGGGGAGGCCTGGAAGAGGCCGGGATTTGGCTAGTTGGGCTCAGCAGAGGTACCCAGTGCTAGGCACTCCTCCACGGGCTGCAAGAGCGCGTGGGCCAGGGGCCCCTGCTCCAGGCTGTGTGGTGTGGGAGAAGGCACGCTGCCGGGAGCAGTGGCCAATGCGAGAGTGGTGGTTTCTCTTGGGTGGTGCAGGCTTGTTGTCACAAGCCAGGTCAGGGCACGATGTAATGCGCACGCTCTCTGAGGTGGGAGCGTGAAGCTGGCGGCCAGGTAGGCACCTGCTGATTCCTCTGTGCCTGTTTGTGCCTCTTTGAGGTTTCACTGCTCTGACAGAGAAGTTTAGCCAGAGCGTCAGCCTCGAGCGGGGTGCGGACGAGCTAACGCAAACGCTCAATGACTACATGGGCGACATTGTGGAGGGTAAGTGCCGTTCTGCAGGACTGTCTGGGACGGTGCCATGAGGCTGCTCTTTGGGAGAGCAGAGAGGTGCGCTAGGCAGCCTCCTTGCGCGTGCTGGGGGTTTCTGTGGGCGCCGAGGGCCACCGAGAGCAGGTGGGCTCTTGTGATGGGGGACACTGGTGCTGAGAAATGGGTGTGTTATCTTCACTAGCTCCTTTGGGCAGTGCCCAGTACCGTAGGCACCAGTGCTGTGGTGCCTGTGAGCAGTGTAGAGGCGGGGCTGGAGCTGTGCTTTCCTGAATGGTACCCCACCAGGCACCACTGCCCTTGTGCTGCTCGGGCAGCAGAGTGGCTGCTTCCGTGGCTTGCTTGAAGAAGGTGCAGAGGCAACTCTTCTCTTGCTTTCTTTCGCCTGCAGAGCTGCTGGGCTTTGGAGGAGACATCTTGAAGTTTGCAGGTATGTCTTTCTAAATGAAACTTCTCTCTGTCTGCTGCCACTGCAGAGGCGTGCTAGGGGAGAGGACAGAGTGAGCTGTGAGCTGGCAAAGCCCAGAGGGGAGGCTCTGTTGGCACGCAGGTGCTCCTGGGGAGCTGCCATCGCAGGCCCCAAGCGGGAAGCTGCAGTGGGACAGGGCTGGTGTGGAGGTGTTGGGGAGGCAGCCTGGGAGCTTGGGGGTTGAGGCAGCATGGTAGGAAGGAGGGGATGAGAGAGGCCTCTCACCTCTGCCCTGAGTGGGACCGGCTGCGGGGTGCCAGAGTTCCTGTAGCCACACTGTGCACCTTCATCCTCTGTGGCTGCTGTTGTAGCTGGCCTGGGGGAGGGGAAGGCATCCCTGTGCCAGAGAGCTGTAGTTGAGGAGGAGGCCTTCCGACGAGTGCCTCTTCCTCAGCACGCCTGCCGGTTCCTGCTGTCCGTGCAGGGGGTGCAGCTCAGGGAGCGTCAGGTCTCACGAGAGCCTTCCCCCGTTCCCCTGCTTTCTGCAGGGGATGCTGTACTGGTGCTGTGGAGAGTGAGGGAAACACAGCTGAGAGACACCATCAGCCTGGTGCTGCAGTGCTGCCGGCAAATCCAGGAGAAGTACAGCGTCCGTGACACAGACGTGGGTCTGAAGCTCCGACTGAAGATAGGTACGGGGTGTGCTGGATTAGCTCTGCCGTGTGTGGCTCCATGGCCCTGTGCAGCGCCACAGGGTGCTTTTCCGCCTGGGGGAGAGGTGGTGATCCCTCGTGGGGCCAGTGGAAACCTTCTGCCTGGAAGGCTGTTGTGTGCTCTCAGGCAGCCGCTTATAAGCTGCCTGCACGCACCCTGAGCAGACGGCCAGCAAAGGTGCTGGTGTGCTGGGCCTCTGGGGTGCTGTGGCTGTGAAGACTTTGTCAGTGTCAGCTTCACGTGCCTCTTTCTAGGCACCCGTTTCAGGCCCCTCTGTTGGCAGGCCCCGCTTTGTACCCCCTCCCCCATCGACACTCCAGCTGGACTCCGTAATGAAGGATGGGTGCCTCCAGCTGAAGCAGCTGAGAAGAGGAGCCTGTCTCCAGGGTTGAGCTTGAAACGGAGCCTGTGGAGAGTTGCCGCTGCGGGCGGCTGCGGAGGTGCAAGTGCTCTGCGCCTCAGTCGTGCTTGTCTCTCCCCAGGGATCTCTGCAGGGCACATGTCGCTGCTGACTGTGGGAGACCGCAAGGAGCAGCACTTCCTGATCCTTGGCAAGGCCGTGGGTGAAGTCTGGCAGGCGCAAAACCTTGCAAGTGCAAGTGATATTATCCTGTCAGCCAGCTGCTGGGAGCTCTGTAACCAGAGCCAGGTGAAGAGCAAGAGAGTGAAAGGCAAAGGAGCTGTGAAGGTGGGTGAGATGGCCTCTAGAGCTGTTTGGAGCACCTGGAGCTGGGGGTGAGGGAGGAAGGTGTGCGAAGGCTGAGGAGATGGGCGTTGTGGGGGTTGTAGCTGTAAAGCGGAGGTGGAGAGCTGTAGCTGTTGCCCTTCCAGCAGAGGGTTAGCTGTGGATTGTGCTTGCTGGGTTTGCGGTGGGGTCAGGAGGGAGTGTCAGGGTTTGGCCCTGCTGGGGTTGTGGCGGTGTTCTGCAGACGTCGGGGGTGCGTGGCTGATGGCTGCGCGGCTTGTGTGCTGCTGATGCCAGCGTTTGTCCCAGTGCAAATCCAGCAAGGTGGCTTTGCTACACGGGGATCTCCTCCTCTTCTCTGGGAAGCGAGGGCGGGATGGAGGGAGGATAGGACGCGTGCCCTGGGACTCCTGGGGAGGCCGATGGCAGTGCTTCTGCTGCGTGTGCCTCCAGGTTACAGGCATGCAGCGGATGTCTGTGTCGGAGCGCGAAGACCTTTTCTCCAAGTTCACACGAGCCCAGCTGAACTGCCGTTCTCCGGAAATGCCAGGTGAGTGCCCTGGCTTTGCCTTGTTCTGTGCCTGCCCAGAAAGATGGGGACTGGCTTGCGGAGGGGCTGCTGGGGCCTGGCCTCTGCCCTCTCCCCCTTGCAGTTAGTTAGTGGTTGTGCTTGGGGCGCAGCTGCGCTGCAGCAGAGGCACTGGCTGCTTCCTGCTGCTTCCAGGGGACTGCTGTGGCTGAGCACCTGCAAGAGGAACACACGGGCAAAGGGCGGAGGATCTTGCTCCCCGAGTTGCAGTGCCAGCCCCTGCTTTGTGAGGCCCCCGTAGCCAGGCTCGTAGCGCCCTGCTGCCAGTGACCGCGTGTGTTTTCCTTGCGTAGGCGTCCTGAGGCCTGCTGTTACCTTGGCCCCTCATCGTGCTCAGGGGAAGGTGCTGAGGAAGTACATCCCAGCCAGTGTCCTGCGCAAGGTATGGCCACGAGTGCTGGGAGGTGCCTTTTGGGGGAGAGGGAGGGGAGAAGGAGATGTGTGTTGCAGAGCGGCAGTTCTCCAGACAGCAGGTAAGGCAAAGAAAATGCCCCCGTATGCAAAAACCGGGGAAGGGAGTGCTGCAGGGGCCAGAAACCTGCCGACTGTGTGCTCCTGCAGAGAGCGCCGAGGGTGAGGGCGGGGTGGATTGCCCTCTGCATTTTCCACTGGTGTTGTTCTGGCCATGGCCCTGGGGTAAGAGAGGGATGCCTCCAGAGCGGTGACAGCATTGCTGAGGGTGGCCCCTTGTGTCCATCCATGCCCAGTGCCACATTGCACCGTTGCGTATCTGCCTCGCGCAGGCTGACGCCTGCTTTGCGCTGCGAGGAGGCTTTCTGCATTCCTCTGAGAGCGCCCGCTGCTGCCGCTCTGTGCGCTCTGCCTTGGTATCTGCTGCAGGCAGGAAGCGCCCAGGGCGAGCTGGCTGGTGGAGGTGGCCCGCTGCTGTCTTCCAGATTGACGACAGACAGCCCCTGGCGTGCCTATCCGAGCTGCGGCCGGTCACCTGCCTCTTTGTGAAGCTGCAGTTTGCTGCCAAGGTCAACCTAACGCAAATCTGCAAGGCTATCCAGGACAGCAGCGTGCTGATTTCGGAGATCCTCCGTCCTCACAAGGGCGAAATCAACAAAATCTCCATGTTTGATAAGGTGAGTGTGGAGGAGCAGTGCCCCCGCGCACGAGGGCGAGGGTGGTGGTGGAGAGGAGGGAAGCGGCTCTGTCTCTCGCTCGGTGGGGAGAGGAGAAGCAGCTCTGCCTCGGCATTGGGAGCGGTACCCTGTGTCCTGGGGCTGCCCTGAAGCTCTGCTGCGGTCGGCGGAGGCTGGAGTCTCAGGGCGGGAAGGGTTTGGTGCAGGCGTTGCGGCAAGGTGTGCTGTCTCTGTCCTCGGCAGGGCTGCACGCTGCTGTGTGTGTTTGGCCTCCCTGGAGGAAAGCTGCCCTGCGAGAGCGTTTGCGCCTTGGAAAGCGCGATTAAAATCTCCACCGCCTGCTCCGGGAGGCTGGGGAAAATCGAGTGAGTGGGGAGGCATGCTGCCTGGGACGGCCTGGGGCGGGGGGTGCGGAGGGGTGCCAGAGCGCCTGGCTGCTCTGCACACGCAGCCCGCTCAAGCTGGCGTGTCCGCTGCCGGGCTCTGCCAGTCCCCGAGGCCTGTGCTGCCGGGGCAGACGGCAGAGCGCGGGGACGTGGGGAAGGGGCGGCGGTGGGCAGGCAGGACTGCGCACGGGCGCTGCTGATCCCTGCTGCTCTGCCTGCGCCTCAGGGCAGTGTCCATGGGGGTCACCAGCGGGACGGCGTTCTGCGGAGTCGTCGGCCACCGCGTCAGGCACGAGTACACAGGTACGAGGTGTCCGTCTGCGGAGCGGGTGCCCGGGCCGCGTCTCTGACGGGAAGAGGCAGAGTGTCAGGGAAGAAGCTGTGGGCCCTGGGCGCCGGGCCAGGACGAGGGCTTGGCCTGCGGTGGCGCGTCGGGACCGGCGGAGGCGGAGCGGGTCCCGCCGTACGACGGGGGACGGGCTGTGAGCCTCCTTGTTGCTCTCGCTCGTGCTCAGCAGGGTTTTGTGCTGGCCTGTGCTGCGGGGGATGCAGCCGGCAGCCTGGAAGGGTGGTGCGGGTTGCTCTCCTGAGGACGTCAACGCGTGCTCTCTCTCTGTGGCAGTCATGGGCCAGAAGGTGAACCTGGCTGCCCGGCTGATGGAGCACTACCCGGGGCTGGTGTCCTGCGATGCGGCGACCTACGCAGCATCCCGGCTGCCCCGGTCTTACTTCAAGGAGCTGCCGAAGGCCCAGATGAAGGGGGTTGGCGATCCTGGCACTGTCTATCAGTACCTGGGGATGTCGCAGAAGCTGTGAGTGTGCTCTTTGAGCAGGCTGCCTGGGGGCGTGGAGGCACCCAGGGTGCAGCTTTGGGCAAAAAGAGGAGCTGTGCAGAAAGAGGCCAAGCTGCTGCCCTCCCCAGGCCTCCCACCACTGTGGCTGGGCAGCGGGAAAGCCATAGCACGGCCATGCTTTTTGCCTGTTCACCTTGGTGCCTGTTGCTGTTGGGAAAGTAGGAGTGATGGCGTAGGGGTGGAGAGGGCTCTCGGGAGTCCGTAGGCCCAGAGGGGCCTGTCAGCCCCTGCCCAGAGGGCCTGCAACTCTGCTTTCTGCCCTGTGCTTGCTTGCTGGCACACAAGTGGCAATGCAGTGGCACTTGTGACCCACCCAGGGGGTATTATCTTGGCAGCTTCTGAGCAGGAAGCTCTTGGAAAGCACTTTGCTCCATGCTGGTCCCCTGGGAAAGTGTGGGTGGCCGGGCCTGTCTTCCTGCTTGCTTGCTGGTGAAACTGGAGCTGTTCCTCTGGGCCAGGCTTGTAGGTTCTCTTTGGATGATGTTTTGGCCTCTGTTGCTTGCACGTTGATAGCGTGTGCTGTGCCAGTGTGGTCAGAAGCCCTTGGGCTTCCATGTGCTGGCAGTTTTTGCTGTGCTTTTTTGGTGTTTGCACTCTCTGCTGAATGAGCGTGAACTTTGGTGGTGGGAGCGTGGGCAGGCTGCCATTATGCTCAAAAGAAGAGCGGGTAGGCAAGAGTGTGTCCTCAGCTGCACGCATGACTCTCTGTCCTCCAGCTTCTGCCTCCTTCACTGACTTTTGTTTTTCTCTCCCCCTGCTAGCGTATTTGGCCTGGATCTTATGGAGGAGAGGTCAGAGTACGGCCCCTTGCTCGGTAGGTGAATGCCTTGCTCTTGTGTATACCCATTTCTTGCCCTTGGGAGCTGCTAGTACCAGCCTGGGAATGGAGATGCTTTTGCAAGGGATGGTGTGGCCTGCAGTGGCTATCAGGTTTGGGCTCATAGCTCGTTCGTAAGGTTGGAGTTGGGCCAGAAGTGGAGGTGGGAATCAGAGTGAGACGCCTAGTGCTTCCTGCCTTCCTGCACCGTTAGCGTGTCAGGAGCTTTCAGGAATGCAGTTGCTCCCAGGCTCCAGCAGGAAGATGGGACTGTGAGTGCCCTATGGCAGGCCTAGCTGCAGAATTGTAGCTGTTGGGGTGGGAAGGAGCCCTGGGTGCGGGCAGGCTCGCAGGTGCGGTGGAGGGAAGGTGCAGTGGCAGCAAGAGGGAAGGCTGCCCAAGGTTGTTGGCTTTTGAGCTCGCTACAGCAGCTTGCTTTTTGTCTGCCTTCACAGGTCGCAAGGAGGAGATTGCCCTCTTTGAAAGTGCCTTGAAAGCCTACAGGACTTGTCACGAAAGCAGCATCCTAGCGTTTGAGGGTGTGCTTGGCTCTGGAAAGAGCCATTTACTCACTGAGCTCGCATCTTTGGGCCAGGCTGCTGGCCACAGGTGAGTGTTTTGGAGCGCTACCCGTGGGACACTTCCCTTGCCCATCCACTGATGTTCGTGGCATCCTCGAGCCCCTCTGCTAGTGCTGCTGGCCGTTGGCCTGCAGCATCCCTGAAAAGCCTCCTGGAGCCGCTGGTATGGAGCAGCTGCACGCTCTCCTACTATGTCTCACGGGAGCTGGAAGTGGCTTGTGGAGCCAGGGCTGTTGCTCTTGCAAACTTAGGCCAGGCTACAAGGGCTAGCAAGAGCCCAAGCTGCGTGCTTTTCATGCAGCTGGAGAGTAAAGAGAAGAAAGATGCTGGGGGAGGCGGGAGTGGTGTGGTGGAGCTGCCAGAGAAAGGCTGCTTGCCCTTGGGCTTCTATCCGCAAAGGCCACTGGGGCGGCCAAGCCTTCCCGTAGTATAGGAGGCAGATGGCAAAGCTGTGGCATTCAAACACAAAGGCCCAACTTGCTCAGCCCTTGCTTCTTCAGCTGGCAAGTTGCTGTGCAGGGGGAGGTGCTGAGAGCTGTGGAGACACAGGGTGTGGTGGTGGCTCTGCCAGGGGCTTGGCAGCCATTGCCCCTCTGTGGCTTTTCCTTGTAAGACGCGGGAAAAGCTTGGCCCTCTGTGAAGCACTTGGAGGTGTGCGGAAGAAGAGTCCGTCTGGGGCTGTGTGTCCAGAGCTCCCTTGCAGACAGCCCTGGATGACGTGCCTCTTCTCTGACAGTTTTGCCTTGGAAGTCTGCAGCTCTTTGCGTTGCTCTCTGAATCTCGGTCCCTTTTGCTTTTGCGTGGCAGGGTAGTGGCCGTGGAACTGACAGAGCTAAACCTGAAGCAGGTCTACTCTGCCCTCCGTATGGTGCTGGCCATGGCCCTGGGCCTGCAGGCATGTCAATCGTGCAGTGCCAGACAGCTTGTGCTGCAGGCAAAGCTCCAAGGGCTGATGGCAGAGAGCAGCTACTGCCTCCTCAACGACGTCTTCCTCGTTAAGGTGAGAGCGAGGCCCTCTCTGGCCCTGGCAAAGGGCTGCTTGTGAGCTTTTGTAGTTTGGAGGCTCTGGTGGGGAGTCGCTTGGCTGCCTGGAGGGAAGAGCAGGGTCATATAGCGCAGGCTTCTGTTCCTGAGCGCGGTGGGCAAAAGGCACTGAAGAGCAGCTTGGAGATGGGGCTGATGACCTTGTGTTGAGCTGAGTGCTGTGTGAGTGGTGCACTGCCTCCCGGGGCTGCCATCACAAGCGAACAAGCAGAGGGCTTCTGTTCTCAGCTCCCGGGGGTATCTGCACTGCGTTGTCTCCTTGCAGCTGTGTTGGGGAGAGGGCTGATGGTGAGGCCAGGAGAGGCATTTTGCTGGGTTGGTGTTGTGTGGTGGGTAGGTGTGCTGCGAGCCCTGGAAGGCTGTTTCTCTATGACTGTGCTTTTCTGGGCAGTTTCCCCTCTCAACGGCAGTTTCCCAGATGAGTGGCACTCAAAGGCAAATGGAGCTGGAGTTGGTTTTGAAGAAAGTGCTCCAGAAGGTGAGCTCTCCTCTCCCTCGTGGGTCAGAGGAAGACACCAATGCCACAGGCGGAGGCTTCAGGAGGAGAGTGGTGGGAGCTGGCGGGAGGACGATGTACCTGAGTCCTTACCCTTCAGAGCCCAAGCACCCCTGCCCATACCCCCGATACCTTTCCTCCCATAAAGTTGGTGGGCACGTGCTCGGGAGGAGCAACAAGGTTCTTCTGTCCTACTTTGCACAAGAGGCCTTAAAGTCTCAGAGAAAGTGCAAGTCAGTAAGATTCTGCATGCCTAAGTAGCTGGGGAGAGGAAAGAGGCTTCAGAGCGTTCTCTCCGTCTCTCTCTCTCCCTCTCTGTCTGGAGAGGGAGAGAAAGAGGCCAAAGTTGATGCTATGGAAGCTACTTGAGAACCCATCAGAATCCCCGCAGAGCAAGCTGTTTGTTTCAGACTGTTGAAGAAGATGGTGTTGTATTTGTCATCGACAACGCCCACTGCATCGACTCTCCCTCCTGGAGTCTGATGTGGAGCGTGCTCAGGGATGTCTTGATCTTCATGGTGATGAGCTTCACTGCCAGTCACTGAAGAAGACAGAGGCTTTGCCAAGCTGCCGTAGACATCCTGAAGTTGCAGAAAACCAGTTGTGTTCGTCTGGGAGAGCTGAAGCCTTCCGCTGTAGTGCAGAAAGCCTGCCAGGCGCTTGGAGTTGTCAGCCTGCCCCAGGATCTAGAGACGTAAGTCACAGGCAGGGCCTGTGAGCTCTTGCTGAGGGCTTGAAGCTGTGCAGAGAGCCAAAGGGAATGAAGCCCTAGAAAAGGCAGTGCAGAGCTTCTAGGAGGGCCAGTGCCTCTAGCCAGTGGGACATACTGGCAGTCGTGAGCTGCGAGTGGGCAGCTGCCTTGGCACAGAGCACAGGAGGTGTCCAGCCTTCTGTGTTGCACTGGAAGGCAGGAAGGAAGTGGTCCTGCATGCTGGCATGGCTCAGGGGAGGCAAAGGCATTAGTCTGCGTGGTGAGGCTTTGCGGGGTGATTCACCGGGGCAAAGGTTCTCACTGGTGCCGTAGAGCATCGAGGCTGTTGGGGACACGAAGGACAAGGCTTGCTTGGGGCTCTATCTGCACTGCTTTTCCCGAGGATTCCAGCAAAGGCTGTATCTTCCGGGTGACTCAGGCGCCAAAGCCCGTGGGAGTCGTGGCCCTTTCAGAAGTGAGGTGGAGCTGTGGTGAAGACGTTGGTTTCTGTGCTCTGCCCAAGTGGCTCAGCACCCACCTGACCTGCCTTTGCCTGTGTCAGTGAGTGCTGGATGTGCTCCTTTGCAGGTTGCTGACAAAAAGAAGCTACGGCATCCCCTATTACTGTGAGGAACTGTTGCGCTACCTTCTTGGCCATGACATGCTCTTGTTCCACCCACTGGGGAAGGATGAGAAACGAGAGGACAAGTGGGAGAGCCTCTTCAGTAAGCACCTTTGTGGCTGACTGCCTAGTTGCTGTGGTGCATTTTCCCCAGCGCATTCTTGCCCGAGGCTTCCTCTGTGAACTTGGCACTGTCAGCTCTTGCAGCCATAGAGATCGTGGTATGGATCAGGTGTGGGTTTGTACAGGCCTTGCTGCTGGGACAGCCAAAGCCGAGGCCGGGGAGTTCTGGTGTCTTTGAGAGGACAAGTAAGGGTGCTGTGGCAGCCAATTTCAAAGGAGGAGCAGAGCTGCTGCCTGCACTCAAATGAGTGCTGGTCTTGTCGTGAACTCATAGGAACACAGGTGCTTCTTCTGGGCCAGTGTGCTGAGTCCTGTGGCTGGAATGTTCCTTGTGCACAGCCACAGGGCTGGATTGAGTCCGTCAGTGACACATGGTGCCAGGTGCTGTAAGGCCTGCTAGGGGTGAATGCTGAAGGGTTGAGGTTGGAGGGAGCTGAGGGATGTGTGGTGGGAGGCATTTAGAGGACCAGACAGAGGGCCTGAAGAGTTGAGTGTGTTAGCGAAAACACTTGAGGGCAAGGGAAGGCAAATGGATGCCTGGAGTCCACAATGCCTGGTCTGCTGCTTCAAGGAGAGCTCCTGCTGGGGTCAGGCTCTTCTCTATATGGGTATACGGCATTGGTGCACTTTATGTTCCTGCCGCACACCGTGTTTGTTGGTTAGAAGAAACTTCTTCATCAGCAGGTGGTCTGAGAACTCTGGCTTTTGTGAGCCCCTGCTGTCCTTCTCCTCTGCCTGATAGGCCAAAGCGTAGTTTGAAGCCTGCCTGAAGGGGTGGGAAAGAGCAATTTCTGTCCCTGAGCACAGCTGCTTACGAAGCTCCGTGTGCGGGGCGAGGGCAGGCAGGTGCAGAGCAGCATGACCGCAGGCTGGCTTTGGGCATGCTCTGGCTAAAGAGAGCGAGAGATTAAACACAAGACCCCGGCTAGGCACAAAGCGGGGCATGCTGCTTCTGCCTGTAGCATGCCCCACGCGGGTGGATTTTCATGGGGACGTCGGAGGTGCTGCTGTCTGACCTGTGGAAAATCCCTTCTTTGGCCCTTTGAGTCACCGCCCAAATTCTTGGGATGCCCTGGAGAACTCTGCTCTCTGGCCGATGTAGGCGTGTTATTTAAGAGGCATTGGAATGTGCGAGTATTTCCCTGGGCAGAAGGCAAAGAAGGTCACTTGCCAAGAAGTCTGACATCAAACCCAGCAGAGGTGAGGCACAGGCCTTGGGAACTTGAATGCCAAAGTGTGAAGGCCCCCAAAGGTGCTACTAAGTGAAGGCGGCAGTGGTAACACGACCTAGGGATGAATGCCGACCAGCTTGCCACGGCTCTGGCAGCATCCCTGAGTGACCCCCGATTTTGCATTTGCACTGGCAAGGTGCCTGCCTCTGGGATGACAGCAACACTGCTGCCTTCTGCCTTGAGGCGTTGCCTCCCCAGTCAGGAGGTCTGGAGCCTTTGACTTGGGAGTGTTTGGGGAAACTGCCTGGCAATAGCTAATGTTAGGGAAAGGCTATGAAACAAAGGTATGCAAGGGAAGTGCTTTGCTCGTCTTAGCGAGCATGTTTGGTGCAGGCCAAGTGCATCAGCCCACCTGAGGCAGGCCTTGTTCCCGCTGAGGTGGATTTTGGAGTGTTTGCAAGCAGGAAGTCATGACATGAATTGTCTCCCTTTGCTAATCGCTTTCTCCTGCTCCCTTGTGCCGCTCAGCTTCTGTAACGGAGGCTTCAACCATCGCAGCAGCACGGAGCTCCAGCGCGGGGAAGGACCGCAGGGTGTGCACCATGAGACCGGCTGTGACCCTGCAGAACACTGTACTTCCCCCTACATTGAAAGGTGAGGGGCTGAGCCGCGCTGTGGCAGCTGGCAGCAGTGCTGGGTGCCTTTGCCAGGGCATGAGCTGGAGAGTGTGGGCCTCGGTGTGCTGCAGAGTTGAGCCTCTCCCCTCTGGGACTCTGCTGGGCAGGTTGCTTTGGTGCCGTGGGATTGTCCACAGAGAAACCTGCACGTTGTCTGCTCTGAGAGGGGGGGGTGGGCAGGGAGCGGAGAAGGGAAGGTATTGGGAGCAGACTGTTCTCAGCAAGAGAAAATGCATTGCCAGGGGATATTTGTCATGGCTCCGATTGAGCTTTGAGCTAGGCTTCGCACCTCATTGTTCTGTTTGTAATTTCTCCTGCTCATGCAGGCCTCAAGGCACTGAAGCCCAAGCAAAGCCTCTTGCGAATCTCTCTTTGGCTGTTGTTTTCTGGGCTGGCCCAGAAATCGCCCCATTTCTAGGGGGTGCTGATGGGAAGCTGTGAATGAGCATGGCTGCCCTCGAGCCAAGCCCTGTCCGAATGCGGGTGGCAGAAATGTCCCCCATGCCCAAGTGTTCTTTTTGAAGCAGCTGCTTTGTCCAAGAAGGGGAAAGTCTTGTGTGACCAAGGGAAGTGTGGGGTTGTGGGGAGCTCTGAGCTGGCCTCAGCGGTGCAGGAAAAGCTCTCTGTCTGTGTGCCCTGTGGACATAAATAGAGCGCAGAGCTGGCAAGCTGCATGCCCGGACATATGCATGTGCTGGATGCTGCCCTGCTCATCCGTGGTGGGGGAGCGTTCGTCTGAGCATCTCTGCTTTCCCGCGTCCTTGCTTCCTGTGAGTCAAGCAGGAGCAGAGGCATCTTGAAGACACGTGCCCTGGGTTGCAGTTGTCCAAGGGGCTGGGTCCCTAGGGAAGAATCTACCCTCTCGAGTGTTGCAGCTAATGCAGGCTGTGATGGTGGGGAGTGGGCAAGGGAGAGACGTGTGGCTTGCTTTTGGCAGGGATTGCGCTGGCTGAGCTGGACAGCATGAAGCCCTCGGAGCAGATGGTTCTGAAGTGTGCAGCCATCCTAGGGCCGCTGTTTAGCACGGAGCTGCTGTTCCACATCCTTCCCGGGTGGAGCAGGGCCAAGCTGAACAAGGCGCTGAATGCCCTGGTGAGATGCAACATCCTCAAGTGGCTGAATGCTGCCAAGGGGGCAGAAGAGAGCAGTGTTCCCACCGAGGGGTCAGGCACCTCTCTGGAGGAAGAGAGCGGTAAGAGGTGGTAAGGGGAGCCTGGGAGCACTGCAGGCTGCTGCTGCCGCTGTCTGTGTCCCTGGTGGGGCTCCCCAGAGAATGCTCCCTGCCCGGAGGAGGTGTGTAATGCTCATGGCACCCCGGGGAGTTAGGGATGGGTTGTTAAAAGCTCTGACAAGTCCATTTCCGAGGAGCCTGTGCTTTGTGCTTTGTGCTGGAGGGCAATATTGTAGTGAGGTGCTGCGAGTCCCTCTGCTGCCCTGCCTGCAAGCGCAGCTCATAGCCCATGTAGGAGAGGGAGTATGAAAGCCCTGACCTGCTGACCCCGCCTCCCGCTGTGTGCAGATGAGGGATTTTGTGTGCGTTGATCTTTATTGTCCCCTAGTGCCGGGGGAGTGTAGGAGGCTGGGAGTGTCTTGCAGAGTGGGCAGAAAGAGCTGGCTGTGTCTTGCTTCTGCTGCTGGCAGCATTCCCAGCTGCTGCCTGGGGCGCAGCTGCACAGCCTGTTGGCAGGGAGAGCAGGCCAGCAGCCTGTTGCGCTGGCCGTGCTAGTGTGAGGAAGGCAAGGTGGGCCCTTTTGCTGTCTGGCCCGGAGGCTCTGAGTGCAGGAGCGCTGGTTTCCTGCCAAGGGCCCACGCCAAGGCCTGTCTTTCATGGTGCAGCTATGGCATGCGTGAGCTCTGGCCCCAGCTCTGGCCCCAGCTCTGGCTGATGGGAAGCCCCATTGCCTTTCAGATGCGCAGAAGTCATCCATGGAGGAGAGCAAGAAGAGGGCGAGGCTGGAGTCTGGCGTGCTGGCCTTTTGCGCCCCGCTGCTGCAGGAGGCTGCGTACGAGCTGTGGCCGAAGGGACAGAGGGTGGCCCTGCACCACAAGTGTGCGGCCTTCCTGGAGAGGCACGCGCACAAGTGCCAGTGCTGCAGGGGAGGCGACTTTGTTGCCTTCCACCGCTTGGCCCTCGGCAGCACGCAGGAGGCCGAGAGCGGTGAAGAGCACGGCAGCGACTGCTCCTGGCGCAACTGGGAGGCCTCTTTGGCGACCAGCAAGGAGATGAAGTCGGACGAGCTCCCCGCCTCTACGGGTATGCCGTGTGCCCTGCTCTGGAGCCTGGGTCCTGCCCACTCCTACTGCACACTTGTTTCACGCAAGCGTGGGGATGCTTCCAGTGCAAGGCGGATACTGTTGTAGGACTAGTTCATTTCTCCACTGAGCACAGCTCCACAATGACAGCGATGATGTGTCCACAGCGCAGCGCCTTTCTCCCCTTGCGTGTCCACCTGCATTTTCCCAGAATTACGGGAGGGCAGCCCATGGCTCAGCCGGCTGAGGTGTATTAGCTAGTGTGTCTAGTACACTTGGTGAAGCTGGGTTAAGTCTGGAGTCGAGCCCCACAGTGGAGGCAGATGTCAGGGAAGGAGCTGGAGAGGGAGCTGCCGCCAGTGCCTTTGGCTCTGCTCTTCCTCCCTCGGTGCTACAGAATGGCAAGAAGCAGCTCTACGGCATGTGCAGTGAGGAGGTGTTTAATGCCATGCTTTCTTTGCAGATGCTTCAAGTGGTGTACCAAAAGAGAAGAGCTGCTTGGAGGAGATTTTTCGGTGAGGAGCCAAGGTTTTGAAGATGATTTTTGGGGGCAGTGGGGTGAGGGTGTGCAGAGGAGATAAGCGGAGTTGCCAGCTTGGGCTGCCCGTTGTGAGTCTAGCATTGGCAAGAGCAGGCCTGTGAGAGGCAGCTGGGTTGAGATGGCCATGGGGATGCGTATCTTTGGGGAAGCCATTGGGATCCCAGTGCTGATGGTGGTTTGGAGTGGAGCAGCCCCGGCTTTCTAGCTGTTAGAGAGCAGTGTTGCAAGCTGTGCAGGGGCAAAGCAGCCCCTGGAGGCAGGGTGGCTTGTGGAAGGGGACAGAAAGGCCAGCTGGTCTCTCTGCCTGCCTAAAAGAGCAGTGCTCCTCCAGAGCAGGGGCAGCAAAGGCGCCAACAGGACCGGTGCTCCTGCCGCTTTGTTACAGCTATGGCCAATGGAATGGCTTGCCATTGCTGAAAAGGGGAGCTGTTGCTTCTCATGCCGGTTCTGCCCTGCCTGAGTCCACTGTGCCTGTGCTCTGGGGCCCCAGGGCTCCTCAGAGTGCCCAGCATATACTGGTCAATGGGCCCGCAATGTCAGGGAACAAATCTTGCCAAAGTATGCTGTGTGAGTGAGTTGTCCTGGCTTTGCTTGCCATGCGGGGAGAGCCAAAGGTCTTGAGGGAGGAGAGAAGGTGAGAGCAGAAGGGAGGAAGGAGCACAGGGGGAATTCATAGCAATGATGGGGGGCTGCAGCCTGCTCCGGAGTCAGTGGTGTCGGTTGTAAGCTGGGAGGGCCTAGGGAACTCTGGGTGCAGGTCACTGTTGTGTGGGGTAGAAAGAAGGACTGAGCGAGCTCCCTCGGCACGCCTGGGAAGGCTGTGCAACCCACGGCTCCCGTGCGGTGCCTTCATGCATGTGGTATCGTGCTGTGCTTGAACGTGTCTTTCACGTAGGCTGAAGGAGCAGTGTTGGTGATGCTGGTGTGTGCTTTGGTGTCTTCTTTCTCCGTGATCTTGTCTCCAGAGCGGCAAAGCGGTTTCGGGCTAAGACCGAATGGATGCCCAAGGTGCCCAGCAAGACCCACTGGACGCAGGGTGTGGAGTGTTCCTGCAGCTGCAAGGCTATTGTGGACTTGGTGCTTGTGCCCTTGGCTCAGCACTACATGGCAGTGGGCAATGACGCCAGAGCCTTTTATTATCTGCTGGAGGGTGCGGCTGCCTACTTGCACGTCTCCGACAACTACCTGGTGAGTTGCCGTGCTTGCCAGAGCCCACTGCCCGTGGAGTCCTCTCAAGTGCCTTGCCCTGGGCAAGCCCATTTCCCCACTGCAACAGGGCCTGCCTGGGGGCCTGCCTTTGTGGGGACTCGGGGATGAATTGGTGGGAGGGAGACCCAGCGTTTGCCTCCTGTTTGCCTCTCCTGTGGCAAGAGAGACAGGGCTGTGAAGCAGCCCCTTGGTGCAAGGTGCACCTCCCAGGAGGTGGTGCAAAGGAGTGCTTGTGCACGTGGTGTGAGAGGCAGCGTGACTGTGCTTGGGTGGGCATCACCAGGGGCAGATGCAGGCCTCCTCAGCAAGATGCTGGAGGCACCTGGGAGTGCTGGGGCTGGGGACAGGCTTGGCAGCGATGCTCAGCTGCTCTCTGTGTGCTTGTTCAAAGGCCTTCCGGAACCTGAAGAAAGCAGAAGTGCTGAGGACCTTGGTGGCTAAGAAGGGAAACGCGCTTGCTTGCTTTGAAGAAGCCACTTTGCTGAGCCTCAAAGGAGAGGTAAGGTGACAGGGTGGTTTTGGTGGGCTCCCCCGGTGGGTGGAGTTGAATGCTTTCCTGTGGGGTAGGGTGGGGTGGGGCAGGCTCTCCCTGGCCCACCTCACTGCAGCTTCTCTCAGCCTGCTTTCCTGGGGCCCCTTTGCCCCCTGGCCCAAACCAGCTGAGGTCCTGGCCTTGATTCCGCCAGACACATGCAATTGGTTATGTGCTGAATCAGAGCCCTTTGGGAGCCTTCCCAGTATCCTTGTTCTTAGCGTTCCCAGTAGCTGGGAGGCTCGGGATTCCCAGCTGTGCCTGGGGCTGCTTGATGCACTGGGGATGAGCTTTGTGCCGAACGGGACTGCCTTCAAAGTCCTTCTGCTGTGCAGGTCTGCTACCATATGGGACAAACGGAGCTGGCGAAGACAATGATCAGGAAGGCATTGAGCCTGCTGAAGAGGAAATTCCCCACGACCTCCACTGGCGCCGCCTTGCAGCTTGTGCTGGAGAAGTCAGAGCATGCCTCTCGCAAGAAGAACAGAGACTGCTCCGTTCCTCAGGAGGCAGGGTAAGACGCAGAAGGGAAAGCAAAGGCTCTTCTAGGCAGAGGGAAAGCTGCTGAGGGAGCTGGAGGCTAATGGGTGGAGCAGCTGTGGGTTGTATTGGGCAGCTACTGGGGTGCTGGCATGGGAGATGGTGTTGGTGAGAGCAGGGAGGTGTTAGTGGGGAGCAGAGTGTGGGGAGGGGAAGGGAGTGTGCTGGCAGGAGCAGGAGGTGGGCCTGTCGGCGTAAGCGCAGGTAAGCTGTGAGAGGGAGGAAGCTCAGAGGCTGTAGCCAGGCACAGGCCTCCCGTGCAAGGCCACTTTTCCTCCCAGTGGCCAGCTTTGCTTGGCCTGCCTAGGCTGTAGTGCCAAGACACCATCTTTAGCAGTCACGTTTCCTGGGTGGTACTCCTTGGTTCTGCCGCTTGTATCGCTGCGGCCGTGCCTGCGTCAGCTGCCCCTCTGCAAGGAGGTGCAGCCGTCTCCTCAATCCCCCTGCTTCCCCTGCCCCGTGGGACTTGGCACAGTGCGCCTCGTGGCTGTGGCCCAGCAGTTTCCCTTGTGTGGCAGGAGGCAGAGGCTCCCCTGGCTGTTCCGGCAAAGCCACTGCCTGTCCTTACTGCGGCAGCTCTTCAGCCTGGAGAGCGCCTCTGGCAGTCGGAGGCTCTCCCGCCTGGCAGCACTCATGAAGGTGAACACGGCCGAGGAGTCCGAGGATGTGAGTCATGTGAGTGCTTTCTCTCTGCAGCAGCAGACCCGTCCCTGACACGGCTCCTTTTCCCTGGCCTGGCAAGAGTACCAGCAGGGCCTGCCCCCGGCAAGAAGAGCCCAAAGATGTGCGTGTGCCTGCCCTTTTCTGGATGAACTTCCAGAGGGTGTGGGTTGCTGCTGCTTTGGGTAGTCCCTCGCATTGGATTTGTTTCCTAATTGCGAGCATGGAGGTGGTTCTGGCTTTAAGGCAGCACCACTGTGTGTATTCTGTAGTTTCCTCGTGGCTCTTGATAATGCTGGTGTGCAAGGCCGGGGGCCCCTGTCTTGGCACGGCTGCAGTTAGCAGTGGCAGTAGGAAGAAGAGTTGGTCGTATGGGTGCGCGCTGTGAGAGTGGAAGAGAAGAGAGAAGCTGGCAGCTGGGTTGTGGCCTGTCCCCTCCAGGCCAGGGAATTGCCCTGGAGAGACAGAGTCGTGTGCATTGTCATGTTTGGACCCTTCTAGGTCCTCTTGTCCTACCTGGAATATGCGCTGTGCTGCCAGAACCTGGGCTGCCGGGAAGAGTGGCTGCAATACGGGCGGGCGGCCGTGCAGCTTAGTGCTGAGGTGCAGCTCTTTGGAGGAGGGGTATTAAACACAGCCAGCTTTGCCCAGGCCCTGTCCCATCTGACCCTCAGCCTGGGAAATCTGCCTCTGTCCGTCGACGTAGGTAGGTACTGCCCCCACTGCCTGCAAGAAGGCATCTCTGCCGAGAGAGCCGGTGCAAGTCTGCTTGTCCTCTTCCCAGGCTATCGTGCTGAGAGGCTCTGCATGGAGCTGCAGAAGCCTGACCTGGGCTACGTGGTTCTCAGGACCCTCTTCACGGCACTGTTTCTCCAGATGAGGTAATCCCGGTGCTGGAGAGAGTGGGGGTTGCGCAGTGTCAGGGGTCAGGGACCTTTAGGTGAGAACAGGCCTGCTGGAGAAAGTGGGACGGAGTTGGGAGGAAGAGCAAAGAAGGGAAAACGAGGGAGAGAGAGGTGCTGGGAAGGGGAGTGGGAAGTGTCTGGAGGTGCTGCCTGGGCTCCCAGCCCATGGAGAGGCTCCCTGGAGGCTCGTTGTGTTCCTCCCCAGGTACCCAGAATGTGAGGCAGTGCTGCGCAGGCTAGAGGAGCAGGTGTCTGGAGCAGATGAGATCATTGGGCAGGCATGCTTCTTCTGCTGCTGCTTAGACCTCTTGCTTGATGCTGGTAAGTGCTCAGTGAGGAGGGCCCCCGAGAGCCTGTTTGCTGGGCAGGCAAGGCTGCCCCCCTGGAGCTGGGGGCCAGAGCTGGGGGCTTTGTGCAAGGTATAAACAGGCAGAGCCCTCCCAGCACAAGCAGAAGTGCACCGTCAGTACAAGACTTCTAGAGACTGGAGTAGACAATACAAGAGTTCTGCCAGGTTTCCCTGTCCTCTGGAAACATGGAAACAGTTCCGTTGGCCAAAGCAGTTTTTCTCCTGGTAGAACAATGACCCCAGAGCCTCCAGCAATCCTTATATTTCCTCCACAGAGCTTTCCGCTGTGCGCATTTCTCTCTTCGCTTGCATCCTCGTTATTTTTTTTCCCTTTTGCGTTTCTAACATGGGAGCCAAGAGTAATTTGACAGTGCTTTTAGTTATGCTCTTTCCTAGCTGTCTTTTGAGATTGCCCCTTCTGAAAGCTCTTCTCTGCCTTGCTCTGCTCTGGCTCCTCAGGAAGCAGGGCTAGCAGTGCTGGCATGTGCCTGAGCAGGAGGCACCTAAGAGCCTGTGCTCTGGGGTCGCTGTCCTTGCTGCTCAGTGGCAGCGTGCCTTTGTGCAGTGCTAGAAAGCTGCAGATTTCTCAAGGGCAAGACGTGGTGTCAGGGGAGCTGGGAGTTCTCTTGTTTCCTTCCTGATGTTCTCTGCCCTTGCGTTCAAGGGCAGTTCTGTGCACTTGAACAGCCCTGAGGAGCTAGGGTAGAAGTGCAGCCCTTGCCTGCTTCCTGTGAGGTTTGTTGCTCTGTGTGTGCTTTGCCCGCCAAGAACTTTGCCAGCTGCGCTGGAGCTTTCTGCTGCTCTGAATGCCTGAGGCACGGTGAGGCCAGGGAGGGAGGTGCTGCTTCGCTGCTTCTCTGAGAGACATTTGTATTGCAGGGTGGCAGTATAAGTCATTTGAAGAGTGCAGGAGGTTCGTGGAGCAGAACGAAGCCAACTGCCTTCTCCAGGCGCAGAGCAGCATCCTGCTTGGACTGTATTCGTCCCTGGCTCTTTGGTAAGTTGGAGACTTGCTTTGAGCGGGGAGAGGCCCAGGCAGTGGTTGTGGCCGGGAAAGGGGGAGCTCTGCATTCATCACATGCCCCCATCCCGTGTCCACCAAGGCGGCTGCTTCTGGAGCACGGTGGTGAAAGGGGCCAGGGGGCCATGCAGGATGAGCAAGGTGGCAAGGAGCCCCAGGTTGTGCTGCTGTGGAGCCCTGCCAGGGAAGGATGCCTTGGTGGCATTCAGCCACAGACTTCCTTTTCCCCTTGAATGTTGGGGGGGGACTGGTGTGACTGTCTCTCAGCGCAGGAAAGCGATGCAGGCTGAATGCTTTCTAAGTGCAAGAGCTTGGCTCGGGGAGGGCATGAGGGCCTGGAGCAATGCTGTGTTTGTGGGAGAAGGCAGCCATTGTCCCAGTCTCCTGCCTAGCATGGCTTGTGTCTCCTGGGTGCCTGCAAGGGACTGGGTTCCAGTCCTTGCAGTTTCCCTGTGGTCTCGCTCATCACTGTGGGGGAGTGCTGAGTGCCGCTGGCTCACAAACAGACCCGCATGCGCACACGTTTATAAACAGGTCAAGCAAACTGGAGGGAAGGGGAGCGGAGAGGACCCTGTCGGGAGGGACAGCAGTAGATTCCTGCTCAGCTGTGATGTAGCAGGGAGACGAGAACACCAAGTTCACGCGGGAGAGAAGGAATTGAGCTACTGCTGCCTGATTACAATACAGTGCTCTCAGTGATGCTTATCAGGAGCAGCTACAACACGCTGCGGTTCAGCTCCCCAACCCCCCAGTACACCCCCAGTAGATTCCTTGTCCTAGAGGATGCATTGCCTCTGGAAGCCAGGTTGGGGCTGGAGCCTATAGCCTAGGAGACCTCTTGGTTACTTGCTCATCTCTACAAAATGTGCCTGAGTGTTTGTTCGTATGTGTTTCCTTTTTTCCTCTGGACAATGTAGGTTTGCAAGGCTTGGGCAGTGGGACAACTTCCAGAAGCCCTTTGAAAAGGCCAAGAGGCTGCTGAAGAGCACTGGCGCCTGCCTTGTGGCCAGCCAAGCGTGCAGCCGGCTCCTGGAGTGCCATAGCCTGGTGCTGAAAAAGGACATGGAGCAGGGCTCGTGGAGGGCCCGTGAGAGCTGCCGCAGGGCTCTAAGGGTAAGGGATGCGGAGGAAGGGGAGGGGCATGCTGCAAGGGCCCTCTGGGGAAAGCTGTGTTGCTAGCAGCAGTGGGTTGACCTGTGCAGGTAGAAGCAGCCATGACAGGATGGAGTAAGGGTAGTGCCAGAGGGTAGCGGCTTAGGGAGCAACGTGGCTAAAGACTCCTGTAACAGAGGTGTCAGCAAGAGGGGGACAAGAAGGCAGTCAGGTGAAGGCAGTCTTCCTGGGCGCATGAGAATTCCCTTGTGGGACTGCTTGGCCCAAACAGGAGAGGAGAAGAGCCTTGCTCAGCCATGAGCTAGTGAGCCCTGCTGAAATGCCTGCTCCATAGGAGGTGTCAGGGCTCAGGAGAGATTTGTGTGGTACCTCAGCCTTGCTAGCTGTGCACTCCTCCTTTCTTTGTGGCTGGTTTTTCTCTTTGGGGATTTGACGCCCTTCTCTGTGCCAAGCCATCGCTGGGCTCTCTGACTTGTCCTGATGTACCTCTCTGTTGTTTTCTCGGCAGGTTTTCTCTCGGTGCGCCACAAGCCCCGTCTTCTACCCCAGAGTCTACCACCTGAAAGCCTACATTTTCCTGATGCTGGGGAATGAAGAGCAGAGCCTGCTGTGCCTCAACCAGGGCCTCCAAGCCTGTGAAGACTATGGCAACCTGCTGGAAAATACTTGGCTGGAGATGAGCACTGTAAGTTACTCACCTGTGCCTTTGAGTTGCCTCCCAGGCAGAAGTTGAGCCTGCTGTAGCAGAAGGTGGGCTGCACTGTACTGTGGCAGGTACCCCCAGAGAGAGCCCCCCGAGAGCTTCAGGGGCATGTGCTCAAAGTCCTGTGTGAGCTGGTAGGTGCTCCTAGCCCTGCTCAAGAGGAAGGTAGAGACAGCTGTGATCTCTCTCTGCCAAGTGGGGCTGGACTGGTACGTGAGGAAGCAGTATGCCCTGCAGCTGCTCCTTTGCAGCATCTCTGCTTGGCAGAGTGGTGGTGAAGTGGAATCTTTCCCTGCTCCTTAAGGCAGCTCTGGGAGGCCAGGGTCAACGTGTGCTGAGTCTGAATTGGCCTTGCCTCTCCTTCTGCTCGCTGAGGGGTTTTGGCAGCATGGCTCATTGGCTGATGGATGGAACAAGCTGCTGAGAGAGGCCTTAGTTGCCTTCCCAGGCAGAAGTCATGGCTCTGGAGGTCACATGCTCTTCTCAGCTCTCACTGTGCCTTTTTTCCCCCCCCTTCCTTTAGGAGTGCTGGTTCACTGGAAAAGGCCGCCTGGGAGATTTGTGGCTGAAGACAGCCCCACATTTTCCACACCTGAACCAAACAAAGCCAGAGGTCTGTAGCTCCAGGTACCTGCTGAAGCGGCCAGCACTGCAAAGGGAGGATTCTTCTCCAGGAATTAAATTCTGACACTGCTAGTCCAAGCACTTCTTCCTTTCCTTCTTCCTTTAATATGCTCAGCATCATTCTTCGGCCCCCTGCTTGTATTCTGCCTCGTTCTCTCCTTTCCCACAACAATGTTTGCACAACCTGAGTCAAACTGAACCAACACCTACACAATTACTAAGGTCAATACTCAAAACAAAAACCAAAAAACAAAACAGTCTGAGCATTCTGAAGAGCTTAGCATTTAGGCTTCCATCAAGTGAGGAATATGATAAATAAGGCACAAAGCGCTCCAGAGAAGGTAAAGCTCTGGGAGGTTGGTTAATTCCTATAGATCTATAGTAGTTCCCAAGTAGTATTCATTCTTCTGGGTTCAGGTAATGCATCAGGCCATTTCAGGCCCGTCTCTGCCCAGCTCTTTGCCAGTTTGGTTCTCCTGTTGGAGTTTCTCCTTGCTGCAGCCCCACAGGATTGGGGGTGGTAGGCACAATGCAACTTCTGTTCTCTCTGCAGCCTTTATGCACAAGGGGATGTCTAGGGTTGTACCTTTGTGATGAGTTAGTAGAGCAAAATGCATGTCCTTGGTGGAACTCATGTCCTGCGGCAGTTGTATCTTAAGACGACATAGATGTTAGGTCCTTGGCAGAGAGAACATTTCAAAATAAAGACATAGTTTACAGCCACCAAAATAGGGAAGTTGGTAAGAGTATTGTGTACTCGTGTCCCTGACTAATGAAATGGTAGGTGTTCTTTTTTTTTTTTTTTTTTTTTTTTTTTTTTTTTTAAAGTAACATTCTCTGGTTAAAGGGAAACTGTATAAACTCCCTGTAAGCTGCCACAGGGCCCTCCCTTAATTGGGGAGTACCTTGCTGCCGCAGTAGTCCATGATTAATAAAGAAATATAAGTGAAGCATCCCACATACATGACTGCAGACCCATTAGAAGCCAAAGGACAAATTTCCTGTTCCCAGCCGGCTGAATTAAGATGCCCCATCGGTCACGGGGGAATTGCGGTGCGGGCATCCACTTCTCACTGGGTAGAATCTTGGGGGAAGTCCCACTGCCCAGAGCAGGGTCCACACCTTGGGGGGTGGCATTAATCTTCATAATTCACACTGTTGTTCTCCCCAGAAGTCACAGCTTAAACCAATTGCAAGCCCAATCATCTGTTGATCCAGTCAGGATTCAGTATTGCCTACAACTGCCTTGGTTTCCTTTCCATCACTCAGTTCCCCACTGTTCTACGAGCGGTGAGAGTTTCTGCAGTGCCATCTCATCTCTCATCACTCCATTCCGTCACAGCCCTGCAGTGTGGTGCCTCAAGCCGCAGGCGCCCCAGAGGTTCCCCACTGGTGGGAGGCACCAGCGCATGCTGCTGGGATCGGGGCTGTGCTATCCAGGAGGCCCACTCTTGCCTGCAAGCTGTAACACCTGCTGACTCATCAGCTCCCAGACTGTAGCCACAGGTCTTGAGTAGCAGAAGAAATCCTCAGTGTCCACTGCAGAGAGAATCAGGAAATGCTGTGAAGACAGGCAAAAATCAACCAGTTGTGAGAGGGGACAGGGGGGCTCCAGCAGAGAAGGGGCCAAAGTCCTTTGTGTCTGTGCTGTTGACCTTGGAGTGAATTTGCAGGAGCAGCAGGTGGGGGCCCTGGGGGTGGCACCTGCTGAAATTGTCTGTCTGCAGCCATGTTGTGTCATCCTATTCCTGCACGCTGCAGAGCTCCACAGCAGCTCAGGAGGTGCAAGCCTTCAGGAGAGACCTGAAGTCAGGTTCCTGCTGTTTGTGCCTAAGAAACCGGAGGAGGTTTCTTAGGAAGGCAGGGATGAAGCGCACACTTGTGGCCACAGTCACTTTGCGTGGGACGTGCTCCAGGACGTAAATCCTGGCGTTAGGCACGTCTTTGGTGAACTGCCTTGGTCTCATGTCCCTGTGAAAGAGATGCCAGAGTCCTGCTGCCTTTCCCTAGAGGCAAAGAGGATGGTTTTGGGGCCTCAGTCCTACCACCAGCTGCGAGTGGCCTCGGGACCCCATGCTTGTGTTCGTGTGATGGTCCTCGGTGGCAGTGCTGCTGCCTCCGGGCTACAGGATCTTTCGCAAGCCCAGCCTTGGTGAGGGTCTGGCCCAGGTTAGTCCCTCTCTCCCTACGGATACAGAGACACTAATTCTACACCGGGAAGAAGAGAACAAACTCTGAACTGTAACTGCCCTAAGACTACTGTAACCACCTACACACCAAGGCTACTGTAACCAACACCAAACTCTAGATCCTAATAACTAATAGCAACACTAATAATGCTAATAACACTCATACTAACTGTAACTAACACCTGTCCTCAGGAAGACAAATAGCTATGCCCTATTTGTCCCTTCTACCTAAATGTGACTAAGAGTAACTACACGCTAAGAATTCAATAATCAACGCCACGCTATCGTAATACTGTAATCCGACTAATGCTTATCCTAAATAACCCGTCCTATCCAATTACATATCCTACAGTCCAAGGAGAGCTGTGGCGGAGTGGTGGGAGGTGATCGCGGGCACTGTGTCCGTGCTGCAGGGGAGGTGGAAGGGAGTCTGGGAGGAGGGGCCGCACAGCAACTCTCTGTACCTCCAAGCCCGGTGCCTTGGGCTCGTCTTCCCCTGGCTAGGTGCCAGCACCAGCCTGGTCTTGCTGGGGGGAGGCCGTGCCCTGGCTGGTGGGCAGCGGGGGCCTCCTGCTGGGCTAGCACCTCCTCCTCCTCCTTCTTAGGCTCCAGAGCACGGCCTTGGGGCATCAGACAGGCCGCCCCCTCACAGCATCCACCTCCAGAGTCTCCCCTCCTCCTCCTTCATGGGGTCCACCTGCATGGGCTCTGGGTGCCCATGGTGGCTGCGGTGCTCTGCAGGAGGGCAGCGCGGTTGTCCCAGATGGTTGTGTCCACCTTCATCTTGGTGCACAGTGCTGCCTTCCTCTCCAACCACTGCCACTGTGACTGGCTCACGGTGGCAAGAACCGAGAGCTCAATACAGTACAGCCCCCGGAGTGGGCGGCTCCAGAGGGGGTTGCCTTTGCTTGCAGCAGCAGGTTGTGTGCTGGTACTGATCTGAGTTACAGGTAGGAGTGGAAAGCTTCTCCCCAAATCCAGGTGTTTTCTGGCAGTGCTGTGCACAGCTGCAGGCCGGTGCTGCGGCAGGAACTGTAGAGGCTGTGAATGGAGCATCAGCAAGATGCTGCTGGAGCTCCCTGCTGCCCTGGCACTGAGGGAGCTGCTCTCTCCAGACTGAGTCACTCAGAAGTTACAAAATCGATGAATTGTACCTGGGAAATGGAACTCTCTTACATTGAAGTGGACTGCTCTCAGGGGTTATTGGTGTTATTTCACGTTCTGATACCATTATTATTTATAATAATAGGACTGATTTATAGGAATACTGATTTGTTTAATCCTTTTCAGGGAGCTAATCAGATGGAAAATGAGGACAGTGTTAATTTTTGTTATGCATGCCCTTTGTTACAACTAACCTGACTGTGCAGCTTATACAGGCCTTTGGAAAGTCCATAACGTGTCTCAGATTATTGCTTGCTTGCCTATTCCCAAATCTGCCAGATCACCCATGCCGTGGGAGACACTTAGACCTAACTTAACATCCATACGGGAACTACTGAAGTTGTTTAATGAGACTTGCTAGATAAGTGATATTATCAAGTCTCAAAGGGCAGAATTGCTGGAACGATGTTGTGGAAACCCTGCAAATAGCTGCCAGGACTCAAGGACAAGGGAGAGAGGGTATCGTAAATCAGTATTGCAAAGGACCACCAGCTCCAGACGAATAACCTCGAGGAAAGCACAACACTGTGAAGAATGTGAGGAGCAGAGAAGACCAGAATAGCAGAATTAGCCGGAGTTGCCTGTAAGTTCATTAAGGCTCTATCTCGACCTTGCTCTATGCCTACTGGTTGCTTGCATACCGGGAAACAGAACCCAGTTTGGGGAAAGCAATCTGGCCCAAACTGCTGAGGGGAAGGGCGTCTCTTAGACGATGATGCGTCTCCAGCAGAGCTGAGAAAACGCAGCCACTTTGCTAGGTGGTTTTTCACTCCTCCTGAACCCCACCAAGAGAATGCAAAATACTTTTCAGTAGCACTTGGTAGGCCTGCACTTGGCCAAACTAACAGAAAAATGGCATTTCTATCCCTTGAAATCCCATAGGTCTCCCTTGGCCCTGTGCCTGCCTGGGTAGCCTTTGCCCACCTCACCCGCTCCTGGGGCTGCACACGTCTCTCCTTCCTCCCAGCCCCTCAGCCCAGACTGCTGCCTGCTGCTCAGGGCTGGCTCTGCCCAGCCTCATTTCCCAGCCTCTCTAGGTATCTCCCACAGCCGCTGAAAGGCTCTGTGGATGCTTCTCTTTCCTGATCAGCTATTTCGAGTGGAGGGGAATGCAGGAAGGCTGCTGAATGGCCAACATGCCAGGAGACACTGCCCAAAGATGGCATCAGGAAATGCTTTCCTTCCGAGCTGGTTCGGGAGGCATTTGGAAAGGAGACTTCTCCCCCAACTACGGCAAGCAGCCATTCCTTCTCAGGTATGTTTTGCTTCTGCTCAGAATTGCAAGTTTTTTCTTTCCCAAAAGACACTTTCAAGCAACAGCTCCCAGGTTTGGAAATCTCCTTGCTTTGTAGGCTTGCTAGTGCCCCCCCCCCCCCCCCACCAGGCCTTGTCCTTTTAGCCTTGCAGGGAAATGCACACCGATTTCAAACAAACAAGGAAAACCTGCCAGGGCAGCAGCTGGGCCTCGAGCTGGTGGGCGCTGATGTAAGCAAGATCCCAAGGCAAAAGCCCATCTCTTAACAGCTAAGGACCCCGAAGGGCACACAAGGTCCACCCCAAAACTAGTCTTTAGTTGCCAGTCAGTGGGACCCCTGCAGAGCAGATGAGGCCTCGATGACCAGTGTCCTGTATCCTCTCTGTGGCACATGAGGGTCCCTGGGCAGAGATGTCCTGGTGCTTGGGAGCACATGGGTGAGAGCGGCTAAACCCTGTAGAGCCCGGGGGGAGCAGGCCGGAGCGCCTCATCTGGGGAGTCTGTAAATCACTATCGCTTCCCCTTCCCTAAGGCCTTGCACTACTGAGCTTTCTGATCTTAATTTCCCAGTGTTTCTTCTGGCCAGCTGTCACGCAGGACCTCAGCTGCTGCCTGCCGTGTTGAAGGGTTCCCATTGCTCGGCAGTCCCCAGAGATCTGCAGTGACTCAGGGGAGGGCGGAGGTGACACCAGTCCCAGGACAGGGAGCCCAGGCCCAGGCTCGCTGCGGGGCCTGGCAGGGGAAGGAACTCTGATTGTGGGGCAGCGTGGGGCAGCAGGAGGCGGACAGCTTCCCCAGGCCAGCAGGGGCTGTGGCAGTCCCTTCTCCTCCATGCGTGAATTTGCTCTAGGCCGGGTCACCTTGCACAAGGACTTTGACAGGCTGCTGCTTGGCCTCTCAAGTCCTCCCTAACCTCTGGAGCTCTGTTCAGGCCCGTTGTAACCTACCTGCAAACAGCAGAGCCATCGCCTGCTGCCTCAGCCACTCGGCATCTGCATTTTCAACGGTGACTCCTAAGCATGCAGTACAGATGGCAAACATCAGTACACGGCCCTTGGAAACTCCCATTTCCAGGCCAATGTATGACACTGAGGATCTCCTCTGGGACGTGGATGGGAGGGTTATGAACATCAATACTTTCAGAGCTGTCCAGGCATTTTAGAGAACTCTAAAAAAGGCCTCCGGAAAAAGCCCATTTGCTGTCTGCCCAGTCTCTCACCGCTGGGACACACTTTTCTGTTGTCCTGGCCTAGTCATGGAGGCAGCATGTGGGGAGGCATGAGCAAGCCAGCTCTGACTCCTGCACTCCAGCCACACCAAGTTCCCGAGGGATCCAAAATGCTTCCTCAGCTTGGAGGCTGTTTTAGGGAAGAGGGCACAAGAAACCTCCCTGGCACTCTGAGGGCAGAGACCAAGCCGAGCTCCCAAGCGGTTCTTTTTCACCTGCACAGGCCTGGGAGAACTCTCCCTGGAAGGGGCTGCAGGGGAGGAAACCTCGTGGAGAAGGCTTTCAGATGGACCCAGACACAATTGAGATCAGGACAGTAAGAGGCCACTCTGGCCTAGCAAGCTTCCTCCGACTTGCACCTTCCTCAGAAGAGGCACTAAGCAGAGCTGAGCAACTCCCTGTGCTGGGGCCCAGCCTCCCCTGGAGCACTGACAACACAGCACGTTTCTGCAGGCGCTTCCAGCACTTTAAGGCCTCCACGAATGCCTTCTGCCTCCCTCAGCACTGTTTTTTTCCTATGCTTTACAAGCTGGAAGGTCAGCAGAGCATTGCAGCTTAGCAAAGAAACTTCCTTGTTTCTTTAGGAAGCAAAAGGAAAGGAAATGACCTGGACAAAGGGACACAGTGCCTCCTCAGCAGGTTTGCTGGCGATACCAAGCTGGGAGGAGTGGCTGATACACCTGAGGGCTGTGCTGCCACTCAGAGAGCGCTCACGAGGTTCAAGAAGGGCAAGTGCAGAGTCCTGCACCTAGGGAGAAATAACCCTAGGCACCAGTACAAGCTGGGGGCTGACCTGCTGGAGAGCAGCTCTGCAGAGTAGGACCTGGGTTGTTGGTGGATGACAAACTGACTATGAGCCAGCAATGTGCCCTTGTGGCCAGGAAGGCCAACGGTATCCTTGGGTAAATTAGGAAGAGTGCTGCCAGCAGGTCGGCGGAGGTGATCCTGCCCCCCTACTCAGCCCTGCTGAGGCCACATCTCAAGTCCTGCATCCAGTTGTGGGCTCCCCAGTACAAGAGAGACATGGAGCTACTGCAGAGAGTCCCGCGTAGGGCTACGAGGATGATCAGGGGGCTGCAGCACCTGCCCTACGAGGACCGACTGCGAGAGCTGGGCCTGTTTAGCCTGGAGAAGGGAAGATTGAGGAGGGATCTTATCAATGTGTGTAAGTATCTGAAGGGAGGGTGTCAAGGGGATGGGGACAAAGGCTTTTCAGCTGTCCCATGCGAAAGCACTAGAGGCAAAGAGCAAAAACTGAACCACAGGAAGTTGCGCCTGAACATGAGGAGGAATTTCTGCACTGTGAGAGTGACAGAGCACTGGAAGAGGTTGCCCAGAGAGGTCATGGAGTCTCCTTCTCTGGAGATATTCAAAGGCCACCTGGATGCAACCCTGTCTAACGTGTTCTAGGTGAGCCTGCTTGAGCAGGGGCGTTGGACTAGATGATCTGCAGAGGTCCCTTCCAAGCTAACCGATTCTGTGCTTCTGTGAAAGGGACAGAAAGGAAAGGAAAAGGGGGAGGGGAAGGGGAAGGGGAAGGGAAAGGGAAAGGGAAAGGGAAAGGGAAAGGGGAAGGGAAGGCATAGGGAACAGCTCCAAATGACTGCAGGATGCCCAGAATTTTGTGATGCAGTTTAACTGAATGATACTGGTTAAATGTTGATAACCTCAAGGAAATCTCTAACAATGAGCTTGGTCTGACTTGTGTAATATGCCCTTTTTTGGCTTATGCTGAAGTACGAGCATTCCAAACTAGAAGGGGCTAAAAGTGGAAGCTCTCAGGCTTTTCTAACCATGAAAAGGTGTGGGCTTACTATGTTTTCTTGAAAAAGGAACGTGACAGGGTTTGCATGTTGTAACTCGACTCTCCTGCGGAGGCTTCCAGTTCCTTAAAGAGTACTTTTGTGTATTCAGATTCCCTTGTACTTTGCTCTGCCTTTGTTTTCTTCCCGGTTTTCTTCTTCTTTTTCTAGAGGATTTATGGGCTGCCTTCATTGTGGAAACAGTGTGCAAGTACAGTCTTTTTCTGGAGGAAATCCGACTTCCTCTATTTTTTCACAGACAGTTCTTGCTGAAATATGTTTCTCCAGAATATTAGCAGAAAGGCTAATATTATCTTGTTCCAGCACAACGACCTTCACCCTGTGGGTCCTCCTGTCCACAAGTGGTCCAGAAGCAGCTGCCCGCAGCAGTGCAGTGCAACCAGAGCCCAGCTTGCTCCCAGCGAAGGCGCAGGCTGCCTTGACTGCCTGATGTACAAGGCTCCTGGGCACACATCCTCACAAAGGTGCACAGCTGAGCCATGACGCTGGCCTTGAAAGCCTCTGCCTGACTGCCTGGAGCTGCTGAGAAGCCAGTGAGAAGTGCTGGCAAAGTCCAGTAGGTTTCTGCCTGCCAGCAGGCTGACTGCATGCTCAGCATGGCAGCCTGCAAGGATATGCCTGGGGGTGTCCAAGGCAGCTGCCTTTTCCGTGGGTCTGCACGGTAACTGCACACTGGCCTTGCTGGTCATACCAGAGCCAGCTGGACCAGTATCATTGCTCCTGACAACTCCTCCCCCCTCCCTCAATCTGTTATGGTGGGATGGACAGAGAAGTGACAGGGCATTTCACAGAATCACACAGAAGCACAGAATGGCTGCAGTTGGAAGGGACCTCTGGAGATATCTAGTCCAACCCCCCTGCTAAAGCAGAGTCACCTGTTGCATGTTAGACAGGATCATGTTGAGGCAGATATTGAATATCTCCAGAGACAGAGACTCCACGACCTCTCTGGGCAACCTGTTCCAGAGCTCTGCTAATCCTGCAGTAGAGAAGTTCTTCTTTATCTGTGGGGGCAGAATTTCACACTGCCCAGGGCATGTTTGGGGGTGTCATTAGACCCAGCCCACTCCTTCTCCTGAGAATGAAGAGCCCTGATTTGATGCTTTCCTTTGGTTGACTTCACTTGTTTGTGAGAGTCTCTACTTACTGTACATCCCAGGCACACACTGTCCCTGGAGATGTCCTGTGCTCTCTGGGTGGCTCCAAACCCCCTTCAGAAAAATGGGCATCTTTTATCAGCCCTCCAATATGTGGCACAGTCCCCAGAAGAGACCTCTTTGACCACTCATCCTCTCGAGGGACACTGGGCACCCACAAGTGACAGATGAATACAGCCCTCTTTCCCTCACGTGTCACTCAAAAGAGTTCATGCCCCTTTATCCACAGAAAACCCAAGCACAACAACAGGATCCTTTTGGGTGCATTTCCCTGAGCACATTCTTGGCTCCAACTTGGGAGGAAGAGCCCAGCCTTCAGGCACAGAGATCCCCTTTTATTACAGAATTGCTACTTGGGAGATCAAGTCTGACACAGAGATAGGCAGATATGCAGAAGGCTTCTGGGTCAGAGAGATGGGATTTGTGCTCCAGCAGAAATGGAATGAATTCAGATATTTGTGCACAAATAGGACTATCACAGACAGAACTCCACAAAGTTTCTTGAGATAAACTGTAAATTGCTTGTGAGGAGACATGGGCAGCTCATTGCTGCTGAGCTTGCACCAGCTGGAATAGTTTCCTCACTGCCTCCTGGAGCTCCTTGTTCCTCATGCTGTAGAGGAGCGAGTTGAGTGTTGGAGGCACCACTGAGTACAGAACAGTCACCACCAGATCCAGAGATGGGGAGGAGATGGTGGGGGGCTTCAGGTAGGCAAATGCTGTAGTGCTGACAAACAGGGAGACAACAGCCAGGTGAGGGAGGCACATGGAAAAGGTTTTGTGTCGGCCCTGCTCGGAGGGGATCCTCAGCACAACAGTGAAGATCTGCACATAGGACAGCACAATGAAAATGAAACACCCAAAGACTAAAAAGACACTAACCACAATAAGCCCAGCTTCCCTGAGGTAAGAATCTGCGCAGGAGAGCTTGAGGATCTGGGGGATTTCACAGAAGAACTGGTCCACAGCATTGCCTTGGCAGAGGGGTAGTGAAAATGTATTTCCAGTGTGCAGGAGAGAATAGATAAAGCCACTGGCCCAGGCAGCTGCTGCCATTCTGGCACAAGCTCTGCTGCCCATGATTGTGCCATAGTGCAGGGGTTTGCAGATGGCAACAAAACGGTCATAGGCCATGACAGTGAGGAGAAAATGTTCTGCTGAAAGCAAGAAGAGAACCAGAAAGACCTGGGCAACACATCCAGAGTAGGAAATGGACCTGGTGTTCCTCAGGGAAATGGCCATGGATTTGGGGACAGTGGTGGAGATGGAGCCAAGGTCGAGGATGGAGAGGTTGAGGAGGAAGAAATACATGGGAGTGTGGAGATGGTGGTCACATGCTACAGCTGTGATGATGAGGCCATTGCCCAGGAAGGCAGCCAGGTAGATGCCCAGGAAGAGAGAGAAGTGCAAGAGCTGCAGCTCCTGTGTGTCCGCAAATGCCAGGAGGAGGAACTCATCGAAGGAGCTGTTGTTGGACATTTGCTGGTTTGGGGCATGGGGCAACTGTCAGAGGCTAAAAGACAGTGACCACTGATTGTCCCTGAGAAACAAAACTTTCATTTTTTTTCATAGGAATACTACACCCTCACCCATCCTGCCAACAGTATAGACAAATTTCTTTTGTCCTTCTCAGGAAGATCTTTGTTCAGCTCCTCAGCTCCAGCTCCAGCTGAGTGTGCTGGGAGGACCACAGGCCTGTCCTGCTTTATACCAGGTGGTAGATGGGGCTGGTTTGTGATATCTCTGATTTTCAGAATTGGTGTTTGAGTGCCCACCTGTAATGAAAAAGATCTGTTAATATCCTCACACACAGTTCTAAAGAGTTCATGTTGCAGCAGAGAGGTTTAGTGTGTTTTTTTTTTTTCTTATTTGTTTGCAGATTTTTAGATTCTTCCATTACATCTGGTGAGTGGTCTTTTTAGGGATAGATGTTTTTCTTGCTGCAAGGATGAACATTAGAAGACGAGAGAGGAAAACGGGCTGTCTGCTGCTTAGTGCAGGGTCAGGAGTGCTGTTGAGTCCACCTGCCTTGCTCTCAGCTGCCCTGTTCTCCACTTGTGCTACCCAAAGGATGATTTCACCCACAAGTTACTCTATAAAAAGACATTGCACTCCGATGAGATCAGGGGAGGCTGGTTTCAAAGCACAGATCTAACTCTGCTCTCTTTCGCAGCCCAAGGTGGAGATGTGATGGAGAGAACAGAACGTTGCTCCTGACATATCTGATTCGACCAACGACTCTGTGAGCTGACTGCCGAGAGTGGAGGAAACTCTCAACACTTCCATTCTAGCCGAGGAAACGCTGGGTTCACTTCAGCTGCACACATACGAAGGTGCTCAGGAGCATTTTCTGGTGTTAGTATCTCCTGAACTACTTGAAAGGGATTCAGCATTGCTAAGATCCAATGGGAGAGCTGTGTCCTTCTGGAGGGCAGCTTTCAAACCCAGCAGGACACCATAAGGACTCACTCACATGTCCTGAAAAGGAGATCTCCAAAAGGGAGAGTCCATTCATTCCCCAGACCCTCAAATCACATTTCCCAGCACCCTGGGATGAGAACAGGCCGTGGGCACCTCAGCCCTCTGCAGACACCTCCATGGGAGGACCTCAGGGTGAGTGTCTGAATTTGTAGCTGAACCTCCAGCTGACAGCAAGTACAAGAGCAGAAAGGGAGAGGGAGGACCACGGGAGAGTTGCCTGAGTCCAGCCTGCCACAGTGTTTCTGTGGGCACTTTCCTCACATTCCCTGAGCATCTCTCAGCCGCCTGGAGCTGTCCCCACTGGGAGCTCTTTCTCTGTCCCCACGTCTGTCCCCTGTCAGTGCTCCCTGACCCCATGCCACCCACGGGGCATTTGACTCTGCCCTACAGAATCCTTCTGGCAAAAGAGCCCTGCCCAGGGGCATCTCTGTGTGTGCAAGACCTAAGGAGCAGGCGAGACTAAGCATGATGAGACTGGTGAGGGCTGCAAAGGAGATATTGCTGCTGCTGGCAGGTGAAGAGGTGGCTGAAGGAGCTTTCTGGGGTTCTTGTAGACCTATTGGTCCCTCACAGGAACACTGCAGAACTCTCTTCCAGTCACCTAAGCCCAAACCATCCTTTCCAGTTTGTGCCCTGCCAAAGGTATAAAACAAAATCAGAGCCTCAGGAGAGTGCCTTCCCTTTCAGGTAAGCCTGCCATGCATGTTAGAAACCAGGAGAGTGATCCATAAAAAGCCTCCCAGGCACGGGATGGGCTGGGTTCAGAAGACCCCTCCAGGAATCTCAGTGGTGTTGTCCTGCAGCCAGAGACTTACCGTGTCAAAGGCTGTGAAGATTTTCCCACAGTGAGCTCTCCTCTGGCCTCCCACTCCACACTGCCTTTCACTTCTCATCTCATGTCCACAGTCAGTGCCTACAGCCTAGAGCCCTGCTGCTCTTTGCAGAGGAGCTGCTCCTGGACACCGCTGTCTCTCAGTAATGCTTCCAGGTTGCCATGGGCTCCCTCTGTCCCAGGAGCCCGGCCCTGCTCAGGAGCAGGGGGCAGCTGAAGACATGAATTTCTCTGTGCCTTGTGCTCCATTCTCTTGGGAAATCATCCCTGAAGTAGACTGAAATAATCACCGATGGTCCCTCTCTAAGCCCCGAAGGAAGAATGATTCCAGCATTACAATTTATTTCATCAGAGAATGGTTATCTGCAAGAGATGGAAATCTCCCACTCGGGAAGCCCCTGTTCCGTCTCTTAACTAGGCAGGACACCTGGAAAGGGGCAGGAAGGGAGCTCGTTTAGCCATGGTTCAGGTATTGGTTCTGATGAGTCTTTCAGGGCATCGCATGTCTGTTTAGAAGCCCCTGAACTGCAGTGGGACTCAGATCCCTCCCATGACCTCCACAGGCACAGAGAAGGTGGGATTCCCCTTGCCCAAGCAGAAGTGTGCACAACAGAGATGTTTGCCTGTGAACTCCTTGTCTGAACTGCCATTACAATCACTGGAGATGGCGGGTGGGAGTCAGTCCCTCATCCACAAACCTCTGGTGTTAATTAAAGGGACAGAGTTAAAGAGACAGCTAAGAGTTAAGGAGAGAGTTGAAGTATCTGTTTGCTCTGATGGAGCAACTACGAGAATCACATCCTTCTGGAGCATGAGGTGGGGGCTGGGTGGGGAATTTTCTTTCGCCATGACACTAGATGTCTAACACTGCTGGAGCCCCACTCACTACGAAGCTGAGACACAAGCCGATCCCTACAGTGCAAAATCCTGATGTGATTCAGTGCAGACTCTTGATTTAATGACGTAAAATAGGCTGGCAGGTCCATACCGGATGCCTGGGTTGTCCAGTACCACTGTGCATTTCTCGCAGATACAGCGTGGCACCTACAGGAAAATCATGCCCCTTGGGCACGCGTGCTGGGCAAGTGCCCCAGGGCATCTTGGGCTTCCTACCTTTGCCCAAACAAATGAATCCTACCTCTGCCCTTAGGCACAGTCAGTATCGTCCACATCCAAGCGTGCTGTGTAAATGGGAGGCACATCACACCGGGGTCTCCACTCCAGTCTCGGCACTCTCACACCCTTCTAGCCCTCCTGCCCCTGAACCTCTTCTCACCTGCCAGGATGATATGAACAGGGAGTGAGCTAACGATGTCCACAAAGTGGCTGGATCATGGGCTTTCCAGGGCCTGGGAATTGCTCAGTAGCACCTTGTCCTTCCTGGAGATCAGTTCACCTCTGACACAGGTCCCACGATGCTGCAGAGTCAGCTCGGGCAGCAAACCCATTCCTGCACAGCCCAGCTGTGTTTCTCCCTGGCCTCAGGCACTGCGGGGTTTGCTCTCTTAGTGGGAACATCCTTTCACCTTAACATTGCCACCTGCTTTGTATGCCAGCATGTCCCTGCTCTGAAGTGGGACCATCACGCACACTGTGTCCTTGGCCCTTGATAACAGGTTTCACCATCACCAATCTGACTGAAACATTGCTAGAATGACTAAGGTGTGGTGAATCACCCGCATGACTGAAAGGAACCAATTGTAGGGTAGAAGGTCTTCAGGAGAGAACAAGGGAGAAGATGAGGAAGGGGGATGTCCTTTGTGCGAAGGGGCAGTTCACATGTGTGGAGCTCTTCCATGGGAGAGACAAGTGTTTGGGTAAGCACCAGAGTCAGGGTGACATTGTGATGGGAACTAGACCACCTAATCAGGGTGAAGGAGTCGATGTAATGTGAGCAAATCTGTGGATCACAGGCCAAAGAGATCATGTGGGGCAGGGAGGGGGATGGACTTCAATCTCACAGACATTCTCTGGAAAGGTGAACAGCAGAGTGGAGGCAGGCCAGGAGGTTTCTGGAGGGCACCAGGGACAGCTTCTTTGCACAGTTGCACAGTGGACCGGTACTCGTACTTCCCTCTGTCTGCAATTCCAACAGGGAGGAACTGATCAAGGACGGGACAGTCAGTGCCATGCTTTCCTAGAGTGACCATGAAAAAGCAGAGTTCTATGTCCTGAGCAGAATGAGGAAGGATAGCTGCAGAGCTCAGACCCCGGACTTCAGAGAAGTAGACTTGGGCCTGCTCAGGGGACTGGTGGGGGCCCAGGAGCTCAGGAAAGCCAGCAGGTCTGTAAGGACAGCACCTGCCAAGCACAAGAATGGGCCATAGCGATACTCAGTAAAACTACTAGAAATCTTGGGAGACTGGCTTCGCTATGCTGGGAAATCAGGACTGAGCTCCAGGCAAAAAGGCCACATGTAAGAACTGGAAGGAGGGAGAAGCTAAAAAAAAAGAAGAAATCAGAAAAATTGTCCAGCAAAGCAGGGATGGTCTTAGGGAAGCCAAAGCTCTGCTAGGATTGGACTTGCAAGGTGCGTCAATGGCATGAAGAAGAGCTGCTACCTCTTCAGTTACAGCAAAAGAGGGAAAAGGAAAATGTGGGCTCACTGCTGGTTCGGGCAGGGAATCTAGTAACAGAAGATGCAGGTAGGTCTGAGGAGCTCTGTGCCTTCTTGGCCCCACTCTCCACCAACAAGGTCTCCTGGGCTGTTTTGCCTGGCGTCAGGACTTCAGAGGGAAAAAACAGCCACAGGTGGAAGAGGGTTCAGTGAGGTGTTATTGGCAAGAACTCAACCCCTGCAAGTCTCTGGAGCTGGATGGGCTGCATCAGAGGACACTGAGAGGGCTGGCCAATATCGTAACAAGGCCAGTTGTTATCCTCTTTGGAAGGCTGTGGAGATCAAGGGAGGTCCCAACGACTAGAAGAAGGAATATGCTGTGCCCATCTTCCAAAAAGGCCACGAGGACAACTTGGGGAGCTGCAGGCCCTTCAGTCTCATTTTGGTGAGGAGTGTTTCGTGGAGTGAGTCCTCTTGCATCACATTCCTGGGCATGTGAAGGAGGAGGAGGAGGAGGAGGTAATGGATTTACTGAAGATAAATCATTCCTGAGCAACCTGGTTGCTTTGATGAGAAAAGCTCTGTACTTGTGGAGGAGAGGAGTGGAGAGGAGTGGATGTTATCTGCTGTGATTTAACTAGGTGTCTGATGGTATCTCACACTATTTTCTTGTATACAGGTAAGGCGTTACACTCCACTGGGTAGACAGCCAGATGGGTAAAAAGCTGGCTGGATGATCAAGCTCAGAGGGCTTTTGTGAATGGGTTTGGCTTTACCTGGAAGCCAGTGACGAGTGAAGTATGCAAGTGTCCATACTGGGACTTATCCTGTTTAACAACTTCGTCAGTGACCTCGAGGACACAACTCTCATCACATTTGCAGAAGGCACCTAATCAGGAAAACGGTCATAAGGCTGAGGGCTGCCATCCAGATGGACCACAGCAGGGGAGAGGAACGGGCTGCCAGGAACACTGTGAAACTCAATAGCAAAACAAATGCCAAGTCTTCCGCCTGGGGCAGACCAACCCCCTGCAGTGATGTGGGCTGGGGAGTGCCCAGCCGGGCAGCAGCTCTGCAGAAAAGGACATGCTATAAACACATCCCTTAGGATCCATGTTTCTGTATTCAGGAGAGCATCACCACCAGAAGAGGAACCTGCTTCACCTTTTGAACACTCTAATGCCAACTTTCAGAAGTCTAGAAGGAGGAGGAGGTACTCCTACCGAAGTCTGCTGGTGGGAATCAGTGCAGTTGTCTTCCCAAAGTTACTGAAACACAAGAGGGAATTTAGCTTGCTAATTTGTAAATATTTGACCCTTATGAAGAAAGAACTGACTTTGCAGTTAAGGTATTGAAAAGTTAACTGTCTTTTTCTTACACACATTTTAATATGAATCTTTTGCAATGGCAGAGTGTCAGAAAGTCTGCTCTTGGTACATACATCTTGACTGCCTTGCACATTGCAAACGTTTCATGCATTTGACTCAGGATATAAATAACTGTCTTGAAATTATCTGAATTATTCTCCCAGGCAAAATTACACATCTGCCTAATAAGCCTCTGCGTGTCGTAATGGAGGGAAGGCCAAGTCTGAGTGAATCTCCTGATTCAGAAAACACTGTGGAGAAATGTTTTCAGTGCTGTTCTCTGCTGCAGCAAATTCTGGAAGATTCAGGTAGGGCACCCTCCCGACAACAGTGTCCGTTCGCTTGAGAAAACACAGCATTGAGGTGCTTCCAGGACACCTAACTGAACAGGCAACTGAAAAAGGAGAACTCCTGATAGGAACAGCTCTTTGGGGAGATTTGCATGGCCTACATCTGGTGGTGCATGCTTCAAAATCGGTGCATATGCTGGAGCATTCTGCAACAGTGTCGTAAGTGCAGCTTCCAATGCGGCTCCAACAGCATCCCAACGTGCATGGAGATGCAGAATACAAACGATAGTTGGGCTTCCCCGATGCTGGTGTCCAAGACGGTCTGCAGCACAAGAGGACAGCACAGGCAGGAAAGCTGAGGGCAGGCACTGTCAGAGGAGCCTGGTTGTGAGTCGTCATTCCAAAGTTCATTTTAGAAGCGGTGACAACCTTAGACCTGTCTGAAGAGCTCCCCAGCTCACAGCCTGCTCTCTCATTTCCAGAGGTTCCTTTGGACCAGGTTCCTTGCTCAGGAAGGTCACATCCCATTCCCTGCAGGTGGTACCTCAAGCACATAAAAATACAAACCTCTACCATGTGAACAAAGCAGCAAACATCCTTTCCCAGGGTGCATTTCTCTGAGCATTTGTCAGATGATCAACACTTAGGCAGTTCTGGTCTCCAGGGGGAAAGTGCTAGCAGTAGGTGTGGGCACTGACTAGACATTACTGGTGGGTGACCACAGAGGCCACCATCACATAACCCAAACAGAGATGATCCTCTTCCGTGACAGATGAGCGTCCAACCATGCAGCATGGCTGTCCATACTTTTAACAACTCCCAAGTACTTCACCTAACGGTCCAGATGCTGTAACACAGGGATGCCAAACAGCAGAAGACGTTTCCTGCCTAAGAGTAAAAAGGAACAGAACAGCATCAAGTCTATTCATTCTTTATTTTCCTCATTAAGAAAAAGGCACAGAGATACAAATAGAAGTGTTGAAATGCTTTTACTGCCTAAAATGGGGCATTACAGACTGTGGCATTGTTTGTCTTCGGTACCCAGCTGGAGGACATGCTTACACTACCTGACACGTGTATAATAACTGTTCCTCCTAAATAGGATGGCAGAAAGGAAACACATTTTTTTTTATCAAAAAAGGCGGGGGTGGGGCTGTGTTACAAAAAAACGAAGCTAGAAGAAGGGCATGACCTGCTGTCCGTGGGATGCAGAGCCATCTCCTGGGTGCTACAGAGTCTTACGAGGAGAAGAAAGCCACGAGCTGCATCCCACTGAGAACAGCCTGGAGTCCTTGCCATGGAGAGAGGTTTATGAGCAGCGTCTTCCCGCTGCCTGAGCTGCCAGCAACACCTTGACTATTGAATGTGGACCGGAAGCTGTGGCCATGCACAGCATCATGGTCTTTCATTCTAAAAGAAATGTGGGTGCACGTTGAACCCAGGCCACCTCCCCACCACGAGCTCCAAGGATCCTTTCCCAGGATGCATTTCTCTGTGTGTCTGATCAGATGATCAACACTCAGGCAGTTCTGGTCCTCCCCCACCCCTAACACACACACGTGAGTCAATGAAGTCTATGAGATTAAAGAAGTGAAAAGGTGCCTGTGTGCATCCTTCTCCAGGGGACGTGGTGCTACCAGACAGAGCCGACAGGCCCAGGGAAGGAGCTGCCAACTTCTCCAGAGCACGTGATCCTGCAAGGTCCAGGAGAGTCCTTTGCCTGTACCCTGGCTCTCCAGTACCCTGGCTCTCCAGCTGCAGGCTAGACAAACCCAGAGAGTGTTTTTTTGTTTGTTTTACCTAAAAGGATGGACAAGACATTTCCTTGATTTTGAGTCCCTTAAGGAATATTGTGTTTTAAACCAACATGTCCAAGAGTCTGTGTGTCTTTCTGGTGGAGGCTCAGTCCTTCCATTCGATCAGTAATAACAACGCACTTTACTGGAACGCTAGTACCAAATTTCACCTTTGTGGTTACTTCTCCCTCCCTAATCCCCCCCAAAACAATTCTGTACTCTCTTCTCTCCCACTCCTCACTTCAAGCAGACAAGGCTGTTTATAAAGACCCTGCAGTTTGAATGAAAGGGACACAGACACTTGCCTGTTGCAGTTAAGGAATGTTTCCTCCTGTCTAGTAGCCATTGGATGAGACAATTCATCTTCAGAACCCTGAAGTGATTTCTCACCACTATACAATGCATCTGCTTTTAAAATGTGATTAATACAGTCTGAAAGACAAGAGATGTTTGTTAACTTCCCCGAACAGTCCATATGCTTCATTTGCACCTAATTAGAGCTGGAATGCATTCACTGCATTTTGTGATTTAATTGGAATAGGCTATATTCTTAAGTCTTCCTCCTACCAAACAGCACAGCAGACTGTACAAGTCTCTCCTGAATATCCTGATTTGGCGAAGGTCTTTCTCCAGTAGTAAAGACATATATTCGCCCAATTAAAAAAAATAAAAATAAAATAAAGATGACGACCCAGAATGCCTTCTGTAGTTCCTAGACACAGAAAGAATACACACATACGAACACACACACACCATATATACGATAAATACATATATAAAATCTGTGATAGGTATAAATATATATCCATGTATATGTGTATATGTGTGTGTGTGTGTGTGTGTATACTGATTACACATATATATTTCCTGACAG
This sequence comes from Rhea pennata, assembly GCF_028389875.1. Taxonomy (NCBI): domain Eukaryota; kingdom Metazoa; phylum Chordata; class Aves; order Rheiformes; family Rheidae; genus Rhea; species Rhea pennata. The sequence continues at coordinate 3,673,149 of NW_026907679.1, forward strand.
AGCACCTCTGTAGAACAACAGACTCCCCAAACAATGGCGGGAACAGCGTCTTCATAGCTCTGTGCTGTGTGTGGTTCATTTCTACAAGCTGATCAGTGTTTCTTTCTATGATATGCAGCAACAGTCTCTTTTTTTCAGGATCCCAAAAGGTCCCAAAAAAGCTAGTCAAACCCGTACTTGCATGAACTCAGTGACGAGTCTATGCAGTGGACTCCTGGCACCCTCCTAGATCCACAGCAGCAGGAGCCCAGAACAAGCCCCTCTGTCCAGCACAGCCTGGGGGTGGCTCAGGCCTCCCTGGAGAGCCCCAGCCCAGCAGGGAACAGCCCTGCAAGGCCACCACATTTCTGGCCTGTCATCTTCAGGGACAGGAGTGTCCTCCCAAGCCATTTCGCAGCCCCGTGGCTGCTGCTCAGCTGCTCGGGCTGAAGTGGCCTCACAGCTGCTCTGCTGATGATGTTCCTGCTGCTGGCCTCTCCGGTGCTTGGGCAGAAGTGACCTCGCAGCCTACACCGAGGCCATGAACCTGCTCCTGGCCCAGCAGCAGCAGAGACACAACAAGAACATCCATGAACCAGGAGGCTGCTGGTGGCACAGAACCTCCAGAGCAGGAAGTGACCTTCACAATCGGCAGCATGGCCGTGTCCCCTCTTTTGGCCTATCAGGCACTCAGGCAGCCGTGACCTCACAACCTGCATCCAAGCATTAGGCCTGTTCCTGTCCACTCAGCAGCAGAGACTGTGGTGACATCACAAGGACCTCCCTGAAAAGGATCCTCCTTCTGGCCTATCAGCTCCAGAGAAACATGTGACTTCCAATGAGAACCAAAGCCTGATAGGTGTTAGCCTATCAGGTGCGCAGGCAGCAGTGACGTTGCAAGCACAAACTCCAGTCACATCCCTGGCCTGGTCTGGCTTCTTCTCACACAGAAGTGACCATGTCATTGACCCCCCGGGATGTGGGGAAGGTTTTTTCCTGGGATTTCCTTGCTTCTACAGTGGCTTCTCAGAGCTGGGAGAGGGCCCAGGAGGTAGCAGGGCCTTGGCCCCAGCCACGTGTCAGCACCTTCCCCTCGTGAGCAGTGGGGCCGGTCCTTCCTCCTGCCAGACCTTTGACCAGTCAACTGCTCTCCAAGAGGGTGACAAGAGCCTGAGGTCTCCTTGACCATCCTGAGGACATGCTCCTCAGGGACTCCCCAAAGCACTGCTGGCCCCCAAGCACCTGGCCCAGGAAGTGTGTGCAGGGGCAGTGTCACAGCCACAGCCACTGCAGTGCCATGAGGATCCTGCCAGGCCTGTTCTTCCAGCACTTCCTCAAACAACAGGCTTGGGAGGACCAGGAAGGGCCACATCCCACGTATGCCCATCCAGGTGGCTGAGGGAGCACCTTGGGGACTTGGTTTCCTTCAACACAAGGACATTCTGGGTGTAGCAGTTGGGCTGGCATTCGCTGGTGCCTTCCCCATGACTTCTGGAGCCGAGACCGCTCCCCAGTGCTGAGGAGCTAAAAAGGAAAATTTGGTGCACAGAAAAAAGTAGGGAAATACTGCAGGTCTCACTGAGGCCAGATGTTATGGGATCTGCTTCTGAGGGTGGTTCAGTGGTGGCTGTGGTGTCACTCAGGTCCTTTGTGAGCCACGCATTGGAGGCATCTTGTAGGCTTCAGCCACCCAGGATTTTAAGGTCTCAGATGGAAATCTTTCTTTCAACGCCCAGAAACTCCCCCTTGTCTGCAAGGGATCTCTCAAATCCTGCTGCCTTCCATCTCTGAAGGAGTGTCAGGAGAAGACTCTCCTTCCCCCAGGTTCTGCTGGTCATAGAAGAAATGGCTTTACCAGAGAGGGAGTAAATCCATCCCTATTTGCAGATGTTTACTGGGACTCTTGGCCTGAATCCCCCCTCTTTTGATTCGTTTCTACTTTCTTCCTTCACCTCTCCCACAGAGATTTATCTTACTGTGTGGGATGTGCCATGATCCCATGGCCTGAGCAGAGGGAGCCATATCCATCCCCACGGCTCAGGGCTGGGATCCTTGGCAGCTCAGGAGGGTCCCTGTCCCTTGGTTTCTCCAGGCCTTTGCTGTGAGGCCTCGTGCACACGTTTGCTTTCTCAGTGCTCTCCTCCGGCTGCCCAGATTATCACCGTGGCATTTCTCTGCACTCAGCGCTTTCTCCACAGTCTCGATCTATGTATTACACAAAGGGAAAACATGGAGTTCAGGGTAGACTGAGGTGGGACCACAGGAAGTATCACTGCAGAGCAGAGAAAGCATCGAGTAGCTCATAGTCACCCTCAGGACGTTCAGTCCTAACCCCCCATGAGCAAGCCTGGACCCACCTGGCTCCAGCCACTTGGCAGCGGGCAGAAATGCCGTTTTCATCATTGTATTTGCAGCACCTGGGCACTCTGTTGGCCACACCGCTCATTCCAGCATGGGCACGCTGACAGTTCTGCTCTTCCTTTATTTTGCTCCTCTTTTTTTTTTTTTTTTTTTTTTTTTTTTGTCAGAGCTGCGAGGATTTTTTGTGTGTCCCACTGCACTTGCCCTGCTGCCTGCACTCTTGCTAGCACAACCTGGTGTAACGGTGGCTGTCTTTGCTGCAGGAGCACCCTGCTGACTGCTGGTCACCTTCATATCCACCACAACCTTCCCCAGATCCTCTTTCTTGTCCTTCTTGAAGATGGATGCAATGTTTGGTGGAAGAGTGGGAAGGGCCGGGAACCAGGCAGTGGCTTCAGGGCTGTGCCAGCTCTTAGTGCACTGCTGGTCCTTGCAGTGTGGGGAGAAGAGATGGGAGATGGGGCAGCATGGGGGTGGCAGCAGGGCAGGGGACAGTGGGGACTGCAGCGAGGGGTCGGGGCTGGTGTTTCTGCAGCGCGATGGCTGTCACATCCATCCAACATGCCAAAGTCCTGCACTGAGCCCAGGCAGGACCAGGCCATTTCCCTGGTGCCCGTTCCACCCTCCCAGCACGATGGGGACATATGGGGCGGGCGTCCCACCTGTCCTAGTGCTCCGGGCCAGCTCCACGAGGCTGGCACAGCTTTGCCTGAAGGATCCCTTGGTCCTCGGCCTCTGCTCTGGCATGGCTGGGGCAGGGACAAGAGCTCGTGGGGCAGGGCTGGGAGAGCTCTCCTGGGAGCTTCTCTTTCGCAGGGGATTGGTGAGGAGCATCGTGCTTCCACCTGCGCCTCATCCCTGCACCCACACGTGGCCCCACAGCCCTGCTAGGCAGGAACAACACAGGGCAGTGGGGCCTTCAGGGGTGGGGAGAATCCCCCTGGCACGGTCCCCATGACAGCCCTCGGTGACCCGTCCACCCACAGCCCCACTGCTTTGGCAGCCTCCCCCAGCACCTGGCCCCTGCCCAGCCCCGGCCGTGTCCCACGCTGGGGGTAGCACACCGTCATCCTCCGGGGTCTGGCTGGGAGGAAGGCCAGCCAGGGCTGCTTGTTCCTCTCTTCTGCACCCAACATGTCTTGGTTCCCTTCCATGAGATCTGGCTCTGTACCACAACCCCCCCGACATGTGTCCTCATCTTTCCCACTCACACAGCTGAGCTGACGTTGGTGCTTTCCTCTCCCAGGCCCTCTCCAGCCCAGCCCAGCCTCTCCCCGCCTCTCCTCACCTCCTCGGCCCTCTCCCCAGCCCACCCAGCAGAGCAGCCCAGGCTGGGGGTGGACCCACAGCAGTGTTCCCCGCAGGGGGCTGCAGAGCAGGAGGTGGGTGCAGCAGCTCCGGTGGGTGAGGGGTATGTGCCAGCTGCCCCATCAGCCTCCGGGCTGGGACTGGACCTAGTGGCACAAGCAGGCAGAGGACAGTGACACTCTGTAGCCCTTCTTCTTGTGTCCAGGAGAGGTCCTACCCCCAGGCTACCTGCAGCCCACTGTGCCAGCCCCTCTCTCCAGGACAGCACAAGAGCCCCCACCCTGGGGCCACTCTGACAGCTCCTGCTGCCCCAGGGACACAGCAGCCTCTCGTTGGATGACATGCAGAGAAACAGATTTCTCTTTCTCACTTATTCCTCCTTTCCAGCACACAACAGCTCCTTTCCACTTCTCCGGAGACATCCCTGCTCCCCAAAGAGCCCTTTCCCGGGGGGGGGGGGTTGCATTGGGACTGGCCTGCCTGGCCATTCCTAGACCCTCCCCCATCCTCCCCATGAGGCTCTGAGCTGCTCTGCCAGTGCTGCTCTGCAGAGCAAGTGGCTGTGGGGCAGCAGGGCCACAGGTTGCCTCCACACTGGCCATGGTGGTCATGATGGGAAGCAGACCCAGCCGGATAGGCATCATTGCACCATACAGCCCCTACCAAGGAGTCTGTGGCTGTGGATGATGCTCTGAGTAATCACAGGCCATTTCAAATGGCTCAGGCTGTGTTCGGGTGTGTGGTTTAATGTAACACATGAATTTCATTGAAGGTGACAAGAACCACTGTCCAGGCTCTCTTCCCTGTTCCTGCAGGGTCCACACTGTCCCTCATCAGACTGCAGAGCTCTCACTAGCCTTGGTTTTACCCTTCACCTTTCAATGACTGCCCTTGATTTTGTGAAGCTCCATTCACTGCTCACCCCAAAGCACATGGTGCCCCTGGAGATGCCCTGTGCTCTCCTGGGGGCTGCATGCTCTCTTTGAGAAGGACAGGCCTCTGTCTCCAGCCCTGTCATATTGGAGATACGGCCTGACCATTCATCACCTCCAGGAGCACCTGGCACCGACAAATGAGAGCTGAATCCAGTCCTCATGCCTAACACATCACCAATAAGCTCATCACCTTGAGATAAGCTCATCACCCTGGGGAGCCCAGGAACAGCAACAAGTCTCTTCAAGGTGAATGTCCTTGAGCACATTTTAGACTGCAGCTTTGGAAGGAGAGCCCAATCTTCAAGCACTGAACTGAGGAAATCCTCTTTTATTTGAGTGAAGCCAAGTCTGACACAGTGACAGGCACATTTACAGCAGGCATTTCAGTCAGACAGATTGAGTTCGTGCCACTGGAGAAGGGATGAATTCAAACACTTCAGCAGAAACATGATTTTTCACAGAGAGAATGCCCAAAGCACAGGAGCTTTTTCAGAAAAATTAGAAGCCAACTGTGAAGGGGGATGGGCAGCTTGCTTCTTCTGAACTAGGACCAGCTGAATCAGTTTCTTCAGTGCATCTTTGAGCTCCTTGTTCCTCATGCTGTAGATGAGGGGGTTCAGTGCTGGAGGCACCACCAAGTACAGAACAGCCACCACCAGATACAGAGTTGAGGAGGAGACGGAGGGGGGCTTCAGGTAGGCAAAGATGCCAGTGCTGATGTACAGGGAGACCACAGCCAGGTGCGGGAGGCACATGGAAAAGGCTTTGTGCCAGCCCTGCTCAGAGGGGATCCTCAGCACAGCCCTGAAGATCTGCACATAGGACAGCACAATGAAAACAAAGCACCCAAAGAATGAACAGGCACTAGCCATAATAAGCCCAACTTCCCTGAGGTAGGAGTCTGCACAGGAGAGCTTGAAGATCTGGGGGATTTCACAGAAGAAGTGGTCCACTGTGTTGCCTTGGCAAAGGGGTATGGAAAATGTATTTCCAGTGTGCAGGAGAGCATAGAGAAACCCACTGGCCCAGGCAGCTGCTGCCATTTTGACACAAACTCTGCTGTCCATGATGGTCCAGTATTGCAGTGGTTTGCAGATGGCAACATAGCGGTCATAGGCCATGACAGTGAGGAGAGAACACTCCACTCCAACTGAAAAGAAAAACAGGAAGACCTGGGCAGCACATCCCGAGTAGGAAATGGCCCTGGTGTTCCACAGGGAATTGGCCATAGATTTGGGGACAGTGGTGGAGATGGAGCCAAGGTCAAGAACAGAGAGATTGAGGAGGAAGAAGTACATGGGGGTGTGGAGGCGGTGGTCACAGGCTATGGCTGTGATGACGAGGCCGTTGCCCAGGAGGGCAGCCAGGTAGATGCCCAGGAAGAGAGAGAAGTGCAAGAGCTGCAGCTCCCGCGTGTCTGCAAATGCCAGGAGGAGGAACTTGTTGAGGGAGCTTCTGTTGGACATTTGCTCGGCCTTGGTTCAGGACACTGTCCAAGGAGGAAAAGATGTTGATAAGTTAGAACAGGCTTCTCTGAGCAAAATCCATGTCACTTCTCAGAGTACCTCCCCCCTCAAACTTTCTCTCCCCTCTGCCTTCATTCACTGCCCTTTCCTGCTCACTGTTTCATGCTGAGCACGCAGTGCCAGGGCCTCTGTCCATACGCTCCTTAGGAGTCAGCTCTGCTCTCTTAAGAGGTGCAAAAGAAAATGTCAGACTGCTTTGTGTATTTGCTGGGGATACCTGGGAATGGGCACCATGAGCTGAGTGAAGAGGATTATGTCCAATGACTCAGTGGGAATGTTGTCTTTTTTTCTCTGTGAGATACAAATACATGGTAGTTGATTTTGAAAAAAGAGATCCTTGTGAGGGATTTGTCTCTCTAGACCTTGCCCTCTGGAACAGGGGTTTCTGTAGCTGTCAATCACAACAGCTCTCATAGAATCATAGAATCACAGAACTGGTAAGGTTGGAAGGGAACTCTGGAGATCATCTAGTCCAACAGCCCTGCTCAAGCAGGGTCACCTACAGCATGTTAGACAGGGTTGCATCCAGGTTGGCCTTGAAGATCTCCAGAGAAAGAGACTGCACAATGTCTCCTGGCAACCTGTTCCAGTGCTCTGTCACTCTCACAGTAAAGAAATTTCCCCTCACGTTCAGGCAGAACTTCCTGTGGTTCAATTTCTGCCCATTGCCTCTTGTCCTGTCACATTGGACAACTGAAAAGAGTTTATCCCCATCCCCTTCACACCCTCCCTTCAACTGCTTATACACATTGATAAGCAGTCCCTCAGTATTCTCTTCCCCAGGCTAGAGAGGCCCAGCTCTTGCAGCCTTTCCACATAGGGCAGATGCTCCAGCCCTCTAGTCATCTTTTTAGCCCTATGCTGGACTCTCTCCAGAGGCTCCATGTCTGCCTTGTACTGTGGAGCCCGGAACTGTGCCCAGGACTCAAGATGAGGCCTCAGCAGGGCTGAATAGAGGGACAGGATCACCTCCTTTGACCTGCTGACAACACTCTTCCTAGTGCACCCCAGGATACCATTGGCCTTCCTGGCCACAAGGACACATTGCTGGCTCATAGTTAACTTGTCATCCACCAGCACTCTCAGGTCCTTCTCTGCAGAGCTGCTCTCCAGCAGGTCAGCCCCCAGCCTGTACTCGTGCCTAGGGTTACTTTTCCCTAGGTGCAGAACCCTGCACTTGCGCTTGTTGAACCTCAGGACGTTCCTCTCTGCCCAGCTCTCCAGCCTGTCCGGGTCTCTCTGAAGACTAGCACAGCCCTCGGGTGTGTCAGCCACTCCTCCCACTTGGTATCATCAGTAAACTTGCTGAGGAGGCACTCTGCCCCTTCATCTCACTCTGCCAAGGGAGAGAAACAGTGCAGCAAAGGCAGAGGCTGACCAAACGCTTTCCAGATGTCTTTGTCCCAGTGAGATTGTCCCTGCTCTCATGTCACTTTACCTCCTTCACTCTTTCTCCAGGCCCTGGAGCAGCAGTGGAAGTGAGTCACTCTGGGGTACACATCCTGCAGCAATTACCTCCACTTGTGTTGTAGAAAGACTGTGAGCATTTAAACACTGATTTACTCCAGAAAATGGGCTGCAGTGGAGCGGTCTGTTTCTGTATTTCCAGAGTTTTCAGATGCCTCCATCAAACCATGGGAACATTTTTTGATGCAGTAGAAGTCTTTGGCATTACAGGTACTCTCAGCATGATCTCTCGTGTATCCCAAGGGGAAAAAAGGGCTCATGAGGACTTTGTATGTCTGGTCTGTGCATGAGTCTTGCCCCTCACTGCTCAGTGTTTGCACCTCTCTCAGCTAAAGGACAGTCACACCCAAATTACTCTAAGAAAGAAATGAGATGGAGTTGAGACTGGAGGAGTTCAGTTTCAAAGTGAAGATTTCCAAGTCCTCCCTCTCAGCCCACATATGGAGAGAGTGCTCTTCAGAGCATTTGATGAGGTTTCTGACTCACATGAAGGGCACAAGGACTCTCAGCTCTCGCTCATATGATACAGGAGAGCTGTGGTCTTCTGGAGGGCAGTCTGCAGCCTGGCAGGACACCCAGGAGAGACAGTCAAGAGTGCTAATGATGGGGCTTCTCCTTACAGGAGAGTCAGATCATTCCCCCACCAGACAAGATGGCTTGCTTTCTAGAAAGGTGGAAGAGGGCTTGGACACATATCCCGGCTATGAAGCTGCTGTGAAGACAGCTCCACACAGGACCCATAGGGTCAATGCCCTAAGTGCAGCTGAACTCCCTCCTTCAGCCCATAGAGCATGAGAGCAAGAACCAGAGCAGCACAGAGAGGTAGAGAAGCAAGGAATACCATTACCCTCCTACCAAAGGGAAAGCACTGAAAGACAGACAAGCAGTTTGGAAAGCCTTCCCCTCACCCAACTGAGCACATGACCTCCCAGATGGCAACATCACAGGACAGTTGCTCCCACTCCTCTGTTGCACAGTGGGAAATAGGCACATCACAGGAGAAGTGCACCTCTCCTCTGCTGGAGCTCAGGCTGCTGAGGAGGGTGCTCATGCCCTGGACCCCTGGCCCTGAGGGCAGAGGCTCTGCTGGTGGGAGAGAAGATACAGGGAGCTTATGTAGAGGAAGATGTCTGCATTGAAGGGGATGACAGGGAGGTCTCCAAATTCCTCTCTCCCCACCCCCAACACACACATTTCTGCTTCTTGTTTCCTCTTATTCACTGATCATATCTTAACCGCTTGGAGCTTTTCCTCCTGGGAGCTGTTTTTTTCTCTCCTAGGTCTTTTCCCAGCCAGCACTTAGCAAACAGTAGGAAAATGAAAGACCCAGGAAAGCACTTATCTTTAAGGTAACCCCTGTCCCTGCCTTGATTGTCCTCTAGAAAAGGCCTTTCAGAAATACCCTGGAGGTCAGCTGGAGCTGTGAGCAGCCCTGACCCACGCAGCACCCTATCAGCAGGAGAATGAACCTGCCCTGCCAGGGGTCACTCCTCCCACGCAGAGCTTCTCCCTGCACTGCTGTTGGGAGTCTCCTGGACAGGCTGAGCGCTGACCCTGGAGGGCAGCAGAGTCACTCCACTGGACACACAGCAGTCTGAGGCGCAGGGATATTGCTCTGAATTACATCCCTGGTTAGAGCTGGATGCACTCTCTGGTTTCACATCCCTGCACGGGCCCTGGAAGGAAGTAGCTGTGATGGCCCGTCCCTCTGATCACTTAGCAATGAATGCCTGCTCTAAAGCACCACCTCCTCCAAACAAGAGAAGCTGGCAGAGCTGCCCTGAGAGACCCTTTCAGCTGTGGAAGGTGTCAGCTCCAGAAGAACTCAGTAGGAACCACAGAAGCAATGTGGCCCTGCAGCCAGAGACTTACTGTGTCAATGGCTGTGAAGATTCCACCCTGCAGGGAGCTCTCAGCTGTCCTCCCTTTCCCAACTCTCTTTAGTTTCTGAGTCGCTCATCTCATGCTGGTGCCTGCAGGCAGTGCCCTTAGTCCTGCTGCTCCTTTAAGAGGAGCTGCTCCTGGACAGAGCTGTCTCTCTGTAATACCTGCTAGGTTGCCGTGGGTCCCGTGGTCCCAGGAGCCAGACCCAGCTTAGGAGCAGAAGATCAGCCGAAGACATGACTTCCTCTGTCCTCTGTGCACCCTTACGATGTTCCTCGGGCTCCAGGGCTGCCAGTTGCTGAAAGGCCAAGAGGTCACCCCCGAGAAATGTCCACTGAAGTAGACTAAAGTAATCACCAATGGTCCCTGTCTAAACCGTGGGGAGAAACTGAGTCCAGCACTGCAGTTTGTCTCATACAGAACAGTTTTCCAAGAGAGGTGGAAATGTCTCTCTCTAGAAGGCCCTCCTCCCATCTCATAAGAAGACAGGACACCAGCACCAGGACAAGAAGGGAGTTCATTTCCTTGTGCTTCAGGGACTGATTTACAGGAGTGAATCAATACATCTAATGCCCACTGAGAAACCCCTGGGATGGAGTGTGATTCAGGACCCTCCCATGCACTCCACAAACTCACGGGACATGGGATTCACCTTGCGCAAGTTGTAGTGTGCACTAAAATGCCTGTCTGCATGGGACAGAGGGCCCTGGACAGGCAGGAGGAATGAGTTGCCAGGAATCTCATGAAATTCAACAAGGATAAATACCAGGTTCTTGCACCTGGGACAGACCAAGACAGTGCAAAGATACAGGCCGGGGACTAGGCTGTCGTGGAGCAGCTCTGCTGAAAAGGACCTGGGGATCCTGGTGGGCAGAAGGCAGAATATGAGACAATAGTGGGCCCAGGTAGCAAGGAAGGCCAAGGGTGTCCTGGGCTGTGTGAACAGGAGCACAGACAGGAGATTGGTGTAAGTGGTGACCCCTCTCTATTACTCACTCCTTTAGAGCAAATGTACACTTCTGCATCCACTTTGGGGCTCCCTGGTACTAGAAAGATGGTGATAAATGGGAGCAAATTCAGTAGAAGGCCCCGAAGGTGGTCTCAGAGCTGGAGCACTAGATCTGTGAGTGAGCAGGGCTTGTTCAGCCTGGAGAAGAGATGCCTCTGGAGGGACCTAATAGCAGCCTTCCAGTACCTAAGAGGAGGCCCTGAAGAAGATGAAGCAAGGCTATTTATCATGGTCCATGCTTCAAGGACAAGAGACAATACCTTCCCATACAAACATCTCACCCATGTTTATTCGTCCCCATTGGCCCTGGTTTTGCTTGTTTTGCATCTTCGCTTGGTATTTCTGAGATTATTGCCCTGTTAAGTCCTATTTGAGGCAGGAATTCCATTAAACTAGAACCTCCTTTTATTACTTGTGCTGCTCTGCAATTCTATTTGTTGCTACCTTCTTAGAGGCACCACAAGTCAGCCTGAGTCCCCTGCACATGCACATTACAAGCTGGTATACCCGAGCTTCATTCTGGAGGACGTTGAGAAATGTGTGTATTCGGCCAACAGAAACCTCATGAAGTTTTACAAGGAGAAGGGTCAAGTCCTGCACCTGGGGCAGGATAACTCCATGCTTCAGGGCAGGTTGGGGCTTTATCAGCTGAGAAGTGCCCCTGAGGGGAAGGGCCTGGGTGTTATGAGAAATGCTATGTGAGCCAGGGAGGCACAGTCATTGCAAATAACGCCAAGTGACCGTGAGCTGCATGAGGAGGAGCTGTTATTCCCCCTCCACTCAGCCCCGGGTTGATGACACCTGGAGTAATGTGTCCCTGAATGGGTCTCCCAGGCACTTGTTTTGGTAGTGAGAAGCAGCACAAGTAAGGGAAAGAGTCACAATCTGCAGCTTGGGAGGTTCAAACCAGACATTAACAGGAACCAAAGTCACTCGAAGAGTAGTGCTGTGATGGAAAAGATCATGCAGAGGGAGTCTGTGATCAGCCCCTGGCTCTGTGTTTTGAGGAACAGCCAGTGAGGACAGGGAGACATAAGTAACGGGAGGGAGATCTTGAGGTGGGAGCAAGGTGGGGAAGCGTCTTGGATGTCTGCTGTCTGCAGGCACCCAGCAGCAGGTGTGGGACACTGTAGGACAGTGTGGTGGAGACAGTGGAGGGCACTGACATGCTGAAGAGCCTGAAAGAGCAGAGGTCTTTGTTCTGCGGCTGCTGTCTCTGTCACTGAGGCCTACCAGGAGACTTCATGACCTCACTGTCCCCTTGCCCACCACAGGACCCCAGGAGGTGTTGTGTCATGATCCTGCACTTGAGCTTGCACATCTCCACCTGCACACTGCCCCCAGAAGCAGCCCTGGGCAACTTATAGGGGGAAGGATCTCCCTTCTCAGGAGCTGGGTGTCTGCGATCGGCCATTTTGCTTGATAAAACACGTCAAGGGGAGATTCGGCATCAGTCACCTGCACGTTGCCTTCACCTACCTGTAATCAGTGCCTCCAACTTTCTGCTCTAATCAGCCCCCAGGGAATCTTTCTTGCTAACGGCCCTCAGTGGGACCCATTAATGCTCTGTGTAACTTTCAGCTCTGCTTCTGACTTTGACTTGAAAGCTTTGTTCAGTCTCCTCTCAGTAGCTGAGGCTGGTGGACCAAATACACCATGGGGCTCATTAAAATGCAAAAAACCCTGGGGAAACTCGTGTCTCTCTGGAATTTTCTTCTAGTCTTGTATGGTTAATTGCAGAGGTTTCGGGAAAGAAGATTGTAATAGCATGGAAGTATTTCTACTATAAAAATTTTATTACTATCATTATCATTATTATTTTTTCAAGTTAAAGACTAAATGACAGCAATATTCTCCAGTTGATGCTGATCCACAGTGTCCCTCAATGAAGTCAGGACGTGTAGGAAAAGGAGCATCGCAGAGGTCAGACGTTGTTCAGACAGTATTCCTCTCCATCTCCCCAACCCTACTATTGCTCTAATCAACCACCCTGGACTGCCATCACTCTTGTTAAAGCCAAACTTTTCCCACCAAAGTTTTCCAACTCAGCTGTACAGCTCATATGCCCCAATTCCCACCTGCTTTCCTTAAACAACTAGTTGCAGACAGACGTAGAGGTTTGCATTTTGTTTAATTGCAAACAAACAAAGAATAAAGCATGATAGAGTTTCATTAAAAGATACACTCCTCCACACGATGCTAAGTCTGAGCTGCCTCCAATGAGGTCCACATTCCACAAGGGACAGCCTTACTAGAAACTGTTTGAAGAGATAAAAAATGATAGATATGATCACAATTAAGGATGTGGCTAAAGGGACAGACTAGTGAAAGATGGAGCAAGCATAATGCTCCCTGAAGGGCAAGTCAGCAGCTCGCTATCAGAATGACCCAAGAGTAAGGGGAGGAGGAAAACTGGAAACAATGGAAAATTACAGCGTCCACCAGTGTGCTGTAAAGGTGATGGTTGAAATTGTCCATTTACTCAAGGGATGTGGAAGCAGAAGAGAGAGCCATGCAGCTCCTGGGGGTCCTGGGTCATGCTGGGGGCTGCGCTGCTCTTGGAGATCTCTGACTGGGCTGTGCTGCTCTACAAAAGTCTGTGCCAAGACAAGGAGGAGCAGGAAGGTTGGTGGTAGGGACATTCCCAAGCTCCAGCAGCTGCAGAGGTGGGAGCCGGTCACCTCCCAGATTTCTGAATGAGCCAAAATGCAGGTCCTGAGGCACTGCACTGCCTTACAGGCTCTGCACTGGAGCCTGGGCAGCAACACTGCAGCATGTGGGCACATCCTGAGAAGCCCAGGGTCAAAAATGTGGGAGATGCAGGGAGCCAGGACTGTACAGTCCCTTGAGAGAACCAGGATGCTTGCAGGTACCATGGACTGTACTCAGGGGAGAAGCACTGCCCTGAGGCAATGCTGAAAAGCCCAACTGAAGAGCGAAAATAGCTTTCCACAGGCCCAGCCAGAAGGAAATCTGGGCATAATTCATGGGAAATGGGAAAACTCCCCAAGGTTTGCTACTTGGCCTCATCCATGGTTTTGGAGCATAGCATGCACCAGGGTCCTCAAGAAAGCCTTCCGATGGATGTGTGATAAGGACATGTTTACTGTTTTCTGGCTTATGACCACTGTTTTAAGGACCTCAGACCCAGCTGAGGACTTCTGAAATGAACGAGCCTGCTTTGATGCCGGCGGAGGAAGGCTGCGTCCTGCTCTGTATTGTCCTACCTCCTGCTTCTATGAGGAGAGCAACACACAGCAGAAACACACGATTTTGATCCTGTCCTTGGAAAATGCCAAACCCCAAACTAATCCCCCAAACCCTAGATAACTGCAGAGGTCTCCTCTGTGCAGACACTTGTCAGTGCAGGGCTGAGAGTGCTGGTGGATGACAGATTGACCATGAGCCAGCAATGTGTCCTTGTGCCCAAGAAGGCCAATGGTCTCCTGGGGTGCATTAGGAAGAGTGTTCCCAGCAGGCCAAGCGAGGTGATCCTGCCCTTCTCCTCAACCCTGGTGAGGCTTCATCTCGAGTACTGTGTCCAGTACTCAAGGTGGCTCAAGCCACCAGGGAACACCAGCACTGCCTGACCCCTTTCCTCTTGCAACCTGCAGGAACATGAAGGTCTTCAGAGAATGGGGGGAAAAAAATCCAAAAGACGCGTTAGAGTTGGGGGAAATAAATCTTTCCTGGGCCCAGCAGGGGACCACTGGGTGCTCAAGGGGTTGAGTGAGAGTGATGACACTTATGATGTGCAACCATGCTGACAGCATATCTTCATATGCCATTTCCTGTGTTGACTGGGTGCTGCATCTGGCACTGAACAAGCTGTGTATGCGGAGCTTTTGGAAAAGACTTCAACAGCCTTCTCCTCCTGCCGGAGGAATGACCGCAGTCTGTGAAGGACCAAGGTTACAGGCAGCTTTGAATCTGAGCCTGCTCGGAGCAGGAACTGGGTCATACGACCTCCAGAGAACTCTTCCAGCACAAATTCCTCCAGCATCCTGTGGCTGCACAAGGGCTGCATCAGGTGTGAGATTCAGCCTGTTGCCTTCCCAACAGGAAATGCCTGGGCACAGTCTCCACTCCCAGAGGAATGGCTGCTGAGAGTGGTGGGTGGTGTCCCTGTCCTTTCCCACAGGAGGCATGCACAGGGCAGCAGTGCCCAGCAGTGCAACGTGAGTATGGCAACAAACCCTGCAAGCCTGCTTGCTTTGGCCTCTTTGGGACAGCTCATCTGATGGGGCTTAGAAGAGACCTGGAGCTGGAAAATGCTTACTGTCCACTGCTTCTCAGAGAGTGAAAGCACTGCCATTGCTGTCACTTGCCACTGCTGTCTGTGTCTCTGGAGGTATCCCAGGCAGAAGAGGAACTGCATCAGCAGTCTTTCCGAGGCATGGTATATGGGAAAATTCCAAAGAAAGTCAAGAAGACAGGTGATGGAAGGTATCCAGCCGGTTCTGTGGGATAGGAGCATCAACAAGGCAGGTTGACCCCTAGTCGTGATCATCCTGCTGGGCCTGTGCCAGCGTGGCACTACACCTGGGCTTTGAATCAGAATTACCAGTGAGCTCCTTACGTGTGCAGTGCGTGTGTATAGTACATAAAAATCCCTTCTAGTGCCCCCCGCAGCGTTCCTCAGCATGGGCCGATGCTGATAGTCCCCTTGGATTCCCCCACACCTTTATTGACTCAATCAGGAAGCTGCTGGGAAATCTGCATTTAGACGCAGAGGTAATGAATGTTCAGTGTTGACCACAGTGTGCCTCGTGTTTGTGTTTGTGTCCCTGCTGGGGGTCCAGGCATTGCCTCCATCTTGCTCTTACAATTGGCACAGTTGGCAGGATACACAACCACAATGTTGTGGCTGAGGAGAGCAAAGATAACTGGAAACCTGCTGGAAAGACAGGACACAGACAGTGCAGGAGGCCCCTGCAGAGCACTGATGATAACGTCTTGACAAAGGTGGTGGAGGAGCCACCGAGGAGGGGTGTCCGACTGGACCTTGTGCTAACCAACAAAGAAGGACTGGTTGGAGATGTGAAGGTTGGGGTCAGCCTTGTCTGCAGTGACCACGAGATGGTAGAGTTCAAGATTCTACATGGAGGAAGGAAGGCAATAAGCAGGATTGCACCCCTGGTCTTCAGGAGAGTGGACTTTGGGCTCTTCAGAGACCTACTTGGAGGAATCCCATGGGTTAAGGCCCTAGGAGGAAGGGGGTTCCAGAAGAACTGGCTGGTATTCAAGCATCACTTCCTCCAAGCTCAAGAGTGGTGCATCCCAAGGAGAAAGAGGTCCAGCAAAGGGGGTAGGAGACCTGCATGGATGGGCAAGGAGCTCCTGGCAGAAGTCCGACAGAAGAAGAAATTACAGAAAAAATGGAAAAGGAGACAGGCCATTTGGCAGGAATATAGGCATGTTCTCAGAGTGTGCAGGGATGTGCAAGGAAGCCCTCAAGAATCTGGGAGCCTGGAGATGAGACTTTCCCTTGGTTCAGGAGGATTGGATTAGAGATCATTTAGGCGGACTTAACATCCACAGATCCATGGAGCCTGATGGGATACAATGACAAGTACTGAGGGGGCTGATGGATATTATTGCGTGGCCGCTCTCCATCACCTTTGAAAGGCCGTGGAGAACTGGAGAGGTGCCTGAGGACTGGAAGAAAGCCTGTGTCATTCCAGTCATCAAAAAGGACAAGAAGGAGGACCCAGTCAACTATAGGCCAGTCGGCCTCAGCTCTATTCCTGGAAAGGTGATGGAATAGCTCATTTGGGATATCATCTCCAAGCATGTGGAAGAGGAGAAGGAGGTTAGGAGTAGTGAGCATGAATTCATGAGTTCCCCAGGTTCAGTACTGCGGCAAGCGTTGTTCAACTCATTCATCAGTCACCTGGATGAGGGGACAGAGTGCTTCCTCAGCAAGTTTGCTGATGATACCAAGCTGGGAGGAGTGGCTGACACACCTGAGGGCTGTGCTGCCATTCAGAGAGACCTGGAGAGGCTGGAGAGTTGGGCAGAGAGGAACCTCCTGAGGTTCAACAAGGGCAAGTGCAGATTCCTGCACCTAGAGAGAAATAACCCTAGGCCCCAGTACAAGCTGGGGGCTGACCTTCTGGAGAGCAGCTGTGCAGAGAAGGACCTTGGAGTGCTCGTGGATGACGATTTGACCATGAGCCAGCAATGTGCCCTTGTGGCCAAGAAAGCCAATGGTCTCCTGGGGTAAATTAGGAAGAGTGTTGCAGCAGGTCGAGCGAGGTGATCGTGCCCCTTTATTCAGCCCTGCTGAGGCCTCATCTCAAGTACTGTGTCCAGTTCTGGGCTCCTCAGTACAAGAGAGATGTGGAGCTACTGGAGAGAGTCCAGCGCAGGGTTACATAGATGATCAGAGGGCTGGAGCACCTGCCCTATGATGAATGGCAGCCAGAGCTGGGCCTCTTCAGCCTGCCGAAGAAAAGACTGAGGGGCGATCTGATCAATGTGTACAAGTACGTGAAGGGAGGGTGTCAAGGGGATGGGGCGGAACTCTTTTCAATGAAGCCAAGTGACAGGAGAAGAGGCAAAGCGCACAAACTGAAGCACTGGAAATTCCTTGTGAATGTGGGAAGGAATTTCTTTCCTGGAAGAGTGACAGAGCCCTGGAAGAGGTCGCCCAGAGAGGTTGGGGAGTCTCCCTCTCTGGAGATATTCACAACCTGCCTGGATGTGATGCTGTCTAACATGGTCTAGGTGACCCTGGTTGAGGAGGGGGCTTGGACTGGATGATCTCCAGAAGTCCCTTGCAACCACGACCATTTTGTGATTCTGTGGTTGTGCACAGGCACCCCAGTGTGTGCACACCCATCCGGGCAGGGGCTCAGGGAGAGCAGCTGCCTGGCCCCAATGTGGGGCTCCAAAAGCACCCATGAACCCAGGAGTCCTGAGTCTCTGGGGCAGGAACCCACCCTCACTCCCTGAGCTGGGCACAGCACCCCAGTGCCCGAGCTGCCTGGCCTCCTCGACCTACTGCCCCAGCCCCAGACTGAGCCCTTTGGGGCAGGGCACTCACCAAGGCCCCACAATAGCCTACTGTCTTCTGCCTCTCCAAAGCCCTGGTAGGGGGCTGCAAGTCTAGGAGATGCTGCCAGGCAGAGCCCCGTTGTGCAGTCACTGTCTGAGGAGAAGGGACCTGGAGGCACCTGCCCTCATAAATACCCTTCCCCACCCCCCCACACACACAGAGGCTAGTTTTGTTGACTGCATTTATTGATCATTGGGGGAAAATGGTCCCGGTCTCCTGAGGATCACGTGAGGCATCCAGGGATGATCATCTCCTCATGCTGCTGGAGGGGGACAGGGCAGGGGGTCATCCACAATACCAGACTTCAAGGACAGGGAACATGATGTTAATCCAAATTCTGCTGGGAGAAGGGAGAGGTCATCTCCCCACCAGGTCCCTCTGAAATGCTTGGGAGAAGGAGAAGGGGGTTGGAGCCCCCAGTGGCCCCAGGGCAGGGCTGGGATCTCCTTGGTCTATTGAAAACCCAGAGAGGCTGCTGCTGGTCTACGTGGCAGTCCTGGAGGTCTGTATAGACCACGGAGCCCTGCCCCATCCATACAGTGACCCTGGGGGTCTGTACAGCACCCAGAGCATGAATAGCACCCAGGCCATACTGTTGCCCTGCTGGCCTGTGTGGCCCCACTGAGCAAAGGGGTAGGTGGTGTGTGGGGAGGTGGCTCTGTGCAGCTCTCCCCTGGGGCAGATCTGTCCTCCCACCCAGGGCCAGGTTCTCCCCACCCCAGAGGGCTCTGGGATCCCCTCAGGTCAAGGATCCCTTGGAGGGCTGGGGATGCCCCAGTGCTGCTCACCTAGGCCAAGTGGGCTGCAGCTTGGTGTCTCTGGTGCAAGGGCAGCTTCAGATGCTGTGGAGAAAGGGAGTGTTAGGGACACATTGGGGTGAACTGGGTTGACCTGGGAGGCAGGGGAAAGACCTGGGAGCCCTGGGGAATGGGGTCTCCGGGGAAAACACTGTACCACGTGCATGTGCACAGGGTTCCAATGGCCACACTGGGCTGCAGTGTGGTCTGCTGAGGCACACTGGGTGCACGGGAGTAGCCTAGTAGAGGAGGGGAGGGGTAGGATCTTGGGCCTACAGGAGCTGTGATACCTACCAGAGCCCTCTCCTCTCGCACGAGGTCTACCTGCAGCAGGAAAGAGACAATTAGTCTGTGCAGGACACCAGCATGTCCCCAGGTCCCAGCTGTAGACAGGGGGGACCAGACCCCCTCCAGTTCCCCGGGCTAGCTGCACCGCAAGTGCACCCTGTTACTTACTGGCACAGCAACATCTCCATCTACAAGCTGACCAGCATCTCCCACTGCCTAGGCAAGAAGAAGCATGTGTCAGTCTGGACTGGGCTGCGGTGGCTTCCCCATTACACCCTGCCTCAAGGCTCCCCCTGGTCTGACTGGGGGCAGGGATGGGCTTACTTGTCCCTCTGCTCCTTGTATACCTGTGTCCTACCCAGGCCAAAAACAGGAATAGGGATGGGGGGTTGCATTTGGGGGCCCAAAGGGAGGGGATCTGGCACCTGCAAAACAAGGAAGGTGGCTATCAGGTGGATGGTGTCAAGGAGATGTGATATGGAGTGACCTAAATGCAGGGTCTGGAATGGTGAGGGCTTAAGGGGAAGGGATTGAGGACCCCAGAGCATGGTATTGGGGATTGTGAAGGGACAGGATTGTGGGACATTGTAGGGAGGGCTCTGGGATGCAAACGGAAGGGACTTGGAGAGGGCAAGAAGGGTGACGGGGGTGAGCTGAGCACAGAGGATTGGGGGAAGCCAAACCAAGGGCTTTGGGGGACTGGAGGGGTGGGAGTTGGTAGCCTAGGTGAAAGAAGGTTCATTTGAACAGTACAAGGACCCACTGGGGGGAATCAAAGGCAGAGGACTGTGGTGGGGACTGAAAGGAGGTGTCTGGGGGAGACTGAAGGCAGGAGGTTCAGGAATGTTGGCTGGAGGGAGATCAAGGGCACGTGGTCTTGGGGAGACAGCAAAGAGGGGATAGAGATCTCCAGAATTAAGAGATTTCTGGCCTCCCAGAGAGGGAGTTCTTGCCTCCTCTCCATCAGAAACAAGAGCCATAAGGGTGGTGAAAAATCCCACCTCTGTTCCCCACCCAGGGCTCCCCTGTGGTGTCTGGAGAGGAATCTCCAGGCTCTTTAAGGGCCCCAGACTCCTACCTGGGACCTGACGTGGCCATCAGGACACTTACCGGAGAGTTCAACACAACACCTTTGTCTTCCACCTGAAGCGGCCCCACTTGCTGGAGAGACAGGAGAGGGTCAGGGTGTGAGAAGGACCCAGGAGTCTGCGGATGGGTCCACGTCCCACACTGGGCTGGGACCCAGCTGTTTGGGGGGGCACTGTGACTGCCACAACGTCCACCTGGCAGCGGAGAGCCACGGCCCCGGAGGCTATAATAGCCACAGCGGAGCTGGCAGAGCCCCAGCAAGGATTTTCCCCCTCCTCTCATCTCGGCTCAGCTCATTGCACTCATGTCAGGGGGCTGCAGAGGAGGGACCAAGCTGGAGATGGAGACCCATTGGTGAACCCCATTTTGAAGGAAATAGCACCAAAGAAGTTTCTGGCCTAGTTCCCCACCAGGCCCCTGCAGCAGCTGTGTGTCCCTCTGCCCTCTGCAGGCCCAGGAAAGCCCTGGCCCTGCAGCCACCCCCAGCCTTGAGCTCATCACCGTGGCTTTGGGGCTCACCACTGCATCTGCTGAGTAGCACAGGATGGCAAGAAGCAGGGCCACACTAACCACTGCGACCTTCATCTTCCTCCCAGGTCTGGAGAATCCTGGATGAGGCTGCAAAGGGTGAGGAGCAAATTTATACTTCCCAGGATTCCCCGTTGCTGCCTTCCACCCCTGTCCCAAGAGCCCTGGGGCAGCATGGGTCTTGGCAGCTACAACCACCCTGGCAGCCATCCCACCCTTGGCACTGATCCCCCTGCCTCCGGCAACAACACAGCCACCTTCCCTGGCACCAATCCAATATCCTGCATGCGACAGCTTTGTGGAGAAGGACCCAGGTGTCCGGGATGGGCAGGGGACTGTGCCCCTGTGACAGCTGGACCCCCTGCAGTGGCATTCTCCTGCCCAAACCTGTTCCCTTCCTCACAGCCCCACAAAGTCACATTCCCCCAGTCTCCCAGGGCCCACATCTCCCTCCCTGCTCCTTGTCTCCCAGCACCCCTCACCTCCCAGGACAGTTCTTCCCCCCAGGGCTTCCCCAGAGCTGTCGCCAGCCTGAAATCTGGGGTCTCCAAGCAGAGCCATGCCTGGCCCCCTCTCCAGATCTTTGGGGTAATGGGGTGCTGAGACTGAGTCCTTTTCTAGGGGTACTGAGGACGGTGGGAAATGGGGAGCCTTTGAGGGAAGGGTACTTAGACACATGGGCAATGTGGACACCACAGTGACTGGGCACTGAAGGTCAGTGGGAGTCCTGGGGAGGAGGCTCTGGAAATGAGGAGCACTGGTGAGTGGTGGGCACTGGGAGAGCAGGGGTTGTTGGGCTTGGAGCAACTGCTGAGGATGGTCTCAGTGCCCAGCTCCAACTCACCTCAGCTCCATTGCACTGGGGCCCCAAACTGGTCCCAGGCTCCAGCTGCAGCCTCCTCAGAGCACAGCACAGCACAGCACAGCAGAGCAGAGGAGGAATCAGAGGGGAATAGTCCCTGTCCTGGACCTGCCACTGACTAGAGACCATGCCCTCCCAGACAGCCAGGTCCTTCTCTGAAGAGCTGGCCATGCCCAATGACTCCCAGCACCCTGTCTCCAACTAGGCTCCAGCACCAGCCTCTTCCCTGGATGGTGCTCAGCCAGGACTCTGTCTCTTCCCCACGGAGTGTCCTTTCAATGCCCTGGTCCCCTGCAAAGGCCTCCGCTGTCCCCAAGCAGGATGCAGCTCTTCAGAGGGCACGCAGTGAAGCAGAAGATTGTCCCCGGGCAGCCACTCAGAGATAATTGTGCCCATGGAGTGTCTCTGATAAGCCGTGTGTGCCCAGGGCTCTGGGCACAAGGACTCTATTCAGGGAGCCGGCCGCCTCTGGAGAGGGCCCATGGGCCTGACCCGGAGGTGGGTGTGGGCTGGAGGGGTAGAACCGCCCGGATGGCTCGGTTTCCAATGGTCTAGCTCCTGGTATGCACTGCCTGTCAGCTCTGAGACATCTCACCGCAGGTCAAGGCTTGCAGAGAGCAACCGCACTAAAATTTATTTGGGAAGTATGTGAGGGAATAAGGTCTCTTTTTCAGGGAAATGACTCTGCAAGAAAAATGGGCAACCTTCAGATCTGGCGTAACCCTCCGTTTAGTGCTCTTGACCCTTGCTAGTGAGGGTTCAAGGAGGCAACACAAGCAGCAGTAGCTATGCCTTGAGGTTCCAGTGCTTCAGAGCACTAGAAGAAGTTGCCCAGAGAGGTTGTTGAGTCTCCTTCTCTGGAAATATTCCAAACCCGCCTGGACATGATCCTGTACAATGTGCTCTACATGACCCTGCTTGAGCAGGGGAGCTGGACTAGATGATCTCCAGAGGTCCCTTCCAACCTCAATCGTTCTGTGGCTCGGTGACTTTTAAAGTCTCCTCTCAGCTTTGCATCGTTGTGAACGAGGCAACTCTTCATGTTTTACTATCCCAATATTCTACTGCAAAAAAAAAAAAAAAAAGAAAGAAAAAAAAAAGAAAAAAAAGAAAAAGAAAGAAAAAGAAAAAGAAATACGCATTTTTGGATACTACTGAATTGGCTTTTGCTTCTGTAGATGTATGATGTATATGCTTATGTATCTCTAGTTCACATCAGAGCAGGGCAGACAGGGCCTCCCTGAAGAGCACTTTAGTGTCAAGTGAGGACCGAATGCAATCAGTTTGCTTTGGACTTCTCTCAAAAAGAGTCTTGACCTGTCTTAAGCAAATATTCCTCAATTATGGCCATGCATACACTTCATTAATTATGTTCACAATAACTTCAGAAGACAAATAGTGTCACAGCCTATTTAAGTACAAGCAATAATTCAACACTTTGTAACTCAGCTTTCCAGCAAATAACGCAAAAAGCAGAGGCAGTCAAAATGAAAATTTTCCAGTCGACTGCTTCCTTTCTGGACAATTTCCAAAGCAAATATTTGAGTCAGTGCTGGGTTGCTTGAGTCTTTTCACAAGCAATCCACAGCAGCCCTCCTTGTTATGGTAAGCCTCCCATAAGGACAAGAGCAAACATCCATCCTGCAAGAAGTAATCTTGCAAAATGACATATAATGTTTCATGAAATAAGCCAATTGATTTAAAGCTCTTGTGAGCCATGTCTCAGTGTCTTTCCTTTATCTCTTTTCATCTGGATAAAACTAGACAGAGTCTCTCTGAAGTCATGATGGAGTCTGTATCATGAGGGGAACTAAAATCAGTATGACAGCTCAGATCCCTGAAACTGGGGAAAATCTCCCACTAGGTTCAAAACCTAAACCAGTTTTTAACCACCAGCCTTTGGTTCCAGTCTTGGATGTCATCAAAAGAAATTATTTGCATGCACTCACAGATGGAGCAAGCCCAGAGTATTTTACTCTTAGACAGGTGACACAGGCTGCTGGCTGTTTTTAGGAGGGAGTAAGAAATGAGAACCAGCATGATATATTGAATTACAGTGACACTTAGTAAACAGAGGAGGAGTTTACAGAGGAACGTGCAGTCTCAAGGAGGCATTCATGGCTCTGCTGTGGCAATTTTGATCTCAGGCCACCTTCCTGCAGGACAACTAGGCACCTGAGACAGTGCAGGAGCATTTTACCAGCCGTAGCCAGCACCTTCCCTGTGGAACAATTAAGCTGGAAAGGACGATCGGGAAGAAAATCTTGGCTGGACGCAGAGGGCAGCTCTCACCCCACAAGCCATGGGGGTTGGAGGGGGCAGGGGGCTCTGGCTGGCAGATGCTCCCCGTGACAGCTGTCTCTTTGGGACCAGCAGCCTCTGCCCTCTTGTCTATCAGGACAACAAGTTGGCTGGGAGGAGAAGCGAATGGCAGTGGAGAGAGAGAAATCTGAGCTGATTTGTCAACGTGCCTCAGTGGTTACCTTTCAGAAGGCACAAGAGGTGATCCTTGTCCTGACCTGGAAGTGGTCAAAGCTTTTGCTAAGCTGTTTAGGGTGCTCTCAGTATCCTTCCCATCTCCTTCTAGTGTGGGGTATGGGACAGCATTTGGCAAATGTAAAGGGCCCGAGCTTGCATGGAGGGTGAGGAAGGCTGTAGAGTTTCATGGTAGTTCGTTATCCTAACACCCTAACAGCACAAAATGAGCAATATTAGTGTTTGAAGAACATGCTTTATGGCTCTACTATGTTTTAGGTTCGTGCCTTAGCACAGCCTGGGTGCACTACCTGTAAATAGCCATGAAGTCATCGTGTCCTCTGGCTAGGCTATGTGTCCCCATTTATCTGACAGCTTGATGTCTTCTCTGTTTGTAACTCAGTTTCAGATCCTTGTTTCCTGCTTGATCCATTTAGTAACCGAAAAGAGACGTGCACTGAAGACGGTTCCTCCCTCACAGGCTGGTCGGTGGCCCATTTCCCTGCAGCAGGCCAGCTAGCAGCTCCTGCTGCCCCATGGGCTGTGGTGCTGCTGCTGCCGCCTGGGCTCACTTGCAGGAGATTCTGCCTGGTCAGGGTGTGCTCATGGCACACTTTCTAGTTCTCAAAGGCAATTGAGAAGCACCTGCTTTCCTAGTCTTTTTTTTTTTAAATAATAATAATATTCCTTCAGAATCAATGAACTTGACAAAAATTAAACTCCTGCTTTGAGGTATTTGGTTCAAATAACGAATATGACAAATTAAAAAAAAAGGAAAGGCCAGCGATGAAGGAGGTGGGACCTAATACAAGCAGTGGAAGAATATAGAGGTGCTAGGAGACGCTCCATTAGTAGTGTACGAGCTAAGTCTGGCACGCAACAGAAGGAAATGTCACCTGTGGGAGGAAGAACTCCATAAAATGCCTTTGCTCAGAGCCCACAGTTCATTTGTTGGGCAGTGACAAACTCAGTCCATTCATTAGTTCCCACATTCGCGTAGGTTAGAAATGGATCCCCCAAGACTGTTTGTACACTTTTGTGTAGAAGAAGCCACAAACCACCCCCACAGAAGGAGGGAGTTTGGAGGGGAACCACCAAACGAGGGGAGCACAGGGCCATTGCTCCACATGCTCCAGTGGCTCAGGGTGTCCGAAGAATGGTGCACGGGGAGAGGACGGAGGCATTTGGCTGTAGAAGTTAAATGGAAAGAGTTCTCACAAGCATGAGGGGAACTAAAATCAGTATGACAGCTCAGATCCCTGAAACTGGGGAAAGTCTCCCACTAGGTTCAAAGCCTAAACCAGTTTTTCACCACCAGCCTTTGGTTCCAGTCTTGGGTGTCATCAAAAGAAATTATTCGCACGCACTCACAGATGGAGCAAGCCCAGAGTATTTTACTCTCAGACAGGTGACACAGGCCTCAGCATTACCATGTCCTACAGGATCATCCCTCCCGGGTTGCTATTTTAGTTGTTTCATGCGCTTTCACCTCTTCTTTTCCAAGGAGAGCTACATGAAGAAGAGGTCACTTTTGAGTGTACGTAACATTACGTATTTGCTTCTCCATTTCCAAAGCAAGGCCGTTATTCTTTGCTGCGGAGGGGAGCTGCTGTTGTGAGGAAAAGCATTTCTCACCCAACTTTTCAGTCAGCCGGGGCCGGGGACTATCCTCTCCTCTCCCTTCCTGTGTGCTGAACACAGGACTGTGGCTGAGGTAGTTTATGCAAGCGAGGAAAAAGCATTTGGCCATCTGCAAGTGACTGGAGACAGTCGGCACTTTTCTGTTCTCCCAAGGGCACAGGCGCCAGCAGCAACGTGACACAAAACGCCAGCGTAGTGCTGGCAGTGTAACAGCTGGAGATTAAAGGTCTCAAAGCAGGGAAAACAATTAGCATTCTTTAACTCTGTCACTTCTGCTGCGCGTAGGAAAACCGCAGAGGTACTGAAGAGGCCTGTTACAGGAGCAAACATCTGCATCACTCCCGAAGGAGTCCTCAGTGGTTCGGACAGGAGCCCAGCCTCCCCCTGCAAGGCTGGAGAGGAATCGAGGCATACCGGCTCCCTTTCCATTTTAAGCACAGCACCCCAGATGGGTAAAGGATCGCAGCGTCTGGGCTGCCTTGAGCCATGGGACGCAGCCCCAGTGGGGAGGAAGCCCAGCGGGATGTCTCACAAGGGCTGCTGGCTCAGGATAGGATGGGAATGAGGGCTCAGATACCTGATTCCCTCGTCTGCCCTGGCTAGGAGAGTGGGACTGTAGATAAAAACCTCCTGTTCCCCAGGCCATCTAGGCCTTCCCCACTTTGAGGGGCAAGATGAAACAGTGTCCCAGCTCCTATGATTCCCCTACCCCACACAGGCCCCATACCCCAGGGAGCGTAGGCCTTTCTAGGTGATGGAAGGAACCCAGGCATCTGGGCAGCTCTACCCCTCCAGCCCACACCCACCTCCGGGTCAGGCCCATGGGCCCTCTCCAGAGGCGGCCGGCTCCCTGAATAGAGTCCTTGTGCCCGGAGTCCTGGGCACACACAGCTTATCAGAGACACTCCATGGGCACAATTATCTCTGAGTGGCTGCCCGGGGACAATCTTCTGCTTCACTGCGTGCCCTCTGAAGAGCCGCATCCTGCTTGGGGACAGTGGAGGCCTTTGCAGGGGACCAGGGCATTGAAAGGACACTCCGTGGGGAAGAGACAGAGTCCTGGTTGAGCACCATCCAGGGAAGAGGCTGGTGCTGGAGCCTAGTTGGAGACAGGGTGCTGGGAGTCATTGGGCATGGCCAGCTCTTCAGAGAAGGACCTGGCTGTCTGGGAGGGCATGGTCTCTAGTCAGTGGCAGGTCCAGGACAGGGACTATTCCCCTCTGATTCCTCCTCTGCTCTGCTGTGCTGTGCTGTGCTGTGCTCTGAGGAGGCTGCAGCTGGAGCCTGGGACCAGTTTGGGGCCCCAGTGCAATGGAGCTGAGGTGAGTTGGAGCTGGGCACTGAGACCATCCTCAGCAGTTGCTCCAAGCCCAACAACCCCTGCTCTCCCAGTGCCCACCACTCACCAGTGCTCCTCATTTCCAGAGCCTCCTCCCCAGGACTCCCACTGACCTTCAGTGCCCAGTCACTGTGGTGTCCACATTGCCCATGTGTCTAAGTACCCTTCCCTCAAAGGCTCCCCATTTCCCACCGTCCTCAGTACCCCTAGAAAAGGACTCAGTCTCAGCACCCCATTACCCCAAAGATCTGGAGAGGGGGCCAGGCATGGCTCTGCTTGGAGACCCCAGATTTCAGGCTGGTGACAGCTCTGGGGAAGCCCTGGGGGGAAGAACTGTCCTGGGAGGTGAGGGGTGCTGGGAGACAAGGAGCAGGGAGGGAGATGTGGGCCCTGGGAGACTGGGGGAATGTGACTTTGTGGGGCTGTGAGGAAGGGAACAGGTTTGGGCAGGAGAATGCCACTGCAGGGGGTCCAGCTGTCACAGGGGCACAGTCCCCTGCCCATCCCGGACACCTGGGTCCTTCTCCACAAAGCTGTCGCATGCAGGATATTGGATTGGTGCCAGGGAAGGTGGCTGTGTTGTTGCCGGAGGCAGGGGGATCAGTGCCAAGGGTGGGATGGCTGCCAGGGTGGTTGTAGCTGCCAAGACCCATGCTGCCCCAGGGCTCTTGGGACAGGGGTGGAAGGCAGCAACGGGGAGTCCTGTGAAGTATAAATTTGCTCCTCACCCTTTGCAGCCTCATCCAGGATTCTCCAGACCTGGGAGGAAGATGAAGGTCACAGTGGTTAGTGTGGCCCTGCTTCTTGCCATCCTGTGCTA
Organism: Rhea pennata; assembly: GCF_028389875.1. NCBI lineage: Eukaryota > Metazoa > Chordata > Aves > Rheiformes > Rheidae > Rhea > Rhea pennata. The sequence continues at coordinate 3,700,517 of NW_026907679.1, forward strand.
CTCAGCAGATGCAGTGGTGAGCCCCAAAGCCACGGTGATGAGCTCAAGGCTGGGGGTGGCTGCAGGGCCAGGGCTTTCCTGGGCCTGCGGAGGGCAGAGGGACACACAGCTGCTGCAGGGGCCTGGTGGGGAACTAGGCCAGAAACTTCTTTGGTGCTATTTCCTTCAAAATGGGATTCACCAATGGGTCTCCATCTCCAGCTTGGTCCCTCCTCTGCAGCCCCCTGACATGAGTGCAATGAGCTGAGCCGAGATGAGAGGAGGGGGATAATCCTTGCTGGGGCTCTGCCAGCTCCGCTGTGGCTGCCATAGCCTCCGGGGCCATGGCTCTCCGCTGCCAGGTGGACGTTGTGGCAGTCACAGTGCCCCCCCAAACAGCTGGGTCCCAGCCCAGTGTGGGACGTGGACCCATCCCCAGACTCCTGGGTCCTTCTCACACCCTGACCCTCTCCTGTCTCTCCAGCAAGTGGGGCCGCTTCAGGTGGAAGACAAAGGTGTTGTGTTGAACTCTCCGGTAAGTGTCCTGATGGCCACGTCAGGTCCCAGGTAGGAGTCTGGGGCCCTTAAAGAGCCTGGAGATTCCTCTCCAGACACCACAGGGGAGCCCTGGGTGGGGAACAGAGGTGGGATTTTTCACCACCCTTATGGCTCTTGTTTCTGATGGAGAGGAGGCAAGAACTCCCTCTCTGGGAGGCCAGAAATCTCTTAATTCTGGAGATCTCTATCCCCTCTTTGCTGTCTCCCCAAGACCATGTGCCCTTGATCTCCCTCCAGCCAACACTCCCAAACCTCCTGCCTTCAGTCTCCCCCAGACACCTCCTTTCAGTCCCCACCACAGTCCTCTGCCTTTGATTCCCCCCAGTGGGTCCTTGTGCTCTTCAAATGAACCTTCTTTCACCTAGGCTACCAACTCCCACCCCTCCAGTCCCCCAAAGCCCTTGGTTTGGCTTCCCCCAATCTGCTGTGCTCAGCTCACCCCCGTCACCCTTCTTGCCCTCTCCAAGTCCCTCTGTTTGAATCCCACTGCCCTCCCTACAATGTCCCACAATCCTGCCCCTTCAGCATCCCCAATACCATTCTCTGGGGGCATCAATCCCTTCCCCTTAGGCCCCCACAACTCCAGACCCTGCATTTAGGTCCCCTCCAGATCACATCTCCTTGACACCATCCACCTGATAGCCACCTTCCTTGTTTTGCAGGTGCGAGATCCCCTCCCGTTGGGTCCACAAATCTGACCCCCATCCCTATTCCTGTTTTTGGCCTGGGTAGGGCACAGGTGTGCAAGGGGCAGAGGGACAAGTAAGCCCATCCCTGCCCCCAATGGACCAGGGGGAGCCTTGGGGCAGGGTGTAATGGGGAAATCACCGCAGCCCAGTCCAGACTGACACATGCTTCTTCTTGCCTAGGCAGTGGGAGATGCTGGTCAGCTTGTAGATGGAGATGTTGCTGTGCCAGTAAGTAACAGGGTGCACTTGCGGTGCAGCTAGCCCGGGGAACTGGAGGGGGTCTGGTCCCCCCTGTCTACAGCTGGGACCTGGGGACATGCTGGTGTCCTGCACAGACTAATTGTCTCTTTCCTGCTGCAGGTAGACCTCGTGCGAGAGGAGAGGGCTCTGGTAGGTACCACAGCTCCTGCAGGCCCAAGATCCTTCCCCTCCACTCCTCTGCGAGGCTACTCCCGTGCACCCAGTGTGCCTCAGCGGACCACACTGCAGCCCAGTGTGGCCATTGGAGCCCTGTGCACATGCACGTAGTACAGTGTTTTCCCCAGAGACCCCATTCCCCAGGGCTCCCAGGGCCTTCCCTGCCTCCCAGGACAACCCAGTTCACCCCAATGTGTCCCTAACACTCCCTTTCTCCACAGCATCTGAAGCTGCCCTTGCACCAGAGACACCAAGCTGCAGCCCACTTGGCCTAGGTGAGCAGCACTGGGGCATCCCCAGCCCTCCAAGGGATCCATGACCTGGGATAATCCCAGAGCCCTCTGGGGTGGGGAGAACCTGGCCCTGGGTGGGAGGACAGATCTGCCCCAGGGGAGAGCTGCACAGAGACACTCTCCACACACACACGCCCCTTCCCTCTTGCTCAGTGGGGCCACACAGGCCAGCAGGGCAACAGTATGGCCTGGGTGCTGTTCGTGCTCTGGGTGCTGTATGGACCCCCAGGGTCAAGGTATGGATGGGGCAGGGCTCTGTGGTCTATACAGACCTCCAGGACTGCCACGTGGACCAGCAGCAGCTCTACGTTTTCAATAGACCAAGGAGATCCCAGCCCTGCCCTGGGGCCACTGGGGGCTCCAACCCCCTTCTCCTTCTCCCAAGCATTTCAGAGGGACCTGGTGGGGAGATGACCTCTCCCTTCTCCCAGCAGAATTTGGATTAACAATCTGAGCCCTGTCCTTGAAGTCTGGTATTGTGGATGACCCCCTGCCCTGTCCCCCTCCAGCAGCATGAGGTCATCCCTGGATGCCTCACGTGATCCTCAGGAGACCGGGACCATTTTCCCCCAATGATCAATAAATGCAGTCAACAAAACTAGCCTCTGTGTGTGTTGGGGTGGGGGTGGGGAAGGGTATTTATGAGGGCAGGTGCCTCCAGGTCCCTTCTCCTCAGACAGTGACTGCACAACGGGGCTCTGCCTGGCAGCATCCCCTGGATTTGCAGCCCCCTACCAGGGCTTTGGAGAGGCAGAAGGCAGTACGTTATTGTGGGGCCTTGGTGAGTGCCCTGTCCCAAAGGGCTCAGTCTGGGGCTGGGGCAGTAGGTCGAGGAGGCCAGGCAGCTCGGGCACTGGGGTGCTGTGCCCAGCTCAGGGAGTGAGGGTGGGTTCCTGCCCCAGAGACTCAGGACTCCTGGGTTCATGGGTGCTTTTGGAGCCCCACATTGGGGCCAGGCAGCTGCTCTCCCTGAGCCCCTGCCCGGATGGGTGTGCACACACTGGGGTGCCTGTGCACAACCACAGAATCACAAAATGGTTGCGGTTGCAAGGGACCTCCGGAGATCATCCAGTCCAAGCCCCCTCCTCAACCAGGGTCAGCTAGACCATGATAGACAGCATCACATCCGGGCAGGTTGTGAATATCTCCAGAGAGGGAGACTCCCCAACCTCTCTGGGCGACCTCTTCCAGGGCTCTGTCACTCTTCCAGGAAAGAAATTCCTCCCCTCATTCACAAGGAATTTCCAGTGTTTCAGTTTGTGCTCGTTGCCTCTTCTCCTGTCACTTGGCACCATTGAAAAGAGTTCTGCCCCATCCCCTTGACACCCTCCCTTCACGTACTTGTACACATTGATCAGATCCCCCCTCAGTCTTCTCTTCCTGAGGTTGAAGAGGCCCAGCTCTGGCAGCCGTTAATCCTAGGGCAGATGCTCCAGTCCTCTGATCATCTATGTAACCCTGCGCTGGACTCTCTCCAGTAGCTCCACATCTCTCTTGTACTGAGGAGCCCAGAACTGGACACAGTACTTGAGATGAGGCCTCAGCAGGGCTGAATAAAGGGGCACGATCACCTCCCTCGACCTGCTGGCAACATTCTTCCTAATTTACCCCAGGAGACCATTGGATTTCTTGGCCACAAGGGCACATTGCTGGCTCATGGTCAACTCGTCGTCCAACAGCACTCTCAGGTCTTTCTCTGCACAGCTGCTCTCCAGCAGGTCAGCCCCCAGCTTGTACTGGTGCATGGGATTATTTCTCCCTAGGTGCAGGAATCTGCACTTGCCCTTGTTGAACCTCAGGAGGTTCCTCTCCGCACAACTCTCCAGCCTGTCCAGGTCTCTCTGAATGGCACATCCCTCAGGTGTGTTAGCCACTCCTCCCAGCTTGGTATCATCAGCAAACTTGCTGAGGAGGCACTCTGTCCCCTCATCCAGGTCACTGATGAATGAGTTGAACAACGCTTGCCACAGTACTGAACCTGGGGAACTCATGAATTCATGCTCACTACTCCTAACCTCCTTCTCCTCTTCCACATGCTTGGAGATGATATCCCAAATGAGCTATTCCATCACCTTTCCAGGGATGGAGCTGAGTCCGACTGGCCTATGGTTGACTGGGTCCTCCTTCTTGCCCTTTTTGATGACTGGAGTGACATTGGCTTTCTTCCAGTCCTCAGGCACCTCTCCAGTTCTCCACGGCCTTTCAAAGGTGATGGAGAGCGGCCACGCAATAACATCCATCAGCCCCCTCAGTACTTGTCATTGTATCCCATCAGGTCCCATGGATCTGTGGATGTCAAGTCTGCCGAAACGATCTGTAATCCAATCCTCCTCAACCAAGGGAAAGTCTCATCTCCAGGCTCCAAGATTCTTGAGGGCTGCCCTTAGCAGCAAAGACGGAAGCAAAGAAGGCATTCAGTAACTCTGCCTTCTCTGTAGCCTTTGTCTCCAGCCCCCTCCACACCCCCCCAATTCAGGAGTTGGTCCACATTTTCCGCAGTCCTCCTTTGCTAACGATGTATTTGAAGAAGCTCTTCTTGTTGTCCTTCTCATCCCTTGCCTAACTTATTTCCAAATGGCCTTGGCCTTCCTTGCACATCCCTGCACACTCTGAGAACATTCCAATATTCCTGCCAAATGGCCTGTCCCCTTTTCCATATTCTATGTATTTTCTTCCTCCGTTCGAGATTTGTCAGGAGCTCCTTTCCCATCCATGCAGGTCTCCTACCCCCTTTGCTGGACCTCTTTCTCCTTGGGATGCACTGCTCTTGAGCTTGGAGGAAGTGATGCTTGAATACTAGCCAGTTCTCCTTGAACTCCCTTCCTCCTAGGGCCTTAACCCATGGGATTCCTCCAAGTAGGTCCTTGAATAAGCCAAAGTCCACTCTCCTGAAGTCCAGGGTTGCAACCCTACTTATTGCCTTCCTTCCTCCATGTAGAATCCTGAACTCCACCATCTCGTGGTCACTGCAGACAAGCTTGACCCCAGCCTTCACATCTCCAACCAGTCCTTCTTTGTTGGTTAGGACAAGGTCCAGTCGGACACCCCTCCTCGGTGGTTCCTCCACCACCTGTGTCAAGACGTTATCATCAGTGCTCTGCAGGGGCCTCCTGCACTGTCTGTGCCTAGCTGTCCTGTCTTTCCAGCAGGTTTCCAGTTATCTTTGCTCTCCTCAGCCACAACATTGTGGTTGTGTATCCTGCCAACTGCGTAAATTGTAAGAGCAAGATGGAGGCAATGCCTGGACCCCCAGCAGGGACACAAACACAAACACGAGGCACACTGTGGTCAACACTGAACATTCATTACCTCTGCGTCTAAATGCAGATTTCCCAGTAGCTTCCTGATTGAGTCAATAAAGGTGTGGGGGAATCCCAGGGGACTCTCAGCATCGGCCCATGCTGAGGAACGCTGCGGGGGGCACTAGAAGGGATTTTTATGTACTATACACACGCACTGCACACGTAAGGAGCTCACCGGTAATTCTGATTCAAAGCCCAGATGTAGTGCCACGCTGGCACAGGCCCAGCAGGATGATCACGACTAGGGGTCAACCTGCCTTGTTGATGCTCCTTTCCCACAGAACCGGCTGGATACCTTCCATCACCTGTCTTCTTGACATTCTTCTGCATTTTCCCATATACCATGCCTCGGAAAGACTGCTGATGCAGTTCCTCTTCTGCCTGGGATGCCTCCAGAGACACAGACAGCAGTGGCAAGTGACAGCAATGGCAGTGTTTTCACTCTCTGAGAAGCAGTGGACAGTAAGCATCTTCCAACTCCAGGTGTCCTCTAAGCCCCATCAGATGAGCTGTCCCAAAGAGGCCAAGGCAAGCAGGCTTGCAGGGTTTGTTGCCATACTCACGTTGCACTGCTGGACACTGCTGCCCTGTGCATGCCTCATGTGGGAAAGGACAGGGACACCACCCACCACTCTCAGCAGCCATTCCTCTGGGAGTGGAGACTGTGCCCAGGCATTTCCTGTTGGGAAGGCAACAGGCTGAATCTCACAACTGATGCAGCCCTTGTGCAGCCACAGGATGGTGGAGGAATTTGTGTTGGAAGAGTTCTCTGGAGGTAGTCTGACCCAGTTCCTGCTCCGAGCAGGCTCAGATTCAAAGCTATCTGTGACCTTGGTCCTTCAGAGACTGCAATCATTCCTCTGGCAGGAGGAGAAGGCTGTTGAAGTCTTTTCCAAAAGCTCCCCATACATAGCTTGTTCAGTGCCAGATGCAGCACCCAGTCAACACAGGAAATGGCATATGAAGATATGCCGTCAGCATGGTTGCACATCATAAGTGTCATCACTCTCAGTCAACCCCTTGAGCACTCAGTGGTCCCCTGCTGGGCCCAGGAAAGATTTATTTCCCCCCAACTCTAACACATCTATTGGATTTTTTTCCCCCCATTCTCTGAAAACCTTCATGTTCCTGCAGGTTGCAAGAGGAAAGGGGTCAGGCAGCACTGGTGTTCCCTGATGGGCTTGAGCCCCCTTCCAGAGCTAGCTGGGAGTCACACCTTGTTCACGTGCACAGGGAACAGTCGATTGCCAGCTGGGAGTGTGGAGGTGGAAGGAATTTTCCCCCAGGACAGACTGACAGCAGTCCCTGGGAGGCAGGATTTTTCTTCCTCTGTAGCACTTAGCACAGCCCATTCCTAAGGCTCCTCTGTGCCATTTCAGTCTAGGGACTGCTGCTCTTGCAACACCAAGACACCAGCTGTGCCCTGCAGCTCAGTGTCTCTCAGTCCTGGGGCACCTTGGTAGCAGGAGCTCAGGCACTTCCATCTCTTCCACGTTCTTGGCATGTGCTGGCTTTCACAAAAAAAAATGTAGTGTGAGAGGTTGAAGGCTTGAGGCTCCATCAGGAGCTGCCACTTGTCAGCTGTCCCTGCACTCATGCAATAGAAGTGCAGGGTTGTTCCCTTCTCCTAGCTGTGCTTTTTGTGTCATGCGGGTGCTGGCTGTGGCCCAAGTGCTTGGTCCTCCCCCTGAGCTGTCAGGAAGTGCCGATACCCTCCTGGCTGTGGGGCTTATCATGCTCACAGAGGGTGGCCAACAAAGGTGGCCACCCTCTGCAGCAGGGTCACACAAGGGACAGGACTAGACATGGCAGCAGGCAGGAAGCACACCAGGAGTCCCAAAACACACAGAGTCCAACTCTCCTGCCCCTCCATTCCCTTCCAACCCTCCAAGGCCTTGCAGCAGGCGATGCCTCTGAACAGCCAGGCACAGCCCTGCGCCTGCCCACTTCCCACCTCCAGGAAGCAGAGGGCAAGTGCTCTCCCAGGGGCTCAGCACGCCAGCTCTCGTCTCGCTCTTTTACCTCACATGCCCTCACAAGCGCAGACCCCCAGCAGGTGCCTGCTGCTGGCCCCTGGATTCTAAGACATCAGTTTCTTCAAGGTAACTTCCCCAGCCATTTGCTACTGCTGGCCAATCAGGTCCTCTGACAACAGAGACCTCCCAGTCGCCATCCATGCCTGTCTGCCTGCTGCTGGCGTCTCGGGGACTCACAAGGAGATGACCTCGCAGTCACCACCACAGACATGTCTCTGTCACTGGTCAATAAGCCCTGGAGACAGCAGGCACCTCAGCATAACTTCTGCAGCCATGAAACAAATGCTGACACGCAGAAGTGAGCTCCAAAGCACATAGCCCAGCCATGGACCTGCTGCCGCCCCATCAGCTGCAAGTTACCTCACAGTCCCCTCTCCAGGCACAGCTCTGCTGCTATCCAATCAGTTCAGCAGTCACAAGTGACCTCACCATCACCAGCCAAGCCTTATTCCTGCAGCTGGCCTATCAGGTACTCAGACAGAAGTGACCTTATCATCGAGAGTGAAGCCATGTGCCCCTGGCTGGCCTGTCCGCTCCTGCCAAAGAACTGATTTGACACTGGTGATTTCCTGGCATAGCTCAGAGAGCTGGCACAGAGAGCTGTGATCTCCCTGCCCGCACCTTGGCCATTTGGCTATTGCTATCTGCAGCTCCTCCTGCCTCCTCCGTGGCTGAGCCAGCTCCTGAATGGCCACCTTGACTCCCCTCATGGTCTCACTATTCTCATAGTGCAGCAAAACACCCTTTAGATATCAGTTACTAAGTTACTACTACTATTACAAAAAAAAATATGAAGATTAGCTTCTGCCTATGCTCTTGAGAGTCCCATGGGAGCTACAGGACACCCCTGCTCCAAGACACAGGACCCCTTTCCTGCCAGATCCAGATCCCAAAGGGGGACCCACTCCCAGGGAAACCTGGCCATGGATTGCCCCCACTCTGTACAAGGGGAGGAAACTGGCCCCACAGGAGCCCTGGGGCTCAGGGCAGACCCAGCCACAGGACCCAGGAGTCCCCTGAGCCAGAAGAGACCCTCAGGCAGGGCTCTTGTGGCAGCCCTCAGCCATCCAGCTAACCCATAGCCCAGAATCCTCAGCCATTTTTGCAGTTAACACTCTCTATGACACCTCAGGAAGGAGCTTGTGAAACCCTTATCTTTGGTGGAGAGCCACAGGAGCACTGGGAACAAGGAGCTGTCATCTGGGCTGATGGTCTGGGTCCTCCATCTCACTTGCCCCCTTGCCCTCAGCTTACCTGTCCAGCTGGGGAAAAAGGATGCTCTTCCCATCTTGTCACCCACAACTCTTCTGCAATGTGTCCCTGCTCCTCTACCTGTCCACAAGCGGCCCAATGTGGCCCTGCTGCCTCCTGTCCCCTCTCCTCAATCTGGACCAGCTGCAAAGTGCAGCAGTGGGGAGCACATGATCAGTGTCCAGCAGATCCCAGAGAAGCAGCTTCCCAGTGCCCTCGCAGGGAAGTGAGGGCCCTGCTACGTCACGTGGAGACCTCCTGTGATGCAGCTCATCCCACTGTGGCCTCAGCTTGTGTCACTGAGGGCCTCAGTAGGTCACTGCCATGGAGATGGCACAGCCAGGGAGAGAGCTGAGACATTTCCCCTCATGTCCTACAGAGCAGTCACCTCTCCTCATCTCAGTAATATTCCACGATTTTCTCATAAATCCTTCAGGAATGTCTCCAGATGATGCCAAAGGTTCTGAAATCTCTCAGATGGGGCACTGGAGAGGTCACTTCTGCAGCCCCACATTGACAAGTGTCTGCACTGGGGAGACCTGTGCAGTTCCCTGGGGGTTTGGGATTAGTTTGGGTTTTGGCATTTATCAAAGACAGGATCCAAGTCATGTGTTTCTGCTGTGGGTCGCTCTTTCTGTAGAAGCAGGATGTAGGATAATATGGAGCAGGACACAGCCTTCTTCCTTGAGGCACCTAAGCAGGTTATGAAGTTTTAGAAGTCCTCAGCTGGGTCCGGGGTGCATAAGACAGATGTGATACACCAGAAAAGAGCAAAAGTCTCCTTAACACACATCCGCCATCGGGCTTTCTTGAGGACCCTGGTGCTCGCTGTTCTCCAAAGCCATGGGTGATGCCAGGCAGCAAATGTTTTCCCATTTCCCATGAATTTTGTGCAGCCTTCCTTCTGGCTGAGCCCATGGAGATGTATTTCTTCTCTCCTGACCACAGGTGAGCCTTGATTTTTTCAGCATCACCTCATGGCAGAGCTTCTAACCTGCGTACAGTCCTTGGCACCTTGGATCCCCCCCCACAACTCCGTCCCAGCATCCTGGCTCTCTTGAGGGACTGTACAGCCCTGGCTCCCTGGATCTCCCAAATTTTGGTCCTGGGCATGTCAGGACACACTCACACGCTGCAGGGCTGCTGCTCAGGCTCTAGTAAAGAGCCTGTAAAGCTGTGCAATATCTCAGGACCTGTATTCTTGATCATTCAGACATTTGTGAGGCTATTTGTTAGTGATTTCTTTTCTTTTTTCTTTTTTTTTTTTTTTTACTGAAAGTATATCGTGCAACTAAATGAAAACGTTTCTGGGTATATTTGCAGCTAGTTGTCTAAGGAAAGCAGGTGGGAATTGGGGTATATCAGCTGTAATATTCAGTTGCAGCTTTCCGCAGAAGGTTAGCTTTTAAGACAAATGATGGAAGTCCCAAGAAGATGATGAGTGCAATGGCAGGTTTGGGGAGACGGGGAGGAAGATTGCCCATACAGGGCCTGACCTCTGGGATACTGCTATTCCTACATGCCCTGACTTCATTAGGAGACACTCTGGATCAATATCAAGTAGAGAACTGAAAAGCTGAAGAATGGTAACCATAACCCCCCTCCTCCATGACCACCGCTATAAAAGCATAAAGATCTTGTATATTATTGAAATCTCCATCTTTCAGCTACACTCCTCAAACTTACTCAATTAGCCATGCAAGACTTGGAGAAAATTATCAGGAGAGATGTGGTTCATAAGGGCTCTTTGCATTGTAATGAGCCCCAAGGTATATTTGGTACTCAGTTCTACCTGCTGTTGAGCACTGTTTCTCTCTCTTCTGTCTTGACTGTTCTTCCTCATTGGTGCCTCCAACACTGAACCCCCTCATCTGCAGCATGAGGAACAAGGAGCTCCAGCAGGCAGTGAGGAAACTGATTCAGCTGGTACTAGTTCAGCAGCAATGAGCTTCCCATCTCTCCTCACAACAGATTTCCCATTTTTCTCCAGCAGCTCTTGTGCTTTGGGAGTTCTGTCTGTGACAGTCATGTTTGTGCACAAATGTTTGAATTCATTGCACTTCTCCAGAAGCACAAATCCCATCTGTGTGAGCCAGCAGCCTTATGCAAATCTGCCTATCACTTTGTTAGAGCTGGCCTCCTAGGTAGCATCTATGCAATAAAAGGGCATCTCCTTACTGCTGTGCCTGAAGGCTGGGCTCATCTTCCCCAGCTGGTGCCAATAATATCCTCAGGGAATTTCACATGAAAAGGCCCTGTTTCAATGCCTGGGATATCCTTGTGCCAAGGTACAGCAGCTCTTTTGGGTGATTTGTGTAGGAATGAGGGCTGGATGCAGCCCTCACTTATGGGGTGCCCAGGGGCCCTGGAGAAGGTGAATGGTCAAGAGGTTTCTGCTGGGGACTGTCTCACATGTTGGAGGGCTGGTGACAGATGCCCATCCTTCTAGAAGGGAATATGGAGCCACCTGGAGAGCACAGGCATCTCCAGGGCAGCGTGTGCCTGGGATGGCCAGTGAGTGGAGACTCCCAAAACCAAGCAGAGTAACCTAAATGTAAAGGGCTGAAACAAGGAACACACCATTTTAGATCTCTACAGTCTCAGGAAAGTGGGTGTGTCTAATGACACCTCTGATCACATCCTGAGCGATGTGAAATGCCCTCTGATCACTCCATCCATCCTCCACAGCTACGGACCCTGGAGAAGGGTTGTCAGGTGCAATGATGCTGATCCAACTAGGTCTGCCCTGACCAGCACGGCCAGTGAAGAGTCACCTTGTGGCTCCACAGCCCACCTGCACTGGAGAGCAGCACTGCCATCCCAGGGCCTGGGAGAGCCCAGGGGAGGCATTCAGGAACCATCAGATAAGCCAGGCCAGCACAGACACATTGACATGAGGAAAGACTCATGACATGGGGTGATTGTTCTCCGTTTCCTTGTGCCATTGCCAACCTCCAGTTCTGTGAGCTGATGGGGAGACTGACACCCCTCTCTGTCCCCAGGAGCTTCTGTGCCCTTCAAAGGGGCTGGGGCTGTGGGATGAGTGCCCAGAGCTCTGCAACCCCCCTGCAGCAGGCTCTGGTCTGGCAACATCCCCATCCTGGGCTGCCCTGCTGGGTGGGCTGAGGAGACGGCAGTGAAGTTGCTGGACTGGACAGGGCCCAGGAGAGGAACAGTGCCAGCAGGCAGCTAATGCCTGTGAATGGCAGTGTGGGAGCAGAGCCATGTGCCTGCAGGGCAAATGCAGGTCTCCTGGGAAAGGCACCAGGACATGGAGGATGTCAGAGAGAAGAGCCCAGGTTGCTCTCTGTGTTACATGGCACAAGCTGCCCCAAGGGGAACATCATAGGCCAGCCCCTCAGACAACTGCTATCCAGCACTGGCTACTCCTCCAGCTGCGGGGGTGGTCCATGGCCAGCTCCGTCCCCCTGCAGGTCTCTGTATCCTGATGAGGGCAAAAGGGTCAGCCTGGCATGGCCTCTGCTGTGATCCAGACCCTGGCAGATCCAAGAGCATGATGTCTGCTAGCACCCACACGTGGCACAGCCCGTGCTGGGCTGGGGTGGATGCTTAGATTCCCCAGACTCTATTGGGAGGCTTGGCCAACTGGGAGGCCTCAGGCAGAGCTTGTCCTGGAAGCTGAGGCAAAAAAGTCTTTTAGTACTGCAGCCCTTCTCGTGTTCGAGGTCTCTGGTTTTAGCCCCAGCTGAGCTCTGCCTTTCTTCACACCAGTGTGCACAGACATGGTCCCAATGTTCCTCCTGGGCAGCCAGTCCTCCTCCCACCCTTGTGTACTTCCTGCCCACCACCCTGAGCGCTGGTGCTGCTGCCAGGGCAGAGGTGGAGGATCACCCAGAGCAGCTCCTCCAGGAGCTCCCCAGAGAAAAGCTGTGTCCAGCCCCAGCCTCTGCCCCTGCCCCAGCCTCAGCATGGCAGAGGGGAGCTGCCCTCTCCTGACCCACCCTGGAGGTGCCAGCCCCACCTCAGCTCACTTCTAAAAGACTCCAGCATTGCCCTCAGGGGTGCGGGAGCTGTGTCTCCTAACTGTGCATCATTGTAAGATCCACCCCAGGTGGCTGCCCTCACTTTTTTATCCAGCTGAGATTCTGCATGCAGTGTTAGCTGAGTAGGGGTCCAAATCTGAAGCTCTCCTTACTCCTTTGAATTGGCTGTCAGACAAGCATTGCTGTGCGCATATGGCCACCTCTTGTACCTAAAACTTTCTCCGGGTGCTGCTTGGGTCCTAGTATCCCTTTAGAAGGCTTTCTAGTCTGTAGTGTGGAGGCAGAGACAGGAGTCAGGTTATGAGGATGAGGACAGGGACAGGACCGGACTTGAGAGGTGCAGGGCCAGGCACAGGCATGTCCACAGCATAAGCCAGGCAAGGCTCCAGCCTGTGATGCTTCACTGCAGGAACCTTGAATCACTCTCCAGGCCTCCTTCCCTCTGCCTCCTGGCTCCCCACTGCCTCTCCTGGGACCACAGAGCCCTCGTTTCCCCATGTATACCTGGATTTAGTGCTCTGCCTCCTGGTTACTCCACCACAGGCTGTCCCTCATTTAGAGCGACTCCACTCACTGCCCACCCTAGGCACATGCCATACCTGGAGATTCTCCGAGCTTTCCTGGGGGCTCAGATTACCCTCCAAAAGGATGGGCCTCTGTCATCAGCACTATCACCTGTGGGACAGCCTCGGGCAGGAAATCCAGACATCATTCACTAGCTCCTCTGGCACCGGTCACCCAGAGATGAATCCTGGATCCAACCCTCAGTTCCTAACAGGTCACACGTAGACTCTGAGCTTGCCCCACAGATCCCATGGAGTTCACAAGCGGAGCATCAGGTCTTTTTATGGTGTGATTTCTTTGGTCATATTTTTGACTGCAGCTTCTGCAGAAAGGCCAGACTTCAGGCATGGAATGGAGACAATCCCCTTTCATTATGGGAATGTTATTGTGTAGATCAGGTCTGGCATAAATGCACCCAATGCCTGAGCCCACAGCAATGCACAGGGAAGCACAAATCTACCATCACTCCTGTTACAAGAGCACTGAGGCCACATACACACATCAGAGCACAGCAGGACACTGTGGAAATGAGGAGAAAAGCCCTGGAAAGAGAAAGTCTTGCTGCTGTTGGTAGATGTTAGATGTGTCTCCAAGAAATATGCATCTCCCACACAGAGGCTGCAGCCAGAAAATGCCTCCTCTGGCAGTGGGGGAACAGTCCTGAGGAGCAGAGGGCCTGTTCCCACAGCCTGCATCCAGACTCTCCTCCTTTCAGACTCTTGCTTTGCTTTCAGTGCGGTAGTACTGGAGAGGGAAGGGGTCAGCCCATGGTGAAAGCCGGCTGCCATCCCTGCAGGAGAGGGGTGTGAGATCACACCCTGACTGTGGCAAGAGGACCTGAGCTCTCTTAATGGACATGGGACACATGGGACAATGTTACCTGTAGTCGTCTGAGGCTGACTGTGAGCCCCTGAGCTCCCTTGGTGTCAGTGCCAAAAGAGACACTGCAAAGGGAAACTTTCCTCCTTACACTGAAGGCTTCCAAGGAGCTCAGATTAGTGACCTCTGAGGTTCTCCCATCTCTGCTGATGATAGGGGAAGCCTGGCTCTCTGCTTGAAGAGAATCTCTGGATAATATTCAAATGAGATATTCCTGAGGACAAGTGGCTGGTAGCAAAATATTTATTCTTTTAGGAGAATGTAACAGTGAAAAATATGTAAGAAAGAAAGATATGAACAACACGTAACTACATTGCCAAATGCCTTGGGAATGAGGAGCAGCTGCACATGGGACAGCTATTAGCGCTGACCCTGTACTCACTGGATCAATTTCGTTAGTGCATCTTTGAGCTCCTTGTTCCTCAAGCTGTAGATGAGGGGGTTCACTGTTGGAGGCACCACTGAGTACAGAACAGCCACCACCAGATCCAGAGTTGAGGAGGAGAGGGACTGAGGCTTCAGGGCAGCAAATACTACAGTGCTGAAAAACAGGGAGACCACGGCCAGGTGAGGGAGGCACATGGAGAAGGCTTTGTGCTGGCCCTGCTCAGAGGGGATCCTCAGCACAGCCCTGAAGATCTGCACATAGGACAGCACAATGAAAACAAAGCAGCCAAAGATTAAACAGGCAGTAACCACAAGTGCCCAGACCACCCTGAGGTAGGAGTCTGTGCAGGAGAGCTTGAGGATCTGGGGAATCTCACAGAAGAACTGGTCTACTGTGTTCCCTTGGCAGAATGCTACTGAAAATGTATTAGCAGTGTGCAGCACAGCACTGAGAAAGCCACTGGCCCAGGCTGCTGCTGCCATTCTGACACAGGCCTTGCTGCCCATGAGGGTCCCATAGTGCAGGGGTCTGCAGATGGCAACATAGCGGTCATAGGCCATGACAGTGAGAAGGGAATACTCAGCCAAAATGAAAAAGACAATGAAAAAGAGCTGTGCAGCACATCCCGAGTAGGAAATGGACCTGATATCCCACAGAGAATTGGACATAGATTTGGGGACAGCGGTGGAGATGGAGCCAAGGTCGAGGAGGGAGAGGTTGAGGAGGAAGAAGTACATGGGGGTGTGGAGACGGTTGTCACAGGCTACAGCTGTGATGATGAGGCTGTTGCCCAGGAGAGCAGCCAGGTAGATGCCAAGGAAGAGGGAGAAGTGCAAGAGCTGCAGCTCCCGTGTGTCCGTGAATGACAGGAGAAAGACTTCATTGAGAAAGCTGCTGTTGGACATTTGCTCCTTTTGGGCACGGGGGGAATGTCTGAGGAAGAAGAGACATTGACAAGTTAGGACAGACTGATCTGAGCAAAACTTTCTCAAAACCTCCCCCAAACACACCTACATTACCTTTCCCCATCTCAGTAGCACTGTCATTGAGCCCCATGGCTTGATCTATGGTTTGTGCTGGCTGAGTTTGCCATGAGGAGCAGGGAGCCTCTGTCTGTGGGCTCCACTGCGTACATGGGAACAGAGGGGATTAAGATTTATATTCCCAGTTCCAGTCAGATTTAATCCACTTTTAATGCTGAAGAATTTTTTAGCATCTTCACTCTCCCTCCTAAATAACACAGGTTCATTACTAGTTTTAAGGCTATTTTTCATCTTCTTTAGCTGAACCTGTCACACCTGGGAAGGCTTCTTGGAGATAGAAATCCTCAGCATTGCTGCTGCGCTCAGAGTGACCATCTGTGATTTTGGAGAGGCAAAAGCATTAGCTCTGGCTTTAGTGCAGAGAGACGAGAGCTGGCTGGTTCATCTGGCTTGTTCCTGGACGCCCAATTGTCCCACCTCAGAGGTGGAGGACAAATGAACTCGTGTTACCCAAAAAAGAAATGACACCACGGAGAGCAGGGGAATCCACTTCCAAAGCGTCCATCAGCACTCTTTCGGAGGGTATGAGAGGAAGGTCTCTCCTCTTCTAGCCAGCAATACGTCAGGCTCCTTCCAGCTGCCCACATCCAGCCACCCAGCAGCATTTCTCAGTATCTAGGTGCTTCTCCCTGGGGCACCTACGTTACACCCAGTTGCAAAGGGAGAGCTGTGCCCTTCTGGAGGGCAGCTTGCAGCCCAGCCAGACACCCCAGGGAAATAGCTGAATGTCCTAAGGATGGGGTGTCCTGATGAGAGAGTTGGCTTATTTCCTGCCCCACACACACTCCCACTGCATTGCCCAGAGCCCCACTGGTTAGAGGGGCATTTGGGCACTTCCCTGTCAAGGACACAGCTGCATGGCTGGACCCACAGAGTCAGTGTCTGAACTGCATCAGAAATCCCCTGTGCTCAGAGAGCCCAAGGGGAAGGACAAGGGCAGCATGGGCAGGTGGGAAACATGGAGCAATGCCATGATATTTGTGCCAAGGGAGGCAGGGACAGGGAGGGACAGAGGGGCTCTCAGGAGAGTCTCCTCTTCTGGATATCTGGCTGCAGAGGAAATGACTCATGCCCTGGACCCCATAGCCTTGAGACAAGAGGGCTGTATTGGGTGGGAGAGGAGAGGACACATTGGAGTTGGTAGTTTCCTCTCACACTCTGACCAGGACTCCGCTGCTTGGAGCCATCCCTATGGGATTGTTTCTCCGTCCCATGTCTCTCCCCTGCCACTGCTCACAGACTCCATCCCACATGCTGAGCATTCAGCTCTGCTGTGCAGAAACCTCCTGGGGGCAGGACATTGCTCACAGACAAGTGCTTTTTTGCAGAGGCTAAGGATCGGTGAGACAAACCTAGCTGAGCTGGAGAGGTGATGCTGGTCTCTTGGCTTCAGAGTGGGCAAAGGTATTTGCTGAGTCCCTCCCAGAACTGCTTCCCTCTCCATCTCACTGTCCTGGAGCCTGATTCACCTGTCTAAACCTGACAGATCCAATCCCATTTCACCCACTCAAACAGAAAATAACTGAAAGCACCAACTCATGAAAGCACCTTCTCTTTCAGCTCTCCCCTGCCTTGGCATTCCTGGTGAAAAGTCACCTCCGGATATGTCCCCCAGCCCTGACCCATGCAGTAGCCTCTCCATGGGAGAAAGTACCTGCCCTGCCGGGACTCGCTGCTTCTACCCAGAGCTTCTCCCTGCAGCATCATGGGGAACTTCCCGGGCAGGCTGAGTGCTGACCCTCGCAGGCAGCAGAGTCGCTGCCCCAGGCACACAGCTGCCTGGAGCACAGGGACACTGCTCTGAAGGACAGTTCGTGCAAACCTAGGTGCACCCCGAGGATTCACACCCCTGTTGCCATCCTTGGAAGAAAGCAGCAGGATACCCTGTACCTGGGAAGGTACGTCAGGGAATCCCTGCTCTGAAGAATCTCCCTGTCCTCCACAGTGGAGAAGTTGGAAGAGCAATTTGTAAAGAAACAATCGTGGTATGGGATGTGCTTAGAAGACCCTTCCAGGAACCACAGTAGCATTGCCCCATAACCAGAGACTTACCGTGTCAAGGGCTGTGAAGATCGCTCCCACAGTGAGGTCTCTTCTGTCCTCCCACTCACTCCACACTGCCCTTCACTGCTCTCTGACTCATCTCAGGTCAGCAGCAGCAGGCAGTGCCTGGAGCCCTGCTGCTCTTTGCAGAGGAGCTGCCTCTGCGCACAGCTGTCTCTGGGCAGTGCTGCCAGGTTGCCAATAGCTCCCTCCATCCCTGAAGACTGGCCCCACTCTGGAGCAGGGGCCCAGCTGAAGACATGTCTTTTTCTGTCCCCTGTGTTCCCTCCTCCTGGGAAATGTTCTCTTAAGTAGATTAAAATAATCACCTATTGTCCTTCATTAAAGAGTGCAGAGATTCAAACATTGCCTTTTATTTCATCAGAGCTTGGCTATCGCTGACAGGTGGAAATGTCCCACTCTGGAAGCCTAGATTTGCAGGCTCTTAACTAGGCAGGACACCCAGATAGGGACAAGAATGGGGTTAATTGGCACATGGTTCAGACATTGGTTCAGATGAGTCAATTTGGGCATCACATGCTGGTTTAGAAGCCCCTGGGCTGGAGTAGAATTCAGATCCCTCCTGAGAACTCCACAAACACACAGGAGCAGGATTCTCCCTAGCAAAAGTGAAGTGAGCAGAGCACAGAGGTCTGCAAGGGAGCTCCCTCTCTAAGCTCTCGTTCTAATCACTGGAGATTGAGGGTGAGAACCAGGTGCTCACACACAAACACCTGGTGACAGTTGAAGGGCCAGAGTTGGTCCGAGGCATGTGCCACTGCCTGCTTGCTCTGATGGAGTGCCCTGAGGCACTTGCTTTTCCTGCATGTACCAAACAAATGAATTCCAACAGTGCCTTTAGGGAAAGCCCATCCCCTCTGTGGTAGGCGAAACGGGGCGCTGCAGAAGATCACAGGATGTGACGTCCCGACGAGGCAGGGCTAAGACAGGAAAAGACAGTGCGAGCGCGTATATAAAGAATTGTAACGACGCAATAAACGCCATTTGCCGCATCCTCCTGAGGGAGTCAGTGTGGTGTGGCCCAGGGGCGGGCGGGGTTGCGGGCTCCTGACCTCACCCTAACTCTGGGTATTGTTGCGACAGCAACAAAGTGGTGACCCCGACGTGATAGGGTGAGGGTGGTCGCCGGGGCGACGGGGGTGCCATGGAAGACCATGGAAGCGGTGATTAAGGTAATTCAAAGGTGCGCGAAGGAATGGGGAACTTCTGTGAAGTCGAGCGCAATTTCGGCGTGTGTTGAACGCCTAATCCAGGAGGGTGCTGTGCAGCGCCCTGCTGACATTCTTATCTCATCAAATTGACCTCGGTGCTCCGAGGTGTTAGCAGAGTGGACTATGTCCGGCCACTCGGGAAAAGACCTTAAGACTTGGGGTGTTGTGCTTACCCTGCTTCGCTGAGCGCGGGAGGAGCAGGAGGCTTGGCAGGCAGCACGGGGCTTGCTGTATGACTCACAGCCGCAGGGCACCCAAACGGGGGACCCCTCGAACTCGCCGGGGGTATCCAAATCGGTGACGCAAGCGGCTGACAACGCCGATGAGGACCATTTGTCCCCATTGGAGCCGCAAGTTCTGCCGGTGCAGCCCGTGTCGGCTGCAGCGCCGCAAACGCGTAATCCTACACCTCCTGGTTATCCTTGCGAGGAGTTGCGAGCCGCCCATTACACTCCGGGCGAGGGAGGATTGCCTCCTGTCCGGGAAGAGCCTGAGAGTGAGGCAGACGCCTCGCGTCCATCGGCCCCCATCGACAGGCGTCCGGTGGTGCCTGCCGACGACTGGTTGCCGGGATGCTTGATTAAATCTAATTGGGGAGCCGAGGGAGCACCGGGGGGAGAGAGGAGCAGGACAGAAGCTGATGCAGACATGCAGAAATTAACGGAGCAGTTGCGGTGTATGCGCGGTCCATCAGCGGCTGCGCACTCGTCTGAGCGACAAGATGTGGGCACAACGAGGGCGGGGGGTGAAGGAGAATGGAAAGAACAACAGGACGTGGGGAGAGGTGGTAGTCAAGACAACCCAGACAGTCAAGGCCACTCAGAACTTAGCTCAGACTTGCGCAAGGTGCTCGAGGTGCTGCAGCGATTGGAGGAAGAAGTTGGGAGGCAGAAACGTATAGTGCAGCAAGGGGGTGAGAAGCGAAGCAGTGACACAATCCAGCTGCCCAATTGGGACCTTGTTGCTAAAGATGTGTTGCTATCTGGTTTGGCCGTCCGCCCGGGAGCAGCAGTACAGATGTTCCCTGTGACTGTAACCGCAGCGGGGACGGAGTGGCGGCCTTGGGATGCTAAAGTGATTACACAATTGATTAAAACAAAGGCAGAACACGGCCTGAATCACCCGCTCACGCAGGCAATGCTTGATAACCTGTTGGGTGCAGGTCCGGCCACCCCGGCGGACTGTCGCCAATTAGCGCAGATGATTTTAACACCGAATGAGAATGTCCTGTGGAAAGAGCAGTGGGCGAGTAGGCTACATCAAACGTTGATACAGGCGACGCAAGATCTGCAGAGCCCCCTCAGGCACTCCACTTTGGGGCGCTTGAAAGGGTCTGATGCAGGGCTAACCGCCCAACAGCAAGCGGCCGGTCTACGGACTGCAGAATTGAACGCCACAGCATGGGCAGCCCGTGAAGCGTTCAATGATCTGCAGCGTTATGTGAAACCCCCCGAACCATGGACACAGGTGAAGCAAGGATTAACGGAAAATTTTGCCGATTTTTGCAACCGTTTGCAGGCCTCCCTAGAATCGGCAGCAACCTTGCCGGGGGAGGCCAAGAACGCAATTATGCTGGAGTGTATTCGTCAGCAGGGCAATGAGCAGACTAAGAGCGCACTGCTCACGGCGCCAAAAGGAGCGTCGATAGGGGCAACCATAAAGCATGTCTTGGAGCATGCCCAGAATGTGCCGTCCAGAGTAACTTTTCCTCGCAAATGCATAGTGCATTTGTGCCCCACTCTAGTGTGCTAGCGGCCATGATAACGAAGATGTGGACGGTCGCTCTGTGTATGTTTGGTACCGAACCCTCCACTCTCTGGCTCCCATATAAAACCCAGTGCTGGGAGGGGCAATTATGCAACCAGGAAAAAATAGTGCTAGCTTTAGAGGGATACCCTGGGAAGATACGATGTGGGCCAACGCTCCAAGGTTGGACTCACTTGCGCATTATTCACCCATCCGCGTCAGTCTGGGTACTGACGCGACCTCAACCAGGCCAGACAGTCTTTACAGACGCCTCGTCACAAACGGGCCGAGCGGTAGTAGTATGGCAAGACAAGGGTGAATGGCAGTCTGTTTCTGCCCAGGATACCGCTCAATCAGTACAATTTTTGGAGGCAAAAGCCGTGTGCCTGGCTCTCGACTTACCGTATGAGGGCCATGTAAACATTGTCACAGATTCTATGTTTGTCTTTAAGCTCCTGGCCTCCATGGCCACGCCCGGCTGGGCGGGCACGGATATTGCCTGTATGCTTGAGAACCATCTACAGGATCGCGGAAGTACTGTGTCCATATTACATGTAAAGAGCCATTCCAATGTCCCTGGATACTACCAAAGGGGTAACGCAGTGGCAGACCAAGCCGCGACGCGGGTGTACACCCTTCAGGACGCGCGCGCACTCCATGACCACTTTCACATAGGTGCACGTGGACTAGCCAAATCGTGCAACATTTCCATCTCAGACGCAAGAGCAGTGGTAGCCACCTGCCCATACTGTCAACATAGCCCTTTGTGGGGGGCGGGTGTTAACCCTCGAGGTCTAGAGCCTAACCAGATCTGGCAGACTGACTTTACCTGGTATGCGCCCTTCCAACCGCAAGCGTGGCTTGCCGTCACCATTGATACGGCCAGCACGTACCTTGTGGCTACCTGTCACCGTAAAGCAACCGCCAAAGCCACACAATCTCACTGGGAAACAACAATCGCTGTCTTGGGACTTCCTGAGGTCATCAAAACAGACAATGGAGCTGCATTTGTTGCTCACAGTTCCCGGGAGTGGGCCAACAAATGGGGCATCCAATTAAAACAGGGAATTCCATATAACAGCCAAGGTCAGGCCATAGTCGAACGTACCCATCAAGTTCTGAAGCAACGCTTACGGGCGCTTGGGGAGGGGGACGGATTGGGCATAGGTGGGAAACGTGTCCCCTTACCCCTCCAGGCCAACCTTTTAGCTCGCGCGCTATTTGGCCTGAATCATTTTGTGCGTGGGGAAAATCGAAATGCTCCGGTCGACAAACATTGGGCCAAAGCAGTGGTGGAAGACGGCCCTCCAGTCAGGGTTTGAGATCCTGAGTCAGGGGTCTGGGAGGATGGTTGGACCTTTATAACAGGAGGAAGAGGATACGCGGCGATCCGCAAGGGAGAGGCAATACGCTGGGTACCAGCGCGGTGGATACGTCCTGATGTCCATCAATAATACTCACCTTAGTTCTCAAGTGTCTTTTGCAGGTTCCGTGAGGAGGAAATACGTTCTTGTGACCAGCTGATATCACGAGAGCAGCGTTGCGGGAAAGAGAATGATGCCGAGTTCACAAGGATTGGGAGTTGCTATGCACGCTTAGCTTTGCTTTAGGGCTTTCACCCTGGCTTGAGAATTACAAGGCTGCAGCCCGCTTACAGCACTGGCATCCCTGGCCTTGCCGCATGTGTACGCAGCTTGCGGCGTACAATTAATGAGTTACGGCGTCCTCACTCTGGGTATCAACGTCTCCTGATGATTCAAGAAACAACGACTGTATTGTAGCATGGAGACGGGGACTTGTGGTAGGCGAAACGGGGCACTGCGGAGGATCACGGGATGTGACGTCATGATGAGGCAGGGCTAAGACAGGAAGAGACAGTGCGAGCGCGTATATAAAGAATTGTAACGACGCAATAAACGCCATTTGCCGCATCCTCCTGAGGGAGTCAGTGTGGAGTGGCCCAGGGGCGGGCGGGGTTGCGGGCTCCTGACCTCACCCGAACTCTGGGTATTGTTGCGATGGCAACAGGTCCCAACCACCCTCACGAAGGCCCATAAAACCCCCTTTGTAGCCCCCCAACCCTCCAGAAGGCCCCCCAAACCTGCAGCACTCGGGGTGGGGGGCAGCAGCCTATTTCTCCCCCTTCCCCTAGGACAGGCAGATCTGGGTGTTTATTTGCCCCAGGGATGGTTGTTTGCCATGGGGGGGGGGCTATATTTACCCCCGCTCCGCGCCAATGCCACTCTCCCCCACAGCCTCACCCCAACATCAACCCATGATGTACGCCAAAACCCTGCTGCAGCTGGGCATGATGTGACCCCCCCCGAGATGACACGACCCCCTCGAGGTCACAACACCCCCCGGGGGTGACACCTTCCCCCCCCGCCGGGTGTCTCCCCTCCCCCGATGGCTTTTAATACGCTGGATTGTATTTATTCCCTCCCCACCTGCTGGGGGGGCACTGGTGGGGGTGGGGGTGCCCCACCAATGGAGGGGAGGGGCAGGGGGGACCGCCTAGGGGGCACTGGCTCAGGAGCTGCCCCCCTGGCCTGGCCCCCACTTTACTGTCTGTAATTAAAGATGTTAAAATAAAGTAATTATTGGAAGCCTCGCGGGGGGCCCAGCGTCCGAGGAGGTGTGGGGATGGGGGAGGGTGTGGCGCTGCTGGCCACAGACACCTGGGTCCTCTGTACGAGTGCAGGGGAGGGGCGGGGCGGCATGCCCGGATGCCTGGGACCCTCCCAGACACCTGAGTCCCTTGGAGAACTGGGTTGTCCTGGACTTCTTGCGTTGCCTGGACTCCTGGGCACCTCGGACGCCTGGGCCCCTTGCTCACCCGGGGGAGTGGAGTTCGGGGGGGGGTTCAGCGTGGGAGCCCCGGACGCCTGGGTCTCCTCTCTGTGGGGGAGAGCAGGGGGTGAGAAGGGCCACCCGGATGCCTGGGTCCCCAAAGGGGCAGTGATAGAACTGAGACTCGTGGCTGGATCTGATTGATCATGTCAAATAAAATATTGAATCAGCAACAAGTTTCTATTGCTTAAACCGTGGAACAAGAAGCTGCTCTGGGTCCTACTTGTGCTCCCAGCCAAGAGGCACCTTATCGCTTGCAACAAAACTTAAAAAAAAAAAAACATAGAAATCTTGACTTTTGCTGCTCCTCACTGGCGCCTTCCAACGATCAAAAAGAGAACGGATCATTTTTATCCTTCCAACGCATATGGGAAACGCCCTCTCGGTCACTGCTGGCAGGGCTCGGCGGCCGCTTCTGCTTCGGAGAGCACGGTTTAATTTAATCTAGAGGGGATTTAGCGAAATGCTAAAATGCGACATTGATCTCTAGGCGAGAGGCTGCTTTTTAAGCATGGGGGAAAGCTCGTTCTGCGACGCGTCTTTGGTGGAAAGCTTGAAGCAGATGGGAACAAAAAAAGGGAATAAATCATTTCTACTCACGTTAGACCGATGCTTTTCCAAAATCCTAAGGACTGTGAGTCATGGAAACTTCCTCAAATCTTTGCTGCATTGTAGTGTTTTCATATCGGATTTAAAATTGCGGTAAAACGAGGGGATTTTTGTTTACATGTAAGCAGTGGGATGAAGACGAGCAGATTGGCGGAGACCTACTCGGTGACCATGAGCGTGTTGAGGGTGGTTCCATCTTGGCAGCCCTTGGTGGGCATGGCTGCTGCTAGGAGAAGCTTGGAGGCAACGTGAGCAAAAAAAAAAAAAAAAAAAAGAGAGAGAACAAAGAAAGAAAAAAGAAAAGAAAGAAAAGAAACACATTTCCAAGACATTTCATGGGACGTTGAGATCCTCGGGCTGAAGGAGATGCTGCTCCGTGGAGCTGATCCCAAAGGATGAGCCAGGGACAGCAGAGCTCCTGCCCTACCCCAGGGCTCTCCGTGCCACCAGCTGCCGGCAATGACCGTCCTCTCCAAATGCAAAGGACCGGGGAGATGTTCACCCAAGGAGACCACCAGTGGTACCACCACACCTCACCAGCTGCAGCAGAAAACAGCCCAAGGCAGCTGCAGGAAACGGAGGCAAGTAGGAGTCCATTGCCCACGTCTCCACAAACAGGACTTGCACCAGATGAGAGCAGAAGAGGGGAAACGGGCATTTGCAACGGCTCTCAATCATGAACGAACGACTCCAACCAGAGAAGACCATATTGTCTCCATGAATTGTGCAAGATTCCCACTCCCAAGTTTAGGTAGGATTTCCATCTTTACGTACTTCAGCCGTAACCTCCGTGAGTTCAGCAACTTGTGGAAAATGGCAGGAAGCGGTGAGGAACAATGGAAAGGGTGGAAAATATTGGAAGACGAGGCAAAAGCAATGGAAAAATGTATAAAGAGGCAGAAAACAGGGAAAATGATGGAAATTGGGATGAAACCCCCAAAGCGGTGGAAAACACAAAAATACTACAAAATCACCTGCAAAATAAATGCCAAAAATCCCATTTAAAAAATAAAAAAACTTCAGCACAATGTCTCCCACAAAATAAAAGCTACTAAAAAGCCCCACAGAGAATGCACAAATAGCAGAAAACAGTAGAAGAATGCCAAAAAGTTGGAAATGTGAAAAGTGAAAGTAGAGAGAGCTTGAGAGAAAACAATAGCAAATGAAGTAGAAGAGAAAGAGAGATTAAAAACCCCAATATATTCAACAGAAGGCTGAGTATGCATACAGAAGATCAGAAAATGTTTTAAAAAGACACAAAAAAGGTGGATGCAATGACACAGAATGGAAAGAAAAGCAACACAAGTGTGAAAAGCACATGAAAAAGAAAAGGAATGATCATAAAGCAGAGGGAAAGAGCAGAAAATGCTAAAGAATGTGAAGACAGTGGAAAATGCAAGAAAGATGGTTAATGCGGGAAAAAAAAGGATTGAAAACAGCAGAAAATGATGGAAAAAACCATACCTGGAAAACTGCAGAAAGCATAATGACTGAAAATGCAGAAAAAAAGGCAAAAATGCAAAAAAAAAAAAAATGCAGAAAATGCTGGCACATGACATAAAAAAAAGAAAACATCGTAATACGCAAGGAATGGCAGAAAATGCAAAACCTACCAAAACCTGGCCTCCAAAATAATGGAAAACACCTAAAGCAACAAGGAACACACACACACACACACACACACACACACACACAAACTCCAAGTGGAATTGAGTGGAAAAGGTGGAAAGCAGGGGAGAATGTACCAAAAAAACAAGGAAGAAAATGCACAGAATTGCTGAAAAAAATCAAAAATAAGAAGGTGGTAGAAAAAGTAGGAGTTGATGAAAACGGGCAGAAAAAAAGCAGAACATGGTGGAAAGGACTTAGAGGAGTAAAAATGGCAGAGAACAGAAACACCAGAAAAGGCAAAAAAAAAAAAAAGAAAAAGAAAAAGTAAAAAATTCGAAGAACAACTGAAAGCATCGGGGACTGACTAAACAGCAAAAAATTCTGAAAGGGAAAGGAAAATGGTGGAAATCACAGAAGAAGATGGAGGAAACAGAAAGGATAACATGAAGAAAACGGAACACCAAATACACTTAAAATGGTTAAAAATGGTTAAAATGGTTAAGCCAGTGATGTCAGAAAGTGGAAAAAAAAAAAAAAAAAAAGTGGAAAAACTGAGAAGTGGCAGAAAATCAAAAAAAAAAGGAAAACCTGAAAACACTTCAAATGGGACAAAACGCAAGAAATAGGGGAAAATTCACACACTCCCCCAAAAAAATAATTGCCCAAAGTGTCCAACAGCAGCAGAAATCTTTGGAAAAAATATAAATTAGAAAGAAAGAAATGTGGAAAATGCAAAAAGCTCTATATGAAAACTGCTGGAAATGCAAAAAAAAAGGGGGGGGAAGTGTAAAACAGAGAAAGAATGGAAGAAAGAGGACACAAAAAAACGTTGAAAGGGGGAAAAAAAGATGGAAAAGGGGAAAGCAGAAATGGTAGAAATGGCAGAAAAGGAGGGAGAGCAGCGACAGATGATGCAGGCACGGCAGAAAAGAGATGGTGCAAAGCAAGAAGTGCAGAAAGCTGTGGAAAATGGTGAAGAGCACCAAAAGAAAGTGGAAGGTGGAGAAACATCGAAATGGAAAATGAGGAAAGCGGGTAAATTGCAGGGGAAAAAGCAAAAAGAATATGGGCAGATGGAGGTCAGAAAACAGTGGGGATGGCCGTGATGTGCCAGCAGAGGAGCTGCACCAGGATGATTGAGGTTCTCCCTGGCTCTTGGCCTCGGGGGCCTCCCTGCTGCTGGATGGGTTGCTGGGTCCACCGGCCAGCTCGTGGTGAGTCTGAGTGCACACCAGAGCTGTGCATCTTGCTGGCTTTCATCCTTCCCGGGCTTCATTCACTCTCCGGTCGAGCCATGCCAGACCACAGGTACACAACAGACCAGATGGCCTCAGCCAGGAACAGGATGGTCGACAGCTAACAGTGCGGCTGGACGGCCAAGAGAGAACCCGGTGCACAGCTCCACAGGAGCCAGGTGCTTCCGGTGTGAGCCTGCAGTGTGCAGGGGCCGTGGTGGGATTGCTGCTGGGGAAGCTGGACTGAACTGCTCCGTGTCCCTGAGCAGCTCCTATGGCTGGTTGATAGTGAAGGGACTGTTCTGCGGCACTGAATTTGCTGAAAGGGACTTGGTCACACATGGCCCCAGCGCCAGCAGCTCCGGATTACGGGGCGCCCCAGTGAATCAAAGCTGATGGCTCCTGGCTTTTGAGGTCTTTCAAGGG
Organism: Rhea pennata; assembly: GCF_028389875.1. NCBI lineage: Eukaryota > Metazoa > Chordata > Aves > Rheiformes > Rheidae > Rhea > Rhea pennata. The sequence continues at coordinate 3,727,672 of NW_026907679.1, forward strand.
AAAATAGAAGCACATAGTGCTTCTATCATGGGGAAGAGGGAGAGCAGAGGAAAGAAGCAATTCCCAGGGACGGCGCAGGGTGGGCATTGGTGATAGAAAGAGAGCTGCACGGCAAACCCCAGCCCGGCCCTTGCACAGCAGATGCAAGGCCTGAGGACAGCGGGTGTCTGTAGAGGCTACAGAGCTTCTCCCGCTTGCCCTTGTGTTTCCTGGTCCAGCAGAGCAACTGCCCTCTTCCCCCTTGCCTTTCTCTCTCTCCAAAAAAAAAAAAATTACACACACATGGGCTGAAGAAACAGGACTTTATCTTTGAGGAAAGCAGAAAAAGGGGAAGAAGTGGTAGAACACTAATGGGACAGGATGCGCTTAGAGTTGTCGAGCTGTCCTGTGCTGCGGGAGACACCAGCCATGGCCCAGACCTTCCAGCACACTTGCGTGCCTGCGGCGTCCAGCCCCACAGCATTGGCACAGCTGTGGCAGTGCTGCTCAAACAGAGTCACCTCCTGGCAGAAGGGTGACACCTCTGCCATGCTCTCTGGAGCCAGTGACCCAGTGCTCCAAAGCTGAACCTTGGTGGCGACCGCTCCCGGGGAGTTCTCAGGTCCAGCACGCTCTGTGTCACCAGGCAACGGACGGAAGGTTCAGCATCAGCTTCCAGGGGCTGGAGGGCTGAGACACAAAAGATCACAGCACATAACAGACTCCCACAGTTGCAGAGCTCCCTGATATCCTGCCCAAACAGGGCCCGTCCCACCCAGCCCTTCCCAGGCTGGGCAGGCAGCACGTGGGACAAAGGGACCTGCTGCAAGTTGCTGGTCAGGAATACCCCAGGTGACCCACAAATACTCACCTCCTCTCCCCCAAAGAGGCAGACCACACCTGCCTGGCTTATGGCAGGGCCAGCAACTGGAGCTCCCTTCCAGGGCTCCCTCCTCCTCCCTGCCAGGGCCTCCTGCCACAGCTGCTCTCACTCGCCACTGCAGATCTGCTCCACCTTCTCCTTCCTCTGCTTCATTTGCTGCCCCATGAGCCCTAGGCAAACACCTCCTGTCAGCCCTCATACTCCCCATCAAGACCTCAGCAGCACAGCTCCCATCTGGCCGTGCCAGCCTGCCCACTCATCCTCTTCCCCTTGCGCAAGGCTGGCCTCAGCATGGTCCCCAGGGTGCAGGATGCAGGCATGCGGTGAGGCACTGCAGAACCTCCTCTCAGCCCACCTGCACGGTCAGGGATGCGACTGGGGTAGTGGCTCACCAAGGAACCTCACGGCTGCCTCCCGCAAGGATGCCTCAGGCTTCTCCAAGTATGGCAGGCTCTGGTGCAGGTATTGCTCCGCTCTGCTCCTGTCCCTCAGCACCTGGAGACACCGCAAGGCCGGGGGTTGGCACTGAGACTCCCTGGGGAGTCAGGCTTGACCCTCCTCCCACGGCCGGCCTCCTCTTCCTTCCTCCTCATGACCCCCGGTGGCCTAGGGATGCTGAGATCCCCCCCAAGCCTTCTGACAAGGACAGCCAAGCCAGGGGCTCCTTCAGCATCCCAGGGGGGACAGCAAGGGCAGAGGGGCCTGGAGCAGAGCCCGAGGCGGCCGGGGCTCTGGGCTGCAGCAGTGGGTGAGGGGCACAGCTGTGTGCCCTGCACACTGGGCAGCGGGGCAGGCTTCGTCCGGTCAGGGCCCCGGGACTTTGGCCTTGTCCTTACCAGGTACTCCCCGATCTTCCGTATCTCCCCTGTCCTGGCCAGTTGCTTGAGCTCCTCCCACTTGAGGAGCTGTGCAGCGCTGACAAGGGCTTTCTGAGCGGCCTGCAGAGCAGCAGAGACTGGCAGATGCCACCACAGCCAGGACAAGACACCCTGCCTCCCCCTCATCTTGGCCAGCCTTGGAGTATGTCCCAGCCCACAGTGGGGCTTAGGACCAGGGCTGCCCCTCCCTGCTGAAGGCAGCGGCACCTATGCCCTGTCCTTGGCGACTCAGCAAATTGGACCTCCCGCTGACATGCACTCAGAGGCACACTTGTCAGCAGCCCCTGCCATGGTGCTCAGGCCTCCCCCAGGTCATGTCAGCATCCCTTCCCCAAAGCACTGCTCCATGCCTGGGCCGCTCTCTGGTTCTGCTCGCTCATGTGCAGGAAGAGTGGGACCAGGCTCCTCTGCACGGGCTGCTTCATCCTCTGCTTGTTCTTCCCCACCACAATCTCCATCAGGTCCTTGAAGAGCAGCATGGAGAGCTCTCGCACTGTGCTGCAGCTCTGTGAGGAAGGAAGGAGAGCAGGGGAGGCCTCTGCAACGAATCCAGGAGCCGGGCATGAGAAGAAGGTTTTCCTTTGCGAGGCCTCGTCTTCTGCAGGCACAACTGTCCCCCTCCCTGGCCAGGGCTCCGAGCTGGGGACAAGCCTCTGCACAGGCAGCACAACTGTGGCAGGAGGTGCCAATACACTGGCCAGTGGGCACACGTGCAGAAGGACACACAGCATCCAGAGCCACGTCTACATACCCACCCACACGCCAGAGAGCCCCTGGCTCTCCCACCAGCCTTACGTCATCAAAGCGTGGCAGAAGCCTCTCTGCCAGCTGCAGAGTGATGGGGTTGGAGCCCTTCTGGTCCAGGTAGCTGAGGATGTTTCTCAGCAACAGCAAGCTTCCTGCACGCACGTCCCTGCGGGCATCCTGCAGCCACTCCACCATGTCTGGGAGCAGGCTCTGCATTTTCCTTGCCTGTGGCAAAGACACAACTTCCTTTTGTGAAGCAAGGCCAGAGCCCCCTGGCCACAAGTGCTCTGGGGGCTGATTTCCCATCAGGGCTCAGGGGCCACGGCCAGGGCTCTGCACACAGCCACGGCTGGGGCACAGAGGCTGCAGTGCACGGCAGAGATCTCCAAGGGGGCTCCGAGCACCCAGGGCTTCTCTAGGGAGCAAGGCTCCTGCCTCCAGCACCAGCAGCAGCCAACTGCATTAGCCCAACTCTGTGATCTGCCTCATCGTCCATCTCCCAGCAGGACTCTGGCCGCAGCGTTCTCACAATGGAGGCCGTTTGGAAGTGGCTTGTTGCTGCTGGGCCTGGATCTCCGCCTGGCACAGCGGAGCTCTTCCCGAGGGCCATTGGTGCCTTTCTGCCTGTGCAGCACAGCCCAGGGGCTGCCATGAAAGACTTGGGGCACATCAAGAGGGCAGCGGGGACGTGGGAGCAGCTAGCACACCTCCTGAGGGCCAGCAAAGGCCAGGCCACTCTGTGACCCAGCACCACCTGCCAAGCCCCAGCCTGCCACCATGGCTTCACCCAGCTGCCCCCCTGCTCACCATCTCGGGCCTCTTCAGCAGGCTCAGGAGGCCTCTGAATGCCAGTCTGCGCAGCTCCAGGCCCTCAGCCTGCATGTAGCGCCAGAGCAGCGGCAGCGCGGCATCGTCCATCTCGGCAAGGTCAAGGCCTTCCAGCAGCTGAAATGCACACAGCACTGACGGACTGGCAGAGCCACCAGCACTGCCTGCAGCGTGCAGCCCTGCGTCCCACCCACCATTCAGGCCAAGGGCACCAGCCCCTGACACGGCTCACGCCACGGGTAGGGGCCACTGTGGAGACACCCGCAGGCCCTGCTCCCAGCCCTGGGGCTCACAGCACACTGCAGGCACTGCTCGCCTCCGCCCCACGGCCTCGGAGCCCTCTGCAGCTTCTTGTCCTCAGCCCTTGGAGGACAAGTCCTTGGAGCCCTTTCTTGGAGAGCTCGCCCCCACCCCCCACCCACCCACAAGGAAGGACATTGTGTGGGGCACCCCAAATCCACGGAAGAGGTGCTGGGGGACAGCAGGGCGTAAAGGGCTCTACCTGGCCAGCACGGACACTCCCTTCTGAGATGTCTCTGCACGCAGAAACAGCTCCCAGCCGCCATTCTTCTCCACAGCCAGGGCTACGTGCCGATAGCCAGCGCAGTGGAAGAGACCCTTCATGGCCTCCATGGCACATCTGCATACAGAGCAAAGCCCAGGTAACACTGGCAGCCTGGGCCTGCCTCCGACTCCAAGGCCGAGACAGGAGGAGTGGGATCGAGCACCTGACGTGGCTGGGGGCACGGGACCCATCCTGCTGGCATTCCCTCAGGAAGATGTTTGCTTCCTGGCAGGTGAACCCTGCTGTGAAGACCATCTGAAAGAATAGTGCCAGGAAGAGCTGGGGGAAGAAGGTCTTCAACACCTGTGGGTTGTCGGGCTCCTGGACGATCATATGCAGTGCTCTTGTTGCCTGTGGAAAACACCCAGGGACACCTCTCACTCCTGAGTGCTCCCTGTCATTCTCCCTGAACCCTCGAGCTGGGAGCCTCATGCACAGCCTCGTGCGATGGACAATGCAGATGGAGGGCTCGGACTTGCTGCCTGACCAAGGCCAATGCCTGCAGGCTCTTTGGCCTCAACTCCTGTCCGTACACAAGGAGCCTTCCTGCGTGAGGGACACTAGGGGTTGCAGGGACAGGGAGAGATGGAGATTTCCAGGCCATGGCCAGCTTGAGTGTTTGTGTGCAGAGCAGCACTCGGCAGCCCTGTGCGCTGGCAACGGGAGGCCTGGTGCTGGGCATGTTGTAAACCCATGCAGGGGAGGTGCCTGCCTGGGGGCACACAGGCAGGGCAGAGGGGGCCCACAGAGCCAGGCGACAGCCAGGGGACCAACGAGGCGTCGTCCCATAACTCACAGCCAGGGGAAGGATGCCGCTGTTGTCCCTCTCGCAGGTGGGCTGCTTGCGCAGTGGCCATTGCTCCAGCAACCTCAGTAGCTCCTGCAGCACATCTTTTGCAACTGCGGGCTTATCCAGCAGCACCTTCCACATGGTCATGGCAATGCTGCAGGCCCAGAGCACTCTGTCAGAGCCTGGGCATGCCCTGGAGCTCCCTGGACGTCCAGCAGCCCTTACCCTGCCCACCCCCTCCTCACTGGGAGCCCTAAAGGGGGCCTGCCCATGCAGGTTGGACAGGACCAGGCTGAAGTGCCTGGTGGGGAAGGCAGGGAGCATGGCCGCTGCCTGCTGAAAGCAGGCTCCCTTGCTCAGCTCTGCCTTCTGCAGAGCTACTTGATGCATGGGGACTGGGCAGTGGTGGGACAGACAGAGGACCCTGCCCCGCAGGCGTGTCCTCGGAGTCTCCTTGGGTCTGGCCCCCTTTGCGCCCTTCTCCCCATCTGCAATGAGCCCTCGAGCCTGACGGGCCCCATACCTGTTGCAGAGCGGGGAGCAGTAGAGCAGGCTCACGGTCACCTCGTCAGGGTTCGAGCAGCACAGGTGGCAAAGGATGTTGTTCAGGGTGACCCGGGCCGACAACTCCCTGACGTACCTAAGGCTCCTGTAGAGGCACCTTATGATCCGTGGCACCTGGAAGACCCATGGGTGAGAGTGGGGCTGCTACCAGAGAGCAGCCATTACCCCACTTCCCACTGACATCCCCTTCCTTCTCCACGGCTCCCAGTGCTCCTTGCTGCCTTCCAAGGCTCTTGGGTGCCCCAGACCCCTGGCTCTGGCGAGGTAACACCATGTCCCAGAGGGCTCCTGCCCCACGCACGCCACCTGCAGCCTGCTTACATCTTCCAGTGAAGAGACAGCGCCCACCACAAACATGTTCAGCATGTGGGCACAGTGCACTGGCTCTGCAGGCAAGCACAGCTTGACGGTGGCCCTCAAGGCTGCAGCTGCTGCTGGGACTCTTGGAGTGAAGCCCCTGCCCACTCCCCACTCCGGCACATTGGAAGTGGCACTGGGGGAGAGCTGGGCTGCTACCAGAGTGCAGCCTTACACAAGGTGCCACTGAGAGCTGCTTCCCTCTCCACCACGCCCTCTGCCCTCTCTGCATGAACCACGATACCCCCTCAGCCCTGCTCATTAGGCAGCCCTCTGCTCATCCAAGTCCCCTAATGACCCCATGGCCAAGAGTCCCAGCAGGGGAGGTGCTCCTCACATGCATGATGACACTGCGGTTGCAGGTCCATGACACGCAGAGCTCGTCGTCAGCTTCCCACTCCTTTGGGTTCTCCGCATTCCCTTGATTATCCTGCAACGGCTCGCTGCCTGAGCAGGAGCGGAAAAAGAGAGCAGTCAGGAGGAGTGGAGGAGCCTTGGAGGGGGCAGACTGATGGCCTCAGGGAGAAAGCAGCCTGGCAGAGGAGAAGAGCATGCCAGTAACGTCTAGGGAGCAGGATTCCCCGGGAGGCTGGGGGCCCCTTGCAGGGGACAGAAGGGGCAACTGCTTTGAAGGCTACCAAAGGCCTGGGGGGGGGTTCAATGGGACTTTGTGGTGTGAAGCACCTCAGGATGCCTAGTGCGAGCAGGGGTTGCTGAGCAGTTTCCACAGCAGGGCAGTCCAGCACAGCCACTAACATCCTGCTGCCCTACTGCTCCATCAGCCCTCTTTACTGCTCCTGTGTCGCACGGAGCAGAGTGGCCGAGGCAGGCTGATGCCCTCCCTGGCCTTGCCAGGCTCTCCAGCTCCACGAGGATGCAGCCCACCACAGCTACTCTTATGTTTTTGTTGCACCACAAATCTGAAGAGGAAATGAAGAGCATCCGAAGCCCCACGGCTGGTCTCCACATCCTCATAGGCACAGCAAAGTATGAGACGCCCCACCAGCTGTCCCAGTATGGGCACAGAGACCCTTCCATAGCCGGTGGGGCTCTCCTCAACTCCTCCAAAGGGGCGCCAGACCTGCAGAATGCACGGTACAGCTAGAAGGACTGATGGCAGGCAGTAGCCACCAAAGCCCTGAAGCCAAGAGTCTGCCCAGGCATGCATGCCAGGTGAGTTAAAGCTCCGGAGGGCCCTGCAGGCCTGGGCTCCCAAAGCAGCAAGGCAGCACTGCCACACCTCGCCTCACATCGTGCTCCCTGCACACTCCTGCCCCGCACAGAGCTGGGGCAGAGCTGGGGCCTCAGAAAAAAACGCCTGCAGAGAGAAGCTCATGGCAAGAGGAACAAAGAGCTTTTGCCTCAGGGCAGGGCCTTGCTGAGCGCTTTGACCTCTGGCCAGGCTTCCCTCAGAGGCACCCCGGAGCTGAAGGCTGCTCTGGTCTGCAGGCAAGGGGCAAAGGCGTGGCTGGGAGGCGCCTGCCTCCTTACCTCCAGCGAGGAATAGTTGGACAGCACATTGCTCAGCCTCCCAATCCTCCCCACGGCCCTCTCACGCACAGCTGCTCTCTCCGAGTTGGTGAAGGGCAACAGGAGCTGGGAGGACAAAGCCTACTGGTCTGCCTGGGGAGCTGACACCTGCTCCAGCAGGAGCAGCTCTCCTCAGCCCCTGGCTGCACTGATACAGTTCAGGAAGGCAGGTAACCGCACACCCCCTGCACAGGCACCCTTCCCACACACCCCCTCCAGAATATCGCTCCAGAATATCGCCCTGCGTGCAATACATTCCCTGGCAGTCTGCTTGGGGAGGTTGGGCTATGGCCTCCTGGATGGCAAAAGAACCAACCTTCTCAGCTGGGCTCCCCTTCCAGGATGGGCGGGTCCTAGCAGGGCCCTGCCCAGGCAGATCTGGAGAGCAAAGGACAAGGGACGGGAGTGGGCAGGGGGATCGCAGCAGTAGGTGCCGTCTGTGTGGTGCTGAGAGAAAAAGGACGCAATTCCTCCCACATCTTTGGTGCAGGAAAGGCTTTGAGGGCAGAGTTGGCCCTGGAGTGCAGCGGGCAAGGCTTTCTCATGACCTCGGAGGAGTCCCTGGAAGGAGACGGGACTTGGGCTGCAGCCAGCACACCCCAGGATCACTGCACAGGCACCTCCCAGTCACCTAAGGGAGGTGGGCTCCCTCCCTGCACTCTGCAGCCTCCACATGGCACTGAGATAGGAAATGGCCACTTGAGGGTATCGCTTCCCCCTGAGCTGAGGAACAGTCCCTGTGAAGCCCACTCTTTGCAAATGCCACACCTGCAAGATATTCTGCAGCTCCAGGAGGCTGGAATGGCAGTTGAGCACCAGCACCTCCAGCATGTTATCCATGCTGTCCAGGGTCTGCAAGAAGGACAGAGCGTTGTGACACTCTTTCACCGCTCCCTGGCACACACCAGCCTCTGGGCTTTGCCCGTGGCCACACCCAGAGGAAGGGGTAGAAGAGAGGAGGGTGGGAAAGCAAAGCTGAGATCGGGCTCTGCCTGTGATCTTACAGGCGTCTCTCAGCACAGCCTGGGCAGGGGCAAGAGCAGAGGGGTTGATAGGCTCCCCGTCGCTCACCCAGTGCATACCTTGGAATAGAGGCAGGTGTCCAGGTTCTTCATGTCTTCTTTGGCAGGAAGCAAGAAGACACTCCTGAAGCAGGTGTGCAGGAGGATGCTCTTTTTGCCCTCCAGAACCGGCTCCACGGCACTGCAAAGAGAGAGAGGCGCTTGCTCAACACTGGCGCTGGCAGCACTGCCTTGATGCCCTGGCAAGGTGGATGTGGACCTCCGGAGCAGGAGTCCTCGGGCTGGGGCAGCCCTGCGTGTATTGGGGGGGGTGCTCCTTGCTTCCATGACACTGCTCCTGGGACAGAGGACAGTCCTGCTTGGTAGGCCTCACGCCTCCTCAACCATCTGCCTCCCCTTCTCTGGTGAAGGCCAAGGTGCCCTGGGCAGCTGCAGGTAGCCCTGTGCCCTCCCATCTGCCCTGATGACAAACCCAGGGCCAGGGAGAGCAGAGGCCCAGCGGGCAGAACCACCAGCCTCCCTACACGATGGGGGACACCTCCCAGGCAAGCACGGTGCCATCAGGACCATGCTCTGGAGAGGTCTGGGCCAAAGCAGGGGCTGACGTATGTACCTCATTGCCGTGAGAGCAAGCATGGCTTGCTGACGCACTGCTGTGCCCAGCTGCTCCATCGGCTCCTCCTCCAGCAGCACCTGGAGAGCACAACCAGCATGCCACACCGAAAGTGCCACCACCCAGCGCCAGCACTCCCAGCAGCACTCTGTGAGGCTAGCAGAGGCCTGAGGCCCCCATCCCTGCACTGCAGCCCACAATGACCCCCACTTTGAGGTCTCAGCTCGCAGGGCTTCTCAAGGCCACCCGGACACCTGTCAGCAGCAGCTCTTTGCCAGTGCTTGCTTACCCCAGTCCTCCCAGTGCCCAAGTCCTCTCCAAAGAGCTGTGCTTGCGCCCAGCTGCCCTTGAGCCCATACTCACAGCTGCTGCACGTGCCCTCACCTTGATATGCTCGGCCAGGTCGTACGTGCAGCAGAAAACATCCAGGCCCCACGACAAGGCCTTGGAGCTGCTGCCTCTGCAGAGGGTGCAGACGCACTCCAGGAACTTGAGCTTCTGCACCTCTTCCTGACGCACAGGGAAGAGAGACGGAGTGAGCGTGAAGGGTGGGGGAAAGACCAGCAGGAGCAGAGAAGTGAGGGGGCTGCAGCGGTGCGCGTGTCCCCTGGCCGGGAGCAGCTCTGCACAGCCAGCAGCCCCCCCGCAGCCTGGCAGCAGGCCGCAGAGGCGGCGCGACCCGCAGGGAGACTCAGGCCCGGCCCGGCCGGACGTGGCTGCAGCTACCTTCTGTGTGCCGCTCACAAAGGCCTGGATGAACTCCAGGGCTTCCTCATCCTCTCTCGACAGCTCTGACCAGCTGCAGATGGAAAACTTGGCCCCTGCAACAGCCAGAGAGCCAGGAGGCCTGGAGACACTGAGCGCAGGCAGCAGAGACGAGCGCACCGAGCTCGGCCTCCATGCCACCGCCCCGGGCACCCCAGTGCCAGGGTGCGGGCAGACGGGAGCCCCACGCAGAGCAGGGCACGCTCCCCGGCCCTGGCCCGGCCCAGCCCCACGGGGCCCCTCACTCACTGCTCCACAGGCTCCACGACGCCTGGGCCCTGCAGCTCTTGGAGGATGCCTGGGGAGAGCTGCTGCCCTGGGGAGTCCCGTCCCGCTCCTGGGGTGCCCGGGAGCTGTGTGGGCGGCCGACCTCCTAGGGATTGTTGGCAGTGGATTTGTACCCAGCGAGAGGATGGGGCCGTGCCCATGGCAGTCTGCGGGCTCAGGGCATCCCCCGGGGTCTCCCCTGCATGACGAGTCTCCCCGCAAGGGATCCCTGCATGCCCAGGCTCTGCACGGCTGCCGGAGCAGCTCCAGCTCCTCCCACCACCAGGATCTCGGGTGAGCGATCCCCACTGCGAGGCCAGCAGTGACCCTGGCGGCAGGGACTTCTGCCCAGGGTGCCCTGGGATGGCAGGGGCAGCATCAGCACTGGCATGCAGCAGTCCTGGCAGCTACACTGGCACCTGAGCCAGAGGGGAGCATCAGTCTTTGCTCTGGCTGCAGCTCCCCACCCCGTCCAGCCTCCCGCTCTGGCTGCACTGCTCTCACGCCTGCCCCAGCTAGTGGCCTCCTCACACCAGGCCCACAGACACTTACACCAGCAGAGCTGAAGGAGCGCACGGACCCTGAAGCCAGGCGTGTGGCTGAGCCATGCAGAGGGAGGGAGCAGCTGCGGGGACTTGGCATCGGCCTAAACACGACATCTGCAGGTTTCACAGAAATGCCATAAGGACCCCCTGCAAGAAACAGGAGACACTCAGGGGTCTTCCACAAACCTCTGCTTTGAACATGCTCAGTGCTAGGGTAGAAATGTCTAAGCAGGTGAGGAAATGCAAGATGGGAAAGCAACTCAAACACACACAGTAGGAAAGAACCTACTGCTCACGCAGGGCTCAGCAACTGGCTCTTCCAAAGATTCTCAGCTGCACACTTCCCAAACGAAGCAGAAGGCAAGAGCCAAACTCTTAGATCAGATAAAACAAAGAGGAAGGCTTGTGAAAACTTCTGCTTCAGGAGCAGACGCTGAAAGCAGGGGTTTTCTTGCTTTTCCATTTCCTTTCCCCAAGGACAGGAGACACGGTAAGGATACTTTGGTGTTTCTTCAACAAAATCATTCCCTTTCCACTGCTATGCTCCCAAGCCCAGCCGTACCCGACCCTACCGGACAATCTCCCTCTTCTGTCAGGAGCAGAAAACCTTCTTTCAACATAACTGATATCCTTGACTCCCCCTTTTATAGAACACACGGAAGAGCTGCTGTCCATACGCTACTCAGGTCACACACAAAGCAGTGGGGGGTGCATGTTAAATGCAGAGCCCTTCCTCTAAAAATGCATTTGCATTCAGCACACACTGGTATTGCAGAAGGTAAAGCTCACGATGACAGAAAACGCCCGCGTCTTCCTGCTCAGCTTTCAGCCAGAGACACACTTCAAGCTGACACTTCAGTCACACCTCGCCAGCATCGGTGTCCCAGCAGACACAAGGCACAACCCAGCCTTCTCCAGGTGATGTCCAGGGATACCTACAAGCAGGGTGAACAGGGCCTGGGGAAGCTCTGGACGAAGGATCGGCCCTGGCAGGGCAGGGCCGTTCCCCATGCACAGGGGGCTGCGTGGGGCAGGGCTGCTCAGAGCTCCCGCTCGCCCCCAGGACACTGCCCGGGGCGTCTCAGGAGGAAGCTCCGGCAGGGACGACACCAAAGGCAAGGCACTTCCCCGAGTCTCTGCTTTCAGGTCTCTGCCCGTGGGGTGTAGGGAAGGGAGAAGGAGCTGCCCAGGCTAGACAGGAGTCCCAGACTCCGAAGTCCATGGAGAGACCAGCAGGTCTGCGAGGCAGCTCCGAAAGTGCCTTCGCCCACACTCTGCCCACGCACAGCAGTGCTGGGCCCGCGCCCTGCTCTAACAGCGGGGACGGTGCTGAGAAATGGTCACTGCAGGTGGCTCCAAGCCGCAGGGCCACCAGGAGAAGGGGCGCAAGATCCAGGGGGCCGCTGCTGGCACACGGCCGGGCCGCAGCGGCTACTGCCGCCCCCGTGCACATGGCCGCTCGCTCTGCCCAGCCCTCGGCCCAGTGGCCGGGGCGGCAGCTCCCAGCACTGCGGCTAAAGGCTCCGGGCGCCCCCGGGGCGGGAGACGCTGCCCCGCGGCAGCAGCCGCCTCTTGTCCCCTCCCTGCCCGCAGGGCCCGGGCAGCCCCGGCCCCCCCCCGCCCCTCAGCCGCCTCCTCAGCCCCAGTGCGCATGCTCCGCCCTGCCCCGCCCCTCCTGACCCTCGGGGCCCCGCCCCTCGGCTGCCCTGCCTGCCCCAGCTCCGCACAGCGCATGCTCACTGCTGCCCCCTCCTGCCCCTCTCTCCCAGGTCCTGCCCCAGGAGTCCCCGCCCCACCCCAAAGGAGCCAATGGAGGAGCTTGGGGTGGGAGGGGTCACAGCGAGGGAGGTGTCACTGCTGCAGATGGGGGTGGGGCCTGTGTGTCCATGGCCCCGCCCCTGGGCCCGCTGGCCCCGCCCCCACCGGGCCCCACCGCGGCTCCGCTCTGCGGCTGCCGAGCAGCAGCTGCGGCAGCAACGGGCGTTGGCGGTGGCTGCGCAGGGAGCCCGGAGCGACGCTGCTGCCCGGCGGGTGCTCGTGTGCCCGGGGCCTGCAGCGGCAGGCCCGCCTCTCCTGCCCGCCTCGCGGTCACGGCCCACAAGCCCTTCCCCGGCACCCTCGGGACCGCACGGCCGTGCGTGACCCGCCCCAGGTCTGCCCTGGCAGTATTGCTGGTGCCGGGCGGGGAGAGCAGCAGCGGCCCGTGCCCTGCGGCACATCTCCGTCGTCGAGCTGCCGGCCCCTTCTGCACACCCTTCTCTGCAAACCACTGCATCAGGTCTCTGAAACTATCGCTTTCACTCACCGCCAGGAAATTGCTTTGAGACACCATCCCAGCTCTGGGAGGATGGGCTGCAAGCAGAGTGCTCCAGCTGAGGAGCACTGCAGCCCAGCAGTCAGGTGTCCGCTCCTGGGGAGCTCTGTGGCATGGCACCAGTTTCTGCAACGGCACCGCGTTTTCCTGTCCCTTCCTTTCTGTCCCTTGCCTGTCCAAAGACCCAGTCACAGCTCCTGCTGTCCCACACCAATCACCAATGTCCACTGCAGCTGCAGTGCTGGCAGCACTGACCAGCAACCACAGAAAAAACGGCCTCTGACCCAGGCCCCTGTGTGCGGATTTGGTCCAAAGCAGAGGTCGCACTGCAACGACAGCCTTGCCTTACGTGGCTGTAGTACCCATCTCACTCTGCCATTACTACACAGAGTTACATTTAGATTAAGTTTCCATCTTAGGGTTAGTGTGACTTGATTGCCCACTGCCAGTCCCTGACCTCGTGCTGCTGCAGGCGGCACTCCTCCGCTAACTGCAGTTTTAAAGAGGGGCTGTGACCAAGCTTCAATACCCGTGTTGTGCCAGGGGCAACAGCAGAAGGCAGAAGCTGTTCAAGACAGGTTTGGGGTATCTGTTGCAGTTGTCAGTGTGCCTCCGGTGAGAAGGTAACACCCCATGTCCCTGCAAGAGGAGACACCCAGGTCTTGCCCATCGTGAGCACACGTCACGTCTGGTGAACTTGTTTGCCTTCAGCGTCTCCCGCAGAGCTCCAGAGGGCAAAAATCTCTCCAGCAGACACAGGGGAACAGATTACCGGTGGGATAATACTGCCTGCATTTGGGGAGCACTGTGCAGAGCGAGTGGCTGTTTGTGGCCTGCGCTTCTTCAAAGAAGAGAGCTCTGGTTTCTGTTTGGACTGAGCAGTTCCTGCAGATGTTCCTAGGAAGGACCTGGCAGAGCTGCGATTCTGTGCGGCACGTTTTCATGTTGTGTTGCGTTGTTTCATCGCAGCTTGGTAACGGAGACGCTCCTGCCACGGAGCACGCAGTCAAGGCGTTTTGGTGGTATGGAAGCACACTGCCAGCCTGAAGTCCCGGGCTCCAGAAATAACCACTTCCACCTGCTCCGAGTTTAACGCTGCATTTCATAGTTTGGCTGAGACAGAGAAGAAAGCGAAACTGTCTCTGGTCAGGAGCGAGTGGGGAAAACGACTTCTTGAATCCAGATGGCGTGGCCGGTGCGGCCCGGGCTCCGGGTCGGAGCTCCCCATGGAGGGCTGGGGTCGGGGAGGCTCCGGGGAGGGCTGCGGCTCTGCTCGGGGTCCCTGGGGAGCGGCGCGGGCCGGGGCTGGCTGTGGGGGGGGCGTGGGGCTGCGGGCGAGGGCTGCGGGGCTGGAGCAGGGGGCAAGGGCTGGGCGCGAGCGGGGAAGGGCCGAGAGCTGCGGGGACTCCGCGGGCAGAGCAGGGCGGCAGCAGCGGCGGGGCCGGGCGCGGGGCGGCTGCGCCGGCCTCAGGGCGGCACCGAGCCTGCCCGCCCTCAGGGCTGGCGCCCGCGTCTGGCCAATCAGCTCGCGAGGGGAGGCCGCGAGCCAATGGGGCCTGGGGGGCGGGCTTTGCCCTGAGCGACGTGCCGGCCGCCCAATGGCGTGCCCCGGCGGGGCTCTCCCTGCTGCCAGGCGCGGGGCCGGCGGGGCGCAGCGCCCCCTGCCCGCCGCCTCCTGTGCCTGGGCCAGGGCTCGCCCGGGCCGGGCCCGTGGGCGGGTGGGGGGCGGCGGGGGCCTCTGCCCCACGGTCGCGCGGGAGCGGCCTGCTGTGCGCAGAGGGAGCAGGAGAGGCGGCGGCACAGGATGGCAGAGCAGGAAATTCTGCCGGAGCGCAGGAAATCGCCTGTTCACTGTGAAGGGGCCGAAGGCGGGCAGAGGTTCCCCGAGAGGCTGCGGAGTCTCCGCTCCGGGAGAGACTCCAGACCGGCCCCTCCTGCTCCAGGGCAGCCTGCTCCAGGGGTCCCTGCTTGATCCGCGGGGCTGGACCAGACCAGCTCCCCAGGTCCCTGCCAAGCTCGGCTGCTCCGGCCCCTCCCAGTCCCTGCGCTGCCACTGCCTCGTGGGGTCGGCGGGAGCCCAGCACGCGCGTGGGCCGAGGGGTGGCAGGTTGGGTGGTGAGTGCGCGGGTGGGGCTCGCGGGGAAGGGGGTTGTGTTAGCAGTTAGGGTCGAGGCCGCTCCTTGGGGTTTCTGCTTGGGGGTTGGTGTTGCGGGTGGAGCCGGGGACGGGGGGTGGCTGTACTGGGTGGGGCCGGGGGGAGGATTGGGGGGAGGTTCTGCTGCGGTGCTTCGGGGTGCTGGTGCTTGTGGTGAGCGTGGGCGAGCTTTGTGGGGGACTGGGTGATGGTTGGAGGTGAGGGCTGGGGGAAGGTTGGCGTGGTGATGCTGGGGCTGAGGGTGGGGGTGAGGGTGAGGGTGTGGTGAGCGCCAGGGAAGGGGGTGAGAGGTGTGTGTCTTGGCTCAGCGGTGGGGTTTGGGCTGAGAGGTTGGAGTCGGGGCCAGGGCTGGTTCAGGAGCAGGGCTTGGGGTTAGCGGTTGGTGCGCGGTAGGTGAGTGGCTGCAGCGCCTGGTCCGTCGGGGCTGAAGCGGGAGGGAGGTGGCCGTGCGTAGCCCCGCGCTGCCCCTGGAGCTGCCTCCCGCTGCCTCCAGCAGCTCTGTCCTCCGCAGGGCGGCCGCGCTCGGGCCCTGGGGCCGCGGCGGCGGCGGCTGCTGCTCGTGGAGCCGCTGCGGGCAGCAGAGGTGACCTCAGCACCGCCACGCACGGGGCCGCTGGGACCTGCCTGGTGACCCGCCGTGGCCCCGCAGTGTCCGGGAGGATGGCGCCGGGAGAGGGCAGGAGCGCGCGGGGCTCAGGCAGGAGCCGCAGAGCGCAGCCGCGACTTTCCCTGCCGCACCGGCAGCCCCGCGGAACCGAGGCGTTTCCCGAGGCCTTCCCACCTCCCGTGCCGGGTGGGAGCCACGGGGCTGGGGATGGGGCTGGGCAGCGTGGGGGGGCCGCGGGGGCCCTCGGCTGTGGCGGGGCAGAGCCTTGCGGAAGGGGCTGTGGGGCAGGAGAGCTGGCGCCAGGGCCAAGGCGGGCGAGGGGACGCCGCAGCGCTGCCACCCCCCCCGCGGGGACCTGCCCAGCACTGCCTGAAAAACTCTCCCCTTTGGCCTCTGCCCCGCAGGATGGAGGAGAGACCCCTCAGCCACCCCCGGGCGGCCTGGGAGAAGGAGGGCGGTCGCGCGCACAGCCCCCGGGCACCCCAGGAACGGGACGGGACTCCCCAGGGCAGCAGCTCTCCCCAGGCGTCCTCCGAGTTCTGCAGGGCCCAGGCGTCGCGGAGCCCGCGGAGCAGGGAGTGAGGGGCCGCGTGGGGCTGGGCCGGGCCGGGGCCAGGGAGCGCGTCCTGCTCTGCGCGGGGCTCCCGTCTTCCCGCACCCTGGCGCTGGGGTGCCCGGGGCGGTGGCACGGAGGCCGAGCTCAGTGCGCTCAGTGTCTCCAGGCCTCCTGGCTCTCTGGCTGTTGCAGGGGCCAAGTTTTCCATCTGCAGCTGGTCAGACCTGTCGAGAGAGGATGAGGAAGCCCTGGAGTTCATCCAGGCCTTTGTGAGCGGCACACAGAAAATAGCTGCAGCCACGTCCGGCCAGGCCGGGCCTGAGTCTCCCTGCGGGTCGCGCCAGCTCTGCTGCCAGGCTGCGGGGGGGCTGCTGGCTGTGCAGAGCTGCTCCCAGCCGGGGGACATGCGCACCGCTGCAGCCCCCTCGCTGCTCTGCTCCTGCTGCTCTTTCCCCTGCCCTTCACGCTCACACTGTCTCTCTTCCCCGTGCATCAGGAAGAGGTGCAGAAGCTCAAGTTCCTGGAGTGCGTCTGCACCCTCTGCCGAGGCAGCAGCTCCAAGGCCTTGTCGTGGGGCCTGGATGTTTTCTGCTGCATGTACGACCTGGCCGAGCATATCAAGGTGAGGGCACATGCAGCAGGGCCCAGGGCACCTTGGCCTTCACCAGAGAAGGGGAGGCAGATGGTTGAGGAGGCATGAGGCCTACCAACCAGGACTGTCCTCTGTCCCAGGAGCAGTGTCATGGAAGCAAGGAGCACCCTCAACCCCCGCAGGGCTGCCCCAGCTACTCTCGGGACCAGCCCGAGGACTCCTGCCCCAGAGGTCCACATCCACCTTGCCAGGGCATCAAGGCAGTGCTGCCAGCGGCAGTGTTGAGCAAGCACCTCTCTCTCTTTGCAGTGCCGTGGAGCCGGTTCTGGAGGGCAAAAAGAGCATCCTCCTGCACACCTGCTTCAGGAGTGTCTTCTTGCTTCCCGCCAAAGAAGACATGAAGAACCTGGACACCTGCCTCTATTCCAAGGTATGCACTGGGCGAGCGATGGGGAGCCTGTCAGCCCCTCTGCTCTTGCCCCTGCCCGGCCTGTGCTGAGAGATGACTGTAAGATCACAGGCAGGGCCCGATCTCAGCTTTGCTTTCCCACCCTCCTCCCTTCTACCCCTTCCTCTGGGTGTGGCCACGGGCAAAGCCCAGAGGCTGGTGTGTGCCAGGGAGGGGTGAAAGAGTGTCACAACCCTCTGTGCTCCTTGCAGACCCTGGACAGCATGGATAACATGCTGGAGGTGCTGGTGCTCAACTCTGCCACTTCCAGCCTCCTGGAGCTGCAGAATATCTTGCAGGTGTGGCATTTGCAAAGAGTGGGATTCACAGGGACTGTTCCTCAGCTCAGGGGGAAGCGATACCCTCAAGTGGCCATTTCCTATCTCAGTGCCATGTGGAGGCTGCAGAGTGCAGGGAGGGAGCCCACCTCCCTTAGGTGACCGGGAGGTGCCTGTGCAGTGATACTGGGGTGCGCTGGCTGCAGCCCAAGTCCCTTCTCCTTCCAGAGATTCCTCCTAGGTCATGAGAAAGCCTTGCCCGCTGCACTCCAGGGCCAACTCTGCCCTCAAAGCCTTTCCTGCACCAAAGATGTGGAGGGAGGAATTGTGTCCTTTTTCTCTCAGCACCACACAGATGGCAGCTACTGCTGCGATCCCCCTGCCTGCCCCCTGTCTCTTGTCCTTTGCTCTCCAGATCTGACTGGGGCAGGGCCCTGCTAGGACCCGCCCATCCTGCAAGGGGAGCCCAGCTGAGAAGGTTGGTTCTTTTGCCATCCAGGAGGCCATAGCCAAACCTCCCCAAGCAGACCACCAGGGAATGTTCTGCATGCAGGGCGATGTTCTGGAGGGGGTGTGTGGGAAGGGTGCCTGTGCAGGGGGTGTGCGGTTACCTGCCTTCCTGAACTGTATCAGTGCAGCCAGGGGCTGAGGAGAGCTGCTTCTGCTGGAGCAGGTGTCAGCTCCCCAGGCAGACCAGTAGGCTTTGTCCTCCCAGCTCCTGTTGCCCTTCACCAACTCGGAGAGAGCAGCTGTGCGTGAGAGGGCCGTGGGGAGGATTGGGAGGCTGAGCAATGTGCTGTCCAACTATTCCTCGCTGGAGGTAAGGAGGCAGGCACCTCCCAGCCACCCCTTTGCCCCTTGCCTGCAGACCAGAGCAGCCTTCAGCTCCGGGGTGCCTCTGAGGGAAGCCTGGCCAGAGGTCAAAGCGCTCAGCAAGGCCCTGCCCTGAGGCAAAAGCTCTTTGTTCCTCTTGCCATGAGCTTCTCTCTGCAGGCGTTTTTTTCTGAGGCCCCAGCTGTGCCCCAGCTGTGTGCAGGGCAGGAGTGTGCAGGGAGCACGATGTGAGGCGAGGTGTGGCAGTGCTGCCTTGCTGCTTTGGGAGGCCAGGCCTGCAGGGCCCTCCGGAGCTTTGACTCACCTGGCATGCATGCCTGGGCAGACTCTTGGCTTCAGGGCTTTGGATAATCAAGGGCATGCCTAGAATCCAAAGGAGTGGGAAGCTGACGACGAGCTCTGCGTGTCATGGACCAGCAACCGCAGTGTCATCATGCATGTGAGGAGCACCTCCCCTGCTGGGAATCTTGGCCATGGGGTCATCAGGGGACTTGGATGAGCAGAGGGCTGCCTAATGAGCAGGGCTGAGGGGGTATCGCGGTTCATGCAGAGTGGGCAGGGCGCGTGGTGGAGAGGGAAGCAGCTCTCAGTGGCCCCTTGTGTAAGGCTGCACTCTGGTAGCAGCCCAGCTCTCCCCCGGTGCCGCTTCCACTGTGCCTGAGTGGGGAGTGGGCAGGGGCTTCACTCCAAGAGTCCCAGCAGCAGCTGCAGCCTTGAGGGCCACTGTCAAGCTGTGCTTGCCTGCAGAGCCAGTGCGCTGTGACCCTGACCGTGACCATCCTCCCTTGCCCTGATGGCCCTGTGTCCACGTGCCCCACGCTGCCGCTGCACAACCCAACAGCCGCCCCTGGCTCTGCTGGGACCACAGTGCCAGCATTACCCCGCCCCCTCTCCCGAGCCACGTCCACTGCTCAGCTAAGCACCATTAATGTGGCACAGAGCGTGACATTTCTTCCCTCACCTCCATTCTCCCATAAGCTGTTTGTGAAAAACCTTCAGCCCTCCGAGGGCATAGACATCATTGCCACAGCCATCGAGGGCATGAGGAACTGCAGCAATTACAGCACGGTGGTGGCTACCCACATGCTGAACATGTTTGTGGTGGGCGCTGTCTCTTCACTGGAAGATGTAAGCAGGCTGCAAGTGGCGTGCGTGGGGCAGGAGCCCTCTGGGATATGGTCTTATCTTGCCAGCGGCAGGGGTCTGGGGCACCCAAGAGCCTTGGAAGGCAGCAAGGAGCACTGGGAGCCATGGAGAAGGAAGGGGATGTCAGTGGGAGGTGGGATAATGGCTGCTCTCTGGTAGCAGCCCCACTCTCACCCATGGGTCTTCCAGGTGCCACGGATGATAAGGTGCCTCTACAGGAACCTGAGGTACGTCAGGGAGTTGTTGGCCCGGGTCACCCTGAACAACATCCTTTGCCAGCTGTGCTGCTCGAACCCTGACGAGGTGACCGTGAGCCTGCTCTACTGCTCCCCGCTCTGCAACAGGTATGGGGCCCGTCAGGCTCGAGGGCTCATCGCAGATGGGGAGAATGGCCCAAAGGGGGCCAGACCCAAGGAGACTCCCAGGACACGCCTGCAGGGCAGGGTCCTCTGTCTGTCTGACCACTGCTCAGTCCCCATGCATCAAGTAGCTCTGCAGAAGGCAGAGCTGAGCAAGGGAGCCTGCTTTCAGCAGGCAGCGGCCATGCTCCCTGCCTTCCCCACAAGGCACTTCACCCTGGTGCTGTCCAGCCTGCATGGGCCCTACTCCAAGAAAGGGGCTGCAGCCTCCCCACTTGTGGCAAGGGCTCACACAGCAAAATGGCCATGGGAGCTCCCTGACCCTCTACTGCCCAGCTTTGAGAGCTGTTGGGGGAGTAGTTGGTGTTAGGAGTAGTGCGAGAAGTTCCCTCACAGGAGTGGTGCCCTCCCAAAGCGCCGGAGTGCCCTCCGGTGGGGCCTGGGCTCCCATCACAGAGAGGATTGGGGAGGGTCTGGCTGCAGTGGCAGCCAAAGCCGAGCCCCAGGAAAGGTGCAAGCTGAGCAGAAGGACCTGGGAAGGCCCCCGGGGCAGAGGAATGCCAAGGGGTGAGGACACGGCATGTGTGGGAAGGCCATGGCTTGCAGGTAGGAAGGGTGTTTCTCTAGTCTCCCACCCAGAGGAACATAATGGTGACTGAGCCTGGCTTTCTGATGGCAAGGTGTGGTGGGGAAAGAGCAGCCCTGCAGGAGCACATGCTGCTGGCTGCCGTGGCTGCGTGCCAAGCACTGCCTTGAACTGCCTTCAGTGTGCTGGGGGGAAGTGGCTGAGGGGGCAAGCAGGCCCAGAGCAGGCTTACCTGCTCAGCTGAGGACCAACAGTGCCTTCTTCCTTCTGCCAGAGCCATGAGGAGAGCTCCGAGACACCTGTGTCGCTGGATCTTCCACCAGCTGGCAAGGCTGCTGAGCGGGGAGGACCAGTTTCGCCAGAGGCCCGCCATGGCTTTCTTTGTGGAGGTGAGCCTCATGGCAAGCAGTGCCTCTCTGGAGGTGCCGCTGAATGCTCTCTGCTCGTATTGTGCGCGTGCCTGGTGGGTGACGTTGGTGAATGGAGCTGGGGCAATGCACGCGCTCTTGTTAGCAGCCCTGGCCTTGGCTCATTTCTGCTGGGCGACCGCTCGCAAGCACTTGCCTTTTGGGCCTCCTTTGCGGCAGCTCTCTGGGTTCAAGTGCTCCTCCAAGGGCTGAGGACAAGAGGCTGCAGAGGGCTCCGAGGCCGTGGGGCGGAGGCGAGCAGTGCCTGCAGTGTGCTGTGAGCCCCAGGGCTGGGAGCAGGGCCTGCGGGTGTCTCCACAGTGGCCCCTACCCGTGGCGTGAGCCGTGTCAGGGGCTGGTGCCCTTGGCCTGAATGGTGGGTGGGACGCAGGGCTGCACGCTGCAGGCAGTGCTGGTGGCTCTGCCAGTCCGTCAGTGCTGTGTGCATTTCAGCTGCTGGATGGCCTTGACCTTGCCGAGATGGACGATGCCGCGCTGCCACTCCTCTGGCGCTGCATTCAGGCTGAGGGCCTGGAGCTGCGCAGACTGGCATTCAGAGGTCTCCTGAGCCTGCTGAAGATGGTGAGCAGGGGGGCAGCTGGATGAAGCCATGGTGGCAGGCTGGGGCTTGGCAGGTGGTGCTGGGTCACAGAGTGGCCTGGCCTTTGCTGGGCCTCAGGAGGTGTGCTAGCTGCTCCCACGTCCCCGCTGCCCTCTTGATGTGCCCCAAGTCTTTCATGGCAGCCCCTGGGCTGTGCTGCACAGGCAGAAAGGCACCAATGGCCCTCGGGAAGAGCTCCGCTGTGCCAGGCGGAGATCCAGGCCCAGCAGCAACAAGCCACTTCCAAATGGCCTCCATTGTGCGAATGCTGCGGACAGAGTCCTGCTGGGAGAGGGACGATGAGGCAGATCACAGGGTTGGGCTAATGCAGTCGGCTGCTGCTGGTCCTGGAGGCAGGAGCCTTGCTCCCTAGAGAAGCCCTAGGGTGCTTGGAGCCCCCTTGGAGATCTCTGCCCTGCACTGCAGCCTCTGTGCCCCAGCCGTGGCTGTGTGCAGAGCCCTGGCCGTGGCCCCTGAGCCCTGATGGGAAATCAGCCCCCAGAGCACTCGTGGCCAGGGGGCTCTGGCCTTGCTTGACAAAAGGAAGTTGTGTCTTTGCCACAGGCAAGGAAAATGCAGAGCCTGCTCCCAGACATGGTGGAGTGGCTGCAGGATGCCCGCAGGGACGTGCGTGCAGGAAGCTTGCTGTTGCTGAGAAACATCCTCAGCTACCTGGACCAGAAGGGCTCCAACCCCATCGCTCTGCAGCTGGCGGAGAGGCTTCTGCCACGCTTTGATGACGTAAGGCTGGTGGGAGAGCCAGGGGCTCTCTGGCGTGTGGGTGGGTCTGTAGACGTGGCTCTGGATGCTGTGTGTCCTTCTGCACGTGTGCCCACTGGCCAGTGTATTGGCACCTCCTGCCACAGTTGTGCTGCCTCTGCAGAGGCTTGTCCCCAGCTCGGAGCCCTGGCCAGGGAGGGGGAGAGTTGTGCCTGCAGAAGACGAGGCCTCGCAAAGGAAAACCTTCTTCTCATGCCTGGCTCCTGGAGTCATTGCTGAGGCCTCCCCTGCTCTCCTTCCTTCCTCACAGAGCTGCAGCACAGTGCGAGAGCTCTCCATGCTGCTCTTCAAGGACCTGATGGAGATTGTGGTGGGGAAGAACAAGCAGAGGATGATGCAGCCCGTGCAGAGGAGCCTGGTGCCACTCTTCCTGCAAATGAGCGAGCAGAACCAGAGAGCGGCCCAGGTATGGAGCAGTGCTTTGGGGAAGGGATGCTGACATGACCTGGGGGAGGCCTGAGCACCATGGCAGGGGCTGCTGACAAGTGTGCCTCTGAGTGCGTGCCAGCGGGAGGTCCAATTTGCTGAGTCGCCAAGGACAAGGCAGAGGTGCCGCTGCCTTCAGCAGGGAGGGGCAGCCCTGGTCCTAAGCCCCACTGTGGGCTGGGACATGCTCCAACGCTGGCCAAGATTGGGGAGTACCTGGTAAGGACAAGGCCAAAGTCCCGGGGCCCTGACCGGACGAAGCCTGCCCCGCTGCCCAGCGTGCAGGGCGCACAGCTGTGCCCCTCACCCACTGCTGCAGCCCAGAGCCCCAGCCGCCTCGGGTTCTGCTCCAGGCCCCTCTGCCCTTGCTGTCCCCCCTGGGATGCTGAAGGAGCCCCTGGCTTGGCTGTCCTTGTCAGAAGGCTTGGGGGGGATCTCAGCATCCCTAGGCCACCGGGGGTCATGAGGAGGAAGGAAGAGGAGGCCGGTCGTGGGAGGAGGGTCAAGCCTGGCTCCCCAGGGAGTCTCGGTGCCAACCCACGGCCTTGCGGTGTCTCCAGGTGCTGAGGGACAGGAGCAGAGCGGAGCAATACTTGCACCAGAGCCTGCCATACTTGGAGAAGCCTGAGGCATCCTTGCAGGAGGCAGCCGTGAGGTTCCTTGGTGAGCCACTACCCCAGTCGCATCCCTGACCGTGCAGGTGGGCTAAGAGGAGGTTCTGCAGTGCCTCACAGCATGCCTGCATCCTGCACCCTGGGGACCACGCTGAGGCCAGCCTTGCACAAGGGGAAGAGGATGAGTGGCCAGGCTGGCACAGCCAGATGGGAGCTGTGCTGCTGGGGTCTTGGTGGGGAGTATGAGGGCTGACAGGAGGTGTTTGCCTAGGGCTCATGAGGCAGCAAATGAAGCAGAGGAAGGAGAAGGTGGAGCAGATCTGCAATGGTGAGTGAGAGCAGCTGTGGCAGGAGGCCCTGGCAGGGAGGAGGAGGGAGCCCTGGAAGGGAGCTCCAGTTGCTGGCCCTGCCATAAGCCAGGCAGGTGTGGTCTGCCTCTTTGGGGGAGAGGAGGTGAGTATTTGTGGGTCACCCGGGGTATTCCTGACCAGCAACTTGCAGCTGATCCTTTTGTCCCACGTGCTGCCTGCCCGGCCTGGGAAGGGCTGGGTGGGACGGGCCCTGTTTGGGCAGGATATCAAGGAGGTCTGCAACTGTGGGAGTCTGTTATGTGCTGTGATCTTTTCTGTCTCAGCCCTCCAGCCCCTGGAAGCTGATGCCGAACCCTCCGTCTGTTGCCTGGTGACACAGACCGTGCTGAACTGAGAACTGCCCGGGAGCGGTCACCACCAAGGTTCAGCTTTGGAGCACTGGGTCACTGGCTCCAGAGAGCATGGCAGAGGTGTCACCCTTCTGCCAGGAGGTGACTCTGAGCAGCACTGCCACAGCTGTGCCAATGCCGTGGGGCTGCACACCGCAGACACGCAGGTGTGCTGGAAGGTCTGGGCCATGGCTGGTGTCTCCCGCAGCACAGGACAGCTCAACAACTCTAAGCGCATCCTGTCCCATTAGTGTTCTACCACTTCCTCCCCTTGCTCTGCTTTCCTCAAAGATAAAGTCCTGTTTCTTCAGCCCATGTGTGTGTAATTTTTTTTGGAGCGAGAGAAAGGCAAGGGGGAAGAGGGCAGTTGCTCTGCTGGACCAGGAAACACAAGGGCAAGAGGGAGAAGCTCTGTAGCCTCTACAGACACCCGCTGTCCTCAGGCCTTGCATCTGCTGTGCAAGGGCCAAGCTGGGGTTTGCCATGCAGCTCTCTCTCTATCACCAATGCCCACCCTGCGCCGATCCTGGGAATTGCTTCTTTCCTCTGCTCTCCCTCTTCCCCATGACTATGTGCTTCTGTTTTCCCTTGAAAGACCTCAAAAGCCAGGAGCCATCAGCTTTGATTCCCTGGGGCGCCCCGTAATCCGGAGCTGCTGGCGCTGGGGCCGTGTGTGACCAAGTCCCTTTCAGCGAATTCAGTGCTGCAGAACAGTCCCTTCACTATCAACCAGCCATAGGAGCTGCTCAGGGACACGGAGCAGTTCAGTCCAGCTTCCCCAGCAGCAATCCCACCACGGCCCCTGCACGCTGCAGGCTCACACCGGAAGCACCTGGGTGCTGTGGAACTGTGCACCGGGTTCTCTCTTGGCCATCCAGCCGCACTGTTAGCTGTCGACCATCCTGTTCCTGGCTGAGGCCATCTGGTCTGTTGTGTACCTGTGGTCTGGCATGGCTTGACCGGAGAGTGAATGAAGCCCGGGAAGGATGAAAGCCAGCAAGACGCACAGCTCTGGTGTGCACTCAGACTCACCACGAGCTGGCCGGTGGACCCAGCAACCCATCCAGCAGCAGGGAGGCCCCCGAGGCCAAGAGCCAGGGAGAACCTCGATCACCTTGGTGCAGCTCCTCTGCTGGCACATCACGGCCATCCCCACTGTTTTCTGACCTCCATCTGCCCATATTCTTTTTGCTTTTTCCCCTCCAATTTACCCGCTTTCCTCATTTTCCATTTCGATGTTTCTCCACCTTCCACTTTCTTTTGGTGCTCTTCACCATTTTCCACAGCTTTCTGCACTTCTTGCTTTGCACCATCTCTTTTCTGCCGTGCCTGCATCATCTGTCGCTGCTCTCCCTCCTTTTCTGCCATTTCTACCATTTCTGCTTTCCCCTTTTCCATCTTTTTTCCCCCTTTCAACGTTTTTTGTGTCCTCTTTTTCCATTCTTTCTCTGTTTTACACTTTTTTTCCTTTTTTTTGCATTTCCCACAGTTTTCATATAGAGCTTTTTGCATTTTCCACATTTCTTTCTTTTTTATTTATATTCTTTCCAAAGATTTCTGCTGCTGTTGGACACTTTGGGCAATTATTTTTTTTGAGGGGGGTGTGAATTTTCCTCTATTTCTTGCGTTTTGTCCCATTTGAAGTGTTTTCAGGTTTTCCCTTTTTTTTTGATTTTCTGCCACTTCTCAGTTTTTCCACTTTTTTTTTACTTTTTTTTTTTTTGCATTTTCTGACATCTCTGGCTTAACCATTTTAACCATTTTTAACCATTTTAAGTGTACTTGGTGTTCCATTTTCTTCATGTTATCCATCCTTTCTGTTTTCTCCATCTTCTTCTGTGATTTCCACCATTTTCCTTTCCTTTTCAGAATTTTCTGCTCTTTAGTCAGTCCCTGATGCTTTCAGTTGTTCTTCGAATTTTTCACTTTTTTTTTTTTTTTTTGCCTTTTCTGGTGTTTCTGTTTTCTGCCATTTTTACTCCTCTAAGTCCTTCCCACCATGTTCTGCTTTTTTCTGCCCATTTTCATCAACTCCTACTTGTTCTACCACCTTCTTATTTTTGATTTTTTCAGCAATTCTGTGCATTTTCTTCCTTGTTTTTTTGGTACAATATCTCCCCTGCTTTCCACCATTTATTCTCTTTTCCACTCAATTCCACTTGGAGTTTGTTTCTGTGTGGAGTTTGTTTGTGTCTGTGTGTGTGTGTGTTCCTTGTTGCTTTAGGTGTTTTCCATTATTTTGGAGGCCAGGTTTTGGTAGGTTTTGCATTTTCTGCCATTCCTTGCGTATTACGATGTTTTCTGAATTTTTCTGTCATGTGCTAGCATTTTCTGCATTTTTCTTTTTTTTTCTTTTTTTTTTGCATTTTTGCCTTTTTTTTTTTGCGTTTTCAGTCATTATGCTTTCTGCAGTTTTCCAGGTATGTTTTTTTCCATCATTTTCTGCTGTTTTCAACCCTTCTTTTCCCCCGCATTAACCATCTTTCTTGCATTTTCCACTGTCTTCACATTCTTTAGCATTTTCTGCTCTTTTCCTCTGCTTTATGATCATTCCTTTTCTTTTTCATGTGCTTTTCACACTTGTGTTGCTTTTCTTTCCATTCTGTGTCATTGCATCCACCTTTTTTGTGTTTTTATAAAACATTTTCTGATCTTCTGTATGCATGCTCAGCCTTCAGTTGAATATATTGGGGTTTTTTAATCTCTCTTTTTCTTTTACTTCATTTGCTATTGTTTTCTCTCAAGCTCTCTCTACTTTCACTTTTTACATTTCCAACTTTTTGGCATTCTTCTACTGTTTTCTGCTATTTGTGCATTCTCTGTGGGGTTTTTTAGTAGCTTTTATTTTGTGGGAGACATTGTGCTGAAGTTTTTTTATTTTTTTAATGGGATATTTGGCATTTATTTTGCAGGTGATTTTGTAGTATTTTTGTGTTTTCCACCGCTTTGGGGGTTTCATCCCAATTTCCATCATTTTCCCTGTTTTCTGCCTCTATGCATTTTTCCATTGCTTTTGCCTCGTCTTCCAATATTTTCCACCCTTTCCACTGTTCCTCGCCGCTTCCTGCCATTTTCCACAAATTGCTGAACTCACGGAGGTTACGGCTGAAGTACGTAAAGATGGAAATCCTACCTCAACTTGGGACTGGGAATCTTGCACAATTCATGGAGAGAATACGGTCTTCTCTGGTTGGAGTCGTTCGTTCAGGATTGAGAGCCGTTGCAAACGCCCGTTTCCCCTCTTCTGCTCTCATCTGGTGCAAGTCCTGTTTGTGGAGACCTGGGCGATGGACTCCTACTTGCCTCCGTTTCCTGCAGCTGCCTTGGGCTGTTTTCTGCTGCAGCTGGTGAGGTGTGGTGGTACCACCGGTGGTCTCCTTGGGTGAACATCTCCCCGGTCCTTTGCATTTGGAGAGGACGGTCATTGCCAGCAGCTGGTGGCACGGAGAGCCCTGGGGTAGGGCAGGAGCTCTGCTGTCCCTGGCTCATCCTTTGGGATCAACACCACGGAGCAGCACCTCCTTCAGCCTGAGGATCTCAACGTCCCATGAAATGTCTTGGAAATGTTTGTCTTCTCTTTCCTTTCTTCTCCCTCCTTTTTTTTTTTTTTGGGGGGGGGGGTGGAACCGACTCACGTTGCCTCCAAGCTTCTAGCAGCAGCCATGCCCACCAAGGGCTGCCAAGATGAAACCGCACTCAACACGCTCACGGTCGCTGAGAGGAGGTCTCCGCTGATCTGCTCATCTTCATCCCACTGCTTACATGCAAAAAAATCCCCTCGTTTAACTGCAATTTTAAATCCGATATGAAAACACTACAATGCAGCAAAGATTTGAGGAAGTTTCCATGACTCACAGTCCTTAGGATTTTGGAAAAGCACTGGTCTAACGTGAGGAAAAATGTTTTATTCCCTTTTTTCTTTTGTTCCCACCTGCTTAGAGCTTTCCACCAAAGACAAACACGCATTGGAGAACGAGCTTTCCCCCACGCTTAAAAAGCAGCCTCTCGCCTAGAGATCAATGTCGCATTTAGCATTTCGCTAAATCCCCTCTAGATTAAATTAAACCGCGCTCTCCAAAGGGGAAGCAGCCGCCGAGCCCTGCCGTCAGTGACCGAGAGGATGTTTCCCGGATGCATTGGAAGGATAAAAATGATCCGTTCTCTTTTTGATCGTTGGAAGGCGCCAGTGAGGAGCAGCAAAAGTCAAGATTTCTATGATTTCTTTTTTTTTTTTTAAGTTTTGTTGCTATCGATAAGGTGCCTCTTGGCTGGGAGCACAAGAAGGACCCAGAGCAGCCTTTTGTTCCACGGTTTAAACAATAAAACTTGTTGCTGATTCAATATTTTATTTGACAAGATCAACCAGATCCAGCCACGAGTCTCAGTTCTACCACTGCCCCTTGGGGGACCCAGGCGTCCGGGTGCCCCTTCTCACCCCCCGCTCTCCCCCACATAGAGGGGACCCAGGCGTCCAGGGCTCCCATGCTGAACCCCCCCAACCCCACTCCCCTGGGTGAGCGAGGGGCCCAGGCGTCCGAGGTGCCCAGGAGTCCAGGCAACGCAAGAAGTCCAGGACAACCCAGTTCTCCAAGGGACTCAGGTGTCTGGGAGGGTCCCAGGCATCCGGGCATGCCGCCCCGCCCCTCCCCTGCACTCGTACAGAGGACCCAGGTGTCTGTGGCCAGCAGCGCCACACCCTCCCCCGTCCCCACACCTCCTCGGACGCTGGGCCCCCCGCGAGGCTTCCAATAATTACTTTATTTTAACATCTTTAATTACAGACAGTAAAGTGGGGGCCAGGCCAGCGGGGCAGCTCCTGAGCCAGTGCCCCCTAGATGGTCCCCCCTGCCCCTCCCCTCCATTGGTGGGGCGCCCCCACCCGCCCCCCCAGCGCCCCCCCTAGCGCCCCCCCCCCAGAAGATGGTTAGGGAATAAATACAATCCAGCGTATTAAAAGCCATCGGGGGAGGGGAGACACCCGGGGGGGGAGGGAAGGTGTCACCCCCAGGGGTGTTGAGACCTCGAGGGGGTCGTGTCATCTCGGGGGGGGGGTCACATCATGCCCAGCTGCAGCAGGGTTTTGGCGTACATCATGGGTTGATGTTGGGGTGAGGCTGTGGGGGAGAGTGGCATTGGGTGCGGAGGGGGGGTAAATACCGCCCCCCCCCAATGGCAAACAACCATCCCTGGGGCAAATAAACACCCAGATCTCCCTGTCCTAGGGGAAGGGGTAGAAATAGGCTGCTGCCCTCCACCCTGAGTGCTGCAGGTTTGGGGGGGCCTTCTGGAGGGTTGGGGGGCTACAAAGGGAGTTTTATGGGCCCTCCTGGGGTTGGTTGGGACCCTGGGGTAGGGGGGAGTTGGGAGATCCTGGGGGGGCTCCAGGGGTTTGGAGGGGGGCTCCTGGGAGGGTTTTGTTGTTCCAAAATCTGGGTTCTGTTACCCGGTGTGCAAGCAACCAACAGACACACAGGTTCGAGATATTTGTTTATTTCATTTCTGCGCAGAGATGGGGGCTAGGTGGTAAATCCACAAAGCTAGCACACCTTCTCCAACTCTCGTTCTTCATTTATACACACTTTCCAGGGAGTATTTTATACAAATCTTTCTATTGGTTACAATTTCACTACCTCAGGTAACCGCTCTGCGCTTGCGCTTTCACATTCTGGCCTTAGGCATGCAATCTCTGCAGGAGCTGGCCCCTAGAGCCCAGGGGCTCCCAGCTCGTGCCCTCTGCACGCACAGGGAGCTGGGATTCTTGAGTTTATTTGCAAAAGAGAAACCAGGAAAAACAGATCAGAAAACAAGCAAGTCGGAGCCGCCAGCTGTAATTTGCCTGGCTAGAGGCCAGCACCCAGCTGTGCATGCCGTGTTCAGCCTCCATGGGACTGCGCCCTGTGGCAAGGGCACCGCCTGCGAGGGTGTCAGCCTCAGCCCCGGCTCACCTTCCCGTAGGGTGCAGTGAGCCTTGGGCTGCCTGTGAGCTGGGGTGCCCAGCATGAGGGGATGTCCCTGCGGCGTGGAAGCTTTACACAGCTCTCTCCCGCAGAGCAGGGGGCTGGAGCTGCCTCCTGCCGCGTCTTTCAGCTTTTTCTCCCCCTCTCTGATATGCCCGTCCGCTGTGCTGCTGGTGCAGCCCTGTCCATCTCCTCCTGGCCTCCAAGGAGCCGTGTGGCTGGAGGTTTGCTCTGTCCCCCACCCCCTGGAAAAGACCCACTTGCTCTTCACAACAGAACAACCTAGGACGTGCCCCGCTGCATGCTGCAGTTGCTAGGGGAGCGATGACGTGCAGAAGCTGTCCCTGTTAGCTGGCTCACTTGTCTGATGACAGCACAGGGGCAATCGACGACGTGTGGCTGATGTCACTGCCGGCTGATTGTGACCTGCCCCTTGGTGGCAGGGGGCCAGCAGCCCCTCCCAAGGCCCCGGGCTATTGCGCAACCCTGAGCGGTGCTGTGCTAGCCTGCTCCCGGTTGGGCACGGTCGTCTTCTCCTGAGGTACCCTGTGTACCCCAAGGGCGCTGACGATGTCTTGTGTCTGGGAGAGAAGGTCCAAGCACTGCTCAGAACTGGGGGAAGTAGCTGCTTACGTCCCCGACCTCATTTTATCTGAGGACTTGAGGCACGAAGCCCGTTGCGTTCAGAATTTTCATGGAGTACTGCTCTTTGCGGACGTCTCAGGTGGGTCCAAGGCTTGTGAAGGGCGGGGGTTGAGAAGAAGTCAGAGACACGAGGCATTGGGACTTTCTGGACCTTTGGGAGCCCCGGTGCCACCTCTGGTGGAGACTGCATCAGAGGAGGCCTCTTTGCTGCTGCCATCTTCCACTTTGGGGGAAGCAGAGCTCAGAGGTGGCTGACGTCAGGA
Organism: Rhea pennata; assembly: GCF_028389875.1. NCBI lineage: Eukaryota > Metazoa > Chordata > Aves > Rheiformes > Rheidae > Rhea > Rhea pennata. The sequence goes on from NW_026907679.1 coordinate 3,758,273, forward strand.
GGAACAAGGGGCTCCAAAAGAGGAGAGGCCTGGAAGAGGCCGGGAGTCGGCTAGTTGGGCTCAGCAGAGGTACCCAGTGCTAGGCACTCCTCCACGGGCTGCAAGAGCACGTGGGCCAGGGGCCCCTGCTCCAGGCTGTGTGGTGTGGGAGAAGGCACGCTGCCAGGAGCAGTGGCCAATGCGAGAGTGGTGGTTTCTCTTGGGTGGTGCAGGCTCGTTGTCACAAGCCAGGTCAGGGCACGATGTAATGCGCACGCTCTCTGAGGTGGGAGCGTGAAGCTGGCGGCCATGTAGGCACCTGCTGATTCCTCTGTGCCTGTTTGTGCCTCTTTGAGGTTTCACTGCTCTGACAGAGAAGTTTAGCCAGAGCGTCAGCCTCGAGCGGGGTGCGGACGAGCTAACGCAAACGCTCAATGACTACATGGGCGACATTGTGGAGGGTAAGTGCCGTTCTGCAGGACTGTCTGGGACGGTGCCATGAGGCTGCTCTTTGGGAGAGCAGAGAGGTGCGCTAGGCAGCCTCCTTGCGCGTGCTGGGGGTTTCTGTGGGCGCTGAGGGCCACCGAGAGCAGCTGGGCTCTTGTGCTGGGGGACACTGGTGCTGAGAAACGGGTGTGTTATCTTCAGTAGCTCCTTTGGGCAGTGCCCAGTACCGTAGGCACCAGTGCTGTGGTGCCTGTGAGCAGTGTAGAGGCAGGGCTGGAGCTGTGCCTTCCTGAATGGTGCCCCACCAGGCACCACTGCCCTTGTGCTGCTCAGGCAGCAGAGTGGCTGCTTCTGTGGCTTGCTTGAAGAAGGTGCAGAGGCGACTCTTCTCTTGCTTTCTTTTGCCTGCAGAGCTGCTGGGCTTTGGAGGAGACATCTTGAAGTTTGCAGGTACGTATTTCTAAGTGAAACTTCTCTCTGTCTGCTGCCACTGCAGAGGCGTGCTAGGGGAGAGGACAGAGTGAGCTGTGAGCTGGCAAAGCCCAGAGGGGAGGCTCTGTTGGCACGCAGGTGCTCCTGGGGAGCTGCCATCGCGGGCCCCAAGCGGGAAACTGCAGTGGGACAGGGCTGGTGTGGAGGTGTTGGGGAGGCAGCCTGGGAGCTTGGGGGTTGAGGCAGCATGGTAGGAAGGAGGGGATGAGAGAGGCCTCTCATCTCTGCCCTGAGTGGGACCGGCAGCGGGGGTGCCCGTGTTCCTGTAGCCACACTGTGCACCTTCATCCTCTGTGGCTGCTGTTGTAGCTGGCCTGGGGGAGGGGAAGGCATCCCTGTGCCCAGAGAGCTGTAGTTGAGGAGGAGGCCTTCCGACGAGTGCATCTTCCTCAGCACACCTGCCGGTTCCTGCTGTCTGTGCAGGGGGGTGCAGCTCAGGGAGCGTCAGGTCTCACGAGAGCCTTCCCCCGTTCCCCTGCTTTCTGCAGGGGATGCTGTACTGGTGCTGTGGAGAGTGAGGGAAACACAGCTGAGAGACACCATCAGCCTGGTGCTGCAGTGCTGCCGGCAAATCCAGGAGAAGTACAGCGTCCGTGACACAGACGTGGGCCTGAAGCTCCGACTGAAGATAGGTACGGGGTGTGCTGGACTAGCCGTGCCGTGTGTGGCTCCATGGCCCTGTGCAGGGCCACAGGGTGCTTTTCCACCTGGGGGAGAGGTGGTGATCCCTCGTGGGGCCAGTCGAAACCTTCTGCCTGGAAGGCTGTTGTGTGCTCTTAGGTAGCCGCTTACAAGCTGCCTGCACGCACCCTGAGCAGATGGCCAGCAAAGGTGCTGGTGTGCTGGGCCTCTGGGGTGCTGTGGCTGTGAAGACTTTGTCAGTGTCAGCTTCATGTGCCTATTTCTTGGCACCCGTTTCAGGCCCCTCTGTTGGCAGGCCCCACTTTGTACCCCCTCCCCATCGACACTCCAGCTGGACTCCGTAATGAAGGACGGGTGCCTCCAGCTGAAGCAGCTGAGAGGAGGAGCCTGTCTCCAGGGTTGAGCTTGAAACGGAGCCTGTGGAGAGTTGCCGCTGCGGGAGGCTGTGGAGGTGCAAGTGCTCTGCGCCTCAGTTGTGCTTGTCTTTCCCCAGGGATCTCTGCAGGGCACATGTCGCTGCTGACTGTGGGAGACCGCAAGGAGCAGCACTTCCTGATCCTTGGCAAGGCCGTGGGTGAAGTCTGGCAGGCGCAAAACCTTGCAAGTGCAAGTGATATTATCCTGTCAGCCAGCTGCTGGGAGCTCTGTAACCAGAGCCAGGTGAAGAGCAAGAGAGTGAAAGGCCAAGGAGCTGTGAAGGTGGGTGAGATGGCCTCTAGAGCTGTTTGGGGCACCTGGAGCTGGGGGTGAGGGAGGAAGGTGTGCGAAGGCTGAGGAGATGGGCGTTGTGGGAGTTGTAGCTGTAAAGCAGAGGTGGAGAGCTGTAGCTGTTGCCCTTCCAGCCGAGGGCTAGCTGTGGATTGTGCTTGCTGGGTTTGCGGTGGCGTCAGGAGGGAGTGTCAGGGTTTGGTCCTGCTGGAGTCGTGGCGGTGTTCTGTAGACGTCGGGGGTGCGTGGCTGATGGCTGCACAGCTCATGTGCTGCTGATGCCAGCGTTTGTCCCAGTGCAAATCCAGCAAGGTGGCTTTGCTACACGGAGATCTCCTCCTCTTCTCTGGGAAGCGAGGGCGGGATGGAGGGAGGGTAGGAAGCATGCCCTGGGACTCCTGGGGAGGCCGATGGCAGTGCTTCTGCTGCGTGTGCCTCCAGGTTACAGGCGTGCAGCGGATGTCTGTGTCGGAGCACGAAGACCTTTTCTCCAAGTTCACACGAGCACAGCTGAACTGCCGTTCTCTGGAAATGCCAGGTGAGTGCCCCGGCTTTGCCTTGTGCTGTGCCTGCCCAGAAAGATGGGGACTGGCTTGCGGAGGGGCCGCTGGGGCCTGGCCTCTGCCCTCTCCCCCTTGCAGTTAGTTAGTGGTTGGGCTTGGGGCGCAGCTGCGCTGCAGCAGAGGCACTGGCTGCTTCCTGCTGCTTCCAGGGGACTGCTGTGGCTGAGCACCTGCCAGAGGAACACACGGGCAAAGGGCGGAGGATCTTGCTCCCCGAGTTGCAGTGCCAGCCCCTGCTTTGCGAGGCCCCCGTAGCCAGGCTCGTAGCGCCCTGCTGCCAGTGACCGCGTGTGTTTTCCTTGCGTAGGCGTCCTGAGGCCTGCTGTTACCTTGGCCCCTCATCGTGCTCAGGGGAAGGTGCTGAGGAAGTACATCCCAGCCAGTGTCCTGCGCAAGGTATGGCCACGAGTGCTGGGAGGTGCCTTTTGGGGGAGAGGGAGGGGAGAAGGAGATGTGTGTTGCAGAGCGGCAGTTCTCCAGACAGCAGGTAAGGCAAAGAAAATGCCCCTGTATGCAAAAACCTGGGAAAGGAGTGCTGCAGGGGCCAGAAACCTGCCGACTGTGTGCTCCTGCAGAGAGCGCGGAGGGTGAGGGCGGGGTGGATTGCCCTCTGCATTTTCCACTGATGTTGTTCTGGCCATGGCCCCGGGGTAAGAGAGGGATGCCTCCGGAGCGGTGACAGCGTTGCTGAGGGTGGCCCCTTGTGTCCATCCATGCCCAGTGCCTTCTTACACCGTTGTAGGTCTGCCTCGCGCAGGCTGACGACTGCTTTGCGCTGCGAGGAGGCTTTCTGCATTCCTCTGAGAGCGCCCGCTGCTGCCGCTCTGTGCGCTGTGGCTTGGTATCTGCTGCAGGCAGGAAGCGCCCAGGGCGAGCTGGCTGGTGGAGGTGGCCCACTGCTGTCTTCCAGATTGACGACAGACAGCCCCTGGCGTGCCTATCCGAGCTGCGGCCGGTCACCTGCCTCTTTGTGAAGCTGCAGTTTGCTGCCAAGGTCAACCTAACGCAAATCTGCAAGGCAATCCAGGACAGCAGCGTGCTGATTTCGGAGATCCTCCGTCCTCACAAGGGCGAAATCAACAAAATCTCCATGTTTGATAAGGTGAGCGTGGAGGAGCAGTGCCTGTGCATGAGGGCGAGGGTGGTGGTGGAGAGGAGGGAAGCGGCTCTGTCTCTCGCACGGTGGGGAGAGGGGAAGCAGCTCTGCCTCGGCGTTGGGAGCGGTACCCTGTGTCCTGGGGCTGCCCTGAAGCTCTGCTGCCGTCGGCGGAGGCTGGAGTCTCAGGGCGGGAAGGGTTTGGTGCAGGCGTTGCGGCAAGGTGTGCTGCGTCTGTCCTCGGCAGGGCTGCACGCTGCTGTGTGTGTTTGGCCTCCCTGGAGGAAAGCTGCCCTGCGAGAGCGTTTGCGCCTTGGAAAGCGCGATTAAAATCTCCACCGCCTGCTCCGGGAGGCTGGGGAAAATCGAGTGAGTGGGGAGGCGTGCTGCCTGGGACGGCCTGGGACGGGGGGTGCGGAGGGGTGCCAGAGCGCCTGGCTGCTCTGCACGTGCAGCCCGCTCAAGCTGGCGTGTCCGCTGCCGGGCTCTGCCGGTCCCCGAGGCCTGCGCTGCCGGGGCAGACGGCAGAGCGCGGGGACGTGGGGAAGGGGCAGCGGTGGGCAGGCAGGACTGCGCACGGGCACTGCTGAGTCCCTGCTGCTCTGCCTGCGCCTCAGGGCAGTGTCCGTGGGGGTCACCAGCGGGACGGCGTTCTGCGGAGTCGTCGGCCACCGCGTCAGGCACGAGTACACAGGTACGAGGTGTCCGTCTGCGGAGCGGGTGCCCGGGCCGCGTCTCTGACAGGAAGAGGCAGAGTGTCGGGGAAGAAGCTGTGGGCCCTGGGCACCGGGCCAGGACGAGGGCTTGGCCTGCGGCAGCGCGTCGGGACCGGCGGAGGCGGAGCGGGTCCCGCCGTACGACGGGGGACAGGCTGTGAGCCTCCTTGTTGCTCTCGCTCGTGCTCAGCAGGGTTTTGTGCTGGCCTGTGCTGCAGGGGATGCAGCCGGCAGCCTGGAAGGGTGGTGCGGGTTGCTCTCCTGAGTACGTCAGCGCGTGCTCTCTCTCTGTGGCAGTCATGGGCCAGAAGGTGAACCTGGCTGCCCGGCTGATGGAGCACTACCCGGGGCTGGTGTCCTGCGATGCGGCGACCTACGCAGCGTCCCGGCTGCCCCGGTCTTACTTCAAGGAGCTGCCGAAGGCCCAGATGAAGGGGGTTGGCGATCCTGGCACTGTCTATCAGTACCTGGGGATGTCGCAGAAGCTGTGAGTGTGCTCTTTGAGCAGGCTGCCTGGGGGCGTGGAGGCACCCAGGGTGCAGCTTTGGGCAAAAAGAGGAGCTGTGCAGAAAGAGGCCAAGCTGCTGCCCTCCCCAGGCCTCCCACCACTGTGGCTGGGAAGAGGGAAAGCCATAGCACGGCCGTGCTTTTTGCCTGTTCACCTTGGTGCCTGTTGCTGTTGGGAAAGTAGGAGTGATGGCGTAGGGGTGGAGAGGGCTCTCGGGAGTCCGTAGGCCCAGAGGGGCCTGTCAGCCCCTGCCCAGAGGGCCTGCAACTCTGCTTTCTGCCCTGTGCTTGCTTGCTGGCACACAAGTGGCAATGCAGTGGCAATTGTGACCCACCCAGGGGGTATTATCTTGGCAGCTTCTGAGCAGGAAGCTCTTGGAAAGCACTTTGCTCCATGCTGGTCCCCTGGGAAAGTGTGGGTGGCCGGGCCTGTCTTCCTGCTCGCTTGCTGGTGAAACTGGAGCTGTTCCTCTGGGCCAGGCTTGTAGGTTCTCTTTGGATGATGTTTTGGCCTCTGTTGCTTGCATGTTGATAGCGTGTGCTGTGCCAGTGTGGTCAGAAGCCCTTGGGCTTCCATGTGCTGGCAGTTTTTGCTGTGCTTGTTTGGTGTTTGCACTCTCTCCTGAATGAGCGTGAACTTTGGTGGTGGGAGCGTGGGCAGGCTGCCATTATGCTCAAAAGAAGAGCGGGTAGGCAAGAGTGTGTCCTCAGCTGCACGCATGACTCTCTGTCCTCCAGCTTCTGCCTCCTTCACTGACTTTTGTTTTTCTCTCCCCCGCTAGCACATTTGGCCTGGATCTTATGGAGGAGAGGTCAGAGTACGGCCCCTTGCTCGGTAGGTGAATGCCTTGCTCTTGTGTATACCCATTTCTTGCCCTTGGTAGCTGCTAGTACCAGCCTGGGAATGGAGATGCTTTTGCAAGGGATGGTGTTGCCTGCAGTGCCCATCAGGTTTGGGCTCATAGCTCGTTCGTAAGGTTGGAGATGGGCCAGCAGTGGAGGTGGGAATCAGAGTGAGACGCCTAGTGCTTCCTGCCTTCCTGCACCGTTTGCGTGTCAGGAGCTTTCAAGAACGCAGTTGCTCCCAGGCTCCAGCAGGAAGGTGGGGCTGTGAGTACCCTAAGGCAGGCCTAGCTGCAGAATTGTAGCTCTTAGGGTGGGAAGGAGCCCTGGGTGCGGGCAGGCTCGCAGGTGCGGTGGAGGGAAGGTGCAGTGGCAGCAAGAGGGAAGGCTGCCCAAGGTTGTTGGCTTTTGAGCTTGCTACAGCAGCTTGCTTTTTGTCTGCCTTCACAGGTCGCGAGGAGGAGATTGCCCTCTTTGAAAGTGCCTTGAAAGCCTACGGGACTTGTCGCGAAAGCAGCATCCTAGCGTTTGAGGGTGTGCTTGGCTCTGGAAAGAGCCATTTACTCACTGAGCTGGCATCTTTAGGCCAGGCTGCTGGCCACAGGTGAGTGTTTTGGAGCGCTACCTGTGGGACACTTCCCTTGCCCATCCACTGATGTTCGTGGCATCCTCGAGCCCCTCTGCTAGTGCTGCTGGCCGTTGGCCTGCAGCATCCCTGAAAAGCCTCCTGGAGCCGCTGGTATGGAGCAGCTGCACGCTCTCCTACTACGTCTTGCGGGAGCTGGAAATGGCTTGTGGAGCCAGGGCTGTTGCTCTTGCAAACTTAGGCCAGGCTGCAAGGGCTGGCAAGAGCCCAAGCTGCGTGCTTTTCATGCAGCTGGAGAGTAAGGAGAAGGAAAATGCTGGGGGAGGCGGGAGTGGTGTGGTGGAGCTGCCAGAGAAAGGCTGCTTGCCCTTGGGCTTTTATCCCCAAAGGCCACTGCGGCAGCCATGGCTTCCCGTAGTATAGGAGGCAGATGGCAAAGCTGTGGCATTCAAACACAAAGGCCCAACTTGCTCAGTCCTTGCTTCTTCAGCTGGCAAGTTGCTATGCAGGGGGAGGTGCTGAGAGCTGTGGAGACACCGGGTGTGGTGGTGGCTCTGCCAGGGGCTTGGCAGCAATTGCCCCTCTGTGGCTTTTCCCTGTAAGAAGCGGGGAAAAGCTTGGCCCTCTGTGAAGCACTTGGAGGTGTGCGGAAGAAGAGTCCGTCTGGGGCTGTATGTCCAGAGCTCCCTTGCAGACAGCCCTGGATGATGTGTCTCTTCTCTGACAGTTTTGCCTTGGAAGTCTGCAGCTCTTTGCGTTGCTCTCTGAATCTCGGTCCCTTTTGCTTTTGCGTGGCAGGGTAGTGGCCGTGGAACTGACAGAGCTAAACCTGAAGCAGGTCTACTCTGCCCTCCGTATGGTGCTGGCCATGGCCCTGGGCCTGCAGGCATGTCAATCGTGCAGTGCCAGACAGCTTGTGCTGCAGACAAAGCTCCAAGGGCTGATGGCAGAGAGCAGCTACTGCCTCCTCAACGACGTCTTCCTCGTTAAGGTGAGAGCGAGGCCCTCTCTGGCCCTGGCAAAGGGCTGCTTGTGAGCTTTTGTAGTTTGGAGGCTCTGGTGGGGAGTCGCTTGGCTGCCTGGAGGGAAGAGCAGGGGCATATAGCGCAGGCTTCTGTTCCTGAGCGCAGTGGGCAAAAGGCACTGAAGAGCAGCTTGGAGATGGGGCTGATGACCTTGTGTTGAGCTGAGTGCTGTGTGAGTGGTCTGCTGCCTCCCGGGGCTGCCATCACAAGCAAACAAGCAGAGGGCTTCTGTTCTCAGCTCCCGGGGGTATCTGCACTGCGTTGTCTCCTTGCAGCTGTGTTGGGGAGAGGGCTGATGGTGAGGCCAGGAGAGGCATTTTGCTGGGTTGGTGTTGTGTGGTGGGTAGGTGTGCTGCAAGCCCTGGAAGGCTGTTTCTCTATGACTGTGCTTTTCTGGGCAGTTTCCCCTCTCGACGGCAGTTTCCCAGATGAGTGGCACTCAAAGGCAAATGGAGCTGGAGTTGGTTTTGAAGAAAGTGCTCCAGAAGGTGAGCTCTCCTCTCCCTCGTGGGTCAGAAGAAGACACCAATGCCACAGGCGGAGGCTTCAGGAGGAGAGTGGTGGGAGCTGGCGGGAGGACGATGTACCTGAGTCCTTACCCTTCAGAGCCCAAGCACCCCTGCCCATACCCCCGATACCTTTCCTCCCATAAAGTTGGTGGGCACGTGCTCGGGAGGAGCAACAAGGTTCTTCTGTCCTACTTTGCACAAGAGGCCTTAAAGTCTCAGAGAAAGTACAAGTCAGTAAGATTCTGGATGCCTAAGTAGCTGGGGAGAGGAAAGAGGCTTCAGAGCGTTCTCTCCGTCTCTCTCTCACCCTCTCTGTCTGGAGAGGGAGAGAAAGAGGCCAAAGTTGATGCTATGGAAGCTACTTGAGAACCCATCAGAATCCCCGCAGAGCAAGCTGTTTGTTTCAGACTGTTGAAGAAGATGGCGTTGTATTTGTCATCGACAATGCCCACTGCATCGACTCTCCCTCCTGGAGTCTGATGTGGAGCGTGCTCAGGGATGTCTCGATCTTCATGTTGATGAGCTTCACTGCCAGTCACTGCAGAATACAGAGGCTTTGCCAAGCTGCCGTAGACATCCTGAAGTTGCCGAAAACCAGCTGTGTTCGTCTGGGAGAGCTGAAGCCTTCCGCTGTAGTGCAGAAAGCCTGCCAGGAGCTTGGAGTTGTCAGCCTGCCCCAGGATCTAGAGACGTAAGTCACAGGCAGGGCCTGTGAGCTCTTGCTGAGGGCTTGAAGCTGTGCAGAGAGCCAAAGGGAGTGAAGCCCTAGAAAAGGCAGTGCAGAGCTTCTAGGAGGGCCAGTGCCTCTAGCCAGTGGGACATCCTGGCAGTTGTGAGCTGCAAGTGGGCAGCTGCCTAGGCACAGAGCACAGGAGGTGTCCAGCCTTCTGTGTTGCACTGGAAGGCAGGAAGGAAGTGGTCCTGCACGCTGGCATGTCTCAGGGGTGGCAAAGGCATTAGTCTGCGTGGTGAGGCTTTGAGGGGTGATTCACGGGGGCAAAGGTTCTCACCGGTGCCGGAGAGCATCGAGGCTGTTGGGCACACGAAAGACAAGGCTTGCTTGGGGCTCTATCTGCACTGCTTTTCCCGAGGATTCCAGCAAAGGCTGTATCTTCCGGGTGACTCAGGCCCCAAAGCCCGTGGGAGTCGTGGCCCTTTCAGAAGTGAGGTGGAGCTGTGGTGAAGACGTTGGTTTCTGTGCTCTGCCTGAGTGGCTCAGCACCCACCTGAAACGTGTGCGTGTGCGCCTGCCTTTGCCTGTGTCAGTGAGTGCTGGATGTGCTCCTTTGCAGGTTGCTGACGCAAAGAAGCTACGGCATCCCCTATTACTGTGAGGAACTGCTGCACTACCTTCTTGGCCACAACATGCTCTTGTTCCACCCACTGGGGAAGGATGAGAAACGAGAGGACAAGTGGGAGAGCCTCTTCAGTAAGCACCTTTGTGGCCAACTGCCTAGTTGCTGTGGTGCATTTTCCCCAGCGCATTCTTGCCTGAGGCTTCCCCTGTGAACTTGGCACTGTCAGCTCTTGCAGCCATACAGAGCATGGTGTGGATCAGGTGTGGGTTTGTACAGGCCTTGCTGCTGGGACAGCCCAAGCCGAGGCAGGGGAGTTCTGGTGTCTTTGAGAGGACAAGTAAGGGTGCCATGGCAGCCAATTTCAAAGGAGGAGCAGAGCTGCTGCCTGCACTCAGATGAGTGCTGGTCTTGTCGTGAACTCATAGGAACACAGGTGCTTCTTCTGGGCCAGTGTGGTGAGTCCTGTGGCTGGAATGTTCCTTGTGCACAGCCACAGGGCTGGATTGAGTCCGTCAGTGACACATGGTGCCAGGTGCTGTAAGGCCTGCTAGGGGTGAATGCTGAAGGGTTGAGGTTGGAGGGAGCTGAGGGATGTTGGGTGGGAGGCATTTAGAGGACCAGACAGAGGGCCTGAAGAGTTGAGTGTGTTAGCGAAAACACTTGAGGGCAAGGGAAGGCAAATGGATGCCTGGAGTCCACAATGCCTGGTCTGCTGCTTCAAGGAGAGCTCCTGCTGGGGTCAGGCTCTTCTCTATATGGGTATATGGCATTGGTGCACTTTATGTTCCTGCCGGACACCGTGTTTGTTGGTTAGAAGAAACTTCTTCATCAGCAGGTGGTCTGAGGACTGTGGCTTTTGTGAGCCCCTGCCGTCCTTCTCCTCTGCCTGATAGGCCAAAGCGTAGTTTGAAGCCTGCCTGAAGGGGTGGGAAAGAGCAATTTCTGTCCCTGAGCACAGCTGCTTACGAAGCTCAGTGTGCAGGGCGAGGGCAGGCAGGCGCAGAGCAGCCTGACCGCAGGCTGGCTTTGGGCATGCTCTGGCTAAAGAGAGCGAGAGATTAAACACAATACCCCGGTTAGGCACAAAGCGGGGCATGCTGCTTCTGCCTCTAGCATGCCCCACGCGGGTGGATTTTCATGGGGACGTTGGAGGTGCTGCTGTCTGACCTGTGGAAAATCCCTTCTCTGGCCCTTTGAGTCGCCGCCCAAATTCTTGGGATGCCCTGGAGAACTCTGCTCTCTAGCTGATGTAGGCGTGTTATTTAAGAGGCATTGGAATGTGCATGTATTTCCCTGGGCAAAAGGCAAAGAAGGTCACTTGCAAAGAAGTGTGACATCAAACCCAGCAGAGGCGAGGCACAGGCCTTGGGAACTTGAATGCCAAAGTGTGAAAGCCCCCAAAGGTGCTACTAAGTGAAGGCGGCAGTGGTAACACGACCTAGGGATGAATGCCAACCAGCTTGCCATGGCTCTGGCAGCAGCCCTGAGTGACCCCCGATTTTGCATTTGCACTGGCAAGGTGCCTGCCTCTGGGATGACGGCAACACTGCTGCCTTCTGCCTTGAGGCGTTGCCTCCCCAGTCAGGAGGTCTGGAGCCTTTGATTTGGGAGTGTTTGGGGAAACTGCCTGGCAACTGCTAATGTTAGGGAAGGGCTATGAAACAAAGGTATGCAAGGGAAGTGCTTTGCTCGTCTTAGCGAACATGTTTGGTGCAGGCCAAGTGCATCAGCCCACCTGAGGCAGGCCTTGTTCCCGCTGAGGTGGATTTTGGAGTGTTTGCAAGCAGGAAGTCATGACATGAATTGTCTCCCTTTGCTAATCGCTTTCCCCTGCTCCCTTGTGCCGCTCAGCTTCTGTGATGGAGGCTTCAACCACTGCAGCAGCACGGAGCTCCAGCGCGGGGAAGGACCGCAGGGTGTGCACCATGAGGCCGGATGTGACCCTGCAGAACACTGTACTTCCCCCTACGTTGAAAGGTGAGGGGCTGAGCCGCGCTGCGGCAGCTGGCAGCAGTGCTGGGTGCCTATGCCAGGGCATGAGCTGGAGAGTGTGGACCTCGGTGTGCTGCAGAGTTGAGCCTCTCCCCTCTGGGACTAAGCTGGGCAGGTTGCTTTGGTGCCATGGGATTGTCCGCAGAGAAACATGCATGTTGTCTGCTCTGAGTGGGATGGGGTGGGCAGGGGGCGGAGAAAGGAAGGTATTGGGAGCAGACTGTTCTCAGCAAGAGAAAATGCATTTCCAGGGGATATTTGTCATGGCTCCGATTGAGCTTTGAACTAGGCTTTGCACCTCATTGTTCTGTTTGTAATTTCTTCTGCTTGTGGGGGCCTCAAGGCACTGAAGCCCAACCAAATCCGTCTTGCAAATCTCTCTGCCTGTTGTTTTCTGGGCTGGCCCAGAAATCGCCCCATTTCTAGGGGGTGCTGGATGGGAAGCTGTGAATGAGCATGGCTGCCCTCGAGCCGAGCCCTGGCCGAATGCGGGTGACAGAAATGTCCCCCGTGTCTAAGTGTTCTTCTTGAAGGAGCTGCTTTGTCCAAGAAGGGGAAAGTCTTGTGTGACCAAGGGAAATGCGGGGTTGTGGGGAGCTCTGAGCTGGCCTCAGCGGTGCAGGAAAAGCTCTCTGTCTGTGTGCCCTGTGGACATAAATAGAGCGCAGAGCTGGCAAGCTGCATCCCCAGACATATGCATGTGCTGGATGCTGCCCTGCTCATCCGTGGTGGGGGAGCGTTCGTCTGAGCATCTCTGCTTTCCCGCATCCTTGCTTCCTGGGGGTCAAGCAGGAGCAGAGGCATCTTGAAGACACGTGCCCTGGGTTGCAGTTGTCCAAGGGGCTGGGTCCCTAGGGAAGAATCTACCCACTCAAGTGTTGCAGCTAATGCAGGCTGTGATGGTGGGGAGTGGGCAAGGGAGAGACGTGTGGCTTGCTTTTGGCAGGGATTGCGCTGGCTGAGCTGGACAGCATGAAGCCCTCGGAGCAGATGGTTCTGAAGTGTGCAGCCATCCTAGGGCCGCTGTTCAGCACGGAGCTGCTGTTCCACATCCTTCCCGGGTGGAGCAGGGCCAAGCTGAACAAGGTGCTGAATGCCCTGGTGAGATGCAACATCCTCAAGTGGCTGAATGCTGCCAAGGGGGCAGAAGAGAGCAGTGTTCCCACCGAGGGGTCAGGCGCCTCTCTGGAGGAGGAGAGCGGTAAGAGGTGGTAAGGGGAGCCTGGGAGCACTGCAGGCTGCTGCTGCCACTGTCTGTGTCCCTGGTGGGGCTCCCCAGAGAATGCCCCCTGCCCGGAGGAGGTGTGTAATGCTCATGGCACCCCGGGGAGTTAGGGATGGGTTGTTAAAAGCTCTGACAAGTCCATTTCCGAGGAGCCTGTGCTTTGTGCTTTGTGCTGGAGGGCAATATTGCAGTGAGGTGCTGCGAGTCCCTCTGCTGCCCTGCCTGCAAGCACGGCTCATAGCCCACGTACGAGAGGGAGTACGAAAGCCCAGACCTGCTGACCCAGCCTCCCGCTGTGTGCAGATGAGGGATTTAGTGTGCATTGATCTTTATTGTCCCCTAGCGCCGGGGGAGCGTAGGAGGCTGGGAGTGTCTTGCAGAGTGGGCAGAAAGAGCTGGCTGTGTCTTGCTTCTGCTGCTGGCAGCATCCCCAGCTGCCGCCTGAGCGCAGCTGCACAGCCTGTTGGCAGGGAGAGCAGGCCAGCAGCCTGTTGCGCTGGCCGTGCTAGTGTGAGGAAGGCAAGGTGGGCCCTTTTGCTGTCTGGCCCGGAGGCTCTGAGTGCAGGAGCGCTGGTTTCCTGCCAAGGGCCTACGCCAAGGCCTGTCTTTCATGGTGCAGCTATGGCATGCGTGAGCTCTGGCCCCAGCTCTGGCCCCAGCTCTGGCTGATGGGAAGCCCCGTTGCCTTTCAGATGCCCAGAAGTCATCCGTGGAGGAGAGCAAGCAGAGGGCGAGGCTGGAGTCTGGCGTGCTGGCCTTTTGCGCCCCGCTGCTGCAGGAGGCTGCGTACGAGCTGTGGCCGAAGGGACAGAGGGTGGCCCTGCACCACAAGTGTGCGGCCTTCCTGGAGAGGCACGCGCACAAGTGCCAGTGCTGCGGGGGAGGCGACTTCGTTGCCTTCCACCGCTTGGCCCTCGGCAGCACGCAGGAGGCCGAGAGCGGAGAAGAGCATGGCAGCGACTGCTCCTGGCGCAACTGGGAGGCCTCCCTGGCGACCAGCGAGGAGATGAAGTCGGACGAGCTCCCCGCCTCTACGGGTATGCTGTGTGCCCTGCTCTGGAGCCTGGGACCTGCCCACTCCTACAGCACACTTGTTTCACGCAAGCGTGGGGATGCTTCCAGTGCAAGGCGGATACTGTTGTAGGACTAGTTCATTTCTCCACTGAGCACAGCTCCACAATGAGAGCGATGATGTGTCCACAGCGTAGCACCTTTCTCCCCTTGCGTGTCCACCTGCATTTTCCCAGAATTACGGGAGGGCAGCCCATCTCCTGGCAGAGGTGCACGCATGGCTCAGCAGGCTGAGGTGTATTAACTGGTGTGTCTAGTACACTTGGTGAAGCTGGGTTAAGTCTGGAGTCGAGCCCCACATGGAAGGCAGATGTCAGGGAAGGAGCTGGAGAGGGAGCTGCCGCCAGTGCCTTTGGCTCTGCTCTTCCTCCCTTGGTGCTACAGAATGGCAAGAAGCAGCTCTATGGCATGTGCAGTGAGGAGGTGTTTAATGCCATGCTTTCTTTGCAGATGCTTCAAGTGGTGTATCGAAAGAGAAGAGCTTCTTGGAGGAGATTTTTCGGTGAGGAGCCAAGGTTTTGAAGATGATTTTTGGGGGCAGTGGGGTGAGGGTGTGCAGAGGAGATAAGCGGAGTTGCCAGCTTGAACTGCCCGTTGTGAGTCTAGCATTGGCAAGAGCAGGCCTGTGAGAGGCAGCTGGGTTGAGATGGCCATGGGGATGCATATCTTTGGGGAAGCCAGTGGGATCCCAGTGCTGATGGTGATTTGGAGTGGAGCAGCCCTGGCTTTCTAGCTGTTAGAGAGCAGTGTTGCAAGCTGTGCAGGGGCAAAGCAGCCCCTGGAGGCAGGGTGGCTTGTGGAAGGGGACAGAAATGCCAGCTGGTCTCCCTGCCTGCCTAAAAGAGCAGTGTTCCTCCAGAGCCGGGGCAGCAAAGGCACCAACAGGATCGCTGCTCCTGCTGCTTTGTTACAGCTATGGCCAACGGAATGGCTTGCCATTGCTGAAAAGGGGAGCTGTTGCTTCTCGTGCCGGTTCTGCCCTGCCTGAGTCCACTGTGCCTGTGCTCTGGGGCCCCAGGGCTCCTCAGAGTGCCCAGCATTTACTGGTCAATGTGCCCACAGTGTCAGGGAACAAATCTTGCCAAAGTGTGCTGTGTGAGTGAGTTGTCCTGGCTTTGCTTGCCGTGCGGGGAGAGCCAAAGGTCTTGAGGGAGGAGAGAAGGCGAGAGCGGAAGGGAGGAAGGAGCATGGGGGAAGTCATAGCAATGATGGGGGGCTGCAGCCCGCTCCGGAGTCAGTGGTGTCAGTTGTAAGCTGTGAGGGCCCAGGGAACTCTGGGTGCAGGTCACTGTTGTGTGGGGTAGAAAGAAGGACTGAGCGAGCTCCCTCAGCACGCCTGGGAAGGCTGTGCAACCCACGGCTCCCGTGCGGTGCCTTCGTGCGTGTGGCCTCGTGCTGTGCTAGAACGTGTCTTTAACGTAGGCTGAAGGAGCGGTGTTGGTGACGCTGGTGTGTGCTTTGGTGTCTTCTTTCTCCGTGATCTTGTCTCCAGAGCGGCAAAGCAGTTTCTGGCTAAGACCGAATGGATGCCCAAGGTGCCCAGCAAGACCCAGTGGACGCAGGGTGTGGAGTGTTCCTGCAGCTGCAAGGCCATTGTGGACTTGGTGCTTGTGCCCTTGGCTCAGCACTACATGGCAGTGGGCAATGACGCCAGAGCCTTTTATTATCTACTGGAGGGTGCGGCTGCCTACTTGCACGTCTCCGACAACTACCTGGTGAGTTGCCGTGCTTGCCAGAGCCCACTGCCCGTGGAGTCCTCTCAAGTGCCTTGCCCTGAGCAAGCACATTTCCCCACTGCAATAGGGCCTGCCTGGGGGGCTTGCCTTTGTGGGACTTGGGGATGAATTGGTGGGAGGGAGACCCAGCGTTTGCCTCCTGTTTGCCTCTCCTGTGGCAAGAGAGACAGGGCCGTGAAGCAGCCCCTTGGTGCAAGGTGCACCTCCCAGGAGGTGGTGCAAAGGAGTGTTTGTGCGCGTGGTGTGAGAGGCAGCGTGACTATGCTTGGGTGGGCATCACCAGGGGTGGGTGCAGGCCTCCTCAGCAAGATGCTGGAGGCACCTGGGAGTGCTGGGGCTGGGGACAGGCTTGGCAGCGATGCTCAGCTGCTCTCTGTGTGCTTGTTCAAAGGCCTTCCGGAACCTGAAGAAAGCAGAAGTGCTGAGGACCTTGGTGGCTAAGAAGGGAAACGCGCTTGCTTGCTTTGAAGAAGCCACTTTGCTGAGCCTCAAAGGAGAGGTAAGGTGACAGGGTGGTTTTGGTGGGCTCCCCCGGTGGGTGGAGTTGAATGCTTTCCTGTGGGGTAGGGTGGGGTGGGACAGGCTCTCTCTGGCCCACCTCACTACAACTGCTCTCAGCCTGCTTTCCTGGGGCCCCTTTGCCCCCTGGCCCAAACCAGCTGAGGTCCTGGCCTTGATTCCACCAGAGACATGCAATTGGTTATGTGCTGAATCGGAGCCCTTTGGGAGCCTTCCCAGTATCCTTGTTCTTAGCGTTCCCAGTAGCTGGGAGGCTCAGGATTCCCAGCTGTGCCTGGGGCTGCTTGACGGACTGGGGGTGAGCTTTTGTGCCAAACGGGACTGCCTTGAAAGCCCTTTTGCTGTGCAGGTCTGCTACCATATGGGACAAACGGAGCTGGCGAAGACAATGATCAGGAAGGCATTGAGCCTTCTGAAGAGGAAATTCCCCACGACCTCCACTGGCGCCGCCTTGCAGCTTGTGCTGGAAAAGTCAGAGCATGCCTCTCACAAGAAGAACAGAGACTCCTCCGTTCCTCAGGAGGCAGGGTAAGAAGCAGAAGGGAAAGCAAAGGCTCCTCTAGGCAGAGGGAAAGCTGCTGAGGGAGCAGGAGGCTAATGGGTGGAACAGCTGTGGGTTGTATTGGGCAGCTACTGGGGTGTTGGCATGGGAGACGGTGTTGGTGAGAGCAGGTGGTGTTAGTGGGGAGCAGAGTGTGGAGAGGGGAAGGGAGTGTGCTGGCAGGAGCAGGAGGTGGGCCTGTTGGCGTAAGCGGAGATGAGCTGTGAGAGGGAGGAAGCTCAGAGGCTGTAGCCAGGCGCAGGCCTCCCGTGCAAGGCCCCTTTTCCTCCCGGTGGCCAGCTTTGCTTGGCCTGCCTAGGCTGTAGTGCCAAGACACCATCTTTAGCAGTCACGTTTCCTGGGTGGTACTCCTTGGTTCTGCCGCTTGTATCGCTGCGGCCGTGCCTGCGTCAGCTGCCCTTCTGCAAGGAGGTGCAGCCGTCTCCTCCATCCCCCTGCTTCCCCCATCCCGTGGGACTTGGCACAGTGCGCCTAGTGGCTGTGGCCCAGCAGTTTCCCTTGTGTGGCAGGAGGCAGAGGCTCCCCTGGCTGTTCCGGCAAAGCCACTGCCTGTCCTTACTGCGGCAGCTCTTCAGCCTGGAGAGCGCCTCCGGCAGTCGGAGGCTCTCCCGCCTGGCAGCACTCATGAAGGTGAACACGGCCGAGGAGTCCGAGGATGCCAGTCACGTGAGTGCCTTCTCTCTGCAGCAGCAGACCCATCCCTGACACGGCTCCTTTTCCCTGGCCTGGCAAGAGTACCAGCAGGGCCTGCCCCCGGCAAGAAGAGCCCAAAGATGGACGTGTGCCTGCCCTTTTCCGGATGAACTTCCAGAGGCTGTGGGTTGCTGCTGCTTTTGGTAGTCCCTCGCGTTGGATTTGTGTCCTAATTGTGAGCATGGAGGTGGTTCTGGCTGTAAGGCAGCACCACTGTGTGTATTCTGTAGTTTCCTCGTGGCTCTTGATAATGCTGGTGTGCAAGGCCGGGGGCCCCTGTCTTGGCACGGCTGCAGTTAGCAGTGGCAGTAGGAAGAAGAGTTGGTCGTATGGGTGCGCGCTGTGAGAGTGGAAGAGAAGAGAGAAGCTGGCAGCTGGGTTGTGGCCTGTCCCCTCCAGGCCAGGGAATTGCCCTAGAGAGACAGTCGTGTGCATTGTCGTGTTTGGACCCTTCTAGGTCCTCTTGTCCTACCTGGAATATGCGCTGTGCTGCCAGAACCTGGGCTGCCGGGAAGAGTGGCTGCAATACGGGCGGGCGGCCATGCAGCTTAGCGCTGAGGTGCAGCTCTTTGGAGGAGGGGTATTAAACATGGCCAGCTTTGCCCAGGCCCTGTCCCATCTGACCCTCAGCCTGGGAAATCTGCCTCTGTCCGTCGACGTAGGTAGGTACTGCCCCCGCCGCCTGCAAGAAGGCATCTCTGCCGAGAGAGCCGGTGCAAGTCTGCTTGTCCTCTTCCCAGGCTATCGTGCTGAGAGGCTCTGCATGGAGCTGCAGAAGCCTGACCTGGGCTACGTGGTTCTCAGGACCCTCTTCACGGCACTCTTTCTGCAGATGAGGTAATCCCGGTGCTGGAGAGAGTTGGGGTTGCGCAGTGTCAGGGGTCAGGGACCTTTGGGTGAGAACAAGCCTGCTGGAGGAAGTGGGACGGAGTTGGGAGGAAGAGCAAAGAAGGGAAAACGAGGGAGAGAGAGGTGCTGGGAAGGGGAGTGGGAAGTGTCTGGAGGTGCTGCCTGGGCTCCCAGCCCGTGGAGAGGCTCCCTGGAGGCTCGTTGTGTTCCTCCCCAGGTACCCGGAATGTGAGGCAGTGCTGCGCAGGCTAGAGAAACAGGTGTCTGGAGCAGATGAGATCGTTGGGCAGGCATGCTTCTTCTGCTGCTGCTTAGACCTCTTGCTTGATGCTGGTAAGTGCTCAGTGAGGAGGGCCCCCGAGAACCTGTTTGCTGGGCAGGCAAGGCTGCCCCCCTGGACCTGTGGGCCAGAGCTGGGGGCTTTGTGCAAGGTGTAAACAGGCAGAGCCCTCCCAGCACAAGCAGAAGTGCACCGTCAGTACAAGACTTCCAGAGACTAGAGTAGACAATACAAGAGTTCTGCCAGGTCTCCCTGTCCTCTGGAAACACGGAAACAGTTGTGCTGGCCAAAGCAGTTTTTCTCCTGGTGGAACAATGACCCCAGAGCCTCCAGCAATCCTTATATTTCCTCCACAGAGCTTTCCGCTGTGCGCGTTTCTCTCTTCGCCTGCATCCTCGTTATTTTTTTTCCCTTTTGCGTTTCTAACATGGGAGCCAAGAGTAATTTGACAGTGCTTTTAGTTATGCTCTTTCCTAGCTGTGTTTTGAGATTGCCCCTTCTGAAAGCTCTTCTCCGCCTCACTGTGCTCTGGCTCCCCAGGAAGCAGGGCTAGCAGTGCTGGCATGTGCCTGAGCAGGAGGCTCCTAAGAGCCTGTGCTCTGGGGTCGCTGTCCTTGCTGCTCAGTGGCAGCGTGCCTTTGTGCAGTGCTAGAAAGCTGCAGATTTCTCAAGGGCAAGACGTGGTGTCAGGGGAGTTGGGAGTTCTCTTGTTTCCTTCCTGATGCTCTCTGCCCTTGCGTTCAAGGGCAGTTCCGTGCACTTGAACAGCCCTGAGGAGCTAGGGTAGAAGTGCAGCCCTTGCCTGCTTCCTGTGAGGTTTGTTGCTCTGTGAGTGCTTTGCCTGCCAAGAACTTTGTTGCCTGTGCTGGAGCTTTCTGCTACTCTGAATGCCTGAGGCACAGTGAGGCCAGGGAGGGAGGTGCTGCTTCGCTGCTTCTCTGAGAGACATTTGTATTGCAGGGTGGCAGTATAAGTCCTTTGAAGAGTGCAGGAGGTTCGTGGAGCAGAACGAAGCCAACTGCCTTCTCCAGGCGCAGAGCAGCATCCTGCTTGGACTGTATTCGTCCCTGGCTCTTTGGTAAGTTGGAGACTTGCTTTGAGCGGGGAGAGGCCCAGGCAGTGGCTGTGGCCGGGAAAGGGGGAGCTCTGCGTTCATCACATGCCCCCATCCCATGTCCACCAAGGCAGCTGCTTCTGGAGCACGGTGGTGAAAGGGGCCAGGGGGCCACACAGGATGAGCAAGGTGGCAAGGAGCCCCAGGTTGTGCTGCTGTGGAGCCCTGCCAGGGAAGGATGCCTTGGCGGCATTCAGCCACAGCCTTCCTTTTCCCCTTGAATGTTGGGGACGGACTGGTGTGGCTCTCTCTCAGCGCAGGAAAGCGATGCAGGCTGAATGGTGCCTAAGTGCAAGAGCTTGGCTCGGGGAGGGCATGAGGGCCTGGAGCAATGCTGTGTTTGTGGGAGAAGACAGCCATTGTCCCAGTCTCCTGCCTAGCATGGCTTGTGTCTCCTCGGTGCCTGCAAGGGACTGGGTTCCAGTCCTTGCAGTTTCCCTGTGGTCTCGCTCATCACTGTGGGGGAGTGCTGAGTGCCGCTGGCTCACAGACACGCATGCGCACACGTTTATAAGCAGGTCAAGCAAACTGGAGGGAAGGGGAGCGGAGAGGACCCTGTCGGGAGGGACAGCAGTAGATTCCTTCTCAGCTGTGATGTAGCAGGGAGACGAGAACACCAAGTTCACGCGGGAGAGAAGGAATTGAGCTACTGCTGCCTGATTACAATGCAGTGCTCTCAGTGATGCTTATCAGGAGCAGCTACAACACGCTGCGGTTCAGCCCACCATCACTCCCCCAGTAGCTTCCTTGTCCTAGAGGATGCATTGCCTCTGGAAGCCAGGTTGGGGCTGGAGCCTATGGCCTAGGAGACCTTTTGATTACTTGCTCATCTCTACAAAATGTGCCTGAGTGTGTGTTTGTATGTGTTTCCTGTTTTCCTCTGGACAATGTAGGTTTGCAAGGCTTGGGCAGTGGGACAACTTCCAGAAGCCCTTTGAAAAGGCCAAGAGGCTGCTGAAGAGCACTGGCGCCTGCCTTGTGGCCAGCCAAGCGTGCAGCCGGCTCCTGGAGTGCCATAGCCTGGTGCTGAAAAAGGACATGGAGCACGGCTCGTGGAGGGCCCGTGAGAGCTGCCGCAGGGCTCTAAGGGTGAGGGATGCGGAGGAAGGGGAGGGGCATGCTGCAAGGGCCCTCTGGGGAAAGCTGTGTTGCTAGCAGCAGTGGGTTGACCTGTGCAGGTAGAAGCAGCCACGACAGGATGGAGTCAGGGTAGTGCCAGAGGGTAGCGGCTTAGGGAGCAACATGGCTAAAGACTCCTGTAACAGAGGTGTCAGCAGGAGGGGGACGAGAAGGCAGTCAGGTGAAGGCAGTCTTCCTGGGCGCGTGAGAATTCCCGTGTGGGACTGTTTGGCCCAAACAGGAGAGGAGAAGAGCCTTGCTCAGCCATGAGCTAGTGAGCCCGGCTGAAATGCCTGCTCCATAGGAGGTGTTAGGGCTCAGGAGAGATCTGTGTGGTACCTCAGCCTTGCTAGCTGTGCACTCCTCCTTTCTTTGTGGCTGGTTTTCCTCTTTGGGGATTTGGCGCCCTTCTCTGTGCCAAGCCATCGCTGGGCTCTCTGACTTGTCCTGATGTACCTCTCTGTTGTTTTCTCGGCAGCTCGCCGAAGAGGTTTTCTCTCGGTGCTCCACAAGCCCCGTCTTCTACCCCAGAGTCTACCACCTGAAAGCCTACATTTTCCTGATGCTGGGGAATGAAGAGCAGAGCCTGCTGTGCCTCAACCAGGGCCTCCAAGCCTGTGAAGACCATGGCAACCTGCTGGAGAAGACTTGGCTGGAGATGAGCACTGTAAGTTGCTCACCTGTGCCTTTGAGTTGCTTCCTGGGCAGAAGTTGAGCCTGCTGTAGCAGAAGGTGGGCCGCACTGTACTGTGGCAGGCAGCCCCAGACAGAGCAACCCAAGAGCTTCAGGGGCATGTGCTCAAAGTCCTGTGAGAGCTGGTAGGTGCTCTTAGCCCTGCTCAAGAGGAAGATAGACAGCTGTGATCCCTCTCTGCCAAGCGGGGCTGGACTGGTACGTGAGGAAGCAGTATGCCCTGCAGCTGCTCCTTTGCAGCATCTCTGCTTGGCAGAGTGGTGGTGAAGTGGAATCTTTCCCTGCTCCTTAAGGCAGCTCTGGGAGGCCAGGGTCAACGTGTGCTGAATCTGAATTGGCCTTGCCTCTCCTGCTCACTGAGAGGTTTTGGCAGCATGGCTCATTGGCTGATGGGTGGAACAAGCTGCTGAGAGAGGCCTTAGTTGCCTTCCCAGGCAGAAGTCATGGCTCTGGAGGTCACGTGCTCTTCTCAGCTCTCACTGTGCCTTTTTTCCCCCCTTCCTTTAGGAGTGCTGGTTCACTGGAAAAGGCCCCCTGGGAGATTTGTGGCTGAAGACAGCCCCACATTTTCCCCACCTGAACCAAGCAAAGCCAGAGGTCTGTAGCTCCAGGTACCTGCTGAAGCTGCCAGCACTTCAAAGGGAGGATTCTTCTCCAGGAATTAAATTCTGACACTGCTAGTCCAGGCAATTCTTCCTTTCCTTCTTCCTTTAATATATTCAGCATCATTCTTCGGCCCCCTGCTTGTATTCTGCCTCGTTCTCTCCTTTCCCACAACAATGTTTGCACAGCCTGAGTCAAACTGAACCAACACCTACACAATTACTAAGGCCAATACTCAAAACAAAAACCAAAAAACAAAACAGTCTGAGCATTCTGAAGAGCTTAGCATTTAGGCTTCCATCAAGTGAGGAATATGATAAATAAGGCACAAAGCGCTCCAGAGAAGGTAAAGCTCTGGGGGGTTGGTTAATTCCTGTAGTTCTATAGTAGTTCCCAAGTAGTATCCGTTCTCCTGGGTAGAGGTAATGCATCGGGCCATTTCAGGCCCGTCTCTGCCCAGCTCTTTGCCAGTTTGGTTCTCCTGTTGGAGTTTCTCCTTGCTGCAGCCCCACGGGATTGGGGCTGTAGGCACAATGCAACTTCTGTTCTCTCTGCAGGTTTTATGCACACGGGGATGTCTAGGGTTATACCTTTGTGATGAGTTAGTAGAGCAAAATGCATGTCCTTGTTGGAACTCATGTCCTGCAGCAGGTGTTTCTTAAGAAGACACAGATGTTAGGTCCTAGGCAGAGAGAACATTTTAAAATAAAGACATAGTTTACAGCCACCAAAGCAGGGAAGTTGGTAAGAGTATTATGTACTCCTGTCCCTGACTAATGAAATAGTAGGTGTTGTTATTTTTTTAAAAAAGTAACATTCTCTGGATAAAGGCATCCTGTATAAACTCCCTGTAAGCTGCCACAGGGCCCTCCCTTAATTGGGGAGTACCTTGCTGCCGCAGTAGTCCATGATTAATAAAGAAATATAAGTGAAGCATCCCACATACATGATTGCAGACCCATTAGAAGCCAAAGGACAAATTTCCTGTTCCCAGCTGGCTGAATTAAGATGCCCCATCGGTCACGGGGGAATCACAGTGCGGGCATCCACTTCTCACTGGGTGGAATCTTGGGGGAAGTCCCACTGCCCAGAGCAGGGTCCACACCTTGGAGGGTGGCATTAATCTTTCATAGTTCGCACTGTTGTTCTCCCCAGAAGTCACAGCTTAAACCAATTGCAAGCCCAATCATCTGTTGATCCAGTCAGGATTCAGTCTTGCCTACAACTGCCTTGGCTTCCTTTCGATCACTCAGTTCCCCACTGTTCCACCAGCAGTGAGAGTTTCTGCAGTGCCATCTCATCTCTCATCACTCCATTCCGTCACAGCCCTGCAGTGTGGTGCCTCAAGCCGTAGGCGCCCCAGAGGTTGCCCACTGGTGGGAGGCACCAGCGCATGCTGCTGGGATCGGGGCTGTGCTATCCAGGAGGTCCACTCTTGCGTGCAAGCGGTGACACCTGCTGACTCATCAGCTCCCAGACTGTTGCCACAGGTCTTGAGTAGCAGAAGAAATCCTCCGTGTCCACTGCAGAGAGAATCAGGAAATGCTGTGAAGACAGGCAAAATCAAGCAGTTGTGAGAGGGGGCAGGGGGGCTCCAGCAGAGAAGGGGCCAAAGTCCTTTGTGTCTGTGCTGTTGACCTTGGAGTGAATTTGCAGGAGCAGCAGGTGGTGTTAGAGAAATACTGTGAGAAAAACCTTGCAAATAGTTAACAAGGCTCAAGGACAAGGGGGAGAGAAAAACAGTACTGCAAAGGATAACCAGCTCCGGCTAAATAACCTTGATGAAACCACAGCGCTTTGAAGAATGTGAAGGGCAGGTAAGACAAAAACAGCAGAATAACCCAGAAGTGACCTTAGGTTCATTAAGGCTTATTAACATATTAAACTTCACACCCCTAAATGAAGAATGAGATGGAAATGACATGATAATGATGTTACCGCCTCTTCTTCGCTTCCTATGCTAATTAACAAGAATGTGAAAGCACAAGCGCAGAGCAGTTACCTGATGTAATGAAACTGTAACCAATATAAAGATTTGTATAAAATACTAGCTGAAAAGTGTGTATAAATCAAGACTGAGAGGGGGAGAAGGTGTGCTAGCTTTGTGGATTTACCACCTAGCACCCATCTCTGTGCAGAAATGAAATAAACAAATATCTCGACCCTGTGTGTCTATTGGTTGCTTGCACACCGGGTAACAGAACCCAGATTTTGGGACAATAGTTTGGTGACCCAGGTGGGACTTGCCAGAAGGCCTTGCCCAGATCATCTTGCCGTTCCCGACAGCGGACTGGATCAGATCGAGCTCCCGCGCGCACCGACCTGTTGATCGGAGAGTCCTCCCACCTCCCTCCAAAGTCGGGACGACAAGAGACTCAAAGGTGCAACACCAACCAGAGAGATTTGTGCCAGGGTGAAAGGGGTGTGTGTGTCAGTCTTTGGATTGGTGAGTATAAAATTTACTTACTTCCGTGGAAGATTATGTTGGATTATGTCACCCGTAGATGCTTGGCAAGGGTTGCCTTAAATTGACCAGAGGGGTCAGAGCTGAGTGTGCATAAAGGTACGGGAAAAAATAAGGTTGGTATTTCTAGGTAATTGACATGGGATCAAGCCAATCCAGGATTCCTCCCTGTAGCCATTGGGGTGTATTTTGTAACACTGGGATATTTTTGGAGGCGATCGGATGACAAAAAAAAGAATGAAAAGATGTTGTAATCAATGGTGACCAATGTATAAGCTGGAATGTGATGAGCAATGGCCAAAAAATGGGACCTTGAACCATAACACTATATTACAGTTACTGCTGTTTTGTTGCCGGAAGGGGAAGTGGGATGAAATACCCTATGTGGAGGCTTTTATGTCACTATATAAGGACCCAGAAATTCAAAGGGAATGTGAACTTGTAAGTGGAGAGGAATCTGTAATGGTTGCAGTAGGAAAGAAGGAAGAGAGCGGGTATTGTTCTAACAGACAAATTCTGAATGGAGAGGAGCAGGAGGATGTACAAGTACTGACAGTGGCCACCTCTTGTGGAAACGATTCCACCTCAGCTGAAGCATCGCCCCCCCGCTAGAAAGTGAAGAATCCAGCCCTGTTTCTGGCCAAACTAGGAGATGGAAACAACCTGTTATACAGGCTCCTTTGAGACAAGCAGTGGGACCAGGAGGGCTGCCAGTATTTGTACATGTTCCTTTTACAACCTCGGATTTACTAAACTGGAAGCAGTCTATTGGATCATATAGGGAAAATCCTGAGAAGCTGCATCAACTTTTGGAGACTATTGTGATAACTCATAATCCTAACTGGGGAGATGTGCAGGCGCTGTTGAATACTTTCCTGACAGGAGAGGAAAAGAGGCTGGTAATTGCTAAGGCAAAAGAAGAGGGTGAGAGAAGGGACAGAAAGGGGGATCGTGAGGTCTATTTACCCACCAGAAAGGATCCCGAGTGGGATCCAAATAGGAGCGGGGGTAGGGAGCTCTTGAGGCAGTATCAACAGCTAATTTTATATGGGGTTCGGTACGGGGTTCCGAGACCAAAGAATGTGTCAAAATTGTATGAAGTAACGCAAGGGCCTGAAGAAAATCCCTCGGCCTTTTATGAAAGATTATGCGAAACAGCCAGAACATGGACAGACCTGGATCCAAATGAGGAAGCGAATCAAAGGCTGTTTGATATGCTCTTCATTGGCCAGTCAGCTCAGGATATTAGAAAGAAGCTACAGAAGGTGGATGGAGCTGGGGGAATGTCTATTTCACAGCTGATAGAAATAGCACATAAGGTATAGAATAATCGAGATGAAAAGAGAACAAGAGAAACACAAAATGGAATGAAACTACAGGCTTCTCTCCTGGCAGCTGTCCAGAGGAATGAATTCCAAGGCAGGGGCAGGGGAAGCAGAAGAGGTAACAGAGGAGGAAGAGGTGGAAGGGGAGGGAGGCCAGGAGGAGGCCTCCCTAGACCCCCTTTGGGTCTAAAATATCAAAAGGACAATGTACACTAGGAGCGGAAAGAAAAGAGGCTATATGCCAAATTGCAGTACCCCGCACAAAAAGACAGCTGAGGGGATTCTTGGGAATGGCAGGATTTTGCCGTATATGGATCCCTAGTTTTGGGCTGATAACTAAACCTTTATATGCAGCCCTAAAGGGTCCAGGAGAATGGTTAGAGTGGACCCCAGAATGCCGTGCTAGTTTCGATGAAATAAAAAAGAAATTGATGGAAGCTCCAGCACTGGGACTCCCAGATATGGCTAAACCCTTTCAATTGTATGTGCATGAGCAGCAGCAGGTGGCCTCAGGAGTAATGACCCAAATGCCTGAGAGCTGGAAAAGACCGGTGGCATATTTTTCTAAACAATTAGGCGAAATAAGTAAAGGATGGCCGGCCTGCCTCCAGGCTGTAGCAGCCACCATCTTATTAATATAAGAGGCCCGCAAATTGACTCTGGGACAGCCCTTAACTGTTTTTGTAGCACATGCTATATCAGCAATTTTAAATCAAAAGGGGCATCATTGGATTTCCCCGAGCAGACTGGTAAAATATCATACTGTGTTATTGGAACGAGATATTACCTTAAAGGTGGTATTGACCTTAAATCCTTTACTCTGCTACCTGGTGAAGAGCAAAAAGAGGTACAACATGACTGTTTGGCCACTATAGAGCAAGTATATTCTAGCCGGCCTGATTTAAAGGATGAACCTTTGCAGAACCTGGATGTGGAGCTATGTACAGATGGTAGCAGCTTTGTACAGAATGGAGAGAGAAAGGCTGGATAGGCAGTAGTGACTCAATGGAAAGACCCCTGGGTGTTGGTGTCATACTGTGCTCATCCCCAAGGCTCAGTGTCCTCCCTGGGGTGTCTCTGTTGCCCCATGCTCATCCCCTGTTGTCTGCAGTGTCCCCGAGCTTTGGTGTCAGTGTCACCCCTTGTCCTCAATGTCCTCCATGTGCCAATGTCTCCTTGCCATGGTCCCCAGTGCCTGCAAGTGTTGGTCTCTGGTGTCCCTGTGCCTCAGGGTCCCTTCAGCCCTGTCCCTAAGTGTCCCTGTGCCAGGTGCGGGCCACATCATGAGTGCCTGGGAGTCCCCTCCGCCCTGTCCGTGGGTGTCCCCGAGCCTCGGTGTCCCCATGTGGCTGCAGGGCCACCTGCAGAAGACACGCCAGCTGTCTCCGTGCACAAGTCCTCCATGTCCCCAGGTGTCCCTGAGCGCTGGCCCCGGGTGTCCCCATACCTCCCTCGTGTCCCCACATCACCCAGTATCCCCCGGCGAATCCCCACGTTCCCTGACGTGTCCCCGCAGCAACCAAATGGGCAAAAAGGGCTGCTACATCCACCTGCGTGGCAGCAACCTGCGGCCCCAGTTCCCCCAGTTCACGGCAGTGGTGAGACTGGGACCTACCTCAAATTGCCCCCTGGCGACCCCAAACTGCCCCAGGGACACCCCTAAAACACCCTGGGGCTCCTGCAAATTACCCTGCCTCCCAAAGAGGCCCCACAAAACCTCCCCCGGGACCCCCAGACCCCCAAGGGACCCATAAAACCACCCTGGGATCCCCCAATGCTCCCCTGAGCCCCCAAATGCACCCATGGCCCCTAAAACCACCTGGGAACTCCCTAAGTCTCCCCCACTGATCCCCCCCAGTGCCCCTCAACTACCCCTGGGATTCCCCATCCCCCAGGGCCCCTCAGCTTCCCCTGGGATTTCCCCCCCCCCCAGTCCAGGAGATCCCAAACCCCCCTGGAACCCAGGAGTCCCCCAAACCCCCACTGGGATTCCCCAAACCCCCCTTGGATCCCCCAACCTCACCACCCCCTGCACCCAGGAACTCCAATCCCCCGCAGGTGCTGTCAACCCCCTGGCCCACCTGATCCCCCTTTGGGACCCCACCTGCCCGAGACCTTCCAGATCTCCCCGGGCCACACCAAGCCCCCTGGGACCCCAAACCCTCCCAGGAGCCCCCCTCCAAACCCCTGGAGCCCCCCCAGGATCACCCAACTCCCCCCTACCCCAGGGTCCCAACCACCCCCATGAGGGCCCATAAAACCCCCTTTGTAGCCCCCCAACCCTCCAGAAGGCCCCCCCAAACCTGCAGCACTCGGGGTGGGGGGCAGCAGCCTATTTCTCCCCCTTCCCCTAGGACAGCGAGATCTGGGTGTTTATTTGCCCCAGGGATGGTTGTTTGCCGTGGGAGGGGGGCAGTATTTACCCCCGCTCTGTGCAAATGCCGCTCTCCCCCACAGCTTCACCCCAACATCAACCCATGATGTACGCCAAAACCCTGCTGCAGCTGGGCATGATGTGACACCCCCCCCGAGATGACAACACCCCCTCGAGGTCACAACACTCCCGGAGGGTGACAGCCCCCCCCCTCGGGTGTCTCCCCTCCCCCGGTGGCTTTTAATATGCTGGATTATATTTATTCCCTCCCCAACTGCTGGGGGGCACTGGGGCAGTGGGGGCGCCCCACCAATTGGAGTGAGGGGCAGGAGGGACCATCTAGGGGGCACTGGCTCAGGAGCTGCCCCCCTGGCCTGGCCCCCATTTTACTGTCTGTAATTAAAGATGTTAAAGTAAAGTAATTATTGGAAGCCTAGCGGGGGGCCCAGCGTCCGAGGAGGTGTGGGGAGGGGGGGAAGGGTGTGGCGCTGCTGGCCACAGACACCTGGGTCCTCTGTACGAGTGCAGGGGAGGGGCGGGGCGGCATGCCCGGATGCCTGGGACCCTCCCGGACGCCTGAGTCCCTTGGAGAACTGGGTTGTCCTGGACTTCTTGCGTTGCCTGGACTCCTGGGCACCTCAGACGCCTGGGCCCCTCACTCATCCAGGGGAGTGGGGTTGGGGGGAGTTCAGCGTGGGAGCCCCGGACGCCTGGGTCCCCTCTGTGTGGGGGAGAGCGGGGGGTGAGAAGGGGCACCCGGACGCCTGGGTCCCTCAAGGGGCAGTGGTAGAACTGAGACTCGTGGCTGGATCTGGTTGATCATGTCAAATAAAATATTGAATCGGCAACAAGTTTCTATTGCTTAAACTGTGGAACAAGAAGCTGCTCTGGGTTCTTCTTGTGCTCCCAGCTAAGAGGCACCTTATCGCTAGCAACAAAACTTAAAAAAAAAACCATAGAAATCTTGACTTTTGCTGCTCCTCACTGGCGCCTTCCAACGATCAAAAAGAGAACGGATCATTTTTATCCTTCTAACGCATCTGGGAAACATCCTCTCGGTCACTGCCAGCAGGGCTCGGTGGCTGCTTCCCCTTTGGAGAGCACGGTTTAATTTAATCTAGAGGGGATTTAGCGAAATGCTAAAATGCAACATTAATCCCTAGGTGAGAGGCTGCTTTTTAAGCATGGGGGAAAGCTCGTTCTGCGACGCGTGTTTGGTCTTTGGTGGAAAGCTCGAAGCAGGTGGGAACAAAAAAAAAGGGAATAAATCATTTCTACTCAGGTAAGACCAGTGCTTTTCCAAAATCCTAAGGACCGTGAGTCATGGAAACTTCCTCAAATCTTTGCTGCATTATAGTGTTTTCATATCGGATTTAAAATTGCAGTTAAACGAGGGGATTTTTTTGCATGTAAGCAGTGGGATGAAGATGAGCAGATTAGCGGAGACCTCATCTCAGCGACCGAGAGCATATTGAGTACGGTTTCATCTTGGCAGCCCTTGGTGGGCATGGCTGCTGCTAGAAGAAGCTTGGAGGCAACGTGAGCCGGTTCCCTCCCCCCCCCCCAAAAAAAAAAAAAAAAGGGAGAAGAAAGGAAAGAAAAGAAACGCATTTCCAAGACATTTCATGGGACATTGAGATCCTTGGGCTGAAGGAGATGCTGCTCCGTGGAGCTGATCCCAAAGGATGAGCCAGGGACCACAGAGCTCCTGCCCTACCCCAGGGCTCTCCGTGCCACCAGCTGCCAGCAATGACCGTCCTCTCCAAATGCAAAGGACCGGGGAGATGTTCACCCAAGGAGACCACTGGTGGTACCACCACACCTCACCAGCTGCAGCAGAAAACAGCCCAAGGGAGCTGCAGGAAACGGAGGCAAGTAGGAGTCCATCGCCCAGGTCTCCACAAACAGGACTTGCACCAGATGAGAGCAGAAAAGGGGAAACGGGCGTTTGCAACGGCTCTCAATCCTGAACGAACGACTCCAACCAGAGAAGACCGTATTCTCTCCATGAATTGTGCAAGATTCCCAGTCCCAAGTTTAGGTAGGATTTCCATCTTTACGTACTTCAGCTGTTACCTCTGTGAGTTCAGCAACTTGTGGAAAACAGCAGGAAGCGGTGAGGAACAGTGGAAAAGGTGGAAAATATTGGAAGACGAGGCAAAAGCAATGGAAAAATACATAAAGAGGCAGAAAACAGGGAAAATGATGGAAATTGGGATGAAACCCCCAAAGCAGTGGAAAATGCAAAAATACTACAAAATCACCTGCAAAATAAATGCCAAAAATCCCATTAAAAAAATAAAAAAACTTCAGCACAATGTCTCCCACAAAATAAAAGCTACTAAAAAACCCCACAGAGAATGCACAAATAGCAGAAAACAGTAGAAGAATGCCAAAAAGTTGAAAATGTAAAAAGTGAAAGTAGAGAGAGCTTGAGAGAAAACAATAGCAAATGAAGTAAAAGAGAAAGAGAGATTTAAAAACCCCAATATATTCAACTGAAGGCTGAGTATGCATACAGAAGATCAGAAAATGTTTTAAAAAAAACAGAAAAAAGGTGGATGCAATGACACAGAATGGAAAGAAAAGCAACACAAGTGTGAAAAGCACATGAAAAAGAGAAGGAATGATCATAAACCAGAGGAAAAGAGCAGAAAATGCTAAAGAATGTGAAGACAGTGGAAAATGCAAGAAAGATGGTTAATGCGGGGGAAAAGAAGGGTTGAAAACAGCAGAAAATGATGGAAAAAACATACCTGGAAAACTGCAGAAAGCATAATGACTGAAAACGCAAAAAAAAGGCAAAAATGCAAAAAAAGCAAAATGCAGAAAATGCTGGCACATGACAGAAAAATTCAGAAAACATCGTAATACGCAAGGAATGGCAGAAAATGCAAAACCTACCAAAACCTGGCCTCCAAAATAATGGAAAACACCTAAAGCAACAAGGAACACACACAAACACACACACACACACACACACACACACACACACAAACAAACTCCAAGTGGAATTGAGTGGAAAAGAGAATAAATGGTGGAAAGCAGGGGAGAATGTACCAAAAAAACAAGGAAGAAAATGCACAGAATTGCTGAAAAAAAGCAAAAATAAGAAGGTGATAGAAAAAGAGTTGATGAAAACGGGCAGAAAAAAGGAGAACACGATGGAAAGGACTTAGAGGAGTAAAAATGGCAGAAAACAGAAACACCAGAAAAGGGAAAAAAAAGTGAAAAATTCGAAGAACAACTGAAAGCATCAGGGACTGACTAAACAGCAGAAAATTCCGAAAAGGAAAGGAAAATGGTGGAAATCACAGAAGAAGATGGAGAAAACAGAAAGGATGGATAACATGAAGAAAATGGAACACCAAATACACTTAAAATGGTTAAAAATGGTTAAAATGGTTAAGCCAGAGATGTCAGAAAATGCAAAAAAATAAAAAATGGAAAAACTGAGAAGTGGCAGAAAATCAAAAAAAGGGGAAAACCTGAAAACACTTCAAATGGGACAAAACGCAAGAAATAGAGGAAAATTCACACCCCCCCCCCAAAAAAAAATAATTGCCCAAAGTGTCCAACAGCAGCAGAAATCTTTGGAAAAAAATATAAATAAAAAAGAAAGAAATGTGGAAAATGCAAAAATCTCTATATGAAAACTGTGGGAAATTAAAAAAAAAAAGGAAAAAAGTGTAAACCAGAGAAAGAATGGAAGAAAGAGGACACAGAAAAAGGTTGAAAGGGGGAAAAAAGATGGAAAAAGGGAAAGCAGAAATGGTAGAAATGGCAGAAAAGGAGGGAGAGCAGCGACAGATGATGCAGGCACGGCAGAAAAGAGATGGTGCAAAGCAAGAAGTGCAGAAAGCTGTGGAAAATGGTGAAGAGCACCAAAAGAAAGTGGAAGGTGGAGAAACATCGAAATGGAAAATGAGGAAAGCGGGTAAATTGGAGGGGAAAAAGCAAAAAGAATATGGGCAGATGGAGGTCAGAAAACAGTGGGGATGGCCGTGATGTGCCAGCAGAGGAGCTGCACCAAGGTGATCGAGGTTCTCCCTGGCTGTTGGCCTCGGGGGCCTCCCTGCTGCTGGATGGGTTGCTGGGTCCACCGGCCAGCTCGTGGTGAGTCTGAGTGCACACCACAGCTGTGCGTCTTGCTGGCTTTCATCCTTCCCAGGCTTCATTCACTCTCCGGTCGAGCCATGCCAGACCACAGGTACACAACAGACCAGATGGCCTCAGCCAGGAACAGGATGGTCGACAGCTAACAGTGCGGCTGGACGGCCAAGAGAGAACCCGGTGCACAGTTCCACAGCACCCAGGTGCTTCCGGTGTGAGCCTGCAGTGTGCAGGGGCCGTGGTGGGATTGCTGCTGGGGAAGCTGGACTGAACTGCTCCGTGTCCCTGAGCAGCTCCTATGGCTGGTTGACAGTGAAGGGACTGTTCTGCGGCACTGAATTTGCTGAAAGGGACTTGGTCACACATGGCCCCAGCGCCAGCAGCTCCGGATTACGGGACGCCCCAGTGAATCAAAGCTGATGGCTCCTGGCTTTTGAGGTCTTTCAAGGGAAAATAGAAGCACATAGTCATGGGGAAGAGGGAGAGCAGAGGAAAGAAGCAATTCCAAGGGACGGCGCAGGGTGGGCAGTGGTGATAGAAAGAGAGCTGCATGGCAAACACCAGCCCGGCCCTTGCACAGCAGATGCAAGGCCTGAGGACAGCGGGTGTCTGTAGAGGCTACAGAGCTTCTCCCTCTTGCCCTTGTTTTTCCTGGTCCAGCAGAGCAACTGCCCTCTTCCCCCTTGCCTTTCTCTCGCTCCAAAAAAAATTACACACACATGGGCTGAAGAAACAGGACTTTATCTTTGAGGAAAGCAGAGCAAGGAGGGGAAGTGGTAGAACACTAATGGGCCAGGATGTGCTTAGAGTTGTCGAGCTGTCCTGTGCTGCGGGAGACACCAGCCATGGCCCAGACCTTCCAGCACACTTGCGTGTCTGCGGTGCGCAGCCCCACGGCACTGGCACAGCTGTGGCAGTGCTGCTCAAAAAGAGTCACCTCCTGGCAGACGGGTGACACCTCTGCCATGCTCTCTGGAGCCAGTGACCCAGTGCTCCAAAGCTGAACCTTGGTGGCGACCGCTCCCGGGCAGTTCTCAGGTTCAGCACGGTCTGTGTCACCAGGCAACGGACGGAGGGTTCAGCATCAGCTTCCAGGGGCTGGAGGGCTGAGACAGAAAAGATCACAGCACATAACAGACTCCCACAGTTGCAGAGCTCCCTGATATCCTGCCCAAACAGGGCCCGTCCCACCCAGCCCTTCCCAGGCTGGGCAGGCAGCACGTGGGACAAAGGGATCAGCTGCAAGTTGCTGGTAAGGAATACCCCAGGTGACCCACAAATACTCACCTCCTCTCCCCCAAAGAGGCAGACCACACCTGCCTGGCTTATGGCAGGGCCAGCAACTGGAGCTCCCTTCCTGGGCTCCCTCCTCCTCCCTGCCAGGGCCTCCTGCCACAGCTGCTCTCTCTCACCATTGCAGATCTGCTCCACCTTCTCCTTCCTCTGCTTCATTTGCTGCCCCATGAGCCCTAGGCAAACACCTCCTGTCAGCCCTCATACTCCCCACCAAGACCCCAGCAGCACAGCTCCCATCTGGCCTTGCCAGCCTGCCCACTCATCCTCCTCCCCTTGTGCAAGGTTGGCCTCAGCGTGGTCCCCGGGGTGCAGGATGCAGGCATGCTGTGAGGCACTGCAGAACCTCCTCTCAGCCCACCTGCACGGTCAGGGATGCGACTGGGGTAGTGGCTCACCAAGGAACCTCATGGCTTCCTCCCGCAAGGATGCCTCAGGCTTCTCCAAGTATGGCAGGCTCTGGTGCAGGTATTGCTCCGCTCTGCTCCTGTCCCTCAGCACCTGGAGACACCGCAAGGTCGTGGGTTGGCACCTAGACTCCCTGGGGAGTCAGGCTTGACCCTCCTCCCACGACCGGCCTTCTCTTCCTTCCTCCTCATGACCCCTGGTGGCCTAGGGATGCTGAGATCCCCCCGCAAGCCTTCTGACAAGGACAGCCAAGCCAGGGGCTCCTTCAGCATCCCAGGGGGGACAGCAAGGGCAGAGGGGCCTGGAGCAGAGCCCGAGGCGGCTGGGGCTCTGGGCTGCAGCAGTGGGTGAGGGGCACAGCTGTGTGCCCTGCACACTGGGCAGCGGGGCAGGCTTCGTCCGGTCAGGGCCCTGGGACTTTGGCCTTGTCCTTACCAGGTACTCCCCAATCTTCCGTATCTCCCCTGTCCTGGCCAGTTGCTTGAGCTCCTCCCACTTGAGGAGCTGTGCAGCACTGACAAGGGCTTTCTGAGCGGCCTGCAGAGCAGCAGAGACCGGCAGATGCCACCATAGCCAGGACAAGACACCATGCCTCCCCCTCATCTTGGCCAGCCTTGGAGCATGTCCCAGCCCACAGAGGGGCTTAGGACCAGGGCTGCCCCTCCCTGCTGAAGGCAGCGGCATCTCTGCCTTGTCCTTGGCGACTCAGCAAATTGGACCTCCCGCTCACATGCACTCAGAGGCACACTTGTCTGCAGCCCCTGCCATGGTGCTCAGGCCTCCCCCAGGTCATGTCAGCATCCCTTCCCCAAAGCACTGCTCCATACCTGGGCCGCTCTCTGGTTCTGCTCACTCACGTGCAGGAACAGTGGGACCAGGCTCCTCTGCACAGGCTGCTTCATCCTCTGCTTGTTCTTCCCCACCACAATCTCCATCAGGTCCTTGAAGAGCAGCATGGAGAGCTCTCGCACTGTGCTGCAGCTCCGTGAGGAAGGAAGGAGAGCAGCGGAGGCCTCAGCAACGACTGCAGGAGCCAGGCATGAGAAGAAGGTTTTCCTTTGCGAGGCCTCGTCTTCTGCAGGCACAACTGTCCCCCTCCCTGGCCAGGGCTCCGAGCTGGGGACAAGCCTCTGCAGAGGCAGCACAACTGTGGAGGTGCCAATACACTGGCCAGTGGGTACACATGCAGAAGGACACACAGCATCCAGAGCCACGTCTACAGACCCACCCACACGCCAGAGAGCCCCTGCCTCTCCCACCAGCCTTACGTCATCAAAGCGTGGCAGAAGCCTCTCCGCCAGCTGCAGAGCGATGGGGTTGGAGCCCTTCTGGTCCAGGTAGCTGAGGATGTTTCTCAGCAACAGCAAGCTTCCTGCACGCACGTCCCTGCGGGCAGCCTGCAGCCACTCCACCATGTCTGGGAGCAGGCTCTGCATTTTCCTTGCCTGTGGGAAAGACACAACTTCCTTTTGTGAAGCAAGGCCAGAGTCCCCTGGCCACAAGTGCTCTGGGGTCTGATTTCCCATCAGGGCTCAGAGGCCAGGGCCAGGGCTCTGCACACAGCCACAGCTTGGGCACAGAGGCTGCAGTGCAGGGCAGAGATCTCCAAGGGGCCTCCGAGCACACTAGGGCTTCTCTAGGGAGCAAGGCTCCTGCCTCCAGCACCAGCAGCAGCCGACTGCATTAGCCCAACCCTGTGATCTGCCTCATCGTCCCTCTCCCAGCAGGGCTCTGGCTGCAGCGTTCCCCCAATGGAGGCCGTTTGGAAGGGGCTTGTTGCTGCTGGGCCTGGATCTCCGCCTGGCACAGCGGAGCTCTTCCCGAGGGCCATTGGTGCCTTTCTGCCTGTGCAGCACAGCCCAGGGGCTGCCATGAAAGACTTGGGGCACATCAAGAGGGCAGCGGGGACTTGGGAGCAGCTAGCACACCTCCCGAGTGCCAGCAAAGGCCAGGCCACTCCATGACCCAGCACTACCTGCCAAGCCCCAGCCTGCCACCATGGCTTCACCCAGCTGCCCCCCTGCTCACCATCTCGGGCCTCTTCAGCAGGCTCAGGAGGCCTCTGAATACCAGTCTGCGCAGCTCCAGGCCCTCAGTCTGCATGTAGCGCCAGAGGAGCGGCAGCGCGGCATCATCCATCTCGGCAAGGTCAAGGCCTTCCAGCAGCTGAAATGCATACAGCACTGACGGACTGGCAGAGCCACCAGCACTGCCTGTAGCGTGCAGCCCTGCGTCCCACCCAACATTCAGGCCAAGGGCACCAGCCCCTGACACGGCTCACACCACGGGTAGGGGCCACTGTGGAGACACCCGCAGGCCCTGCTCCCAGTCCTGGGCCTCTCAGCACACTGCACGCACTGCTCGCCTCCGCCCCACGGCCTCGGAGCCCTCTGCAGCCTCTTCTCCTCAGCCCTTGGAGGAGCACTTGAACCCAGAGAGCTGCCACAAAGGAGGCCCAAAGGGCAAGTGCTTGTGAGTGGTCGCCCAGCAGAAATGAGCCAAGGCCAGGGCTGCTAACAAGAGCGCGTGCATTGCCCCAGCTCCATTCACCAACATCACCCACCAGGCACGCGCACAGTGTGAGCAGAGAGCATTCAGCGGCACCTCCAGAGAGGCACCGCTTGCCATGAGGCTCACCTCCACAAAGAAAGCCATGGCGGGCCTCTGGCGAAACTGGTCCTCCCCGCTCAGCAGCCTTGCCAGCTGGTGGAAGATGCAGCGACACAGGTATCTCGGAGCTCTCCTCATGGCTCTGGCAGAAGGAAGAAGGCACTGTTGGTCCTCACCTCAGCAGGCAAACCTGCTCTGGGCCTGCTTGGCCCCCTCAGCCACTTCCCCCAGCACACTGAAGGCAGCTCAAGGCAGTGCTTGGCACGCAGCCACGGCAGCCAGCAGCATGTGCTCCTGGAGGGTTGCTCCTTCCCCACCACACCTTGCCACCAGAAAGCCAGGCTCGCTCAGTCACCATCATGTTCCTCTGGGTGGGAGACTGGAGAAACATCCTTCCTACCTGCAAGTCATGGCCTTCCCACACTTGCCGTGTCCTCACCCCTTGGCATTCCTCTGCCCCCGGGGCCTTCCCAGGTCCTTCTGCTCAGCTTGCACCTTTCCTGGGGCTCTGCTTTGGCTGCCACTGCAGTCAGACCGTCCCCAATCCTCTCTGTGATGGGAGCCCAGGCCCCACCGGAGGGCACCACTCCTGTGAGGGACCCCCTCGCACAAATCCTAACACCAACTACTCCCCCAACAGCTCTCACAGCTGAGCAGTAGTGGCTCAGGGAGCTCCCATGGCCATTTTGCTGTGTGAGCCCTTGCCACAAGTGGGGAGGCTGCAGCCCCTTTCTTGGAGAGCTCGCCCCCACCACCCACCCATAAGAAAGGACATTGTGTGGGCACCCGAAATCCACGGAAGAGGTGCTGGGGGGGAGCAGGGCGTAAAGGGCTCTACCTGGCCAGCACGGACACTCCCTTCTGAGATGTCTCTGCATGCAGAAACAGCTCCCAGCCGCCATTCTTCTCCACAGCCAGGGCTACGTGCTGATAGCCAGCGCAGTGGAAGACACCCTTCATGGCCTCCATGGCACACCTGCATGCAAAGCAAAGCCCAGGTCACACTGGCAGCCTGGCCCTGCCTCCGACTCCAAGGCCGAGACAGGAGGAGTGGGATCGAGCACCTGATGTGGCTGGGGGCATGGGACCCATCCTGCTGGCATTCCCTCAGGAAGATGTTTGCTTCCTGGCAGGTGAACCCTGCTGTGAAGACCATCTGAAAGAGCAGCGCCAGGAAGAGCTGGGGGAAGAAGGCCTGCAACACCTGTGGGTTGTCGGGCTCCTGGACGATCATGTGCAGTGCTCTCGTTGCCTGTGGAAAACACCCAGGGACACCTCTCACTCCTGAGCACTCCCTGTCATTCTCCCTGAACCCTCGAGCTGGGAGCCTCACACACAGCCTCGTGCCATGGACAATGCAGATGGAGGGCTCGGACTTGCTGCCTGACCAAGGCCAATGCCTGCAGGCTCTTTGGCCTCAACGCCTGTCCGTACACAAGGAGCCTTCCTGCGTGAGGGACACTAGGGGATGCAGGGACAGGGGGAGATGGAGATTTCCAGGCCATGGCCAGCTTGAGTGTTTGTGTGCAGAGCAGCGCTCGGCAGCCCTGTGCGCTGGCAACGGGAGGCCTGGTGCTGGGCATGTTGTATCCCCATGCAGGGGAGGTGCCTGCCTGGGGGCACACAGGCAGGGCAGAGGGGGCCCACAGAGCCAGGCGACAGCCAGGGGACCAACGAGGCCTCGTCCCGTAACTCACAGCCAGGGGAAGGATGCAGCTGTTGTCCCTCTCGGAGGTGGACTGCTTGCGCAGTGGCCATTCCTCCAGCAAGCTCAGCAGCTCCTGCAGCACGTCTTTTGCAACTGCGGCCTTATCCAGCAGCACCTTCCACATGGTTGTGGCGATGCTGCAGGCCCAGAGCGCTCTGTCAGTGGCACTTCCTCGGCCACAGCACCAGAGCCTGGGCATGCCCTGGAGCTCCCTGGACGTCCAGCAGCCCTGACCCTGCCCACCCCCTCCTCACTGGGAGCCCTAAAGGGGGCCTGCCCATGCAGGCTGGACAGCACCAGGCTGAAGTGCCTTGTGGGGAAGGCAGGGAGCATGGCCGCTGCCTGCTGAAAGCAGGCTCCCTTGCTCAGCTCTGCCTTCTGCAGAGCTACTTGATGCATGGGGACTGGGCAGTGGTGGGACAGACAGAGGACCCCGCACCGCAGGTGTGTCCTGGGAGTCTCTTGCGTCTGGCCCCCTTTGGGCCCTTCTCCCCATCTGCGATGAGCCCTCGAGCCTGACGGGCCCCATACCTGTTGCAGAGCGGGGAGCAGTAGAGCAGGCTCACGGTCACCTCCTCAGGGTTCGAGCAGCACAGCTGGCAAAGGATGTTGTTCAGGGTGACCCGGGCCAACAACTCCCTGACGTACCTCAGATTCCTGTAGAGGCACCTTATGATCCGTGGCACCTGGAAGACCCATGGGTGAAAGTGGGGCTGCTACCAGAGAGCAGCCATTACCCCACCTCCCACTGACATCCCCTTCCTTCTCCACGGCTCCCAGTGCTCCTTGCTGCCTTCCAAGGCTCTTGGGTGCCCCAGACCCCTGGCTCTGGCGAGGTAAGACCATGTCCCAGAGGACTCCTGTCCCACGCACGCCACCTGCAGCCTGCTTACATCTTCCAGTGAAGAGACAGTGCCCAGCACAAACATGTTCAGCCTGTGAGTAGCCACCACCGTGCTGTAGTTGCTGCAGTTCCTCATGCCCTCGATGGCTGTGACAATGACGTCTATGCCCTCGGAGGGCTGAAGGTTTTTCACAAACAGCTTATGGGAGAATGGAGGTGAGGGAAGAAATGTCACGCTCTGTGCCACATTAATGGTGCTTAGCTGAGCAGTGGACGTGCCTCGGGAGAGGGGGGTGGGGTAATGCTGGCACTGTGGTCCCAGCAGAGCCAGGGGCAGCTGTTGGGTTGTGCAGCGGCACCGTGGGGCACGTGGCCACAGGGCCATCAGGGCAAGGGAGGATGGTCGCGGTCAGGGTCACAGTGCACTGGCTCTGCAGGCAAGCACAGCTTGACGGTGGCCCTCAAGGCTGCAGCTGCTGCTGGGACTCTTGGAGTGAAGCCCCTGCCCACTCCCCACTCAGGCACAGTGGAAGCGGCACTGGGGGAGAGCAGGGCTGCTACCGGAGTGCAGCCTTACACAAGGTGCCACTGAGAGCTGCTTCCCTCTCCACCACGCACCCTGCCCACTCTGCATGAACCGTGATACCCCCTCAGCCCTGCTCATTAGGCAGCCCTCTGCTCATCCAAGTCCCCTGATGACCCAATGGCCAAGAGTCCCAGCAGGGGAGGTGCTCCTCACATGCATGATGACACTGCGGTTGCTGGTCCATGACACGCAGAGCTCGTCGTCAGCTTCCCACTCCTTTGGATTCTCCGCATGCCCTTGATTATCCTGCAACGGCTCACTGCCTGAGCAGGAGCGGAAAAATGGAGCAGTCAGGAGGAGTGGAGGAGCCTTGGAGGGGGCAGACTGATGGCCTCAGGGAGAAAGCAGCCTGGCAGAGGAGAAGAGCATGCCAGTAACATCTGGGGAGCAGGATTCCCTGGGAGGCTGGGGGCCCCTTCCAGGGGACAGAAGGGGCAACTGCTCTGAAGGCTACCAAAGGCCTGGGGGGGGTTCAATGGGACTTTGTGGTGTGAAGCACCTCAGCATCCCTAGTGTAAGCAGGGGTTGCTGAGCATTTTCCACAGCAGGGCAGTCCAGCACAGCCACTAACATCCTGTTGCCCTACTGCTCCATCAGCCCTCTTTACTGCTCCTGTGTCTCACGGAGCAGAGTGGCCGAGGCAGGCTGATGCCCTCCCTGGCCTTGCCAGGCTCTCCAGCTCCACAAGAATGCAGCCCACCACAGCTACTCTTACGTTTTCATTGAACCACAAATCTGAAGAGGCAATGAAGAGCGTCCAAAGCCCCACGGCTGGTCTCTGCATTCTCATAGGCACAGCAAAGTATGAGACGCCCCACCAGCTGTCCCACTATGGGCACAGAGACCCTTCCGTAGCCGCTGGGGCTCTCCTCAACTCCTCCAAAGGGGCGCCAAACCTGCGGAACGGGCGGTACAGCTAGAAGGACTGATGGCAGGCAGTCGCCACCAAAGCCCTGAAGTCAAGAGTCTGCCCAGGCATGCATGCCAGGTGAGTCAAAGCTCCGGAGGGCCCTGCAGGCCTGGCCTCCCAAACCAGCAAGGCAGCACTGCCACACCTCGCCTCACATCGTGCTCCCTGCACACTCCTGCCCTGCACAGAGCTGGGGCACAGCTGGGGCCTCAGAAAAAAACGCCTGCAGAGAGAAGCTCATGGCAAGAGGAACAGAGAGCTTTTGCCTCAGGGCAGGGCCTTGCTGAGCGCTTTGACCTCTGGCCAGGCTTCCCTCACAGGCACCCCGGAGCTGAAGGCTGCTCTGGTCTGCAGGCAAGGGGCAAAGGGGTGGCTGGGAGGCGCCTGCCTCCTTACCTCCAGCGAGGAATAGTTGGACAGCACATTGCTCAGCCTCCCAATCCTCCCCACAGCCCTCTCACGCACAGCTGCTCTCTCCGAGTTGGTGAAGGGCAACAGGAGCTGGGAGGACAAAGCCTACTGGTCTGCCTGGGGAGCTGACACCTGCTCCAGCAGAAGCAGCTCTCCTCAGCCCCTGGCTGCACTGATACAGTTCAGGAAGGCAGGTAACCGCACACCCCCTGCACAGGCACCCTTCCCACACACCCCCTCCAGAACATCACCCTGCGTGCAGGACATTCCCTGGCGGTCTGCTTGGGGAGGTTGGGCTATGGCCTCCTGGCCTGGCAAAAGAACCAACCTTCTCAGCTGGGCTCCCCTTGCAGGATGGGCAGGTCCTAGCAGGGCCCTGCACCACTCAGATCTGGAGAGCAAAGGACAAGGGACGGGAGTGGGCAGGGGGATTGCAGCAGTAGCTGCCGTCTGTGTGGTGCTGAGAGAAAAAGGACACAATTCCTCCCACATCTTTGGTGCAGGAAAGGCTTTGCGGGCAGAGTTGGCCATGGAGTGCAGCAAGCAAGGCTTTCTCATGACCTAGGAGTCATCTCTGGAAGCAGAAGGGACTTGGGCTGCAGCCAGCGCACCCCACAGGCACCTCCCGGTCACCTAAGGGAGGTGGGCTCCCTCCCTGCACTCTGCAGCCTCCACATGGCACTGAGATAGGAAATGGCCACTTGAGGGCATCGCTTCCCCCTGAGCTGAGGAACAGTCCCTGTGAAGCCCACTCTTTGCAAATGCCACACCTGCAAGATATTCTGCAGCTCCAGGAGGCTGGAAGTGGCAGAGTTGAGCACCAGCACCTCCAGCATGTTATCCATGCTGTCCAGGGTCTGCAAGGAGCACAGAGGGTTGTGACACTCTTTCACCGCTCCCTGGCACACACCAGCCTCTGGGCTTTGCCCGTGGCCACACCCAGAGGAAGGGGTAGAAGGGAGGAGGGTGGGAAAGCAAAGCTGGGATCGGGCCCTGCCTGTGATCTTACAGGCGTCTCTCAGCACAGGCTGGGCAGGGGCAAGAGCAGAGGGGCTGACAGGCTCCCCGTCGCTCACCCAGTGCATACCTTGGAATAGAGGCAAGTGTCCAGGTTCTTCATGTCTTCTTCGGCGGGAAGCAAGAAGACACTCCTGAAGCAAGTGTGCAGGAGGATGCTCTTTTTGCCCTCCAGAACCGGCTCCACGGCACTGCAAAGAGAGGCGCTTGCTCAACACTGGCGCTGGCAGCACTGCCTTGATGCCCTGGCAAGGCGGATGTGGACCTCTGG
This sequence comes from Rhea pennata, assembly GCF_028389875.1. Classification (NCBI taxonomy): domain Eukaryota; kingdom Metazoa; phylum Chordata; class Aves; order Rheiformes; family Rheidae; genus Rhea; species Rhea pennata. Next base: position 3,800,475 of record NW_026907679.1, read on the forward strand.
GGCAGGAGTCGTCAGGCTGGTCCCGAGAGCAGCTGGGGCAGCCCTGCGTGTGTTGGGGGGGGTGCTCCTTCCTTCCATGACACTGCTCCTGGGACAGAGGACAGTCCTGGTTGGTAGGCCTCATGCCTCCTCAACCATCTGCCTCCCCTTCTCTGGTGAAGGCCAAGGTGCCCTGGGCAGCTGCAGGTAGCCCTGTGCCCTCCCATCTGCCCTGATGACAAACCCGGGGCCAGGGAGAGCAGAGGCCCAGCGGACAGAACCACCAGCCTCCCTCCACGATGGGGGGACACCTCCCAGGCAGGCACGGTGCCATCAGGACCATGCTCTGGAGAGGTCTGGGCCAAACCAGGGGCTGATGTACGTACCTCATCGCCGTGAGAGCAAGCATGGCTTGCTGGCGCACTGCTGTGCCCAGCTGCTCCATCGGCTCCTCCTCCAGCAGCACCTGCAGAGCACAACCAGCATGCCACACTGAAAGTGCCACCACCCAGCGCCAGCACTCCCAGCAGCACTCTGTGAGGCTAGCAGAGGCCTGAGGCCCCCATCCCTGCACTGCAGCCCACAATGACCCCCACTCTGAGGTCTCAGCTCGCAGGGCTTCTCAAGGCCACCCGGGTACCTGTCAGCAGCAGCTCTTTGCCAATGCTTGCTTGCCCCAGTCCTCCCAGTGCCCAAGTCCTCTCCAAAGAGCTGTGCTTGCGCCCAGCTGCCCTTGAGCCCGTACTCACAGCTGCTGCATGTGTCCTCACCTTGATATGCTCGGCCAGGTCGTACGTGAAGCAGAAAACATCCAGGCCCCACGACAAGGCCTTGGAGCTGCTGCCTCTGCAGAGGGTGCAGATGCACTCCACGAACTTGAGCTTCTGCACCTCTTCCTGACGCACGGGGAAGAGAGACGGAGTGAGCATGAAGAGCAGGGGAAAGACCAGCAGGAGCCGAGCAGCGAGGGGGCTGCAAGAGGTGCGCGTGTCCCCTGGCTGGGAGCAGCTCTGCACAGCCAGCAGCCGCCCCGCAGCCTGGCAGCAGGCCGCAGAGCCGGCGCGACCCGCAGGGAGACTCAGGCCCGGCCCGGCCGGACGTGGCTGCAGCTACCTTCTGTGTGCCGCTCACAAAGGCCTGGATGAACTCCAGGGCTTCCTCATCCTCTCTCGACAGCTCCGACCAGCTGCAGATGGAAAACTTGGCCCCTGCAACAGCCAGAGAGCCAGGATGTCTGGAGACACTGAGCGCAGGCAGCAGAGACGAGCGCACCGAGCTCGGCCTCCGTGCCACCGCCCCGGGCACCCCAGTGCCAGCGTGCGGGCAGACGGGAGCCCCGTGCAGAGCAGGACGCGCTGCCCGGCCCCGGCCCGGCCCAGCCCCGCGGGCCCCCTCACTCACTGCTCCACGGGCTCCGCGACGCCTGGGCCCTGCAGCACTCGGAGGATGCCTGGGGAGAGCTGCTGCCCTGGGGAGTCCCGTCCCGTTCCTGGGGTGCCTGCGGGCTGTGGGGGCGACCGCCCTCCTTCTCCCAGGCCGCCCGGGCGTGGCTGGGTGTCTCTCCTTCATCCTGCGGGGCAGAGCAGAGGCCAGAGGGGGAGCGTTTTTAAGGCAGAGCTGGGAAGGTCCCCGCGGGGGTGGTGGCAGCGCTGCGGCGTCCCCCAGCCCGCCCCGGCCCTGGCGCCAGCTCTCCTGCCCCACAGCCCCTTCCGCAAGGCTCTGCCCCCACCACGGCCGAGGGCCCCCGCAGGCCCGCCACACTGCCCAGCCCCAGCCCCAGCCCCAGCCCCGTGGCTCCCACCCGGCACAGGAGGTGGGAAGGCCTCGGGAAACGCCTCGGCTCCGCGGGGCTGAGGCAGGGAAAGTCGCGGCTGTGCTCGGCGGCTCCTGCCCGAGCCCCGTGCGCTCCTGCCCTCTCCCGGCGCCGTCCTCCCGGACACTGCGGGGCCGCGGTGGGTCACCAGGCGGGTCCCAGCGGCCCCGCGCGTGGCGGCGCTGAGGTCACCTCTGCTGCCCGCAGTGGCTCCACGAGCAGCAGCCGCCGCCACCGCGGCCCCAGGGCCCGAGCGCCGCCGCCCCGCGGAGGACAGAGCTGCCGGAGGCAGCGGGAGGCAGCTCCAGGGGCAGCGCAGGGCTGCGCACGGCCACCTCCCTCCCGCTTCAGCCCCGACGGACCAGGCGCTGCAGCCACTCACCTACCGGGCACCAACCGCTAACCCCAAGCCCTGCTCCTGAACCAGCCCCGGCCCCGACTCCAACCGCTCAGCCCAAACCCCACCGCTGAGCCAAGACACACACCTCTCACCCCCTTCCCTGGCGCTCACCTCACTCCTACCCTCAGCCCCAGCATCACCACGCCAACCTTCCCCCTGGCCCTCACCTCCAGCCATCACCCAGTCCCCCACAAAGCTCGCCAGCGCTCACCACAAGCACCAGCACCCCAAAGCACCACAGCAGAACCTCCCCCCAATCCTCCCCCCGGCCCCCACCCAGTACAGCCACCCCCCGTCCCCGGCTCTACCCGCAACACCAACCCCCAAGCAGAAACCCCAAGGAGCGGCCTCGACCCTAACTGCTAACACAACCCCCTTCCCCGCGAGCCCCACCCGCGCACTCACCACCCAACCTGCCACCCCTCTGCCCACACGTGCGCTGGGCTCCCGCCGACCCCGCGAGGCAGCGGAAGCGCAGGGACTGGGAGGGGCTGGAGCAGCCGAGCTTGGCAGGGACCTGGGGAGCTGGTCTGGTCCAGCCCCGCGGATCAAGCAGGGTCCCCTGGAGCAGGCTGCCCTGGAGCAGGAGGGGCCAGTCTGGAGTCTCTCCCGGAGTGGAGACTCTGCAGCCTCTCGGGGAACCTCTGCCCGCCTTCGGCCCCTTCACAGTGAACAAGCGATCTCCTGCGCTCCGGCGGAATTTCCTGCTCCGCCATCCTGTGCCGCCGCCTCTCCTGCTCCCTCTGCGCACAGCAGGCCGCTCCCGCGCGGCCGCGGGGCAGAGGCCCCCGCCGCCCCCCACCCGCCCACGGGCCTGGCCCGGGCGAGCCCTGGCTCAGGCGCAGGAGGCGGCGGGCAGGGGGCGCTGCGCCCCGCCGGCCTCGGCCCTGGCAGCAGGGACAGCCCCGCCGGGGCACGCCATTGGGCGGCCGGCACGTCGCTCAGGACACAGCCCGCCCCCCAGGCCCCCATTGGCTCGCGGCCTCCCCTCGCGAGCTGATTGGCCAGGCGCGGGCGGCAGCCCTGAGGGCGGGCAGGCTCGGTGCCGCCCTAAGGCCGGAGCGGCCGCCCCGCGCCCGGCCCCGCCGCCGCTGCCCTGCTCCGCCCGCGGAGACCCCGCAGCTCTCGGCCCTTCCCCGCTCGCGCCCAGCCCTCGCCCCCAGCCCCAGCCCCGCAGCCCTCGCCCGCAGCCCCACGCCTCCCCCACAGCCAGCCCCCGCCCACGCCGCTCCTCAGGGACCCCGAGCAGAGCCGCAGCCCTCCCCGGAGCCTCCCCGACCCCAGCCCTCCACAGGGAGCTCCGACCCGGAGCCCGGGCCACACCGGCCACGCCATCTGGATTCAAGAAGTCGTTTTCCCCACACGCTCCTGACCAGAGACAGTTTCGCTTTCTTCTGTCTCAGCCAAACTATGAAATGCAGCGTTAAACTCGGAGCAGGTGGAAGTGGTTATTTCTGGAGCCCAGGACTTCAGGCTGGCAGTCTGCTTCCATACCCCAAAACACCTTGACACAACACGAAAACGTGCCGCACAGAATCGCAGCTCTGCCAGGTCCTTCCTAGGAACATCTGCAGGAGCTGCTCAGTCCAAACAGAAACCACAGCTCTCTTCTTTGAAGAAACGCAGGCCACAAACAGCCACTCGCTCTGCACAGTGCTCCCCAAATGCAGGCAGTATTATCCCACCGGTAATCTGTTCCCCTGTGTCTGCTGGAGAGATTTTTGCCCTCTGGAGCTCTGCGGGAGATGCTGAAGGCACCAAGTTCACCAGACGTGACGTGTGCTCACGATGGGCAAGACCTGGGTGTCTCCTCTTGCAGGGACATGGGGTGTTACCTTCTCACCGGGGGCACACTGACAACTGCAACAGATACCGCAAACCTGTCTCAAACAGCTTCTGCCTTTTGCTGGTGCCCATGGCACAACCCAGGTATTGAAGCTTGGTCACAGCCTCTCTTTAAAACTGCACTTAGCAGAGGAGTGCTGCCTGCAGCAGCACGAGGTCAGGGACTGGCAGTGGGCAATCAAGTCACGTTAACCCTAAGATGGAAACTTAATCTAAATGTAACTCTGTGTAGTAATGGCAGAGTGAGATGGGTACTACAGCCACGTAAGGCAACGCTGTCGTTGCAGCGTGACCTCTGCTTTGGACCAAATCCACACACAGGGGCCTGGGTCAGAGGCCGTTTTTTCTGTGGTTGCTGGTCGGTGCTGCCAGCACTGCAGCTGCAGTGGACATTGGTGATTTGTGTGGGACAGCAGGAGCTGTGACTGGGAGGGGTCTTTGGACAGGCAAGGGACAGAAAGGAAGGGACAGGAAAACACGGTGCCGTCGCAGAAACTGGTGTCATGCCAGAGAGCTCCCCAGGAGCGGACACCCGACTGCCGGGCCGCAGTGCTCCTCAGCTGGAGCACTCTGCTTGCAGCCCATCCTCCCAGAGCTGGGATGGTATCTCAAAGCAATTTCCTGGCGGTGAGTGAAAGCGATAGTGTCAGAGACCTGATGCAATAGTTTGCAGAGAAGGGCGTGCAGAGGGTCCTGCAGCTCGACGATGACCCCGCCCCCATCTGCAGCAGTGACACCTCCCATGCTGTGACCCCTCCCACTCTGCGCTCCTCCATTGGCTCCTGTGGGGTGGGGCGGGGCCTCCTGGGGCGGGACCTGGGAGAGAGGGGCGGGAGGGGGCAGCAGTGAGCATGCGCTATGCGGGGGCGGGGTGGGCAGGACAAGCGAGGGGCGGGGCCCCGAGGGTCAGGAGGGGCGGGGCAGGGCGGAGCATGCGCACTGGGGCTGAGGAGGCGGCTGAGGGGCGGGGCGGGCCGGGGCTGCCCGGACCCTGCGGGCAGGCAGGGGGCGAGAGGCGGCTGCTGCCGCGGGGCAGCGTCTCCCGCCGCGGAGCCGCCTGGAGCCTTTAGCCGCAGTGCTGCGAGCTGCTGCCCCGGCTGCGGGGCCAAGGGCTTGGCAGAGCGAGTGGCCGTGCGCACGGGGGCGGCAGCAGCTACCGCGGCCCGGCCGTGTGCCAGCAGCGGGTGGGCAAGGCCCGGCCCGGCCTGGGCCATCTCCGGCCCCCGGACCCCCTGGCTCTTGTGCCCCTTCTCCTGGCAGCCCCACGGCTCGGAGCCACCTGCGGTGACCATTTCTCAGCACCATCCCCACTGCGAGAGCAGGGCACGGGCCCAGCACTGCTGTGCGTGGGCAGAGCGTGGGTGAAGGCACTTTCAGAGCTGCCTCGCAGACCTGCTGGTCTCTCCGTGGGCTTCAGAGTCTGGGACTCTTGTCCAGCCTGGGCAGCTCCTTCTCCCTTCCCTACATCCCACAGACAGGGACCTGAAAGCAGAGACTCGGGGAAGCGCCTTGCCTTTGGTGTCGTCCCTGCCGGAGCTTCCTCCTGAGACATCCCCGGGCAGTGTCCTGGGGGCAAGCGGGAGCTCTGAGCAGCCCTGCCCCACGCAGCCCCCTGTGCATGGGGGAATGGCCCTGCCCTGCCGGGGCTGCTCCTTCGCCCAGAGCTTCCCCAGGCCCTGTTCACCCTGCTTGTAGGTATCCCCAGACATCGCCTGGAGAAGGCTGGGTTGTGCCTTGTGTCTGCTGGGACACCGATGCTGGCGAGGTGTGACTGAAGTGTCAGCTTGAAATGTGTCTCTGGCTGAAAGCTGAGCTGGAGGACGCGGGCGTTTTTTGTAATCGTGAGCTTTACCTTCTGCAATACCAGTGTGTGCTGAATGCAAATGCATTTTTAGAGGAAGGGCTCTGCATTTAACATGCACCCCCCACTGCTTTGTGTGTGACCTGAGTAGCGTATGGACAGCAGCTCTTCCGTGTGTTCTATAAAAGGGGGAGTCAAGGATATCAGTTATGTTGAAAGAAGGTTTTCTGCTCCTGACAGAAAAGGGAGATCATCCGGTAGGGTCGGTTACGGCTGGGCTTGGGAGCATAGCAGTTGAAAGGGAATGATTTTGTTGAAGAAACACCAAAGTATCCTTACTGTGTTTCCTGTCCTTTGGGAAAGGAAATGGAAAAGAAAACCCCTGCTTTCAGTGTCTGCTCCTGAAGCAGAAGTTTTCACAAGACTTCCTCTTTGTCTTATCTGATCTAAGAGTTTGGCTCTTGCCTTCTGCTTCGTTTGGGAAGTGTGCAGCTGAGAATCTTTGGAAGAGCCAGTTGCCGAGCCCTGCGTGAGCAGTAGGTTCTTTCCTACTGTGTGCATATGAGTTGCTTTCCCATCTTGCATTTCCTCACCTGCTTAGACATTTCTACCCTAGCACTGAGCGTGTTCAAAGCAGAGGTTTGTGGAAGACCCGGGTGTCTCGTGTTTCTTGCAGGGGGTCCTTATGGCATTTCTGTGAAACCTGCAGAAGTCGTGTTTAGGCCGATGCCGAGTCCCCACAGCTGCTCCCTCCCTCTGCATGGCTCAGCCACATGCCTGGCTTCAGGGTCCGTGCGCTCCTTCAGCTCTGCTGGTGTAAGTGTCTGTGGGCCTGGTGTGAGGAGGCCACTAGCTGGGGCAGGTGTGAGAGCAGTGCAGCCAGAGCGGGAGGCTGGACGGGGTGGGGAGCTGCAGCCAGAGCAAAGACTGATGCTCCCCTCTGGCTCAGGTGCCAGTGTAGCTGCCAGGACTGCTGCGTGCCAGTGCTGACGCTGCCCCTGCCATCCCAGGGCACCCTGGGCAGAAGTCCCTGCTGCCAGGGTCACTGCTGGCCTCACAGTGGGATCACTCACCCGAGATCCCGGCGGTGGGAGGAGCTGGAGCTGCTCCAGCAGCCATGCAGAGCCTGGGCGTGCAGGGATCCCCTGCGGGGAGACTCGTCATGCAGGGGAGACCCTGGGGGATGCCCTGAGCCTGCAGACTGCCATGGGCACGGCCCCATCCTCTCGCTGGGTACAAATCCACTGCCAACAATCCCTAGGAGGGCGGCTGCCCGCGCATCCCCCGGGCACCCCAGGAGCGGGACGGGACTCCCCAGGGCAGCAGCTCTTCCCAGTCGTCCTCCAAGGGCTGCAGGGCCCAGGCGTCGTGGAGCCTGTGAGGGGCCCCGCGGGGCTGGGCTGGGCCGAGGCTGGGCAGCACGTCCTGCTCTGCGCGGGGCTCCTGTCTGCCCGCACCCTGGCACTGGGGTGCCCGGGGCGGTGGCGCAGAGGCCGAGCTCGGTGCGCTCATCTCTGCTGCCTGCGCTCAGTGTCTCCAGGCCTCTTGGCTCTCTGGCTTTTGCAGGGGCCAAGTTTTCCATCTGCAGCTGGTCGGAGCTGTCGAGAGAGGATGAGGAAGCCCTGGAGTTCATCCAGGCCTTTGTGAGCGGCACACAGAAGGTAGCTGCAGCCACGTCCGGCCGGGCCGGGCCTGAGTCTCCCTGCGGGTCGCGCCGGCTCTGCTGCCTGCTGCCAGGCTGCGGGGGGGGCTGCTGGCTGTGCAGAGCTGCTCCCGGCCAGGGGACACGCGCACCGCTGCAGCCCCCTCACTTCTCTGCTCCTGCTGGTCTTTCCCCCACCCTTCACGCTCACTCCGTCTCTCTTCCCTGTGCGTCAGGAAGAGGTGCAGAAGCTCAAGTTCCTGGAGTACATCTGCACCCTCTGCAGAGGCAGCAGCTCCAAGGCCTTGTCGTGGGGCCTGGATGTTTTCTGCTGCACGTACGACCTGGCCGAGCATATCAAGGTGAGGGCACATGCAGCAGCTGTGAGTACGGGCTCAAGGGCAGCTGGGCGCAAGCACAGCTCTTTGGAGAGGACTTGGGCACTGGGAGGACTGGGGCAAGCAAGCACTGGCAAAGAGCTGCTGCTGACAGGTGCCCGGGTGGCCTTGAGAAGCCCTGCGAGCTGAGACCTCAAAGTGGGGGTCATTGTGGGCTGCAGTGCAGGGATGGGGGCCTCAGGCCTCTGCTAGCCTCACAGAGTGCTGCTGGGAGTGCTGGCGCTGGGTGGTGGCACTTTCGGTGTGGCATGCTGGTTGTGCTCTCCAGGTGCTGCTGGAGGAGGAGCCGATGGAGCAGCTGGGCACAGCAGTGCGTCAGCAAGCCATGCTTGCTCTCATGGCGATGAGGTACGTACGTCAGCCCCTGGTTTGGCCCAGACCTCTCCAGAGCATGGTCCTGATGGCACCGTGCCTGCCTGGGAGGTGTCCCCCCATCGTGGAGGGAGGCTGGTGGTTCTGTCCGCTGGGCCTCTGCTCTCCCTGGCCCCGGGTTTGTCATCAGGGCAGATGGGAGGGCACAGGGCTACCTGCAGCTGCCCAGGGCACCTTGGCCTTCACCAGAGAAGGGGAGGCAGATGGTTGAGGAGGCATGAGGCCTACCAACCAGGACTGTCCTCTGTCCCAGGAGCAGTGTCATGGAAGGAAGGAGTACCCCCCCAACACACGCAGGGCTGCCCCAGCCCGAGGACTCCTGCCCCGGAGGTCCACATCCACCTTGCCAGAGCATCAAGGCAGTGCTGCCAGCGCCAGTGTTGAGCAAGCGCCTCTCTTTGCAGTGCCGTGGAGCCGGTTCTGGAGGGCAAAAAGAGCATCCTCCTGCACACTTGCTTCAGGAATGTCTTCCTGCTTCCAGCAATAGAAGACATGAAGAACCTGGACACCTGCCTCTATTCCAAGGTATGCACTGGGCGAGCGACGGGGAGCCTGTCAGCCCCTCTGCTCTTGCCCCTGCCCGGCCTGTGCTGAGAGACGCCTGTAAGATCACAGGCAGGGCCCGATCTCAGCTTTGCTTTCCCACCCTCCTCCCTTCTACCCCTTCCTCTGGGTGTGGCCATGGGCAAAGCCCAGAGGCTGGTGTGTGCCAGGGAGGGGTGAAAGAGTGTCACAACCCTCTGTGCTCCTTGCAGACCCTGGACAGCATGGATAACATGCTGGAGGTGCTGGTGCTCAACTCTGCCACTTCCGGCCTCCTGGAGCTGCAGAATATCTTGCAGGTATGGCATTTGCAAAGAGTGGGCTTCACAGGGACTGTTCCTCAGCTCAGGGGGAAGCGATACCCTCAAGTGGCCATTTCCTATCTCAGTGCCATGTGGAGGCTGCAGAGTGCAGGGAGGGAGCCCACCTCCCTTAGGTGACTGGGAGGTGCCTGTGCAGTGATCCTGGGGTGCACTGGCTGCAGCCCAAGTCCCTTCTCCTTCCAGAGATTCCTCCTAGGTCATGAGAAAGCCTTGCCCGCTGCACTCCAGGGCCAACTCTGCCCTCAAAGCCTTTCTTGCCCCAAAGATGTGGAGGGAGGATTTGCGTCCTTTTTCTCTCAGCACCACACAGACGGCAGCTACTGCTGCGATCCCCCTGCCTGCCCCCCGTCCCTTGTCCTTTGCTCTCCAGATCTGAATGGGGCAGGGCCCTGCTAGGACTCGCCCCTCCTGCAAGGGGAGCCCAGCTGAGAAGGTTGGTTCTTTTGCCAGGCCAGGAGGCCATAGCCCAACCTCCCCAAGCAGACCGCCAGGGAATGTCCTGCACGCAGGGCGATGTTCTGGAGGGGGTGTGTGGAAAGGGTGCCTGTGCAAGGGGTGTGCGGTTACCTGCCTTCCTGAACTGTATCAGTGCAGCCAGGGGCTGAGGAGAGCTGCTTCTGCTGGAGCAGGTGTCAGCTCCCCAGGTAGACCAGTAGGCTTTGTCCTCCCAGCTCCTGTTGCCCTTCACCAACTTGGAGAGAGCAGCTGTGCGTGAGAGGGCTGTGGGGAGGATTGGGAGGCTGAGCAATGTGCTGTCCAACTATTCCTCGCTGGAGGTAAGGAGGCAGGCACCTCCCAGCCACCCCTTTGCCCCTTGCCTGCAGACCAGAGCAGCCTTCAGCTCCGGGGTGCCTGTGAGGGAAGCCTGGCCAGAGGTCAAAGCGCTCAGCAAGGCCCTGCCCTGAGGCAAAAGCTCTTTGTTCCTCTTGCCATGAGCTTATCTCCGCAGGCGTTTTTTTCTGAGGCCCCAGCTGTGCCCCAGCTCTGTGCAGGGCAGGAGTGTGCAGGGAGCACGATGTGAGGCGAGGTGTGGCAGTGCTGCCTTGCTGGTTTGGGAGGCCAGGCCTGCAGGGCCCTCCGGAGCTTTGACTCACCTGGCATGCATGCCTGGGCAGACTCTTGACTTCAGGGCTTTGGTGGCGACTGCCTGCCATCAGTCCTTCTAGCTGTACCGCCTGTTCGGCAGGTCTGGCGCCCCTTTGGAGGAGTTGAGGAGAGCCCCAGCGGCTACGGAAGGGTCTCTGTGCCCATAGTGGGACAGCTGGTGGGGCGTCTCATACTTTGCTGTGCCTATGAGAATGCAGAGACCAGCCGTGGGGCTTTGGACGCTCTTCATTGCCTCTTCAGATTTGTGGTTCAATGAAAACGTAAGAGTAGCTGTGGTGGGCTGCATTCTTGTGGAGCTGGAGAGCCTGGCAAGGCCAGGGAGGGCATCAGCCTGCCTCGGCCACTCTGCTCCATGAGACACAGGAGCAGTAAAGAGGGCTGATGGAGCAGTAGGGCAACAGGATGTTAGTGGCTGTGCTGGACTGTCCTGCTGTGGAAAATGCTCAGCAACCCCTGCTAGGACTAGGGATCCTAAGGTGCTTCACACCACAAAGTCCCATTGAACCCCCCCAGGCCTTTGGTAGCCTTCAAAGCAGTTGCCCCTTCTGTCCCCTGGAAGGGGCCCCCAGCCTCCCGGGGAATCCTGCTCCCCAGACGTTACTGGCATGCTCTTCTCCTCTGCCAGGCTGCTTTCTCCCTGAGGCCATCAGTCTGCCCCCTCCAAGGCTCCTCCACTCCTCCTGACTGCTCTCTTTTTCCGCTCCTGCTCAGGCAGCGAGCCGTTGCAGGATAATTAAGGGCATGTGGAGAACCCAAAGGAGTGGGAAGCTGACGACGAGCTCTGCGTGTCATGGACCAGCAACCTCAGTGTCATCACGAATGTGAGGAGCACCTCCCCTCCTGCGACTCTTGGCCATGGGGTCATCAGGGGACTTGGATGAGCAGAGGGCTGCCTAATGAGCAGGGCTGAGGGGGTATCGCGGTTCATGCAGAGTGGGCAGAGGGCGTGGTGGAGAGGGAAGCAGCTCTCAGTGGCCCCTTGTGTAAGGCTGCACTCTGGTAGCAGCCCAGCTCTCTCCCGGTGCCGCTTCCACTGTGCCTGAGTGGGGAGTGGGCAGGGGCTTCACTCCAAGAGTCCCAGCAGCAGCTGCAGCTTTGAGGGCCACCATCAAGCTGTGCTTGCCTGCAGAGCCAGTGCGCTGTGACCCTGACCACACCTATCCTCCCGTGCCCTGATGGTCCTGTGGCCACGTGCCCCACGGTGCCGCTGCACAACCCAACAGCCGCCCCTGGCTCTGCTGGGACCACAGTGCCAGCATTACCCCACCCCCCTCTCCCGAGCCACGTCCACTGCTCAGCTAAGCACCATTAATGTGGCACAGAGCGTGACATTTCTTCCCTCACCTCCTTTCTCCCATAAGCTGTTTGTGAAAAACCTTCAGCCCTCCGAGGGCATAGACGTCATTGTCACAGCCATCGAGGGCATGAGGAACTGCAGCAACTACAGCACGGTGGTGGCTACCCACATGCTGAACATGTTTGTGGTGGGTGCTGTCTCTTCACTGGAAGATGTAAGCAGGCTGCAGGTGGCGTGTATGGGACAGGAGTCCTCTGGGACATGGTCTTACCTCGCCAGAGCCAGGGGTCTGGGGCACCCAAGAGCCTTGGAAGGCAGCAAGGAGCACTGGGAGCCGTGGAGAAGGAAGGGGATGTCATGGAAAGTGGAGTAATGGCTGCTCTCTGGTAGCAGCCCCACTTTCACCCATGGGTCTTCCAGGTGCCACGGATGATAAGGTGCCTCTACAGGAACCTAAGGTACGTCAGGGAGTTGTTGGCCCGGGTCACCCTGAACAACATCCTTTGCCAGCTGTGCTGCTCGAACCCTGAGGAGGTGACCGTGAGCCTGCTCTACTGCTCCCCGCTCTGCAACAGGTATGGGGCCCGTCAGGCTCGAGGGCTCATCGCAGATGGGGAGAAGGGCCCAAAGGGGGCCAGACCCAAGGAGACTCCCAAGACACGCCTGCGGGGCAGAGTCCTCTGTCTGTCCCACCACTGCCCAGTCCCCATGCATCAAGTAGCTCTGCAGAAGGCAGAGCTGAGCAAGGGAGCCTGCTTTCAGCAGGCAGCGGCCATGCTCCCTGCCTTCCCCACAAGGCACTTCAGCCTGGTGCTGTCCAGCCTGCATGGGCAGGCCCCCTTTAGGGCTCCCAGTGAGGAGGGGGTGGGCAGGGTCAGGGCTGCTGGACGTCCAGGGAGCTCCAGGGCATGCCCAGGCTCTGGCACTGTGGCCGAGGAAGTGCCACTGACAGAGCGCTCTGGGCCTGCAGCATCGCCACAACCATGTGGAAGGTGCTGCTGGATAAGGCCGCAGTTGCAAAAGACGTGCTGCAGGAGCTGCTGAGTTTGCTGGAGCAACGGCCACTGCGCAAGCAGTCCACCTCCGAGAGGGACAACAGCTGCATCCTTCCCCTGGCTGTGAGTTATGGGACGACGCCTCGTTGGTCCCCTGGCTGTCGCCTGGCTCTGTGGGCCCCCTCTGCCCTGCCTGTGTGCCCCCAGGCAGGCACCTCCCCTGCATGGGGATACAACATGCCCAGCACCAGGCCTCCCGTTGCCAGCGCACAGGGCTGCCGAGCGCTGCTCTGCACACAAACACTCAGGCTGGCCATGGCCTGGAAATCTCCATCTCCCCCTGTCCCTGCATCCCCTAGTGTCCCTCACGCAGGAAGGCTCCTTGTGTACAGACAGGAGTTGAGGCCAAAGAGCCTGCAGGCATTGGCCTTGGTCAGGCAGCAAGTCCGAGCCCTCCATCTGCATTGTCCATGGCACGAGGCTGTGTGTGAGGCTCCCAGCTCGAGGGTTCAGGGAGAATGACAGGGAGCACTCAGGAGTGAGAGGTGTCCCTGGGTGTTTTCCGCAGGCAACAAGGTCACTGCACGTGATCATCCAGGAGCCCACAGGTGTTGCAGGCCTTCTTCCCCCAGCTCTTCCTGGCACTGCTCTTTCAGATGGTCTTCACAGCAGGGTTCACCTGCCAGGAAGCAAACATCTTCCTGAGGGAATGCCAGCGGGATGGGTCCCGTGCCCCCAGCCACATCAGGTGCTTGATCCCACTCCTCCTGTCTCGGCCTTGGAGTCAGAGGCAGGGCCAGGCTGCCAGTGTGACCTGGGCTTTGTTTTGCATGCAGGAGTGCCATGGAGGCCATGAAGGGTCTCTTCCACTGCGCTGGCTATCGGCACGTAGCCCTGGCTGTGGAGAAGAATGGCGGCTGGGAGCTGTTTCTGCGTGCAGAGACATCTCAGAAGGGAGTGTCCGTGCTGGCCAGGTAGAGTCCTTTACGCCCTGCTCTCCCCCAGCACCTCTTTCGTGGATTTGGGGTGCCCCACACAATGTCCTTCCTTGTGGACGGGGGGTGGGGGCGAGCTCTCCAAGAAAGGGGCTGCAGCCTCCCCACTTGTGGCAAGGGCTCACACAGCAAAATGGCCATGGGAGCTCCCTGACCCATTACTGCCCAGCTTTGAGTGCTGTTGGGGGAGTAGTTGGTGTTAGGAGTAGTGCGAGAAGGTCCCTCGCAGGAGTGGTGCCCTCCCAAAGCGCCGGAGTGCCCTCCGGTGGGGCCTGGGCTCCCATCACAGAGAGGATTGGGGAGGGTCTGGCTGCAGTGGCAGCCAAAGCAGAGCCCCAGGAAAGGTGCAAGCTGAGCAGAAGGACCTGGGAAGGCCCCCGGGGCAGAGGAATGCCAAGGGGTGAGGACACGGCATGTGTGGGAAGGCCATGACTTGCAGGTAGGAAGGGTGTTTCTCTAGTCTCCCACCCAGAGGAACATAATGGTGACTGAGCCTGGCTTTCTGATGGCAAGGTGTGGTGGGGAAAGAGCGGCCCTGCAGGAGCACATGCTGCTGGCTGCCGTGGCTGCGTGCCAAGCACTGCCTTGAGCTGCCTTCAGTGTGCTGGGGGGAAGTGGCTGAGGGGGCAAGCAGGCCCAGAGCAGGCTTACCTGCTCAGCTGAGGACCAACAGTGCCTTCTTCCTTCTGCCAGAGCCATGAGGAGAGCTCCGAGACACCTGTGTCGCTGGATCTTCCACCAGCTGGCAAGGCTGCTGAGCGGGGAGGACCAGTTTCGCCAGAGGCCCGCCATGGCTTTCTTTGTGGAGGTGAGCCTCATGGCAAGCGGTGCCTCTCTGGAGGTGCCGCTGAATGCTCTCTGCTCGTATTGTGCGCGTGCCTGGTGGGTGACGTTGGTGAATGGAGCTGGGGCAATGCACGCGCTCTTGTTAGCAGCCCTGGCCTTGGCTCATTTCTGCTGGGCGACCGCTCGCAAGCACTTGCCTTTTGGGCCTCCTTTGCGGCAGCTCTCTGGGTTCAAGTGCTCCTCCAAGGGCTGAGGACAAGAGGCTGCAGAGGGCTCCGAGGCCGTGGGGCGGAGGCGAGCAGTGCGTGCAGTGTGCTGAGAGGCCCAGGGCTGGGAGCAGGGCCTGCGGGTGTCTCCACAGTGGCCCCTGCCCGTGGCGTGAGCCGTGTCAGGGGCTGGTGCCCTTGGCCTGAATGGTGGGTGGGACGCAGGGCTGCACGCTGCAGGCAGTGCTGGTGGCTCTGCCAGTCCGTCAGTGCTGTGTGCATTTCAGCTGCTGGATGGCCTTGACCTTGCCGAGATGGACGATGCCGTGCTGCCACTCCTCTGGTGCTGCATTCAGGCTGAGGGCCTGGAGCTGCGCAGACTGGCATTCAGAGGTCTCCTGAGCCTGCTGAAGATGGTGAGCAGGGGGGCAGCTGGATGAAGCCATGGTGGCAGGCTGGGGCTTGGCAGGTGGTGCTGGGTCACAGAGTGGCCTGGCCTTTGCTGGCCCTCAGGAGGTGTGCTAGCTGCTCCCACGTCCCCGCTGCCCTCTTGATGTGCCCCAAGTCTTTCATGGCAGCCCCTGGGCTGTGCTGCACAGGCAGAAAGGCACCAATGGCCCTCGGGAAGAGCTCCGCTGTGCCAGGCGGAGATCCAGGCCCAGCAGCAACAAGCCCCTTCCAAACGGCCTCCATTGTGAGAACGCTGCGGCCAGAGTCCTGCTGGGAGAGGGACGATGAGGCAGATCACAGGGTTGGGCTAATGCAGTCGGCTGCTGCTGGTGCTGGAGGCAGGAGCCTTGCTCCCTAGAGAAGCCCTAGGGTGCTTGGAGCCCCCTTGGAGATCTCTGCCCTGCACTGCAGCCTCTGTGCCCCAGCCGTGGCTGTGTGCAGAGCCCTGGCCGTGGCCCCTGAGCCCTGATGGGAAATCAGCCCCCAGAGCACTCGTGGCCAGGGGGCTCTGGCCTTGCTTGACAAAAGGAAATTGTGTCTTTCCCACAGGCAAGGAAAATGCAGAGCCTGCTCCTAGACATGGTGGAGTGGCTGCAGGATGCCCGCAGGGACGTGCGTGCAGGAAGCTTGCTGTTGCTGAGAAACATCCTCAGCTACCTGGACCAGAAGGGCTCCAACCCCATCGCTCTGCAGCTGGCGGAGAGGCTTCTGCCACGCTTTGATGACGTAAGGCTGGTGGGAGAGCCAGGGGCTCTCTGGCGTGTGGGTGGGTCTGTAGACGTGGCTCTGGATGCTGTGTGTCCTTCTGCACGTGTGCCCACTGGCCAGTGTATTGGCACCTCCTGCCACAGTTGTGCTGCCTCTGCAGAGGCTTGTCCCCAGCTCCGAGCCCTGGCCAGGGAGGGGGACAGTTGTGCCTGCAGAAGACGAGGCCTCGCAAAGGAAAACCTTCTTCTCATGCCTGGCTCCTGGAGTCATTGCTGAGGCCTCCCCTGCTCTCCTTCCTTCCTCACAGAGCTGCAGCACAGTGCGAGAGCTCTCCATGCTGCTCTTCAAGGACCTGATGGAGATTGTGGTGGGGAAGAACAAGCAGAGGATGATGCAGCCCGTGCAGAGGAGCCTGGTGCCACTCTTCCTGCAAATGAGCGAGCAGAACCAGAGAGCGGCCCAGGTATGGAGCAGTGCTTTGGGGAAGGGATGCTGACATGACCTGGGGGAGGCCTGACCACCATGGCAGGGGCTGCTGACAAGTGTGCCTCTGAGTGCGTGCCAGCGGGAGGTCCAATTTGCTGAGTGGCCAAGGACAAGGCAGAGGTGCCGCTGCCTTCAGCAGGGAGGGGCAGCCCTGGTCCTAAGCCCCACTGTGGGCTGGGACATGCTCCAACGCTGGCCAAGATTGGGGAGTACCTGGTAAGGACAAGGCCAAAGTCCCGGGGCCCTGACCGGACGAAGCCTGCCCCGCTGCCCAGCGTGCAGGGCGCACAGCTGTGCCCCTCACCCACTGCTGCAGCCCAGAGCCCCAGCCGCCTCGGGTTCTGCTCCAGGCCCCTCTGCCCTTGCTGTCCCCCCCTGGGATGCTGAAGGAGCCCCTGGCTTGGCTGTCCTTGTCAGAAGGCTTTGGGGGGATCTCAGCATCCCTAGGCCACCGGGGGTCATGAGGAGGAAGGAAGAGGAGGCCGGTCGTGGGAGGAGGGTCAAGCCTGGCTCCCCAGGGAGTCTCGGTGCCAACCCACGGCCTTGCGGTGTCTCCAGGTGCTGAGGGACAGGAGCAGAGCGGAGCAATACCTGCACCAGAGCCTGCCATACTTGGAGAAGCCTGAGGCATCCTTGCAGGAGGCAGCCGTGAGGTTCCTTGGTGAGCCACTACCCCAGTCGCATCCCTGACCGTGCAGGTGGGCTAAGAGGAGGTTCTGCAGTGCCTCACCACATGCCTGCATCCTGCACCCTGGGGACCACGCTGAGGCCAGCCTTGCACAAGGGGAAGAGGATGAGTGGCCAGGCTGGCACAGCCAGATGGGAGCTGTGCTGCTGGGGTCTTGGTGGGGAGTATGAGGGCTGACAGGAGGTGTTTGCCTAGGGCTCATGAGGCAGCAAATGAAGCAGAGGAAGGAGAAGGTGGAGCAGATCTGCAATGGTGAGTGAGAGGAGGTGTGGCAGGAAGCCCTGGCAGGGAGGAGGAGGGAGCCCAGGAAGGGAGCTCCAGTTGCTGGCCCTGCCATAAGCCAGGCAGGTGTGGTCTTCCTCTTTGGGGGAGAGGAGGTGAGTATTTGTGGGTCACCCGGGGTATTCCTGACCAGCAACTTGCAGCTGATCCTTTTGTCCCACGTGCTGCCTGCCCGGCCTGGGAAGGGCTGGGTGGGACGGGCCCTGTTTGGGCGGGATATCAAGGAGGTCTGCAACTGTGGGAGTCTGTTATGTGCTGTGATCTTTTCTGTCTCAGCCCTCCAGCCCCTGGAAGCTGATGCTGAACCCTCCGTCTGTTGCCTGGTGACACAGACCGTGCTGAACCTGAGAACTGCCCGGGAGCGGTCACCACCAAGGTTCAGCTTTGGAGCACTGGGTCACTGGCTCCAGAGAGCATGGCAGAGGTGTCACCCTTCTGCCAGGAGGTGACTCTGAGCAGCACTGCCACAGCTGTGCCAATGCCGTGGGGCTGCACACCGCAGACACGCAGGTGTGCTGGAAGGTCTGGGCCATGGCTGGTGTCTCCCGCAGCACAGGACAGCTCGACAGCTCTAAGCGCATCCTGTCCCATTAGTGTTCTACCACTTCCTCCCCTTGCTCTGCTTTCCTCAAAGATAAAGTCCTGTTTCTTCAGCCCATGTGTGTGTAATTTTTTTTGGAGCGAGAGAAAGGCAAGGGGGAAGAGGGCAGTTGCTCTGCTGGACCAGGAAACACAAGGGCAAGAGGGAGAAGCTCTGTAGCCTCTACAGACACCCGCTGTCCTCAGGCCTTGCATCTGCTGTGCAAGGGCCAAGCTGGGGTTTGCCGTGCAGCTCTCTTTCTATCACCAATGCCCACCCTGCGTCGTCCCTGGGAATTGCTTCTTTCCTCTGCTCTCCCTCTTCCCCATGACTATGTGCTTCTGTTTTCCCTTGAAAGACCTCAAAAGCCAGGAGCCATCAGCTTTGATTCACTGGGGCGCCCCGTAATCCGGAGCTGCTGGCGCTGGGGCCATGTGTGACCAAGTCCCTTTCAGCGAATTCAGTGCTGCAGAACAGTCCCTTCACTATCAACCAGCCATAGGAGCTGCTCAGGGACACGGAGCCGTTCAGTCCAGCTTCCCCAGCAGCAATCCCACCACGGCCCCTGCACACTGCAGGCTCACACCGGAAGCACCTGGGTGCTGTGGAACTGTGCACCGGGTTCTCTCTTGGCCGTCCAGCCGCACTGTTAGCTGTCGACCATCCTGTTCCTGGCTGAGGCCATCTGGTCTGTTGTGTACCTGTGGTCTGGCATGGCTCGACCGGAGAGTGAATGAAGCCCGGGAAGGATGAAAGCCAGCAGGACGCATAGCTCTGGTGTGCACTCAGACTCACCACGAGCTGGCCGGTGGACCCAGCAACCCATCCAGCAGCAGGGAGGCCCCCGAGGCCAACAGCCAGGGAGAACCTCGATCACCTTGGTGCAGCTCCTCTGCTGGCACATCACGGCCATCCCCACTGTTTTCTGACCTCCATCTGCCCATATTCTTTTAGCTTTTTCCCCTCCAATTTACCCGCTTTCCTCATTTTCCATTTCGATGTTTCTCCACCTTCCACTTTCTTTTGGTGCTCTTCACCATTTTCCACAGCTTTCTGCACTTCTTGCTTTGCACCATCTCTTTTCTGCCGTGCCTGCATCATCTGTCGCTGCTCTCCCTCCTTTTCTGCCATTTCTACCATTTCTGCTTTCCCCTTTTCCATCTTTTTTCCCCCTTTCAACGTTTTTTGTGTCCTCTTTTTTCCATTCTTTCTCTGTTTTACACTTTTTTTCCTTTTTTTTGCATTTCCCACAGTTTTCATATAGAGCTTTTTGCATTTTCCACATTTCTTTCTTTTTTATTTATATTCTTTCCAAAGATTTCTGCTGCTGTTGGACACTTTGGGCAATTATTTTTTTTGAGGGGGGTGTGAATTTTCCTCTATTTCTTGCATTTTGTCCCATTTGAAGTGTTTTCAGGTTTTCCCTTTTTTTTTGATTTTCTGCCACTTCTCAGTTTTTCCACTTTTTTTTTACTTTTTTTTTTTTTTTTTTGCATTTTCTGACATCTCTGGCTTAACCATTTTAACCATTTTTAACCATTTTAAGTGTACTTGGTGTTCCATTTTCTTCATGTTATCCATCCTTTCTGTTTTCTCCATCTTCTTCTGTGATTTCCACCATTTTCCTTTCCTTTTCAGAATTTTCTGCTCTTTAGTCAGTCCCTGATGCTTTCAGTTGTTCTTCGAATTTTTCACTTTTTTTTTTTTTTTTTTTTTGCCTTTTCTGGTGTTTCTGTTTTCTGCCATTTTTACTCCTCTAAGTCCTTCCCACCATGTTCTGCTTTTTTCTGCCCATTTTCATCAACTCCTACTTGTTCTACCACCTTCTTATTTTTGATTTTTTCAGCAATTCTGTGCATTTTCTTCCTTGTTTTTTTGGTACAATATCTCCCCTGCTTTCCACCATTTATTCTCTTTTCCACTCAATTCCACTTGGAGTTTGTTTCTGTGTGGAGTTTTTTTGTGTCTGTGTGTATGTGTGTTCCTTGTTGCTTTAGGTGTTTTCCATTATTTTGGAGGCCAGGTTTTGGTAGGTTTTGCATTTTCTGCCATTCCTTGCGTATTACGATGTTTTCTGAATTTTTCTGTCATGTGCTAGCATTTTCTGCATTTTTCTTTTTTTTTCTTTTTTTTTTTTGCATTTTTGCCTTTTTTTTGCGTTTTCAGTCATTATGCTTTCTGCAGTTTTCCAGGTATGGTTTTTTCCATCATTTTCTGCTGTTTTCAACCCTTCTTTTCCCCCGCATTAACCATCTTTCTTGCATTTTCCACTGTCTTCACATTCTTTAGCATTTTCTGCTCTTTTCCTCTGCTTTATGATCATTCCTTTTCTTTTTCATGTGCTTTTCACACTTGTGTTGCTTTTCTTTCCATTCTGTGTCATTGCATCCACCTTTTTTGTGTTTTTATAAAACATTTTCTGATCTTCTGTATGCATGCTCAGCCTTCCGTTGAATATATTGGGGTTTTTTAATCTCTCTTTCTCTTTTACTTCATTTGCTATTGTTTTCTCTCAAGCTCTCTCTACTTTCATTTTTTACATTTCCAACTTTTTGGCATTCTTCTACTGTTTTCTGC
Organism: Rhea pennata; assembly: GCF_028389875.1. Taxonomy (NCBI): domain Eukaryota; kingdom Metazoa; phylum Chordata; class Aves; order Rheiformes; family Rheidae; genus Rhea; species Rhea pennata. The sequence continues at coordinate 3,820,748 of NW_026907679.1, forward strand.
TATTTGTGCATTCTCTGTGGGGTTTTTTAGTAGCTTTTATTTTGTGGGAGACATTGTGCTGAAGTTTTTTTATTTTTTTAATGGGATATTTGGCATTTATTTTGCAGGTGATTTTGTAGTATTTTTGTGTTTTCCACTGCTTTGGGGGTTTCATCCCAATTTCCATCATTTTCCCTGTTTTCTGCCTCTATGCATTTTTCCATTGCTTTTGCCTCGTCTTCCAATATTTTCCACCCTTTCCACTGTTCCTCACCGCTTCCTGCCATTTTCCACAAATTGCTGAACTCACGGAGGTTACGGCTGAAGTACGTAAAGATGGAAATCCTACCTCAACTTGGGACTGGGAATCTTGCACAATTCATGGAGAGAATACGGTCTTCTCTGGTTGGAGTCGTTCGTTCAGGATTGAGAGCCGTTGCAAACGCCCGTTTCCCCTCTTCTGCTCTCATCTGGTGCAAGTCCTGTTTGTGGAGACCTGGGCGATGGACTCCTACTTGCCTCCGTTTCCTGCAGCTGCCTTGGGCTGTTTTCTGCTGCAGCTGGTGAGGTGTGGTGGTACCACCGGTGGTCTCCTTGGGTGAACATCTCCCCGGTCCTTTGCATTTGGAGAGGACGGTCATTGCCAGCAGCTGGTGGCACGGAGAGCCCTGGGGTAGGGCAGGAGCTCTGCGGTCCCTGGCTCATCCTTTGGGATCAACACCACGGAGCAGCACCTCCTTCAGCCTGAGGATCTCAACGTCCCATGAAATGTCTTGGAAATGTGTGTCTTCTCTTTCCTTTCTTCTCCCTCCTTTTTTTTTTTTGGGGGGGGGGGGGTGGAACCGACTCACGTTGCCTCCAAGCTTCTAGCAGCAGCCATGCCCACCAAGGGCTGCCAAGATGAAACCGCACTCAACACGCTCACGGTCGCTGAGAGGAGGTCTCCGCTGATCTGCTCGTCTTCATCCCACTGCTTACATGCAAAAAAATCCCCTCGTTTAACTGCAATTTTAAATCCGATATGAAAACACTACAATGCAGCAAAGATTTGAGGAAGTTTCCATGACTCACAGTCCTTAGGATTTTGGAAAAGCACTGGTCTTATGTGAGGAAAAATGTTTTATTCCCTTTTTTTTTTGTTCCCACCTGCTTAGAGCTTTCCACCAAAGACAAACATGCATTGGAGAACGAGCTTTCCCCCACGCTTAAAAAGCAGCCTCTCGCCTAGAGATCAATGTCGCATTTAGCATTTCGCTAAATCCCCTCTAGATTAAATTAAACCGCGCTCTCCAAAGGGGAAGCAGCCGCGAGCCCTGCCGTCAGTGACCGAGAGGATGTTTCCCGGATGCATTGGAAGGATAAAAATGATCCGTTCTCTTTTTGATCGTTGGAAGGCGCCAGTGAGGAGCAGCAAAAGTCAAGATTTCTATGATTTCTTTTTTTTTTTAAGTTTTGTTGCTATCGATAAGGTGCCTCTTGGCTGGGAGCACAAGAAGGACCCAGAGCAGCCTTTTGTTCCACGGTTTAAGCAATAAAACTTGTTGCTGATTCAATATTTTCTTTGACAAGATCAACCAGATCCAGCCACGAGTCTCAGTTCTACCACTGCCCCTTGGGGGACCCAGGCGTCCGGGTGCCCCTTCTCACCCCCCGCTCTCCCCCACATAGAGGGGACCCAGGCATCTGGGGCTCCCATGCTGAACCCCCCCAACCCCACTCCCCTGGGTGAGCGAGGGGCCCAGGCGTCTGAGGTGCCCAGGAGTCCAGGCAACGCAAGAAGTCCAGGACAACCCAGTTCTCCAAGGGACTCAGGTGTCCGGGAGGGTCCCAGGCATCCGGGCATGCCGCCCCGCCCCTCCCCTGCACTCGTACAGAGGACCCAGGTGTCTGTGGCCAGCAGTGCCACACCCTCCCCCGTCCCCACACCTCCTCGGACGCTGGGCCCCCCGCGAGGCTTCCAATAATTACTTTATTTTAACATCTTTAATTACAGACAGTAAAGTGGGGGCCAGGCCAGCGGGGCAGCTCCTGAGCCAGTGCCCCCTAGATGGTCCCCCCTGCCCCTCCCCTCCATTGGTGGGGTGCCCCCCTTAGCGCCCCCCCCCAGAAGATGGGGAGGGAATAAATACAATCCAGCGTATTAAAAGCCATCGGGGGAGGGGAGACACCCGGGGGGGGAGGGAAGGTGTCACCCCCAGGGGGTGTTGAGACCTCGAGGGGGTCGTGTCATCTCGGGGGGGGGGTCACATCATGCCCAGCTGCAGCAGGGTTTTGGCGTACATCATGGGTTGATGTTGGGGTGAGGCTGTGGGGGAGAGTGGCATTGGGTGCGGAGGGGGGGTAAATACCGCCCCCCCCCATGGCAAACAACCATCCCTGGGGCAAATAAACACCCAGATCTCCCTGTCCTAGGGGAAGGGGTAGAAATAGGCTGCTGCCCCCCACCCCGAGTGCTGCAGGTTTGGGGGGGCCTTCTGGAGGGTTGGGGGGCTACAAAGGGAGTTTTATGGGCCCTCCTGGAGGTGGTTGGGACCCTGGGGTAGGGGGGAGTTGGGAGATCCTGGGGGGTCTCCAGGGGTTTGGAGGGGGGCTCCTGGGAGGGTTTTGTTGTTCCAAAATCTGGGTTCTGTTACCCGGTGTGCAAGCAACCAACAGACACACAGGTTCGAGATATTTCTTTATTTCATTTCTGCGCAGAGATGGGGGCTAGGTGGTAAATCCACAAAGCTAGCACACCTTCTCCAACTGTCGTTCTTCATTTATACACACTTTCCAGGGAGTATTTTATACAAATCTTTCTATTGGTTACAATTTCACTACCTCAGGTAACCGCTCTGCGCTTGCGCTTTCACATTCTGGCCTTAGGCATGCAATCTCTGCAGGAGCTGGCCCCTAGAGCCCAGGGGCTCCCAGATCGTGCCCTCTGCACACACAGGGAGCTGGGATTCTTGAGTTTATTTACAAAAGAGAAACCAGGAAAAACAGAGCAGAAAACAAGCAAGTCGGAGCTGCCAGCTGTAATTTGCCTGGCTAGAGGCCAGCACCCAGCTGTGCATGCCGTGTTCGGCCTCCATGGGACTGCGCCCTGTGGCAAGGGCACCGCCTGCGAGGGTGTCAGCCTCAGCCCCGGCTCACCTTCCCGTAGGGAGCAGTGAGCCTTGGGCTGCCTGTGAGCTGGGGTGCCCAGCATGAGGGGGTGTCCCTGCGGCGTGGAAGCTTTACACAGCTCTCTCCCGCAGAGCAGGGGGCTGGAGCTGCCTCCTTTCCGCGTCTTTCAGCTTTTTCTCCCCCTCTCTGATATGCCCGTCCGCTGTGCTGCTGGTGCAGCCCTGTCCATCTCCTCCTGGCCTCTGCCAGGAGCCCTGTGGCTGGAGGTTTGCTCTGTCCCCCACCCCCTGGAAAAGACCCACTTGCTCTTCACAACAGAACAACCTAGGACGTGCCCCGCTGCGTGCTGCAGTTGCTAGGGGAGCGATGACGTGCAGAAGCTGTCCCTGTTAGCTGGCTCACTTGTCTGATGACAGCACAGAGGCAATCGACGACGTGTGGCTGATGTCACTGCTGGCTGATTGTGACCTGCCCCTTGGTGGCAGGGGGCCAGCAGCCCCTCCCAAGGCCCCGGGTTATTGCGCAACCCTGTGCGGTGCTGTGCTAGCCTGCTCCCGGTTGGGCACGGTCGTCTTCTCCTGAGGTACCCTGTGTACCCCAAGGGCGCTGACGATGTCTTGTGCCTGGGAGAGAAGGTCCAAGCACTGCTCAGAACTCGGGGAAGTAGCTGCTTACGTCCCCGACCTCATTTTATCTGAGGACTTGAGGCACGAAGCCCGTTGCGTTCAGAATTTTCATGGAGTACTGCTCTTTGCGGACGTCTCAGGTGGGTCCAAGGCTTGTGAAGGGCGGGGTTTGAGAAGAAGTCAGAGACACGAGGCATTGGGACTTTCTGGGCCTTTGGGAGCCCTGGTGCCACCTCTGGTGGAGACTGCATCAGAGGAGGCCTCTTTGCTGCTGCTATCTTCCACTTTGGGGGAAGTAGAGCTCAGAGGTGGCTGATGTCAGGAGGAACAAGGGGCTCCAAAAGAGGGGAGGCCTGGAAGAGGCCGGGAGTCGGCTAGTTGGGCTCAGCAGAGGTACCCAGTGCTAGGCACTCCTCCACGGGCTGCAAGAGCGCGTGGGCCAGGGGCCCCTGCTGCAGGCTGTGTGGTGTGGGAGAAGGCATGCTGCCGGGAGCAGTGGCCAATGCGAGAGTGGTGGTTTCTCTTGGGTGGTCCAGGCTTGTTGTCACAAGCCAGGTCAGGGCACGATGTAATGCGCACGCTCTCTGAGGTGGGAGCGTGAAGCTGGCGGCCATGTAGGCACCTGCTGATTCCTCTGTGCCTGTTTGTGCCTCTTTGAGGTTTCACTGCTCTGACAGAGAAGTTTAGCCAGAGCGTCAGCCTCGAGCGGGGTGCGGACGAGCTAACGCAAACGCTCAATGACTACATGGGCGACATTGTGGAGGGTAAGTGCCGTTCTGCAGGACTGTCTGGGACGGTGCCATGAGGCTGCTCTTTGGGAGAGCAGAGAGGTGCGCTAGGCAGCCTCCTTCCGCGTGCTGGGGGTTTCTGTGGGCGCTGAGGGCCACCGAGAGCAGCTGGGCTCTTGTGCTGGGGGACACTGGTGCTGAGAAATGGGTGTGTTATCTTCACTAGCTCCTTTGGGCAGTGCCCAGTACCGTAGGCACCAGTGCTGTGGTGCCTGTGAGCAGTGTAGAGGCGGGGCTGGAGCTGTGCTTTCCTGAATGGTGCCCCACCAGGCACCACTGCCCTTGTGCTGCTCGGGCAGCAGAGTGGCTGCTTCTGTGGCTTGCTTGAAGAAGGTGCAGAGGCAACTCTTCTCTTGCTTTCTTTCGCCTGCAGAGCTGCTGGGCTTTGGAGGAGACATCTTGAAGTTTGCAGGTATGTATTTCTAAATGAAACTTCTCTCTGTCTGCTGCCACTGCAGAGGCATGCTAGGGGAGAGGACAGAGTTAGCTGTGAGCTGGCAAAGCCCAGAGGGGAGGCCCTGTTGGCACGCAGGTGCTCCTGGGGAGCTGCCACCGCGGTGCCCAAGTGGGAAGCTGCAGTGAGACAGGGCTGGTGTGGAGGTGTTGGGGAGGCAGCCTGGGAGCTTGGGGGTTGAGGCAGCATGGTAGGAAGGAGGGGATGAGAGAGGCCTCTCATCTCTGCCCTGAGTGGGATCGGCTGCGGGCGTGCCTGTGTTCCTGTAGCCACACTGTGCACCTTCATCCTCTGTGGGCATGGCTGCTGTTGTAGCTGGCCTGGGGGAGGGGAAGGCATCCCTGTGCCAGAGAGCTGTAGTTGAGGAGGAGGCCTTCCGACGAGTGCATCTTCCTCAGCACGCCTGCCGGTTCCTGCTGTCCGTGCAGGGGGGTGCAGCTCAGGGAGCGTCAGGTCTCACGAGAGCCTTCCCCCGTTCCCCTGCTTTCTGCAGGGGATGCTGTACTGGTGCTGTGGAGAGTGAGGGAAACACAGCTGAGAGACACCATCAGCCTGGTGCTGCAGTGCTGCTGGCAAATCCAGGAGAAGTACAGCGTCCGTGACACAGACGTGGGTCTGAAGCTCCGACTGAAGATAGGTATGGGGTGTGCTGGACTAGCTGTGCCGTGTGTGGCTCCATGGCCCTGTGCAGTGCCGCAGGGTGCTTTTCCGCCTGGGGGAGAGGTGGGGATCCCTCGTGGGGCCAGGGAAACCTTCTGCCTGGAAGGCTGTTGTGTGCTCTCAGGCAGCCACTTACAAGCTGCCTGCACGCACCCTGAGCAGATGGCCAGCAAAGGTGCTGGTGTGCTGGGCCTCTGGGGTGCTGTGGCTGTGAAGACTTTGTCAGTGTCAGCTTCATGTGCCACTTTCTAGGCACCCGTTTCAGGCCCCTCTGTTGGCAGGCCCCACTTTGTACCCCCTCCCCATCGACACTCCAGCTGGACTCCGTAATGAAGGACGGGTGCCTCCAGCTGAAGCAGCTGAGAGGAGGAGCCTGTCTCCAGGGTTGAGCTTGAAACGGAGCCTGTAGAGAGTTGCTGCTGCGGGAGGCTGCGGAGGTGCAAGTGCTCTGAGCCTCAGTCGTGCTTGTCTCTCCCCAGGGATCTCTGCAGGGCACATGTCGCTGCTGACTGTGGGAGACCGCAAGGAGCAGCACTTCCTGATCCTTGGCAAGGCTGTGGGTGAAGTCTGGCAGGCACAAAACCTTGCAAGTGCAAGTGATGTTATCCTGTCAGCCAGCTGCTGGGAGCTCTGTAACCAGAGCCAGGTGAAGAGCAAGAGAGTGAAAGGCCAAGGAGCTGTGAAGGTGGGTGAGATGGCCTCTAGAGCTGTTTGGGGCACCTGGAGCTGGTGGTGAGGGAGGAAGGTGTGCGAAGGCTGAGGAGATGGGCGTTGTGGGGGTTGTAGCTGTAAAGCGGAGGTGGAGAGCTGTAGCTGTTGCCCTTCCAGCAGAGGGTTAGCTGTGGATTGTGCTTGCTGGGTTTGCGGTGGGGTCAGGAGGGAGTGTCAGGGTTTGGCCCTGCTGGGGTCGTGGCGGTGTTCTGTAGACTTCGGGGGTGCATGGCTGATGGCTGCACAGCTCGTGTGCTGCTGATGCCAGTGTTTGTCCCGGTGCAAATCCAGCAAGGTGGCTTTGCTACACGGGGATCTCCTCCTCTTCTCTGGGAAGCGAGGGCGGGATGGAGGGAGGATAGGACGCGTGCCCTGGGACTCCTGGGGAGGCTGATGGCAGTGCTTCTGCTGCGTGTGCCTCCAGGTTACAGGCGTGCAGCGGATGTCTGTGTCGGAGCGCGAAGACCTTTTCTCCAAGTTCACACGAGCCCAGCTGAACTGCCGTTCTCCGGAAATGCCAGGTGAGTGCCCTGGCTTTGCCTTGTTCTGTGCCTGCCCAGAAAGATGGGGACTGGCTTGCGGAGGGGCTGCTGGGGCCTGGCCTCTGCCCTCTCCCCCTTGCAGTTAGTTAGTGGTTGTGCTTGGGGCGCAGCTGCGCTGCAGCAGAGGCACTGGCTGCTTCCTGCTGCTTCCAGGGGACTGCTGTGGCTGAGCACCTGCAAGAGGAACACACGGGCAAAGGGCGGAGGATCTTGCTCCCCGAGTTGCAGTGCCAGCCCCTGCTTTGTGAGGCCCCCGTAGCCAGGCTCGTAGCGCCCTGCTGCCAGTGACCGCGTGTGTTTTCCTTGCATAGGTGTCCTGAGGCCTGCGGTTACCTTGGCCCCTCATCGTGCTCAGGGGAAGGTGCTGAGGAAGTACATCCCAGCCAGTGTCCTGCGCAAGGTATGGCCACGAGTGCTGGGAGGTGCCTTTTGGGGGAGAGGGAGGGGAGAAGGAGATGTGTGTTGCAGAGCGGCAGTTCTCCAGGCAGCAGGTAAGGCAAAGAAAATGCCCCCGTATGCAAAAACCTGGGAAAGGAGTGCTGCAGGGGCCAGAAACCTGCCAACTGTGTGCTCCTGCAGAGAGCGCCGGGGGTGAGGGCGGGGTGGATTGCCCTCTGCATTTTCCACTGGTGTTGTTCTGGCCATGGCCCCGGGGTAAGAGAGCGATTCCTCCAGAGCGGTGACAGCGTTGCTGAGGGTGGCCCCTTGTGTCCATCCATGCCCAGTGCCGCATTGCACCGTTGCGTATCTGCCTTGCGCAGGCTGACACCTGCTTTGCACTGCGAGGAGGCTTTCTGCATTCCTCTGAGAGCGCCCGCTGCTGCCGCTCTGTGCGCTCTGCCTTGGTATCTGCTGCAGGCAGGAAGCGCCCAGGGCGAGCTGGCTGGTGGAGGTGGCCCACTGCTGTCTTCCAGATTGACGACAGACAGCCCCTGGTGAGCCTGTCCGAGCTGCGGCCGGTCACCTGCCTCTTTGTGAAGCTGCAGTTTGCTGCCAAGGTCAACCTAACGCAAATCTGCAAGGCTATCCAGGACAGCAGCGTGCTGATTTCGGAGATCCTCCGTCCTCACAAGGGCGAAATCAACAAAATCTCCATGTTTGATAAGGTGAGTGTGGAGGAGCAGTGCCCCCGCGCACGAGGACGAGGGTGGTGGTGGAGAGGAGGGAAGCGGCTCTGTCTCTCGCGCGGTGGGGAGAGGAGAAGCAGCTCTGCCTCGGCGTTGGGAGCGGTACCCTGTGTCCTGGGGCTGCCCTGAAGCTCTGCTGCGGTCGGCGGAGGCTGGAGTCTCAGGGCGGGAAGGGTTTGGTGCAGGCGTTGCGGCAAGGTGTGCTGCCTCTGTCCTCGGCAGGGCTGCACGCTGCTGTGTGTGTTTGGCCTCCCTGGAGGAAAGCTGCCCTGCGAGAGCGTTTGCGCCTTGGAAAGCGCGATTAAAATCTCCACCGCCTGCTCCGGGAGGCTGGGGAAAATCGAGTGAGTGGGGAGGCATGCTGCCTGGGACGGCCTGGGGCGGGGGGTGCGGAGGGGTGCCAGAGCGCCTGGCTGCTCTGCACACGCAGCCCGCTCAAGCTGGCATGTCCGCTGCCGGGCTCTGCCAGTCCCCGAGGCCTGTGCTGCCGGGGCAGACGGCAGAGCGCGGGGACGTGGGGAAGGGGCGGCGGTGGGCAGGCAGGACTGCGCACGGGCGCTGCTGATCCCTGCTGCTCTGCCTGCGCCTCAGGGCAGTGTCCGTGGGGGTCACCAGCGGGACGGCGTTCTGCGGAGTTGTCGGCCACCGCGTCAGGCACGAGTACACAGGTACGAGGTGTCCGTCTGCGGAGCGGGTGCCCGGGCCGCGTCTCTGACGGGAAGAGGCAGAGTGTCGGGGAAGAAGCTGTGGGCCCTGGGCGCCGGGCCAGGACGAGGGCTTGGCCTGCGGCAGCACGTCGGGACTGGCGGAGGCGGGGCGGGTCCTGCCGTACGACGGGGGACGGGCTGTGAGCCTCCTTGTTGCTCTCGCTCGTGCTCAGCAGGGTTTTGTGCTGGCCTGTGCTGCAGGGGATGCAGCCGGCAGCCTGGAAGGGTGGTGCGGGTTGCTCTCCTGAGGACGTCAACGCGTGCTCTCTCTCTGTGGCAGTCATGGGCCAGAAGGTGAACCTGGCTGCCCGGCTGATGGAGCACTACCCGGGGCTGGTGTCCTGCGATGCGGCGACCTACGCAGCATCCCGGCTGCCCCGGTCCTACTTCAAGGAGCTGCCGAAGGCCCAGATGAAGGGGGTTGGCGATCCTGGCACTGTCTATCAGTACCTGGGGATGTCGCAGAAGCTGTGAGTGTGCTCTTTGAGCAGGCTGCCTGGGGGCGTGGAGGCACACAGGGTGCAGCCTTGGGGAAAAAGAGGAGCTGTGCAGAAAGAGGCCAAGCTGCTGCCCTCCCCAGGCCTCCCACCACTGTGGCTGAGAAGAGGGAAAGCCATAGCACGGCCGTGCTTTTTGCCTGTTCACCTTGGTGCCTGTTGCTGTTGAGAGAGTGGGAGTGATGGCGTAGGGGTGGAGAGGGCTCTCGGGAGTCCGTAGGCCCAGAGGGGCCTGTCAGCCCCTGCCCAGAGGGCCTGCAACTCTGCTTTCTGCCCTGTGCTTGCTTGCTGGCATGCAAGTGCAATGCAGTGGCAATTGTGACCCACCCAGGGGGTATTATCTCGGCTGCTTCTGAGCAGGAAGCTCTTGGAAAGCACTTTGGTCCGTGCTGGTCCCCTGGGAAAATGTGGGTGGCCGGGCCTGTCTTCTTGCTCGCTTGCTGGTGAAACTGGAGCTGTTCCTCTGGGCCAGGCTTGTAGGTTCTCTTTGGATGATGTTTTGGCCTCTGTTGCTTGCACGTTGATAGCGTGTGCTGTGCCAGTGTGGGCAGAAGCCCTTGGACTTCCATGTGCTGGAAGTTTTCCCTGTGCTTGTTTGGTGTTTGCACTCTCTGCTGAATGAGCGTGAACTTTGGTGGTGGGAGCGTGGGCAGGCTGCCATTATGCTCAAAAGAGGAGCGGGTAGGCAAGAGTGTGTCCTCAGCTGCACGCATGACTCTCTGTCCTCCAGCTTCTGCCTCCTTCACTGACTTTTGTTTTTCTCTCCCCCTGCTAGCATATTTGGCCTGGATCTTATGGAGGAGAGGTCAGAGTACGGCCCCTTGCTCGGTAGGTGAATGCCTTGCTCTTGTGTATGCCCATTTCTTGCCCTTGGGTACCTGCTAGTACCAGCCTGGGAATGGAGATGCTTTTGCAAGGGATGGTGTTGCCTGCAGTGGCCATCAGGTTTAGGCTCATAGCTCGTTCGTAAGGTTGGAGTTGGGCCAGAAGTGGAGGTGGGAATCAGAGTGAGACGCCTAGTGCTTCCTGCCTTCCTGCACCATTAGCGTGTCAGGAGCTTTCAAGAAAGCAGTTGCTCCCAGGCTCCAGCAGGAAGGTGGGGCTGTGAGTGCCCTAAGGCAGGCCTAGCTGCAGAATTGTAGCTCTTAGGGTGGGAAGGAGCCCTGGGTGCGGGCAGGGTCGCAGGTGCGGTGGAGGGAAGGTGCAGTGGCAGCAAGAGGGGAGGCTGCCCAAGGTTGTTGGCTTTTGAGCTCGCTGCAGCAGCTTGCTTTTTGTCTGCCTTCACAGGTCGCGAGGAGGAGATTGCCCTCTTTGAAAGTGCCTTGAAAGCCTACAGGACTTGTCACGAAAGCAGCATCCTAGCATTTGAGGGTGTGCTTGGCTCTGGAAAGAGCCATTTACTCACTGAGCTGGCATTTTTAGGCCAGGCTGCTGGCCACAGGTGAGTGTTTTGGAGCGCTACGTGTGGGACACTTCCCTTGCCCATCCACTGATGTTCGTGGCATCCTTGAGCCCCTCTGCTAGTGCTGCTGGCCGTTGGCCTGCAGCATCCCTGAAAAGCCTCCTGGAGCCGCTGGTATGGAGCAGCTGCACGCTCTCCTACTAGGTCTCGAGGGAGCTGAAAGTGGCTTGTGGAGCCAGGGCTGTTGCTCTTGCAAACTTAGGCCAGGCAGCAAGGTCTGGCAAGAGCCCAAGCTGCGTGCTTTTCATGCACCTGGAGAGTAAGGAGAAGAAAGATGCTGGGGGAGGCGGGAGTGGTGTGGTGGAGCTGCCAGAGAAAGGCTGCTTGCCCTTGGGCTTTATCCCCAAAGGCCCCTGGGGTGGCCAAGGCTTTCCGTAGTATAGGAGGCAGATGGCAAAGCTGTGGCATTCAAACACAAAGGCCCAACTTGCTCAGTCCTTGCTTCTTCAGCTGGCAAGTTGCTGTGCAGGGGGAGGTGCTGAGAGCTGTGGAGACACCGGGTGTGGTGGTGGCTCTCCCAGGGGCTTGGCAGCAATTGCCCCTCTGTGGCTTTTCCTTGTAAGACGCGGGAAAACCTTGGCCCTCTGTGAAGCACTTGGAGGTGTGCGGAAGAAGAGTCCGTCTGGGGCTGTATGTCCAGAGCTCCCTTGCAGACAGCCCTGGATGACGTGCCTCTTCTCTGACAGTTTTGCCTTGGAAGTCTGCAGCTCTTTGCGTTGCTCTCTGAATCTCGGTCCCTTTTGCTTTTGCATGGCAGGGTGGTGGCCGTGGAACTGACAGAGCTAAACCTGAAGCAGGTCTACTCTGCCCTCCGTATGGTGCTGGCCATGGCCCTGGGCCTGCAGGCATGTCAATCGTGCAGTGCCAGACAGCTTGTGCTGCAGGCAAAGCTCCAAGGGCTGATGGCAGAGAGCAGCTACTGCCTCCTCAACGACATCTTCCTCGTTAAGGTGAGAGCGAAGCCCTCTCTGGCCCTGGCAAAGGGCTGCTTGTGAGCTTTAGTAGTTTGGAGGCTCTGGTGGGGAGTCGCTTGGCTGCCTGGAGGGAAGAGCAGGGGCATATAGCGCAGGCTTCTGTTCCTGAGCGCGGTGGGCAAAAGGCACTGAAGAGCAGCTTGGAGATGGGGCTGATGACCTGTGTTGTCTCCTTGCAGCTGTGTTGGGGAGAGGGCTGATGGTGAGGCCAGGAGAGGCATTTTGCTGGGTTGGTGTTGTGTGGTGGGTAGGTGTGCTGCAAGCCCTGGAAGGCTGTTTCTCTATGACTGTGCTTTTCTGGGCAGTTTCCCCTCTCGACGGCAGTTTCCCAGATGAGTGGCACTCAAAGGCAAATGGAGCTGGAGTTGCTTTTGAAGAAAGTGCTCCAGAAGGTGAGCTCTTCTCTCCCTTGGGGGTCAGAGAAAGACACCAATGCCACAGGCGGAGGCTTCAGGAGGAGAGTGGTGGGAGCTGGCGGGAGGACGATGTACCTGAGTCCTTACCCTTCATAGCCCAAGCACCCCTGCCCATAGCCCCGATACCTTTCCTCCCATAAAGTTGGTGGGAACGTGCTTGGGAGGAGCAACAAGGTTCTTTCTTCTGTCCTACTTTGCACCAGAGGCCTTAAAGTCTCAGAGAAAGTGCAAGCCAGTAAGATTCTGAATGCCTAAGTAGCTGGGGAGAGGAAAGAGGCTTCAGAGCATTCTCTCCGTCTCTCTCTCTCCCTCTCTGTCTGGAGAGGGAGAGAAAGAGGCCAAAGTTGCTGCTATGGAGGCTACTTGAGAACCCATCAGAATCCCCGCAGAGCAAGCTGTTTGTTTCAGACTGTTGAAGAAGATGGCGTTGTATTTGTCATCGACAACGCCCACTGCATCGACTCTGCCTCCTGGAGTCTTATGTGGAGCGTGCTCAGGGATGTCTCAATCTTCATGGTGATGAGCTTCACTGCCAGTCACTGCAGAAGACAGAGGCTTTGCCAAGCTGCCGTAGACATCCTGAAGCTGCCAAAAACCAGTTGTGTTCGTCTGGGAGAGCTGAAGCCTTCCGCTGTAGTGCAGAAAGCCTGCCAGGCGCTTGGAGTTGTCAGCCTGCCCCAGGATCTAGAGACGTAAGTCACAGGCAGGGCCTGTGAGCTCTTGCTGAGGGCTTGAAGCTGTGCAGAGAGCCAAAGGGAATGAAGCCCTAGAAAAGGCAGTGCAGAGCTTCTAGAAGGGCCAGTGCCTCTAGCCAGTGGGACATACTGACAGTCGTGAGCTGCGAGTGGGCAGCTGCCTAGGCACAGAGCACAGGAGGTGTCCAGCCTCCTGTGTTGCACCGGAAGGCAGGAAGGAAGTGGTCCTGCACGCTGGCATGGCTCAGGGGTGGCAAAGGCATTAGTCTGCGTGGTGAGGCTTTGAGGGGTGATTCACTGGGGCAAAGGTTCTCACTGGTGCCGGAAAGCATCTAGGCTGTTGGGGACACGAAGGACAAGGCTTGCTTGGGGCTCTATCTGCACTGCTTTTCCCGAGGATTCCAGCAAAGGCTGTATCTTCCGGGTGACTCAGGCCCCAAAGCCCGTGGGAGTCGTGGCCCTTTCAGAAGTGAGGTGGATCTGTGGTGAAGACGTTGGTTTCTGTGCTCTGCCCAAGTGGCTCAGCACCCACCTGACCTGCCTTTGCCTGTGTCAGTGAGTGCTGGATGTGCTCCTTTGCAGGTTGCTGACGCAAAGAAGCTACGGCATCCCCTATTACTGTGAGGAACTGTTGCGCTACCTTCTTGGCCATGACATGCTCTTGTTCCACCCACTGGGGAAGGATGAGAAACGAGAGGACAAGTGGGAGAGCCTCTTCAGTAAGCACCTTTGCGGTCGATTGCCTAGTTGCTGTGGTGCATTTTCCCCAGCGCATTCTTGCCCGAGGCTTCCCCTGTGAACTTGGCACTGTCAGCTCTTGCAGCCATAGAGATCGTGGTGTGGATCAGGTGTGGGTTTGTACAGGCCTTGCTGCTGGGACAGCCCAAGCCGAGGCAGGGGAGTTCTGGTGTCTTTGAGAGGACAAGTAAGGGTGCCATGGCAGCCAATTTCAAAGGAGGAGCAGAGCTGCTGCCTGCACTCAGATGAGTGCTGGTATTGTCGTGAACTCATAGGAACACAGGTGCTTCTTCTGGGCCAGTGTGGTGAGTCCTGTGGCTGGAATGTTCCTTGTGCACAGCCACAGGGCTGGATTGAGTCCGTCAGTGACACATGGTGCCAGGTGCTGTAAGGCCTGCTAGGGGTGAATGCTGAAGGGTTGAGGTTGGAGGGAGCTGAGGGATGTTGGGTGGGAGGCATTTAGAGGACCAGACAGAGGGCCTGAAGAGTTGAGTGTGTTAGCGAAAACACTTGAGGGCAAGGGAAGGCAAATGGATGCCTGGAGTCCACAATGCCTGGTCTGCTGCTTCAAGGAGAGCTCCTGCTGGGGTCAGGCTCTTCTCTATATGGGTATACGGCATTGGTGCACTTTATGTTCCTGCCGCACACCGTGTTTGTTGGTTAGAAGAAACTTCTTCATCAGCAGGTGGTCTGAGGACTCTGGCTTTTGTGAGCCCCTGCCGTCCTTCTCCTCTGCCTGATAGGCCAAAGCGTAGTTTGAAGCCTGCCTGAAGGGGTGGGAAAGAGCAATTACTGTCCCTGAGCACAGCTGCTTACGAAGCTCCGTGTGCGGGGCGAGGGCAGGCAGGCGCAGAGCAGCCTGACCGCAGGCTGGCTTTGGGCACGCTCTGGCTAAAGAGAGAGAGAGATTAAACACAAGACCCCGGCTAGGCACAAAGCGGGGCATGCTGCTTCTGCCTCTAGCATGCCCCACGCGGGTGGATTTTCATGGGGACGTTGGAGGTGCTGCTGTGTGACCTGTGGAAAATCCCTTCTCTGGCCCTTTGAGTCGCTGCCCAAATTCTTGGGATGCCCTGGACAACTCTACTCTCTAGCCGATGTAGGCGTGTTATTTAAGAGGCATTGGAATGTGCATGTATTTCCCTGGGCAAAAGGCAAAGAAGGTCACTTGCAAAGAAGTCTGACATCAAACCCAGCAGAGGCGAGGCACAGGCCTTGGGAACTTGAATGCCAAAGTGTGAAAGCCCCCAAAGGTGCTACTAAGTGAAGGCGGCAGTGGTAACACGACCTAGGGATGAATGCCAACCAGCTTGCCACGGCTCTGGCAGCATCCCTGAGTGACCCCCGATTTTGCATTTGCACTGGCAAGGTGCCTGCCTCTGGGATGACAGCAACACTGCTGCCTTCTGTCTTGAGGCGTTGCCTCCCCAGTCAGGAGGTCTGGAGCCTTTGACTTGGGAGTGTTTGGGGAAACTGCCTGGCAACAGCTAATGTTAGGGAAGGGCTATGAAACAAAGGTATGCAAGGGAAGTGCTTTGCTCGTCTTAGCGAACATGTTTGGTGCAGGCCAAGTGCATCAGCCCACCTGAGGCAGGCCTTGTTCCCGCTGAGGTGGATTTTGGAGTGTTTGCAAGCAGGAAGTCATGACATGAATTGTCTCCCTTTGCTAATCGCTTTCCCCTGCTCCCTTGTGCCGCTCAGCTTCTGTGATGGAGGCTTCAACCACTGCAGCAGCACGGAGCTCCAGCGCGGGGAAGGACCGCAGGGTGTGCACCATGAGGCCGGATGTGACCCTGCAGAACACTGTACTTCCCCCTACGTTGAAAGGTGAGGGGCTGAGCCGCGCTGCGGCAGCTGGCAGCAGTGCTGGGTGCCTATGCCAGGGCATGAGCTGGAGAGTGTGGACCTCGGTGTGCTGCAGAGTTGAGCCTCTCCCCTCTGGGACTAAGCTGGGCAGGTTGCTTTGGTGCCATGGGATTGTCCGCAGAGAAACATGCATGTTGTCTGCTCTGAGTGGGATGGGGTGGGCAGGGGGCGGAGAAAGGAAGGTATTGGGAGCAGACTGTTCTCAGCAAGAGAAAATGCATTTCCAGGGGATATTTGTCATGGCTCCGATTGAGCTTTGAACTAGGCTTTGCACCTCATTGTTCTGTTTGTAATTTCTTCTGCTTGTGGGGGCCTCAAGGCACTGAAGCCCAACAAAGCCATCTTGCGAATCTCTCTGCCTGTTGTTTTCTGGGCTGGCCCAGAAATCGCCCCATTTCTAGGGGGTGCTGGATGGGAAGCTGTGAATGAGCATGGCTGCCCTCGAGCCGAGCCCTGGCCGAATGCGGGTGGCAGAAATGTCCCCCATGCCCAAGTGTTCTTCTTGAAGGAGCTGCTTTGTCCAAGAAGGGGAAAGTCTTGTGTGACCAAGGGAAATGCGGGGTTGTGGGGAGCTCTGAGCTGGCCTCAGCGGTGCAGGAAAAGCTCTCTGTCTGTGTGCCCTGTGGACATAAATAGAGCGCAGAGCTGGCAAGCTGCATCCCCGGACATATGCATGTGCTGGATGCTGCCCTGCCCATCCATAGTGGGGGAGCGTTCGTCTGAGCATCTCTGCTTTCCCGCATCCTTGCTTCCTGGGGGTCAAGCAGGAGCAGAGGCATCTTGAAGACACGTGCCTTGGGTTGCAGTTGTCCAAGGGGCTGGGTCCCTAGGGAAGAATATACCCTCTCGAGTGTTGCAGCTAATGCAGGCTGTGATGGTGGGGAGGGGCAAGGGAGAGACGTGTGGCTTGCTTTTGGCAGGGATTGCGCTGGCTGAGCTGGACAGCATGAAGCCCTCGGAGCAGATGGTTCTGAAGTATGCAGCCATCCTAGGGCCGCTGTTCAGCACGGAGCTGCTGTTCCACATCCTTCCCGGGTGGAGCAGGGCCAAGCTGAACAAGGCGCTGAATGCCCTGGTGAGATGCAACATCCTCAAGTGGCTGAATGCTGCCAAGGGGGCAGAAGAGAGCAGTGTTCCCACCGAGGGGTCAGGCACCTCTCTGGAGGAGGAGAGCGGTAAGAGGTGGTAAGGGGAGCCTGGGAGCACTGCAGGCTGCTGCTGCCGCTGTCTGTGTCCCCGGTGGGGCTCCCCAGAGAATGCCCCCTGCCCGGAGGAGGTGTGTAATGCTCGTGGCACCCCGGGGAGTTAGGGATGGGTTGTTAAAAGCTCTGACGAGTCCATTTCCGAGGAGCCTGTGCTTTGTGCTTTGTGCTGGAGGGCAATATTGCAGTGAGGTGTTGCGAGTCCCTCTGCTGTCCTGCCTGCAAGCGCGGCTCATAGCCCATGTAGGAGAGGGAGTACGAAAGCCCGGACCTGCTGACCCAGCCTCCCGCTGTGTGCAGATGAGGGATTTAGTGTGCGTTGATCTTTATTGTCCCCTAGCGCCGGGGGAGCGTGGGAGGCTGGGAGTGTCTTGCAGAGTGGGCAGAAAGAGCTGGCTGTGTCTTGCTTCTGTGGCTGGCAGCATCCCCAGCTGCCGCCTGGGGCGCAGCTGCACAGCCTGTTGGCAGGGAGAGCAGGCCAGCAGCCCGTTGCGCTGGCCGTGCTAGTGTGAGGAAGGCAAGGTGGGCCCTTTTGCTGTCTGGCCCGGAGGCTCTGAGTGCAGGAGCGCTGGTTTCCTGCCAAGGGCCCACGCCAAGGCCTGTCTTTCATGGTGCAGCTATGGCTTGCCTGAGCTGTGGCTCCAGCTCCGGCCCCAGCTCTGGCTGATGGGAAGCCCCATTGCCTTTCAGATGCCCAGAAGTCATCCATGGAGGAGAGCAAGAGGAGGGCGAGGCTGGAGTCTGGCGTGCTGGCCTTTTGCGCCCCACTGCTGCAGGAGGCTGCGTACGAGCTGTGGCCAAAGGGACAGAGGGTGGCCCTGCACCACAAGTGTGCGGCCTTCCTGGAGAGGCACGCGCACAAGTGCCAGTGCTGCGGGGGAGGCGACTTTGTTGCCTTGCACCGCTTGGCCCTCGGCAGCACGCAGGAGGCCGAGAGCGGAGAAGAGCATGGCAGCGACTGCTCCTGGCGCAACTGGGAGGCCTCCCTGGCGACCAGCGAGGAGATGAAGTTGGACGAGCTCCCCGCCTCTACGGGTATGCCGTGTGCCCTGCTCTGGAGCCTGGGTCCTGCCCACTCCTACCGCACACTTGTTTCACGCAAGCGTGGGGATGCTTCCAGTGCAAGGCGGATAATGTTGTAGGACTAGTTCATTTCTCCACTGAGCACAGCTCCACAATGAGAGCGATGATGTGTCCACAGCGTAGCGCCTTTCTCCCCTTGCGTGTCCACCTGCATTTTCCCAGAATTACGGGAGGGCAGCCCATCCCCCGGCAGAGGTGCACGCATGGCTCAGCAGGCTGAGGTGTATTAGCTAGTGTGTCTAGTATACTTGGTGAAGCTAGGTTAAATCTGGAGTTGAGCCCCACAGTGAAGGCAGATGTCAGGGAAGGAGCTGGAGAGGGAGCTGCCGCCAGGGCCTTTGGCTCTGCTCTTCCTCCCTTGGTGCTACAGAATGGCAAGAAGCAGCTCTACGGCATGTGCAGTGAGGAGGTGTTTAATGGCATGCTTTCTTTGCAGATGCTTCAAGTGGTGTACTGAAAGAGAAGAGCTGCTTGGAGGAGATTTTTCGGTGAGGAGCCAAGGTTTTGAAGATGATTTTGGGGGGCAGTGGGGTGAGGGTGTGCAGAGGAGATAAGCGGAGTTCCCCGCTTGGGCTGCCCGTTGTGAGTCTAGCATTGGCGAGATCAGGCCTGTGAGAGGCAGCTGGGTTGAGATGGCCATGGGGATGCGTATCTTTGGGGAAGCCGGTGGGATCCCAGTGCTGATGGTGGTTTGGAGTGGAGCAGCCCTGGCTTTCTAGCTGTTAGAGAGCAGTGTTGCAAGCTGTGCAGGGGCAAAGCAGCCCCTGGAGGCAGGGTGGCTTGTGGAAGGGGACAGAAATGCCAGCTGGTCTCTCTGCCTGCCTAAAAGAGCAGTGCTCCTCCAGAGCCGGGGCAGCAAAGGCGCCAACAGGACCAGTGCTCCTGCTGCTTTGTTACAACTGTGGCCAACGGAATGGCTTGCCATTGCTGAAAAGGGGAGCTGTTGCTTCTCATGCCGGTTCTGCCCTGCCTGAGGCCCCAGGGCTCCTCAGAGTGCCCAGCATTTACTGGTCAATGTGCCCACAGTGTCAGGGAACAAATCTTGCCAAAGCGTGCTGTGTGAGTGAGTTGTCCTGGCTTTGCTTGCCATGCAGGGAGAGCCAAAGGTCTTGAGGGAGGAGAGAAGGCGAGAGCGGAAGGGAGGAAAGAGCACAGGGGGAAGTCATAGCAATGATGGGGGGCTGCAGCCCACTCTGGAGTCAGTGGCGTCAGTTGTAAGCTGTGAGGGCCCAGGGAACTCTGGGTGCAGGTCACTGTTGTGTGGGGTAGAAAGAAGGACTGAGCGAGCTCCCTCAGCACGCCTGGGAAGGCTGTGCAACCCACAGCTCCCGTGCGGTGCCTTCGTGCGTGTGGCCTCGTGCTGTGCTAGAACCTGTCTTTAACGTAGGCTGAAGGAGCGGTGTTGGTGACGCTGGTGTGTGCTTTGGTGTCTTCTTTCTCCGTGATCTTGTCTCCAGAGCGGCAAAGCGGTTTCTGGCTAAGACCGAATGGATGCCCAAGGTGCCCAGCAAGACCCACTGGACGCAGGGTATGGAGTGTTCCTGCAGCTGCAAGGCCATTGTGGACTTGGTGCTTGTGCCCTTGGCTCAGCACTACATGGCAGTGGGCAATGAAGCCAGAGCCTTTTATTATCTGCTGGAGGGTGCGGCTGCCTACTTGCACGTCTCCGACAACTACCTGGTGAGTTGCCGTGCTTGCCAGAGCCCACTGCCCATGGAGTCCTCTCAAGTGCCTTGCCCTGGGCAAGCCCATTTCCCCACTGCAATAGGGCCTGCCTGGGGGCCTGCCTTTGTGGGGACTCAGGGATGAATTGGTGGGAGGGAGACCCAGCATTTGCCTCCTGTTTGCCTCTCCTGTGGCAAGGGAGACAGGGCCGTGAAGCAGCCCCTTGGTGCAAGGTGCACCTCCCAGGAGGTGGTGCAAAGGAGTGCTTGTGTGCGTGGTGTGAGAGGCAGCGTGACTGTGCTTGGGTGGGCATCACCAGGGGCAGATGCAGGTGAGGCACCTGGGAGTGCTGGGGCTGGGGACAGGCTTGGCAGCGATGCTCAGCTGCTCTCTGTGTGCTTGTTCAAAGGCCTTCCGGAACCTGCAGAAAGCAGAAGTGCTGAGGACCTTGGTGGCTAAGAAGGGAAACGCGCTTGCTTGCTTTGAAGAAGCCACTTTGCTGAGCCTCAAAGGAGAGGTAAGGTGACAGGGTGGTTTTGGTGGGCTCCCCCGGTGGGTGGAGTTGAATGCTTTCCTGTGGGGTAGGGTGGGGTGGGGCAGGCTCTCCCTGGCCCACCTAACTGTGGCTGCTCTCAGCCTGCTTTCCTGGGGCCCCTTTGCCTCCTGGCCAAAACCAGCTGAGGTCCTGGCCTTGATTCCGACAGAGACATGCTATTGGTTATGTGCTGAATCGGAGCCTTCTGGGAGCCTTCCCAGTATCCCTGTTCTTAGCGTTCCCAGTAGCTGGGAGGCTCAGGATTCCCAGCTGTGCCTGGGGCTGCTTGATGCACTGGGGATGAGCTTTTGTGCCAAACGGGACTGCCTTGAAAGCCCTTTTGCTGTGCAGGTCTGCTACCGTATGGGACAAACGGAGCTGGCGAAGACAACGATCAGGAAGGCATTGAGCCTGCTGAAGAGGAAATTCCCCATGACCTCCACTGGTGCTGCCTTGCAGCTTGTGCTGGAAAAGTCAGAGCATGCCTCTCACAAGAAGAACAGAGACTCCTCCGTTCCTCAGGAGGCAGGGTAGGAAGCAGAAGGGAAAGCAAAGGCTCTTCTAGGCAGAGGGAAAGCTGCTGAGGGAGCTGGAGGCTAATGGGTGGAGCAGCTGTGGGTTGTATTGGGCAGCTACTGGGGTGTTGGCATGGGAGATGGTGTTGGTGAGAGCAGGGAGGTGTTAGTGGGGAGCAGAGTGTGGGGAGGGGAAGGGAGTGTGCTGGCAGGAGCAGGAGGTGGGCCTGTCGGCGTAAGCGCAGGTGAGCTGTGAGAGGGAGGAAGCTCAGAGGCTGTAGCCAGGCGCAGGCCTCCCGTGCAAGGCCCCTTTTCCTCCCGGTGGCCAGCTTTGCTTGGCCTGCCTACACTGTAGTGCCAAGCACCATCTTTAGCAGTCATATTTCCTGGGTGGTGCTCCTTGGTTCTGCCGCTTGTATCGCTGCGGCCGTGCCTGTGTCAGCTGCCCTTCTGCAAGGAGGTGCAGCCGTCTCCTCCATCCCCCTGCTTCCCCCGCCCCGTGGGACTGGGCACAGTGCGCCTAGTGGCTGTGGCCCAGCAGTTTCCCTTGTGTGGCAGGAGGCAGAGGCTCCCCTGGCTGTTCCGGCAAAGCCACTGCCTGTCCTTACTGCGGCAGCTCTTCAGCCTGGAGAGCGCCGCCGGCAGTCGGAGGCTCTCCCGCCTGGCAGCACTCATGAAGGTGAACACGGCCGAGGAGTCCGAGGATGCGAGTCACGTGAGTGCCTTCTCTCTGCAGCAGCAGACCCGCCCTGACACGGCTCCTTTTCCCTGGCCTGGCAAGAGTACCAGCAGGGCCTGCCCCCGGCAAGAAGAGCCCAAAGATGTGCGTGTGCCTGCCCTTTTCCGGATGAACTTCCAGAGGGTGTGGGTTGCTGCTGCTTTTGGTAGTCCCTCGCGTTGGATTTGTGTCCTAATTGTGAGCATGGAGGTGGTTCTGGCTGTAAGGCAGCACCACTGTGTGTATTCTGTAGTTTCCTCGTAGCTCTTGATAATACTGGTGTGCAAGGCCGGGGGCCCCTGTCTTGGCACGGCTGCAGTTAGCAGTTGCAGGAGGAAGAAGAGTTGGTCGTATGGGTGCGCGCTGTGAGAGTGGAAGAGAGAAGGTGGCAGCTGGGTTGTGGCCTGTCCCCTCCAGGCCAGGGAATTTCCCTGGAGAGACAGAGTCGTGTGCATTGTCGTGTTTGGACCCTTCTAGGTCCTCTTGTCCTACCTGGAATATGCGCTGTGCTGCCAGAACCTGGGCTGCCGGGAAGAGTGGCTGCAATACGGGCGGGCGGCCGTGCAGCTTAGCGCTGAGGTGCAGCTCTTTGGAGGAGGGGTATTAAACACAGCCAGCTTTGCCCAGGCCCTGTCCCATCTGACCCTCAGCCTGGGAAATCTGCCTCTGTCCGTCGACGTAGGTAGGTACTGCCCCCGCCGCCTGCAAGAAGGCATCTCTGCCGAGAGAGCCGGTGCAAGTCTGCTTGTCCTCTTCCCAGGCTATCGTGCTGAGAGGCTCTGCATGGAGCTGCAGAAGCCTGACCTGGGCTACATGGTTCTCAGGACCCTCTTCACGGCACTCTTTCTGCAGATGAGGTAATCCCGGTGCTGGAGAGAGTCGGGGTTGCGCAGTGTCAGGGGTCAGGGACCTTTGGGTGAGAACAGGCCTGCTGGAGGAAGTGGGACGGAGTTGGGAGGAAGAGCAAAGAAGGGAAAACGAGGGAGAGAGAGGTGCTGGGAAGGGGAGTGGGAAGTGTCTGGAGGTGCTGCCTGGGCTCCCAGCCCGTGGAGAGGCTCCCTGGAGGCTCGTTGTGTTCCTCCCCAGGTACCCGGAATGTGAGGCAGTGCTGTGCAGGCTAGAGGAGCAGGTGTCTGGAGCAGATGAGATCGTTGGGCAGGCATGCTTCTTCTGCTGCTGCTTAGACCTCTTGCTTGATGCTGGTAAGTGCTCAGTGAGGAGGGCCCCTGAGAGCCTGTTTGCTGGGCAGGCAAGGCTGCACCCCTGGAGCTGTGGGCCAGAGCTGGGGACTTTGTGCAAGGTGTAAACAGGCAGAGCCCTCCCAGCACAAGCAGAAGTGCACTGTCAGTACAAGACTTCTAGAGACTAGAGTAGACAATACAAGAGTTCTGCCAGGTTTCCCTGTCCTCTGGAAACACGGAAACAGTTCCGCTGGCCAAAGCAGTTTTTCTTCTGGTAGAACAATGACCCCAGAGCCCCCAGCAATCCTTATATTTCCTCCACAGAGCTTTCCGCTGTGCGCATTTCTCTCTTCGCCTGCATCCTCGTCATTTTTTTCCCCTTTTGCGTTTCTAACATGGGAGCCAAGAGTAATTTGACAGTGCTTTTAGTTATGCTCTTTCCTAGCTGTGTTTTGAGATTGCCCCTTCTGAAAGCTCTTCTCCGCCTCACTGTGCTCTGGCTCCCCAGGAAGCAGGGCTAGCAGCGCTGGCATGTGCCTGAGCAGGAGGCACCTAAGAGCCTGTGCTCTGGGGTCGCTGTCCTTGCTGCTCAGTGGCAGCGTGCCTTTGTGCAGTGCTAGAAAGCTGCAGATTTTTCAAGGGCAAGGCATGGTGTCAGGGGAGCTGGGAGTTCTCTTGTTTCCTTCCTGATGTTCTCTGCCCTTGCGTTCAAGGGCAGTTCTGTGCACTTGAACAGCCCTGAGCAGCTAGGGTAGAAGTGCAGCCCTTGCCTGCTTCCTGTGAGGTTTGTTGCTCTGTGAGTGCTTTGCCTGCCAAGAACTTTGCCAGCTGTGCTGGAGCTTTCTGCTGCTCTGAATGCCTGAGGCACGGTGAGGCCAGGGAGGGAGGTGCTGCTTCGCTGCTTCTCTGAGAGACATTTGTATTGCAGGGTGGCAGTATAAGTCCTTTGAAGAGTGCAGGAGATTCGTGGAGCAGAACGAAGCCAACTGCCTTCTCCAGGCGCAGAGCAGCATCCTGCTTGGACTGTATTCGTCCCTGGCTCTTTGGTAAGTTGGAGACTTGCTTTGAGTGGGGAGAGGCCCAGGCAGTGGTTGTGGCCGGGAAAGGGGGAGCTCTGCGTTCATCACATGCCCCCATCCCATGTCCACCAAGGCGGCTGCTTCTGGAGCACGGTGATGAAAGGGGCCGGGGGGCCACGCAGGATGAACAAGCTGGCAAGGAGGCCCAGGTTGTGCTGCTGTGGAGCCCTGCCAGGGAAGGATGCCTTGGCGGCATTCAGCCACAGCCTTCCTTTTCCCCTTGAATGTTGGGGGGGGGACTGGTGTGGCTCTCTCTCAGCGCAGGAAAGCGATGCAGGCTGAATGGTGCCTAAGTGCAAGAGCTTGGCTCGGAGAGGGCACGAGGGCCTGGAGCAATGCTGTGTTTGTGGGAGAAGACAGCCATTGTCCCAGTCTGCTGCCTAGCATGGCTTGTGTCTCCTGGGTGCCTGCAAGGGACTGGGTTCCAGTCCTTGCAGTTTCCCTGTGATCTCGCTCATCACTGTGGGGGAGTGCTGAGTGCCGCTGGCTCACAAACAGACACGCATGTGCACACGTTTATAAGCAGGTCAAGCAAACTGGAGGGAAGGGGAGCGGAGAGGACCCTCTTGGGAGGGACAGCAGTAGATTCCTTCTCAGCTGTGATGTAGCAGGGAGACGAGAACACCAAGTTCACGCGGAGAGAAGGAATTGAGCTACTGCTGCCTGATTACAATACAGTGCTCTCAGGGATGCTTATCAGGAGCAGCTACAACATGCTGCGGTTCAGCCCCCCAGCCCCCCAGTACGCCCCCAGTAGCTTCCTTGTCCTAGAGGGTGCATTGCCTCTGGAAGCCAGGTTGGGGCTGGAGCCTATGGCCTAGGAGACCTCTTGGTTACTTGCTCATCTCTACAAAATGTGCCTGAGTGTGTGTTTGTCTGTGTTTCCTTTTTTCCTCTGGACAATGTAGGTTTGCAAGGCTTGGGCAGTGGGACAACTTCCAGAAGCCCTTTGAAAAGGCCAAGAGGCTGCTGAAGAGCACTGGCGCCTGCCTTGTGGCCAGCCAAGCGTGCAGCCGGCTCCTGGAGTGCCATAGCCTGGTGCTGAAAAAAAACATGGAGCAGGGCTTGTGGAGGGCCCGTGAGAGCTGCCGCAGGGCTCTAAGGGTAAGGGATGTGGAGGAAGGGGAGGGGCATGCTGCAAGGGCCCTCTGGGGAAAGCTGTGTTGCTAGCAGCAGTGGGTTGACCTGTGCAGGTAGAAGCAGCCACGACAGGATGGAGTCAGGGTAGTGCCAGAGGGTAGTGGCTTAGGGATCAACATGGCTAAAGACTCCTGTAACAGAGGTGTCAGCAAGAGGGGGACGAGAAGGCAGTCAGGTGAAGGCAGTCTTCCTGGGCGCGTGAGAATTCCCTTATGGGACTGCTTGGCCCAAACAGGAGAGGAGAAGAGCCTTGCTCAGCCATGAGCTAGTGAGCCCTGCTGAAATGCCTGCTCCATAGGAGGTGTTAGGGCTCAGGAGAGATCTGTGTGGTACCTCAGCCTTGCTAGCTGTGCACTCCTCCTTTCTTTGTGGCTGGTTTTCCTCTTTGGGGATTTGGTGCCCTTCTCTGTGCCAAGCCATCGCTGGGCTCTCTGACTTGTCCTGATGTACCTCTCTGCTGTTTTCTCGGCAGCTCGCCGAAGAGGTTTTCTCTCGGTGCTCCACAAGCCCCGTCTTCTACCCCAGAGTCTACCACCTGAAAGCCTACATTTTCCTGATGCTGGGGAATGAAGAGCAGAGCGTGCTGTGCCTCAACCAGGGCCTCCAAGCCTGTGAAGACCATGGCAACCTGCTGGAGAAGACTTGGCTGGAGATGAGCACTGTAAGTTGCTCACCTGTGCCTTTGAGTTGCTTCCCGGGCAGAAGTTGAGCCTGCTGTAGCAGAAGGTGGGCCGCACTGTACTGTGGCAGGTAGCCCCGGACAGAGCCCCCCGAGAGCTTCAGGGGCATGTGCTCAAAGTCCTGTGTGAGCTGGTAGGTGCTCTTAGCCCTGCTCAAGAGGAAGGTAGAGACAGCTGTGATCTCTCTCTGCCAAGTGGGGCTGGACTGGTACGTGAGGAAGCAGTATGCCCTGCAGCTGCTCCTTTGCAGCATCTCTGCTTGGCAGAGCAGTGGTGAAGTGGAATCTTTCCCTGCTCCTTAAGGCAGCTCTGGGAGGCCAGGGTCAACATGTGCTGTGTCTGAATTGGCCTTGCCTCTCCTTCTGCTCGCTGAGGGGTTTTGGCAGCATGGCTCATTGGCTGATGGGTGGAACAAGCTGCTGAGAGAGGCCTTAGTTGCCTTCCCAGGCAGAAGTCATGGCTCTGGAGGTCACGTGCTCTTCTCAGCTCTCACTGTGCCTTTTTTCCCCCCTTCCTTTAGGAGTGCTGGTTCACTGGAAAAGGCCCCCTGGGAGATTTGTGGCTGAAGACAGCCCCACATTTTCCGCACCTGAACCAAGCAAAGCCAGAGGTCTGTAGCTCCAGGTACCTGCTGAAGCTGCCAGCACTGCAAAGGGAGGATTCTTCTCCAGGAATTAAATTCTGACACTGCTAGTCCGAGCACTTCTTCCTTTCCTTCTTCCTTTAATATACTCAGCATCATTCTTCGCCCCCCTGCTTGTATTCTGCCTCGTTCTCTCCTTTCCCACAACAATGTTTGCACAACCTGAGTCAAACTGAACCAACACCTACACAGTTACTAAGGCCAATACTCAAAACAAAAACCAAAAAGCAAAACAGTCTGAGCATTCTGAAGAGCTTAGCATTTAGGCTTCCATCAAGTGAGGAATATGATAAATAAGGCACAAAGCGCTCCAGAGAAGGTAAAGCTCTGGGAGGTTAGTTAATTCCTATAGTTCTATAGTGGTTCCCAAGTAGTATTCATTCTCCTGGGTAGAGGTAATGCATCGGGCCATTTCAGGCCTGTCTCTGCCCAGCTCTTTGCCAGTTTGGTTCTCTTGTTGGAGTTTCACTTTGCTGCAGCCCCACGGGATTGGGGGTGGTAGGCACAATGCAACTTCTGTTCTCTCTGCAGCCTTTATACACAAGGGGATGTCTAGGGTTATACCTTTGTGATGAGTTAGTAGAGCAAAATGCCTGTCCTTGGTGGAACTCATGTCCTGCAGCAGGTGTTTCTTAAGAAGACACAGATGTTAGGTCCTTGGCAGAGAGAACATTTTAAAATAAAGACATAGTTTACAGCCACCAAAGTAGGGAAGTTGGTAAGAGTATTATGTACTCCTATCCCTGATAATGAAATGGTAGGTGTTGTTATTTTTTAAAAAAAGTAACATTCTCTGGATAAAGGCATCCTGTATAAACTCCCTGTAAGCTGCCACAGGGCCCTCCCTTAATTGGGGAGTACCTTGCTGCTGCAGTAGTCCATGATTAATAAAGAAATATAAGTGAAGCATCCCACATACATGACTGCAGACCCATTAGAAGCCAAAGGACAAATTTCCTGTTCCCAGACAGTTGAATTAAGATGCCCCATCGGTCACGGGGGAATCGCGGTGCGGGCATCCACTTCTCACTGGGTAGAATCTTGGGGGAAGTCCCACTGCCCAGAGCAGGGTCCACACTTTGGGGGGTTGCATTAATCTTTCATAGTTCGCACTGTTGTTCTCCCCAGAAGTCACAGTTTAAACCAATTGCAAGCCCAATCATCTGTTGATCCAGTCAGGATTCAGTATTGCCTACAACTGCCTTGGCTTCCTTTCGATCACTCAGTTCCCCACTGTTCTACCAGCAGTGAGAGTTTCTGCAGTGCCATCTCATCTCTCATCACTCCATTCCGTCACAGCCCTGCAGTGTGGTGCCTCAAGCCGTAGGCGCCTCAGAGGTTGCCCACTGGTGGGAGGCACCAGCGCATGCTGCTGGAATCGGGGCTGTGCTATCCAGGAGGCCCACTCTTGCCTGCAAGCTGTGACACCTGCTGACTCATCAGCTCCCAAACTGTTGCCACAGGTCTTGAGTAGCAGAAGAAATCCTCCGTGTCCACTGCAGAGAGAATCAGGAAATGCTGTGAAGACAGGCAAAATCAAGCAGTTGTGAGAGGGGGCAGGGGAGCTCCAGCAGAGAAGGGGCCAAAGTCCTTTGTGTCTGTGCTGTTGACCTTGGAGTGAATTTGCAGGAGCAGCAGGTGATGTTAGAGAAATACTGTGAGAAAGAAAACTTGCAAATAGTTAACAAGATTCAAGGACAAGGGGGAGAGAAAAACAGTACTGCAAAGGATAACCAGCTCCAGCTAAAGAACCTTGATGAAACCACAGCACTTTGAAGAATGTGAAGGGCAGGTAAGACAAAAACAGCAGAATAACCCAGGAGTGACCTTAGGTTTATTAAGGCTTATTAACATATTAAACTTCACACCCCTAAATGAAGAATGAGATGGAAATGACATGATAATGATGCTACCGCCTCTTCTTCGCTTCCTATGCTAATTAACAGGAATGTGAAAGTGCAAGCGCAGAGCGATTACCTGATGTAATGAAACTGTAACCAATAGAAAGATTTGTATAAAGTACTCCCTGAAAAGTGTGTATAAATCAAGAATGAGGGGGGAGAAGGTGTGCTAGCTTTGTGGATCTACCACCTAGCACCCATCTGTGTGCAGAAATGAAATAAACAAATGTCTCGACCCTGTGTTTCTATTGGTTGCTTGCACACCGGGTAACAGAACCCAGATTTTGGGGACAACAGTTTGGCAACCCAGGTGGGACTTGCCAGAAGGCCTTGCCTGGATCACCCTGCCGTTCCTGACAGTGGACTGGATCGGATCGAGCTCCAGCACGCACCGACCTGTTGATTGGGGATTCCTCCCACCTCCCTCCAAAGTCGGGACGACAAGAGACTCAAAGGTGCAATGCCGACCAGAGATATTTCTGCCAGGGCAAAAGGGGTGTGTGTGTGAATCTTTGGATTGGTGAGTATAAAATTTACTTACTTCCGTGGAAGATTATGTTGGATTATGTCACACGTAGACGCTCGGCAAGGGTTGCCTTAAATTGACCAGAGGGGTCAGAGCTGAGTGCGCATAAAGGAATAAAGTCGCCCGTAGACGCTTGGCAAGGGTTGCCTTAAATTGACCAGAAGGTTCAGAGCTGAGTGCGCACAAAGGTACGGGAAAAAAGGTATTTCTAGGTAATAAGGTTGGTATTTCTAGCTAATTGACATGGGATCAAGCCAATCCAGGATTCCTCCCTGTAGCCCTTTGGGTTGTATTTTGAAACACTGGGATATTTTTGGAGGAGATCGGATGACAAAAAAAGAATGAAAAGATGTTGTAATCAATGGCGGCCAATGTATAAGCTGGAATGTGATGAGCAATGGCCAAAAAATGGGACCTTGAACCATAACACTATATTACAGTTACTGCTGTTTTGTTGCCGGAAGGGGAAGTGGGATGAAATACCCTATGTGGAGGCTTTTATGTCACTATATAGGGACCCAGAAATTCAAAGGGAATGTGAACTTATAAGTGAAGAGGAATCTGTAATGGGTGCAGTAGGAAAGAAGGAAGAGAGCGGGTATTGTGCTAACAGACAAATTCTGAATGGAGAAGAGCAGGAGGATGTACAACTACTGGCAATACTCTCCTCTTGTGGAAACGATTCCACCTCAGTTGAAGCATCGCCCCACCCCCGCTAGAAAGCAAAGAGTCCAGCCCTGTTTCTGGCCAAACTAGGAGACGGAAACAACCTGCTATACAGGCTCCTTTGAGACAAGCAGTGGGACCAGAAGGGCTGCCAGTATTTGTACATGTTCCTTTTACAACCTCGGATTTACTAAACTGGAAGCAGTCTATTGGATCATATAGGGAAAATCCTGAGAAGCTGCATCAGCTTTTGGAGACTATTATGATAACTCATAATCCTAACTGGGGAGATGTGCAGGCGCTGTTGAATACTTTCCTGACAGGAGAAGAAAAGAGGCTGGTAGTTGATAAGGCAAAAGAAGAGGGTGAGAGAAGGGACAGAAAGGGGGATCCTGAGGTCTATTTACCCACCAGAAAGGATCCCGAGTGGCATCCAAATAGGAGCGGGGGTAGGGAGCTCTTGAGGCAGTATCAATAGCTAATTTTATATGGGGTTTGGTATGGGGTTCCAAAACCAAAGAATGTATCAAAATTGTATGAAGTAACGCAAGGGCCTGAAGAAAATCCCTCGGCCTTTTACGAAAGATTATGCGAAACAGCCAGAAAATGGACAGACCTGGATCCAAATGAGGAAGTGAATCAACGGCTGTTTAATACGCTCTTCATTGGCCAGTCAGCTCAGGATATTAGAAAGAAGCTACAGAAGGTGGATGGAGCTGGGGGAATGTCTATTCCATAGCTGATAGAAATAGCGTATAAGGTATAGAATAACCGAGATGAAAAGAGAACAAGAGAAACACAAAATGGAATGAAACTGCAGGCTCCTCTCCTGGCAGCTGTCCAGAGGAATGAATTCCAAGGCAGGGGCAGGGGAAGCAGAAGAGGTAACAGAGGAGGAAGAGGTGGAAGGGGAGGGAGGCCAGGAGGAGGCCTCCCTAGACCCGCTTTGGTTCCAAATCTTTGTGCAATATGCAGACAGGAAGGGCACTGGAAAGATGAATGTCCAAATCGAAGAAGGATAACAAAGCTACAGAGCCCAGCAAACACCGACCTAATTATGTTAGAGGAGTCAGATATGGGATGAAGGGGATGGGGGGAGAAAATTAGAATTTCCTCAGCTGATCCCCTGGTTCCAGTAAAGCTGGGGAATGAAACTGTAGATTTTTTATTAGATAGTGGAGCCACTCATTCAGTGATAACAAGTTGTAAAGGACCCTTAAGTAAGGCTACTACCACCATTGTTGGGGCTACAGGAAGGAAAGCTTTCAGGCCATTTTTGCAACCAATGGAGTGTACGATTGGAGGCACTAAATTGACTCATGAATTTCTCTCTATGCCAGAGTGTCCCCTCCC
This sequence comes from Rhea pennata, assembly GCF_028389875.1. Classification (NCBI taxonomy): domain Eukaryota; kingdom Metazoa; phylum Chordata; class Aves; order Rheiformes; family Rheidae; genus Rhea; species Rhea pennata. The sequence continues at coordinate 3,850,985 of NW_026907679.1, forward strand.
TTTATTAGGATGGGATTTACTATGCAAACTGAATGCGCAGGTGACCTTTTCTGAGAGTTCCGTGCAACTCCACAGCCGTCCAGAATCGGCATGGAGAGCACAAATCTGCCTTTTGATGGGATCAGCTCCAGACGATAACAGTGCAAGTATCCCTTCAAGTGTATTGGATGCGGTGATTCCCTCGGTTTGGGCCTCAACAAAGCCAGGTAAAGCAAAAAACACGACTCCGGTCAAAATAGAGCTACAACCAGGAGCGAAGCCAGTGAGGGTGCATCAGTACCCTATCAAGCTAGAAGCACGTAGAGGATTGGAACTCCTAATTAATGCCTTCTTGCAATATGGCTTGCTCAGAGAGTGTCAGTCTGAATTCAATACACCAATCCTGCCGGTAATGAAACTGCGCTCCCAAGAATATCGACTGGTCCAGGACCTAAGGGCAGTGAACCAAATAACAAAAGATATCCATCCAACCGTGCCAAACTCATATACTCTTTTAGCCTCGGTGCCTGAGACTAACAATTGTTTTACAGTGCTAGATTTAAAAGATGCTTTTTTCTGTATTCCTATAGAAGAACAAAGCCAGACAATTTTCGCCTTTGAATGGGAAAGTCCCACTAAGAGGAGGAAGGAGCAGTTATGCTGGACGGTTCTTCCTCAAAGATTCAAGAACAGTCCTACCCTGTTTGGTGAGCTCTTGGCCAAAGAACTAGCCCAATGGCAGGAAGGTAACAAAAATGTCACTCTTTTACAGTATGTGGATGACATTTTGATTGGGGGGGATTCAGAGCAAATATGTCTAGAGGTGACAGTGAGTCTGTTAAATTTTTTGGGACTTGCTGGGTATCGTGTTTCAAAGAAAAAGGGTCAGACTGCAAAGAAGGAAGTCCAGTATCTTGGTTTTAAAATATCGAAAGGACAACGTGCACTAGGAGCGGAAAGAAAAGAGGCTATATGCCAAATTGCAGTACCCCGCACAAAAAGACACCTGAGGGGATTCTTGGGAATGGCAGGATTTTGCCGTATATGGATCCCTAGTTTTGGGCTGATAACTAAACCTTTATATGCAGCCCTAAAGGGTCCAGGAGAATGGTTAGAGTGGACACCAGAATGCCATGCTAGTTTCGATGAAATAAAAAAGAAAATGATGGAAGCTCCAGCACTGGGACTCCCAGATATGGCTAAACCCTTTCAATTGTATGTGCATGAGTGGCAGCAGGTGGCCTCGGGAGTAATGACCCAAATGCTTGGGAGCTGGAAAAGACCGGTGGCATATTTTTCTAAACAATTAGGCGAAGTAAGTAAAGGATGGCCGGCCTGCCTCCGGGCTATAGCATCCACCGTCTTATTAATACAAGAGGCCCGCAAATTGACTCTGGGACAGCCCTTAACTGTTTTTGTACCACATGCAGTATCAGCAATTTTAAATCAAAAGGGGCATCATTGGATTTCCCCGAGCAGACTGGTAAAATAGCATGCTGCGTTATTGGAACAAGGGGATATTACCTTAAAGGTGGTTTTGACCTTAAACCCTGCTACTCTGCTACGTGGTGAAGAGCAAAAAGAGCTACCACATGACTGTTTGGCCACTATAGAGCAAGTATATTCTAGCCGGCCTGATTTCAAGGATGAACCTTTGCAGAACCCAGATGTGCAGCTATGTACAGATGGTAGCAGCTTTGCACAGAATGGCGAGAGAAAGGCTGGATATGCAGTAGTGACTCAATGGAAAGAAGCAGAAGCTAAAACATTGCCACAAAACACCTCAGCACAAAAGGCTGAAATCATTGCCCTTATACGAGCCCTTGAAATCGGAAAGGGCCAAAGAGTAAATATATATACTGACGCAAAGTATGCTTTTGGGGTAGTTCACGCTCGTGGAGAGATTTGGAAAGAACGAGGGCTCTTAAATTCTCAAGGAAGTAATATAAACTGTGGACAAGAGATATTAAGATTGTTACAAGCAATAATGGAACCCAGAGAAGTAGCTATAATGCATTGCAAAGCCCACCAGAAGGGAAATAGTGAAGTGGCACAAGGAAACGGGAGAGCAGATATGGCAGCCAAAAAGGCAGCACTAGCAGGACAAGTGATTGGGGCTTTACTACCCAGTAGAAAAATACAGATGAGACCTCCTGAATATTCAGACAAAGAAAACCAATTGGCAGAAAGGCTAAAATGTACAAAAAATGCTGAAGGGTGGTGGGTCACCCCCAATGGACAAGTTTTAACTACAACCAAAATGATGGAAGTGCTCCTCAAGAGACTGCATGAAGAAACTCACATGGGAGCAGATGCTATGATAAGCAGCGTAAAAGGATATGCTGTGGGATCAAAAATGCTATCAAATGCTGACCTTATTGTAAGGAGATGTCCCACCTGTTGTGCAAATAACCCCAGAATTCAGAAGAAACCACCTATGGGAGAACTAAGAAGAGGATTAACCCCAGGGGAACACTGGCAGACACATTTCTCTGAATTACCTAAATGTGGTCGGTTTAAAGATTTACTTGTTTTGGTAGATACTTTTTCTGGTTGGCCAGAAGCCTTCCCATGCTCCACCAATCGTGCAAAAGAAGTAATTAAAATTTTACTAAAAGAGATAATTCCTGGATTTGGGATTCCTGAAGGTATATCCTCAGATAATGGACCTCGTTTTATTTCAGAGGTGGTTCAAGGAACATCCAAATTTTTACAGATGAAATGGGAATTACACATTCCATGGAGACCCCAGCCTAGCGGTAAGGTAGAAAGAAGGAACCAAACACTTAAAAGAGGTATTTCAAAACTGTGTCAGGAAACCCATCTTAAATGGGTAGATGTATATGGATGTATATATGTGTATAGAATGATGTATCCGTACTACATGATACTTGATGGGAATGGTCCGTGTTGTAACTTTTTGTATCTCTACCACCTGCTACTTGGTGAGAATACTCTAGTGTTGTAACATTTTAGTGCCTAGAACAATACTGCTGTGTTAAGCGGGATACAAATAAGTAACTAACAAGGTCTTGGAAATCTGTGAGAAAGAAAAGCGGTTGGTCACATATAGATTCTGTGGCTTCCAGCCACAGAATCACAATGAGAAGCAGTCAACGTGAAGGTCGGAAGCTGAAGAGTAGTGAAATAGCGACCCCCAAAGTCAAATGTGGCCCCCGAAATAAGTCTGCACGCGTGCGCAGTATCACAGCCCGGTTATGCAACTGGGGCGGAGCTGGGCCAGAGTCCCTGCACTTGCTGGCCCCAGTTGCCGAGACTCCCGCCTACTGCAAGTAATCATAAATGCCGGAGTTTTCCGAAGGAGGGAGAGGCTGCTACACAACAGAGGACCACATTGCCTCCTCGGGGATGCCCGAAAAGATTGTGCCTGCTGACTCTCTCTCTTGCCATGCGGACGATCAGGACAAGCATTGAGGTGGTCCTTCTCGAGATAACCATCGAGTCGGTCTGTTTGTAAGTATCTACTAATAAACTGCTTGCTACTGAACAGTGTTTGCATGTGTGTGTGTGTGTGAGTTTGTGCTGGCTGGCCAAACTGGATGTTTGGCCTCCGGGAATCTAACTAGAACAGCTCATCTCCCAGTGTCTCCGAAGCTTGGTGTCTCCTCGGTGTTGGTGTCACCCCACACTTGTCCCCCAGTGTCCCCAAGACTCGGCGTCCTCTGGGTGTTGGTGTCACCCCATGCTCATCACTTGGTGCCCCTGAGGCTCGATGTAACCCTGTTCTTGTCCCCCAGTCCCTGAGGCTTGTCCCCCCAGTGTCCCCTGGGTGTTGGTGTCATACTGTGCTCGTCCCCAAGGCTCAGTGTTCTGCCTGGGGTGTCTCTGTTGCCCCATGCTCATCCCCTGTTGTCTGCAGTGTCCCCGAGCTTTGGTGTCAGTGTCACCCCTTGTCCTCAATGTCCTCCATGTGCCAATGTCTCCTTGCCATGGTCCCCAGTGCCTGCAAGTGTTGGTCTCTGGTGTCCCTGTGCCTCAGGGTCCATTCAGCCCTATCCCTAAGTGTCCCTGTGCCAGGTGCGGGACACATCGTGGAGTGCCTGGGAGTCCCCTCCACCCTGTCCGTGGGTGTCCCCGAGCCTCGGTGTCCCCATGCGGCTGCAGGGCCACCTGCAGAAGACACGCCAGGTGTCTCCAGGCACTGGTCCTCCATGTCCCCAGGTGTCCCTGAGCGCTGGCCCTGGGTATCCCCATACCTCCCTCGTGTCCCCACATCACCCAGTATCCCCTGGCAAATCCACACGTTCCCTGACGTGTCCCCTCAGCAACCAAATGGGCAACATTTGGGCTGCTGCATCCACCTGCATGGCAGCGACCTGCGGCCCCAGTTCCCCCAGTTCACGGCAGTGGTGAGACTGGGACCTGCCTCAAATTGCCCCCTGGGGACCCCAAACTGCCCCAGGGACACCTCTAAAACACCCTGGGGCTCCTGCAAATTACCCTGCCTCCCAAAGAGGCCCCACAAAACCTCCCTTGGGACCCCCAGACCCCCAAGGGACCCATAAAACCACCCTGGGATCCCCTAAAGCTCCCCTGAGCCCCTAAATGCACCCATGGCCCCTAAAACCACCTGGGAACCCCCTAAGCTACAACCACTGACCCCCCAGTTCCCCCCAACTACCCCTGGGATTCCCCTCAGGGCCCCTCAGCTACCCCTGGGATTTCCCCCCCCCCCCCCACTGCAGGAGATCCCAAACCCCCCTGGGACCCAGGAGTCCCCCAAACCCCACTGGGATCCCCCCAACCCCCCCTTGGATCCCCCAACCTCACCACCCCCTGCACCCAGGAACTCCAACCCCCCCAGGTGCTGTCACTGCCCTGGCCCCCCCAGATCCCCCTTCGGGACCCCCACCCGCCCGGGACCTTCCAGATCTCCCCGGGCCCCACCAACACCCCTGGGACCCCAAACCCTCCCAGGAGCCCCCCTCCAAATCCCTGGAGCCCCCCCAGGATCTCCCAACTCCCCCCTACCCCGGGGTCCCAACCACCCCCACAAGGGCCCATAAAACCCCCTTTGTAGCCCCACAACCCTCCAGAAGGCCCCCCCAAACCTGCAGCACTCGGGGTGGGGGGCAGCAGCCTATTTCTCCCCCTTCCCCTAGAACAGGGAGATCTGGGTATTTATTTGCCCCAGGGATGGTTGTTTGCCGGGGGGGGGGGGGGGGGGGGGCGGTATTTACCCCCGCTCCGCGCCAATACCGCTCTCCCCCACAGCCTCATCCCAACATCAACCCATGATGTACGCCAAAACCCTGCTGCAGCTGGGCATGATGTGACCCCCCCCCCCGAGATGACAACACCCCCTCGAGGTCTCAACACTCCCCGGGGGTGACACCCTCCCCCCCCCCGGGTGTCTCCCCTCCCCCGATGGCTTTTAATACACTGGATTATATTTATTCCCTCCCCACCTGCTGGGGGGGGACTGGGGGGGCAGGGGTGACCCACCAATGGGGGGGAGGGGCAGGGGGCGACCGTCTAGGGGGCACTGGCTCAGGAGCTGCCCCCCTGGCCTGGCCCCCGTTTTACTGTCTATAATTAAAGATGTTAAAATAAAGTAACTATTGGAAGACTCGCGGGGGGCCCAGCGTCCGAGGAGGTGTGGGGAGGGGGGAAGGGTGTGGTGGTGCTGGCCACAGACACTGGGTCCTCTGTACGAGTGCCGGGGAGCGGCGTGGCAGCATGCCCGGATGCCTGGGACCCTCCCAGGAGCCTGAGTCCCTTGGAGAATTGGGTTGTCCTGGACTTCTTGCGTTGCCTGGACTCCTGGACGCCTTGGATGCCTGGGCCCCTCACTCACCCAGGGGAGTGGGGTTGGGGGGGGAGGTTCAGCGTGGAAGCCCCGGACGCCTGGGTCCCTTCTGTGTGGGGGAGAGCAGGGAGTGAGAAGGGGCACCCGGACGCCTGGGTCCCTCAAGGGGCAGTGGTAGAACTGAGAATCGTGGCTGGATCTGGTTGATCATGTCAAATAAAATATTGAATCGGCAACAAGTTTCTGTTGCTTAAACCGTGGAACAAGAAGCTGCTCTGGGTCCTTCTTGTGCTCCCAGCCAAGAGGCACCTTATCACTAGCAACAAAACTTAAAAAAAAAACCCATAGAAAATTTGACTTTTGCTGCTCCTCACTGGCGCCTTCCAACGATCAAAAAGAGAACGGATCATTTTTATCCTTCCAACGCATCCGGGAAACGTCCTCTCGGTCACTGCCAGCAGGGCTCGGTGGCCGCTTCCCCTTCGGAGAGTGCGGTTTAATTTAATCTGGAGGGGATTTAGTGAAATGCTAAAATGCAACATTAATCTCTAGGCGAGAGGCTGCTTTTTAAGCGTTGGGGGAAGCTCGTTCTGTGACGTGTGTTTGGTCTTTGGAGGAAAGCTCGAAGCAGGTGAGAACGAAAAAAAAGGGAATAAATCATTTTTACTCACGTAAGACTGATGCTTTTCCAAAATCCTAAGGGCTGTGAGTCATGGAAACTTCCTCAAATCTTTGCTGCATTGAAGTGTTTTCATATTGGATTTAAAATTGTGGTTAAACGAGGGGATTTTTTTGCATGTAAGCGGTGGGATGAAGACGAGCAGATCGGCGGAGACCTCCTCGGCGACCGTGAGCGTGTTGAGTGTGGTTTCATCTTGGCAGCCCTTGGTGGGCATGGCTGCCGCTGGAAGGAGCTTGGAGGCAACGTGAGCCAGTTATCCCAACCAAAACAGAAAAGAGACGCATTTCCAAGACATTTCGTGGGACGTTGAGATCTTCAGGCTGAAGGAGATGCTGCTCCGTGGAGCTGATCCCAAAGGATGAGCCGGGGACAGCAGAGCTCCTGCCCTACCCCAGGGCTCTCCGTGCCACCAGCTGCCGGCAATGACCGTCCTCTCCAAATTCAAAGGACCGGGGAGATGTTCACCCAAGGAGACCACCGGTGATACCACCACACGTCACCAGCTGCAGCAGAAAACAGCCCAAGGCAGCTGCAGGAAATGGAGGCAAGTAGGAGTCCATCGCCCAGGTCTCCACAAACAGGACTTACACCAGATGAGAGCAGAAGAGGGGAAACGGGTGTTTGCAACGGCTCTCAATCACGAATGAACGAGTCCAACCAGAGAAGACCGTATTCTCTCCACGAATCGTACAAGATTCCCAGTCCCAAGTTTAGGTAGGATTTCCATCTTTACGTACTTCAGCCGTAACCTCCGTGAGTTCAGCAACTTGTGGAAAACGGCAGGAAGCGGTGAGGAACAGCGGAAAGGGTGGAAAATATTGGAGGACGAGGCAAAAGCAGTGGAAAAATGCATGAAGAGGCAGAAAACAGGGAAAATGATGGAAAGTGGGATGAAACCCCCAAAGCGGTGGAAAATGCAAAAGTACTACAAAATCACCTGCAGAATAAATGCCAAAAATCCCACCAAAAAATTAAAACTTCACCAAAATGTCTCCCACAAAATAAAAGCTACTAAAAAACCCCACAGAGAATGCAAAAATAGCAGAAAACAGTAGAAGAATGTCAGGCCATTCCAGAAAATTGAAAATGCGAGAAGTGAAAAGTAGAGAGGTGTTGAGAGAAAACATAGAAAATGGAGTAAAGAGAAAGAGGGATGAAAAGAACCAATATATTCAGCTGAACTCTGAGTATGCATACAGAAGAGCAGAAAATGTTTTAAAATCCACAAAAAATGGAAAATGAAAAAAAGGGTTGAAAAGAGCAGAAAATGATGGAAAAACCCCATACCTGGAAAACTGCAGAAAGCATAATGACTGAAAATGCAAAAGGAGGGCTAAAAATGCAAAAAATAGCAAAATGAAAAAAAATACTGGCACATGACAGAAAAATTCAGAGAACATCGCAATTTCCAAGGAACGGTGGAAAATGCAAAACCCAGCAAAACCTGGCCCCCCAAGTGGTGGAAAACACCCAAAGCAACAAGGAACACACACACACACACACAAAACCTCCAAGTGGAATTCAGTGGAAAAGAGAAAAAAATGGTGGAAAGCAGGGGAGAATGTACAAAAAGAAAAGGAAGAAAATGCACAGAATTTCTGAGAAAAAGCAAAAATATGAAGGTGGTAGAAAAAGTAGGAGTTGATGAAAACAGCCAGAAAAAAGCAGAACATGGTGGGAAGGACTTAGAGGAGTAAAAATGGCAGAAAACAGAAACACCAGAAAAGGCAAAAAAAAACAAAAAAAAACAAAAAAAAACAAAAAAAAAAAGAAAAAAGAAAGAAAAAGTGAAAATTTCGAAGAAAAACTGAAAGCATCAGGGACTGACTAAACAGCAGAAAATTCAGAAAAAGGAAAATGGTGGAAATTCAGAAAAGGAAAGGAAAATGGTGGAAATCACAGAAGAAGATGGAGAAAACAGAAAGGATGGATAACATGAAGAAAATGGAACACCAAATACACTTAAAATGGTTAAAAATGGTTAAAATGGTTAAGCCAGAAATGTCAGAAAGTGCAAAAAAAAAAAAAAAAAAAAGTGGGAAAACTGAGAAGTGGCAGAAAATCAAAAAAAGGGAAAATCTGAAAACACTTCAAATGGGAGAAACCGCAAGAAATAGAGGAAAATTCACACCCCCCCCCAAATATAATTGCCCAAAGTGTCCAACAGCAGCAGAAATCTTTGGAAAAAATACAAACAAAAAAGAAAGAATTGCGGAAAATGCAAAAAGCTCTATATGAGAACTGTGGGGGAAAAAAAGTGTAAAGCAGAGAAAGAATGGAAGAAAAAGGACACAAAAAAGGTTGAAAGGGGGAAAAAAGATGGAAAAAGGGAAAGCAGAAATGGTAGAAATGGCAGGAAAGGAGGGAGAGCAGCGACAGATGATGCAGGCACGGCAGAAAAGAGGTGGTGTAAAGCAAGAAGTGCAGGAAGCTGTGGAAAATGGTGAAGAGCACCAAAAGAAAGTGGAAGATGGAGAAACATCGAAATGGAAAATGAGGAAAGCGGGTAAATTGGAGGGGAAAAAGCAAAAAAGAATATGGGCAGATGGAGGTCAGAAAACAGTGGGGATGGCTGTGATGTGCCAGCAGAGGAGCTGCACCAAGATGATTGAGGTTCTCCCTGGCTGTTGGCCTCGGGGGCCTCCCTGCTGCTGGATGGGTTGCTGGGTCCACCGGCCAGCTCGTGGTGAGTCTGAGTGCACACCAGAGCTATGCGTCCTGCTGGCTTTCATCCTTCCCGGGCTTCATTCACTCTCCGGTCGAGCCATGCCAGACCACAGCTACACAACAGACCAGATGGCCTCAGCCAGGAACAGGATGGGATTCCCGGGGTTTGCAGCATAGTGTAGCAAGCAGTTTATTAGTAGATACTTACAAACAGACCGACCCGATAGTAGTCTCGAGAAGGACCACCTCAATGCTTGTCCCGATCGTCCGCATGGCGAGAGAGAGAGTCGGCAGGCAGAATCTTTTCGGGCGTCCCCGAGGAGGCAACGTGGTCCTCTGTTGTGTAGCAGCCTCTCCCTCCTTCAGAAAACTCCGGCATTTATGATTACTTGCAGTAGGCGGGAGTCCCGGCACCTGGGGCCAACAAGTGCTGGGAGTCTAGCCCAGCTCCGCCCCGGTTGCATAACTGGGCTATGATACTGTGCACGCGTGCAGACTTATTTCGGGGGCCACATTTGACTTTGGGGGTCGCTATTTCACTACTCTTCAGCTTCTGACCTTCCTGTTGACTGCTTCTCATGGTGATTCTATATGTGACCAACCGCTGTTCTTTCTCACAGATTTCCAAGACCTTGTTGGTTACTTATTTGTATCCCGCTTAACACAGCAGTATTGTTCTAGGCACTAAAAAGTTACAGCACTAGACAATTCTCACCAAGTATCAGGTAGAACAGATACAAAAGTTGCAACATGGACCATTCCCATCAAGTATCATGTAGTGTGGATACAAGGGGCAGTGGTGGGATTGCTGCTGGCGAAGCTGGACTGAACTGCCAGCCCTGCTCCGTGTCCCTGAGCAGCTCCTATGGCTGGTTGATAGTGAAGGGACTGTTCTGCAGCACTGAATTCGCTGAAAGGGACTTGGTCGCACATTGGCCCAGTGCCAGCAGCTCCGGATTGCGGGGCGCCCCAGGGAATCAAAGCTGATGGCTCCTGGCTTTTGAGGTCTTTCAAGGGAAAACAGAAGCACATAGTCATGGGGAAGAGGGAGAGCAGAGGAAAGAAGCAATTCCCAGGGACGGCGCAGGGTGGGCAGTGGTGACAGAAAGAGAGCTGCGTGGCAAACCCCAGCCCAGCCCTTGCACAGCAGATGCAAGGCCTGAGGACAGCGGGGGTCTGCAGAGGCTACAGAGCTTCTCCCTCTTGCCCTTGTGTTTCCTGGTCCAGCAGAGCAACTGCCCTGTTCCCCCTTGCCTTTCTCTCTCTCTCTCCAAAAATTTAAACACACATGGGCTGAAGAAACAGGACTTTATCTTTGAGGAAAGCAGAGCAAGGGGATGAAGTGGTGGAACACTAATGGGACAGGATGCACTTAGAGTTGTCGAGCTGCCCTGTGCTGCAGGAGGCACCAGCCATGGCCCAGACCTTCCAGCACACCTGCGTGTCTGCAGTGTGCAGCCCCACAGCATTGGCACAGCTGTGGCAGTGCTGCTCAAACAGAGTCACCTCCTGGCAGAAGGGTGACACCTCTGCCATGCTCTCTGGAGCCAGTGACCCAGTGCTCCAAAGCTGAACCTTGGTGGCGACCGCTCCCGGGCAGTTCTCAGGTCCAGCACGGTCTGTGTCACCAGGCAACGGACGGAGGGTTCAGCATCAGCTTCCAGGGGCTGGAGGGCTGAGACAGAAAAGATCACAGCACATAACAGACTCCCACAGTTGCTGACCTCCCTGATATCCTGCCCAGACAGGGCCCGTCCCACCCAGCCCTTCCCAGGCTGGGCAGGCAGCACGTGGGACAAAGGGATCAGCTGCAAGTTGCTGCTCAGCAATACCCCAGGTGACCCACAAAAAGTCACCTCCTCTCCCCCAAAGAGGCAGACCACACCTGCCTGGCTAACGGCAGGGCCAGCAACTGGAGCTCCCTTCCTGGGCTCCCCCTTCCTCCCTGCCAGGGCCTCCTGCCACAGCTGCTCTCACTCACCACTGCAGATCTGCTCCACCTTCTCCTTCCTCTGCTTCATTTGCTGCCCCATGAGCCCTAGGCAAACACCTCCTGTCAGCCCTCATACTCCCCACCAAGACCACAGCAGCACAGCTCCCATCTCGCCTTGCCAGCCTGCCCACTCATCCTCTTCCCCTTGTGCAAGGCTGGCCTCAGCATGGTCCCCGGGGTGCACGATGCAGGCATGCTGTGAGGCACTGCAGAACCTCCTCTCAGCCCACCTGCACGGTCAGGGATGCGACTGGGGTAGTGGGTCACCAAGGAACCTCACGGCTGCCTCCCGCAAGGATGCCTCAGGCTTCTCCAAGTATGGCAGGCTCTGGTGCAGGTATTGCACCGCTCTGCTCCTGTCCCTCAGCACCTGGAGACACCGCAAGGCCGTGGGTTGGCACTGAGACTCCCTGGGGAGTCAGGCTTGACCCTCCTCCCACGACCGCCCTCCTCTTCCTTCCTCCTCATGACCCCCGGTGGCCTAGGGATGCTGAGATCCCCCCCAAGCCTTCTGACAAGGACAGCCAAGCCAGGGGCTCCTTCAGCATCCTGGGGGGGACAGCAAGGGCAGAGGGGCCTGGAGCAGAGCCCGAGGCGGCTGGGGCTCTGGGCTGCAGCAGTGGGTGAGGGGCACAGCTGTGTGCCCTGCACACTGGGCAGCAGGGCAGGCTTCGTCCGGTCAGGGCCCCGGGACTTTGGCCTTGTCCTTACCAGGTACTCCCCAATCTTGGCCAGCCTTGAAGCATGTCCCAGCCTACAGTGGGGCTTAGGACCAGGGCTGCCTCTCCCTGCTGAAGGCAGCGGCACCTCTACCTTGTCCTTGGCCACTCAGCAAATTGGACCTCCCGCTCACATGCACTCAAAGGCACACTTGTCAGCAGCCCCTGCCATGGTGCTCAGGCCTCCCCCAGGTCATGTCAGCATCCCTTCCCCAAAGCACTGCTCCATACCTGGGCCGCTCTCTGGTTCTGCTCGCTCATGTGCAGGAAGAGTGGCACCAGGCTCCTCTGCATGGGCTGCTTCATCCTCTGCTTGTTCTTCCCCACCACAATCTCCATCAGGTCCTTGAAGAGCAGTATGGAGAGCTCTTCCACTGTGCTGCAGCTCCGTGAGGAAGGAAGGAGAGCAGCAGGGGCCTCAGGAATGACTGCAGGAGCCAGGCATGAGAAGAAGGTTTTTTTCTTTGCAAGGCCTCGTCTTCTGCAGGCACAACTGTCCCCCTCCCTGGCCAGGGCTCCGAGCTGGGGACAAGCCTCTGCAGAGGCAGCACAACTGTGGCAGGAGGTGCCAATACACTGCCCAGTGGGCACACGTGCAGAAGGACACACAGCATCCAGAGCCACATCTACAGACCCACCCACACGCCATTGAGCCCCTGGCTCTCTCACCAGCCTTACGTCATCAAAGCGTGGCAGAAGCCTCTCCGCCAGCTGCAGAGCGATGTGGTTGGAGCCCTTCTGGTCCAGGTTGCTGAGGATGTTTCTCAGCAACAGCAAGCTTCCTGCACGCACGTCCCTGCGGGCATCCTGCAGCCACTCCACCATGTCTGGGAGCAGGCTCTGCATTTTCCTTGCCTGTGGCAAAGACACAACTTCCTTTTGTGAAGCAAGGCCAGAGCCCCCTGGCCACAAGTGCTCTGGGGGCTGATTTCCCATCAGGGCTCAGGGGCCAGGGCCAGGGCTCTGCACACAGCCATGGCTCGGGCACAGAGGCTGCAGTGCAGGGCAGAGATCTCCAAGGGGGCCCCGAGCACACTAGGGCTTCTCTAGGGAGCAAGGCTCCTGCCTCCAGCACCAGCAACAGCCGACTTGCATTAGCCCAACCCTGTGATCTGCCTCATCGTCCCTCTCCCAGCAGGGCTCTGGCCGCAGCGTTCTCACAATGGAGGCCGTTTGGAAGGGGCTTGTTGCTGCTGGGCCTGGATCTCCGCCTGGCACAGCGGAGCTCTTCCCGAGGGCCATTGGTGCCTTTCTGCCTGTGCAGCACAGCCCAGGGGCTGCCACGAAAGACTTGGGGCACATCAAGAGGGCAGCGAGGACGTGGGAGCAGCTAGCACACCTCCCGAGTGCCAGCAAAGGCCAGGCCACTCTGTGACCCAGCACCACCTGCCAAGCCCCAGCCTGCCACCATGGCTTCACCCAGCTGCCCCCCTGCTCACCATCTCGGGCCTCTTCAGCAGGCTCAGGAGGCCTCTGAATGCCAGTCTGCACAGCTCCAGGCCCTCAGTCTGCATGTAGCACCAGAGGAGCGGCAGCACGGCATCGTCCATCTCGGCAAGGTCAAGGCCGTCCAGCAGCTGAAATGCACACAGCACTAACGGAGTGGCAGAGCCACCAGCACTGCCTGCAGCGTGCAGCCCTGCGTCCCACCCACCATTCAGGCCAAGGGCACCAGCCCCTGACACGGCTCACGCCATGGCCAGGGGCCACTGTGGAGACACCCGCAGGCCCTGCTCCCAGCCCTGGGCCTCTCAGCACACTGCACGCAATGCTCGCCTCTACCCCACGGCCTCGGAGCCCTCTGCAGCCTCTTGTCCTCAGCCCTTGGAGGAGCACTTGAACCCAGAGAGCTGCCGCAAAGGAGGCCCAAAAGGCAAGTGCTTGTGAGCGGTCGCCCAGCAGAAATGAGCCAAGGCCAGGGCTGCTAACAAGAGCGTGGGCATTGCCCCAGCTCCATTCACCAACGTCACCCACCAGGCACGCGCACAGTGTGAGCAGAGAGCATTCAGCGGCACCTCCAGAGAGGCACCGCTTGCCATGAGGCTCACCTCCACAAAGAAAGCCATGGCGGGCCTCTGGCGAAACTGGTCCTCCCCGCTCAGCAGCCTTGCCAGCTGGTGGAAGATCCAGCCACACAGGTATCTCAGAGCTCTCCTCATGGCTCTGGCAGAAGGAAGAAGGCACTGTTGGTCCTCAGCTGAGCAGGCAAACCTGCTCTGGGCCTGCTTGGCCCCCTCAGCCACTTCCCCCAGCACAGTGAAGGCAGCTCAAGGCAGTGCTTGGCACGCAGCCACGGCAGCCAGAAGCATGTGCTCCTGCAGGGCCGCTCTTTCCCCACCACACCTTGCCATCAGAAAGCCAGGCTCAGTCACCATTATGTTCCTCTGGGTGGGAGACTGGAGAAACACCCTTCCTACCTGCAGGTCATGGCCTTCCCACACATGCCGTGTCCTCACTCCTTGGCATTCCTCTGCCCCGGGGGCCTTCCCAGGTCCTTCTGCTCAGCTTGCACCTTTCCTGGGTTCTGCTTTGGCTGCCACTGCAGCCAGACCGTCCCCAATCCTCTCTGTGATGGGAGCCCAGGCTCCACTGGAGGGCACCACTCCTGTGAGGGACCCCCTCGCACAAATCCTAACACCAACTACTCCCCCAACAGCTCTCAAAGCTGAGCAGTAGTGGCTCAGGGAGCTCCCATGGCCATTTTGCTGTGTGAGCCCTTGCCACAAGTGGGGAGGCTGAAGCCCCTTTCTTAGAGAGCTTGCCCCCACCCCCCGTCCACAAGGAAGGACATTGTGTGGGGCACCCCAAATCCACGGAAGAGGTGCTGCAGGAGAGCAGGGCGTAAAGGGCTCTACCTGGCCAGCACGGACACTCCCTTCTGAGATGTCTCTGTACGCAGAAACAGCTCCCAGCCGCCATTCTTCTCCACAGCCAGGGCTATGTGCTGATAGCCAGCGCAGTGGAAGAGACCCTTCATGGCCTCCATGGCACACCTGCATGCAAAGCAAAGCCCAGGTCACACTGGCAGCCTGGCCCTGCCTCCGACTCCAAGGCCGAGACAGGAGGAGTGGGATCGAGCACCTGACGTGGCTGGGGGCATGGGACCCATCCCGCTGGCATTCCCTCAGGAAGATGTTTGCTTCCTGGCGGGTGAACCCTGCTGTGAAGACCATCTGAAAGAGCAGCGCCAGGAAGAGCTGGGGGAAGAAGGCCTTCAACACCTGTGGGTCGTCGGGCTCCTGGACGATCACGTGCAGTGCTCTTGTTGCCTGTGGAAAACACCCAGGGACACCTCTCACTCCTGAGCGCTCCCTGCCATTCTCCCTGAACCCTCGAGCTGGGAGCCTCACGCACAGCCTCGTGCCATGGACAATGCAGATGGAGGGCTTGGAGAGCCTGACCAAGGCCAATGCCTGCAGGCTCTTTGGCCTCAACTCCTGTCCGTACACAAGGAGCCTTCCTGCGTGAGGGACACTAGGGGATGCAGGGACAGGGGGAGATGGAGATTTCCAGGCCATGGCCAGCCTGAGTGTTTGTGTGCAGAGCAGCGCTCGGCAGCCCTGTGCACTGGCAACGGGAGGCCTGGTGTTGGGCATGTTGTATCCCCATGCAGGGGAGGTGCCTGCCTGGGGGCACACAGGCAGGGCAGAGGGGGCCCACAGAGCCAGGCGACAGCCGGGGGACCAACGAGGCCTCGTCCCGTAACTCACAGCCAGGGGAAGGATGCAGCTGTTGTCCCTCTCGGAGGTGGACTGCTTGCGCAGTGGCCGTTGCTCCAGCAAGCTCAGCAGTTCCTGCAGCACGTCTTTTGCAACTGCGGGTTATCCAGCAGCACCTTCCACATGGTTGTGGCGATGCTGCAGCCCCAGAGCGCTCTGTCAGTGGCACTTCCTCGGCCACAGCGCCAGAGCCTGGGCATGCCCTGGAGCTCCCTGGACGTCCAGCAACCCTGACCCTGCCCACCCCCTCCTCACTGGGAGCCCTAAAGGGGGCCTGCCCATGCAGGCTGGACAGGACCAGGCTGAAGTGCCTTGTGGGGAAGGCAGGGAGCATGGCCGCTGCCTGCTGAAAGCAGGCTCTATTGCTCAGCTCTGCCTTCTGCAGAGCTACCTGATGCATGGGGACTGGGCAGTGGTGGGACAGACAGAGGACCCTGCCCCGCAGGCGTGTCCTGGGAGTCTCCTTGGGTCTGGCCCCCTTTGCGCCCTTCTCCCCATCTGCAATGAGCCCTCGAGCCTGACGGGCCCCATACCTGTTGCAGAGTGGGGAGCAGTAGAGCAGGCTCACGGTCACCTCGTCAGGGTTCGAGCAGCACAGCTGGCAAAGGATGTTGTTCAGGGTGACCCGGGCCGACAGCTCCCTGATGTACCTAAGGCTCCTGTAGAGGCACCTCATGATCCGTGGCACCTGGAAGACCCATGGGTGAGAGTGGGGCTGCTACCAGAGAGCAGCCATTACCCCACTTCCCACTGACATCCCCTTCCTTCTCCATGGCTCCCAGTGCTCCTTGCTGCCTTCCAAGGCTCTTGGGTGTCCCAGACCCCTGGCTCTGGCGAGGTAAGACCAAGTCCCAGAGGGCTCCTGCCCCCCACACACCACCTGCAGCCTGCTTACATCTTCCAGTGAAGAAACAGCGCCCACCACAAACATGTTCAGCGTGTGAGTAGCCACCACCGTGCTGTAGTTGCTGCAGTTCCTCATGCCCTCAATGGCTGTGACAATGACGTCTATGCCCTCGGAGGGCTGAAGGTTTTTCACAAACAGCTTATGGGAGAATGGAGGTGAGGGAAGAAATGTCACGCTCTGTGCCACATTAATGGTGCTTAGCTGAGCAGTGGACGTGGCTCGGGAGAGGGGGGCGGGGTAATGCTGGCACTGTGGTCCCAGCAGAGCCAGGGGCAGCTGTTGGGTTGTGCAGCAGCACCGTGGGGCACGTGGCCACAGGGCCATCAGGGCAAGGGAGGATGGTCGCGGTCAGGGTCACAGTGCACTGGCTCTACAGGCAAGCACAGCTTGACGGTGGCCCTCAAGGCTACACCTGCTGCTGGGACTCTTGCAGTGAAGCCCCTGCCCACTCCCCACTCAGGCACAGTGGAAGCGGCACCGGGGGAGAGCTGGGCTGCTACCAGAGTGCAGCCTTACACAAGGGGCCACTGAGAGCTGCTTCCCTCTCCACCACGCGCCCTGCCCACTCTGCATGCACTGCGATACCCCCTCAGCCCGGCTCATTAGGCAGCCCTCTGCTCGTCCAAGTCCCATGATGACCCCATGGCCAAGAGTCACAGCACGGGAGGTGCTCCTCACATTCATGATGACACTGAGCTTGCTGGTCCATGACACGCAGAGCTCGTCGTCAGCTTCCCACTCCTTTGGGTTCTCCGCATGCCCTTGATTATCCTGCAACGGCTCGCTGCCTGAGCAGGAGCAGAAAAAGAGAGCAGTCAGGAGGAGTGGAGGAGCCTTGGAGGGGGCAGACTGATGGCCTCAGGGAGAAAGCAGCCTGGCAGAGGAGAAGAGCATGCCAGTAACGTCTGGGGAGCAGGATTCCCCGGGAGGCTGGGGGCCCTTTGCAGGGGACAGAAGGGGCAACTGCTTTGAAGGCTACCAAAGGCCTGGGGGGGGGGGGGGGTTCAATGGGACTTTGTGGTGTGAAGCACCTCAGTATCCCTAATGCGAGCAGGGGTTGCTGAGCATTTTCCACAGCAGGGCAGTCCAGCACAGCCACTAACATCCTGCTGCCCTACTGCTCCATCAGCCCTCTTTACTGTTCCTGTGTCTCACGGAGCAGAGTGGCCGAGGCAGGCTGATGCCCTCCCTGGCCTTGCCAGGCTCTCCAGCTCCACAAGGATGCAGCCCACCACAGCTTCTCTTACGTTTTCGTTGCACCACCAATCTGAAGAGGCAATGAAGAGCGTCCAAAGCCCCACGGCTGGTCTCTGCATCCTCATAGGCGCAGCAAAGTATGAGGTGCCCCACCAGCTGTCCCACTATGGGGACAGAGACCCTTCCGTAGCCGCTGGGGCTCTCCTCAACTCCATCAAAGGGGCGCCAGACCTGCCGAACGGGCGGTACAGCTAGAAGGACTGATGGCAGGCAGTCGCCACCAAAGCCCTGAAGCCAAGAGTCTGCCCAGGCATGCATGCCAGGTGAGTCAAAGCTCCGGAGGGCCCTGCAGGCCTGGCCTCCCAAACCAGCAAGGCAGCACTGCCACACCTCGCCTCACATCGTGCTCCCTGCACACTCCTGCCCTGCACACAGCTGGGGCACAGCTGGGGCCTCAGAAAAAAACGCCTGCAGAGAGAAGCTCATGGCAAGAGGAACAAAGAGCTTTTGCCTCAGGGCAGGGCCTTGCTGAGCGCTTTGACCTCTGGCCAGGCTTCCCTCACAGGCACCCCGGAGCTGAAGGCTGCTCTGGTCTGCAGGCAAGGGGCAAAGGGGTGGCTGGGAGGTGCCTGCCTCCTTACCTCCAGCGAGGAATAGTTGGACAGCACATTGCTCAGCCTCCCAATCCTCCCCACGGCCCTCTCACGCACAGCTGCTCTCTCCGAGTTGGTGAAGGGCAACAGGAGCTGGGAGGACAAAGGCTACTGGTCTGCCTGGGGAGCTGACACCTGCTCCAGCAGAAGCAGCTCTCCTCAGCCCGTGGCTGCACTGATAGTTCATGAAGGCAGGAAACCGCACGCCACCTGCACAGGCACCCTTCTCAGACACTCCCCCTCCAGAACATCGCCCTGCATGCAGAACATTCCCTGGCGGTCTGCTTGGGGAGGTTGGGCTATGGCCTCCTGGCCTGGCAAAAGAACCAGCCTTCTCAGCTGGGCTGCCCTTGCACGATGGGCAGGTCCTAGCAGGGCCCTGCACCATTCAGAGCTGGAAAGCAAAGGACAAGGGACGGGGGGCGGGCAGGGGTATCGCAGCAGTAGCTGCCGTCTATGTGGTGCTGAGAGAAAAAGGACGCAATTCCTCCCACATCTTTGGTGCAGGAAAGGCTTTGAGGGCAGAGTTGGCCCTGGAGTGCAGCAGGCAAGGCTTTCTCATGACCTAGGAGTCGTCTCTGGAAGCAGAAGGGACTTGGGCTGCAGCCAGCACACCCCAGGATCAGTGCACATGAGACTCCCGGTCACCTAAGGGAGGTGGGCTCCCTCCCTGCACTCTGCAGCCTCCACATGGCACTGAGATAGGAAATGGCCACCTGAGGGTATCGCTTCCCCCTGAGCTGAGGAACAGTCCCTGTGAAGCCCACTCTTTGCAAATGCCACACCTGCAAGATATTCTGCAGCTCCAGGAGGCTGGAAGTGGCAGAGTTGAGCACCAGCACCTCCAGCATGTTATCCATGCTGTCCAGGGTCTGCAAGGAGCACAGAGGGTTGTGACACTCTTTCACCGCTCCCTGGCACACACCAGCCTCTGGGCTTTGCCCGTGGCCACATCCAGAGGAAGGAGTAGAAGGGAGGAGGGTGGGAAAGCAAAGCTGAGATCAGGCCCTGCCTGTGATCTTGCAGTCATCTCTCAGCACAGGCCGGGCAGGGGCAAGAGCAGAGGGGCTGACAGGCTCCCCGTCGCTCGCCCAGTGCATACCTTGGAATAGAGGCAGGTGTCCAGGTTCTTCATATCTTCTTTGGCAGGAAGCAAGAAGACACTCCTGAAGCAGGTGTGCAGGAGGATGCTCTTTTTGCCCTCCAGAACCAGCTCCACGGCACTGCAAAGAGAGAGAGGCGCTTGCTCAACACTGCCGCTGGCAGCAAGGCCTTGATGCCCTGGCAAGGTGGATGTGGACCTCTGGGGCAGGAGTCGTCGGGCTGGTCCGACGCTGCCACACGCAGCCCTGCGTGTGTTGGGGGGGTGTACTCCTTCCTTCCATGACACTGCTCCTGGGACAGAGGACAGTCCTTCTCGGTAGGCCTCACGCTTTCTCAACCATCTGCCTCCCCTTCTCTGGTGAAGGCCAAGGTGCCCTGGGCAGCTGCAGGTAGCCCTGTGCCCTCCCATCTGCCCTGAGGACAAATCCGGGGCCGGGGAGAGCAGAGGCCCAGCGGGCAGAACCACCAGCCTCCCTCCACGATGGGGGGACACCTCCCAGGCAGGCACGGTGCCATCAGGACCATGCTCTGGAGAGGTCTGGGCCAAACCAGGGGCTGATGTACGTACCTCATCGCCGTGAGAGCAAGCATGGCTTGCTGACGCACTGCTGTGCCCAGCTGCTCCATCGGCTCCTCCTCCAGCAGCACCTGGAGAGCACAACCGGGATGCCACACCGAAAGTGCCACCACCCAGGGCCAGCACTCCCAGCAGCACTCTGTGAGGCTAGCAGAGGCCTGAGGCCCCCATCCCTGCATTGCAGCCCACAATGACCCCCCCTCTGAGGTCTCAGCTCGCAGGGCTTCTCAAGGCCACCCGGATGCCCAGCCCTTTGCCAATGCCTATCTGCCCCAGTCCTCCCAATGCCCAAGTCCTCTCCAAAGAGCTGCGCTTGTGCCCAGCTGCCCTTGAGCCCGTACTCACAGCTGCTGCATGGGCCCTCACCTTGATATGCTCGGCCAGGTCGTACGTGCAGCAGAAAACATCCAGGCCCCACGACAAGGCCTTGGAGCTGCTGCCTCGGCAGAGGGTGCAGATGCACTCCAGGAACTTGAGCTTCTGCACCTCTTCCTGACGCACGGGGAAGAGAGACGGAGTGAGCGTGAAGGGCAGGGGAAAGAGCAGCAGGAGCAGAGCAGCGAGGGGGCTGCAGCGGTGCGCGTGTCCCCTGGCCGGGAGCAGCTCTGCACAGCCAGCAGCCCCCCCGCAGCCTGGCAGCAGAGCTGGCGCGACCCACATGGAGACTCAGGCCCAGCCCGGCCGCACGTGGCTGCAGCTACCTTCTGTGTGCCGCTCACAAAGGCCTGGATGAACTCCAGGGCTTCCTCATCCTCTCTCGACAGCTCCGACCAGCTGCAGATGGAAAACTTGGCCCCTGCAAAAGCCAGAGAGCCAGGAGGCCTGGAGACACTGAGCACACCGAGCTCGGCCTCCGTGCCACTGCCCCGGGCACCCCAGTGCCAGCGTGCGGGCAGACGGGAGCCCTGCGCAGAGCAGGACGCGCTCCCCGGCCCCGGCCCGGCCCAGCCCCGCGCGGCCCCTCACTCACTGCTCCACGGGCTCCGTGACGCCTGGGCCCTGCAGCCCTCAGAGGACGCCTGGGGAGAGCTGCTGCCCTGGGGAGTCCCGTCCCGCTCCTGGGGTGCCTGGGGACTGCGCGGGCAACCGCCCTCCTTCTCCCAGGCCGCCCGGGGGTGGCTGGGGGGTCTCTCCTCCATCCTGCGGGGCAGAGCAGAGGCCAGAGGGGGAGAGTTTTTAAGGCAGAGCCGGGCAGGTCCCCGCAGGAGTGGTGGCGGCGCTGCGGCGTCCCCTCGCCCGCCTTGGCCCTGGCGCCAGCTCTCCTGCCCCACAGCCCCTTCCGCAAGGCTCTGCCCCACCACGGCCGAGGGCCCCCGTGGCCCCGCCACGCTGCCCAGCCCCAGCCCAGCCCCGTGGCTCCCACCCGGCACAGGAGGTGGGAAGGCCTCGGGAAACGCCTCGGCTCCGCAGGGCTGCCGGGGCGGCAGGGAAAGTCGCGGCTGCGCTCTGCGGCTCCTGCCTGAGCCCCGCGCGCTCCTGCCCTCTCCCGGCGCCGTCCTCCCGGACACTGCGGGGCCGCGGCGGGTCACCAGGCGGGTCCCAGCGGCCCCGCGCATGGCGGCGCTGAGGTCACCTCTGCTGCCTGCAGCGGCTCCATGAGCAGCAGCCGCCGCCGCCGTGGCCCCAGGGCCCGAGCGCCGCCGCCCCGCAGAGGACAGAGCTGCCGGAGGCAGCGGGAGGCAGCTCCAGGGGCAGCGCAGGGCTGCGCACGGCCACCTCCCTCCCGCTTCAGCCCCGACGGACCAGGCGCTGCAGCCACTCACCTACCGCGCACCAACCGCTAACCCCAAGCCCTGCTCCTGAACCAGCCCCGGCCCCGACTCCAACCCCTCAGCCCAAACCCCACCGCTGAACCAAGACACACACCTCTCACCCCTTTCCCTGGTGCTCACCTCACCCCCACCCCCAGCCCCAGCATCACCACGCCAACCTTCCCCCTGGCCCTCACCTCCAGCCATCACCCAGTCCCACAGAAAGCTCGCCAGCGCTCACCACAAGCACCAGCACCCCGAAGCACCGCAGCAGAACCTCCCCCCAATCCTCCCCCTGACCGCCACCCAGTACAGCCACCCCCCGTCCCCGGCTCCACCCGCAACACCAACCCCCAAGCAGAAACCCCAAGGAGCAGCCTCGACCCTAACTGCTAACACAACCCCCTTCCCCGCTAGCCCCACCCGCGCACTCACCACCCAACCTGCCACCCCTCGGCCCACGCGCACGCTGGGCTCCCGCCGACCCCACGAGGCAGCAGCAGTGCAGGGACTGGGAGGGGCTGGAGCAGCCGAGCTTGGCAGGGACCTGGGGAGCTGGTCTGGTCCAGCCCCGCGGATCAAGCAGGGTCCCCTGGAGCAGGCTGCCCTGGAGCAGGAGGGGCCGGTCTGGAGTCTCTCCTGGAGTGGAGACTCTGCAGCCTCTCGGGGAACCTCTGCCCGCCTTCGGCCCCTTCACAGTGAACAAGCGATTTCCTGCGCTCCGGCGGAATTTCCTGCTCCGCCATCCTGTGCCGCTGCCTCTCCTGCTCCCTCTGCGCACAGTAGGCCGCTCCCATGCGGCCGCGGGGCAGAGGCCCCCGCCGCCCCCCACCCGCCCACGGGCCCGGCCCGGGCGAGCGCTGGCCCAGGCGCAGGAGGCGGCGGGCAGGGGGCGCTGCACCCCGCCGGCCCCGCGCCTGGCAGCAGGGACAGCCCCGTCGGGGCGCGCCATTGGGCGGCCGGCACGTCGCTCAGGGCACAGCCCGCCCCCCAGACCCCATTGGCTCGCGGCCTCCCCTCGCGAGCTGATTGGCCAGGCGCGGGCGGCAGCCCTGAGGGCGGGCAGGCTCGGTGCCGCCCTGAGGCCAGCGCAGCCACCCCGCGCCCGGCCCCGCCGCCGCCGCCGCCGCCCTGCTCCGCCCGCGGAGCCCCCGCAGCTCTCGGCCCTTCCCCGCTCGCGCCCAGCCCTCGCCCCCAGCCCCAGCCCCGCAGCCCTCGCCCGCAGCCCCACGCCTCCCCCACAGCCACCCCCACCAGCG
The DNA here is from genome assembly GCF_028389875.1 of Rhea pennata. Classification (NCBI taxonomy): domain Eukaryota; kingdom Metazoa; phylum Chordata; class Aves; order Rheiformes; family Rheidae; genus Rhea; species Rhea pennata. The sequence goes on from NW_026907679.1 coordinate 3,873,962, forward strand.
CCACTCCCCGGGAACCCCGAGCAGAGCCGCAGCCCTGCCTGGAGCCTCCCCCGACCCCAGCCCTCCACGGGGAGCTCCGACCCGGAGTCCGGGCCGCACCGGCCACGCCATCTGGATTCAAAAAGTCGTTTTCACCACACGCTCCTGACCAACTTCAGAGACAGTTTCGCTTTCTTCTCTGCCTCAGCCAAACTGTGAAATGCAGCGTTAAACTCGGAGCAGGTGGAAGTGGTTATTTCCGGAGCCTGGGACTTCAGGCTGGCAGCGTGCTTCCATACCACCGAAACGCCTTGACTGCGTGCTCCGTGGCAGGAGCGTCTCCGTTACCAAGCTCCGATGAAACAACGCAACAAAACACGAAAACGTGCTGCACAGAATCACAGCTCTGCCAGGTCCTTCCTAGGAACATCTGCAGGAGCTGCTCAGTCCAAACAGAAACCACAGCTCTCTTCTTTTAAGAAATGCAGGCTACAAACAGCCACTCGCTCTGCACAGTGCTCCCCCAAATGCAGGCAGTATTATCCCACCAGTAATCTGTTCCCCTGTGTCTGCTGGATAGATTTTTGCCCTCTGGAACTCTGCGGGAGACGCTGAAGGCACCAAGTTCACCAGACGTGACGTGCTCACGATGGGCAAGACCTGGGTGTCTCCTCTTGCAGGGACATGGGGTGTTACCTTCTCACCGGAGGCACACTGACAACTGCAACAGATACCCCAAACCTGTCCTGAACAGCTTCTGCCTTCTGCTGTTGCCCCCGGCACAACACGGGTATTGAAGCTCGGTCACAGCCTCTCTTTAAAACTACACTTAGCGGACGAGTGCCGCCTGCAGCAGCACGAGCTCAGGGACTGGCAGTGGGTAATCAAGTCACACTAACCCTAAGATGGAAACTTAATCTAAATGTAACTCTATGTAGTAATGGCAGAGTGAGAGGGGTACTACAGCCACGTAAAGCAAGGCTGTCGTTGCAGCGTGACCTCTGCTTTGGACCAAATCCACACACAGGGGCCTGGGTCAGAGGCCGTTTTTTCTGTGGTTGCTGGTCAGTGCTGCCAGCACTGCAGCTGCAGTGGACATTGGTGATCGGTGTGGGACAGCAGGAGCTGTGACTGGAAGGGGTCTTTGGACAGGCAAGGGACAGAAAGGAAGGGACAGGAAAACGCGGTGCCGTCACAGAAACTGGTGCCATGCCACAGAGCTCCCCAGGAGCTGACACCCGACTGCTGGGCCGCAGTGCTCCTCAGCTGGAGCACTCTGCTTGCAGCCCGTCCTCCCAGAGCTGGGATGGTGTCTCAAAGCAATTCCCTGGTGGAGAGTGAAAGCGATAGTGTCAGAGACCTGATGCAGTGGTTTGCAGAGAAGGGCGTGCAGAAGGGGCCGGCAGCTCGGAGCCGTGGTGGGGCCCGGCGGGGGCGGGGCCAGCGGGCCCAGGGGCGGGGCCATGGACACACAGGCCCCGCCCCCATCTGCAGCAGTGACACCTCCCATGCTGTGACCCCTCCCACCCCAAGCTCCTCCATTGGCTCCTGTGGGGTGGGGCGGGGCCTCCTGGGGCGGGACCTGGGAGAGAGGGGCGGGGGGGGGCAGCAGTGAGCATGCGCTGTGCGGGGGCGAAGCGGGCAGGGCAGACAAGGGGCGGGGCCCCGAGGGTCAGGAGGGGCGGGGCAGGGCGGAGCATGCGCACTGGGGCTGGGGAGGCGGCTGAGGGGCAGGGGGGGCCGGGGCTGCCCGGGCCCTGCGGGCAGGGAGGGGGCGAGAGGCGGCTGCTGCCGCGGGGCAGCGTCTCCCGCCCCGGGGGCGCCTGGAGCCTTTAGTCGCAGTGCTGGGAGCTGCCGCCCCAGCCGCGGGGCTGAGGGCTGGGCAGAGCGAGCGGCCATTTGCACGGGGGCGGCAGTAGCCGCTGCGGCCCGGCCGTGTGCCAGCAGCGGGTGGGCAAGGCCCGGCCCGGACTGGGCCATCTCCGGCCCCCGGACCCCCTGGCTCTTGCGCCCCTTCTCCTGGTGGCCCTGCGGCTTGGAGCTGCCTGCATGACCATTTCTCAGCACCGTCCCCGCTGCTAGAGCAGGGCACGGGCCCAGCACTGCTGTGCCTGGGCAGAGCGTGGGCGAAGGCACTTTCGGAGCTGCCTCGCAGACCTGCTGGTCTCTCCATGGACTTCGGAGTCTGGGACTCCTGTCCAGCCTGGGCAGCTCCTTCTCCCTTCCCCACACCCCACGGGCAGGGACCTGAAAGCAGAGACTCAGGGAAGCGCCTTGCCTTTGGTGTCGTCCCTGCCGGAGCTTCCTCCTGAGACGCCCCAGGCAGTGTCCTGGGGGCGAGCGGGAGCTCTGAGCAGCCCTGCCCCACGCAGCCCTCTGTGCATGGGGAACAGCCCTGCCCTGCCGGGGCCACTCCTTCGCCCAGTGCTTCCCCAGCCCCTGTTCACCTTGCTTGTAGGTATCCCTGGACATCGCCTGGAGAAGGCTGGGTTGTGCCTTGTGTCTGCTGGGACACCGATGCTGGCGAGGTGTGACTGAAGTGTCAGCTTGAAATGTGTCTCTGGCTGAAAGCTGAGCTGGAGGATGCGGGCGTTTTCTGTCATCATGAGCTTTACCTTCTGCAATACCAGTGTGTGCTGAATGCAAATGCATTTTTAGAGGAAGGGGTCTGCATTTAACATGCACCCCCCACTGCTTTGTGTGTGACCTGAGTAGCATATGCACAGCAGCTCTTCCGTGTGTTCTGTAAAAGGGGGAGTCAAGGATATCAGTTATGTTGTAAGAAGGTTTTCTGCTCCTGACTGAAAAGGGAGGTTGTCCAGTAGGGTCGGTTACGGCTGGGCTTGGGAGCATAGCAGTGGAAAGGGAACGATTTTGTTGAAGAAACACCAAAGTATCCTTACTGTGTCTCCTGTTCTTTGGGAAAGGAAATGGAAAAGCAAGAAAACCCCTGCTTTCAGTGTCTGCTCCTGAAGCAGAAGTTTTCACAAGCCTTCCTCTTTGTCATATCTGATCTAAGAGTTTGACTCTTGCCTTCTGCTTTGTTTGGGAAGTGTGCAGCTGAGAATGGAAGAGCCAGTTGCTGAGTCCTGCTTGAGCAGCAGGTTCTTTCCTACTGTGTGTGTATGAGTTGCTTCCAAAGAGTGGCTCTGCAGCTGGCGGAGAGGCTTCTGCCACGCTTTGAAGACGTAAGGCTGGTGGGAGAGCCAGGGGCTCTCTGGCGTGTGGGTGCGTCTGTAGACGTGGCTCTGGATGCTGTGTGTCCTTCTGCACGTGTGCCCACTGGCCAGTGTATTGGCACCTCCTGCCACAGTTGTGCTGCCTCTGCAGAGGCTTGTCCCCAGCTCCGAGCCCTGGCCAGGGAGGGGGACAGTTGTGCCTGCAGAAGACGAGGCCTTGCAAAGGAAAACCTTCTTCTCATGCCTGGCTCCTGGAGTCGTTGCTGAGGCCTCCCCTGCTCTCCTTCCTTCCTCACAGAGCTGCAGCACAGTGCGAGAGCTCTCCATGCTGCTCTTCAAGGACCTGATGGAGATTGTGGTGGGGAAGAACAAGCAGAGGATGAAGCAGCGCGTGCAGAGGAGCCTGGTCCCACTCTTCCTGCACATGAGCGAGCAGAACCAGAGAGCGGCCCAGGTATGGAGCAGTGCTTTGGGGAAGGGATGCTGACATGACCTGGGGGAGGCCTGAGCACCATGGCAGGGGCTGCTGACAAGTGTGCCTTTGAGTGCATGTGAGCGGGAGGTCCAATTTGCTAAGTGGCCAAGGACAAGGCAGAGGTGCTGCTTCAGCAGGGAGGGGCAGCCCTGGTCCTAAGCCCCACTGTGGGCTGGGACATGCTCCAAGGCTGGCCAAGAAGAGGGGGAGGCAGGGTGTCTTGTCCTGGCTGTAGTGGCATCTGCCGGTCTCTGCTGCTCTGCAGGCCGCTCAGAAAGCCCTTGTCAGCGCTGCACAGCTACTCAAGTGGGAGGAGCTCAAGCAACTGGCCAGGACAGGGGAGACATGGAAGACTGGGGAGTACCTGGTAAGGACAAGGCCAAAGTCCCGGGGCCCTGACCGGACGAAGCCTGCCCCGCTGCCCAGTGTGCAGGGCACACAGCTGTGCCCCTCACCCACTGCTGCAGCCCAGAGCCCCGGCCGCCTCGGGCTCTGCTCCAGGTCCCTCTGCCCTTGCTGTCCCCCCTGGGATGCTGAAGGAGCCCCTGGCTTGGCTGTCCTTGTCAGAAGGCTTGGGGGGGATCTCAGAGGAGGCCGGTCGTGGGAGGAGGGTCAAGCCTGACTCCCCAGGGAGTCTCGGTGCCAACCCACGGCCTTGTGGTGTCTCCAGGTGCTGAGGGACAGGAGCAGAGCAGAGCAATACCTGCACCAGAGCCTGCCATACTTGGAGAAGCCTGAGGCATCCTTGCGGGAGGCAGCCGTGAGGTTCCTTGGTGAGCCACTACCCCGGTCGCATCCCTGACCGTGCAGGTGGGCTGAGAGGAGGTTCTGCAGTGCCTCACAGCATGCCTGCATCCTGCACCCCGGGGACCACACTGAGGCCAACCTTGCACAAGGGAAAGAGGATGAGTGGCTAGGCTGGCAAGGCCCGGTGGGAGCTGTGCTGCTGGGGTATTGGTGGGGAGTATGAGGGCTGACAGGAGGTGTTTGCCTAGGCTCATGGGGCAGCAAATGAAGAAGAGGAAGGAGAAGGTGGAGCAGATCTGCATTGGCGAGTGAGATCAGCTGTGGAAGGAGGCCCTGGCAGGGAGGAGGAGGGAGCCCAGGAAGGGAGCTCCAGTTGCTGGCCCTGCCATAAGCCAGGCAGGTGTGGTCTGCCTCTTTGGGGGAGAGGAGGTGAGTATTTGTGGGTCACCTGGGGTATTCCTGACCAGCAACTTGCAGCAGGTCCCTTTGTCCCAGGTGCTGCCTGCCCAGCCTGGGAAGGGCTGGGTGGGACGGGCCCTGTTTGGGCAGGATATCAGGGAGGTCTGCAACTGTGGGAGTCTGTTATGTGCTGTGATCTTTTCTGTCTCAGCCCTCCAGCCCCTGGAAGCTGATGCTGAACCCTCCGTCCGTTGCCTGGTGACACAGACCGTGCTGGACCTGAGAACTGCCCGGGAGCGGTCGCCACCAAGGTTCAGCTTTGGAGCACTGGGTCACTGGCTCCAGAGAGCATGGCAGAGGTGTCACCCTTCTGCCAGGAGGTGACTCTGTTTGAGCAGCACTGCCACAGCTGTGCCAATGCCGTGGGGCTGCACGCCGCAGACACGCAAGTGTGCTGGAAGGTCTGGGCCATGGCTGGTGTCTCCCGCAGCACAGGACAGCTCGACAGCTCTAAGCGCATCCTGTCCCATTAGTGTTCTACCACTTCTTCCCCTTGCTCTGCTTTCCTCAAATTTAAAGTCCTGTTTCTTTAGCCCATGTGTGTGTAATTTTTTTTTGGAGCGAGAGAAAGGCAAGGGGGAAGAGGGCAGTTGCTCTGCTGGACCAGGAAACACAAGGGCAAGAGGGAGAAGCTCTGTAGCCTCTACAGACACCCGCTGTCCTCAGGCCTTGCATCTGCTGTGCAAGGGCCGGGCTGGTGTTTGCCATGCAGCTCTCTTTCTATCACCAATGCCCACCTTGCGCCGTCCCTGGGAATTGCTTCTTTCCTCTGCTCTCCCTCTTCCCCATGACTATGTGCTTCTATTTTCCCTTGAAAGACCTCAAAAGCCAGGAGCCATCAGCTTCACTGGGGCGCCCCGTAATCCAGAGCTGCTGGCGCTGGGGCCATGCATGACCAAGTCCCTTTCAGCGAATTCAGTGCTGCAGAACAGTCCCTTCACTGTCAACCAGCCATAGGAGCTGCTCAGGGACACGGAGCAGTTCAGTCCAGCTTCCCCAGCAGCAATCCCACCACGGCCCCTGCACACTGCAGGCTCACACCGGAAGCACCTGGGTGCTGTGGAACTGTGCACCGGGTTCTCTCTTGGCCGTCCAGCCGCACTGTTAGCTGTTGACCATCCTGTTCCTGGCTGAGGCCATCTGGTCTGTTGTGTACCTGTGGTCTGGCATGGCTCGACCGGAGAGTGAATGAAGCCCGGGAAGGATGAAAGCCAGCAAGACGCATAGCTCTGGTGTGCACTCAGACTCACCACGAGCTGGCCGGTGGACCCAGCAACCCATCCAGCAGCAGGGAGGCCCCCGAGGCCAACAGCCAGGGAGAACCTCAATCACCTTGGTGCAGCTCCTCTGCTGGCACATCACAGCCATCCCCACTGTTTTCTGACCTCCATCTGCCCGTATTCTTTTTGTTTTTTCCCCTCCAATTTACCCGCTTTCCTCATTTTCCATTTCGATGTTTCTCCACCTTCCACTTTCTTTTGGTGCTCTTCACCATTTTCCACAGCTTTCTGCACTTCTTGCTTTGCACCATCTCTTTTCTGCCGTGCCTGCATCGTCTGTCGCTGCTCTCCCTCCTTTTCTGCCATTTCTACCATTTCTGCTTTCCCCTTTTCCATCTTTTTTCCCCCTTTCAACCTTTTTTGTGTCCTCTTTCTTCCATTCTTTCTCTGGTGTACACTTTTTTTTTCCTTTTTTTTTTTGCATTTCCCACAGTTTTCATATAGAGCTTTTTGCATTTTCCACATTTCTTTCTTTTTTATTTATATTTTTTCCAAAGATTTCTGCTGCTGTTGGACACTTTGGGCAATTTTTTTTTGGGGGGGGGGGTTGAATTTTCTTGCGTTTTGTCCCATTTGAAGTGTTTTCAGGTTTTCCCTTTTTTTGATTTTCTGCCACTTCTCAGTTTTTCCACTTTTTTTTTTTTTTTTTTTTTTTTTTTTTGCACTTTCTGACATCTCTGGCTTAACCATTTTAACCATTTTTAACCATTTTAAGTGTATTTGGTGTTCCGTTTTCTTCATGTTATCCATCCTTTCTGTTTTCTCCATCTTCTTCTGTGATTTCCACCATTTTCCTTTCCTTTTCGGAATTTTCTGCTCTTTAGTCAATCCCTGATGCTTTCAGTTGTTCTTTGACTTTTTTTTTTTTTTTTTTTTTTTTTGCCTTTTCTGGTGTTTCTGTTTTCTGCCATTTTTACTCCTCTAAGTCCTTTCCACCATGCTCTGCTTTTTTCAGCCTATTTTCATCAACTCCTTTTTCTACCACCTTCTTATTTTTGCTTTTTTTCAGCAATTCTGTGCATTTTCTTCCTTGTTTTTTTGGTACATTCTCCCCTGCTTTCCACCATTTATTTTCTCTTCCACTCAATTCCACTTGGAGTTTGTGTGTGTGTGTGTGTGTGTGTGTGTGTTGCTTTAGGTGTTTTCCATTATTTTGGAGGCCAGGTTTTGGTACATTTTGCATTTTCTGCCATTTCTTGTGTATTACAATGTTTTCTGAATTTTTCTGTCATGTGCCAGCATCTTTTGCATTTTACCTTCTTTTTTTTTTGCATTTTTGCCCTTTTTTTTTTTGCGTTTTCAGTCATTATGCTTTCTGCAGTTTTCCAGGTATGTTTTTTTCCATCATTTTCTGCTGTTTTCAACCCTTCTTTTCCCCCGCATTAACCATCTTTCTTGCATTTTCCACTGTCTTCACATTCTTTAGCATTTTCTGCTCTTTTCCTCTGGTTTATGATCATTCCTTCTCTTTTTCATGTGCTTTTCACACTTGTGTTGCTTTTCTTTCCATTCTGTGTCATTGCATCCACCTTTTTTCTGTTTTTTTTAAAACATTTTCTGATCTTCTGTATGCATACTCAGCCTTCAGTTGAATATATTGGGGTTTTTAAATCTCTCTTTCTCTTTTACTTCATTTGCTATTGTTTTCTCTCAAGCTCTCTCTACTTTCACTTTTTACATTTTCAACTTTTTGGCATTCTTCTACCGTTTTCTGCTATTTGTGTATTCTCTGCGGGGCTTTTCAGTAGCTTTTATTTTGTGGGAGACATTGTGCTGAAGTTTTTTTATTTTTTTAATGGGATTTCTGGCATTAATTTTGCAGGTGATTTTGTAGTATTTTTGCTTTTTCCACCGCTTTGGGGGTTTCATCCCAATTTCCATCATTTTCCCTGTTTTCTGCCTCCTTATGCATTTTTCCATTGCTTCTGCCTAATCTTCCAATATTTTCCACCCCTTCCACTGTTCCTCACCCCTTCCTGCCGTTTTCCACAAATTGCTGAACTCACGGAGGTTACGGCTGAAGTACGTAAAGATGGAAATCCTACCTAAACTTGGGACTGGGAATCTTGCACGATTCATGGAGAGAATATGGTCTTCTCTGGTTGGAGTCGTTCGTTCATGATTGAGAGCCGTTGCAATCACTCATTTCCCCTCTTCTGCTCTCATCTGGTGCAAGTCCTGTTTGTGGAGACCTGGGCGATGGACTCCTACTTGCCTCCGTTTCCTGCAGCTGCCTTGGGCTGTTTTCTGCTGCAGCTGGTGAGGTGTGGTGGTACCACCGGTGGTCTCCTTGGGTGAACATCTCCCTGGTCCTTTGCATTTGGAGAGGATGGTCATTGCCGGCAGCTGGTGGCACGGAGAGCCCTGGGGTAGGGCAGGAGCTCTGCGGTCCCCGGCTCATCCTTTGGGATCAGCTCCACGGAGCAGCATCTCCTTCAGCCCAAGGATTTCAATGTCCCATCAAATGTCTTGGAAATGCATTTCTTCTCTTTCTTTCTTTCTTTCTTTCTTTCTTTTCTTTTTTTTTCTTTTTTTTTGGAACCGACTCACATTACCTCCAAGCTTCTTCTAGCAGCAGCCATGCCCACCAAGGGCTGCCAAGATGAAACCGCACTCAACATGCTCACGGTCGCTGAGAGGAGGTCTCCGCTGATCTGCTCGTCTTCATCCCACTGCTTACATGCAAAAAAATCCCCTCGTTTAACTGCAATTTTAAATCCGATATGAAAACACTATAATGCAGCAAAGATTTGAGGAAGTTTCCATGACTCACAGTCCTTAGGATTTTGGAAAAGCACTGGTCTTACGTGAGTAAAAATGATTTATTCCCTTTTTTTTTGTTCCCACCTGCTTAGAGCTTTCCACCAAAGACCAAACACGCGTCGCAGAACGAGCTTTCCCCCACGCTTAAAAAGCAGCCTCTCGCCTAGAGATCAATGTCGCATTTTAGCATTTCGCTAAATCCCCTCTAGATTAAATTAAACCGTGCTCTCCAAAGGGGAAGCGGCTGCCGAGCCCTGCCGTCAGTGACCGAGAGGACGTTTCCTGGATGCGTTGGAAGGATAAAAATGATCCGTTCTCTTTTTGATCGTTGGAAGGCGCCGGTGAGGAGCAGCAAAAGTCAAGATTTCTATGTTTTGGGTTTTTTTTTTAAGTTTTGTTGCTATCGATAAGGTGCCTCTTGGCTGGGAGCACAAGAAGGACCCAGAGCAGCTTCTTGTTCCACGGTTTAAGCAATAGAAACTTGTTGCCGATTCAATATTTTGTTTGACATGATCAACCAGATCCAGCCACGAGTCTCAGTTCTACCACTGCCCCTTGGGGGACCCAGGCGTCCGGGTGCCCCTTCTCACCCCCCGCTCTCCCCCACACAGAGGGGACCCAGGCGTCCGGGGCTACCACGCTGAACCCCCCCCAACCCCACTCCCCCGGGTGAGCAAGGGGCCCAGGCGTCCGAGGTGCCCAGGAGTCCAGGCAACACAAGAAGTCCAGGACAACCCAATTCTCCAAGGGACTCAGGCGTCCGGGAGGGTCCCAGGCATCCGGGCATGCCGCCCCGCCCCTCCCCTGCACTCGTACAGAGGACCCAGGTGTCTGTGGCCAGCAGCGCCACACCCTTCCCCCCTCCCCACACCTTCTCGGACGCTGGGCCCCCCGTGAGCCTTCCAATAATTACTTTATTTTAACATCTTTAATTACAGACAGTAAAGTGGGGGCCAGGCCAGGGGGGCAGCTCCTGAGCCAGCACCCCCTAGACGGTCACCCCTGCCCCTCACCCCTATTGGTGGGGCACCCCCACCCCCCCCAGTGCCCCCCCAGCAGGTGGGGAGGGAATAAATATAATCCAGCGTATTAAAAGCCATTGGGGGAGGGGAGACACCCAGGGGTGGGGGAGGGTGTCACCCCCAGGGGGTGTTGAGACCTCGAGGGGGTGTTGTCATCTCGGGGCGGGGGGTCACATCATGCCCAGCTGCAGCAGGTTTTTGGCGTACATCATGGGTTGATGTTGGGGTGAGGCTGTGGGGGAGAGCGGCATTGGCAAAGAGCGGGGGTAAATACTGCCCCCCCCATGGCAAACAACCATCCCTGGGGCAAATAAACACCCAGATCTCGCTGTCCTAGGGGAAGGGGGAGAAATAGGCTGCTGCCCCCCACCCCGAGTGCTGCAGGTTTGGGGGGGCCTTCTGGAGGGTTGGGGGGTACAAAGGGGGCCCTCGTGGGGTAGTTTTATGGGCCCTAGGGTAGGGGGGAGTTGCGAGATCCTGGGGGAGCTCCAGGGGTTTGGAGGGGGGCTCCTGGGAGGGTTTTGTTGTCCCAAAATCTGGGTTCTGTTACCCGGTGTGCAAGCAACCAATAGACACACAGGGTCGAGATATTTCTTTATTTCATTTCTGCGCAGAGATGGGGGCTAGGTGGTAGAACCACAAAGCTAGCACACCTTCTCCCCCTCTCATTCTTCATTTATACACACTTTCCAGGGAGTACTTTATACAAATCTTTCTATTGGTTACAATTTCATTACCTCAGGTAACCACACTGCGCTTGTGCTTTCACATTCTGGCCTTAGGCATGCAATCTCTGCAGGAGCTGGCCCCTAGAGCCCAGGGGCTCCCAGCTCGTGCCCTCTGCACACACAGGGAGCTGGGATTCTTGAGTTCATTTACAAAAGAGAAACCAGGAAAAACAGATCAGAAAACAAGCAAGTTGGAGCCGCCAGCTGTAATTTGCCTGGCTAGAGGCCAGCACCCAGCTGTGCATGCCCTGTTCAGCCTCTGCGGGACTGCGCCCTGTGGGCAAGGGCACCGCCTGCGAGGGTGTCAGCCTCAGCCCCAGCTCACCTTCCCGTAGGGAGCAGTGAGCCTTGGGCTGCCTGTGAGCTGGGGTGCCCAGCGTGAGGGGGTGTCCCTGCGGCGTGGAAGCTTTACACAGCTCTCTCCCGCAGAGCAGGGGGCTGGAGCTGCCTCCTGCCGCGTCCTTCAGCTTTTTCTCCCCCTCTCTGATATGCCTGTCCGCTGTGCTGCTGGTGCAGCCCTGTCCATCTCCTCCTGGCCTCCAAGGAGCCCTGTGGCTGGAGGTTTGCTCTGTCCCCCACCTTCTGGAAAAGACCCACTTGTTCTTCACAACAGAACAACCTAGGACGTGCCCCGCTGCGTGCTGCAGTTGCTAGGGCAGCGATGACGTGCAGAAGCTGTCCCTGATAGCTGGCTCACTTGTCTGATGACAGCACAGAGTCAATCGGTGACATGTGGCCGATGTCACTGCCGGCTGACTGTGACCTGCCCCTTGGTGGCAGAGGGCCAGCAGCCCCTCCCAAGGCCCCGGGTTATTGCGCAACCCTGCGCGGTGTTGTGCTAGCCTGCTCCCGGTTGGGCACGGTTGTCTTCTCCTGAGGTACCCTGTGTACCCCAAGGGCGCTGACGATGTCTTGTGCCTGGGAGAGAAGGTCCAAGCACTGCTCAGAACTGGGGGAAGTAGCTGCTTACGTCCCCGACCTCATTTTATCTGAGGACTTGAGGCACGAAGCCCGTTGCGTTCAGAATTTTCATGGAGTACTGCTCTTTGCGGACGTCTCAGGTGGGTCCAAGGCTTGTGAAGGGCGGGTGTTGAGAAGAAGTCAGAGACACGAGGCATTGGGACTTTCTGGGCCTTTGGGAGCCCCGGTGCCACCTCTGGTGGAGAATGCATCAGAGGAGGCCTCTTTGCTGCTGCCATCTTCCACTTTGGGGGATGTAGAGCTCAGAGGTGGCTGACGTCAGGAGGAACAAGGGGCTCCAAAAGAGGGGAGGCCTGGAAGAGGCCGGGAGTTGGCTAGTTGCGCTCAGCAGAGGTACCCAGTGCTAGGCACTCCTCCACGGGCTGCAAGAGCGCGTGGGCCAGGGGCCCCTGCTCCAGGCTGTGTGGTGTGGGAGAAGGCACGCTGCCAGGAGCAGTGGCCAATGCGAGAGTGGTGGTTTCTCTTGGGTGGTCCAGGCTTGTTGTCACAAGCCAGGTCAGGGCACGATGTATGCGCACGCTCTCTGAGGTGGGAGCGTGAAGCTGGCGGCCATGTAGGCACCTGCTGATTCCTCTGTGCCTGTTTGTGCCTCTTTGAGGTTTCACTGCTCTGACAGAGAAGTTTAGCCAGAGCGTCAGCCTCGAGCGGGGTGCGGACGAGCTAACGCAAACGCTCAATGACTACATGGGCGACATTGTGGAGGGTAAGTGCCGTTCTGCAGGACTGTCTGGGACGGTGCCATGAGGCTGCTCTTTGGGAGAGCACAGAGGTGCGCTAGGCAGCCTCCTTGCGCGTGCTGGGGGTTTCTGTGGGCGCTGAGGGCCACTGAGAGCAGCTGGGCTCCTGTGATGGGGGACACTGGTGCTGAGAAATGGGTGTGTTATCTTCACTAGCTCCTTTGGGCAGTGCCCAGTACCGTAGGCACCAGTGCTGTGGTGCCTGTGAGCAGTGTAGAGGCGGGGCTGGAGCTGTGCTTTCCTGAATGGTGCCCCACCAGGCACCACTGCCCTTGTGCTGCTCGGGCGGCAGAGTGGCTGCTTCTGTGGCTTGCTTGGAGAAGGTGCAGAGTTGACTCTTCTCTTGCTTTCTTTTGCCTGCAGAGCTGCTGGGCTTTGGAGGAGACATCTTGAAGTTTGCAGGTATGTCTTTCTAAATGAAACTTCTCTCTGTCTGCTGCCACTGCAGAGGCGTGCTAGGGGAGAGGACAGAGTGAGCTGTGAGCTGGCAAAGCCCAGAGGGGAGGCTCTGTGGGCATGCAGGTGCTCCTGGGGAGCTGCCACCGCGGTGCCCAAGTGGGAAGCTGCAGTGGGACAGGGCTGGTGTGGAGGTGTTGGGGAGGCAGCCTGAGAGCTTGGGGGTTGAGGCAGCATGGTAGGAAGGAGGGGATGAGAGAGGCCTCTCATCTCTGCCCTGAGTGGGACCGGCTGCGGGGGTGCCCGTGTTCCTGTAGCCACACTGTGCACCTTCATCCTCTGTGGCTGCTGTTGTAGCTGGCCTGGGGGAGGGGAAGGCATCCCTGTGCCCAGAGAGCTGTAGTTGAGGAGGAGGCCTTCCGACGAGTGCATCTTCCTCAGCACGCCTGCCGGTTCCTGCTGTCCGTGCAGGGGGGTGCAGCTCAGGGAGCGTCACGTCTCACGAGAGCCTTCCGCCGTTCCCCTGCTTTCTGCAGGGGATGCTGTACTGGTGCTGTGGAGAGTGAGGGAAACACAGCTGAGAGACACCATCAGCCTGGTGCTGCAGTGCTGCCGGCAAATCCAGGAGAAGTACAGCGTCCGTGACACAGACGTGGGTCTGAAGCTCCGACTGAAGATAGGTATGGGGTGTGCTGGACTAGCTGTGCCGTGTGTGGCTCCATGGCCCTGTGCAGTGCTGCAGGGTGCTTTTCCGCCTGGGGGAGAGGTGGTGATCCCTCGTGGGGCCAGGGAAACCTTCTGCCTGGAAGGCTGTTGTGTGCTCTCAGGCAGCCGCTTACAAGCTGCCTGCACGCACCCTGAGCAGATGGCCAGCAAAGGTGCTGGTGTGCTGGGCCTCTGGGGTGCTGTGGCTGTGAAGACTTTGTCAGTGTCAGCTTCACGTGCCTCTTTCTAGGCACCCGTTTCAGGCCCCTCTGTTGGCAGGCCCCACTTTGTACCCCCTCCCAATCGACACTCCAGCTGGACTCCGTAATGAAGGATGGGTGCCTCCAGCTGAAGCAGCTGAGAGGAGGAGCCTGTCTCCAGGGTTGAGCTTGAAACGGAGCCTGTGGAGAGTTGCCGCCGTGGGAGGCTGCAGAGGTGCAAGTGCTCTGTGCCTCAGTTGTGCTTGTCTCTCCCCAGGGATCTCTGCAGGGCACATGTCGCTGCTGACTGTGGGAGACCGCAAGGAGCAGCACTTCCTGATCATTGGCAAGGCCGTGGGTGAAGTGTGGCAGGCGCAAAACCTTGCAAATGCAAGTGATGTTATCCTGTCAGCCAGCTGCTGGGAGCTCTGTAACCAGAGCCAGGTGAAGAGCAAGAGAGTGAAAGGCCAAGGAGCTGTGAAGGTGGGTGAGATGGCCTCTAGAGCTGTTTGGGGCACCTGGAGCTGGGGGTGAGGGAGGAAGGTGTGCGAAGGTTGAGGAGATGGGCGTTGTGGGGGTTGTAGCTGTAAAGCGGAGGTGGAGAGCTGTAGCTGTTGCCCTTCCAGCCAAGGGTTAGCTGTGGATTGTGCTTGCTGGGTTTGCGGTGGGGTCAGGAGGGAGTGTCAGGGTTTGGCCCTGCTGGGGTCGTGGCGGTGTTCTGTAGACGTCGGGGTGTGTGGCTGATGGCTGCACAGCTCGTGTGCTGCTGATGCCAGCGTTTGTCCCGGTGCAAATCCAGCAAGGTGGCTTTGCTACACGGAGATCTTCTCTTCTCTGGGAAGCGAGGGTGGGATGGAGGGAGGGTAGGATGCGTGCCCTGGGACTCCTGGGGAGGCCGATGGCAGTGCTTCTGCTGTGTGTGCCTTCAGGTTACAGGCGTGCAGCGGATGTCTGTGTCGGAGCGCGAAGACCTTTTCTCCAAGTTCACACGAGCCCAGCTGAACTGCCATTCTCCTGAAATGCCAGGTGAGTGCCCCGGCTTTGCCTTGTTCTGTGCCTGCCCAGAAAGATGGGGACTGGCTTGCGGAGGGGCTGCTGGGGCCTGGCCTCTGCCCTCTCCCCCTTGCAGTTAGTTAGTGGTTGTGCTTGGGGTGCAGCTGCGCTGCAGCAGAGGCACTGGCTGCTTCCTGCTGCTTCCAGGGGACTGCTGTGGCTGAGCACCTGCAAGAGGAACACACGGGCAAAGGGCGGAGGATCTTGCTTCCCGAGCTGCAGTGCCAGCCCCTGCTTTGCGAGGCCCCCGTAGCCAGGCTCGTAGCGCCCTGCTGCCAGTGACCGCGTGTGTTTTCCTTGCGTAGGCGTCCTGAGGCCTGCTGTTACCTTGGCCCCTCATCGTGCTCAGGGGAAGGTGCTGAGGAAGTACATCCCAGCCAGTGTCCTGCGCAAGGTATGGCCACGAGTGCTGGGAGGTGCCTTTTGGGGGAGAGGGAGGGGAGAAGGAGAGGTGTGTTGCAGAGCGGCAGTTCTCCAGGCAGCAGGTAAGGCAAAGAAAATGCCCCCGTATGCAAAAACCTGGGAAAGGAGTGCTGCAGGGGCCAGAAACCTGCCGACTGTGTGCTCCTGCAGAGAGCGCCGGGGGTGAGGGCGGGGTGGATTGCCCTCTGCATTTTCCACTGGTGTTGTTCTGGCCATGGCCCTGGGGTAAGAGAGAGATGCCTCCGGAGTGGTGACAGCGTTGCTGAGGGTGGCCCCTTGTGTCCATCCATGCCCAGTGCCTTCTTGCACCGTGGTGTGTCTGCCTCGCGCAGGCTGACGCCTGCTTTGCACTGCGAGGAGGCTTTCTGCATTCCTCTGAGGGCGCCCGCTGCTGCCGCTCTGTGCGCTCTGCCTTGGTATCTGCTGCAGGCAGGAAGCGCCCAGGGCGAGCTGGCTGGTGGAGGTGGCCCGCTGCTGTCTTCCAGATTGACGACAGACAGCCCCTGGCGTGCCTATCCGAGCTGCGGCCGGTCACCTGCCTCTTTGTGAAGCTGCAGTTTGCTGCCAAGGTCAACCTAACGCAAATCTGCAAGGCTATCCAGGACAGCAGCGTGCTGATTTCGGAGATCCTCCGTCCTCACAAGGGCGAAATCAACAAAATCTCCATGTTTGATAAGGTGAGCGTGGAGGAGCAGTGCCCCCGCGCACGAGGGCGAGGGTGGTGGTGGAGAGGAGAAGCGGCTCTGTCTCTCGCACGGTGGGGAGAGAGGAAGCAGCTCTGCCTCAGCGTTGGGAGCGGTACCCTGTGTTCTGGGGTTGCCCTGAAGCTCTGCTGCGGTCGGCGGAG
This sequence comes from Rhea pennata, assembly GCF_028389875.1. Taxonomy (NCBI): domain Eukaryota; kingdom Metazoa; phylum Chordata; class Aves; order Rheiformes; family Rheidae; genus Rhea; species Rhea pennata. The sequence goes on from NW_026907679.1 coordinate 3,889,936, forward strand.
GCTGGAGTCTCAGGGCGGGAAGGGTTTGGTGCAGGCGTTGCGGCAAGGTGTGCTGTCTCTGTCCTCGGCAGGGCTGCACGCTGCTGTGTGTGTTTGGCCTCCCTGGAGGAAAGCTGCCCTGCGAGAGCGTTTGCGCCTTGGAAAGCGCGATTAAAATCTCCACCGCCTGCTCCGGCAGGCTGGGGAAAATTGAGTGAGTGGGGAGGCATGCTGCCTGGGACGGCCTGGGGCGGGGGGTGCGGAGGGGTGCCAGAGCGCCTGGCTGCTCTGCACGCGCAGCCCGCTCAAGCTGGCGTGTCCGCTGCCGGGCTCTGCCGGTCCCCGAGGCCTGCGCTGCCAGGGCAGACGGCAGAGCGCGGGGACGTGGGGAAGGGGCGGCGGTGGGCAGGCAGGACTGCGCACGGGCGCTGCTGATCCCTGCTGCTCTGCCTGCGCCTCAGGGCAGTGTCCGTGGGGGTCACCAGCGGGACGGCGTTCTGCGGAGTCGTCGGCCACCGCGTCAGGCACGAGTACACAGGTACGAGGTGTCCGTCTGCGGAGCGGGTGCCCGGGCCGCGTCCATTACAGGAAGAGGCAGAGTGTCGGGGAAGAAGCTGTGGGCCCTGGGCGCTGGGCCAGGACGAGGGCTTGGCCTGCGGCAGCGCGTCGGGACCGGCGGAGGCGGGGCGGGTCCCGCCGTACGACGGGGGATGGGCTGTGAGCCTCCTTGTTGCTCTCACTCGTGCTCAGCAGGGTTTTGTGCTGGCCTGTGCGGCAGGGGATGCAGCCGGCAGCCTGGAAGGGTGGTGCGGGTTGCTCTCCTGAGGACGTCAACGCGTGGTCTCTCTCTGTGGCAGTCATGGGCCAGAAGGTGAACCTGGCTGCCCGGCTGATGGAGCACTACCCGGGGCTGGTGTCCTGCGATGCGGCGACCTACGCAGCGTCCCGGCTGCCCCGGTCTTACTTCAAGGAGCTGCCGAAGGCCCAGATGAAGGGGGTTGGCGATCCTGGCACTGTCTATCAGTACCTGGGGATGTCGCAGAAGCTGTGAGTGTGCTCTTTGAGCAGGCTGCCTGGGGGCGTGGAGGCACACAGGGTGCAGCTTTGGGCAAAAAGAGGAGCTGTGCAGAAAGAGGCCAAGCTGCTGCCCTCCCCAGGCCTCCCACCGCTGTGGCTGAGAAGAGGGAAAGCCATAGCATGGCCGTGCTTTTTGCCTGTTCACCTTGGTGCCTGTTGCTGTTGGGAGAGTGGGAGTGATGGCGTAGGGGTGGAGAGGGCTCTCGGGAGTCCTGCCCAGAGGGCTTGCAACTCTGCTTTCTGCCCTGTGCTTGCTTGCTGGCATGCAAGTGGCAATGCAGTGACAATTGTGACCCACCCAGGGGGTATTATCTCGGCTGCTTCTGAGCAGGAAGCTCTTGGAAAGCACTTTGGTCTGTGCTGGTCCCCTGGGAAAATGTGGGTGGCCGGGCCTGTGTTCCTGCTCGCTTGCTGGTGAAACTGGAGCTGTTCCTCTGGGCCAGGCTTGTAGGTTCTCTTTGGATGATGTTTTGGCCTCTGTTGCTTGCACGTTGATAGCGTGTGCTGTGCCAGTGTGGTCAGAAGCCCTTGGGCTTCTGTGTGCTGGAAGTTTTCCCTGTGCTTGTTTGGTGTTTGCACTCTCTCCTGAATGAGCGTGAACTTTGGTGGTGGGAGTGTGGGCAGGCTGCCATTATGCTCAAAAGAAGAGCGGGTAGGCAAGAGTGTGTCCTCAGCTGCACGCATGACTCTCTGTCCTCCAGCTTCTGCCTCCTTCACTGACTTTTGTTTTTCTCTCCCCCTGCTAGCGTATTTGGCCTGGATCTTATGGAGGAGAGGTCAGAGTACGGCCCCTTGCTCGGTAGGTGAATGCCTTGCTCTTGTGTATGGCCATTTCTTGCCCTTGGTAGCTGCTAGTACCAGCCTGGGAATGGAGATGCTTTTGCAAGGGATGGTGTTGCCTGCAGTGGCCATCAGGTTTGGGCTCATAGCTCGTTCGTAAGGTTGGAGTTGGGCCAGCAGTGGAGGTGGGAATCAGAGTGAGACGCCTAGTGCTTCCTGCCTTCCTGCACCGTTAGCGTGTCAGGAGCTTTCAAGAACGCAGTTGCTGCCAGGCTCAGTGCAAGTATACAGTTGCTCCCAGGCTCCAGCAGGAAGGTGGGGCTGTGAGTGCCCTAAGGCAGGCCTAGCTGCAGAATTGTAGCTGTTGGGGTGGGAAGGAGCCCTGGGTGTGGGCAGGCTCGCAGGTGCGGTGGAGGGAAGTTGCAGTGGCAGCAAGAGGGGAGGCTGCCCAAGGTTGTTGGCTTTTGAGCTCGCTACAGCAGCTTGCTTTTTGTCTGCCTTCACAGGTCGTGAAAAAGAGATTGCCCTCTTTGAAAGTGCCTTGAAAGCCTATGGGACTTGTCACGAAAGCAGCATCCTAGCGTTTGAGGGTGTGCTTGGCTCTGGAAAGAGCCATTTACTCACTGAGCTGGCATCTTTGGGCCAGGCTGCTGGCCACAGGTGAGTGTTTTGGAGCACTACCTGTGGGACACTTCCCTTGCCCATCCACTGATGTTTGTGGCATCCTCGAGCCCCTCTGCTAGTGCTGCTGGCCGTTGGCCTGCAGCATCCCTGAAAAGCCTCCTGGAGCCGCTGGTATGGAGCAGCTGCACGCTCTCCTACTAGGTCTCGCGGGAGCTGGAAGTGGCTTGTGGAGCCAGGGCTGTTGCTCTTGCAAACTTAGGCCAGGCTGCAAGGGCTGGCAAGAGCCCAAGCTGCATGCTTTTCATGCAGCTGGAGAGTAAGGAGAAGAAAGATGCTGGGGGAGGCGGGAGTGGTGTGGTGGAGCTGCCAGAGAAAGGCTGCTTGCCCTTGGGCTTTTATTGCCAAAGACCACTGGGGCGGCCAAGCCTTCCCGTAGTATAGGAGGCAGATGGCAAAGCTGTGGCATTCAAACACAAAGGCCCAACTTGCTCAGTCATTGCTTCTTCAGCTGGCAAGTTGCTGTGCAGGGGGAGGTGCTGAGAGCTGTGGAGACACAGGGTGTGGTGGTGGCTCTGCCAGGGGCTTGGCAGCAATTGCCCCTCTGTGGCTTTTCCTTGTAAGATGCGGGAAAAGCTTGGCCCTCTGTGAAGCTCTTGGAGGTGTGTGGAAGAAGAGTCCGTCTGGGGCTGTGTGTCCAGAGCTCCCTTGTAGACAGCCCTGGATGACGTGCCTCTTCTCTGACAGTTTTGCCTTGGAAGTCTGCAGCTCTTTGCGTTGCTCTCTGAATCTCGGTCCTCTTTGCTTTTGCATGGCAGGGTAGTGGCCGTGGAACTGACAGAGCTAGACCTGAAGCAGGTCTACTCTGCCCTCCGTATGGTGCTGGCCATGGCCCTGGGCCTGCAGTCATGTCAATCGTGCAGTGCCAGACAGCTTGTGCTGCAGGCAAAGCTCCAAGGGCTGATGGCAGAGAGCAGCTACTGCCTCCTCAACGACGTCTTCCTCGTTAAGGTGAGAGCGAGGCCCTCTCTGGCCCTGGCAAAGGGCTGCTTGTGAGCTTTTGTAGTTTGGAGGCTCTGGTGGGGAGTCTCTTGGCTGCCTGGAGGGAAGAGCAGGGGCATATAGTGCAGGCTTCTGTTCCTGAGCGCGGTGGGCAAAAGGCACTGAAGAGCAGCTTGGAGATGGGGCTGATGACCTTGTGTTGAGCTGAGTGCTGTGTGAGTGGTCTGCTGTCTCCCGGGACTGCCATCACAAGCGAATAAGCAGAGGGCTTCTGTTCTCAGCTCCCGGGGTATCGGCACTGTGTTGTCTCCTTGCAGCTGTGTTGGAGAGAGGGCTGATGGTGAGGCCAGGAGAGGCATTTTGCTGGGTTGGTGTTGTGTGGTGGGTAGGTGTGCTGCAAGCCCTGGAAAGCTGTTTCTCTATGACTGTGCTTTTCTGGGCAGTTTCCCCTCTCGACCGCAGTTTCCCAGATGAGTGGCACTCAAAGGCAAATGGAGCTGGAGTTGGTTTTGAAGAAAGTGCTCCAGAAGGTGAGCTCTTCTCTCCCTCGGGGCTCAGAGGAAGACACCAATGCCACAGGCGGAGGCTTCAGGAGGAGAGTGGTGGGAGCTGGCGGGAGGACGATGTACCTGAGTCCTTACCCTTCAGAGCCCAAGCACCCCTGCCCATACCCCCGATACCTTTCCTCCCATAAAGTTGGTGGGCACGTGCTCGGGAGGAGCAACAAGGTTCTTCTGTCCTACTTTGCACAAGAGGCCTTAAAGTCTCAGAGAAAGTGCAAGTCAGTAAGATTCTGGATGCCTAAGTAGCTGGGGAGAGGAAAGAGGCTTCAGAGCGTTCTCTCCGTCTCTCTCTCTCCCTCTCTGTCTGGAGAGGGAGAGAAAGAGGCCAAAGTTGCTGCTATGGAAGCTACTTGAGAACCCATCAGAATCCCCGCAGAGCAAGCTGTTTGTTTCAGACTGTTGAAGAAGATGGCGTTGTATTTGTCATCGACAATGCCCACTGCATCGACTCTCCCTCCTGGAGTCTGATGTGGAGCGTGCTCAGGGATGTCTCGATCTTCATGGTGATGAGCTTCACTGCCAGTCACTGCAGAAGACAGAGGCTTTGCCAAGCTGCCGTAGACATCCTGAAGTTGCCGAAAACCAGCTGTGTTCGTCTTGGAGAGCTGAAGCCTTCTGCTGTAGTGCAGAAAGCCTGCCAGGAGCTTGGAGTTGTCAGCCTGCCCCAGGATCTAGAGACGTAAGTCACAGGCAGGGCCTGTGAGCTCTTGCTGAGAGCTTGAAGCTGTGCAGAGAGCCAAAGGGAATGAAGCCCTAGAAAAGGCAGTGCAGAGCTTCTAGGAGGGCCAGTGCCTCTAGCCAGTGGGACATCCTGGCAGTCGTGAGCTGCGAGTGGGCAGCTGCCTAGGCACAGAGCACAGGAGGTGTCCAGCCTTCTGTGTTGCACCGGAAGGCAGGAAGGAAGTGGTCCTGCATGCTGGCATGGCTCAGGGGTGGCAAAGGCATTAGTCTGCGTGGTGAGGCTTTGTGGGGTGAATCACGGGGGCAAAGGTTCTCACCGGTGCCGGAGAGCATCGAGGCTGTTGGGCACACGAAAGACAAGGCTTGCTTGGGGCTCTATCTGCACTGCTTTTCCCGAGGATTCCAGCAAAGGCTGTATCTTCCGGGTGACTCAGGCACCAAAGCCCGTGGGAGTCGTGGCCCTTTCAGAAGTGAGGTGGAGCTGTGGTGAAGACGTTGGTTTCTGTGCTCTGCCCGAGTGGCTCAGCGCCCACCTGAAACGTGTGCGTGTGCGCCTGCCTTTGCCTGTGTCAGTGAGTGCTGGATGTGCTCCTTTGCAGGTTGCTGACGCAAAGAAGCTACGGCATCCCCTATTACTGTGAGGAACTGCTGCGCTACCTTCTTGGCCACGACATGCTCTTGTTCCACCCACTGGGGAAGGATGAGAAACGAGAGGACAAGTGGGAGAGCCTCTTCAGTAAGCACCTTTGCGGCCGACTGCCTAGTTGCTGTGGTGCATTTTCCCCAGCGCATTCTTGCCCGAGGCTTCCCCTGTGAACTTGGCACTGTCAGCTCTTGCAGCCATAAAGAGCGTGGTGTGGATCAGGTGTGGGTTTGTACAGGCCTTGCTGCTGGGACAGCCCAAGCTGAGGCCGGGGAGTTCTGGTATCTTTGAGAGGACAAGCAAGGGTGCCGTGGCAGCCAATTTCAAAGGAGGAGCAGAGCCGCTGCCTGGCACTCAGGTGAGTGCTGGTCTTGTCGTGAACTCATAGGAACGCAGGTGCTTCTTCTGGGCCAGTGTGGTGAGTCCTGTGGCTGGAATGTTCCTTGTGCACAGCCACGGGGCTGGATTGAGTCCGTCAGTGACACGTGGTGCCAGGTGCTGTAAGGCCTGCTAGGGGTGAATGCTGAAGGGTTGAGGTTGGAGGGAGCTGAGGGATGTTGGGTGGGAGGCATTTAGAGGACCAGAGAGAGGGCCTGAAGAGTTGAGTGTGTTAGCAAAAACACTTGAGGGCAAGGGAAGGCAAATGGATGCCTGGAGTCCACAACGCCTGGTCTGCTGCTTCAAGGAGAGCTCCTGCTGGGGTCAGGCTCTTCTCCATATGGGTATACGGCACTGGTGCACTTTATGTTCCTGCCGCACACCGTGTTTGTTGGTCAGAAAAAACTTCTTCATCAGCAGGTGGTCTGAGGACTCTGGCTTTTGTGAGCCCCTGCTGTCCTTCTCCTCTGCCTGATAGGCCAAAGCGTAGTTTGAAGCCTGCCTGAAGGGGTGGGAAAGAGCAATTTCTGTCCCTGAGCACAGCTGCTTACGAAGCTCCGTGTGCGGGGTGAGGGCAGGCAGGCGCAGAGCAGCCTGACCGCAGGCTGGCTTTGGGCATGCTCTGGCTAAAGAGAGCGAGAGATTAAACACAAGACCCCGGCTAGGCACAAAGCGGGGCATGCTGCTTCTGCCTCTAGCATGCCCCACGCGGGTGGATTTTCATGGGGACGTCGGAGGTGCTGCTGTCTGACCTGTGGAAAATCCCTTCTTTGGCCCTTTGAGTCGCTGCCCAAATTCTTGGGATGCCCTGGAGAACTCTGCTCTCTGGCCGATGTAGGCGTGTTATTTAAGAGGCATTGGAATGTGCATGTATTTCCCTGGGCAGAAGGCAAAGAAGGTCACTTGCCAAGAAGTCTGACATCAAACCCAGCAGAGGCGAGGCACCGGCCTTGGGAACTTGAATGCCAAAGTGTGAAAGCCCCCAAAGGTGCTACTAAGTGAAGGCGGCAGTGGTAACACGACCTAGGGATGAATGCCAACCAGCTTGCCATGGCTCTGGCAGCAGCCCTTAGTGACCCCCAATTTTGCATTTGCACTGGCAAGGTGCCTGCCTCTGGGATGACGGCAACACTGCTGCCTTCTGCCTTGAGGCGTTGCCTCCCCAGTCAGGAGGTCTGGAGCCTTTGACTTGGGAGTGTTTGGGGAAACTGCCTGGCAACAGCTAATGTTAGGGAAGGGCTATGAAACAAAGGTATGCAAGGGAAGTGCTTTGCTCGTCTTAGCGAGCACGTTTGGTGCAGGCCAAGTGCATCAGCCCACCTGAGGCAGGCCTTGTTCCAGCTGAGGTGGATTTTGTAGTGTTTGCAAGCAGGAAGTCATGACATGAATTGTCTCCCTTTGCTAATCGCTTTCTCCTGCTCCCTTGTGCCGCTCAGCTTCTGTGACGGAGGCTTCAACCACCACAGCAGCACGAAGCTCCAGCGCGGGGAAGGACCGCAGGGTGTGCACCATGAGACCGGCTGTGACCCCGCAGAACACAGTACTTCCCCCTACATTGAAAGGTGAGGGGCTGAGCCGCGCTGTGGCAGCTGGCAGCAGTGCTGGGTGCCTTTGCCAGGGCCTGAGCTGGAGAGTGTGGGCCTCGGTGTGCTGCAGAGTTGAGCCTCTCCCCTCTGGGACTCTGCTGGGCAGGTTGCTTTGGTGCCGTGGGATTGTCCGCAGAGAAACCTGCACGTTGTCTGCTCTGAGTGGGGTGGGGTGGGCAGGGGGCGGAGAAAGGAAGGTATTGGGAGCAGACTGTTCTCAGCAAGAGAAAATGCATTTCCAGGGGATATTTGTCATGGCTCCGACTGAGCTTTGAACTAGGCTTCGCACCTCATTGTTCTGTTTGTAATTTCTCCTGCTTGTGGGGGCCTCAAGGCACTGAAGCCCAACCAAAGCCGTCTTGCGAATCTCTCTTTGCCTGTTGTTTTCTGGGCTGGCCCAGAAATCGCCCCATTTCTAGGGAGTGCTGGATAGGAAGCTGTGAATGAGCATGGCTGCCCTCAAGCCAAACCCTGGCCGAATGCCGGTGGCAGAAATGTCCCCCATGCCCAAGTGTTCTTCTTGAAGGAGCTGCTTTGTCCAAGAAGGGGAAAGTCTTGTGTGACCAAGGGAAGTGCGGGGTTGTGGGGAGCTCTGAGCTGGCCTCGGCGGTGCAGGAAAAGCTCTCTGTCTGTGTGCCCTGTGGACATAAATAGAGCGCAGAGCTGGCAAGCTGCATGCCCGGACATATGCATGTGCTGGATGCTGCCCTGCTCATCCGTGGTGGGGGAGCGTTCGTCTGAGCATCTCTGCTTTCCTGCGTCCTTGCTTCCTGTGAGTCAAGCAGGAGCAGAGGCATCTTGAAGACACGTGCCCTGGGTTGCAGTTGTCCAAGGGGCTGGGTCCCTAGGGAAGAATCTACCCACTCAAGTGTTGCAGCTAATGCAGGCCGTGATGGTGGGGAGTGGGCAAGGGAGAGACGTGTGGCTTGCTTTTGGCAGGGATTGCGCTGGCTGAGCTGGACAGCATGAAGCCCTCGGAGCAGATGGTTCTGAAGTGTGCAGCCATCCTAGGGCTGCTGTTTAGCACGGAGCTGCTGTTCCACATCCTTCCTGGGTGGAGCAGGGCCAAGCTGAACAAGGCGCTGAATGCCCTGGTGAGATGCAACATCCTCAAGTGGCTGAATGCTGCCAAGGGGGCAGAAGAGAGCAGTGTTCCCACCGAGGGGTCAGGCACCTCTCTGGAGGAGGAGAGCGGTAAGAGGTGGTAAGGGGAGCCTGGGAGCACTGCAGGCTGCTGCTGCCGCTGTCTGTGTCCCCGGTGGGGCTCCCCAGAGAATGCCCCCTGCCTGGAGGAGGTGTGTAATGCTCATGGCACCCCGGGGAGTTAGGGATGGGTTGTTAAAAGCTCTGACGAGTCCATTTCCGAGGAGCCTGTGCTTTGTGCTTTGTGCTGGAGGGCAATATTGCAGTGAGGTGTTGCGAGTCCCTCTGCTGCCCTGCCTACAAGCGCGGCTCATAGCCCATGTAGGAGAGGGAGTACGAAAGCCCGGACCTGCTGACCCAGCCTCCCGCTGTGTGCAGATGAGGGATTTAGTGTGCGTTGATCTTTATTGTCCCCTAGCGCCGGGGGAGCGTAGGAGGCTGGGAGTGTCTTGCAGAGTGGGCAGAAAGAGCTGGCTGTGTCTTGCTTCTGCGGCTGGCAGCATCCCCAGCTGCCGCCTGGGGCGCAGCTGCACAGCCTGTTGGCAGGGAGAGCAGGCCAGCAGCCCGTTGCGCTGGCCGTGCTAGTGTGAGGAAGGCAAGGTGGGCCCTTTTGCTGTCTGGCCCGGAGGCTCTGAGTGCAGGAGCGCTGGTTTCCTGCCAAGGGCCCACGCCAAGGCCTGTCTTTCATGGTGCAGCTATGGCTTGCCTGAGCTGTGGCTCCAGCTCCGGCCCCAGCTCTGGCTGATGGGAAGCCCCATTGCCTTTCAGATGCCCAGAAGTCATCCATGGAGGAGAGCAAGAGGAGGGTGAGGCTGGAGTCTGGCGTGCTGGCCTTTTGCGCCCCGCTGCTGCAGGAGGCTGCGTACGAGCTGTGGCCGAAGGGACAGAGGGTGGCCCTGCACCACAAGTGTGCGGCCTTCCTGGAGAGGCACACGCACAAGTGCCAGTGCTGCGGGGGAGGCGACTTTGTTGCCTTCCACCGCTTGGCCCTCGGCAGCACGCAGGAGGCCGAGAGCGGAGAAGAGCATGGCAGCGACTGCTCCTGGCGCAACTGGGAGGCCTCCCTGGCGACCAGCGAGGAGATGAAGTTGGACGAGCTCCCCGCCTCTACGGGTATGCTGTGTGCCCTGCTCTGGAGCCTGGGTCCTGCCCACTCCTACCGCACACTTGTTTCACACAAGCGTGGGGATGCTTCCAGTGCAAGGCGGATAATGTTGTAGGACTAGTTCATTTCTCCACTGAGCACAGCTCCACAATGAGAGCGATGATGTGTCCACAGCGTAGCGCCTTTCTCCCCTTGCGTGTCCACCTGCATTTTCCCAGAATTACGGGAGGGCAGCCCATCCCCCGGCAGAGGTGCACGCATGGCTCAGCAGGCTGAGGTGTATTAGCTAGTGTGTCTAGTACACTTGGTGAAGCTAGGTTAAATCTGGAGTTGAGCCCCACAGTGAAGGCAGATGTCAGGGAAGGAGCTGGAGAGGGAGCTGCCGCCAGGGCCTTTGGCTCTGCTCTTCCTCCCTTGGTGCTACAGAATGGCAAGAAGCAGCTCTACGGCATGTGCAGTGAGGAGGTGTTTAATGGCATGCTTTCTTTGCAGATGCTTCAAGTGGTGTACTGAAAGAGAAGAGCTGCTTGGAGGAGATTTTTCAGTGAGGAGCCAAGGTTTTGAAGATGATTTTGGGGGGCAGTGGGGTGAGGGTGTGCAGAGGAGATAAGCGGAGTTCCCCGCTTGGGCTGCCCGTTGTGAGTCTAGCATTGGCGAGATCAGGCCTGTGAGAGGCAGCTGGGTTGAGATGGGCATGGGGATGCGTATCTTTGGGGAAGCCAGTGGGATCCCAGTGCTGATGGTGGTTTGGAGTGGAGCAGCCCTGGCTTTCTAGCTGTTAGAGAGCAGTGTTGCAAGCTGTGCAGGGGCAAAGCAGCCCCTGGAGGCAGGGTGGCTTGTGGAAGGGGACAGAAATGCCAGCTGGTCTCTCTGCCTGCCTAAAAGAGCAGTGCTCCTCCAGAGCAGGGACAGCAAAGGCGCCAACAGGACCGGTGCTCCTGCCGCTTTGTTACAGCTATGGCCAACGGAATGGCTTGCCATTGCTGAAAAGGGGAGCTGTTGCTTCTCGTGCCGGTTCTGCCCTGCCTGAGTCCACTGTGCCTGTGCTCTGGGGCCCCAGGGCTCCTCTGAGTGCCCAGCATATACTGGTCAATGTGCCCGCAGTGTCAGGGAACAAATCTTGCCAAAGCGTGCTGTGTGAGTGAGTTGTCCTGGCTTTGCTTGCCGTGCGGGGAGAGCCAAAGGTCTTGAGGGAGGAGGGAAGGCGAGAGCGGAAGGGAGGAAGGAGCACAGGGGGAAGTCATAGCAATGATGGGGGGCTGCAGCCCGCACCGGAGTCAGTGGTGTCAGTTGTAAGCTGGGAGGGCCCAGGGAACTCTGGGTGCAGGTCACTGTTGTGTGGGGTAGAAAGAAGGACTGAGCGAGCTCCCTCAGCACGCCTGGGAAGGCTGTGCAGCCCACGGCTCCCGTGCGGTGCCTTCGTGTGTGTGGCCTCGTGCTGTGCTAGAATGTGTCTTTAACGTAGGCTGAAGGAGCAGTGTTGGTGACGCTGGTGTGTGCTTTGGTGTCTTCTTTCTCCGTGATCTTGTCTCCAGAGCGGCAAAGCAGTTTCTGGCTAAGACCGAATGGATGCCCAAGGTGCCCAGCAAGACCCAGTGGACGCAGGGTGTGGAGTGTTCCTGCAGCTGCAAGGCCATTGTGGACTTGGTGCTTGTGCCCTTGGCTCAGCACTACATGGCAGTGGGCAATGACGCCAGGGCCTTTTATTATCTGCTGGAGGGTGCGGCTGCCTACTTGCACGTCTCCGACAACTACCTGGTGAGTTGCCGTGCTTGCCAGAGCCCACTGCCCATGGAGTCCTCTCAAGTGCCTTGCCCTGAGCAAGCCAGTTTTCCCACTGCAATAGGGCCTGCCTGGGGGCCTTCCTTTGTGGGGACTCAGGGACGAATTGGTGGGAGGGAGACCCAGCGTTTGCCTCCTGTTTGCCTCTCCTGTGGCAAGAGAGACAGGGCTGTGAAGCAGCCCCTTGGTGCAAGGTGCACCTCCCAGGTGGTGGTGCAAAGGAGTGTTTGTGCGCGTGGTGTGAGAGGCAGCGTGACTGTGCTTGGGTGGGCATCACCAGGGGCAGGTGCAGGCCTCCTCAGCAAGATGCTGGAGGCACCTGGGAGTGCTGGGGCTGGGGACAGGCTTGGCAGCGATGCTGAGCTGCTCTCTGTGTGCTTGTTCAAAGGCCTTCCAGAACCTGCAGAAAGCAGAAGTGCTGAGGACCTTGGTGGCTAAGAAGGGAAACGCGCTTGCTTGCTTTGAAGAAGCCACTTTGCTGAGCCTCAAAGGAGAGGTAAGGTGACAGGGTGGTTTTGGTGGGCTCCCCCGGTGGGTGGAGTTGAATGCTTTCCTGTGGGGTAGGGTGGGGTGGGGCAGGCTCTCCCTGGCCCACCTAACTGCGACTGCTCTCAGCCTGCTTTCCTGGGGCCCCTTTGCCCCCTGGCCAAAACCAGCTGAGGTCCTGGCCTTGATTCCGACAGAGACATGCTATTGGTTATGTGCTGAATCGGAGCCCTCTGGGAGCCTTCCCAGTATCCCTGTTCTTAGCGTTCCCAGTAGCTGGGAGGCTCAGGACTCCCAGCTGTGCCTGGGGCTGCTTGATGCACTGGGGATGAGCTTTTGTGCCAAACGGGACAGCCTTGAAAGCCCTTTTGCTGTGCAGGTCTGCTACCGTATGGGACAAACGGAGCTGGCGAAGACAATGATCAGGAAGGCATTGAGCCTGCTGAAGAGGAAATTCCCCATGACCTGCACTGGTGCCACCTTGCAGCTTGTGCTGGAAAAGTCAGAGCATGCCTCTCACAAGAAGAACAGAGACTCCTCCGTTCCTCAGGAGGCAGGGTAGGAAGCAGAAGGGAAAACAAGGGCTCTTCTAGGCAGAGGGAAAGCTGCTGAGGGAGCAGGAGGCTAATGGGTGGAGCAGCTGTGGGTTGTATTGGGCAGCTACTGGGGTGCTGGCATGGGAGATGGTGTTGGTGAGAGCAGGGAGGTGTTAGTGGGGAGCAGAGTGTGGGGAGGGGAAGGGAGTGTGCTGGCAGGAGCAGGAGGTGGGCCTGTCGGCGTAAGCGGAGGTGAGCTGTGAGAGGGAGGAAGCTCAGAGGCTGTAGCCAGGCGCAGGCCTCCCGTGCAAGGCCCCTTTTCCTCCCGGTGGCCAGCTTTGCTTGGCCTGCCTAGGCTGTAGTGCCAAGACACCGTCTTTAGCAGTCACATTTCCTGGGTGGTGCTCCTTGGTTCTGCCGCTTGTATCGCTGCGGCCGTGCCTGCGTCAGCTGCCCTTCTGCAAGGAGGTGCAGCCGTCTCCTCCATCCCCCTGCTTCCCCCGCCCCGTGGGACTTGGCACAGTGTGCCTAGTGGCTGTGGCCCAGCAGTTTCCCTTGTGTGGCAGGAGGCAGAGGCTCCCCTGGCTGTTCCGGCAAAGCCACTGCCTGTCCTTACTGCGGCAGCTCTTCAGCCTGGAGAGCGCCGCCGGCAGTCGGAGGCTCTCCCGCCTGGCAGCACTCATGAAGGTGAACACGGCCAAGGAGTCCGAGGACGCGAGTCACGTGAGTGCCTTCTCTCTGCAGCAGCAGACCCATCCCTGACACGGCTCCTTTTCCCTGGCCTGGCAAGAGTACCAGCAGGGCCTGCCCCCGGCAAGAAGAGCCCAAAGATGTGCGTGTGCCTGCCCTTTTCTGGATGAACTTCCAGAGGGTGTGGGTTGCTGCTGCTTTGGGTAGTCCCTCGCGTTGGATTAATTTCCTAATTGTGAGCATGGAGGCGGTTCTGGCTTTAAGGCAGCACCACTGTGTGTATTCTGTAGTTTCCTCGTGGCTCTTGATAATGCTGGTGTGCAAGGCCGGGGGCCCCTGTCTTGGCACGGCTGCAGTTAGCAGTGGCAGTAGGAAGAAGAGTTGGTCGTATGGGTGCGCGCTGTGAGAGTGGAAGAGAAGAGAGAAGCTGGCAGCTGGGTTGTGGCCTGTCCCCTCCAGGCCAAGGAATTGCCCTGGAGAGACAGAGTCGTGTGCATTGTTGTGTTTGGACCCTTCTAGGTCCTCTTGTCCTACCTGGAATATGCGCTGTGCTGCCAGAACCTGGGCTGCCGGGAAGAGTGGCTGCAATACGGGCGGGCGGCCATGCAGCTTAGTGCTGAGGTGCAGCTCTTTGGAGGAGGGATATTAAACACGGCCAGCTTTGCCCAGGCCCTGTCCCATCTGACCCTCAGCCTGGGAAATCTGCCTCTGTCCGTCAACGTAGGTAGGTACTGCCCCCGCCGCCTGCAAGAAGGCATCTCTGCCGAGAGAGCCGGTGCAAGTCTGCTTGTTCTCTTCCCAGGCTATCGTGCTGAGAGGCTCTGCATGGAGCTGCAGAAGCCTGACCTGGGCTACGTGGTTCTCAGGACCCTCTTCACGGCACTCTTTCTGCAGATGAGGTAATCCCGGTGCTGGAGAGAGTGGGGGTTGCGCAGTGTCAGGGGTCAGGGACCTTTGGGTGAGAACAGGCCTGCTGGAGAAAGTGGGACGGAGTTGGGAGGAAGAGCAAAGAAGGGAAAACGAGGGAGAGAGAGGTGCTGGGAAGGGGAGTGGGAAGTGTCTGGAGGTGCTGCCTGGGCTCCCAGCCCGTGGAGAGGCTCCCTGGAGGCTCGTTGTGTTCCTCCCCAGGTACCCGGAATGTGAGGCAGTGCTGCGCAGGCTAGAGGAGCAGGTGTCTGGAGCAGATGAGATCGTTGGGCAGGCATGCTTCTTCTGCTGCTGCTTAGACCTCTTGCTTGATGCTGGTAAGTGCTCAGTGAGGAGGGCCCTCCAGAGCCTGTTTGCTGGGCAGGCAAGGCTGCCCCCCTGGAGCTGTGGGCCAGAGCTGGGGGCTTTGTGCACGGTATAAACAGGCAGAGCCCTCCCAGCACAAGCAGAAGTGCACCGTCAGTACAAGACTTCTAGAGACTGGAGTAGACAATACAAGAGTTCTGCCAGGTTTCCCTGTCCTCTGGAAACATGGAAACAGTTGTGCTGGCCAAAGCAGTTTTTCTCCTGGTAGAACAATGACCCCAGAGCCTCCAGCAATCCTTATATTTCCTCCACAGAGCTTTCCGCTGTGCGCATTTCTCTCTTCGCCTGCATCCTCGTTATTTTTTTTCCCTTTTGCGTTTCTAACATGGGAGCCAAGAGTAATTTGACAGTGCTTTCAGTTATGCTCTTTCCTAGCTGTATTTTGAGATTGCCCCTTCTGAAAGCTCTTCTCCGCCTCACTCTGCTCTGGCTCCCCAGGAAGCAGGGCTAGCAGTGCTGGCATGTGCCTGAGCAGGAGGCACCTAAGAGCCTGTGCTCTGGGGTCGCTGTCCTTGCTGCTCAGTGGCAGCGTGCCTTTGTGCAGTGCTAGAAAGCTGCAGATTTCTCAAGGGTAAGACATGGTGTCAGGGGAGCTGGGAGTTCTTTTGTTTCCTTCCTGATGTTCTCTGCCCTTGCGTTCAAGGGCAGTTCCATGCACTTGAGCAGCCCTGAGGAGCTAGGGTAGAAGTGCAGCCCTTGCATGCTTCCTGTGAGGTTTGTTGCTCTGTGAGTGCTTTGCCTGCCAAGAACTTTGCCGCCTGTGCTGGAGCTTTCTGCTGCTCTGAATGCCTGAGGCACGGTGAGGCCAGGGAGGGAGGTGCTGCTTCGCTGCTTCTCTGAGAGACATTTGTATTGCAGGGTGGCAGTATAAGTCCTTTGAAGAGTGCAGGAGGTTCGTGGAGCAGAACGAAGCCAACTGCCTTCTCCAGGCGCAGAGCAGCATCCTGCTTGGACTGTATTCGTCCCTGGCTCTTTGGTAAGTTGGAGACTTGCTTTGAGTGGGGAGAGGCCCAGGCAGTGCTTGTGGCCGGGAAAGGGGGAGCTCTGCGTTCATCACATGCCCCCATCCCGTGTCCACCAAGGCGGCTGCTTCTGGAGCATGATGGTGAAAGGGGCCAGGGGGCCACGCAGGATGAGCAAGGTGGCAAGGAGCCCCAGGTTGTGCTGCTGTGGAGCCCTGCCAGGGAATGATGCCTTGGCGGCATTCAGCCACAGCCTTCCTTTTCCCCTTGAATGTTGGGGACGGACTGGTGTGGCTCTCTCTCAGCGCAGGAAAGCGATGCAGGCTGAATGCTGCCTAAGTGCAAGAGCTTGGCTCGGGGAGGGCACGAGGGCCTGGAGCAATGCTGTGTTTGTGGGAGAAGGCAGCCGTTGTCCCAGTCTCCTGCCTAGCATGGCTTGTGTCTCCTGGGTGCCTGCAAGGGACTGGGTTCCAGTCCTTGCAGTTTCCCTGTGGTCTCTCTCATCACTGTGGGGGAGTGCTGAGTGCCGCTGGCTCACAAACAGACACGCATGCGCACACGTTTATAAACAGGTCAAGCAAACTGGAGGGAAGGGGAGCGGAGAGGACCCTGTTGGGAGGGACAGCAGTAGATTCCTGCTCAGCTGTGATGTAGCAGGGAGACAAGAACACCAAGTTCACGCGGGAGAGAAGGAATTGAGCTACTGCTGCCTGATTACAATACAGTGCTCTCAGTGATGCTTATCAGGAGCAGCTACAACACGCTGCGGTTCAGCCCCCCAGTACACCCCCAGTAGCTTCCTTGTCCTAGAGGATGCATTGCCTCTGGAAGCCAGGTTGGGGCTGGAGCCTATGGCCTAGGAGACCTCTTGGTTACTTGCTCATCTCTACAAAATGTGCCTGAGTGTGTGTTTGTATGTGCTTCCTTTCTTCCTCTGGACAATGTAGGTTTGCAAGGCTCGGGCAGTGGGACAACTTCCAGAAGCCCTTTGAAAAGGCCAAGAGGCTGCTGAAGAGCACTGGCGCCTGCCTTGTGGCCAGCCAAGCGTGCAGCCGGCTCCTGGAGTGCCATAGCCTGGTGCTGAAAAAGGACATGGAGCATGGCTCGTGGAGGGCCCGTGAGAGCTGCCGCAGGGCTCTAAGGGTGAGGGATGCGGAGGAAGGGGAGGGGCATGCTGCAAGGGCCCTCTGGGGAAAGCTGTGTTGCTAGCAGCAGTGGGTTGACCTGTGCAGGTAGAAGCAGCCACAACAGGATGGAGTCAGGGTAGTGCCAGAGGGTAGCGGCTTAGGGAGCAGCATGGCTAAAGACTCCTGTAACAGAGGTGTCAGCAAGAGGGGGACGAGAAGGCAGTCAGGTGAAGGCAGTCTTCCTGGGCGTGTGAGAATTCCCTTGTGGGACTGTTTGGCCCAAACAGGAGAGAAGAGCCTTGCTCAGCCATGAGCTAGTGCGCCCTGCTGAAATGCCTGCTCCATAGGAGGTGTTAGGGCTCAGGAGAGGTTTGTGTGGTACCTCAGCCTTGCTAGCTGTGCACTCCTCCTTTCTTTGTGGCTGGTTTTTCTCTTTGGGGATTTGGCGCCCTTCTCTGTGCCAAGCCATCGCTGGGCTCTCTGACTTGTCCTGATGTACCTCTCTGTTGTTTTCTCGGCAGCTCGCCGAAGAGGTTTTCTCTCGGTGCTCCACAAGCCCCGTCTTCTACCCCAGAGTCTACCACCTGAAAGCCTACATTTTCCTGATGCTGGGGAATGAAGAGCAGAGCCTGCTGTGCCTCAACCAGGGCCTGCAAGCTTGTGAAGACCATGGCAACCTGCTGGAGAAGACTTGGCTGGAGATGAGCACTGTAAGTTGCTCACCTGTGCCTTTGAGTTGCTTCCTGGGCAGAAGTTGAGCCTGCTGTAGCAGAAGGTGGGCCGCACTGTACTGTGGCAGGTAGCCCCAGAGAGAGCCCCCCGAGAGCTTCAGGGGCATGTGCTCAGAGTCCTGCGTGAGCTGGTAGGTGCTCTTAGCCCCGCTCAAGAGGAAGGTAGAGACAGCTGTGATCCCTCTCTGCCAAGCGGGGCTGGACTGGTACGTGAGGAAGCAGTATGCCCTGCAGCTGCTCCTTTGCAGCATCTCTGCTTGGCAGAGTGGTGGTGAAGTGGAATCTTTCCCTGCTCCTTAAGGGAGCTCTGGGAGGCCAGGGTCAACGTGTGCTGAGTCTGAATTGGCCTTGCCTCTCCTTCTGCTCGCTGAGGGGTTTTGGCAGCATGGCTCATTGGCTGATGGGTGGAACAAGTTGCTGAGAGAGGCCTTAGTTGCCTTCCCAGGCAGAAGTCATGGCTCTGGAGGTCACGTGCTCTTCTCAGCTCTCACTGTGCCTTTTTTCCCCCCCCCCCTTCCTTTAGGAGTGCTGGTTCACTGGAAAAGGCCCCCTGGGAGATTTGTGGCTGAAGACAGCCCCACATTTTCCCCACCTGAACCAAGCAAAGCCAGAGGTCGGTAGCTCCAGGTACCTGCTGAAGCTGCCAGCACTGCAAAGGGAGGATTCTTCTCCAGGAATTAAATTCTGACACTGCTAGTCCAAGCACTTCTTCCTTTCCTTCTTCCTTTAATATGCTCAGCATCATTCTTCGGCCCCCTGCTTGTATTCTGCCTCGTTCTCTCCTTTCCCACAACAATGTTTGCACAACCTGAGTCAAACTGAACCAACACCTACACAATTACTAAGGTCAATACTCAAAACAAAAACCAAAAAACAAAACAGTCTGAGCATTCTGAAGAACTTAGCATTTAGGCTTCCATCAAGTGAGGAATATGATAAATAAGGCACAAAGCGCTCCAGAGAAGGTAAAGCTCTGGGGGGTTAGTTAATTCCTATAGTTCTATAGTGGTTCCCAAGTAGTATTCATTCTCCTGGGTAGAGGTAATGCATCGGGCCATTTCAGGCCCGTCTCTGCCCAGCTCTTTGCCAGTTTGGTTCTCCTGTTGGAGTTTCTCCTTGCTGCAGCCCCACGGGATTGGGGGTGGTAGGCACAATGCAACTTCTGTTCTCTCTGCAGCCTTTATACACAAGGGGATGTCTAGGGTTATACCTTTGTGATGAGTTAGTAGAGCAAAATGCATGTCCTTGGTGGAACTCATGTCCTGCAGCAGGTGTTTCTTAAGAAGACACAGATGTTAGGTCCTTGGCAGAGAGAACATTTTAAAATAAAGACATAGTTTACAGCAACCAAAGTAGGGAAGTTGGTAAGAGTATTGTGTACTCGTGTCCCTGACTAATGAAATGGTAGGTATTGTTATTTTTTTTAAAAAAAGTAACATTCTCTGGATAAAGGCATCCTGTATAAACTCCGTGTAAGCTGCCACAGGACCCTCCCTTAATTGGGGAGTACCTTGCTGCCGCAGTAGTCCATGATTAATAAAGAAATATAAGTGAAGCATCCCACATACATGATTGCAGACCCAATGGAAGCCAAAGGACAAATTTCCTGTTCCCAGTCAGTTGAATTAAGATGCCCCATCGGTCATGGGGGAATCGCGGTGCGGGCATCCACTTCTCACTGGGTGGAATCTTGGGGGAAGTCCCACTGCCCAGAGCAGGGTCCACACCTTGGGGGGTGGCATTAATCTTTCATAGTTCGCACTGTTGTTCTCCCCAGAAGTCACAGCTTAAACCAATTGCAAGCCCAATCATCTGTTGATCCAGTCAGGATTCAGTCTTGCCTACAACTGCCTTGGTTTCCTTTCCATCACTCAGTTCCCCACTGTGCTACCAGCAGTGAGAGTTTCTGCAGTGCCATCTCATCTCTCATCACTCCATTCCATCACAGCCCTGCAGTGTGGTGCCTCAAGCCGCAGGCGCCCCAGAGGTTGCCCACTGGTGGGAGGCACCAGCGCATGCTGCTGGGATCGGGGCTGTGCTATCCAGGAGGCCCACTCTTGCCTGCAAGCTGTGACACCTGCTGACTCATCAGCTCCCAGACTGTTGCCACAGGTCTTGAGTAGCAGAAGAAATCCTCAGAGTCGACTGCAGAGAGAATCAGGAAATGCTGTGAAGACAGGCAAAATCAAGCAGTTGTGAGAGGGGGCAGGGGGGCTCCAGCAGAGAAGGGGCCAAAGTCCTTTGTGTCTGTGCTGTTGACCTTGGAGTGAATTTGCAGTAACAGCAGGTGGTGGTAGAGAAATACTGCGAGAAAAAAACCTTGCAAATAGTTAACAAGACTCAAGGACAACGGAGAGAGAAAAACAGTACTGCAAAGGATAACCAGCTCCGGCTAAATAACCTTGATGAAACCACAGTGCTTTGAAGATTGCGAGGGGCAGGTAAGACAAAAACAGCAGAAAAACCCAGGAGTGACCTTAGGTTCATTAAGGCTTATTAACATATTAAACTTCACACCCCTAAATGAATAATGAGATGGAAATGACATGAGAATGATGTTCCCGCCTCTTCTTCGCTTCCTATGCTAATTAACAAGAATGTGAAAGCGCAAGTGCTGGATGATTACCTGAGGTAGTGAAATTGTAACCAATAGAAAGATTTGTATAAAGTACTTCCTGAAAAGTGTGTATAAATGAAGAATGAGAGGGGGAGAAGGTGTGCTAGCTTTGTGGATTTACCACCGAGCACCCATCTCTGTGCAGAAATGAAAGAAACAAGTATCTCGACCCTGTGTGTCTACTGGTTGCTTGTACACCGGGTAACAGAACCCAGATTTTGGGACAACAAGGTCCCAAGGTGTTCTGATGCATGGGATTCCTCTTCCCCAGGTGCACGACTTGCTCTTCTCCTTGTAAAACTTCATAAGGTTTCTGTTGGCAGAATCCCCAAGTTTCTCACATCCCTCTGCCTGAAGCTCCTTTGTGTCAGCTCTTAGTGTGTATGTGCTCACGCAAAGTGCATGAGATGGGGTGCCTCTAACAACTCAAGAGCGCAAGGAATTGCAGGATGGTAGAAGTGATAAAAGGAGGTACTAGTTTAAGGGACCTCCTTACCAAAGTAGGAATTACAAGAGCAATAATCTCAGAAACGGGAAATGAAGGTACTAAGGAAGCACAGTCAGGGCCTAAAGGGAAAGAAGGGCTAAAAGAGGTGTTTGTATGGGAAAGTATGAGGACGGTAGGAGAGAAAAGCAGGGAAAAAAAGTTAAGGAAAGGAGTGATCAGTTCAGGGCAGTTCAGGGAGGCCTGAATACCTGCCAAGTAGCCTTGTGTCAGAACATCCCCGACTGGAGCAGGACCACAAAGCTAGTTGATCTGAGCCTGCTTCTCTCTGAGTTACTTCTATAGTCAAGGAGAGCTGAGTGCTCTCCTTAACACTGACTAAAGAAGACCCTTGGTGGAAGGGATTCTTTTAAGCTGCACAGGACCTCAGGAAACCTCTAACCCAATGTTGTGCTCACCTCAGGTGAGCACCTCAGCTATGGGTTCAGAGGAGGTTGCCGAGCACTTGATCCAGTCTTGAAAGCCTGCAGAGATGGAGACAGTAGAGCTCCTCTGGGCCACACATGCCAATGCTTGACCATCCTGTCAGGGGAAAAACTTTTCAATCCCTCTAGTCTGTTCCTCTTGGGCTTCAACATACGGCTATTGTCTCAACCTTCAGATTGTCACCATAATGAAAAGCGTGGCTGCATCTTCTTGACATCATCCTCATACAAGGACCTCCTACTGGGGGCCAAAAACTGGGCACAGTATTGTACAAATTGTATAACAAGTACTGAGCAGAAAGGGATAATCTCCTCCATTGACCTGCTGGAGGCACTCCTGTTTGTACAGCCCAGGATACTGTTGGTCTTCTTTCTGCCTGGCCACATGACTGATTCATATTTTGCCTTCTCTCTGCCAGAATTCTCGTGTCCTTTTTCAAAGATCTGCTCCATGTCTACTCAGTCTCCAGCCTGTATCTCTGCAGGGTGTTGGTGTGGCCCAGGTACAAGGACCTGGCATTTCTCCTGCTGGGTTTCATGAGATTCCTGACAGCCCATTCCTCCTGCCTGTCCTGGGCCCTCTCAGTGGCAGGCCTCCAGCATAAGACTGGTGCCCCTCACCCAGTTTGGAGTCACCTATGAATGTGATGAAAGTTGCTCCTTCCAGGCCATTCATAAAGGTTTAAAAAGGACAGGTCTCTCCCGGAAGGAGATACTACCCCTTCACCACTGCCCTCTGAGACCAGTCATGCGACCAGTTCTTTGACCATTTGTTTATCCACCCATTCAGACCATGAAGTCCTAACTTGTACTAGGGGATAAAATGTCAAAAGCCTCCCTAAAGTCAAGGAATCTGGCATTCAGTGTTCTCTCTTCATGCACAAATACAATTCTGTTAACATAGAAGGCCATCAGGCTGGTGAAGCATGATTTATGCTCGGGAAATCCATGCAGACTGTTCCCTTTCCCCCTTTTCTCCTTCGTTTACCCAGAAATGTGGTCAGAGAGAACATGACATTGTTCCAGGACATTCTCTTCATCAATGCAAAGCTGAACAGTCTGTAGTTCCCCAGGTATCCTTACGGCCTTTTTTTAAATGTGACACTTGCCTTTCTGAAGTCATTGGCACCTCCCCTATCCCCATAACCTCCTAAAGAAGATAAAGAGAGACCTTGCAAGATAGTGCCAGCTCTCAGCATCCTCAGTTACAGCCCATCCAATCCCATACATTTCTGGTCTTTCAAGTAATTTCTGACTCAAGCCTTAAGTACTGCTAGTTGTTTTTCTCCTCAGGAGTCCTGACTCCAGGCACCGTGGCCTGGCAGACCTCGTTGGTGGAGACTGAAGCAAAGGCCTGGAGTTCCCCAGACCTATCTGCATCTGCTGTTACCAGATTCCCTGTCCCATTCAGCCATGCACCAACATTTCCCTTGTTATTCTTTGTCTTCTGCTCAAGCAATAGGAGCTCATCTTTGTACCGTTGACATCCCTTGCAAGTGTCTGCCTAGAGCAACATTAGCTTTTCTATCTACTTCCTGACTTCCCTGGACAATATTTCTAAATTCTTCCTTTGCAGCCTCTCCCTGCTTCCCATTCCTGTGTGCCACATTTTTTTCAATCCTTGCTCAGCTTTGAGTTTCCTGTTCAGCTGCCTGTCTCCTGAGATAGCTACTTGTTGTCCTGGGCATGAGTGTGGCCATTCTTGAGCTCAGAGGATGCTGTTCTTTCAGACCTGCCAGCTTTCCTGAGCTCCACTGCCTCTCGAAGCTGCCTCCTATGGGACACCCCTACTAGTCCCTCCAGTAGGTCAAGTCTGTTCTTCTAGCATCCAAAGTCTGGACTCTGCCACTCTTCCTCCTTATTCCCCTCTGGATCTGGAACTTCACTAACTCAGGGCCACTGCAGGCAAGGCTGACACTGAGCAGGTCATCTCTGATCAGTCCTTCCTTGTTTGCAGGTTCCAGATCCAGGAAAGCATCACCCTTGTTTATATATCCGGCTTAGCTGTGCTAGGAAATTGTCCTCCAAGCCTTCTAGAATCTTCCTGGATTGTTTGACCTCTGCTGCACTATCCTCCCACTGATAATCAGGGAGCTTAAAGTCTCCCCATGAGAATCAGGGTTTGTGATCCACAGACTTCCTCAGGGTGCTTCAAAATGTGGCAGTTCTGTGACAGCCTGGGCATCACTAGTTCCTGCTGTTTCTGCCCCAGGCTTTGTGCTTTTGTAAACTTTTGGGCTGCAGAGCCTCAGCTGTGGCACCAGGGCTGAGCACAGACTTGTCTCTGTGAGCCAAGGACACCAAATGCAAAGGTCCCACTTCAAAGCGGAGACCTGCTGACAGAGATAGCAAGTAGTGATGTAATGATGAGGCGCCCACTAAGACAGTAAACCCTGCAGTACCCGAGGCCAGGCAGAAACAGAGTTGAGCTGTGCAGCTGTGGCAGGAGAGGTATTTGATGCCCACCATGACTTTAGGCCTGGCCTTAGGCCCTGTGATGGAATGACTGGATGTCCAGGAAGGACAAGGCGCCATTGGGAAAGTCCCTGGGCCTGCACAGCCAGCAATCAAGCCGTGGTGTGGTTGCATCCTTAGCACAGTCCCTGTTCATATCAGTGGGAATCAGAAAAGGTTTGCAGAAAGGAGAGTATAGACATATGTATGGAGACCTCGGCGTGATGTGCCTTCCATCATTGCAGCATGCTGGGATGTAGATGGGATGGACTTTGTCTGAAGGCAGTGGTGGGAATCTGGGAAGAGGTAGGAATTCCAAGGTGCCACGGGGTGTTTGCCCAGCAACCTCTCCAAAGGGCATGATTTTCCTGTAGGTCCTGTGCTGTGCCTGCTAGAAACATGGTGGTTGTGCTGCACGCCCTGCACCTGACATGGCCCTGCAGGCCTCTTGCCATTGCATTGAATCAAGTGTGTGCACAGAATTACATGAGGTCTTTGCAGTGTTGGGATCTGCATGTGTCTGGGCTTCAAAGTGAGCGGAGCTCTTGCAGCAGGTATCCTTTCAGATGGCCAAGGAGAATCTCCACCTGGTCGCCAGCTGACGCTCTAGAAGGATGTGGGTCTCATAGTTGCTCCATCAGGTGTAGGCAGACAGTGGCACATGCCTTGGACCACCTCTGGCACCTCAGATGTGAGAAGGCACTTCTTGGTGCACAGCTGACTCCTATGCTCCCTCTCCACTAATTACAATGGCAGCTTAGACAAGAAGCTCCCATGCAGCAAGCATATTGTGCACCTCAAAACTTGGGCAAGGGGAATCCCATGCCCTATGAGTTTGTGGAGCACGCAGAAGGGAACTAAATCCCACTCCAACCCAGGGACTTCTCAACAGCATAGGTGGATTAGACTAACTCCTCCAAGTCAGTCCCAGCAAGTAAATGATGTAGGTGTCCTGTCTTCTTATGAGGTAGGAGTTAAACTTTCTAGGGTGGGACATTTCCCCTTCTCACCGATAACCATTTTCCAATGAGATCAACTGCAGTGCGGGACTAGGTCTCCCCCTGCTGTTTAGACAGGGACCACCGGAGATGACTTTAGTCTACTTCAGTGGACATTTCTCCAGGGTGACCTTGCAACCTTGCAGGAACTGTCAGCCCTGGGAACATCACGAGGGTGCGCAGGACCAAAGAAAGTCATGTCTTCAGCTGGATCTTTGCTCCTGAGCTGGGCCTTACTCCTGGGACTGCAGGAGCCCATGGCAACCTGGCAGACACTGCAGAGAGACACCTGTGTCCAGGAGCAGCTCCTCTTAAAGGAGCAGCAAGATTCAAGGCACTGCTTGCAGGCACCAGGATGAGATGAGTGACTCAGAAGCTAAAGATGATTGGGAAGGGGAGGACAGCTGAGAGCTCGCTACAGGGAGAGATCTTCACAGCCTTTGACACAGTAAGTCTCTGGCTGCAGGGCCACATTGCTGCTGTGGTTCCTGGCAGGTTCTTCTGCAGCTGGAACCTTCCACAGCTGAAAGGGTCTCTCAGGGCAGCTCTCCCAGCTTCTCTTGTGTGGAGTAGGTGGTGCTTTAGAGCAGGCATTCATTGGTGTACAGCCAGAGGGATGGGGCAAGATGGGACGGTGCAGGGCTGTGAAGCCAGGGAGTGCAGCCAGATCTGCCCAGGTTTGTGACTCAGAACAGTGACCCTGCACCCCAGAGTCCTGTGTGTCCAGGGCAGAGACTGTGCCACCTGCGAGGGTCAGTACTCAGCCTGCCCAGGGGGCTCCCCACAGTGCTGTGGGAAGAAGCTCCAGGTGAGAGGAGTGACCCTCAGCAGTGCATGTTCCTTCTCCAGCTGAGAGGGTGCTGCGTGGGTCAGGAGTGCTCTCAGCTCCAGCTCACCCCCACAATATGTCCAACAGGCCTTTTCTAGAGGACAGTCAAGGCAGGGACAAGGGTTACCTTAAAGACAAGGTCTCTGCTGAGTCTGTGCTTTCATTTACCTACTGTTTGCAGAGTGCTGGCAGGGAAAAGACATGGGAGAGAGAGACAGCTCCCAGGAGGAAAAGCTCTGAGTGGTTAAGATATGATCAGCGAATGGGAGAAAACTGGAAGCATAAATGTGTGTGCGTGTGTGTGTGTTGGGGGGACAATTTGGAGATCTCCCTGTCTTCCCCTTCATTGCAGATAGCTTCCTCTAATTAAGCCCCCTGTGTCTGCTCTACCACCTACAGAGCCCCTACCCTCAAGGTCGGGGGGTCCAGGGCATGAGCCCCCTCCTCAGCAGCCACAACTCCTACAGAGGGTAGGGGCATGTCTCCTGCAGTGTGCCCATTTCCACTGTGTGTCAAAGGGGCCGAGAGCGACTGTCCTGCGATGTTGCCATCTGGGAAGTGGTGTGCTCAGGAGGGTGAAGACTTTCGTGAGCTTTCATGAGTGCTTATCTGTGTCTCGCTCCTTGCTTTCCCTCTGGTAGGAGCATCACCTTGTTGCTCCTTGTTTCTTCACCTCTCTGTGTTAGTTTAGTTCTTGCTCTCCTGCTCTCTGGGGTTAAGGAGGCAGCGACTTCCCACTCAAATACAGTGTCCAGAGAAAGAATGAAGATGGTAAACTGGTGTGAGGGCAGATTCCGTCTCAGTGGGACAGAGATGTCTAGGAAGGGTTGGGTCAGCCCTTGCCTTCTCTGCACTGTGTCTTTTCCTTGCTGGAATGGAAGCTGGTGCAACTGATCCAGATACAGACACCCTTGTTCAAGAGGGCAAGTTTGGGGAACATGAATCCCTCACAACAAACTTGGCTTTCAGACACAGCTGCCCTGAGTGCTGTATTCATCTCTCTCAGTGCTGAAAAGAGAATGTTCCTCCCCGGTCACCAGAATGGATTTCCCTTCACTCAGCTCATGGTGCCCATCCCCAGGTATCCCCAGCAAACACACAGGGCAGTCTGACACCTCCATTTGTGTCCCCGCACAGAGCAGGGCTGGCTCCTCTGGGGCCCATGGGCAGAGGCCCTGGCACTACACACAAAGCACAAACCACAGGTCAGAAAAGAAGCTGAACAAGGTAAAGGAGAGAAGCAATGTGGGGGGAGTGCTATGAGGAGTGCAGTGGGCTTTACTCAGAGAAGCCTGTTCTGACTTGTCTGTTCCTTTTCCTCCTTGGACAGTGCCCTGAACCAAAGCCGAGCAAATGTCCAACAGCAGCTCCCTCAACGGCTTCCTCCTCCTCACACTTGCAGTGACACCAGAGCTGCAGCTCTTGCACTTCTCCTTCTTCCTGGGCATCTACCTGGCTGCTGTTGTGGGCAACGCCCTCATCATCACAGCTGTGGCCTGTGACCACCATCTCCACACCCCCATGTACTTCTTCCTTCTCAACCTCTCCCTCCTTGACCTCAGCTCCATTTCCACCACTGTCCCCAAATTCATGGCCAATTCCCTCTGGAACACCAGGGCAATTTCCTACTCAGGATGTGCTGCCCAGGTCTTCCTGGTTGTCTTCTTGTTTTCAGCAGAGTATTCTCTCCTCACTGTCATGGCCTATGACCGTTTTGTTGCCATCTGCAAACCCCTGCACTATGGCACAATCATGGACAGCAGAGCTTGTGTCAGAATGGCAGCAGCTGCCTGGGCCAGTGGGTTTCTCTGTGCAGTGCTGCACACTGCTAATACATTTTCCATTCCACTCTGCCAAGGAAACACAGTGGACCAGTTCTTCTGTGAAATCCCCCAGATCCTCAAGCTCTCCTGCTCTGACTCCTACCTCAGGGAAGTTGGGATTACAGGGGTTGGTGCCTGTTTAATGTTTGGCTGTTTCATTTTCATTGTGCTGTCCTACGTGCAGATCTTCACAGTTGTACTAAGAATCCCCGCTGAGCATGGCCGGCACAAAGCCTTTTCCATGTGCCTCCCTCACCTGGCCGTGGTCTCCCTGTTTCTCAGCACTGGCCTGTTTGCCTACCTGAAGCCACCTTCTGTCTCCTCCCCAGCTCTGGATCTAGTGCTGACTGTTCTGTACTCCGTGGTACCTCAAACCATGAACCCGCTCATCTACAGCATGAGGAACAAGGAGCTCCAGGAGGCAGTGAGGAAACTATTTCAGCTGGTACTAGTTCAGCAGCAATGAGCTGCCCATTTCTCCTCACAAGCCACTTACAGTCTACCTCAGGCAACGTTTGTGCTGTGGGAGTTCTCTCTGAAATTAAGTACAAATGTCTGAATTCATGCTGCTTTTCCAGAGTCACAAATCCCCGCTGCGTGACCCAGAGCCCTTCTGTAAATCTTCCTATCACTGTGTCAGAGCTGGACTCTCAAGTAGCATCTCTGTAATAAAAGGGGATCTCCTTACTACTGTGCCTGAAGGCTGGGCTATTCTTCCTCAGCAGAAGCCAAGAATGTGCTCAGGGAATTGCACACAGGAAGGCCCTGTTGCCATGCCTGGGATTTCCATGGGCCAAGGTGTCTCAGCTCTTTGGGGTGATGTGTGAGGGAATGTGGGGAGGATTTAGCCCTCACTTGTGAGTGCCCAGAGTCCCTATACAGGGTGAGTGGTCAATGGGTGTGTGCTGGGGACTGTCACACATATTATAGGGCTGGTGACAGATGCCTATCCTTCTGGAAAGGGAATATGGAGCCACCCAGAGAGCACAGGGCATCTCCAAGGGCAGCGTGTGCCTGCGATGTGCAGTGAGTGAGGACTCCTGAAGCCGAGTAGAGTCACCCACAGGTAAAGGGCCAAACCAAGGAATGCATCAAATGAGAGCTCTTCAGTCTGGGGAGAGGGAGTGGGCTGGGTCTAATGACGCCTCTGAACACATGCTGAGCAATGTACAATGCCCTGTGATTGCTCCATCCATCCTCCGCAGCCACAGACTCTGGCGAGGGCAGGAGGTTGTCAGCTGCAGTGTTGCTGATACAGCTGGCTCTGCCCTGACCAGCATGTCCAATGCAGAGTCACCCTGGGGCTCTATTGCCCCCTTGCCCTGCAGAGGAGCACCACCAGCCCAGGGTCCTGTGCGGAGCCCAGGGGAGCGATACAGGAATGGATAGCCTGGCTGGCACAGACACACTCACCTGGGGAAAGGCTCTCTGGGAAGCAGAGACACCTCTGGAGAAGACCAAAGGAACAAGGATGTGTTTGTGGGGAGGAATAAATGAAGACCTGTTTCTATGTTTGTCAGCTTGAGGCAGGCTGCTCTGTCACTGGAGCTGCTTGAGGCACGCTGGGGTCAGGACTCTTGTGCTGTCCTGGGGAGAGGGGCTGGCCAGAGGAGCTGGAGGCCACCAGCTCCTCTCCAATGTGTCCCTGCTCCTCTGCCTGTGAACAAGCAGCCCAATGTGCTCCTGCTCCCTCCTGTCCCCACTCCTCACCCTGGATCAGCTCCGAAGGGCAGCACTGGGGGGCACATGAGCAGTGCCCACCTGGTCCCTGGGTACTCTCAGGGAGGTGATGGCACTGCCCTGTCACTGGGGAGACCTCCCTGTGGTGCGGCACATCCCACTGTGACTTCAGCTTGTATCATCAGGGGGCTCCACAGGTCACTGCCATGGAGATGGCACAGCCAGGGAGAGAGCTGGGACATTTCCCCTCTCCTCATCCCAATTATGTTCCAAAAATCATGTGTTTCTGCTGTGGGTTGCTGTCCTCGTAGAAGCAGGAGGTAGGACAATATGGAGCAGGACGCAGCCTTCCTGCACTGGCATCAAAGCAGGCTCGTTCATTTCAGAAGTCCTCAGCTGGGTCTGGGGTCCTTAAAATATTGATCATAAGCCAGAAAACAGTAAACATGTCCTTATCACACATCCATCGGAAGGCTTTCTTCAGGACCAAAGTCATGGGCAAGGCCAGGCAGCAAACCTGGGGGAATTCTCCCATTACCCATGAATTTTGCCCAGATTTCCTTCTAGCTGAGCCTGCGGAAAGGTATTTTCCTCTTCAGTTGGTCCTTCGGCTTTCCAGCATCACCTCAGGACAATGCTTCTCCCTGGTACCCTGCATCCTCCCCCCTCCTCTCCCCAGTGCCCTGGCTCTCTTGAGGGACTGTACAGCCCTGACTCCCTGCATCTCCCATATTTTTTGTTCTGGGCTTCTCGGGACATACCCACATGCTGCAGGGATGTTGCCCAGGCTCCAGTGCAGAGCCTGTAAGGCAGTGCAGTGCCTCAGGATCTGCATTTTGGCCTATTCAGAAATTTGTGAGGTGACCAGCTCCCACCTCTGCAGCTGCTGGAGTTTGGGAACATCCCTACAACCAACCTTCCTGCTCCTCCTTGTCTCGGCACAGAGTTTTGTACAGAAGCACAGTGCCATCAGTATCCCCAAGAGCACCATGGCCCCCAGTAAGGCCCAGGACCCCCAGGAGCTGCGTGGTTCTCTCTTCTATTTCCACATGCCCTGATCAAATGGACAAGTTCTAATATCACCTTTACAGCATGCTGGCTGGGACGTTGTAACTTCCTATTGCTTCCAGTTTCCCCCTTCCCTTATTCTTGGTTCATTCAGACACTGAACTGCTGATCTGCACTTCAGGGAGTTTCCACCTTGATCCATCTTTCAGACGTCTCTCCCTCTAGCCAAGTCCTTAGTTGTGTTTCTATCTACCATTTACTATCAGTCCAAAAGATTTCTAGTGAGGCTATCTCTTGTGGGAAATGGGTCTCATTGGAGGTAGCTCAGACTTAGTATGCTGTTGAGGGGTGGTTTTTTTCTTTTTTTTTTTTTTTTTTTTTTTGAAACTCTAGTGTATTGGGTTTTTTTGAAACTCTATTATGCTTTAGTCTTTCTTTGTTTACAATTAAAAATTCACCACAAACCTCTGTGTCTACTTGCAGGTAGTTGTCTAAGTTTCCTTTGCAGGTGGGAATTGGAACATATGAGTTGTACAACTCAGTTGCAGACTTCAGCAGAAGAAAATTAGCTTTAAAAAGAATGATGGAAGTCTCTGGTGACTGAGAGAGCAATGGCAGGGTTGGGGAGATGGAGATGAAGACTGACTGAGCAATGCCTGACCTCTGGGACACTACTTTTCCTACGTGTCCTGACTTCATGAGGGAACACTCTGGATTGAGATCAGCTGTAGAGTGTTTTTGTCACTAATTCTGTAAGTGTAATAATAATAATAATAATAATAATAATAATTTAAAAGAAAAAAAAATGTTTTCATACTATTACATTTTCCATCTTTCCGCTACACTCCTGAAACATCTGCAATTAGCTATACAAGACTAGAAGAAAATTACAGAGAGAGAAAAGGTTCCTCAGGGATTTTTACATTTTAATAAGCCACATAGTGTATTTGGTGCTGAGTCCACCAACCTCAGCTACTGAGAGGAGACTGAACAAAACCTTCAAAAAGACAAATTCAGAAGCAGAGCCCAAAGTTACACACAGCATTAATGGGTCCCACTGAGGGCCGTTAGCAAGAAAGACTCCCTGGGGGCTGATTAGAGCAGAAAGTTGGAGGCCACTCATTATAGGTAGGCAAAGACAATGAGCAGGTGGCTCTGATGCTGAGTCAACCCTTGATGTGTTTTATCAGGCAAAATGGCCGATCGCAGACAGCCAGCTCCTGCGAAGGGAGATCGTTTCCCCCATGCATTGGTCAGGGCTGCTGCGGGGAGCAGTGGAGCAGGTGGAGGTGTGCAATGTTGAGTGCATGAAATGACATGGCAGCTGCTGGGGTCCCCTAGGGGGTAAGGGGAAAATGACGCGCTGCTGTCTCCTGGTAGGCCTCAGTGATAGAGACAACAGCTATAGAAAAAAGATTTCTGCTCTTTCAGGCTCTTCAGCATGCCAGTGCTGTTGACTCTCTCCACCACAGGCGGTCCTGCACTGTCCCTTGCCTGCTGCTGGGTGCCTGCAGACTGCAGATACCCAAGATGCTCCCCCACCTTGCTCCTGCCTTGGGATCTCCCTCCCTTTACCAATGCCTCCCTGTCCCCACTGGCTGCTCCTTGAAACACAGAGCCAGGGGCTGATCTCAGACTCCCTCTGGGTGACCTATAGCACCACAGCACAACTCTTCGAGTGACATTGGTTCATCCTGATGTCTGGTTTGAACCTCCCAAGCTGCAGATTCTGACTTTTTCCCTTTCTTGTACTGTTTCCCACTATCAAGTGCCTGGGAGACCCACCCTGGGACACACTACTCCAACTGTTGTCAACCCAGGGCTGAGCTGAGGGGGAATAATGGTTCCCCTTGTGTGGGTAGCCACACTCCTCGACATGCAGCCCTTATTCACAATGACTGTGCCTCACTGGCTCATGTAGCACTTCTGAAAACACCCAGGTCCTTCTCTTCAGGGACGCTTCTCTCCTTATAAGGTCCCAGCCTGCCCTGAAGCATGGAGTTATCCTGCCCCAGGTGCAGGACTTATCCCTTCTCCTTGTAAAACTTCACAAAGTTTCTGTTGGCCAAATCCACAAATTTCTCAAGGTCCTCCAGAATGTAGCTCTCGTGCGCCAGCTCGTAATGTGTGTGTGCAGATGGCTTACCCTAACTTGTAGTACCTCTTAGATGGTAACAACAAACAGAATCACAGGATAGCACAAGTAATAAAAAGATGTTCTAATGTAATGCAATTCCTGCCTGAAATAGGACTTAACAGGGCAATCATTTCAGAAATACAAAGTGAGGGTACAAAACAAACAAAACCAGGGCCAATGGGGACGAATGAATTGGGATGGGATGTTTATATGGGAAGGTATTGTCTCTTGTCCTTGCAGCCTGGACCATGATAAATAGCCTTGCTTCATCTTCTTCAGGGCCTCCTCTTAGGTACTGGAAGGCTGCTATTAGGTCCCTCCAGAGGCATCTCTTCTCCAGGCTGAACAAGCCCTGCTCACTCACAAAGATAGTGCTCCAGTTCTGAGACCACCTTTGGGGCCTTCTGCTGAACTCGCTCCCAGTTATCACCATCTTTCTAGGACCAAGGAGCCCCAAAGTGGATGCAGTAGTGTACATTTGCTCTAAAGGAGGGAGTAATAGAGAGGGGTCACCGCTTCCACCAATCTCCTGTCTGTGCTCCTGTTCACACAGCCCAGGACACCCTTGGCCTTCCTTGCTACCTGGGCACATGAATGTCTCATATTTTGCCTTCTGCCCACCAGGACCCCCAGGGCCTTTTCAGCAGAGCTGCTCTGTCATAAGTTACTCTCTTGAAGGTTAATTCATACGGAGACTTTGTTAAATCATGTGAGTAATTTATTTAATTAAGTAAGCAGCCACAAGCAAAACAGCGCTGGGCGGCTGGGGAGTCTTAGCTCCGCCAACGGCGCGCACCTCCTTCACATACAGTCCCCTCTTACAGTCTGCTAGTTTTGGGACACGTTGTAATATCCTGGTGCATTTTGCGCATGTGTGAGTTTCTGGGGGGGGGGGTCATCTGAAGTTCTCTGGTGGTCGAGAAGAGGAAGGCTGTAGTCTTCCTCCATCTCTTTATCTTGTCTTGTCTCCTTGTGAGTGATCACAGGTGTTTGCTTATCTGTTGTGTTGACTCCCTTTCGGGATGCTGTCCTGTGAGTAATTACAGGCGCCTGCTTATCTTTTCTTCTTTATACTTTTGCCTTTAAAGGAATTCCTTCTTGGTGACCTCTGAGCTGCTTGTTGCTTACTTCAGCTCTTTATAGTCCTGCAAGATAGCTAGGGCCCCGACACCGGTTCCACAAGGGGTCATATAAGCTTTTTGTGCTAACCATAGTTTATTTGCCTAACACCATGTCTCAACCCTGGTTGTTGTAAAACCTCCTCCTCCCCCTCCACTGGCTTATTCCTCCTTTTAAACAATGAACAAATAGTTACAATTTATTACACTGTAGGCCTGGCATTGCCCTGTCAGGGACTGAGGCAGAAGTGACCTCACAAGCACAAACTCAGCCACGGGCCTAGTGCATGCCTGTAAGTCCCCGGTGCACAAGTCACCCCTAAACCACAACTAGCAGCCAGGGGCCGAGCATTGCCCCATTGGGGACAGAGGCAGAACTGACCTCAGAAACACAAACACAACCCATGGGCCTAGCATAATCCTGCAAGTCACTGGTGCACAAGGGACCTCACTACAGTTAACATCAACCACATGACCAGTACTGTCCTATCCAGCACTGGTGCAGGCCTGACCTCACAAACAACAGCCACATAACCATAGCTGGGCTATGAGGCACTGAGGCACAAGTGACCTCACATCGACTAACAGTAGCCACAGCCATGACACTGGCCTATCAGGGTTTCAGACAGAACTGACCCTCTTGTCCCAAAATCTGGGTTCTGTTACCCGGTGTGCAAGCAACCAATAGACACACAGGGTCGAGATATTTGTTTATTTCATTTCTGCGCAGAGATGGGGGCTAGGTGGTAAATCCACAAAGCCAGCACACCTTCACCCCATCTCATTCTTGATTTATACACACTTTTCAGGGAGAATTTTATACAAATCTTTCTACTAGTTACAGTTTCATTACATCAGGTAATCGCTCTGTGCTTGCACTTTCACAGTCTTGTTAATTAGCATAGGAAGCGAAGAAGAGGCGGTAACATCATTATCTTGTCATTTCCATCTCATTATTCATTTAGGGGTGTGTAGTTTAATATGTTAATAAGCCTTAATGAACCTAAGGTCACTTCTGGGTTATTCTGCTCTTTTTGTCTTAGCTACCCCTCGCATTCTTCAAAGCGCTGTGGTTTCATCAAGGTTCTTTAGCCGGACCTAGTTATCCTTTGCAATACTGTTTTTCTCTCCCCCTTGTCCTTGAGTCTTGTTAACTATTTGAAAGGTTTTTCTCACAGTATTTCTCTAGCAATGTCGCCCACCTTCCTTCTGTTAGTCTGAGGGTTACTGTGATCTCAGACTCAGCAGCAATCCCAAGGAAAGGAAAGACAGACTTAGAACCGCATGGATACCCACACAGAATAAGGATGCCTCCAGCAGCTGCCCTTAGGCATACAATCTCTGCAGGAGCTGGCCCCTAGAGCCCAGGGGCTCCCAGCTCGTGCCCTCTGCACGCACAGGGAGCTGGGATTCTTGAGTTTATTTACAAAAGAGAAACCAGGAAAAACAGAGCAGAAAACAAGCAAGTCGGAGCCGCCAGCTGTAATTTGCCGGGCTAGAGGCCAGCACCCAGCTCTGCATGCCCTGTTCAGCCTCTGCAGGACTGCGCCCTGTGGGCAAGGGCACCGCCTGCGAGGGTGTCAGCCTCAGCCCCGGCTCACCTTCCCGTAGGGAGCAGTGAGCCTTGGGCTGCCTGTGAGCTGGGGTGCCCAGCGTGAGGGGGTGTCCCTGCGGCGTGGAAGCTTTACACAGCTCTCTCCCGCAGAGCAGGGGGCTGGAGCTGCCTCCTGCCGCGTCCTTCAGCTTTTTCTCCCCCTCTCTGATATGCCCGTCTGCTGTGCTGCTGGTGCAGCCCTGTCCATCTCCTCCTGGCCTCCGCCAGGAGCCCTGTGGCTGGAGGTTTGCTCTGTCCCCCACCTTCTGGAAAAGACCCACTTGTTCTTTACAACAGAGCAACCTAGGACGTGCCCCGCTGCGTGCTGCAGTTGCTAGGGAAGTGACGACGTGCAGAAGCTGTCCCTGATAGCTGGCTCGCTTGTCTGATGACAGCACAGAGGCAATCGATGACATGTGGCCGATGTCACTGCCGGCTGACTGTGACCTGCCCCTTGGTGGCAGAGGGCCAGCAGCCCCTCCCAAGGCCCCGGGTTATTGCACAACCCTGCGCGGTGCTGTGCTAGCCTGCTCCCGGTTGGGCACGGTTGTCTTCTCCTGAGGTACCCTGTGTACCCCAAGGGCGCTGACGATGTCTTGTGCCTGGGAGAGAAGGTCCAAGCACTGCTCAGAACTCGGGGAAGTAGCTGCTTACGTCCCCGACCTCATTTTATCTGAGGACTTGAGGCACGAAGCCCGTTGCGTTCAGAATTTTCATGGAGTACTGCTCTTTGCGGACGTCTCAGGTGGGTCCAAGGCTTGTGAAGGGCGGGGGTTGAGAAGAAGTCAGAGACACGAGGCATTGGGGCTTTCTGGGCGTTTGGGAGCCCCGGTGCCACCTCTGGTGGAGACTGCATCAGAGGAGGCCTCTTTGCTGCTCCCATCTTCCACTTTGGGGGAAGTAGAGCTCAGAGGTGGCTGACGTCAGGAGGAACAAGGGGCTCCAAAAGAGGGGAGGCCTGGAAGAGGCCGGGAGTTGGCTAGTTGGGCTCAGCAGAGGTACCCAGTGCTAGGCACTCCTCCACGGGCTGCAAGAGCGCGTGGGCCGGGAGCCCCTGCTCCAGGCTGTGTGGTGTGGGAGAAGGCACGCTGCCAGGAGCAGTGGCCAATGCGAGAGTGGTGGTTTCTCTTGGGTGGTCCAGGCTTGTTGTCACAAGCCAGGTCAGGGCACGATGTAATGCGCACGCTCTCTGAGGTGGGAGCGTGAAGCTGGCGGCCATGTAGGCACCTGCTGATTCCTCTGTGCCTGTTTGTGCCTCTTTGAGGTTTCACTGCTCTGACGGAGAAGTTTAGCCAGAGCGTCAGCCTCGAGCGGGGTGCGGACGAGCTAACGCAAACGCTCAATGACTACATGGGCGACATTGTGGAGGGTAAGTGCCGTTCTGCAGGACTGTCTGGGACGGTGCCATGAGGCTGCTCTTTGGGAGAGCAGAGAGGTGCGCTAGGCAGCCTCCTTGTGCGTGCTGGGGGTTTCTGTGGGCGCCGAGGGCCACCGAGAGCAGCTGGGGTCCTGTGCTGGGGGACACTGGTGCTGAGAAACGGGTGTGTTATCTTCACTAGCTCCTTTGGGCAGTGCCCAGTACCGTAGGCACCAGTGCTGTGGTGCCTGTGAGCAGTGTAGAGGTGGGGCTGGAGCTGTGCTTTCCTGAATGGTGCCCCACCAGGCAGCACTGCCCTTGTGCTGCTCGGGCAGCAGAGTGGCTGCTTCTGTGGCTTGCTTGAAGAAGGTGCAGAGGTGACTCTTCTCTTGCTTTCTTTCGCCTGCAGAGCTGCTGGGCTTTGGAGGAGACATCTTGAAGTTTGCAGGTATGTATTTCTAATTGAAACTTATCTCTGTCTGCTGCCATCTTAGGCATGCTAGGGGAGAGGACAGAGTGAGCTGTGAGCTGGCAAAGCCCAGAGGGGAGGCTCTGTTGGCACGCAGGTGCTCCTGGGGAGCTGCCACCGCGGTGCCCAAGTGGGAAGCTGCAGTGGGACAGGGCTGGTGTGGAGGTGTTGGGGAGGCAGCCTGGGAGCTTGGGGGTTGAGGCAGCATGGTAGGAAGGAGGGGATGAGAGAGGCCTCTCATCTCTGCCCTGAGTGGGACCGGCAGCGGGGGTGCCCGTGTTCCTGTAGCCACACTGTGCACCTTCATCCTCTGTGGCTGCTGTTGTAGCTGGCCTGGGGGAGGGGAAGGCATCCCTGTGCCAGAGAGCTGTAGTTGAGGAGGAGGCCTTCCGACGAGTGCATCTTCCTCAGCACGCCTGCCGGTTCCTGCTGTCCGTGCAGGGGGGTGCAGCTCAGGGCGCGTCAGGTCTCACGAGAGCCTTCCCCCGTTCCCTTGCTTTCTGCAGGGGATGCTGTACTGGTGCTGTGGAGAGTGAGGGAAACACAGCTGAGAGACACCATCAGCCTGGTGCTGCAGTGCTGCCGGCAAATCCAGGAGAAGTACAGTGTCCGTGACACAGACGTGGGTCTGAAGCTCCGACTGAAGATAGGTACGGGGTGTGCTGGATTAGCCGTGCCGTGTGTGGCTCCATGGCCCTGTGCAGGGCCACAGGGTGCTTTTCCGCCTGGGGGAGAGGTGGTGATCCCTCGTGGGGCCAGGGAAACCTTCTGCCTGGAATTCTGTTGTGTGCTCTCAGGCAGCCGCTTACAAGCTGCCTGCACGCACCCTGAGCAGATGGCCAGCAAAGGTGCTGGTGTGCTGGGCCTCTGGGGTGCTGTGGCTGTGAAGACTTTGTCAGTGTCAGCTTCACGTGCCTCTTTCCAGGCACCCGTTTCAGGCCCCTCTGTTGGCAGGCCCCACTTTGTACCCCCTCCCCATCGACACTCCAGCTGGACTCTGTAATGAAGGACGGGTGCCTCCAGCTGAAGCAGCTGAGAGGAGGAGCCTGTCTCCAGGGTTGAGCTTGAAACAGAGCCTGTGGAGAGTTGCTGCTTCGGGAGGCTGCGGAGGTGCAAGTGCTCTGCGCCTCAGTTGTGCTTGTCTCTCCCCAGGGATCTCTGCAGGGCACATGTCGCTGCTGACTGTGGGAGACCGCAAGGAGCAGCACTTCCTGATCCTTGGCAAGGCCCTGGGTGAAGTCTGGCAGGCGCAAAAACTTGCAAGTGCAAGTGATGTTATCCTGTCAGCCAGCTGCTGGGAGCTCTGTAACCAGAGCCAGGTGAAGAGCAAGAGAGTGAAAGGCCAAGGAGCTGTGAAGGTGGGCGAGATGGCCTCTAGAGCTGTTTGGGGCACCTGGAACAGGTGGTGAGGGAGGAAGGTGTGCGAAGGCTGAGGAGATGGGCGTTGTGGAGGCTGTAGCTGTAAAGAGGAGGTGGAGAGCTGTAGCTGTTGCCCTTCCAGCCAAGGGTTAGCTGTGGATTGTGCTTGCTGGGTTTGCGGTGGGGTCAGGAGGGAGTGTCAGGGTTTGGCCCTGCTGGGGTCGTGGCGGTGTTCTGTAGACGTCGGGGGTGCGTGGCTGATGGCTGCACAGCTCGTGTGCTGCTGATGCCAGCGTTTGTCCCGGTGCAAATCCAGCAAGGTGGCTTTGCTACACGGGGATCTCCTCCTCTTCTCTGGGAAGCGAGGGTGGGATGGAGGGAGGGTAGGACGCGTGCCCTGGGACTCCTGGGGAGGCCGATGGCAGTGCTTCTGCTGCGTGTGCCTCCAGGTTACAGGCGTGCAGCGGATGTCTGTGTCGGAGCGCGAAGACCTTTTCTCCAAGTTCACACGAGCCCAGCTGAACTGCCGTTCTCCGGAAATGCCAGGTGAGTGCCCCGGCTTTGCCTTGTTCTGTGCCTGCCCAGAAAGATGGGGACTGGCTTGCGGAGGGGCCGCTGGGGCCTGGCCTCTGCCCTCTCCCCCTTGCAGTTAGTTAGTGGTTGTGCTTGGGGCGCAGCTGCGCTGCAGCAGAGGCACTGGCTGCTTCCTGCTGCTTCCAGGGGACGGCTGTGGCTGAGCACCTGCAAGAGGAACACACGGGCAAAGGGCGGAGGACCTTGCTCCCCGAGTTGCAGTGCCAGCCCCTGCTTTGCAAGGCCCCCGTAGCCAGGCTCGTAGCACCCTGCTGCCAGTGACCGCGTGTATTTTCCTTGCGTAGGCGTCCTGAGGCCTGCTGTTACCTTGGCCCCTCATCGTGCTCAGGGGAAGGTGCTGAGGAAGTACATCCCAGCCAGTGTCCTGCGCAAGGTATGGCCACGAGTGCTGGGAGGTGCCTTTTGGGGGAGAGGGAGGGGAGAAGGAGATGTGTGTTGCAGAGCGGCAGTTCTCCAGACAGCAGGTAAGGCAAAGAAAATGCCCCCGTATGCAAAAACCTGGGAAAGGAGTGCTGCAGGGGCCAGAAACCTGCCGACTGTGTGCTCCTGCAGAGAGCGCCGGGGGTGAGGAGGGGTGGATTGCCCTCTGCATTTTCCACTGGTGTTGTTCTGGCCATGGCCCCGGGGTAAGAGAGAGGGATGCCTCCGGAGCGGTGACAGCGTTGCTGAGGGTGGCCCCTTGTGTCCATCCATGCCCAGTGCCACCTTGCACCGTTGCGTGTCTGCCTCGCGCAGGCTGACGCCTGCTTTGCACTGCGAGGAGGCTTTCTGCATTCCTCTGAGAGC
This sequence comes from Rhea pennata, assembly GCF_028389875.1. NCBI lineage: Eukaryota > Metazoa > Chordata > Aves > Rheiformes > Rheidae > Rhea > Rhea pennata. The sequence continues at coordinate 3,928,854 of NW_026907679.1, forward strand.
GCCCGCTGCTGCCGCTCTGTGCGCTCTGCCTTGGTATCTGCTGCAGGCAGGAAGCGCCCAGGGCGAGCTGGCTGGTGGAGGTGGCCCGCTGCTGTCTTCCAGATTGACGACAGACAGCCCCTGGCGTGCCTATCCGAGCTGCGGCCGGTCACCTGCCTCTTTGTGAAGCTGCAGTTTGCTGCCAAGGTCAACCTAACGCAAATCTGCAAGGCTATCCAGGACAGCAGCGTGCTGATTTCGGAGATCCTCCGTCCTCACAAGGGCGAAATCAACAAAATCTCCATGTTTGATAAGGTGAGCGTGGAGGAGCAGTGCCCCCGCGCACGAGGGCGAGGGTGGTGGTGGAGAGGAGGGAAGCGGCTCTGTCTCTCGCACGGTGGGGAGAGGGGAAGCAGCTCTGCCTCGGCGTTGGGAGCGGTACCCTGGGGTGTCCTGGGGTTGCCCTGAAGCTCTGCTGCTGTCGGCGGAGGCTGGAGTCTCAGGGCGGGAAGAGTTTGGTGCAGGCGTTGCGGCAAGGTGTGCTGCCTCTGTCCTCGGCAGGGCTGCACGCTGCTGTGTGTGTTTGGCCTCCCTGGAGGAAAGCTGCCCTGCGAGAGCGTTTGCGCCTTGGAAAACGCGATTAAAATCTCCACCGCCTGCTCCGGGAGGCTGGGGAAAATCGAGTGAGTGGGGAGGCGTGCTGCCTGGGACGGCCTGGGGCGGGGGGTGCGGAGGGGTGCCAGAGCACCTGGCTGCTCTGCACGCGCAGCCCGCTCAAGCTGGTGTGTCCGCTGCCGGGCTCTGCCGGTCCCCGAGGCCTGCGCTGCCGGGGCAGACGGCAGAGCGCGGGGACGTGGGGAAGGGGCGGCGGTGGGCAGGCAGGACTGCGCACGGGCGCTGCTGAGTCCCTGCGGCTCTGCCTGCGCCTCAGGGCAGTGTCCGTGGGGGTCACCAGCGGGACGGCGTTCTGCGGAGTCGTCGGCCACCGCGTCAGGCACGAGTACACAGGTACGAGGTGTCCGTCTGCGGAGCGGGTGCCCGGGCCGCGTCTCTGACAGGAAGAGGCAGAGTGTCGGGGAAGAAGCTGTGGGCCCTGGGCGCCGGGCCAGGACGAGGGCTTGGCCTGCAGCGGCGCGTCGGGACCGGCGGAGGCGGAGCGGGTCCCGCCGTACGACGAGGGACGGGCTGTGAGCCTCCTTGCTGCTCTCACTCGTGCTCAGCAGGGTTTTGTGCTGGCCTGTGCTGCGGGGGATGCAGCCGGCAGCCTGGAAGGGTGGTGCGGGTTGCTCTCCTGAGGACGTCAGCGCGTGCTCTCTCTCTGTGGCAGTCATGGGCCAGAAGGTGAACCTGGCTGCCCGGCTGATGGAGCACTACCCGGGGCTGGTGTCCTGCGATGCGGCGACCTACGCAGCGTCCCGGCTGCCCCGGTCTTACTTCAAGGAGCTGCCGAAGGCCCAGATGAAGGGGGTTGGTGATCCTGGCACTGTCTATCAGTACCTGGGGATGTCGCAGAAGCTGTGAGTGTGCTCTTTGAGCAGGCTGCCTGGGGGCGTGGAGGCACCCAGGGTGCAGCTTTGGGCAAAAAGAGGAGCTGTGCAGAAAGAGGCCAAGCTGCTGCCCTCCCCAGGCCTCCCACCGCTGTGTCTGAGAAGAGGGAAAGCCATAGCATGGCCGTGCTTTTTGCCTGTTCACCTTGGTGCCTGTTGCTGTTGGGAGAGTGGGAGTGATGGCGTAGGGGTGGAGAGGGCTCTCGGGAGTCCTGCCCAGAGGGCTTGCAACTCTGCTTTCTGCCCTGTGCTTGCTTGCTGGCATGCAAGTGGCAATGCAGTGACAATTGTGACCCACCCAGGGGGTATTATCTCGGCTGCTTCTGAGCAGGAAGCTCTTGGAAAGCACTTTGGTCTGTGCTGGTCCCCTGGGAAAATGTGGGTGGCCGGGCCTGTCTTCCTGCTCACTTGCTGGTGAAACTGGAGCTGTTCCTCTGGGCCAGGCTTGTAGGTTCTCTTTGGATGATGTTTTGGCCTCTGTTGCTTGCACGTTGATAGCGTGTGCTGTGCCAGTGTGGTCAGAAGCCCTTGGGCTTCTGTGTGCTGGAAGTTTTCCCTGTGCTTGTTTGGTGTTTGCACTCTCTGCTGAATGAGCGTGAACTTTGGTGGTGGGAGCGTGGGCAGGCTGCCATTATGCTCAAAAGAAGAGCGGGTAGGCAAGAGTGTGTCCTCAGCTGCACGCATGACTCTCTGTCCTCCAGCTTCTGCCTCCTTCACTGACTTTTGTTTTTCTCTCCCCCTGCTAGCGTATTTGGCCTGGATCTTATGGAGGAGAGGTCAGAGTACGGCCCCTTGCTCGGTAGGTGAATGCCTTGCTCTTGTGTATGCCCATTTCTTGCCCTTGGTAGCTGCTAGTACCAGCCTGGGAATGGAGATGCTTTTGCAAGGGATGGTGTTGCCTGCAGTGGCCATCAGGTTTGGGCTCATAGCTCGTTCGTAAGGTTGGAGTTGGGCCAGCAGTGGAGGTGGGAATCAGAGTGAGACGCCTAGTGCTTCCTGCCTTCCTGCACCGTTAGCGTGTCAGGAGCTTTCAAGAACGCAGTTGCTGCCAGGCTCCAGCAGGAAGGTGGGGCTGTGAGTGCCCTAAGGCAGGCCTAGCTGCAGAATTGTAGCTGTTGGGGTGGGAAGGAGCCCTGGGTGTGGGCAGGCTCGCAGGTGCGGTGGAGGGAAGTTGCAGTGGCAGCAAGAGGGGAGGCTGCCCAAGGTTGTTGGCTTTTGAGCTCGCTACAGCAGCTTGCTTTTTGTCTGCCTTCACAGGTCGCGAGGAGGAGATTGCCCTCTTTGAAAGTGCCTTGAAAGCCTATGGGACTTGTCGCGAAAGCAGCATCCTAGCGTTTGAGGGTGTGCTTGGCTCTGGAAAGAGCCATTTACTCACTGAGCTGGCATCCTTGGGCCAGGCTGCTGGCCACAGGTGAGTGTTTTGGAGCACTACCTGTGGGACACTTCCCTTGCCCATCCACTGATGTTCGTGGCATCCTCGAGCCCCTCTGCTAGTGGCCAACGGCCAGCAGCATCCCTGAAAAGCCTCCTGGAGCCGCTGGTATGGAGCAGCTGCACGCTCTCCTACTAGGTCTCGCGGGAGCTGGAAGTGGCTTGTGGAGCCAGGGCTGTTGCTCTTGCAAACTTAGGCCAGGCTGCAAGGGCTGGCAAGAGCCCAAGCTGCATGCTTTTCATGCAGCTGGAGAGTAAGGAGAAGAAAGATGCTGGGGGAGGCAGGAGTGGTGTGGTGGAGCTGCCAGAGAAAGGCTGCTTGCCCTTGGGCTTTTATTGCCAAAGACCACTGGGGCGGCCAAGCCTTCCCGTAGTATAGGAGGCAGATGGCAAAGCTGTGGCATTCAAACACAAAGGCCCAACTTGCTCAGTCCTTGCTTCTTCAGCTGGCAAGTTGCTGTGCAGGGGGAGGTGCTGAGAGCTGTGGAGACACAGGGTGTGGTGGTGGCTCTGCCAGGGGCTTGGCAGCAATTGCCCCTCTGTGGCTTTTCCTTGTAAGATGCGGGAAAAGCTTGGCCCTCTGTGAAACACTTGGAGGTGTGTGGAAGAAGAGTCCGTCTGGGGCTGTGTGTCCAGAGCTCCCTTGCAGACAGCCCTGGATGACGTGCCTCTTCTCTGACAGTTTTGCCTTGGAAGTCTGCAGCTCTTTGCGTTGCTCTCTGAATCTCGGTCCTCTTTGCTTTTGCATGGCAGGGTAGTGGCCGTGGAACTGACAGAGCTAGACCTGAAGCAGGTCTACTCTGCCCTCCGTATGGTGCTGGCCATGGCCCTGGGCCTGCAGGCATGTCAATCGTGCAGTGCCAGACAGCTTGTGCTGGAGGCAAAGCTCCAAGGGCTGATGGCAGAGAGCAGCTACTGCCTCCTCAACGACGTCTTCCTCGTTAAGGTGAGAGCGAGGCCCTCTCTGGCCCTGGCAAAGGGCTGCTTGTGAGCTTTTGTAGTTTGGAGGCTCCGGTGGGGAGTCGCTTGGCTGCCTGGAGGGAAGAGCAGGGGCATATAGCGCAGGCTTCTGTTCCTGAGCGCGGTGGGCAAAAGGCACTGAAGAGCAGGTTGGAGATGGGGCTGATGACCTTGTGTTGAGCTGAGTGCTGTGTGAGTGGTCTGCTGCCTCCCGGGGCTGCCATCACAAGCGAACAAGCAGAGGGCTTCTGTTCTCAGCTCCCGGGGGTATCTGCACTGCGTTGTCTCCTTGCAGCTGTGTTGGGGAGAGGGCTGATGGTGAGGCCAGGAGAGGCATTTTGCTGGGTTGGTGTTGTGTGGTGGGTAGGTGTGCTGCAAGCCCTGGAAGGCTGTTTCTCTATGACTGTGCTTTTCTGGGCAGTTTCCCCTCTCGACGGCAGTTTCCCAGATGAGTGGCACTCAAAGGCAAATGGAGCTGGAGTTGGTTTTGAAGAAAGTGCTCCAGAAGGTGAGCTCTTCTCTCCCTTGGGGGTCAGAAGAAGACACCAATGCCACAGGCGGAGGCTTCAGGAGGAGAGTGGTGGGAGCTGGCGGGAGGACGATGTACCTGAGTCCTTACCCTTCAGAGCCCAAGCACCCCTGCCCATACCCCCGATACCTTTCCTCCCATAAAGTTGGTGGGCACGTGCTCGGGAGGAGCAACAAGGTTCTTCTGTCCTACTTTGCACAAGAGGCCTTAAAGTCTCAGAGAAAGTGCAAGTCAGTAAGATTCTGGATGCCTAAGTAGCTGGGGAGAGGAAAGAGGCTTCAGAGCGTTCTCTCCGTCTCTCTCTCTCCCTCTCTGTCTGGAGAGGGAGAGAAAGAGGCCAAAGTTGATGCTATGGAAGCTACTTGAGAACCCATCAGAATCCCCGCAGAGCAAGCTGTTTGTTTCAGACTGTTGAAGAAGATGGCGTTGTATTTGTCATCGACAATGCCCACTGCATCGACTCTCCCTCCTGGAGTCTGATGTGGAGCGTGCTCAGGGATGTCTCGATCTTCATGGTGATGAGCTTCACTGCCAGTCACTGCAGAAGACAGAGGCTTTGCCAAGCTGCCGTAGACATCCTGAAGTTGCCGAAAACCAGCTGTGTTCGTCTGGGAGAGCTGAAGCCTTCTGCTGTAGTGCAGAAAGCCTGCCAGGAGCTTGGAGTTGTCAGCCTGCCCCAGGATCTAGAGACGTAAGTCACAGGCAGGGCCTGTGAGCTCTTGCTGAGAGCTTGAAGCTGTGCAGAGAGCCAAAGGGAGTGAAGCCCTAGAAAAGGCAGTGCAGAGCTTCTAGGAGGGCCAGTGCCTCTAGCCAGTGGGACATCCTGGCAGTCGTGAGCTGCGAGTGGGCAGCTGCCTAGGCACAGAGCACAGGAGGTGTCCAGCCTTCTGTGTTGCACTGGAAGGCAGGAAGGAAGTGATCCTGCACGCTGGCATGGCTCAGGGGTGGCAAAGGCATTAGTCTGCGTGGTGAGGCTTTGAGGGGTGATTCACGGGGGCAAAGGTTCTCACCGGTGCCGGAGAGCATCGAGGCTGTTGGGGACACGAAAGACAAGGCTTGCTTGGGGCTCTATCTGCACTGCTTTTCCCGAGGATTCCAGCAAAGGCTGTATCTTCCGGGTGACTCAGGCACCAAAGCCCGTGGGAGTCGTGGCCCTTTCAGAAGTGAGGTGGAGCTGTGGTGAAGACGTTGGTTTCTGTGCTCTGCCCGAGTGGCTCAGCACCCACCTGAAACGTGTGCGTGTGCGCCTGCCTTTGCCTGTGTCAGTGAGTGCTGGATGTGCTCCTTTGCAGGTTGCTGACGCAAAGAAGCTACGGCATCCCCTATTACTGTGAGGAACTGCTGCACTACCTTCTTGGCCACGACATGCTCTTGTTCCACCCACTGGGGAAGGATGAGAAACGAGAGGACAAGTGGGAGAGCCTCTTCAGTAAGCACCTTTGCGGCCGACTGCCTAGTTGCTGTGGTGCATTTTCCCCAGCGCATTCTTGCCTGAGGCTTCCCCTGGGAACTTGGCACTGTCAGCTCTTGCAGCCATACAGAGCGTGGTGTGGATCAGGTGTGGGTTTGTACAGGCCTTGCTGCTGGGACAGCCCAAGCCGAGGCAGGGGAGTTCTGGTGTCTTTGAGAGGACAAGCAAGGGTGCCATGGCAGCCAATTTCAAAGGAGGAGCAGAGCTGCTGCCTGCACTCAGATGAGTGCTGGTCTTGTCGTGAACTCATAGGAACACAGGTGCTTCGTCTGGGCCAGTGTGCTGAGTCCTGTGGCTGGAATGTTCCTTGTGCACAGCCACAGGGCTGGATTGAGTCCGTCAGTGACACATGGTGCCAGGTGCTGTAAGGCCTGCTAGGGGTGAATGCTGAAGGGTTGAGGTTGGAGGGAGCTGAGGGATGTGTGGTGGGAGGCATTTAGAGGACCAGACAGAGGGCCTGAAGAGTTGAGTGTGTTAGCGAAAACACTTGAGGGCAAGGGAAGGCAAATGGATGCCTGGAGTCCACAATGCCTGGTCTGCTGCTTCAAGGAGAGCTCCTGCTGGGGTCAGGCTCTTCTCCATATGGGTATATGGCATTGGTGCACTTTATGTTCCTGCCACACACCGTGTTTGTTGGTTAGAAGAAACTTCTTCATCAGCAGGTGGTCTGAGGACTCTGGCTTTTGTGAGCCCCTGCCGTCCTTCTCCTCTGCCTGATAGGCCAAAGCGTAGTTTGAAGCCTGCCTGAAGGGGTGGGAAAGAGCAATTTCTGTCCCTGAGCACAGCTGCTTACGAAGCTCAGTGTGCGGGGCGAGGGCAGGCAGGCGCAGAGCAACCTGACCGCAGGCTGGCTTTGGGCATGCTCTGGCTAAAGAGAGCGAGAGATTAAACACAAGACCCCGGTTAGGCACAAAGCGGGGCATGCTGCTTCTGCCTGTAGCATGCCCCACGCGGGTGGATTTTCATGGGGACGTTGGAGGTGCTGCTGTCTGATCTGTGGAAAATCCCTTCTCTGGCCCTTTGAGTCGCTGCCCAAATTCTTGGGATGCCCTGGAGAACTCTGCTCTCTAGCCGATGTAGGCGTGTTATTTAAGAGGCATTGGAATGTGCATGTATTTCCCTGGGCAAAAGGCAAAGAAGGTCACTTGCAAAGAAGTGTGACATCAAACCCAGCAGAGGCGAGGCACAGGCCTTGGGAACTTGAATGCCAAAGTGTGAAAGCCCCCAAAGGTGCTACTAAGTGAAGGCAGCAGTGGTAACACGACCTAGGGATGAATGCCAACCAGCTTGCCATGGCTCTGGCAGCAGCCCTGAGTGACCCCCGATTTTGCATTTGCACTGGCAAGGTGCCTGCCTCTGGGATGACGGCAACACTGCTGCCTTCTGCCTTGAGGCGTTGCCTCCCCAGTCAAGAGGTCTGGAGCCTTTGACTTGGGAGTGTTTGGGGAAACTGCCTGGCAACAGCTAATGTTAGGGAAGGGCTATGAAACAAAGGTATGCAAGGGAAGTGCTTTGCTTGTCTTAGCGAGCATGTTTGGTGCAGGCCAAGTGCATCAGCCCACCTGAGGCAGGCCTTGTTCCAGCTGAGGTGGATTTTGTAGTGTTTGCAAGCAGGAAGTCATGACATGAATTGTCTCCCTTTGCTAATCGCTTTCCCCTGCTCCCTTGTGCCACTCAGCTTCTGTGACGGAGACTTCAACCACCGCAGCAGCACGGAGCTCCAGCGCGGGGAAGGACCGCAGGGTGTGCACCATGAGAGCGGATGTGACCCTGCAGAACACTGTACTTCCCCCTACATTGAAAGGTGAGGGGCTGAGCCGCGCTGCGGCACCTGGCAGCAGTGCTGGGTGCCTTTGCCAGGGCATGAGCTGGAGAGTGTGGACCTTGGTGTGCTGCAGAGTTGAGCCTCTGCCCTCTGGGACTAAGCTGGGCAGGTTGCTTTGGTGCCATGGGATTGTCCGCAGAGAAACATGCATGTTGTCTGCTCTGAGTGGGATGGGGTGGGCAGGGGGCGGTGAAAGGAAGGTATTGGGAGCAGACTGTTCTCAGCAAGAGAAAATGCATTTCCAGGGGATATTTGTCATGGCTCCGACTGAGCTTTGAACTAGGCTTTGCACCTCATTGTTCTGTTTGTAATTTCTTCTGCTTGTGGGGGCCTCAAGGCACTGAAGCCCAACAAATCCGTCTTGCGAATCTCTCTGCCTGTTGTTTTCTGGGCTGGCCCAGAAATCGCCCCATTTCTAGGGGGTGCTGGATGGGAAGCTGTGAATGAGCATGGCTGCCCTCGAGCCGAGCCCTGGCCAAATGCGGGTGGCAGAAATGTCCCCCATGCCCAAGTGTTCTTCTTGAAGGAGCTGCTTTGTCCAAGAAGGGGAAAGTCTCGTGTGACCAAGGGAAATGCGGGGTTGTGGGGAGCTCTGAGCTGGCCTCGGCGGTGCAGGAAAAGCTCTCTGTCTGTGTGCCCTGTGGACATAAATAGAGCGCAGAGCTGGCAAGCTGCATGCCCGGACATATGCATGTGCTGGATGCTGCCCTGCTCATCCATGGTGGGGGAGCATTCGTCTGAGCATCTCTGCTTTCCCGCATCCTTGCTTCCTGGGGGTCAAGCAGGAGCAGAGGCATCTTGAAGACACGTGCCCTGGGTTGCAGTTGTCCAAGGGGCTGGGTCCCTAGGGAAGAATCTACCCACTCAAGTGTTGCAGCTAATGCAGGCTGTGATGGTGGGGAGTGGGCAAGGGAGAGACGTGTGGCTTGCTTTTGGCAGGGATTGCGCTGGCTGAGCTGGACAGCATGAAGCCCTCGGAGCAGATGGTTCTGAAGTGTGCAGCCATCCTAGGGCCGCTGTTCAGCACGGAGCTGCTGTTCCACATCCTTCCCGGGTGGAGCAGGGCCAAGCTGAACAAGGCGCTGAATGCCCTGGTGAGATGCAACATCCTCAAGTGGCTGAATGCTGCCAAGGGGGCAGAAGAGAGCAGTGTTCCCACCGAGGGGTCAGGCGCCTCTCTGGAGGAGGAGAGCGGTAAGAGGTGGTAAGGGGAGCCTGGGAGCACTGCAGGCTGCTGCTGCCACTGTCTGTGTCCCTGGTGGGGCTCCCTAGAGAATGCTCCCTGCCCGGAGGAGGTGTGTAATGCTCATGGCACCCCGGGGAGTTAGGGATGGGTTGTTAAAAGCTCTGACAAGTCCATTTCCGAGGAGCCTGTGCTTTGTGCTTTGTGCTGGAGGGCAATATTGCAGTGAGGTGCTGCGAGTCCCTCTGCTGTCCTGCCTGCAAGCGCGGCTCATAGCCCATGTAGGAGAGGGAGTACGAAAGCCCTGACCTGCTGACCCAGCCTCCCGCTGTGTGCAGATGAGGGATTTAGTGTGCGTTGATCTTTATTGTCCCCTAGCGCCGGGGGAGCGTGGGAGGCTGGGAGTGTCTTGCAGAGTGGGCAGAAAGAGCTGGCTGTGTCTTGCTTCTGCGGCTGGCAGCATCCCCAGCTGCCGCCTGAGCGCAGCTGCACAGCCTGTTGGCAGGGAGAGCAGCCCAGCAGCCTGTTGCGCTGGCCGTGCTAGTGTGAGGAAGGCAAGGTGGGCCCTTTTGCTGTCTGGCCCGGAGGCTCTGAGTGCAGGAGCGCTGGTTTCCTGCCAAGGGCCTACGCCAAGGCCTGTCTTTCATGGTGCAGCTATGGCATGCGTGAGCTCTGGCCCCAGCTCTGGCCCCAGCTCTGGCTGATGGGAAGCCCCGTTGCCTTTCAGATGCCCAGAAGTCATCCGTGGAGGAGAGCAAGAGGAGGGCGAGGCTGGAGTCTGGCGTGCTGGCCTTTTGCGCCCCGCTGCTGCAGGAGGCTGCGTATGAGCTGTGGCCGAAGGGACAGAGGGTGGCCCTGCACCACAAGTGTGCGGCCTTCCTGGAGAGGCACGCGCACAAGTGCCAGTGCTGCGGGGGAGGCGACTTTGTTGCCTTCCACCGCTTGGCCCTGGGCAGCACGCAGGAGGCCGAGAGCGGAGAAGAGCATGGCAGCGACTGCTCCTGGCGCAACTGGGAGGCCTCCCTGGCGACCAGCGAGGAGATGAAGTTGGACGAGCTCCCCGCCTCTACGGGTATGCCGTGTGCCCTGCTCTGGAGCCTGGGTCCTGCCCACTCCTACTGCACACTTGTTTCACACAAGCGTGGGGATGCTTCCAGTGCAAGGCGGATACTGTTGTAGGACTAGTTCATTTCTCCACTGAGCACAGCTCCACAATGAGAGCGATGATGTGTCCACAGCGCAGCGCCTTTCTCCCCTTGTGTGTCCACCTGCATTTTCCCAGAATTACGGGAGGGCAGCCCATCTCCTGGCAGAGGTGCACGCGTGGCTCAGCAGGCTGAGGTGTATTAGCTAGTGTGTCTAGTACACTTGGTGAAGCTGGGTTAAGTCTGGAGTTGAGCCCCACAGTGAAGGCAGATGTCAGGGAAGGAGCTGGAGAGGGAGCTGCCGCCAGGGCCTTTGGCTCTGCTCTTCCTCCCTTGGTGCTACAGAATGGCAAGAAGCAGCTCTACGGCATGTGCAGTGAGGAGGTGTTTAATGGCATGCTTTCTGTGCAGATGCTTCAAGTGGTGTACTGAAAGAGAAGAGCTGCTTGGAGGAGATTTTTCGGTGAGGAGCCAAGGTTTTGAAGATGATTTTGGGGGGCAGTGGGGTGAGGGTGTGCAGAGGAGATAAGCGGAGTTCCCCGCTTGGGCTGCCCGTTGTGAGTCTAGCATTGGCAAGAGCAGGCCTGTGAGAGGCAGCTGGGTTGAGATGGCCATGGGGATGTGTATCTTTGGGGAAGCCAGTGGGATGCCAGTGCTGATGGTGGTTTGGAGTGGAGCAGCCCTGGCTTTCTAGCTGTTAGAGAGCAGTGTTGCAAGCTGTGCAGGGGCAAAGCAGCCCCTGGAGGCAGGGTGGCTTGTGGAAGGGGACAGAAATGCCAGCTGGTCTCTCTGCCTGCCTAAAAGAGCAGTGCTCCTCCAGAGCCGGGGCAGCAAAGGCGCCAACAGGACCAGTGCTCCTGCTGCTTTGTTACAACTGTGGCCAACGGAATGGCTTGCCATTGCTGAAAAGGGGAGCTGTTGCTTCTCATGCCGGTTCTGCCCTGCCTGAGGCCCCAGGGCTCCTCAGAGTGCCCAGCATATACTGGTCAATGTGCCCACAGTGTCAGGGAACAAATCTTGCCAAAGCGTGCTGTGTGAGTGAGTTGTCCTGGCTTTGCTTGCCATGCAGGGAGAGCCAAAGGTCTTGAGGGAGGAGAGAAGGCGAGAGCGGAAGGGAGGAAGGAGCACAGGGGGAAGTCATAGCAATGATGGGGGGCTGCAGCCCACTCTGGAGTCAGTGGCGTCAGTTGTAAGCTGGGAGGGCCCAGGGAACTCTGGGTGCAGGTAACTGTTGTGTGGGTAGAAAGAAGGACTGAGCGAGCTCCCTCAGCACGCCTGGGAAGGCTGTGCAACCCACAGCTCCCGTGCGGTGCCTTCGTGTGTGTGGCCTCGTGCTGTGCTAGAACGTGTCTTTAACGTACGCTGAAGGAGCGGTGTTGGTGACGCTGGTGTGTGCTTTGGTGTCTTCTTTCTCCGTGATCTTGTCTCCAGAGCGGCAAAGCGGTTTCTGGCTAAGACCGAATGGATGCCCAAGGTGCCCAGCAAGACCCACTGGACGCAGGGTGTGGAGTGTTCCTGCAGCTGCAAGGCCATTGTGGACTTGGTGCTTGTGCCCTTGGCTCAGCACTACATGGCAGTGGGCAATGACGCCAGAGCCTTTTATTATCTGCTGGAGGGTGCGGCTGCCTACTTGCACGTCTCCGACAACTACCTGGTGAGTTGCCGTGCTTGCCAGAGCCCACTGCCCGTGGAGTCCTCTCAAGTGCCTTGCCCTGAGCAAGCCAGTTTCCCCACTGCAATAGGGCCTGCCTGGGGGCCTGCCTTTGTGGGGACTCGGGGATGAATTGGTGGGAGGGAGACCCAGCGTTTGCCTCCTGTTTGCCTCTCCTGTGGCAAGAGAGACAGGGCCGTGAAGCAGCCCCTTGGTGCAAGGTGCACCTCCCAGGAGGTGGTGCAAAGGAGTGCTTGTGCGCGTGGTGTGAGAGGCAGCGTGACTGTGCTTGGGTGGGCATCACCAGGGGCAGGTGCAGGCCTCCTCAGCAAGATGCTGGAGGCACCTGGGAGTGCTGGGGCTGGGGACAAGCTTGGCAGCGATGCTCAGCTGCTCTCTGTGTGCTTGTTGAAAGGCCTTCCGGAACCTGAGAAAAGCAGAAGTGCTGAGGACCTTGGTGGCTAAGAAGGGAAATGCGCTTGCTTGCTTTGAAGAAGCCACTTTGCTGAGCCTCAAAGGAGAGGTAAGGTGACAGGGTGGTTTTGGTGGGCTCCCCCGGTCGGTGGAGTTGAATGCTTTCCTGTGGGGTAGGGTGGGGTGGGGCAGGCTCTCCCTGGCCCACCTAACTGCGACTGCTCTCTGCCTGCTTTCCTGGGGCCCCTTTGCCCCCTGGCCCAAACCAGCTGAGGTCCTGGCCTTGATTCCACCAGAGACATGCAATTGGTTATGTGCTGAATCGGAGCCCTTTGGGAGCCTTCCCAGTATCCTTGTTCTTAGCGTTCCCAGTAGCTGGGAGGCTCAGGATTCCCAGCTGTGCCTGGGGCTGCTTGATGCACTGGGGATGAGCTTTTGTGCCAAACGGGACTGCCTTCAAAGCCCTTTTGCTGTGCAGGTCTGCTACCATATGGGACAAACGGAGCTGGCGAAGACAATGATCAGGAAGGCATTGAGCCTGCTGAAGAGGAAATTCCCCACGACCTCCACTGGCGCCGCCTTGCAGCTTGTCCTGGAAAAGTCAGAGCATGCCTCTCACAAGAAGAACAGAGACTCCTCCGTTCCTCAGGAGGCAGGGTAAGAAGCAGAAGGGAAAGCAAAGGCTCTTCTAGGCTGAGGGAAAGCTGCTGAGGGAGCTGGAGGCTAATGGGTGGAGCAGCTGTGGGTTGTATTGGGCAGCTACTGGGGTGCTGGCATGGGAGATGGTGTTAGTGAGAGCAGGGAGGTGTTAGTGGGGAGCAGAGTGTGGGGAGGCGATGGGAGTGTGCTGGCAGGAGCAGGAGGTGGGCCTGTCAGCGTAAGCGGAGGTGAGCTGTGAGAAGGAGGAAGCTCAGAGGCTGTAGCCAGGCGCAGGCCTCCCGTGCAAGGCCCCTTTTCCTCCCGGTGGCCAGCTTTGCTTGGCCTGCCTAGGCTGTAGTGCCAAGCACCATCTTTAGCAGTCACGTTTCCTGGGTGGTACTCCTTGGTTCTGCCGCTTGTATCGCTGCGGCCGTGCCTGCGTCAGCTGCCCTTCTGCAAGGAGGTGCAGCCGTCTCCTCCATCCCCCTGCTTCCCCCGCCCCGTGGGACTTGGCACAGTGCGCCTAGTGGCTGTGGCCCAGCAGTTTCCCTTGTGTGGCAGGAGGCAGAGGCTCCCCTGGCTGTTCCGGCAAAGCCACTGCCTGTCCTTACTGCGGCAGCTCTTCAGCCTGGAGAGCGCCGCCAGCAGTCGGAGGCTCTCCCGCCTGGCAGCACTCATGAAGGTGAACACGGCCGAGGAGTCCGAGGACGCGAGTCACGTGAGTGCCTTCTCTCTGCAGCAGCAGACCCGCCCTGACGCGGCTCCTTTTCCCTGGCCTGGCAAGAGTACCAGCAGGGCCTGCCCCCGGCAAGAAGAGCCCAAAGTGTGCCTGCCCTTTTCTGGATGAACTTCCAGAGGGTGTGGGTTGCTGCTGCTTTGGGTAGTCCCTCGTGTTGGATTTGTTTCCTAATTGCGAGCATGGAGGTGGTTCTGGCTTTAAGGCAGCACCACTGTGTGTATTCTGTAGTTTCCTCGTGGCTCTTGATAATGCTGGTGTGCAAGGCCGGGGGCCCCTGTCTTGGCACGGCTGCAGTTAGCAGTGGCAGTAGGAAGAAGAGTTGGTTGTATGGGTGCGCGCTGTGAGAGTGGAAGAGAAGCGAGAAGCTGGCAGCTGGGTTGTGGCCTGTCCCCTCCAGGCCAGGGAATTGCCCTGGAGAGACAGTCGTGTGCATTGTTGTGTTTGGACCCTTCTAGGTCCTCTTGTCCTACCTGGAATATGCGCTGTGCTGCCAGAACCTGGGCTGCCGGGAAGAGTGGCTGCAATACGGGCGGGCAGCCGTGCAGCTTAGCGCTGAGGTGCAGCTCTTTGGAGGAGGGGTATTAAACACAGCCAGCTTTGCCCAGGCCCTGTCCCATCTGACCCTCAGCCTGGGAAATCTGCCTCTGTCCGTCGACGTAGGTAGGTACTGCCCCCGCCGCCTGCAAGAAGGCATCTCTGCCGAGAGAGACGGTGCAAGTCTGCTTGTTCTCTTCCCAGGCTATCGTGCTGAGAGGCTCTGCATGGAGCTGCAGAAGCCTGACCTGGGCTGCGTGGTTCTCAGGACCCTCTTCACAGCACTCTTTCTGCAGATGAGGTAATCCCGGTGCTGGAGAGAGTCGGGGTTGCGCAGTGTCAGGGGTCAGGGACCTTTGGGTGAGAACAGGCCTGCTGGAGAAAGTGGGACGGAGTTGGGAGGAAGAGCAAAGAAGGGAAAACGAGGGAGAGAGAGGTGCTGGGAAGGGGAGTGGGAACTGTCTGGAGGTGCTGCCTGGGCTCCCAGCCCGTGGAGAGGCTCCCTGGAGGCTCGTTGTGTTCCTCCCCAGGTACCCGGAATGTGAGGCAGTGCTGCGCAGGCTAGAGAAGCAGGTGTCTGGAGCAGATGAGATCGTTGGGCAGGCATGCTTCTTCTCCTGCTGCTTAGACCTCTTGCTTGATGCTGGTAAGTGCTCAGTGAGGAGGGCCCCCGAGAGCCTGTTTGCTGGGCAGGCAAGGCTGCCCCCCTGGACCTGTGGGCCAGAGCTGGGGGCTTTGTGCACGGTATAAACAGGCAGAGCCCTCCCAGCACAAGCAGAAGTGCACCGTCAATACAAGACTTCTAGAGACTAGAGTAGACAATACAAGAGTTCTGCCAGGTTTCCCTGTCCTCTGGAAACACGGAAACAGTTGTGCTGGCCAAAGCAGTTTTTCTCCTGGTAGAACAATGACCCCAGAGCCTCCAGCAATCCTTATATTTCCTCCACAGAGATTTCCGCTGTGCGCATTTCTCTCTTCGCCTGCATCCTCGTTATTTTTTTTCCTTTTTGTGTTTCTAACATGGGAGCCAAGAGTAATTTGACAGTGCTTTCAGTTATGCTCTTTCCTAGCTGTGTTTTGAGATTGCCCCTTCTGAAAGCTCTTCTCCGCCTCACTCTGCTCTGGCTCCCCAGGAAAGAGGGCTAGCAGCGCTGGCATGTGCCTGAGCAGGAGGCACCTAAGAGCCTGTGCTCTGGGGTCGCTGTCATTGCTGCTCAGTGGCAGCGTGCCTTTGTGCAGTGCTAGAAAGCTGCAGATTTTCCAAGGGCAAGACATGGTGTCAGGGGAGCTGGGAGTTCTGTTGTTTCCTTCCTGATGTTCTCTGCCCTTGCGTTCAAGGGCAGTTCCGTGCACTTGAGCAGCCCTGAGGAGCTAGGGTAGAAGTGCAGCCCTTGCCTGCTTCCTGTGAGGTTTGTTGCTCTGTGAGTGCTTTGCCTGCCAAGAACTTTGCCAGCTGTGCTGGAGCTTTCTGCTGCTCTGAATGCCTGAGGCACGGTGAGGCCAGGGAGGGAGGTGCTGCTTCGCTGCTTCTCTGAGAGACATTTGTATTGCAGGGTGGCAGTATAAGTCCTTTGAAGAGTGCAGGAGGTTCGTGGAGCAGAACGAAGCCAACTGCCTTCTCCAGGCGCAGAGCAGCATCCTGCTTGGACTGTATTCGTCCCTGGCTCTTTGGTAAGTTGGAGACTTGCTTTGAGTGGGGAGAGGCCCAGGCAGTGGTTGTGGCCAGGAAAGGGGGAGCTCTGCGTTCATCACATGCCCCCATCCCATGTCCACCAAGGCGGCTGCTTCTGGAGCACGGTGGTGAAAGGGGCCAGGGGGCCACGCAGGATGAGCAAGGTGGCAAGGAGCCCCAGGTTGTGCTGCTGTGGAGCCCTGCCAGGGAAGGATGCCTTGGCGGCATTCAGCCACAGCCTTCCTTTTCCCCTTGAATGTTGGGGACGGACTGGTGTGGCTCTCTCTCAGCGCAGGAAAGCGATGCAGGCTGAATGCTGCCTAAGTGCAAGAGCTTGGCTCGGAGAGGGCACGAGGGCCTGGAGCAATGCTGTGTTGGTGGGAGAAGGCAGCCATTCTCCCAGTCTCCTGCCTAGCATGGCTTGTGTCTCCTGGGTGCCTGCAAGGGACTGGGTTCCAGTCCTTGCAGTTTCCCTGTGGTCTCGCTCATCACTGTGGGGGAGTGCTGAGTGCCGCTGGCTCACAAACAGACACGCATGCGCACACGTTTATAAACAGGTCAAGCAAACTGGAGGGAAGGGGAGCGGAGAGGACCCTGTCGGGAGGGACAGCAGTAGATTCCTGCTCAGCTGTGATGTAGCAGGGAGACGAGAACACCAAGTTCACGCGGGAGAGAAGGAATTGAGCTACTGCTGCCTGATTACAATACAGTGCTCTCAGTGATGCTTATCAGGAGCAGCTACAACACACTGTGGTTCAGCTCCCCATCACGCCCCCAGTAGCTTCCTTGTCCTAGAGGATGCATTGCCTCTGGAAGCCAGGTTGGGGCTGGAGCCTATAGCCTAGGAGACCTTTTGATTACTTGCTCATCTCTACAAAATGTGCCTGAGTGTGTGTTTGTCTGTGTTTCCTTTTTTCCTCTGGACAATGTAGGTTTGCAAGGCTTGGGCAGTGGGACAACTTCCAGAAGCCCTTTGAAAAGGCCAAGAGGCTGCTGAAGAGCACTGGCGCCTGCCTTGTGGCCAGCCAAGCGTGCAGCCGGCTCCTGGAGTGCCATAGCCTGGTGCTGAAAAAGGACATGGAGCACGGCTCATGGAGGGCCCGTGAGAGCTGCCGCAGGGCTCTAAGGGTGAGGGATGCGGAGGAAGGGGAGGGGCATGCTGCAAGGGCCCTCTGGGGAAAGCTGTGTTGCTAGCAGCAGTGGGTTGACCTGTGCAGGTAGAAGCAGCCACGACAGGATGGAGTCAGGGTAGTGCCAGAGGGTAGCACCTTAGGGAGCAACATGGCTAAAGTCTCCTGTAACAGAGGTGTCAGCAAGAGGGGGACGAGAAGGCAGTCAGGTGAAGGCAGTCTTCCTGGGCGTGTGAGAATTCCCATGTGGGACTGCTTGGCCCAAACAGGAGAGGAAAAGAGCCTTGCTCAGCCATGAGCTAGTGAGCCCTGCTGAAATGCCTGCTCCATAGGAGGTGTTAGGGCTCAGGAGAGATTTGTGTGGTACCTCAGCCTTGCTAGCTGTGCACTCCTCCTTTCTTTGTGGCTGGTTTTTCTCTTTGGGGATTTGGTGCCCTTCTCTGTGCCAAGCCATCGCTGGGCTCTCTGACTTGTCCTGATGTACCTCTCTGTTGTTTTCTCGGCAGCTTGCCGAAGAGGTTTTCTCTCGGTGCTCCACAAGCCCCGTCTTCTACCCCAGAGTCTACCACCTGAAAGCCTACATTTTCCTGATGCTGGGGAATGAAGAGCAGAGCCTGCTGTGCCTCAACCAGGGCCTCCAAGCCTGTGAAGACCATGGCAACCTGCTGGAGAAGACTTGGCTGGAGATGAGCACTGTAAGTTGCTCACCTGTGCCTTTGAGTTGCTTCCCGGGCAGAAGTTGAGCCTGCTGTAGCAGAAGGTGGGCCGCACTGTACTGTGGCAGGTAGCCCCAGAGAGAGCCCCCCGAGAGCTTCAGGGGCATGTGCTCAAAGTCCTGTGAGAGCTGGTAGGTGCTCTTAGCCCTGCTCAAGAGGAAGGTAGAGACAGCTGTGATCCCTCTCTGCCAGGTGGGGCTGGACTGGTACGTGAGGAAGCAGTATGCCCTGCAGCTGCTCCTTTGCAGCATCTCTGCTTGGCAGAGGAGTGGTGAAGTGGAATCTTTCCCTGCTCCTTAAGGCAGCTCTGGGAGGCCAGGATCAACGTGTGCTGAGTCTGAATTGGCCTTGCCTCTCCTTCTGCTCGCTGAGGGGTTTTGGCAGCATGGCTCATTGGCTGATGGATGCAACAAGCTGCTGAGAGAGGCCTTAGTTGCCTTCCCAGGCAGAAGTCATGGCTCTGGAGGTCACATGCTCTTCTCAGCTCTCACTGTGCCTTTTTTCCCCCCTTCCTTTAGGAGTGCTGGTTCACTGGAAAAGGCCCCCTGGGAGATTTGTGGCTGAAGACAGCCCCACATTTTCCACACCTGAACCAAGCAAAGCCAGAGGTCTGTAGCTCCAGGTACCTGCTGAAGCTGCCAGCACTGCAAAGGGAGGATTCTTCTCCAGGAATTAAATTCTGACACTGCTAGTCCAGGCAATTCTTCTTTTCCTTCTTCCTTTAATATGCTCAGCATCATTCTTTGGCCCCCTGCTTGTATTCTGCCTCGTTCTCTCCTTTCCCACAGCAATGTTTGCACAACCTGAGTCAAACTGAACCAACACCTACACAATTACTAAGGTCAATACTCAAACCAAAAACCAAAAAACAAAACAGTCTGAGCATTCTGAAGAGCTTAGCATTTAGGCTTCCATCAAGTGAGGAATATGATAAATAAGGCAAAAAGCGCTCCAGAGAAGGTAAAGCTCTGGCAGGTTGGTTAATTCCTATAGTTCTATAGTAGTTCCCAAGTAGTATTCATTCTCCTGGGTAGAGGTAATGCATCAGGCCATTTCAGGCCCGTCTCTGCCCAGCTCTTTGCCAGTTTGGTTCTCCTGTTGGAGTTTCTCCTTGCTGCAGCCCCACGGGATTGGGGGTGGTAGGCACAGTGCAACTTCTGTTCTCTCTGCAGGTTTTATGCACAAGGGGATGTCTAGGGTTATACCTTTGTGATGAGTTAGTAGAGCAAAATGCATGTCCTTGGTGGAACTCATGTCTGTTTCTTAAGAAGACACAGATGTTAGGTCCTTGGCAGAGAGAACATTTTAAAATAAAGACATAGTTTACAGCCACCAAAGCAGGGAAGTTGGTAAGAGTATTATGTACTCGTGTCCCTGACTAATGAAATGGTAGGTGGTGTTTTTTATTTTTTTTTAAGTAACATTCTCTGGATAAAGGCATCCTGTATAAACTCCCTGTAAGCTGCCACAGGGCCCTCCCTTAATTGGGGAGTACCTTGCTGCCGCAGTAGTCCATGATTAATAAAGAAATATAAGTGAAGCATCCCACATACATGATTGCAGACCCATTAGAAGCCAAAGGACAAATTTCCTGTTCCCAGACGGTTGAATTAAGATGCCCCATCGGTCACGGGGGAATCGCAGTGCGGGCATCCACTTCTCACTGGGTAGAATCTTGGGGGAAGTCCCACTGCCCAGAGCAGGGTCCACACCTTGGGGGGTGGCATTAATCTTTCATAGTTCGCACTGTTGTTCTCCCCAGAAGTCACAGCTTAAACCAATTGCAAGCCCAATCATCTGTTGATCCAGTCAGGATTCAGTCTTGCCTACAACTGCCTTGGTTTCCTTTCGATCACTCAGTTCCCCACTGTTCTACCAGCAGTGAGAGTTTCTGCAGTGCCATCTCATCTCTCATCACTCCATTCCGTCACAGCCCTGCAGTGTGGTGCCTCAAGCCGTAGGCGCCCCAGAGGTTGCCCACTGGTGGGAGGCACCAGCGCATGCTGCTGGGATCGGGGCTGTGCTATCCAGGAGGCCCACTCTTGCCTGCAAGCTGTGACACCTGCTGACTCATCAGCTCCCAGACTGTTGCCACAGGTCTTGAGTAGCAGAAGAAATCCTCAGAGTCGACTGCAGAGAGAATCAGGAAATGCTGTGAAGACAGGCAAAATCAAGCAGTTGTGAGAGGGGGCAGGGGGGCTCCAGCAGAGAAGGGGCCAAAGTCCTTTGTGTCTGTGCTGTTGACCTTGGAGTGAATTTGCAGGAGCAGCACGTGGTGTTAGGGAAATACTGTGAGAAAAAAACCTTGCAAATAGTTAACAAGACTCAAGGACAAGGGGGAGAGAAAAACAGTACTGCAAAGTATAACCAGCTCTGGCTAAGAACCTTGATGAAACCACAGCGCTTTGAAGATTGCGAGGGGTAGGTAAGACAAAAACAGCAGAATAACCCAGAAGTGACCTTAGGTTCATTAAGGCTTGTTAACATATTAAACTTCACACCCCTAAATGAATAATGAGATGGAAATGACATGAGAATGATGTTACCGCCTCTTCTTCGCTTCCTATGCTAATTAACAAGAATGTGAAAGTGCAAGCGCAGAGCAATTACCTGATGTAATGAAACTGTAACCAATAGAAAGATTTGTATAAAGTACTTCCTGAAAAGTGTGTATAAATGAAGAATGAGAGGGGGAGAAGGTGTGCTAGTTTTGTGGATTTACTACCTAGCCCCCATCCCTGCGCAGAAATGAAATAAACAAATATCTCGACCCTGTGTGTCTACTGGTTGCTTGCACACCGGGTAACAGAATCCAGATTTTGGGACAACAAGGTCCCAATGTGTTCTGATGCATGGGATTCCTCTTCCCCAGGTGCACGACTTGCTCTCCTCCTTGTAAAACTTCACAAGGTTTCTGTTGGCAGAATCCCCAAGTTTCTCACATCCCTCTGCCTGAAGCTCCGTTGTGTCAGCTCTTAGTGTGTATGTGCTCACGCAAAGTGCATGAGATGGGGTGCCTCTAACAACCCAAGAGCGCAAGGTATTGCAGGATGGTAGAAGTGATAAAAGGAGGTACTAGTTTAAGGGACCTCCTTACCAAAGTAGGAATTACAAGAGCAATAATCTCAGAAACGGGAAATGAAGGTACTAAGCAAGCACAGTAAGGGCCTAAAGGGAAAGAAGGGCTAAAAGAGGTGTTTGTATGGGAAAGTATGAGGATGGTAGGAGAGAAAAACAGGAAAACAAAGAAAAAGTGAAGGAAAGGAGTGATCAGGGCAGTTCAGGGAGGCCTGAATTCCTGCCAAGTAGCCTTGTATCAGAACATCCCCGACTGGAGCAGGACCACAAAGCTAGTTGATCTGAGCCTGCTTCTCTCTGAGTTACTTCTATGGTCAAGGAGAGCTGAGTGCTCTCCTTAACACTGACTAAAGAAGACCCTTGGTGGAAGGGATTCTTTTAAGCTGCACAGGACCTCAGGAAACCTCTAACCCAATGTTGTGCTCACCTCAGGTGAGCACCTCAGCTATGGGTTCAGAGGAGGTTGCCGAGCACTTGATCCAATCTTGAAAGCCTGCAGAGATGGAGGCAGCAGAGCTCCTCTCGGCCACACATGCCAATGCTTGACCATCCGGTCAGGGGAAAAACTTTTCAATCCCTCTAGTCTGTTCCTCTTGGGCTTCAACATACGGCTATTGTCTCAACCTTCAGATTGTCACCATAATGAAAAGCGTGGCTGCATCTTCTTGACATCATCCTCATACAAGGACCTCCTACTGGGGGCCAAAAACTGGGCACAGTATTGTACAAATTGTATAACAAGTACCGAGCAGAAAGGGATAATCACCTCCATTGACCTGCTGGCTGCACTCCTGTTTGTACAGCCCAGGATACTGTTGGTCTTCTTTCTGCCTGGCCACATGACTGATTCATATTTTGCCTTCTCTCTGCCAGAATTCTCGTGTCCTTTTTCAAAGATCTGCTCCATGTCTACTCAGTCTCCAGCCTGTATCTCTGCAGGGTGTTGGTGTGGCCCAGGTACAAGGACCTGGCATTTCTCCTGCTGGGTTTCATGAGATTCCTGACAGCCCATTCCTCCTGCCTGTCCTGGGCCCTCTCAGTGGCAGGCCTCCAGCATAAGACTGGTGCCCCTCACCCAGTTTGGAGTCACCTATGAATGCGATGAAAGTTGCTCCTTCCAAGCCATTCATAAAGGTTTAAAAAGGACAGGTCTCTCCCGGAAGGAGATACTACCCCTTCACCACTGCCCTCTGAGACCAGTCATGCGACCAGTTCTTTGACCATTTGTTTATCCACCCATTCAGACCATGAAGTCCTAACTTGTACTAGGGGATAAAATGTCAAAAGCCTCCCTAAAGTCAAGGAATCTGGCATTCAGTGTTCTCTCTTCATGCACAAATACAATTCTGTTAACATAGAAGGCCATCAGGCTGGTGAAGCATGATTTATGCTCGGGAAATCCATGCAGACTGTTCCCTTTCCCCCTTTTCTCCTTCGTTTACCCAGAAATGTGGTCAGAGAGAACATGACATTGTTCCAGGACATTCTCTTCATCAAAGCAAAGCTGAACAGTCTGTAGTTCCCCAGGTATCCTTACGGCCTTTTTTTAAATGTGACACTTGCCTTTCTGAAGTCATTGGCACCTCCCTTATCCCCATAACCTCCTAAAGAAGATAAAGAGAGACCTTGCAAGATAGTGCCAGCTCTCAGCATCCTCAGTTACAGCCCATCCAATCCCATACATTTCTGGTCTTTCAAGTAATTTCTGACTCAAGCCTTAAGTACTGCTAGTTGTTTTTCTCCTCAGGAGTCCTGACTCCAGGCACCGTGGCCTGGCAGACCTATTTGGTGGAGACTGAAGCAAAGGCCTGGAGTTCCCCAGACCTATCTGCATCTGCTGTTACCAGATTCCCTGTCCCATTCAGCCATGCACCAACATTTCCCTTGTTATTCTTTGTCTTCTGCTCAAGCAATAGGAGCTCATCTTTGTACCGTTGACATCCCTTGCAAGTGTCTGCCTAGAGCAACATTAGCTTTTCTATCTACTTCCTGACTTCCCTGGACAATATTTCTAAATTCTTCCTTTGCAGCCTCTCCCTGCTTCCCATTCCTGTGTGCCACATTTTTTTCAATCCTTGCTCAGCTTTGAGTTTCCTGTTCAGCTGCCTGTCTCCTGAGATAGCTACTTGTTGTCCTGGGCATGAGTGTGGCCATTCTTGAGCTCAGAGGATGCTGTTCTTTCAGACCTGCCAGCTTTCCTGAGCTCCACTGCCTCTCGAAGCTGCCTCCTATGGGACACCCCTACTAGTCCCTCCAGTAGGTCAAGTCTGTTCTTCTAGCATCCAAAGTCTGGACTCTGCCACTCTTCCTCCTTATTCCCCTCTGGATCTGGAACTTCACTAACTCAGGGCCACTGCAGGCAAGGCTGACACTGAGCAGGTCATCTCTGATCAGTCCTTCCTTGTTTGCAGGTTCCAGATCCAGGAAAGCATCACCCTTGTTTATATATCCGGCTTAGCTGTGCTAGGAAATTGTCCTCCAAGCCTTCTAGAATCTTCCTGGATTGTTTGACCTCTGCTGCACTATCCTCCCACTGATAATCAGGGAGCTTAAAGTCTCCCCATGAGAATCAGGGTTTGTGATCCACAGACTTCCTCAGGGTGCTTCAAAATGTGGCAGTTCTGTGACAGCCTGGGCATCACTAGTTCCTGCTGTTTCTGCCCCAGGCTTTGTGCTTTTGTAAACTTTTGGGCTGCAGAGCCTCAGCTGTGGCACCAGGGCTGAGCACAGACTTGTCTCTGTGAGCCAAGGACACCAAATGCAAAGGTCCCACTTCAAAGCAGAGACCTGCTGACAGAGATAGCAAGTAGTGATGTAATGATGAGGCGCCCACTAAGAGAGTAAACCCTGCAGTACCCGAGGCCAGGCAGAAACAGAGTTGAGCTGTGCAGCTGTGGCAGGAGAGGTATTTGATGCCCACCATGACTTTAGGCCTGGCCTTAGGCCCTGTGATGGAATGACTGGATGTCCAGGAAGGACAAGGCGCCATTGGGAAAGTCCCTGGGCCTGCACAGCCAACAATCAAGCCGTGGTGTGGTTGCATCCTTAGCACAGTCCCTGTTCATATCAGTGGGAATCAGAAAAGGTTTGCAGAAAGGAGAGTATAGACATATGTATGGAGACCTCGGCGTGATGTGCCTTCCATCATTGCAGCATGCTGGGATGTAGATGGGACGGACTTTGTCTGAAGGCAGTGGTGGGAATCTGGGAAGAGGTAGGAATTCCAAGGTGCCATGGGGTGTTTGCCCAGCAACCTCTCCAAAGGGCATGATTTTCCTGTAGGTCCTGTGCTGTGCCTGCTAGAAACATGGTGGTTGTGCTGCACGCCCTGCACCTGACATGGCCCTGCAGGCCTCTTGCCATTGCATTGAATCAAGTGTGTGCACAGAATTACATGAGGTCTTTGCAGTGTTGGGATCTGCATGTGTCTGGGCTTCAAAGTGAGCGGAGCTCTTGCAGCAGGTATCCTTTCAGATGGCCAAGGAGAATCTCCACCTGGTCGCCAGCTGACGCTCTAGAAGGATGTGGGTCTCATAGTTGCTCCATCAGGTGTAGGCAGACAGTGGCACATGCCTTGGACCACCTCTGGCACCTCAGATGTGAGAAGGCACTTCTTGGTGCACAGCTGACTCCTATGCTCCCTCTCCACTAATTACAATGGCAGCTTAGACAAGAAGCTCCCATGCAGCAAGCATATTGTGCACCTCAAAACTTGGGCAAGGGGAATCCCATGCCCTATGAGTTTGTGGAGCACGCAGAAGGGAACTAAATCCCACTCCAACCCAGGGACTTCTCAACAGCATAGGTGGATTAGACTAACTCCTCCAAGTCAGTCCCAGCAAGTAAATGATGTAGGTGTCCTGTCTTCTTATGAGGTAGGAGTTAAACTTTCTAGGGTGGGACATTTCCCCTTCTCACCGATAACCATTTTCCAATGAGATCAACTGCAGTGCGGGACTAGGTCTCCCCCTGCTGTTTAGACAGGGACCACCGGAGATGACTTTAGTCTACTTCAGTGGACATTTCTCCAGGGTGACCTTGCAACCTTGCAGGAACTGTCAGCCCTGGGAACATCACGAGGGTGCGCAGGACCAAAGAAAGTCATGTCTTCAGCTGGATCTTTGCTCCTGAGCTGGGCCTTACTCCTGGGACTGCAGGAGCCCATGGCAACCTGGCAGACACTGCAGAGAGACACCTGTGTCCAGGAGCAGCTCCTCTTAAAGGAGCAGCAAGATTCAAGGCACTGCTTGCAGGCACCAGGATGAGATGAGTGACTCAGAAGCTAAAGATGATTGGGAAGGGGAGGACAGCTGAGAGCTCGCTACAGGGAGAGATCTTCACAGCCTTTGACACAGTAAGTCTCTGGCTGCAGGGCCACATTGCTGCTGTGGTTCCTGGCAGGTTCTTCTGCAGCTGGAACCTTCCACAGCTGAAAGGGTCTCTCAGGGCAGCTCTCCCAGCTTCTCTTGTGTGGAGTAGGTGGTGCTTTAGAGCAGGCATTCATTGGTGTACAGCCAGAGGGATGGGGCAAGATGGGACGGTGCAGGGCTGTGAAGCCAGGGAGTGCAGCCAGATCTGCCCAGGTTTGTGACTCAGAACAGTGACCCTGCACCCCAGAGTCCTGTGTGTCCAGGGCAGAGACTGTGCCACCTGCGAGGGTCAGTACTCAGCCTGCCCAGGGGGCTCCCCACAGTGCTGTGGGAAGAAGCTCCAGGTGAGAGGAGTGACCCTCAGCAGTGCATGTTCCTTCTCCAGCTGAGAGGGTGCTGCGTGGGTCAGGAGTGCTCTCAGCTCCAGCTCACCCCCACAATATGTCCAACAGGCCTTTTCTAGAGGACAGTCAAGGCAGGGACAAGGGTTACCTTAAAGACAAGGTCTCTGCTGAGTCTGTGCTTTCATTTACCTACTGTTTGCAGAGTGCTGGCAGGGAAAAGACATGGGAGAGAGAGACAGCTCCCAGGAGGAAAAGCTCTGAGTGGTTAAGATATGATCAGCGAATGGGAGAAAACTGGAAGCATAAATGTGTGTGCGTGTGTGTGTGTTGGGGGGACAATTTGGAGATCTCCCTGTCTTCCCCTTCATTGCAGATAGCTTCCTCTAATTAAGCCCCCTGTGTCTGCTCTACCACCTACAGAGCCCCTACCCTCAAGGTCGGGGGGTCCAGGGCATGAGCCCCCTCCTCAGCAGCCACAACTCCTACAGAGGGTAGGGGCATGTCTCCTGCAGTGTGCCCATTTCCACTGTGTGTCAAAGGGGCCGAGAGCGACTGTCCTGCGATGTTGCCATCTGGGAAGTGGTGTGCTCAGGAGGGTGAAGACTTTCGTGAGCTTTCATGAGTGCTTATCTGTGTCTCGCTCCTTGCTTTCCCTCTGGTAGGAGCATCACCTTGTTGCTCCTTGTTTCTTCACCTCTCTGTGTTAGTTTAGTTCTTGCTCTCCTGCTCTCTGGGGTTAAGGAGGCAGCGACTTCCCACTCAAATACAGTGTCCAGAGAAAGAATGAAGATGGTAAACTGGTGTGAGGGCAGATTCCGTCTCAGTGGGACAGAGATGTCTAGGAAGGGTTGGGTCAGCCCCTGCCTTCTCTGCACTGTGTCTTTTCCTTGCTGGAATGGAAGCTGGTGCAACTGATCCAGATACAGACACCCTTGTTCAAGAGGGCAAGTTTGGGGAACATGAATCCCTCACAACAAACTTGGCTTTCAGACACAGCTGCCCTGAGTGCTGTATTCATCTCTCTCAGTGCTGAAAAGAGAATGTTCCTCCCCGGTCACCAGAATGGATTTCCCTTCACTCAGCTCATGGTGCCCATCCCCAGGTATCCCCAGCAAACACACAGGGCAGTCTGACACCTCCATTTGTGTCCCCGCACAGAGCAGGGCTGGCTCCTCTGGGGCCCATGGGCAGAGGCCCTGGCACTACACACAAAGCACAAACCACAGGTCAGAAAAGAAGCTGAACAAGGTAAAGGAGAGAAGCAATGTGGGGGGAGTGCTATGAGGAGTGCAGTGGGCTTTACTCAGAGAAGCCTGTTCTGACTTGTCTGTTCCTTTTCCTCCTTGGACAGTGCCCTGAACCAAAGCCGAGCAAATGTCCAACAGCAGCTCCCTCAACGGCTTCCTCCTCCTCACACTTGCAGTGACACCAGAGCTGCAGCTCTTGCACTTCTCCTTCTTCCTGGGCATCTACCTGGCTGCTGTTGTGGGCAACGCCCTCATCATCACAGCTGTGGCCTGTGACCACCATCTCCACACCCCCATGTACTTCTTCCTTCTCAACCTCTCCCTCCTTGACCTCAGCTCCATTTCCACCACTGTCCCCAAATTCATGGCCAATTCCCTCTGGAACACCAGGGCAATTTCCTACTCAGGATGTGCTGCCCAGGTCTTCCTGGTTGTCTTCTTGTTTTCAGCAGAGTATTCTCTCCTCACTGTCATGGCCTATGACCGCTATGTTGCCATCTGCAAACCCCTGCACTATGGCACAATCATGGACAGCAGAGCTTGTGTCAGAATGGCAGCAGCTGCCTGGGCCAGTGGGTTTCTCTGTGCAGTGCTGCACACTGCTAATACATTTTCCATTCCACTCTGCCAAGGAAACACAGTGGACCAGTTCTTCTGTGAAATCCCCCAGATCCTCAAGCTCTCCTGCTCTGACTCCTACCTCAGGGAAGTTGGGATTACAGGGGTTGGTGCCTGTTTAATGTTTGGCTGTTTCATTTTCATTGTGCTGTCCTACGTGCAGATCTTCACAGTTGTACTAAGAATCCCCGCTGAGCATGGCCGGCACAAAGCCTTTTCCATGTGCCTCCCTCACCTGGCCGTGGTCTCCCTGTTTCTCAGCACTGGCCTGTTTGCCTACCTGAAGCCACCTTCTGTCTCCTCCCCAGCTCTGGATCTAGTGCTGACTGTTCTGTACTCCGTGGTACCTCAAACCATGAACCCGCTCATCTACAGCATGAGGAACAAGGAGCTCCAGGAGGCAGTGAGGAAACTATTTCAGCTGGTACTAGTTCAGCAGCAATGAGCTGCCCATTTCTCCTCACAAGCCACTTACAGTCTACCTCAGGCAACGTTTGTGCTGTGGGAGTTCTCTCTGAAATTAAGTACAAATGTCTGAATTCATGCTGCTTTTCCAGAGTCACAAATCCCCTCTGCGTGACCCAGAGCCCTTCTGTAAATCTTCCTATCACTGTGTCAGAGCTGGACTCTCAAGTAGCATCTCTGTAATAAAAGGGGATCTCCTTACTACTGTGCCTGAAGGCTGGGCTATTCTTCCTCAGCAGAAGCCAAGAATGTGCTCAGGGAATTGCACACAGGAAGGCCCTGTTGCCATGCCTGGGATTTCCATGGGCCAAGGTGTCTCAGCTCTTTGGGGTGATGTGTGAGGGAATGTGGGGAGGATTTAGCCCTCACTTGTGAGTGCCCAGAGTCCCTATACAGGGTGAGTGGTCAATGGGTATGTGCTGGGGACTGTCACACATATTATAGGGCTGGTGACAGATGCCTATCCTTCTGGAAAGGGAATATGGAGCCACCCAGAGAGCACAGGGCATCTCCAAGGGCAGCGTGTGCCTGCGATGTGCAGTGAGTGAGGACTCCTGAAGCCGAGTAGAGTCACCCACAGGTAAAGGGCCAAACCAAGGAATGCATCAAATGAGAGCTCTTCAGTCTGGGGAGAGGGAGTGGGCTGGGTCTAATGACGCCTCTGAACACATGCTGAGCAATGGGAAATGCCCTGTGATTGCTCCATCCATCCTCCGCAGCCACAGACTCTGGCGAGGGCAGGAGGTTGTCAGCTGCAGTGTTGCTGATACAGCTGGCTCTGCCCTGACCAGCATGTCCAATGCAGAGTCACCCTGGGGCTCTATTGCCCCCTTGCCCTGCAGAGGAGCACCACCAGCCCAGGGTCCTGTGCGGAGCCCAGGGGAGCGATACAGGAATGGATAGCCTGGCTGGCACAGACACACTCACCTGGGGAAAGGCTCTCTGGGAAGCAGAGACACCTCTGGAGAAGACCAAAGGAACAAGGATGTGTTTGTGGGGAGGAATAAATGAAGACCTGTTTCTATGTTTGTCAGCTTGAGGCAGGCTGCTCTGTCACTGGAGCTGCTTGAGGCACGCTGGGGTCAGGACTCTTGTGCTGTCCTGGGGAGAGGGGCTGGCCAGAGGAGCTGGAGGCCACCAGCTCCTCTCCAATGTGTCCCTGCTCCTCTGCCTGTGAACAAGCAGCCCAATGTGCTCCTGCTCCCTCCTGTCCCCACTCCTCACCCTGGATCAGCTCCGAAGGGCAGCACTGGGGGGCACATGAGCAGTGCCCACCTGGTCCCTGGGTACTCTCAGGGAGGTGATGGCACTGCCCTGTCACTGGGGAGACCTCCCTGTGGTGCGGCACATCCCACTGTGACTTCAGCTTGTATCATCAGGGGGCTCCACAGGTCACTGCCATGGAGATGGCACAGCCAGGGAGAGAGCTGGGACATTTCCCCTCTCCTCATCCCAATTATGTTCCAAAAATCATGTGTTTCTGCTGTGGGTTGCTGTCCTCGTAGAAGCAGGAGGTAGGACAATATGGAGCAGGACACAGCCTTCCTGCACTGGCATCAAAGCAGGCTCGTTCATTTCAGAAGTCCTCAGCTGGGTCTGGGGTCCTTAAAATATTGATCATAAGCCAGAAAACAGTAAACATGTCCTTATCACACATCCATCGGAAGGCTTTCTTCAGGACCAAAGTCATGGGCAAGGCCAGGCAGCAAACCTGGGGGAATTCTCCCATTACCCATGAATTTTGCCCAGATTTCCTTCTAGCTGAGCCTGCGGAAAGGTATTTTCCTCTTCAGTTGGTCCTTCGGCTTTTCAGCATCACCTCAGGACAATGCTTCTCCCTGGTACCCTGCATCCTCCCCCCTCCTCTCCCCAGTGCCCTGGCTCTCTTGAGGGACTGTACAGCCCTGACTCCCTGCATCTCCCATATTTTTTGTTCTGGGCTTCTCGGGACATACCCACATGCTGCAGGGATGTTGCCCAGGCTCCAGTGCAGAGCCTGTAAGGCAGTGCAGTGCCTCAGGATCTGCATTTTGGCCTATTCAGAAATTTGTGAGGTGACCAGCTCCCACCTCTGCAGCTGCTGGAGTTTGGGAACATCCCTACAACCAACCTTCCTGCTCCTCCTTGTCTCGGCACAGAGTTTTGTACAGAAGCACAGTGCCATCAGTATCCCCAAGAGCACCATGGCCCCCAGTAAGGCCCAGGACCCCCAGGAGCTGCGTGGTTCTCTCTTCTATTTCCACATGCCCTGATCAAATGGACAAGTTCTAATATCACCTTTACAGCATGCTGGCTGGGACGTTGTAACTTCCTATTGCTTCCAGTTTCCCCCTTCCCTTATTCTTGGTTCATTCAGACACTGAACTGCTGATCTGCACTTCAGGGAGTTTCCACCTTGATCCATCTTTCAGACGTCTCTCCCTCTAGCCAAGTCCTTAGTTGTGTTTCTATCTACCATTTACTATCAGTCCAAAAGATTTCTAGTGAGGCTATCTCTTGTGGGAAATGGGTCTCATTGGAGGTAGCTCAGACTTAGTATGCTGTTGAGGGGTGGTTTTTTTCTTTTTTTTTTTTCTTTTTTTTTTTTTTTTTTTTTTTGAAACTCTAGTGTATTGGGTTTTTTTGAAACTCTATTATGCTTTAGTCTTTCTTTGTTTACAATTAAAAATTCACCACAAACCTCTGTGTCTACTTGCAGGTAGTTGTCTAAGTTTCCTTTGCAGGTGGGAATTGGAACATATGAGCTGTACAACTCAGTTGCAGACTTCAGCAGAAGAAAATTAGCTTTAAAAAGAATGATGGAAGTCTCTGGTGACTGAGAGAGCAATGGCAGGGTTGGGGAGATGGAGATGAAGACTGACTGAGCAATTCCTGACCTCTGGGACACTACTTTTCCTACGTGTCCTGACTTCATGAGGGAACACTCTGGATTGAGATCAACTGTAGAGTGTTTTTGTCACTAATTCTGTAAATGTAATAATAATAATAATAATAATAATTTAAAAGAAAAAAAAATGTTTTCATACTATTACATTTTCCATCTTTCCACTACACTCCTGAAACATCTGCAATTAGCTATACAAGACTAGAAGAAAATTACAGAGAGAGAAAAGGTTCCTCAGGGATTTTTACATTTTAATAAGCCACATAGTGTACTTGGTGCTGAGTCCACCAACCTCAGCTACTGAGAGGAGACTGAACAAAACTTTCAAAAAGACAAATTCAGAAGCAGAGCCCAAAGTTACACACAGCATTAATGGGTCCCACTGAGGGCCGTTAGCAAGAAAGACTCCCTGGGGGCTGATTAGAGCAGAAAGTTGGAGGCCACTCATTATAGGTAGGCAAAGACAATGAGCAGGTGGCTCTGATGCTGAGTCAACCCTTGATGTGTTTTATCAAGCAAAATGGCCGATCGCAGACAGCCAGCTCCTGCGAAGGGAGATCGTTTCCCCCATGCATTGGTCAGGGCTGCTGCGGGGAGCAGTGGAGCAGGTGGAGGTGTGCAATGTTGAGTGCATGAAATGACATGGCAGCTGCTGGGGTCCCCTAGGGGGTAAGGGGACAATGACGCGCTGCTGTCTCCTGGTAGGCCTCAGTGATAGAGACAACAGCTATAGAAAAAAGATTTCTGCTCTTTCAGGCTCTTCAGCATGCCAGTGCTGTTGACTCTCTCCACCACAGGCGGTCCTGCACTGTCCTTTGCCTGCAGCTGGGTGCCTGCAGACTGCAGATACTCAAGATGCTCCCCCACCTTGCTCCTACCTTGGGATCTCCCTCCCTTTACCAATGCCTCCCTGTCCCCACTGGCTGTTCCTTGAAACACAGAGCCAGGGGCTGATCTCAGACTCCCTCTGGGTGACCTATAGCACCACAGCACAACTCTTCGAGTGACATTGGTTCATCCTGTTGTCTGGTTTGAACCGCCCAAGCTGCAGACTGTGACTTTCCCTTACTTGTGCTGCTTCTCACTACGAAGAAAAAGTGCCTGGGAGACCCACCCTGGGACACACTACTCCAACTGTTGTCAACCCAGGGCTGAGCTGAGGGAGAATAATGGTTCCCCTTGTGTGGGTGGCCACACTCCTCCTCATGCAGCCCTTATTCACAATGACTGTGCCTCACTGGCTCATGTAACACTTCTCACAACACCCAGGTCCTTCTCTTCAGGGACACTTCTCTCCTTATAAGGTCCCAGCCTGCCCTGAAGCATGGAGTTATCCTGCCCCAGGAGCAGGACTTATCCCTGCTCCTTGCAAAACTTCACAAAGTTTCTGTTGGCCAAATCCACAAGTTTCTCAAGGTCCTCCAGAATGTAGCTCTCGTGTGCCAGCTCGTAATGTGTGTGTGCAGATGGCTCACCCTAACTTGTAGTACCTCTTAGATGGTAACAACAAACAGAATCACAGGATAGCACAAGTAATAAAAGGATGTTCTAATGTAATGCAATTCCTGCCTCAAATAGGACTTAACAGGGCAATCATTTCAGAAATACAAAGTGAGGGTACAAAGCAAACAAAACCAGGGCCAACGGGGACGAATAAATACGGATGGAATGTTTATATGGGAAGGTATTGTCTCTTGTCCTTGCAGCCTGGACCATGATAAATAGCCTTCCTTTGTCTTCTTCAGGGCCTCCTCTTAGGTACTGGAAGGCTGCTATTAGGTCCCTCCAGAGGCATCTCTTCCCCAGGCTGAACAAGCCCTGCTCACTCACAAAGATAGTGCTCCAGTTCTGAGACCACCTTTGGGGCCTTCTGCTGAACTCGCTCTCAGTTATCCCCATCTTTCTAGGACCAAGGAGCCCCAAAGTGGATGCAGTAGTGTACATTTGCTCTAAAGGAGTGAGTAATAGAGAGGGGTCACCGCTTCTACCAATCTGTCTGCGCTCCTGTTCACACAGCCCAGGACACCCTTCGCCTTCCTTGCTACCTGGGCATATGATTGTCTCATATTTTGCCTTCTGCCCACCAGGACCCCCAGGGCCTTTTCAGCAGAGCTGCTCCATGACTGCCTAGTCCCCGGCCTGTATCTTTGCACTGTCTTGGTCTGTCCCAGGTGCAAGAACCTGGTATTTATCCTTGTTGAATTTCATGAGATTGCTAGCAGCTCATTCCTCCTTCCTGTCCAGGGCCCTCTGTCCCATGCAGACAGGCATTTTTAGTGCACTGTACAGCTTGGGCAAGGAGAATCCCATGTCCTGTGAGTCTGTGGAGTGCATGGGAGGGACCTGAACCACTATCCATCCCTGCGATTTCTCAATGGCATTAGATGTATTGATTAACTCTTGTAAATCAGACCCTGAAGCACAAGGAAATGAACTCCCTTCTTGCCCTGGTGCTGGTGTCCTGCCTTCTTATGAGATGGGAGGAGGGCCTTCTAGAGAGAGACATTTCCACCTCTCTTGGAAAACTGTTCTGTATGAGACAAACTGCAGTGCTGGACTCAGTTTCTCCCCACGGTTTAGACAGGGACCATTGGTGATTACTTTAGTCTACTTCAGTGAACATTTCTCGGGGGTGACCTCTTGGCCTTTCAGCAACTGGCAGCCCTGGAGCCCGAGGAACATCGTAAGGGTGCACAGAGGACAGACAAAGTCACGTCTTCAGCTGATCTTCAGCTACGGAGCTGGGTCTGGCTCCCGGGACAACAGGAGCCCATGGAACCTTGCAGGCTCTACAGAGAGACAGCTCTGTCCAGGAGCAGCTCCTCTTAAAGGAGCAGCAAGACTGAAGGCACTGCCTGCAGGCACCAGCATGAGATGAGCAACTCAGAAACTAAAGAGAGTTGGGAAAGGGAAAACAGCGGAGAGCTCTGTTCAGGGAGGAATCTTCACAGCCATTGTCACAGTAAGTCTCTGGCTGCAGGGCCACATTGCTGCTGTGGTTCCTACTGGGTTCTTCCTGAGCTGACACCTTCCCCAGCTGAAAGGGTCTCTCAGGGCAGCTCTCCCAGCTTCCGCTGTTTGGAGGAGGTGGTGCTTTAGAGCAGGCATTCATTGCTAAATGGTCAGAGGGACAGGACATCACAGCTACTTCCTTCCAGGGCTGCTGCAGGGATGTGAAGCCAGAGAGTGCATCCAGCTCTACCCAGGGATGTAAATCAGAGCAATATCCCTGCACCTCAGAGTGCTGTGTGTCCGGTACAGTGACTCTGCTGCCCTTGAGGGTCAGCGCTCAGCCTGTCCAGGAGACTCCCAACAGCAGTGCAGGGAGAAGCTCTGAGTGGGAGGAGTGATCCCTGGCAAGGCCCTGCCCTGAGGCAAAAGCTCTTTGTTCCTCTTGCCATGAGCTTCTCTCTGCAGGCGTTTTTTTCTGAGGCCCCAGCTGTGCCCCAGCTCTGTGCAGGGCAGGAGTGTGCAGGGAGCACGATGTGAGGCGAGGTGTGGCAGTGCTGCCTTGCTGCTTTGGGAGGCCAGGCCTGCAGGGTCCTCCGGAGCTTTGACTCACCTGGCATGCATGCCTGGGCAGACTCTTGGCTTCAGGGCTTTGGTGGCAACTGCCTGCCATTAGTCCTTCTAGCTGTACCGCCCGTTCCACAGGTCTGGCGCCCCTTTGGAGGAGTTGAGGAGAGCCCCACTGGCTACAGAAGGCTCTCTGTCCCCATAGTGGGACAGCTGGTGGGGCATCTCATACTTTGCTGTGCCTATGAGGATGCAGAGACCAGCCGTGGGGCTTTGGACGCTCTTCATTGCCTCTTCAGATTTGTGGTGCAACGAAAACGTAAGAGTAGCTGTGGTGGGCTGCATCCTCGTGGAGCTGGAGAGCCTGGCAAGGCCAGGGAGGGCATCAGCCTGCCTCGGCCACTCTGCTCTGTGAGACACAGGAGCAGTAAAGAGGGCTGATGGAGCAGTAGGGCAGAAGGATGTTAGTGGCTGTGCTGGACTGCCCTGCTGTGGAAACTGCTCAGCAACCCCTGCTCGCACTAGGGATCCTGAGGTGCTTCACACCACAAAGTCCCATTGAACCCCCCCCCCCCAGGCCTTTGGTAGCCTTCAAAGCAGTTGCCCCTTCTGTTCCCTGCAAGGGGCCCCCAGCCTCCCAGGGAATCCTGCTCCCCAGATGTTACTGGCATGCTCTTCTCCTCTGCCAGGCTGCTTTCTCCCTGAGGCCATCAGTCTGCCCCCTCCAAGGCTCCTCCACTCCTCCTGACTGCTCTCTTTTTCCGCTCCTGCTCAGGCAGCGAGCCGTTGCAGGATAATCAAGGGCATGCGGAGAACCGAAAGGAGTGGGAAGCTGACGACGAGCTCTGCGTGTCATGGACCAGCAACCTCAGTGTCATCACGAATGTGAGGAGCACCTCCCCTGCTGGGACTCTTGGCCATGGGGTCATCAGGGGACTTGGATGAGCAGAGGGCTGCCTAATGAGCAGGGCTGGGGGGGTATTGCGGTTCATGCAGAGTGGGCAGAGGGCGTGGTGGAGAGGGAAGCAGCTCTCAGTGGCACCTTGTGTAAGGCTGCACTCTGGTAGCAGCCCAGCTCTCCCCCGGTGCTGCTTCCACTGTGCCTGAGTGGGGAGTGGGCAGGGGCTTCACTCCAAGAGTCCCAGCAGCAGCTGCAGCCTTGAGGGCCACCATCAAGCTGTGCTTGCCTGCAGAGCCAGTGCACTGTGACCCTGACCGCGACCATCCTCTCGTGCCCTGATGGCCCTGTGGCCACATGCCCCACGCTGCCGCTGCACAACCCAACAGTCGCCCCTGGCTCTGCTGGGACCACAGTGCCAGCATTACCCCGCCCCCCTCTCCTGAGCCACGTCCACTGCTCAGCTAAGCACCAATAATATGGCACAGAGCGTGACATTTCTTCCCTCACCTCCTTTCTCCCATAAGCTGTTTGAAAAACCTTCAGCCCTCCGAAGGCATAGACATCATTGTCACAGCCATCGAGGGCATGAGGAACTGCAGCAACTACAGCACGGTGGTGGCTACCCACATGCTGAACATGTTTGTGGTGGGCGCTGTCTCTTCACTGGAAGATGTAAGCAGGCTGCAGGTGGCATGCGTGGGGCAGGAGCCCTCTGGGATGTGGTCTTACCTTGCCAGAGCCAGGGGTCTGGGGCACCCAAGAGCCTTGGAAGGCAGCAAGGAGCACTGGGAGGTGTGGAGAAGGAAGGGGATGTCAGTGGGGAGTGGGGTAATGGCTGCTCTCTGGTAGCAGCCCCACTCTCACCCATGGGTCTTCCAGGTGCCACGGATCATAAGGTGCCTCTACAGGAACCTGAGGTACGTCAGGGAGTTGTCAGCCCGGGTCACCCTGAACAACATCCTTTGCCACCTGTGCTGCTCGAACCCTGACGAGCTGACCGTGAGCCTGCTCTACTGCTCCCCACTCTGCAACAAGTATGGGGCCCGTCAGGCTCGAGGGCTCATCGCAGATGGGGAGAAGGGCGCAAAGGGGGCCAGACCCAAGGAGACTCCCAGGACACGCCTGCGGGGCAGGGTCCTCTGTCTGTGCCACCACTGCCCAGTCCCCATGCATCAAGTAGCTCTGCAGAAGGCAGAGCTGAGCAAGGGAGCCTGCTTTCAGCAGGCAGCGGCCATGCTCCCTGCCTTCCCCACAAGGCACTTCAGCCTGGTGCTGTCCAGCCTGCATGGGCAGGCCCCCTTTAGGGCTCCCAGTGAGGAGGGGGTGGGCAGGGTCAGGGCTGCTGGATGTCCAGGGAGCTCCAGGGCATGCCCGGGCTCTGGCGCTGTGGCCGAGGAAGTGCCACTGACAGAGCGCTCTGGGTCTGCAGCATGGCCACAACCATGTGGAAGGTGCTGCTGGATAAGGCCGCAGTTGCAAAAGACGTGCTGCAGGAGCTGCTGAGCTTGCTGGAGCAACGGCCACTGCGCAAGCAGCCCACCTCCAAGAGGGACAACAGCTGCATCCTTCCCCTGGCTGTGAGTTACGGGACGAGGCCTCGTTGGTCCCCTGGCTGTCGCCTGGCTCTGTGGGCCCCCTCTGCCCTGCCTGTGTGCCCCCAGGCAGGCACCTCCCCTGCATGGGGATACAACATGCCCAGCACCAGGCCTCCCGTTGCCAGCACGCAGGGCTGCCGAGCGCTGCTCTGCACACAAACACTCAGGCTGGCCATGGCCTGGAAATCTCCATCTCCCCCTGTCCCTGCATCCCCTAGTGTCCCTCATGCAGGAAGGCTCCTTGTGTACGGACAGGAGTTGAGGCCAAAGAGCCTGCAGGCATTTGCTTTGGTCAGGCTCTCCAAGCCCTCCATCTGCATTGTCCACAGCACGAGTCTGTGTGTGAGGCTTCCAGCTCGAGGGTTCAGGGAGAATGGCAGGGAGCGCTCAGGAGTGAGAGGTGTCCCTGGGTGTTTTCCACAGGCAACAAGAGCACTGCACGTGATCGTCCAGAAGCCCTACGACCCACAGGTGTTGAAGACCTTCTTCCCCCAGCTCTTCCTGGCGCTGCTCTTTCAGATTGTCTTCACAGCAGGGTTCACCCGCCAGGAAACAAACATCTTCCTGAGGGAATGCCAGCGGGATGGGTCCCGTGCCCCCAGCCACATCAGGTGCTTTATCCCACTCCTCCTGTCTCGGCCTTGGAGTCAGAGGCAGGGCCAGGCTGCCAGTGTGGCCTGGGCTTTGCTCTGCATGCAGGTGTGCCATGGAGGCCATGAAGGGTCTCTTCCACTGTGCTGGCTATCGGCACGTAGCCCTGGCTGTGGAGAAGAATGGCGGCTGGGAGCTGTTTCTGCATGCAGAGACATCTCAGAAGGGAGTGTCCGTGCTGGCCAGGTAGAGCCCTTTACGCCCTGCTCCCCCCCAGCACCTCTTCCGTGGATTTGGGGTGCCCCACACAATGTCCTTCCTTGTGGGTGGGTGGGGGGTGGGGGCGAGCTCTCCAAGAAAGGGGCTGCAGCCTCCCCACTTGTTGCAAGGGCTCACACAGCAAAATGGCCATGGGAGCTCCCTGACCCACTACTGCCCAGCTTTGAGAGCTGTTGGGAGAGTAGTTGGTGTTAGGAGTAGTGCGAGAAGGTCCCTCGCAGGAGTGGTGCCCTCCCAAAGCTCCGGAGTGCCCTCCGGTGGCGCCTGGGCTCCCATCACAGAGAGGATTGGGGACGGTCTGGCTGCAGTGGCAGCCAAAGCAGAGCCCCAGGAAAGTGCAAGCTGAGCAGAAGGACCTGGGAAGGCCCCCGGGGCAGAGGAATGCCAAGGGGTGAGGACACGGCATGTGTGGGAAGGCCATGACTTGCAGGTAGAAAGGGTGTTTCTCCAGTCTCCCACCCAGAGCAACATAATGGTGACTGAGCCTGGCTTTCTGATGGGAAGGTGTGGTGGGGAAAGAGCGGCCTTCCAGGAGCACATGCTGCTGGCTGCCGTGGCTGCGTGCCAAGCACTGCCTTGAGCTGCCTTCAGTGTGCTGGGGGGAAGTGGCTGAGGGGGCCAAGCAGGCCCAGAGCAGGCTTGCCTGCTCAGCTGAGGACCAACAGTGCCTTCTTCCTTCTGCCAGAGCCATGAGGAGAGCTCCGAGACACCTGTGTGGCTGGATCTTCCACCAGCTGGCAAGGCTGCTGAGCGGGGAGGACCAGTTTCGCCAGAGGCCCGCCATGGCTTTCTTTGTGGAGGTGAGCCTCATGGCAAGCAGTGCCTCTCTGGAGGTGCCGCTGAATGCTCTCTGCTCGCACTGTGCGCGTGCCTGGTGGGTGACATTGGTGAATGGAGCTGGGGCAATGCACGCGCTCTTGTTAGCAGCCCTGGCCTTGGCTCGTTTCTGCTGGGCGACTGCTCGCAAGCACTTGCCCTTTGGGCCTCCTTTGCGGCAGCTCTCTGGGTTCAAGTGCTCCTCCAAGGGCTGAGGACAAGAGGATGCAGAGAGCTCCGAGGCCATGGGGCAGAGGCGAGCAGTGCGTGCAGTGTGCTGTGACGCCCAGGGCTGGGAGCAGGGCCTGCGGGTATCTCCACAGTGGCCCCTGGCCATGGCGTGAGCCGTGTCAGGGGCTGGTGCCCTTGGCCTGAATGGTGGGTGGGACGCAGGGCTGCACGCTGCGGGCAGTGCTGGTGGCTCTGCCAGTCCGTCAGTGCTGTGTGCATTTCAGCTGCTGGACGGCCTTGACCTTGCCGAGATGGACGATGCCGCGCTGCCGCTCCTCTGGCGCTACATGCAGGCTGAGGGCCTGGAGCTGTGCAGACTGGCATTCAGAGGCCTCCTGAGCCTGCGGAAGAGGCCCGAGATGGTGAGCAGGGGGGCAGCTGGGTGAAGCCATGGTGGCAGGCTGGGGCTTGGCAGGTGGTGCTGGGTCACAGAGTGGCCTGGCCTTTGCTGGCCCTCAGGAGGTGTGCTAGCTGCTCCCACATCCCCGCTGCCCTCTTGATGTGCCCCAAGTCTTTCATGGCAGCCCCTGGGCTGTGCTGCACAGGCAGAAAGGCACCAATGGCCCTCGGGAAGAGCTCCGCTGTGCCAGGCGGAGATCCAGGCCCAGCAGCCACAAGCCCCTTCCAAATGGCCTCCATTGTGCGAACGCTGCGGCCAGAGTCCTGCTGGGAGAGGGACGATGAGGCAGATCACAGGGTTGGGCTAATGCAGTCGGCTGCTGCTGGTCCTGGAGGCAGGAGCCTTGCTCCCTAGAGAAGCCCTAGTGTGCTTGGAGCCCCCTTGGAGATCTCTGCCATGCACTGCAGCCTCTGTGCCCAAGCCGTGGCTGTGTGCAGAGCCCTGGCCCTGGCCCCTGAGCCCTGATGGGAAATCAGCCCCCAGAGCACTTGTGGCCAGGGGGCTCCGGCCTTGCTTCACAGAAGGAAGTTGTGTCTTTCTCACAGGCAGGGAAAATGCAGAGCCTGCTCCCAGACATGGTGGAGTGGCTGCAGGATGCCCGCAGGGAAGTGCGTGCAGGAAGCTTGCTGTTGCTGAGAAACATCCTCAGCTACCTGGACCAGAAGGGCTCCAACCCCATCGCTCTGCAGCTGGCGGAGAGGCTTCTGCCACGCTTTGATGACGTAAGGCTGGTGGGAGAGCCAGGGGCTCTCTGGCGTGTGGGTGGGTCTGTATACGTGGCTCTGGATGCTGTGTGTCCTTCTGCACGTGTACCCACTGGGCAGTGTATTGGCACCTCCTGCCACAGTTGTGCTGCCTCTGCAGAGGCTTGTCCCCAGCTCGGAGCCCTGGCCAGGGAGGGGGACAGTTGTGCCTGCAGAAGACGAGGCCTCGCAAAGGAAAACCTTCTTCTCATGCCTGGCTCCTGCAGTCGTTGCTGAGGCCTCCGCTGCTCTCCTTCCTTCCTCACAGAGCTGCAGCACAGTGCGAGAGCTCTCCATGCTGCTCTTCAAGGACCTGATGGAGATTGTGGTGGGGAAGAACAAGCAGAGGATGAAGCAGCCCATGCAGAGGAGCCTGGTCCCACTCTTCCTGCACATGAGCGAGCAGAACCAGAGAGCGGCCCAGGTATGGAGCAGTGCTTTGGGGAAGGGATGCTGACATGGCCTGGGGGAGGCCTGAGCACCATGGCAGGGGCTGCAGACAAGTGTGCCTTTGAGTGCATGTGAGCCGGAGGTCCAATTTGCTGAGTGGCCAAGGACAAGGCAGAGGTGCCGCTGCCTTCAGCAGGGAGGGGCAGCCCTGGTCCTAAGCCCCACTGTGGGCTGGGACATGCTCCAAGGCTGGCCAAGATGAGGGGGAGGCAGGGTGCCTTGTCCTGGCTGTGGTGGCATCTGCCAGTCTCTGCTGCTCTGCAGGCCGCTCAGAAAGCCCTTGTCAGCGCTGCACAGCTCCTCAAGTGGGAGGAGCTCAAGCAACTGGCCAGGACAGGGGAGATACGGAAGATTGGGGAGTACCTGGTAAGGACAAGGCCAAAGTCCCAGGGCCCTGACCGGACGAAGCCTGCCCCGCTGCCCAGTGTGCAGGGCACACAGCTGTGCCCCTCACCCACTGCTGCAGCCCAGAGCCCCGGCCTCCTCGGGCTCTGCTCCAGGCCCCTCTGCCCTTGCTGTCCCCCCTGGGATGCTGAAGGTGCCCCTGGCTTGGCTGTCCTTGTCAGAAGGCTTGGGGGGGATCTCAGCATCCCTAGGCCACCGGGGGTCATGAGGAGGAAGGAAGAGGAGGCCGGTCGTGGGAGGAGGGTCAAGCCTGGCTCGCCAGGGAGTCTCGGTGCCAACCCACGGCCTTGCGGTGTCTCCAGGTGCTGAGGGACAGGAGCAGAGCGGTGCAATACCTGCACCAGAGCCTGCCATACTTGGAGAAGCCTGAGGCATCCTTGCGGGAGGCAGCCGTGAGGTTCCTTGGTGAGCCACTACCCCAGTCGCATCCCTGACCGTGCAGGTGGGCTGAGAGGAGGTTCTGCAATGCCTCACAGCATGCCTGCATCCTGCAGCCCGGGGACCACGCTGAGGCCAGCCTTGCACAAGGGGAGGAGGATGAGTGGGCAGGCTGGCAAGGCCGGATGGGAGCTGTGCTGCTGGGGTCTTGGTGGGGAGTATGAGGGCTGACAGGAGGTGTTTGCCTAGGGCTCATGGGGCAGCAAATGAAGCAGAGGAAGGAGAAGGTGGAGCAGATCTGCAATGGTGAGTGAGAGCAGCTGTGGCAGGAGGCCCTGGCAGGGAGGAGGATGGGGCGCAGGAAGGGAGCTCCAGTTGCTGGCCCTGCCATAAGCCAGGCAGGTGTGGTCTGCCTCTTTGGGGGAGAGGAGGTGAGTATTTGTGGGTCACCTGGGGTATTGCTGACCAGCAACTTGCAGCTGATCCCTTTGTCCCACGTGCTGCCTGCCCAGCCTGGGAAGGGCTGGGTGGGACAGGCCCTGTTTGGGCAGGATATCAGGGATGTCTGCAACTGTGGGAGTCTGTTATGTGCTGTGATCTTTTCTGTCTCAGCCCTCCAGCCCCTGGAAGCTGATGCTGAACCCTCCGTCCGTTGCCTGCTGACACAGACCGTGCTGAACCTGAGAACTCCCGGGGAGCGGTTGCCACCAAGGTTCAGCTTTGGAGCACTGGGTCACTGGCTCCAGAGAGCATGGCAGAGGTGTCACCCTTCTGCCAGGAGGTGACTCTGTTTGAGCAGCACTGTCACAGCTGTGCCAATGCCGTGGGGCTGCACGCCGCAGACACGCAAGTGTGCTGGAAGGTCTGGGCCATGGCTGGTGTCTCCCGCAGCACAGGACAGCTCGACAACTCTAAGCGCATCCTGTCCCATTAGTGTTCTACCACTTCATCCCCTTGCTCTGCTTTCCTCAAAGATAAAGTCCTGTTTCTTCAGCCCATGTGTGTTTAATTTTTTTTTTTTGGAGAGAGAGAAAGGCAGTGGGGAACAGGGCATTGCTCTGCTGGACCAGGAAACAAAAGGGCAAAAGGGAGAAGAGCTGTAGCCTCTACAGACACCTGCTGTCCTCAGGCCTTGCATCTGCTGTGCAAGGGCCGGGCTGGGGTTTGCCATGCAGCTCTCTTTCTATCACCATTGCCCACCCTGCGCCGTCCCTGGGAATTGCTTCTTTCCTCTGCTCTCTCTCTTCCCTAGGACTATGTGCTTCTATTTTCCCTTGAAAGACCTCAAAAGCCAGGAGCCATCAGCTTTGATTCACTGGGGCGTCCCGTAATCCGGAGCTGCTGGCGCTGGGGCCATGTGTGACCAAGTCCCTTTCAGCGAATTCAGTGCTGCAGAACAGTCCCTTCACTATCAGCCAGCCATAGGAGCTGCTCAGGGACACGGAGCAGTTCAGTCCAGCTTCCCCAGCAGCAATCCCACCACGGCCCCTGCACACTGCAGGCTCACACCGGAAGCAGCTGGGTGCTGTGGAACTGTGCACCGGGTTCTCTCTTGGCCGTCCAGCCGCACTGTTAGCTGTCGACCATCCTGTTCCTGGCTGAGGCCATCTGGTCTGTTGTGTACCTGTGGTCTGGCATGGCTCGACCGGAGAGTGAATGAAGCCCGGGAAGGATGAAAGCCAGCAGGACGCATAGCTCTGGTGTGCGCTCAGACTCACCACGAGCTGGCCGGTGGACCCAGCAACCCATCCAGCAGCAGGGAGGCCCCCGAGGCCAACAGCCAGGGAGAACCTCGATCACCTTGGTGCAGCTCCTCTGCTGGCACATCACAGTCATCCCCACTGTTTTCTGACCTCCATCTGCCCATATTCTTTTTGCTTTTTCCCCTCCAATTTACCCGCTTTTCTCATTTTCCATTTCGATGTTTCTCCATCTTCCACTTTCTTTTGGTGCTCTTCACCATTTTCCACAGCTTTCTGCACTTCTTGCTTTGCACCATCTCTTTTCTGCCGTGCCTGCATCATCTGTTGTTGCTCTCCCTCCTTTTCTGCCATTTCTACCATTTCTGCTTTCCCTTTTCCATCTTTTTTCCCCCTTTCAACGTTTTTTGTGTCCTCTTTCTTCCATTCTTTCTCTGTTTTACACTTTTTTTTTCTTTTTTTTTCTTTTTTTTTTTGCATTTCCCACAGTTTTCATATAGAGCTTTTTGCATTTTCCACATTTCTTTCTTTTTTATTTATATTTTTTTCCAAAGATTTCTGCTGCTGTTGGACACTTTGGGCATTTATTTTTTTTGGGGGGGTGCGAATGTTCCTCTGTTTCTTGCGTTTTGTCCCATTTGAAGTGTTTTCAGGTTTTCCCTTTTTTTGATTTTCTGCCACTTCTCAGTTTTTCCACTTTTTTTTTTTTTTCACTTTCTGACATCTCTGGCTTA
The DNA here is from genome assembly GCF_028389875.1 of Rhea pennata. Taxonomy (NCBI): domain Eukaryota; kingdom Metazoa; phylum Chordata; class Aves; order Rheiformes; family Rheidae; genus Rhea; species Rhea pennata. The sequence goes on from NW_026907679.1 coordinate 3,972,164, forward strand.
ACCATTTTAACCATTTTTAACCATTTTAAGTGTATTTGGTGTTCCATTTTCTTCATGTTATCCATCCTTTCTGTTTTCTCCATCTTCTTCTGTGATTTCCACCTTTTCCTTTCCTTTTCAGAATTTTCTGCTGTTTAGTCAGTCCCTGATGCTTTCAGTTGTTCTTCGAATTTTTCACTTTTTTTTTTTTAACCTTTTCTGGTGTTTCTGTTTTCTGCCATTTTCACTCCTCTAAGTCCTTCCCACCATGTTCTGTTTTTTTCTGCCCGTTTTCATCAACTCCTACTTTTTCTACCACCTTCTTATTTTTGATTTTTTTCAGCAATTCTGTGCATTTTCTTCCTTGTTTTTTTGGTACATTCTCCCCTGCTTTCCACCATTTATTCATTTTTCCACTCAATTCCGTTTGGAGTTTGTTTGTCTGTGTGTGTGTGTGTGTGTGTTCCTTGTTGCTTTAGGTGTTTTCCATTATTTTGGAGCCCAGGTTTTGGTAGGTTTTGCATTTTCTGCCATTCCTTGTGTATTACGATGTTTTCTGAATTTTTCTGTCATGTTCCAGCATTTTCTGCATTTTGCTTTTTTTTTTCTTTTTTCATTTTTGCCTTTTTTTGCGTTTTCAGTCATTATGCTTTCTGCAGTTTTCCAGGTATGGTTTTCTCCATCATTTTCTGCTGTTTTCAACCCTTCTTTTCCCCCGCATTAACCATCTTTCTTGCATTTTTCACTGTCTTCACGTTCTTTAGCATTTTCTGCTCTTTTCCTCTGCTTTATGATCATTCCTTTTCTTTTTCATGTGCTTTTCACACTTGTGTTGCTTTTCTTTCCATTCTGTGTCATTGCATCCACCCTTTTTGTGTTTTTTTAAAACATTTTCTGATCTTCTGTATGCATACTCAGCCTTCAGATGAATATATTGGGGTTTTTTAATCTCTCTTTCTCTTTTACTTCATTTGCTATTGTTTTCTCTCTCTACTTTCACTTTTTACATTTTCAACTTTTTGGCATTCTTCTACCGTTTTCTGCTATTTGTGTATTCTCTGCGGGGCTTTTCAGTAGCTTTTATTTTGTGGGAGACATTGTGCTGAAGTTTTTTTATTTTTTTAATGGGATTTTTGGCATTTATTTTGCAGGTGATTTTGTAGTATTTTTGCGTTTTCCGCTGCTTTGGGGGTTTCATCCCAATTTCCATCATTTTCCCTGTTTTCTGCCTCTTTATGTATTTTTCCATTGCTTTTGTCTCGTCTTTCAATATTTTCCACCTTTGCCACTGTTCCTCACCGCTTCCTGCCATTTTCCACAAATTGCTGAACTCACGGAGGTTACGGCTGAAGTTCGTAAAGATGGAAATCCTACCTAAACTTGGGACTGGGAATCTTGCACAATTCATGGAGAGAATACGGTCTTCTCTGGTTGGAGTCGTTCGTTCAGGATTGAGAGCCATTGCAAACGCCCGTTTCCCCTCTTCTGCTCTCATCTGGTGCAAGTCCTGTTTGTGGAGACCTGGGCGATGGACTCCTACTTGCCTCCGTTTCCTGCAGCTGCCTTGGGCTGTTTTCTGCTGCAGCTGGTGAGGTGTGGTGGTACCACCGGTGGTCTCCTTGGGTGAACATCTCCCCGGTCCTTTGCATTTGGAGAGGACGGTCATTGCCAGCAGCTGGTGGCACGGAGAGCCCTGGGGTAGGGCAGGAGCTCTGCGGTCCCTGGCTCATCCTTTGGGATCAACACCACGGAGCAGCACCTCCTTCAGCCTGAGGATCTCAACGTCCCATGAAATGTCTTGGAAATGTGTGTCTTCTCTTTCCTTTCTTCTCCCTCCTTTTTTTTTTTTTTTTGGGGGGGGGTGGAACCGACTCACGTTGCCTCCAAGCTTCTAGCAGCAGCCATGCCCACCAAGGGCTGCCAGGATGAAACCACACTCAACACGCTCACGGTCGCTGAGAGGAGGTCTCCGCTGATCTGCTCGTCTTCATCCCACTGCTTACATGCAAAAAAATCCCCTCGTTTAACTGCAATTTTAAATCCGATATGAAAACACTACAATGCAGCAAAGATTTGAGGAAGTTTCCATGACTCACAGTCCTTAGGATTTTGGAAAAGCACTGGTCTTATGTGAGGAAAAATGTTTTATTCCCTTTTTTTTTTGTTCCCACCTGCTTAGAGCTTTCCACCAAAGACAAACACGCATTGGAGAACGAGCTTTCCCCCACGCTTAAAAAGCAGCCTCTCGCCTAGAGATCAATGTCGCATTTAGCATTTCGCTAAATCCCCTCTAGATTAAATTAAACCGCGCTCTACAAAGGGGAAGCAGCCGCCGAGCCCTGCCGTCAGTGACCGAGAGGATGTTTCCCGGATGCATTGGAAGGATAAAAATGATCCGTTCTCTTTTTGATCGTTGGAAGGCGCCAGTGAGGAGCAGCAAAAGTCAAGATTTCTATGATTTCTTTTTTTTTTTTTAAGTTTTGTTGCTAGCGATAAGGTGCCTCTTGGCTGGGAGCACAAGAAGGACCCAGAGCAGCCTTTTGTTCCACGGTTTAAGCAATAAAACTTGTTGCTGATTCAATATTTTCTTTGACAAGATCAACCAGATCCAGCCACGATTCTCAGTTCTACCACTGCCCCTTGGGGGACCCAGGCGTCCGGGTGCCCCTTCTCACCCCCCGCTCTCCCCCACATAGAGGGGACCCAGGCATCTGGGGCTCCCATGCTGAACCCCCCCAACCCCACTCCCCTGGGTGAGCGAGGGGCCCAGGCGTCCGAGGTGCCCAGGAGTCCAGGCAACGCAAGAAGTCCAGGACAACCCAGTTCTCCAAGGGACTCAGGTGTCCGGGAGGGTCCCAGGCATCCGGGCATGCCGCCCCACCCCTCCCCTGCACTCGTACAGAGGACCCAGGTGTCTGTGGCCAGCAGTGCCACACCCTCCCCCGTCCCCACACCTCCTCGGACGCTGGGCCCCCCGCGAGGCTTCCAATAATTACTTTATTTTAACATCTGTAATTACAGACAGTAAAGTGGGGGCCAGGCCAGTGGGGCAGCTCCTGAGCCAGTGCCCCCTAGACGGTCCCCCCTGCCCCTCCCCTCCATTGGTGGGGCGCCCCCCCCAGCGCCCCCCCCCAGAAGATGGGGAGGGAATAAATACAATCCAGCGTATTAAAAGCCATCGGGGGAGGGGAGACACCCGGGGGGGGAGGGAAGGTGTCACCCCCAGGGGGTGTTGAGACCTCGAGGGGGTCGTGTCATCTCGGGGGGGGGGTCACATCATGCCCAGCTGCAGCAGGGTTTTGGCGTACATCATGGGTTGATGTTGGGGTGAGGCTGTGGGGGAGAGCGGCATTGGGTGCGGAGGGGGGTAAATACCGCCCCCCCCCCCATGGCAAACAACCATCCCTGGGGCAAATAAACACCCAGATCTGCCTGTCCTAGGGGAAGGGGTAGAAATAGGCTGCTGCCCCCCACCCCGAGTGCTGCAGGTTTGGGGGGGCCTTCTGGAGGGTTGGGGGGCTACAAAGGGAGTTTTATGGGCCCTCCTGGGGGTGGTTGGGATCCTGGGGTAGGGGGGAGTTGCGAGATCCTGGGGGGTCTCCAGGGGTTTGGAGGGGGGCTCCTGGGAGGGTTTTGTTGTTCCAAAATCTGGGTTCTGTTACCCAGTGTGCAAGCAACCAACAGACACACAGGGTCGAGATATTTCTTTATTTCATTTCTGCGCAGAGATGGGGGCTAGGTGGTAAATCCACAAAGCTAGCACACCTTCTCCCCCTCTCATTCTTCATTTATACACACTTTCCAGGGAGTATTTTATACAAATCTTTCTATTGGTTACAATTTCATTACCTCAGGTAACCGCTCTGCGCTTGCGCTTTCACATTCTGGCCTTAGGCATGCAATCTCTGCAGGAGCTGGCCCCTAGAGCCCAGGGGCTCCCAGCTCGTGCCCTCTGCACGCACAGGGAGCTGGGATTCTTGAGTTTATTTACAAAAGAGAAACCAGGAAAAACAGATCAGAAAACAAGCAAGTCGGAGCCGCCAGCTGTAATTTGCCCGGCTAGAGGCCAGCACCCAGCTGTGCATGCCGTGTTCAGCCTCTGCGGGACTGCGCCCTGTGGGCAAAGGCACCGCCTGCGAGGGTGTCAGCCTCAGCCCCGGCTCACCTTCCCGTAGGGAGCAGTGAGCCTTGGGCTGCCTGTGAGCTGGGCTGCCCAGCGTGAGGGGGTGTCCCTGCGGCGTGGAAGCTTTACACAGCTCTCTCCCGCAGAGCAGGGGGCTGGAGCTGCCTCCTGCCACGTCCTTCAGCTTTTTCCTCCCCTCTCTGATATGCCCGTCCGCTGTGCTGCTGGTGCAGCCCTGTCCATCTCCTCCTGGCCTCCGCCAGGAGCCCTGTGGCTGGAGGTTTGCTCTGTCCCCCACCTTCTGGAAAAGACCCACTTGTTCTTTACAACAGAGCAACCTAGGACGTGCCCCGCTGTGTGCTGCAGTTGCTAGGGCAGCGATGACGTGCAGAAGCTGTCCCTGTTAGCTGGCTCGCTTGTCTGATGACAGCACAGAGGCAATCGATGACGTGTGGCCGATGTCACTGCCGGCTGATTGTGACCTGCCCCTTGGTGGCAGGGGGCCAGCAGCCCCTCCCAAGGCCCCGGGTTATTGCGCAACCCTGCGCGGTGCTGTGCTAGCCTGCTCCCGGTTGGGCACGGTCGTCTTCTCCTGAGGTACCCTGTGTACCCCAAGGGTGCTGACGATGTCTTGTGCCTGGGAGAGAAGGTCCAAGCACTGCTCAGAACTCGGGGAAGTAGCTGCTTACGTCCCCGACCTCATTTTATCTGAGGACTTGAGGCACGAAGCCCGTTGCGTTCAGAATTTTCATGGAGTACTGCTCTTTGCAGACGTCTCAGGTGGGTCCAAGGCTTGTGAAGGGAGGGGGTTGAGAAGAAGTCAGAGACATGAGGCATTGGGGCTTTCTGGGCCTTTGGGAGCCCCGGTGCCACCTCTGGTGGAGAATGCATCAGAGGAGGCCTCTTTGCTGCTCCCATCTTCCACTTTGGGGGAAGCAGAGCTCAGAGGTGGCTGACGTCAGGAGGAACAAGGGGCTCCAAAAGAGGAGAGGCCTGGAAGAGGCCGGGAGTCGGCCAGTTGGGCTCAGCAGAGGTACCCAGTGCTAGGCACTCCTCCACGGGCTGCAAGAACGCGTGGGCCAGGGGCCCCTGCTCCAGGCTGTGTGGTGTGGGAGAAGGCACGCTGCCGGGAGCAGTGGCCAATGCGAGAGTGGTGGTTTCTCTTGGGTGGTGCAGGCTTGTTGTCACAAGCCAGGTCAGGGCACGATGTAAAGCGCACGCTCTCTGAGGTGGGAGCGTGAAGCTGGCGGCCATGTGGGCACCTGCTGATTCCTCTGTGCCTGTTTGTGCCTCTTTGAGGTTTCACTGCTCTGACAGAGAAGTTTAGCCAGAGCGTCAGCCTCGAGCGGGGTGCGGACGAGCTAACGCAAACGCTCAATGACTACATGGGCGACATTGTGGAGGGTAAGTGCCGTTCTGCAGGACTGTCTGGGACGGTGCCATGAGGCTGCTCTTTGGGAGAGCAGAGAGGTGCGCTAGGCAGCCTCCTTGCGCGTGCTGGGGGTTTCTGTGGGCGCTGAGGGCCACCGAGAGCAGCTGGGCTCTTGTGCTGGGGGACACTGGTGCTGAGAAATGGGTGTGTTATCTTCACTAGCTCCTTTGGGCAGTGCCCAGTACCATAGGCACCAGTACTGTGGTGCCTGTGAGCAGTGTAGAGGCGGGGCTGGAGCTGTGCTTTCCTGAATGGTGCCCCACCAGGCAGCACTGCCCTTGTGCTGCTCGGGCAGCAGAGTGGCTGCTTCTGTGGCTTGCTTGGAGAAGGTGTAGAGGCGACTCTTCTCTTGCTTTCTTTCGCCTGCAGAGCTGCTGGGCTTTGGAGGAGACATCTTGAAGTTTGCAGGTATGTCCTTCTAAATGAAACTTCTCTCTGTCTGCTGCCACTGCAGAGGCGTGCTAGGGGAGAGGACAGAGTGAGCTGTGAGCTGGCAAAGCCCAGAGGGGAGGCTCTGTGGGCATGCAGGTGCTCCTGGGGAGCTGCCATCGCGGGCCCCAAGTGGGAAGCTGCAGTGGGACAGGGCTGGTGTGGAGGTGTTGGGGAGGCAGCCTGGGAGCTTGGGGGTTGAGGCAGCATGGTAGAAAGGAGGGGATGAGAGAGGCCTCTCATCTCTGCCCTGAGTGGGACCAGCTGCAGGGGTGCCCGTGTTCCTGTAGCCACACTGTGCACCTTCATCCTCTGTGGCTGCTGTTGTAGCTGGCCTGGGGGAGGGGAAGGCATCCCTGTGCCCAGAGAGCTGGAGTTGAGGAGGAGGCCTTCCGACGAGTGCATCTTCCTCAGCACGCCTGCCGGTTCCTGCTGTCCGTGCAGGGGGTTGCAGCTCAGTGAGCGTCACGTCTCACGAGAGCCTTCCGCCGTTCCCCTGCTTTCTGCAGGGGATGCTGTACTGGTGCTGTGGAGAGTGAGGGAAACACAGCTGAGAGACACCATCAGCCTGGTGCTGCAGTGCTGCCGGCAAATCCAGGAGAAGTACAGCGTCCGTGATACAGACGTGGGTCTGAAGCTCCGACTGAAGATAGGTACGGGGTGTGCTGGATTAGCTCTGCCGTGTGTGGCTCCATGGCCCTGTGCAGGGCCACAGGGTGCTTTTCCGCCTGGGGGAGAGGTGGTGATCCCTCGTGGGGCCAGTGGAAACCTTCTGCCTGGAAGGCTGTTGTGTGCTCTCAGGCAGCCGCTTACAAGCTGCCTGCACGCACCCTGAGCAGACGGCCAGCAAAGGTGCTGGTGTGCTGGGCCTCTGGGGTGCTGTGGCTGTGAAGACTTTGTCAGTGTCAGCTTCACGTGCCTCTTTCTAGGCACCCGTTTCAGGCCCCTCTGTTGGCAGGCCCCACTTTGTACCCCCTCCCCATCGACACTCCAGCTGGACTCCGTAATGAAGGATGGGTGCCTCCAGCTGAAGCAGCTGAGAGCAGGAGCCTGTCTCCAGGGTTGAGCTTGAAACGGAGCCTGTGGAGAGTTGCCACTGCGGGAGGCTGCGGAGGTGCAAGTGCTCTGTGCCTCAGTTGTGCTTGTCTCTCCCCAGGGATCTCTGCAGGGCACATGTCGCTGCTGACTGTGGGAGACCGCAAGGAGCAGCACTTCCTGATCCTTGGCAAGGCCGTGGGTGAGGTCTGGCAGGCGCAAAACCTTGCAAGTGCAAGTGATGTTATCCTGTCAGCCAGCTGCTGGGAGCTCTGTAACCAGAGCCAGGTGAAGAGCAAGAGAGTGAAAGGCCAAGGAGCTGTGAAGGTGGGTGAGATGGCCTCTAGAGCTGTTTGGGGCACCTGGAGCTGGGGGTGAGGGAGGAAGGTGTGCGAAGGCTGAGGAGCTGGGCGTTGTGGGGGTTGTAGCTGTAAAGCGGAGGTGGAGAGCTGTAGCTGTTGCCCTTCCAGCCGAGGGTTAGCTGTGGATTGTGCTTGCTGGGTTTGCGGTGGGGTCAGGAGGGAGTGTCAGGGTTTGGCCCTGCTAGGGTCATGGCGGGGTTCTGTAGACGTCGGGGTGCGTGGCTGATGGCTGCACAGCTCGTGTGCTGCTGATGCCAGCGTTTGTCCCGGTGTAAATCCAGCAAGGTGGCTTTGCTACACGGAGATCTCCTCCTCTTCTCTGGGAAGCGAGGGCGGGATGGAGGGAGGGTAGGATGCATGCCCTGGGACTCCTGGGGAGGCCGATGGGCAGTGCTTCTGCTGCGTGTGCCTCCAGGTTACAGGCGTGCAGCGGATGTCTGTGTCGGAACGCGAAGAACTTTTCTCCAAGTTCACACGAGCCCAGCTGAACTGCCGTTCTCCTGAAATGCCAGGTGAGTGCCCCGGCTTTGCCTTGTTCTGTGCCTGCCCAGAAAGATGGGGACTGGCTTTGCGGAGGGGCTGCTGGGGCCTGGCCTCTGCCCTCTCCCCCTTGCAGTTAGTTAGTGGTTGTGCTTGGGGCGCAGCTGCGCTGCAGCAGAGGCACTGGCTGCTTCCTGCTGCTTCCAGGGGACTGCTGTGGCTGAGCACCTGCAAGAGGAACACACGGGCAAAGGGCAGAGGACCTTGCTCCCCGAGTTGCAGTGCCAGCCCCTGCTTTGCGAGGCCCCCGTAGCCAGGCTCGTAGCGCCCTGCTGCCAGTGACCGCGTGTATTTTCCTTGCGTAGGCGTCCTGAGGCCTGCGGTTACCTTGGCCCCTCATCGTGCTCAGGGGAAGGTGCTGAGGAAGTACATCCCAGCCAGTGTCCTGCGCAAGGTATGGCCACGAGTGCTGGGAGGTGCCTTTTGGGGGAGAGGGAGGGGAGAAGGAGATGTGTGTTGCAGAGCGGCAGTTCTCCAGACAGCAGGTAAGGCAAAGAAAATGCCCCCGTATGCAAAAACCTGGGAAAGGAGTGCTGCAGGGGCCAGAAACCTGCCGACTGTGTGCTCCTGCAGAGAGCGCCGGGGGTGAGGGCGGGGTGGATTGCCCTCTGCATTTTCCACTGGTGTTGTTCTGGCCATGGCCCCGGGGTAAGAGAGGGATGCCTCCGGAGCGGTGACAGCGTTGCTGAGGGTGGCCCCTTGTGTCCATCCATGCCCAGTGCCGCATTGCACCGTTGCGTATCTGCCTCGCGCAGGCTGACGCCTGCTTTGCGCTGCGAGGAGGCTTTCTGCATTCCTCTGAGAGCGCCCGCTGCTGCCGCTCTGTGCGCTCTGCCTTGGTATCTGCTGCAGGCAGGAAGCGCCCAGGGCGAGCTGGCTGGTGGAGGTGGCCCGCTGCTGTCTTCCAGATTGACGACAGACAGCCCCTGGCGTGCCTATCCGAGCTGCGGCCGGTCACCTGCCTCTTTGTGAAGCTGCAGTTTGCTGCCAAGGTCAACCTAACGCAAATCTGCAAGGCTATCCAGGACAGCAGCGTGCTGATTTCGGAGATCCTCCGTCCTCACAAGGGCGAAATCAACAAAATCTCCATGTTTGATAAGGTGAGCGTGGAGGAGCAGTGCCCCCGCGCACGAGGGCGAGGGTGGTGGTGGAGAGGAGGGAAGCGGCTCTGTCTCTCGCACGGTGGAGAGAGGAGAAGCAGCTCTGCCTCGGCGTTGGGAGCGGTACCCTGTGTCCTGGGGTTGCCCTGACGCTCTGCTGCTGTCGGGGGAGGCTGGAGTCTCAGGGCGGGAAGGGTTTGGTGCAGGCGTTGCGGCAAGGTGTGCTGCCTCTGTCCTCGGCAGGGCTGCACGCTGCTGTGTGTGTTTGGCCTCCCTGGAGGAAAGCTGCCCTGCGAGAGCGTTTGCGCCTTGGAAAGCGCGATTAAAATCTCCACCGCCTGCTCCGGCAGGCTGGGGAAAATCGAGTGAGTGGGGAGGCGTGCTGCCTGGGACGGCCTGGGACGGGGGGTGCGGAGGGGTGCCAGAGCGCCTGGCTGCTCTGCACATGCAGCCCGCTCAAGCTGGCGTGTCCGCTGCCGGGCTCTGCCGGTCCCCGAGGCCTGCGCTGACGGGGCAGACGGCAGAGCGCGGGGACGTGGGGAAGGGGCGGCGGTGGGCAGGCAGGACTGCGCACGGGCGCTGCTGAGTCCCTGCTGCTCTGCCTGCGCCTCAGGGCAGTGTCCGTGGGGGTCACCAGCGGGACGGCGTTCTGCGGAGTCGTCGGCCACCGCGTCAGGCACGAGTACACAGGTACGAGGTGTCCGTCTGCGGAGCGGGTGCCCGGGCCGCGTCTCTGAAGGGAAGAGGCAGAGTGTCGGGGAAGAAGCTGTGGGCCCTGGGCGCCGGGCCAGGACGAGGGCTTGGCCTGCGGCAGCACGTCGGGACCGGCGGAGGCGGCGCGGGTCCCGCCGTACGACGGGGGACGGGCTGTGAGCCTCCTTGTTGCTCTCGCTCGTGCTCAGCAGGGTTTTGTGCTGGCCTGTGCTGCGGGGGATGCAGCCGGCAGCCTGGCAGGGTGGTGCGGGTTGCTCTCCTGAGGACGTCAACGCGTGCTCTCTCTCTGTGGCAGTCATGGGCCAGAAGGTGAACCTGGCTGCCCGGCTGATGGAGCACTACCCGGGGCTGGTGTCCTGCGATGCGGCGACCTACGCAGCATCCCGGCTGCCCCGGTCCTACTTCAAGGAGCTGCCGAAGGCCCAGATGAAGGGGGTTGGCGATCCTGGCACTGTCTATCAGTACCTGGGGATGTCGCAGAAGCTGTGAGTGTGCTCTTTGAGCAGGCTGCCTGGGGGCGTGGAGGCACACAGGGTGCAGCCTTGGGGAAAAAGAGGAGCTGTGCAGAAAGAGGCCAAGCTGCTGCCCTCCCCAGGCCTCCCACCACTGTGGCTGAGAAGAGGGAAAGCCATAGCACGGCCGTGCTTTTTGCCTGTTCACCTTGGTGCCTGTTGCTGTTGAGAGAGTGGGAGTGATGGCGTAGGGGTGGAGAGGGCTCTCGGGAGTCCGTAGGCCCAGAGGGGCCTGTCAGCCCCTGCCCAGAGGGCCTGCAACTCTGCTTTCTGCCCTGTGCTTGCTTGCTGGCATGCAAGTGCAATGCAGTGGCAATTGTGACCCACCCAGTGGGTATTATCTCGGCTGCTTCTGAGCAGGAAGCTCTTGGAAAGCACTTTGGTCCGTGCTGGTCCCCTGGGCAAGTGTGGGTGGCCGGGCCTGTCTTCTTGCTCGCTTGCTGGTGAAACTGGAGCTGTTCCTCTGGGCCAGGCTTGTAGGTTCTCTTTGGATGATGTTTTGGCCTCTGTTGCTTGCACGTTGATAGCGTGTGCTGTGCCAGTGTGGGCAGAAGCCCTTGGACTTCCATGTGCTGGAAGTTTTCCCTGTGCTTGTTTGGTGTTTGCACTCTCTGCTGAATGAGCGTGAACTTTGGTGGTGGGAGCGTGGGCAGGCTGCCATTATGCTCAAAAGAGGAGCGGGTAGGCAAGAGTGTGTCCTCAGCTGCACGCATGACTCTCTGTCCTCCAGCTTCTGCCTCCTTCACTGACTTTTGTTTTTCTCTCCCCCTGCTAGCATATTTGGCCTGGATCTTATGGAGGAGAGGTCAGAGTACGGCCCCTTGCTCGGTAGGTGAATGCCTTGCTCTTGTGTATGCCCATTTCTTGCCCTTGGGTACCTGCTAGTACCAGCCTGGGAATGGAGATGCTTTTGCAAGGGATGGTGTTGCCTGCAGTGGCCATCAGGTTTAGGCTCATAGCTCGTTCGTAAGGTTGGAGTTGGGCCAGAAGTGGAGGTGGGAATCAGAGTGAGACGCCTAGTGCTTCCTGCCTTCCTGCACCATTAGCGTGTCAGGAGCTTTCAAGAAAGCAGTTGCTCCCAGGTTCCAGCAGGAAGGTGGGGCTGTGAGTGCTCTAAGGCAGGCCTAGCTGCAGAATTGTAGCTCTTAGGGTGGGAAGGAGCCCTGGGTGCGGGCAGGCTCGCAGGTGCGGTGGAGGGAAGGTGCAGTGGCAGCAAGAGGGGAGGCTGCCCAAGGTTGTTGGCTTTTGAGCTCGCTGCAGCAGCTTGCTTTTTGTCTGCCTTCACAGGTCGCGAGGAGGAGATTGCCCTCTTTGAAAGTGCCTTGAAAGCCTACAGGACTTGTCACGAAAGCAGCATCGTAGCATTTGAGGGTGTGCTTGGCTCTGGAAAGAGCCATTTACTCACTGAGCTGGCATTTTTAGGCCAGGCTGCTGGCCACAGGTGAGTGTTTTGGAGCGCTACGTGTGGGACACTTCCCTTGCCCATCCACTGATGTTCGTGGCATCCTTGAGCCCCTCTGCTAGTGCTGCTGGCCGTTGGCCTGCAGCATCCCTGAAAAGCCTCCTGGAGCCGCTGGTATGGAGCAGCTGTACGCTCTCCTACTACGTCTCGCGGGAGCTGGAAGTGGCTTGTGGAGCCAGGGCTGTTGCTCTTGCAAACTTAGGCCAGGCAGCAAGGTCTGGCAAGAGCCCAAGCTGCGTGCTTTTCATGCACCTGGAGAGTAAGGAGAAGAAAGATGCTGGGGGAGGTGGGAGTGGTGTGGTGGAGCTGCCAGAGAAAGGCTGCTTGCCCTTGGGCTTTATCCCCAAAGGCCCCTGGGGTGGCCAAGGCTTTCCGTAGTATAGGAGGCAGATGGCAAAGCTGTGGCATTCAAACACAAAGGCCCAACTTGCTCAGTCCTTGCTTCTTCAGCTGGCAAGTTGCTGTGCAGGGGGAGGTGCTGAGAGCTGTGGAGACACCGGGTGTGGTGGTGGCTCTGCCAGGGGCTTGGCAGCAATTGCCCCTCTGTGGCTTTTCCTTGTAAGACGCGGGAAAAGCTTGGCCCTCTGTGAAGCACTTGGAGGTGTGCGGAAGAAGAATCCGTCTGGGGCTGTGTGTCCAGAGCTCCCTTGCAGACAGCCCTGGATGACGTGCCTCTTCTCTGACAGTTTTGCCTTGGAAGTCTGCAGCTCTTTGCGTTGCTCTCTGAATCTTGGTCTCTTTTGCTTTTGCGTGGCAGGGTGGTGGCCGTGGAACTGACAGAGCTAAACCTGAAGCAGGTCTACTCTGCCCTCCGTATGGTGCTGGCCATGGCCCTGGGCCTGCAGGCATGTCAATCGTGCAGTGCCAGACAGCTTGTGCTGCAGACAAAGCTCCAAGGGCTGATGGCAGAGAGCAGCTACTGCCTCCTCAACGACGTCTTCCTCGTTAAGGTGAGAGCGAGGCCCTCTCTGGCCCTGGCAAAGGGCTGCTTGTGAGCTTTTGTAGTTTGGAGGCTCTGGTGGGGAGTCGCTTGGCTGCCTGGAGGGAAGAGCAGGGGCATATAGCGCAGGCTTCTGTTCCTGAGCGCGGTGGGCAAAAGGCACTGAAGAGCAGCTTGGAGATGGGGCTGATGACCTGTGTTGTCTCCTTGCAGCTGTGTTGGGGAGAGGGCTGATGGTGAGGCCAGGAGAGGCATTTTGCTGGGTTGGTGTTGTGTGGTGGGTAGGTGTGCTGCAAGCCCTGGAAGGCTGTTTCTCTATGACTGTGCTTTTCTGGGCAGTTTCCCCTCTCGACGGCAGTTTCCCAGATGAGTGGCACTCAAAGGCAAATGGAGCTGGAGTTGGTTTTGAAGAAAGTGCTCCAGAAGGTGAGCTCTTCTCTCCCTTGGGGGTCAGAGAAAGACACCAATGCCACAGGCGGAGGCTTCAGGAGGAGAGTGGTGGGAGCTGGCGGGAGGACGATGTACCTGAGTCCTTACCCTTCATAGCCCAAGCACCCCTGCCCATAGCCCCGATACCTTTCCTCCCATAAAGTTGGTGGGAACGTGCTTGGGAGGAGCAACAAGGTTCTTTCTTCTGTCCTACTTTGCACCAGAGGCCTTAAAGTCTCAGAGAAAGTGCAAGCCAGTAAGATTCTGAATGCCTAAGTAGCTGGGGAGAGGAAAGAGGCTTCAGAGCGTTCTCTCCGTCTCTCTCTCTCCCTCTCTGTCTGGAGAGGGAGAGAAAGAGGCCAAAGTTGCTGCTATGGAGGCTACTTGAGAACCCATCAGAATCCCCCCAGAGCAAGCTGTTTGTTTCAGACTGTTGAAGAAGATGGCGTTGTATTTGTCATCGACAACGCCCACTGCATCGACTCTCCCTCCTGGAGTCTTATGTGGAGCGTGCTCAGGGATGTCTCAATCCTCATGGTGATGAGCTTCACTGCCAGTCACTGCAGAAGACAGAGGCTTTGCCAAGCTGCTGTAGACATCCTGAAGCTGCCAAAAACCAGTTGTGTTCGTCTGGGAGAGCTGAAGCCTTCCGCTGTAGTGCAGAAAGCCTGCCAGGCGCTTGGAGTTGTCAGCCTGCCCCAGGATCTAGAGACGTAAGTCACAGGCAGGGCCTGTGAGCTCTTGCTGAGGGCTTGAAGCTGTGCAGAGAGGCAAAGGGAATGAAGCCCTAGAAAAGGCAGTGCAGAGCTTCTAGAAGGGCCAGTGCCTCTAGCCAGTGGGACATACTGACAGTCGTGAGCTGCGAGTGGGCAGCTGCCTAGGCACAGAGCACAGGAGGTGTCCAGCCTCCTGTGTTGCACCGGAAGGCAGGAAGGAAGTGGTCCTGCACGCTGGCATGGCTCAGGGGTGGCAAAGGCATTAGTCTGCGTGGTGAGGCTTTGAGGGGTGATTCACTGGGGCAAAGGTTCTCACTGGTGCCGGAAAGCATCTAGGCTGTTGGGGACACGAAGGACAAGGCTTGCTTGGGGCTCTATCTGCACTGCTTTTCCCGAGGATTCCAGCAAAGGCTGTATCTTCCGGGTGACTCAGGCCCCAAAGCCCGTGGGAGTCGTGGCCCTTTCAGAAGTGAGGTGGATCTGTGGTGAAGACGTTGGTTTCTGTGCTCTGCCCAAGTGGCTCAGCACCCACCTGACCTGCCTTTGCCTGTGTCAGTGAGTGCTGGATGTGCTCCTTTGCAGGTTGCTGACGCAAAGAAGCTACGGCATCCCCTATTACTGTGAGGAACTGTTGCGCTACCTTCTTGGCCATGACATGCTCTTGTTCCACCCACTGGGGAAGGATGAGAAACGAGAGGACAAGTGGGAGAGCCTCTTCAGTAAGCACCTTTGCGGTCGATTGCCTAGTTGCTGTGGTGCATTTTCCCCAGCGCATTCTTGCCCGAGGCTTCCCCTGTGAACTTGGCACTGTCAGCTCTTGCAGCCATAGAGATCGTGGTGTGGATCAGGTGTGGGTTTGTACAGGCCTTGCTGCTGGGACAGCCAAACCGAGGCAGGGGAGTTCTGGTGTCTTTGAGAGGACAAGTAAGGGTGCCATGGCAGCCAATTTCAAAGGAGGAGCAGAGCTGCTGCCTGCACTCAGATGAGTGCTGGTATTGTCGTGAACTCATAGGAACACAGGTGCTTCTTCTGGGCCAGTGTGGTGAGTCCTGTGGCTGGAATGTTCCTTGTGCACAGCCACAGGGCTGGATTGAGTCCGTCAGTGACACATGGTGCCAGGTGCTGTAAGGCCTGCTAGGGGTGAATGCTGAAGGGTTGAGGTTGGAGGGAGCTGAGGGATGTTGGGTGGGAGGCATTTAGAGGACCAGACAGAGGGCCTGAAGAGTTGAGTGTGTTAGCGAAAACACTTGAGGGCAAGGGAAGGCAAATGGATGCCTGGAGTCCACAATGCCTGGTCTGCTGCTTCAAGGAGAGCTCCTGCTGGGGTCAGGCTCTTCTCTATATGGGTATACGGCATTGGTGCACTTTATGTTCCTGCCGCACACCGTGTTTGTTGGTTAGAAGAAACTTCTTCATCAGCAGGTGGTCTGAGGACTCTGGCTTTTGTGAGCCCCTGCTGTCCTTCTCCTCTGCCTTATAGGCCAAAGCGTAGTTTGAAGCCTGCCTGAAGGGGTGGGAAAGAGCAATTTCTGTCCCTGAGCACAGCTGCTTACAAAGCTCCGTGTGCGGGGCGAGGGCAGGCAGGCGCAGAGCAGCCTGACCGCAGGCTGGCTTTGGGCACGCTCTGGCTAAAGAGAGAGAGAGATTAAACACAAGACCCCGGCTAGGCACAAAGCGGGGCATGCTGCTTCTGCCTCTAGCATGCCCCACGCGGGTGGATTTTCATGGGGACGTTGGAGGTGCTGCTGTGTGACCTGTGGAAAATCCCTTCTCTGGCCCTTTGAGTCGCTGCCCAAATTCTTGGGATGCCCTGGACAACTCTACTCTCTAGCCGATGTAGGCGTGTTATTTAAGAGGCATTGGAATGTGCATGTATTTCCCTGGGCAAAAGGCAAAGAAGGTCACTTGCAAAGAAGTCTGACATCAAACCCAGCAGAGGCGAGGCACAGGCCTTGGGAACTTGAATGCCAAAGTGTGAAAGCCCCCAAAGGTGCTACTAAGTGAAGGCGGCAGTGGTAACACGACCTAGGGATGAATGCCAACCAGCTTGCCACGGCTCTGGCAGCAGCCCTGAGTGACCCCCGATTTTGCATTTGCACTGGCAAGGTGCCTGCCTCTGGGATGACAGCAACACTGCTGCCTTCTGTCTTGAGGCGTTGCCTCCCCAGTCAGGAGGTCTGGAGCCTTTGATTTGGGAGTGTTTGGGGAAACTGCCTGGCAACAGCTAATGTTAGGGAAGGGCTATGAAACAAAGGTATGCAAGGGAAGTGCTTTGCTCATCTTAGCGAGCATGTTTGGTGCAGGCCAAGTGCATCAGGCCACCTGAGGCAGGCCTTGTTCCAGCTGAGGTGGATTTTGTAGTGTTTGCAAGCAGGAAGTCATGACATGAATTGTCTCCCTTTGCTAATCGCTTTCCCCTGCTCCCTTGTGCCGCTCAGCTTCTGTGACGGAGGCTTCAACCACTGCAGCAGCACGGAGCTCCAGCGCAGGGAAGGACCGCAGGGTGTGCACCATGAGGCCGGATGTGACCCTGCAGAACACTGTACTTCCCCCTACATTGAAAGGTGAGGGGCTGAGCTGCGCTGCGGCACCTGGCAGCAGTGCTGGGTGCCTATGCCAGGGCATGAGCTGGAGAGTGTGGGCCTCGGTGTGCTGCAGAGTTGAGCCTCTCCCCTCTGGGACTAAGCTGGGCAGGTTGCTTTGGTGCCATGGGATTGTCCGCAGAGAAACATGCATGTTGTCTGCTCTGAGTGGGATGGAGTGGGCAGGGGGCGGAGAAAGGAAGGTATTGGGAGCAGACTGTTCTCAGCAAGAGAAAATGCATTTCCAGGGGATATTTGTCATGGCTCCGATTGAGCTTTGAACTAGGCTTCGCACCTCATTGTTCTGTTTGTAATTTCTTCTGCTTGTGGGGGCCTCAAGGCACTGAAGCCCAACCAAATCCGTCTTGCGAATCTCTCTTTGCCTGTTGTTTTCTGGGCTGGCCCAGAAATCGCCCCATTTCGAGGGGGTGCTGGATGGGAAGCTGTGAATGAGCATGGCTGCCCTCGAGCCGAGCCCTGGCCGAATGCAGGTGGCAGAAATGTCCCCCGTGTCCAAGTGTTCTTCTTGAAGGAGCTGCTTTGTCCAAGAAGGGGAAAGTCTTGTGTGACCAAGGGAAATGCGGGGTTGTGGGGAGCTCTGAGCTGGCCTCGGCGGTGCAGGAAAAGCTCTCTGTCTGTGTGCCCTGTGGACATAAATAGAGCGCAGAGCTGGCAAGCTGCATGCCCGGACATATGCATGTGCTGGATGCTGCCCTGCTCATCCATGGTGGGGGAGCGTTCGTCTGAGCATCTCTGCTTTCCCGCATCCTTGCTTCCTGGGGGTCAAGCAGGAGCAGAGGCATCTTGAAGACACGTGCCCTGGGTTGCAGTTGTCCAAGGGGCTGGGTCCCTAGGGAAGAATCGACCCTCTCAAGTGTTGCAGCTAATGCAGGCTGTGATGGTGGGGAGTGGGCAAGGGAGAGACGTGTGGCTTGCTTTTGGCAGGGATTGCGCTGGCTGAGCTGGACAGCATGAAGCCCTCGGAGCAGATGGTTCTGAAGTGTGCAGCCATCCTAGGGCTGCTGTTCAGCACGGAGCTGCTGTTCCACATCCTTCCCGGGTGGAGCAGGGCCAAGCTGAACAAGGCGCTGAATGCCCTGGTGAGATGCAACATCCTCAAGTGGCTGAATGCTGCCAAGGGGGCAGAAGAGAGCAGTGTTCCCACCGAGGGGTCGGGCACCTCTCTGGAGGAGGAGAGCGGTAAGAGGTGGTAAGGGGAGCCTGGGAGCACTGCAGGCTGCTGCTGCCGCTGTCTGTGTCCCTGGTGGGGCTCCCCAGAGAATGCTCCCTGCCCGGAGGAGGTGTGTAATGCTCATGGCACCCCGGGGAGTTAAGGATGGGTTGTTAAAAGCTCTGACAAGTCCATTTCCGAGGAGCCTGTGCTTTGTGCTTTGTGCTGGAGGGCAATATTGCAGTGAGGTGCTGCGAGTCCCTCTGCTGCCCTGCCTGCAAGCGCAGCTCATAGCCCATGTAGGAGAGGGAGTACGAAAGCCCAGACCTGCTGACCCCGCCTCCCGCTGTGTGCAGATGAGGGATTTAGTGTGCGTTGATCTTTATTGTCCCCTAGCGCCGGGGGAGCGTGGGAGGCTGGGAGTGTCTTGCAGAGTGGGCAGAAAGAGCTGGCTGTGTCTTGCTTCTGCGGCTGGCAGCATCCCCAGCTGCCGCCTGAGCGCAGCTGCACAGCCTGTTGGCAGGGAGAGCAGCCCAGCAGCCTGTTGCGCTGGCCGTGCTAGTGTGAGGAAGGCAAGGTGGGCCCTTTTGCTGTCTGGCCCAGAGGCTCTGAGTGCAGGAGCGCTGGTTTCCTGCCAAGGGCCCACGCCAAGGCCTGTCTTTCATGGTGCAGCTATGGCTTGCCTGAGCTCTGGCCCCAGCTCTGGCCCCAGCTCTGGCTGATGGGAAGCCCCATTGCCTTTCAGATGCGCAGAAGTCATCCATGGAGGAGAGCAAGCAGAGGGCGAGGCTGGAGTCTGGCGTGCTGGCCTTTTGCGCCCCGCTGCTGCAGGAGGCTGCGTACGAGCTGTGGCCGAAGGGACAGAGGGTGGCCCTGCACCACAAGTGTGCGGCCTTCCTGGAGAGGCACGCGCACAAGTGCCAGTGCTGCGGGGGAGGCGACTTTGTTGCCTTCCACCGCTTGGTCCTGGGCAGCACGCAGGAGGCCGAGAGCTGTGAAGAGCATGGCAGCAACTGCTCCTGGCGCAACTGG
Source organism: Rhea pennata (assembly GCF_028389875.1). Lineage (NCBI taxonomy): Eukaryota > Metazoa > Chordata > Aves > Rheiformes > Rheidae > Rhea > Rhea pennata. Next base: position 3,990,722 of record NW_026907679.1, read on the forward strand.
GAGGCCTCCCTGGCGACCAGCGAGGAGATGAAGTCGGACGAGCTCCCCGCCTCTACGGGTATGCTGTGTGCCCTGCTCTGGAGCCTGGGTCCTGCCCACTCCTACCGCACACTTGTTTCACGCAAGCGTGGGGATGCTTCCAGTGCAAGGCGGATACTGTTGTAGGACTAGTTCATTTCTCCACTGAGCACAGCTCCACAATGAGAGCGATGATGTGTCCACAGCGTAGCGCCTTTCTCCCCTTGTGTGTCCACCTGCATTTTCCCAGAATTACGGGAGGGCAGCCCATCTCCTGGCAGAGGTGCACGCGTGGCTCAGCAGGCTGAGGTGTATTAGCTAGTGTGTCTAGTACACTTGTTGAAGCTGGGTTAAGTCTGGAGTTGAGCCCCACAGTGAAGGCAGATGTCAGGGAAGGAGGTGGAGTGGGAGCTGCCGCCAGTGCCTTTGGCTCTGCTCTTCCTCCCTTGGTGCTACAGAATTGCAAGAAGCAGCTCTACGGCATGTGCAGTGAGGAGGTGTTTAATGCCATGCTTTCTTTGCAGATGCTTCAAGTGGTGTACCAAAAGAGAAGAGCTTCTTGGAGGAGATTTTTCGGTGAGGAGCCAAGGTTTTGAAGATGATTTTTGGGGGCAGTGGGGTGAGGGTGTGCAGAGGAGATAAGCGGGGTTGCCAGCTTGGGCTGCCCGTTGTGAGTCTAGCATTGGCAAGAGCAGGCCTGTGAGAGGCAGCTGGGTTGAGATGGCCATGGGGATGCGTATCTTTGGGGAAGCCGGTGGGATCCCAGTGCTGATGGTGGTTTGGAGTGGAGCAGCCCCAGCTTTCTAGCTGTTAGAGAGCAGTGTTGCAAGCTGTGCAGGGGCAAAGCAGCCCCTGGAGGCAGGGTGGCTTGTGGAAGGGGACAGAAATGCCAGCTGGTCTCTCTGCCTGCCTAAAAGAGCAGTGCTCCTCCAGAGCAGGGGCAGCAAAGGCGCCAACAGGACCGGTGCTCCTGCCGCTTTGTTACAGCTGTGGCCAATGGAATGGCTTGCCATTGCTGAAAAGGGGAGCTGTTGCTTCTCATGCCGGTTCTGCCCTGCCTGAGTCCACTGTGCCTGTGCTCTGGGGCCCCAGGGCTCCTCAGAGTGCCCAGCATATACTGGTCAATGTGCCCGCAATGTCAGGGAACAAATCTTGCCAAAGTATGCTGTGTGAGTGAGTTGTCCTGGCTTTTCTTGCCATGCGGGGAGAGCCAAAGGTCTTGAGGGAGGAGAGAAGGTGAGAGCAGAAGGGAGGAAGGAGCACAGGGGGAAGTCATAGCAATGATGGGGGGCTGCAGCCTCCTCCGGAGTCAGTGGTGTCAGCTGTAAGCTGGGAGGGCCTAGGGAACTCTGGGTGCAGGTCACTGTTGTGTGGGGTAGAAAGAAGGACTGAGCGAGCTCCCTCGGCACGCCTGGGAAGGCTGTGCAACCCACGGCTCCCGTGCGGTGCCTTCATGCATGTGGTATCGTGCTGTGCTAGAACGTGTCTTTAACGTAGGCTGAAGGAGCGGTGTTGGTGATGCTGGTGTGTGCTTTGGTGTCTTCTTTCTCCGTGATCTTGTCTCCAGAGCGGCAAAGCGGTTTCGGGCTAAGACCGAATGGATGCCCAAGGTGCCCAGCAAGACCCACTGGACGCAGGGTGTGGAGTGTTCCTGCAGCTGCAAGGCCATTGTGGACTTGGTGCTTGTGCCCTTGGCTCAGCACTACATGGCAGTGGGCAATGACGCCAGAGCCTTTTATTATCTGCTGGAGGGTGCGGCTGCCTACTTGCACGTCTCCGACAACTACCTGGTGAGTTGCCGTGCTTGCCAGAGCCCACTGCCCGTGGAGTCCTCTCAAGTGCCTTGCCCTGGGCAAGCCCATTTCCCCACTGCAACAGGGCCTGCCTGGGGGCCTGCCTTTGTGGGGACTCGGGGATGAATTGGTGGGAGGGAGACCCAGCGTTTGCCTCCTGTTTGCCTCTCCTGTGGCAAGAGAGACAGGGCTGTGAAGCAGCCCCTTGGTGCAAGGTGCACCTCCCAGGAGGTGGTGCAAAGGAGTGCTTGTGCACGTGGTGTGAAAGGCAGCATGACTGTGCTTGGGTGGGCATCACCAGGGGCAGGTGCAGGCCTCCTCAGCAAGATGCTGGAGGCACCTGGGAGTGCTGGGGCTGGGGACAGGCTTGGCAGCGATGCTCAGCTGCTCTCTGTGTGCTTGTTCAAAGGCCTTCCGGAACCTGAAGAAAGCAGAAGTGCTGAGGACCTTGGTGGCTAAGAAGGGAAACTCGCTTGCTTGCTTTGAAGAAGCCACTTTGCTGAGCCTCAAAGGAGAGGTAAGGTGACAGGGTGGTTTTGGTGGGCTCCCCCGGTGGGTGGAGTTGAATGCTTTCCTGTGGGGTAGGGTGGGGTGGGGCAGGCTCTCCCTGGCCCACCTCACTGCAACTGCTCTCAGCCTGCTTTCCTGGGGCCCCTTTGCCCCCTGGCCCAAACCAGCTGAGGTCCTGGCCTTGATTCCGCCAGAGACATGCAATTGGTTATGTGCTGAATCGGAGCCCTTTGGGAGCCTTCCCAGTATCCTTGTTCTTAGCGTTCCCAGTAGCTGGGAGGCTCGGGATTCCCAGCTGTGCCTGGGGCTGCTTGATGCACTGGGGATGAGCTTTGTGCCGAACGGGACTGCCTTCAAAGTCCTTCTGCTGTGCAGGTCTGCTACCATATGGGACAAACGGAGCTGGCGAAGACAATGATCAGGAAGGCATTGAGCCTGCTGAAGAGGAAATTCCCCACGACCTCCACTGGCGCCGCCTTGCAGCTTGTGCTGGAGAAGTCAGAGCATGCCTCTCACAAGAAGAACAGAGACTCCTCCGTTCCTCAGGAGGCAGGGTAAGACGCAGAAGGGAAAGCAAAGGCTCTTCTAGGCAGAGGGAAAGCTGCTGAGGGAGCTGGAGGCTAATGGGTGGAGCAGCTGTGGGTTGTATTGGGCAGCTACTGGGGTGCTGGCATGGGAGATGGTGTTGGTGAGAGCAGGGAGGTGTTAGTGGGGAGCAGAGTGTGGAGAGGGGAAGGGAGTGTGCTGGCAGAAGCAGGAGGTGGGCCTGTCGGCGTAAGCGGAGATGAGCTGTGAGAGGGAGGCAGCTCAGAGGCTGTAGCCAGGCGCAGGCCTCCCGTGCAAGGCCCCTTTTCCTCCCGGTGGCCAGCTTTGCTTGGCCTGCCAAGGCTGTAGTGCCAAGACACCATCTTTAGCAGTCACGTTTCCTGGGTGGTACTCCTTGGTTCTGCCACTTGTATCGCTGCGGCCGTGCCTGCGTCAGCTGCCCCTCTGCAAGGAGGTGCAGCCGTCTCCTCCATCCCCCTGCTTCCCCTGCCCCGTGGGACTTGGCACAGTGCGCCTCGTGGCTGTGGCCCAGCAGTTTCCCTTGTGTGGCAGGAGGCAGAGGCTCCCCTGGCTGTTCCGGCAAAGCCACTGCCTGTCCTTACTGCGGCAGCTCTTCAGCCTGGAGAGCGCCGCCGGCAGTCGGAGGCTCTCCCGCCTGGCAGCACTCATGAAGGTGAACACGGCCGAGGAGTCCGAGGATGCGAGTCACGTGAGTGCCTTCTCTCTGCAGCAGCAGACCCGTCCCTGACACGGCTCCTTTTCCCTGGCCTGGCAAGAGTACCAGCAGGGCCTGCCCCCGGCAAGAAGAGCCCAAAGATGGACGTGTGCCTGCCCTTTTCTGGATGAACTTCCAGAGGGTGTGGGTTGCTGCTGCTTTTGGTAGTCCCTCGCGTTGGATTAGTTTCCTAATTGTGAGCATGGAGGTGGTTCTGGCTTTAAGGCAGCACCACTGTGTGTATTCTGTAGTTTCCTCGTGGCTCTTGATAATGCTGGTGTGCAAGGCTGGGGGCCCCTGTCTTGGCACGGCTGCAGTTAGCAGTGGCAGTAGGAAGAAGAGTTGGTCGTATGGGTGCGCGCTGTGAGAGTGGAAGAGAAGAGAGAAGCTGGCAGCTGGGTTGTGGCCTGTCCCCTCCAGGCCAGGGAATTGCCCTGGAGAGACAGTCGTGTGCATTGTCGTGTTTGGACCCTTCTAGGTCCTCTTGTCCTACCTGGAATATGCGCTGTGCTGCCAGAACCTGGGCTGCCGGGAAGAGTGGCTGCAATACGGGCGGGCGGCCATGCAGCTTAGCGCTGAGGTGCAGCTCTTTGGAGGAGGGGTATTAAACACAGCCAGCTTTGCCCAGGCCCTGTCCCATCTGACCCTCAGCCTGGGAAATCTGCCTCTGTCCGTCGACGTAGGTAGGTACTGCCCCCATCGCCTGCAAGAGGGCATCTCTGCCGAGAGAGCCGGTGCAAGTCTGCTTGTCCTCTTCCCAGGCTATCGTGCTGAGAGGCTCTGCATGGAGCTGCAGAAGCCTGACCTGGGCTGCGTGGTTCTCAGGACCCTCTTCACGGCACTCTTTCTGCAGATGAGGTAATCACGGTGCTGGAGAGAGTGGAGGTTGCGCAGTGTCAGGGGTCAGGGACCTTTGGGTGAGAACAGGCCTGATGGAGAAAGTGGGATGGAGTTGGGAGGAAGAGCAAAGAAGGGAAAACGAGGGAGAGAGAGGTGCTGGGAAGGGGAGTGTGAAGTGTCTGGAGGTGCTGCCTGGGCTCCCAGCCCGTGGAGAGGCTCCCTGGAGGCTCGTTGTGTTCCTGCCCAGGTACCCGGAATGTGAGGCAGTGCTGTGCAGGCTAGAGAAGCAGGTGTCTGGAGCAGATGAGATCGTTGGGCAGGCATGCTTCTTCTGCTGCTGCTTAGACCTCTTGCTTGATGCTGGTAAGTGCTCAGTGAGGAGGGCCCCCGAGAGCCTGTTTGCTGGGCAGGCAAGGCTGCCCCCCTGGAGCTGTGGGCCAGAGCTGGGGGCTTTGTGCAAGGTGTAAACAGGCAGAGCCCTCCCAGCACAAGCAGAAGTGCACCGTCAATACAAGACTTCTAGAGACTGGAGTAGACAATACAAGAGTTCTGCCAGGTCTCCCTGTCCTCTGGAAACACGGAAACAGTTGTGCTGGCCAAGGCAGTTTTTCTCCTGGTAGAACAATGACCCCAGAGCCTCCAGCAATCCTTATATTTCCTCCACAGAGCTTTCCGCTGTGCGCATTTCTCTCCTCGCCTGCATCCTCGTTATTTTTTTTCCCTTTTGCGTTTCTAACATGGGAGCCAAGAGTAATCTGACAGTGCTTTTAGTTATGCTCTTTCCTAGCTGTGTTTTGAGATTGCCCCTTCTGAAAGCTCTTCTCCGCCTCACTCTGCTCTGGCTCCCCAGGAAGCAGGGCTAGCAGCGCTGGCATGTGCCTGAGCAGGAGGCACCTAAGAGCCTGTGCTCTGGGGTCGCTGTCCTTGCTGCTCAGTGGCAGCGTGCCTTTGTGCAGTGCTAGAAAGCTGCAGATTTCTCAAGGGCAAGACGTGGTGTCAGGGGAGTTGGGAGTTCTCTTGTTTCCTTCCTGATGTTCTCTGCCCTTGCGTTCAAGGGCAGTTCCGTGCACTTGAGCAGCCCTGAGGAGCTAGGGTAGAAGTGCAGCCCTTGCCTGCTTCCTGTGAGGTTTGTTGCTCTGTGAGTGCTTTGCCTGCCAAGAACTTTGTCGCCTGTGCTGGAGCTTTCTGCTGCTCTGAATGCCTGAGGCACGGTGAGGCCAGGGAGGGAGGTGCTGCTTCGCTGCTTCTCTGAGAGACATTTGTATTGCAGGGTGGCAGTATAAGTCCTTTGAAGAGTGCAGGAGGTTCGTGGAGCAGAACGAAGCCAACTGCCTTCTCCAGGCGCAGAGCAGCATCCTGCTTGGACTGTATTCGTCCCTGGCTCTTTGGTAAGTTGGAGACTTGCTTTGAGTGGGGAGAGGCCCAGGCAGTGGTTGTGGCCGGGAAAGGGGGAGCTCTGCGTTCATCACATGCCCCCATCCCATGTCCACCAAGGCGGCTGCTTCTGGAGCACGGTGGTGAAAGGGGCCGGGGGGCCACGCAGGATGAGCAAGGTGGCAAGGAGCCCCAGGTTGTGCTGCTGTGGAGCCCTGCCAGGGAAGGATGCCTTGGCGGCATTCAGCCACAGCCTTCCTTTTCCCCTTGAATGTTGGGGGGGGGACTGGTGTGGCTCTCTCTCAGCGCAGGAAAGCGATGCAGGCTGAATGCTGCCTAAGTGCAAGAGCTTGGCTCGGGGAGGGCACGAGGGCCTGGAGCAACGCTGTGTTTGTGGGAGAAGGCAGCCATTGTCCCAGTCTCCTGCCTAGCATGGCTTGTGTCTCCTGGGTGCCTACAAGGGACTGGGTTCCAGTCCTTGCAGTTTCCCTGTGGTCTCGCTCATCACTGTGGGGGAGTGCTGAGTGCTGCTGGCTCACAAACAGACCCGCATGTGCACACGTTTATAAAGAGGTCAAGCAAACTGGAGGGAAGGGGAGCGGAGAGGACCCTGTCGGGAGGGACAGCAGTAGATTCCTGCTCAGCTGTGATGTAGCAGGGAGACGAGAACATCAAGTTCATGCGGGAGAGAAGGAATTGAGCTACTGCTGCCTGATTGCAATACAGTGCTCTCAGGGATGCTTATCAGGAGCAGCTACAACACGCTGCATTTCAGCCCCCAGCCCCCAGGTGTGCCCCCAGTAGCTTCCTTGTCCTAGAGGATGCAATGCCTCTAGAAGCCAGGTTGGGGCTGGAGCCTATGGTCTAGGAGACCTCTTGGTTACTTGCTCATCTCTACAAAATGTGCCTGAGTGTGTGTTTGTCTGTGTTTCCTTTTTTCCTCTGGACAATGTAGGTTTGCAAGGCTTGGGCAGTGGGACAACTTCCAGAAGCCCTTTGAAAAGGCCAGGAGGCTGCTGAAGAGCACTGGCACCTGCCTTGTGGCCAGCCAAGTGTGCAGCCGGCTCCTGGAGTGCCATAGCCTGGTGCTGAAAAAGGACATGGAGCACGGCTCGTGGAGGGCCCGTGAGAGCTGCCGCAGGGCTCTAAGGGTGAGGGATGCGGAGGAAGGGGAGGGGCATGCTGCAAGGGCCCTCTGGGGAAAGCTGTGTTGCTAGCAGCAGTGGGTTGACCTGTGCAGGTAGAAGCAGCCACGACAGGATGGAGTCAGGGTAGTGCCAGAGGGTAGCGGCTTAGGGAGCAACATGGCTAAAGACTCCTGTAACAGAGGTGTCAGCAAGAGGGGGACGAGAAGGCAGTCGGGTGAAGGCAGTCTTCCTGAGCATGTGAGAATTCCCTTGTGGGACTGCTTGGCCCAAACAGGAGAGGAGAAGAGCCTTGCTCAGCCATGAGCTAGTGAGCCCTGCTGAAATGCCTGCTCCATGGGAGGTGTTAGGGCTCAGGAGAGATTTGTGTGGTACCTCAGCCTTGCTAGCTGTGCACTCCTCCTTTCTTTGTGGCTGGTTTTTCTCTTTGGGGATTTGACGCCCTTCTCTGTGCCAAGCCATCGCTGGGCTCTCTGACTTGTCCTGATGTACCTCTCTGTTGTTTTCTCGGCAGCTTGCCAAAGAGGTTTTCTCTCGGTGCTCCACAAGCCCCGTCTTCTACCCCAGAGTCTACCACCTGAAAGCCTACATTTTCCTGATGCTGGGGAATGAAGAGCAGAGCCTGCTGTGCCTCAACCAGGGCCTGCAAGCCTGTGAAGACCATGGCAACCTGCTGGAGAAGACTTGGCTGGAGATGAGCACTGTAAGTTGCTCACCTGTGCCTTTGAGTTGCTTCCTGGGCAGAAGTTGAGCCTGCTGTAGCAGAAGGTGGGCCACACTGTACTGTGGCAGGCAGCCCCGGACAGAGCCCCCCGAGAGCTTCAGGGGCATGTGCTCAAAGTCCTGTGAGAGCTGGTAGGTGCTCTTAGCCCTGCTCAAGAGGAAGGTAGAGACAGCTGTGATCTCTCTCTGCCTAGTGGGGCTGGACTGGTACGTGAGGAAGCAGTATGCCCTGCAGCTGCTCCTTTGCAGCATCTCTGCTTGGCAGAGTGGTGGTGAAGTGGAATCTTTCCCTGCTCCTTAAGGGAGCTCTGGGAGGCCAGGGTCAACGTGTGCTGAGTCTGAATTGGCCTTGCCTCTCCTTCTGCTCGCTGAGGGGTTTTGGCAGCATGGCTCATTGGCTGATGGGTGGAACAAGTTGCTGAGAGAGGCCTTAGTTGCCTTCCCAGGCAGAAGTCATGGCTCTGGAGGTCACGTGCTCTTCTCAGCTCTCACTGTGCCTTTTTTCCCCCCCCCCCCTTCCTTTAGGAGTGCTGGTTCACTGGAAAAGGCCCCCTGGGAGATTTGTGGCTGAAGACAGCCCCACATTTTCCCCACCTGAACCAAGCAAAGCCAGAGGTCGGTAGCTCCAGGTACCTGCTGAAGCTGCCAGCACTGCAAAGGGAGGATTCTTCTCCAGGAATTAAATTCTGACACTGCTAGTCCAAGCACTTCTTCCTTTCCTTCTTCCTTTAATATGCTCAGCATCATTCTTCGGCCCCCTGCTTGTATTCTGCCTCGTTCTCTCCTTTCCCACAACAATGTTTGCACAACCTGAGTCAAACTGAACCAACACCTACACAATTACTAAGGTCAATACTCAAAACAAAAACCAAAAAACAAAACAGTCTGAGCATTCTGAAGAGCTTAGCATTTAGGCTTCCATCAAGTGAGGAATAGGATAAATAAGGCACAAAGCGCTCCAGAGAAGGTAAAGCTCTGGGGGGTTAGTTAATTCCTATAGTTCTATAGTAGTTCCCAAGTAGTATCCGTTCTCCTGGGTAGAGGTAATGCATCGGGCCATTTCAGGCCTGTCTCTGCCCAGCTCTCTGCCAGTTTGGTTCTCCTGTTGGAGTTTCTCCTTGCTGCAGCCCCACGGGATTGGGGCTGTAGGCACAATGCAACTTCTGTTCTCTCTGCAGGCCTTATGCACAAGGGGATGTCTAGGGTTATACCTTTGTGATGAGTTAGTAGAGCAAAATGCATGTCCTTGGTGGAACTCATGTCCTGCAGCAGGTGTTTCTTAAGAAGACACAGATGTTAGGTCCTTGGCAGAGAGAACATTTTAAAATAAAGACATAGTTTACAGCAACCAAAGTAGGGAAGTTGGTAAGAGTATTGTGTACTCGTGTCCCTGACTAATGAAATGGTAGGTATTGTTATTTTTTTTAAAAAAAGTAACATTCTCTGGATAAAGGCATCCTGTATAAACTCCGTGTAAGCTGCCACAGGACCCTCCCTTAATTGGGGAGTACCTTGCTGCCGCAGTAGTCCATGATTAATAAAGAAATATAAGTGAAGCATCCCACATACATGATTGCAGACCCAATGGAAGCCAAAGGACAAATTTCCTGTTCCCAGTCAGTTGAATTAAGATGCCCCATCGGTCATGGGGGAATCGCGGTGCGGGCATCCACTTCTCACTGGGTGGAATCTTGGGGGAAGTCCCACTGCCCAGAGCAGGGTCCACACCTTGGGGGGTGGCATTAATCTTTCATAGTTCGCACTGTTGTTCTCCCCAGAAGTCACAGCTTAAACCAATTGCAAGCCCAATCATCTGTTGATCCAGTCAGGATTCAGTCTTGCCTACAACTGCCTTGGTTTCCTTTCCATCACTCAGTTCCCCACTGTGCTACCAGCAGTGAGAGTTTCTGCAGTGCCATCTCATCTCTCATCACTCCATTCCATCACAGCCCTGCAGTGTGGTGCCTCAAGCCGCAGGCGCCCCAGAGGTTGCCCACTGGTGGGAGGCACCAGCGCATGCTGCTGGGATCGGGGCTGTGCTATCCAGGAGGCCCACTCTTGCCTGCAAGCTGTGACACCTGCTGACTCATCAGCTCCCAGACTGTTGCCACAGGTCTTGAGTAGCAGAAGAAATCCTCAGAGTCGACTGCAGAGAGAATCAGGAAATGCTGTGAAGACAGGCAAAATCAAGCAGTTGTGAGAGGGGGCAGGGGGGCTCCAGCAGAGAAGGGGCCAAAGTCCTTTGTGTCTGTGCTGTTGACCTTGGAGTGAATTTGCAGTAACAGCAGGTGGTGGTAGAGAAATACTGCGAGAAAAAAACCTTGCAAATAGTTAACAAGACTCAAGGACAACGGAGAGAGAAAAACAGTACTGCAAAGGATAACCAGCTCCGGCTAAATAACCTTGATGAAACCACAGTGCTTTGAAGATTGCGAGGGGCAGGTAAGACAAAAACAGCAGAAAAACCCAGGAGTGACCTTAGGTTCATTAAGGCTTATTAACATATTAAACTTCACACCCCTAAATGAATAATGAGATGGAAATGACATGAGAATGATGTTCCCGCCTCTTCTTCGCTTCCTATGCTAATTAACAAGAATGTGAAAGCGCAAGTGCTGGATGATTACCTGAGGTAGTGAAATTGTAACCAATAGAAAGATTTGTATAAAGTACTCCCTGAAAAGTGTGTATAAATGAAGAATGAGAGGGGGAGAAGGTGTGCTAGCTTTGTGGATTTACCACCGAGCACCCATCTCTGTGCAGAAATGAAAGAAACAAGTATCTCGACCCTGTGTGTCTACTGGTTGCTTGTACACCGGGTAACAGAACCCAGATTTTGGGACAACAAGGTCCCAAGGTGTTCTGATGCATGGGATTCCTCTTCCCCAGGTGCACGACTTGCTCTTCTCCTTGTAAAACTTCATAAGGTTTCTGTTGGCAGAATCCCCAAGTTTCTCACATCCCTCTGCCTGAAGCTCCTTTGTGTCAGCTCTTAGTGTGTATGTGCTCACGCAAAGTGCATGAGATGGGGTGCCTCTAACAACTCAAGAGCGCAAGGAATTGCAGGATGGTAGAAGTGATAAAAGGAGGTACTAGTTTAAGGGACCTCCTTACCAAAGTAGGAATTACAAGAGCAATAATCTCAGAAACGGGAAATGAAGGTACTAAGGAAGCACAGTCAGGGCCTAAAGGGAAAGAAGGGCTAAAAGAGGTGTTTGTATGGGAAAGTATGAGGACGGTAGGAGAGAAAAGCAGGGAAAAAAAGTTAAGGAAAGGAGTGATCAGTTCAGGGCAGTTCAGGGAGGCCTGAATACCTGCCAAGTAGCCTTGTGTCAGAACATCCCCGACTGGAGCAGGACCACAAAGCTAGTTGATCTGAGCCTGCTTCTCTCTGAGTTACTTCTATAGTCAAGGAGAGCTGAGTGCTCTCCTTAACACTGACTAAAGAAGACCCTTGGTGGAAGGGATTCTTTTAAGCTGCACAGGACCTCAGGAAACCTCTAACCCAATGTTGTGCTCACCTCAGGTGAGCACCTCAGCTATGGGTTCAGAGGAGGTTGCCGAGCACTTGATCCAGTCTTGAAAGCCTGCAGAGATGGAGACAGTAGAGCTCCTCTGGGCCACACATGCCAATGCTTGACCATCCTGTCAGGGGAAAAACTTTTCAATCCCTCTAGTCTGTTCCTCTTGGGCTTCAACATACGGCTATTGTCTCAACCTTCAGATTGTCACCATAATGAAAAGCGTGGCTGCATCTTCTTGACATCATCCTCATACAAGGACCTCCTACTGGGGGCCAAAAACTGGGCACAGTATTGTACAAATTGTATAACAAGTACTGAGCAGAAAGGGATAATCTCCTCCATTGACCTGCTGGAGGCACTCCTGTTTGTACAGCCCAGGATACTGTTGGTCTTCTTTCTGCCTGGCCACATGACTGATTCATATTTTGCCTTCTCTCTGCCAGAATTCTCGTGTCCTTTTTCAAAGATCTGCTCCATGTCTACTCAGTCTCCAGCCTGTATCTCTGCAGGGTGTTGGTGTGGCCCAGGTACAAGGACCTGGCATTTCTCCTGCTGGGTTTCATGAGATTCCTGACAGCCCATTCCTCCTGCCTGTCCTGGGCCCTCTCAGTGGCAGGCCTCCAGCATAAGACTGGTGCCCCTCACCCAGTTTGGAGTCACCTATGAATGTGATGAAAGTTGCTCCTTCCAGGCCATTCATAAAGGTTTAAAAAGGACAGGTCTCTCCCGGAAGGAGATACTACCCCTTCACCACTGCCCTCTGAGACCAGTCATGCGACCAGTTCTTTGACCATTTGTTTATCCACCCATTCAGACCATGAAGTCCTAACTTGTACTAGGGGATAAAATGTCAAAAGCCTCCCTAAAGTCAAGGAATCTGGCATTCAGTGTTCTCTCTTCATGCACAAATACAATTCTGTTAACATAGAAGGCCATCAGGCTGGTGAAGCATGATTTATGCTCGGGAAATCCATGCAGACTGTTCCCTTTCCCCCTTTTCTCCTTCGTTTACCCAGAAATGTGGTCAGAGAGAACATGACATTGTTCCAGGACATTCTCTTCATCAATGCAAAGCTGAACAGTCTGTAGTTCCCCAGGTATCCTTACGGCCTTTTTTTAAATGTGACACTTGCCTTTCTGAAGTCATTGGCACCTCCCCTATCCCCATAACCTCCTAAAGAAGATAAAGAGAGACCTTGCAAGATAGTGCCAGCTCTCAGCATCCTCAGTTACAGCCCATCCAATCCCATACATTTCTGGTCTTTCAAGTAATTTCTGACTCAAGCCTTAAGTACTGCTAGTTGTTTTTCTCCTCAGGAGTCCTGACTCCAGGCACCGTGGCCTGGCAGACCTCGTTGGTGGAGACTGAAGCAAAGGCCTGGAGTTCCCCAGACCTATCTGCATCTGCTGTTACCAGATTCCCTGTCCCATTCAGCCATGCACCAACATTTCCCTTGTTATTCTTTGTCTTCTGCTCAAGCAATAGGAGCTCATCTTTGTACCGTTGACATCCCTTGCAAGTGTCTGCCTAGAGCAACATTAGCTTTTCTATCTACTTCCTGACTTCCCTGGACAATATTTCTAAATTCTTCCTTTGCAGCCTCTCCCTGCTTCCCATTCCTGTGTGCCACATTTTTTTCAATCCTTGCTCAGCTTTGAGTTTCCTGTTCAGCTGCCTGTCTCCTGAGATAGCTACTTGTTGTCCTGGGCATGAGTGTGGCCATTCTTGAGCTCAGAGGATGCTGTTCTTTCAGACCTGCCAGCTTTCCTGAGCTCCACTGCCTCTCGAAGCTGCCTCCTATGGGACACCCCTACTAGTCCCTCCAGTAGGTCAAGTCTGTTCTTCTAGCATCCAAAGTCTGGACTCTGCCACTCTTCCTCCTTATTCCCCTCTGGATCTGGAACTTCACTAACTCAGGGCCACTGCAGGCAAGGCTGACACTGAGCAGGTCATCTCTGATCAGTCCTTCCTTGTTTGCAGGTTCCAGATCCAGGAAAGCATCACCCTTGTTTATATATCCGGCTTAGCTGTGCTAGGAAATTGTCCTCCAAGCCTTCTAGAATCTTCCTGGATTGTTTGACCTCTGCTGCACTATCCTCCCACTGATAATCAGGGAGCTTAAAGTCTCCCCATGAGAATCAGGGTTTGTGATCCACAGACTTCCTCAGGGTGCTTCAAAATGTGGCAGTTCTGTGACAGCCTGGGCATCACTAGTTCCTGCTGTTTCTGCCCCAGGCTTTGTGCTTTTGTAAACTTTTGGGCTGCAGAGCCTCAGCTGTGGCACCAGGGCTGAGCACAGACTTGTCTCTGTGAGCCAAGGACACCAAATGCAAAGGTCCCACTTCAAAGCGGAGACCTGCTGACAGAGATAGCAAGTAGTGATGTAATGATGAGGCGCCCACTAAGACAGTAAACCCTGCAGTACCCGAGGCCAGGCAGAAACAGAGTTGAGCTGTGCAGCTGTGGCAGGAGAGGTATTTGATGCCCACCATGACTTTAGGCCTGGCCTTAGGCCCTGTGATGGAATGACTGGATGTCCAGGAAGGACAAGGCGCCATTGGGAAAGTCCCTGGGCCTGCACAGCCAGCAATCAAGCCGTGGTGTGGTTGCATCCTTAGCACAGTCCCTGTTCATATCAGTGGGAATCAGAAAAGGTTTGCAGAAAGGAGAGTATAGACATATGTATGGAGACCTCGGCGTGATGTGCCTTCCATCATTGCAGCATGCTGGGATGTAGATGGGATGGACTTTGTCTGAAGGCAGTGGTGGGAATCTGGGAAGAGGTAGGAATTCCAAGGTGCCACGGGGTGTTTGCCCAGCAACCTCTCCAAAGGGCATGATTTTCCTGTAGGTCCTGTGCTGTGCCTGCTAGAAACATGGTGGTTGTGCTGCACGCCCTGCACCTGACATGGCCCTGCAGGCCTCTTGCCATTGCATTGAATCAAGTGTGTGCACAGAATTACATGAGGTCTTTGCAGTGTTGGGATCTGCATGTGTCTGGGCTTCAAAGTGAGCGGAGCTCTTGCAGCAGGTATCCTTTCAGATGGCCAAGGAGAATCTCCACCTGGTCGCCAGCTGACGCTCTAGAAGGATGTGGGTCTCATAGTTGCTCCATCAGGTGTAGGCAGACAGTGGCACATGCCTTGGACCACCTCTGGCACCTCAGATGTGAGAAGGCACTTCTTGGTGCACAGCTGACTCCTATGCTCCCTCTCCACTAATTACAATGGCAGCTTAGACAAGAAGCTCCCATGCAGCAAGCATATTGTGCACCTCAAAACTTGGGCAAGGGGAATCCCATGCCCTATGAGTTTGTGGAGCACGCAGAAGGGAACTAAATCCCACTCCAACCCAGGGACTTCTCAACAGCATAGGTGGATTAGACTAACTCCTCCAAGTCAGTCCCAGCAAGTAAATGATGTAGGTGTCCTGTCTTCTTATGAGGTAGGAGTTAAACTTTCTAGGGTGGGACATTTCCCCTTCTCACCGATAACCATTTTCCAATGAGATCAACTGCAGTGCGGGACTAGGTCTCCCCCTGCTGTTTAGACAGGGACCACCGGAGATGACTTTAGTCTACTTCAGTGGACATTTCTCCAGGGTGACCTTGCAACCTTGCAGGAACTGTCAGCCCTGGGAACATCACGAGGGTGCGCAGGACCAAAGAAAGTCATGTCTTCAGCTGGATCTTTGCTCCTGAGCTGGGCCTTACTCCTGGGACTGCAGGAGCCCATGGCAACCTGGCAGACACTGCAGAGAGACACCTGTGTCCAGGAGCAGCTCCTCTTAAAGGAGCAGCAAGATTCAAGGCACTGCTTGCAGGCACCAGGATGAGATGAGTGACTCAGAAGCTAAAGATGATTGGGAAGGGGAGGACAGCTGAGAGCTCGCTACAGGGAGAGATCTTCACAGCCTTTGACACAGTAAGTCTCTGGCTGCAGGGCCACATTGCTGCTGTGGTTCCTGGCAGGTTCTTCTGCAGCTGGAACCTTCCACAGCTGAAAGGGTCTCTCAGGGCAGCTCTCCCAGCTTCTCTTGTGTGGAGTAGGTGGTGCTTTAGAGCAGGCATTCATTGGTGTACAGCCAGAGGGATGGGGCAAGATGGGACGGTGCAGGGCTGTGAAGCCAGGGAGTGCAGCCAGATCTGCCCAGGTTTGTGACTCAGAACAGTGACCCTGCACCCCAGAGTCTTGTGTGTCCAGGGCAGAGACTGTGCCACCTGCGAGGGTCAGTACTCAGCCTGCCCAGGGGGCTCCCCACAGTGCTGTGGGAAGAAGCTCCAGGTGAGAGGAGTGACCCTCAGCAGTGCATGTTCCTTCTCCAGCTGAGAGGGTGCTGCGTGGGTCAGGAGTGCTCTCAGCTCCAGCTCACCCCCACAATATGTCCAACAGGCCTTTTCTAGAGGACAGTCAAGGCAGGGACAAGGGTTACCTTAAAGACAAGGTCTCTGCTGAGTCTGTGCTTTCATTTACCTACTGTTTGCAGAGTGCTGGCAGGGAAAAGACATGGGAGAGAGAGACAGCTCCCAGGAGGAAAAGCTCTGAGTGGTTAAGATATGATCAGCGAATGGGAGAAAACTGGAAGCATAAATGTGTGTGCGTGTGTGTGTGTTGGGGGGACAATTTGGAGATCTCCCTGTCTTCCCCTTCATTGCAGATAGCTTCCTCTAATTAAGCCCCCTGTGTCTGCTCTACCACCTACAGAGCCCCTACCCTCAAGGTCGGGGGGTCCAGGGCATGAGCCCCCTCCTCAGCAGCCACAACTCCTACAGAGGGTAGGGGCATGTCTCCTGCAGTGTGCCCATTTCCACTGTGTGTCAAAGGGGCCGAGAGCGACTGTCCTGCGATGTTGCCATCTGGGAAGTGGTGTGCTCAGGAGGGTGAAGACTTTCGTGAGCTTTCATGAGTGCTTATCTGTGTCTCGCTCCTTGCTTTCCCTCTGGTAGGAGCATCACCTTGTTGCTCCTTGTTTCTTCACCTCTCTGTGTTAGTTTAGTTCTTGCTCTCCTGCTCTCTGGGGTTAAGGAGGCAGCGACTTCCCACTCAAATACAGTGTCCAGAGAAAGAATGAAGATGGTAAACTGGTGTGAGGGCAGATTCCGTCTCAGTGGGACAGAGATGTCTAGGAAGGGTTGGGTCAGCCCTTGCCTTCTCTGCACTGTGTCTTTTCCTTGCTGGAATGGAAGCTGGTGCAACTGATCCAGATACAGACACCCTTGTTCAAGAGGGCAAGTTTGGGGAACATGAATCCCTCACAACAAACTTGGCTTTCAGACACAGCTGCCCTGAGTGCTGTATTCATCTCTCTCAGTGCTGAAAAGAGAATGTTCCTCCCCGGTCACCAGAATGGATTTCCCTTCACTCAGCTCATGGTGCCCATCCCCAGGTATCCCCAGCAAACACACAGGGCAGTCTGACACCTCCATTTGTGTCCCCGCACAGAGCAGGGCTGGCTCCTCTGGGGCCCATGGGCAGAGGCCCTGGCACTACACACAAAGCACAAACCACAGGTCAGAAAAGAAGCTGAACAAGGTAAAGGAGAGAAGCAATGTGGGGGGAGTGCTATGAGGAGTGCAGTGGGCTTTACTCAGAGAAGCCTGTTCTGACTTGTCTGTTCCTTTTCCTCCTTGGACAGTGCCCTGAACCAAAGCCGAGCAAATGTCCAACAGCAGCTCCCTCAACGGCTTCCTCCTCCTCACACTTGCAGTGACACCAGAGCTGCAGCTCTTGCACTTCTCCTTCTTCCTGGGCATCTACCTGGCTGCTGTTGTGGGCAACGCCCTCATCATCACAGCTGTGGCCTGTGACCACCATCTCCACACCCCCATGTACTTTTTCCTCCTCAACCTCTCCCTCCTTGACCTCTGCTCCATCTCCACCACTGTCTCCAAATTCATGGCCAATTCCCTCTGGAACACCAGGGCAATTTCCTACTCAGGATGTGCTGCCCAGGTCTTCCTGGTTGTCTTCTTGTTTTCAGCAGAGTATTCTCTCCTCACTGTCATGGCCTATGACCGCTATGTTGCCATCTGCAAACCCCTGCACTATGGCACAATCGTGAGCAGCAGAGCTTGTGTCAGAATGGCAGCAGCTGCCTGGGCCAGTGGGTTTCTCTGTGCAGTGCTGCACACTGCTAATACATTTTCCATACCACTCTGCCAAGGCAACACAGTGGACCAGTTCTTCTGTGAAATCCCCCAGATCCTCAAGCTCTCCTGCGCAGACTCCTACCTCAGGGAAGTTGGGATTACAGGAATTGGTGCCTGTTTAATGTTTGGGTGTTTCATTTTCATTGTGCTGTCCTACGTGCAGATCCTCACTTCTGTGCTGAGGATCCCCTCTGAGCAGGGCCGGCACAAAGCCTTTTCCATGTGCCTCCCACACCTGGCCGTGGTCTCTCTGTTTGTCAGCACTGGCCTATTTGCCTACCTGAAGCCACCTTCTATCTCCTCCCCAGCTCTGGATCTAGTGGTGACTGTTCTGTATTCTGTGGTACCTCAAACCATGAACCCGCTCATCTACAGCATGAGGAACAAGGAGCTCCAAGAGGCAGTAAGGAAACTGTTTCAGCTGCTGCTAGTTCAGCAGCAATGAGCTGCCCATCTCTCCTCACAAGCCATTTACAGTCTGTCTCAGGCAACTCTTGTGCTGTGGGAGTTCTGTCTGATAATCATGTACAAATGTTTGAATTCATGCTGCTTTTCCAGAGTCACAAATCCCCGCTGTGTGACCCAGAGGCCTTCTGTAAATCTTCCTGTCACTGTGCCAGACCTGGCCTCCCAAGTAGCATCTCTGTAATAAAGGGGATCTCCTTACCGCTGTGCCTGAAGCCTGGGCTCTTCTTCCCCAGCAGAAGCCAAGAATGTGCTCAGGGAATTGCACCCAAGAAGGCCCTGTTGCCATGCCTGGGATTTCCATGGGCTAAGGTGTCTCAGCTCTTTTGGGTGATGTGTGAGGGAATGAGGGGAGGATTTAGCTCTCACTTGTGAGTGCCCAGGGTCCCTATACAGAGTGAGTGGTCAACGGGTATCTGCTGGGGACTGTCACACATATTATAGGGCTGGTGACAGATGCCTATCCTTCTCGAAAGGAAATATGGAGCCACCCAGAGAGCACAGGGCATCTCCAGGGGCAATGTATGCCTGGGATGTGCAGTGAGTGAGGACTCCTAAAGCCAAGTGGAGTCAACCACAGGTAAAGGGCCAAACCAAGGAATGCATCAAATGAGAGCTCTTCATTCTCAGGTGAGGGAGTGGGCTGGGTCTAGTGACACCTCTGAACACATGCTGAGCAATGGGAAATGCCCTGTGATTGCTCCATCCATCCTCTGCAGCCACAGACTCTGGCGAGGGCAGGAGGTTGTCAGGTGCAATGTTGCTGGTCCAACTGACTCTGCCCTGAGCAGCATGTCCAATGCAGAGTCACCCTGGGGCTCCGTTGCCCCCTCCCCCTGCAGAGGAGCACCACCAGCCCAGGGTCCTCTTCGGAGCCCAGGGGAGCGATACTGGAAGGGATAGCCTGGCTGGCACAGACACACTGACCTGCGGAAAGGCTCTCTGGGAAGCAGAGACACCTCTGGAGGAGACCAAAGGAACAAGGGTGTGTTTGTGGGGAGGAATAAATGAAGACCTGTTTCTATGTTTGTCGGCTTGAGGCAGGCTGCTCTGTCACTGGAGCTGCTTGAGGCACGCTGGGGCCAGGACTCTTGTGCTGTCCTGGGGAGAGGGGCTGGCCAGAGGGGCTGGAGGCTGCCAGGGTTAAGGATCTCCTGGTCATAGGAGCAGTGGGGAAATGGAGTGACTATCCTCCATTTCCTTGTGCCATCGCTGGCCTGACCAGATGCTGATGTGGAGGCTGACACCCCTCTCTGTCCCACACAGAGCTCCACAGCCCCCTGTGGTGAGCACTGCTGTGAGGCCACTAGCAGCCTGAGCTACTCTGCTGGTTGGACTGGGGAGAGGACAGGGGAGCTGCAGAAAACTGAGGAGGGCCTAGGCTGGGCTGGTCAGGGCCTAGGAGAGGAGAAATGCCAGCCGGCAGCTACTGCATGTGAATGGCGGTGTAGGAGCAGAGCTATGTGCTTGCAGGACAAATGCAGGTGTCCTGGGAAAGGCACCAAGACATGGCAAGTGCAGAGGAGAAGAGCTCAGGTTCTTCCCTGTGCTGCATGCTGTGATTGCAAGGTGGGAAAGGGAGTGTCGAATATCAGCATAGAGAAACACTCAAGGTTTGTGAGGAGATAATCAGGATAGATTTAATGGAAGAATTGCACTCCAAACTGCTTGAGGATCCCCAGAAACTGCCTGGCATTGGGGGTTGCTGATGGAAGCCTGCTGCAGGCAGAGGTTGATGCCCAGGTGGGACTTGACTTGTATCCTAAGGGCCCATTAAGTCTACTAGAACTATTTCAGCTGTGCTAAGCTTGAGCAGCTACTGGCTGAGAAGCAGCCAGACATTGTTGACCAAAGGGAATATCTGACCCTGACAGGAGTTTGCTCGGTGTGCAGGGAACATGCTTTGTGGCTGCAGTCACGCACTCTGCCAGACTGACTCCTCACCAGATTTCCCAAAGGTGCTCTCACTACATATGCACACAGTGTGGAAGCAGCCCCACGGTCATCACCCCAGACCAGCCCTTCCAGCACTGGCAGCGTATCCCAGCCATGAGGTGGTCCATGGCCAGCTCCATCCTTTTGCATGTCTCCATATCCCGATGGAGGGGAAAAGGCCAGCCTTGCATGGTCTGTCTTCTGCATGAGACCTCGGAAGATCCCACAGCATGCTATCTGCTAAAACCCGTGTTGGGTACAATCTGGGCTAGGCAGGGCTAGGTGAGGTGGTCAAGCAGTACAGGCCAGGTGGTGAGGTACTATAAAATATACTCTGGGTCTCACTGCCACGAACACACTGGATGATCTGCATGTGTTCTTGGCTCCCATCTCTGGGCCTGCACATATCCAGTTGAGTCTCTGGAACAGAGACCAGGCATGCCCAAGAAGATGTCTTGTCCAGCTAGCAGCTAGCTGCTGAACCTCGTGGTATGCACACAAGAAGACAGTGGTGCATGTGCAAGGCCCCATAAAACTCCTGCCAGCCTGTGAGGAGGCTGAGTGCCAGGTTTAGTAGAGAGGCTGAGTGCACTAAATGGTGCCTCTGCCAACCACTCCCAGCACTGCTCAGGATGCTCGGAAAATCAGAACTTTCCTACATTTCCTCCAACTCCAAAAAGGGCTCAAGCCTTTGCGCTTCCAGAGCCTTGCTCATTGCCATTTCCTTTCATTGACACTCTCAAGGGATGAGGAGGAGGGAAGTCAGGACTATGTTGTTCACAAAGGCTTTATCAATCAACCAGATGAACCTCATGTGTGCCACACCAGGTTGACTGGGACAACAGCTTCTCAATCTCTGGTCACCTGCATGGGCATTGCAGAGTGTAATGTGAATGCTGACTTGAGTTCTTCCTCAAACAGGCAGCTAAGCACACCTGTGAATCTCCCCTAGCTCCATGAGCTGACTGTCTTCACCAGACTTGATGGCAGCTGCTCAGCCAGAAAGGGCTTGCTGTATGAGTCTGTTACAGAGATGTGGCTTAAGTCCCGACCTTTTGGAAAATTCTGAGCATTGGCGATTCAACCTGCCTACATCAACATGTGGGAGGTTTGGCAGCAGTGCTCTCAGTGCATAGTATTCGTGTTGACAGTCATAGTAACCACTGTGCAACCTTCAAGAGGTGGTGTCCATCGTGAACACATGTTCAGGGGAGAGAGCACTGCTTTCCTGGACCTGCTGCTGTTCTGGGCTTGAAAAAGTATGGCTGGGGCCCTGACACTGCTGTTGTGAGGTAGGCAGATGGACCTGCACCCATGGCCTCTGGGGCCATGATCTGGTGCCAGAACAACTTAGCTTGCCCCTCACCTCCAACACTGCCACTTCTGCCTGGAGGTCCCTGCTGCCCAGCTGCTGGCATACTGCCCTGCTCGTCTCATCTATCTGGCTGCTTCCTGGGCTGTGGGAGAAGCCAGTTCACCACGCCAGGATGTGTCTGGACTCCTGCTCTTTCTGTGGTGACAGGGACACCCTGGTGCACAGCAGCACAGAGGAAGGAGCCCATCAGGCTTTCCTGGCCAGCAACAGGAGATGTGAGGCTTCACAAGGAGAGGCCCAGCTGCCTTGGCTTCTTGGAAATGGGTGGCATGAGTGCTGGCACCCCAGGGACCGAGTGCTGCATGCTGATGCTGGGCCAGTGGACCACTGGCAGGGAAGCCTGTGGTGTGGCTCGGGTCCCCAATATCACTGTGCTGTTACCCCATAAAGCAGTCACAGTGCCCTGGGGCAGCAGAAGAGGTGGAGCCTCCCAGGCCCCCGACCAGTCTGCCAGGCTTTGCAGCTGGCACACAGCTGGCTGCAGCCAAGGGCTCTCTGCAGGTTCTTTGGAGGCCGTCCTTGGGCACAGATGCTGCCCTATGTGGGCAGCGGGGCTATGGATGGCTACTGAGCAGAGCGGGGGGTCATTATTGCAGGACATCTGAGGACACTGGTGTCTACACCTCATCACAGCCAACGATGGAAGCACTCAGCAGCTGTGCCTCCATTTGGTACTCAGACCTCTTCCTGGTCTTCCTCTGGCCTTGCTTCCCAACATTGCTTTGCACCTTCTCTGCCCTGCTTTGGTGCTGAGACCACTTCCTGCCATTCCTCACCTGCTCGTCAAGGGCCTGTGCCTGCTGCTCTGCTCTCAAACACTGTCTAACACTGACTCCCGTGCCCAGTGCCACTGCCCCAGCACAAATCCCCATCTCTAGCCCTTTCCTCCCCATCTTGGTAAGGCTGTCTATGCACAGCACTGCTCCACTGGGGACATGCTTGTCCTCACCACAGGGAAGGCGGCCACTGTTAAATCCGCATCCACCACCCGGATGCCTCCCCAAAGGCTGGTCAGCTAACATGCACCTCGGCAGCAGGGACACACAAAGGACAGTACTAGACATGACATCAGGCAGCTGACCCACCAGGGCCCCCAAAACACACAAAGCCCAGCTCTCCCGCCCTTCTATTCCCTTCATGTCCTCCAAGGCCTTGCAACAGGCACTGCCTGTGAACAGCCAGCCACAGCCCTGCGCCTGCTCCTTTCCCACCTCCAGGAAGCAGAGAGCAAGTGCTCTCCTGGGGGCTCACCACACCAGCTCTCGTCTCTCTCTTTTGCCCCACGTGCCCTCACAAGTGCACACTCCCAGCAGTTGCCTGCTGCTGGTCTCGGGGCTTCCGAGTCATCGGTTTCCTTAAGATAACTTCCCCAGCCATTTGCTACTGCTGGCCTGACAGGTCCTCTGACAGAAGAGACCTCCCAGTCAACATCCACGTCTGTCTGCCTGCTGCTGGCCTCTCAGGGACCCACAAGGAGATGACCTCACTGTCACCACCACAGCCATGTCTCTGTCACTGGTCAATAAGCCTCTCAGCTGAAGGTGCATCAGGCACCTCACGATAACTTTCCCAGCCATGAGACAAATGCTGACCTCTCAGCTGCTCACACACAAGTGGGCTCCAAAGCACATAGCCCAGCCATGGACCTGCTTATGCCACATCTGCTGCTCAGCTGCAAGTTACCTCACAGTCCCCTCTCCAGGCACAGCTCTGTGATCCAGTCAGTTCAGCAGTCACAAATGACCTCACCATCACCAGCCAAGCCATCTTCCTGCAGTTAGCCTATGCGGTACTCAGGCAGAAGTGACCTCATCATCAAGAGTGGAGCCATGTGTCCCCAGCTGGCCTGCCAGCTCCTGCCAAAGAACTGATTTGACCCTGGTCATTTTCTGGCATAACTCTCAGAGAGCCATGGCCTCCCTGGCCACATAGCTATTGCCACCTACAGCTCCTCCTGCCTCCGCTGTGGCTAAGCCAGATCCTAAACGGCCTCCTTGACTCACCTCATGTCCTCACAATGTTCATAGTGCAGCTAAGCACACTTTAGATACCAGTTATTATTGCA
Organism: Rhea pennata; assembly: GCF_028389875.1. Classification (NCBI taxonomy): domain Eukaryota; kingdom Metazoa; phylum Chordata; class Aves; order Rheiformes; family Rheidae; genus Rhea; species Rhea pennata. The sequence goes on from NW_026907679.1 coordinate 4,013,899, forward strand.
AAAAGAAAAAAAATACATAGTTTCTGCCTAGGCTCTTGAGAGCCCCATGGGAGCTGCAGGACAGCCCAGCTCCAGGACACAGGACCCCTTTCCTGCCAGAGCCAGATCCCAAAGGGGAACCTACTTTCAGGGAAACCTGGCCATAGATTGCCCCTACCCTCCACAAGGAGAAGGAGCTGGTCCCACAGGAGCCCTAGCACTCAGGGCAGCCCCAGCTACAGGACCTGGCTGCCACTTTGTCCCCTGAGCCAGGTGAGACTCTCAGGCAGGGCTCTTGTGGCAGCCCGCACCCTTTCCAGCAACCCTTACAGCCCAAGATCCAAAGCCATCTTTTGCAGTTAATAGTCTCTGTGTGATACCTCAGGAAGGAGCTCCCAGATCCCTTAACCTTGGCACAGAGCCCCAGGAGCACTGGGATCAAGGAACGGTCATCTGGACTGATGGTCTGGGTCCTCCATCTCATTTGCCCCTTTGTCTTTGGCTCACCTGTCCAGCTGGGAAGGAGGGACGCCCTTCCCGTCTCATACCCCAAACTCCTCTCCAATGTGTCCCTGCTCCTCTGCCTGTGAATAAGCAGCCCAATGTGCTCCTGCGACCTCCCGTCCCCACTCCTCACCCTGGACCAGCTTCGAAGGGCAGCAGTGAGGAGCACATGAGCAGTGCCCACCTGCTCCCAGTGTACTCTCAGCGAGGTGATGGCACTGCCGTGTCACTGGGGAGACCTCCCTGTGGTGCGGCACATCCAACTGTGACTTCAGCTTGCATCATCAGGGGGCTCCATAGGTCACTGCCATGGAAATGGCACAGCCAGGGAGAGAGCTGGGACATTTCCCCTCTCCTCATCCCAATTATGTTCCAAAAATTTCTGATAAATTCTTCAGAAATGTCTAAAGACAGTGGCAAAGGCTCTGAAATCTCTCCGAAGGGGCACTGGAGAGGTCACTTCTGTGGCCCTACACCGACAAGTGTCTGCACAGGGGAGGCCTGTGCAGTCATCTAGGGTTTTGGGGATTAGTTTGGGGTTTGGCATTTTCCAAGGACAGGATCAAAATCATGTGTTTCTGCTGTGGGTTGCTGTCCTCGTAGAAGCAGGAGGTAGGACAATATGGAGCAGGACGCAGCCTTCCTCCGCTGGCATCAAAGCAGGCTCGTTCATTTCAGAAGTCCTCAGCTGGGTCTGGGGTCCTTAAAATAGTGATCATAAGTCAGAAAACAGTAAATCTGTCCTTATCACACATCCATTGGAAGGCTTTCTTGAGGACCCTGGTGCGTGCTATGCTCCAAAGCCATGGATGAGGCCAAGTAGCAAACCTGGGGGAGATTTCCCAATTCCCATAAATTTTGTCCAGCTTTCCTTCTGGCTGGGCCTGCGGAAAGCTATTTTCACTCTTCAGTTGGGCTTTTCAGCATTGCCTCAGGGCAGTGCTTCTCCCCTGGGTACAGTCCATGGTACCCACAAGCATCCTGGTTCTCTCAAGGGACTGTACAGTCCTGGTTCCCTGCATCTCCCACATTTTTGACCCTGGGCTTCTCAGGACATGCCCACACGCTGCAGTGTTGCTGCCCAGGCTCCAGTGCAGAGCCTGTAAGGCAGTGCAGTGCCTCAGGACCTGCATTTTGGCTCATTCAGAAATCTGGGAGGTGACCAGCTCCCAGCTCTGCAGCTGCTGGAGCTTGGGAACATCCCTACCACCAACCTTCCTGCTCCTCCTTGTCTCGGCACAGGCTTTTGTAGAGCAGTGCAGCGCAGTCAGAGATCCCCAAGAGCAGCACGCCCCCCAGCATGGCCCAGGACCCCCAGGCGCTGCATGACTCTCTCTTCTATTTCCAAATGGCCTGATTAAATGGACAATTTCGAACATCACCTTTACAGCACTCTGGCTGGACATTGTAACTTCCCATTGCTTCCAGTTTTCCTCCTCCCCATACTCTTGGTTCATTCTGATACTGAGCTACTGATTTGCACTTCAGGGAGTTTCAAGCTTGCTCCATCTTTCACTAGTCTTTCCCTTTAGCTGCGTCCTTAATTGTGATCATATCTATCATTTCTTATCTCTCCAAACGGTTTCTAGTAAGGCTGTCCCTTGTGGAATGTGGACCTCATTGGAGGCAGCTCAGACTTAGCACAGTGTGGAGGAGTGTATTTTTTTTATGAAACTCTATCATGCTTTATTCTTTGTTTGTTTGCGATTAAACAAAATGTAAAACCTCTACATCTGTCTGCAACTAGTTGTTTAAGGAAAGCAAGTGGGAATTGGGGCATATGAGCTGTACAGCTGAGTTGGAAAACTTTGGTGGGAAAAATTTGGCTTTAGCAAGAGTGATGGAAGTCCCAGGTGGCTGATGAGAGCAACAGTAGGGTTGGGGAGATGGAGAAGAAGACTGTGTGAACGATGCCTGACCACTGGGACACTGCTTTTCCTACATGTCTGGACTTCATTAGGGGACACTCTGGATCAGTATCGACTGGAGAATGTTGCTATCACTTAGTCTTTAACTTGAAAAATAATAATGATAATGATAATAATAAAATTTTTAAAGCAGAAATACTTCCATGCTGTTAAAGTCTCCTTTCCTGAAACCTCTACAATTAACCATACAAGACTAGAAGAAAATTCCAGAGAGAGACGAGGTTCCCCAGGGCTTTTTTGCATTTTAATGAGCTGCATGGTGTATTTGGTGCTGAGTCCACCAACCTCAGCTACTGAGAGGAGACTGAACAAAACATTCAAGTCAAAGTCAGAAGCAGAGCCCAAAGTTATACACAGCATTAATGGGTCCCACTGAGGGCCGTTAGCAAGAAAGACTCCCCATGGGCTGATTAGAGCAGAAAGTTGGAAGCACTGATTACAGGTAGGCGAAGGCAACGTGCAGGTGACTCTGATGCCGAATCTCCCCTTGATGTGTTTTATCAAGCAAAATGGCCGATCACAGACACCCTGCTCCTGAGAAGGGAGATTCTTTCCCCTATAACTTGCCCAGGGGTGCTCCCGGGGCACTGTGCAGGTGGAGATGTGCAAGCTCAAGTGCAGGATCATGACACAACACCTCCTGGGGTCCTCTGGTGGGCAAGGGGACAGTGAGGTCATGAAGTCTCCTGGTACACCCCAGTGACAGAGACTACAGCCATATAACAAAGACCTCTGCTCTTTCAGGCTCTTCAGCATGCCAGTGCCCTCCACTGTCTCCACCACACTGTCCTACACTGTCCCACACCTCCTGCTGGGTGCCTGCAGACTGTAGATATCCAAGATGCTTCCCCACCTTGCTCCCACCTCAAGATCTCCCTCCCGTTACTTATGTCTCCCTGTCTTCACTGGCTGTTCCTTGAAACACAGAGCTGGGGCAGATCACAGACTCCCTCTGGGTGAGCTTTTCCACCACAGCACAACTCTTCGAGTGACTTTGGTTCCTGTTAATGTCTGGTTTGAACCTCCCAAGCTGCAGATTGTGACTTTTTCCCTTTCTTGTGCTGCTTCTCACTACCAAGAAAAAGTGCCTGGGAGACCCATTCAGGGACACACTACTCCAGGTGTCATCAACCCAGGGCTGAGCTGAGGGGGAATAATGGCTCCCCTTGTGTGGATGGCCACACTCCTCCTCATGCAGCTCACGGTCATTTGGCCTTATTCACAATGACTGTGACTCACTGGCTCATGTAGCATTTCTCATAACACCCAGGCCCTTCTCCTCAGGGGCAGTTCTCAGCTGATAAAGTCCCAACCTGCCCTGAAGCATGGAGTTACCCTGCCCCAGGTGCAGGACTTGACCCTTCTCCTTGTAAAACTTCATGAGGTTTGTGTTGACCGAGTACACAGGTTTCTCAAGGTCCTCCAGAATGTAGCTCTCGTGTGCCAGCTTGTAATGTGCATGTGCAGAGGGCTCAGGCTGACCTGCGGTGCCTCTAAGAAGGTAGCAACAAATAGAATTGCAGGGCAGCACAAGTAATAAAAGGAGGTTCTAGTTTAATGGAATTCCTGCCTCAAATAGGACTTACCAGGGCAATAATCTCAGAAATACCAAGCGAGGATGCAAAACAAGCAAAACCAGGGTCAATGGGGACGAATAAACATGGGTGGGATGTTTATATGGGAAGGTATTGCCTCTTGTCCTTGCAGCATGGACCATGATAAATAGCCTTGCTTCATCTTCTTCAGGGCCTCCTCTTAGGTACTGGAAGGCTTCTATTAGGTCCCTCCAGAGGCATCTCTTCTCCACGCTGAACAAGCCCTGCTCACTCACAGATCTAGTGCTCCAGCTCTGAGACCACCTTCGGGGTCTTCTGCTGATCTTGCACCCATTTATCACCATCTTTCTAGGTCCAGGGAGCCCCAAAGTGGATGCAGAAGTGTACATTTGCTCTAAAGGAGTGAGTAGTAGAGAGGGGTCACCGCTTCCACCAATCTCCTGTCTGTGCTCCTGTTCACACAGACCAGGACACCCTCGGCCTTCCTTGCTACCTGGGCACATGAATGTCTCATATTTTGCCTTCTGCCCACCAGGATCCCCAGGTCCTTTTCAGCAGAGCTGCTCCATGACAGCCTAGTCTCCAGCCTGTGCCTTTGCAATGTCTTGGTCTGTCCCAGGTGCAAGAACCTGGTATTTATACTTGCTGAATTTCATGAGATTCCTGGCAACTCCTTCCTCCTGCCTGTCCAGGGCCCTCTGTCCCATGCAGACAGGCATTTTAGTGCACACTACAACTTGCGCAAGGGGAATCCCATGTCCCGTGAGTCTGTGGACTGCATGGGAGCGACCTGAATGACACTCTATCCTTGGGACTTCTCAATGGGCATTAGATTAGAATATTGATTAACTCCTGTAAATCAGTCCCTGAAGCACAAGGAAATGAACTCCCTTCTTGTCCCTGAGTAAATGTCCTATCTTCTTATGAGATGGGAGCAGGGCCTCATAGAAAGAGGGACATTTCCACCTCTCTTGGAAAACTGTTCTGTATGAGACAAACTGCAGTGTTCAACTTAGTTTCTCCCCATGGTTTAGAGAGGGACCATTGGTGATTACTTTAGTCTACTTCAGTGGACATTTCTCAGGGGTGACCTCTTGACCTTTCAGGAACTGCCAGCCCTGGAGCCCAAGGAACATCTTGAGGGTGAACAGCAGACAGGGAAAGTCACGTTTTCAGCTGATCTTCTGCTCCTAAGCTGGGTCTGGCTCCTGGGACCACGGGACCCATGGCAACCTGGCGGGTGTTGCAGAGAGACAGCTGTGTCCAGGAGCAGCTCCTCTTAAAGGAGCAGCAAGACTGAGGGCACTGCTTGCAGCATGAGATGAGCGACTCAGAAACTAAAGAGAATTGGGAAAGGGAGGACAGCTGAGAGCTCCCTGCAGGGAGGAATCTTCACAGTCATTGACACAGTAAGTCTCTGACTGCAGGGCCACATTGCTGCTGTGGTTCCTACTGAGTTCTTCTGGAGCTGACACCTTCCACAGCTGAAAGGGTCTCTCAGGGCAGCTCTCCCAGCTTCTGCTGTTTGGAGCAGGTGGTGCTTTAGAGCAGGCATTCATTGCTAAGTGATCAGAGGGACAGGACATCACAGCTACTTCCTTCCAGGGCTGCTGCAGGGATGTGAAGCTAGAGAGTGCGTCCAGCTCTACCCAGGGACGTAATTCAGAGCAATATCCCTGCGCCTCAGTCTGCTGTGTGTCCGGTACAGTGACTCTGCTGCCCTTGAGGGTCAGCGCTCAGCCTGTCCAGGAGAATCCCAACAGCAGTGCAGGGAGAAGCTCTGCATGGGAGGAGTGACCCCTGGCAGGTTTGTTCTCCTGCTGCGAGGGTGCTGCGTGGGTCAGGGCTGCTCTCAGCTCCAGCTGACCTCCAGGGTATTTCTGAAAGGCCTTTTCTAGAGAACAATCAAGACAGGGACAGGGGTTACCTTAAAAATAAGTGCTTTCCTGGTCTTGCATTTTCCTACTGTTTGCTAAGTGCTGGCTGGGAAAAGACCTAGGAGAGAAAAAAACAGCTCCCAGGAGGAAAAGCTCCAAGCAGTTAAGAGATGATCAGTGAATAAGAGGAAACAAGAAGCAGAAATGTGTGTGTTGGGGGTGGGGGGAGAGGAATTTGGAGACCTCCCTGTCATCCCCTGCACAGCAGACATCTTCCTCTAATAAGCTCCCTGTATCTTCTCTCCCACCAGCAGAGCCTCTGCCCTCAGGGCCAGGGGTGCAGGGAATGAGCACCCTCCTCAGCAGCCTGAGCTCCAGCAGAGGAGAGGTGCACTTCTCCTGTGATGTGCCTATTTCCCACTATGCAACAGAGGAGTGGGAGCAACTGTCCTGTGATGTTGCCATCTGGGAGGTCATGTGCTCAGCTGGGTGAGGGGAAGGCTTTCCAGACTGCTTGTCTGTCTCTCACTGCTTTCCCTTTGGTAGGAGGGTAACAGTATTCCTTGCTTCTCTACCTCTCTGTGCTGCTCTGGTTCTTGCTCTCATGCTCTATGGGCTGCAGGAGGGAGTTCAGCTGTATTTAGGGCATTGACCCTATGGGTCCTGTGTGGAGCTGTCTTCACAGCAGCTTCATAGCAGGGACATGTGTCCAAGCCCTCTTCCACCTTTCTAGGAAGCAAGCCATCTCGTCTGGTGGGGGAATGATCTGACTCTCCTGTAAGGAGAAGCCCCATCGTTAGCACTCTTGACTGTCTCTCCTGGGTGTCCTGCCAGGCTGCAAACTGCCCTCCAGAAGACCACAGCTCTCCTGTATCATACGAGCGAGAGCTGAGAGTCCTTGTGCCCTTCATGTGAGTCAGAAACCTCATCAAATGCTCTGAAGAGCACTCTCTCCATATGTGGGCAGAGAGGGAGGACTTGGAAATCTTCACTTTGAAACTGAACTCCTCCAGTCTCAACTCAATTTCATTTCTTTCTTAGAGTAATTTGGGTGTGACTGTCCTTTAGCTGAGAGAGGTGCAAACACTGAGCAGTGAGGGGCAAGACTCATGCACAGACGAGACATACAAAGTCCTCATGAGCCCTTTTTTTCCCCTTGGGATACACGAGAGATCATGCTGAGAGTACCTGTAATGCCAAAGACTTCTACTGCATCAAAAAATGTTCCCATGGTTTGATGGAGGCATCTGAAAACTCTGCACTCCACTGCAGCCCATTTTCTGGAGAAAATCAGTGTTTAAATGCTCACAGTCTTTCTACAGAACAAGTGGAGGTAATTGCTGCAGGATGTGTACCCCAGAGTGACTCACTTCCACTGCTGCTCCAGGGCCTGGAGAAAGAGTGAAGGAGGTAAACTGACATGAGAGCAGGGACCATCTCACTGGGACAAAGACATCTGGAAAGTGTTTGGTCAGCCTCTGCCTTTGCTGCACTGTTTCTCTCCCTTGGCAGAGTGAGATGAAGGGACAGAATGCCTCCTCAGCAAGTTTACTGATGATACCAAGTGGGAGGAGTGGCTGACACACCCAAGGGCTGTGCTAGCCTTCAGAGAGACCTGGACAGGCTGGAGAGCTGGGCAGAGGGGAACTTCCTGAGGTTCAACAAGCGCAAGTGCAGGGTTCCGCACCTAGGGAAAAGTAACCCTAGGCACGAGTACAGGCTGGGGGCTGACCTTCTGGAGAGCAGCTCTGCAGAGAAGGACCTGAGAGTGCTGGTGGATGACAAGTTAACTATGAGCCAGCAATGTGCCCTTGTGGCCAGGAAGGCCAATGGTATCCTGGGGTGCACTAGGAAGAGTGTTGTCAGCAGTTCAAAGGAGGTGATCCTGTCCCTCTATTCAGCCCTGCTGAGGCCTCATCTTGAGTCCTGGGTACAGTTCCAGGCTCCACAGTACAAGGCAGACATGGAGCTTCTGGAGAGAGTCCAGCGTAGGGCTAAAAAGATGACCAGAGGGCTGGAGCATCTGCCCTATGAGGAAAGGCTGCGAGAGCTGGGCCTCTCTAGCCTGGGGAAGAGAAGACTGAGGGACTGCTTATCAATGTGTATAAGCATCTGAAGGGACGGTGTGAAGGGGATGGGGATAAACTCTTTTCAGTTGTCCCATGTGACAGGACAGGAGGCAATGGGCAGAAATTGAACCACAGGAAGTTCTGCCTGAACGTGAGGGGAAATTTCTTTACTGTGAGAGTGACAGAGCACTGGAACAGGTTGCCTGGAGACGTTGTGCAGTCTCTTTCTCTGGAGATCTTCAAGGCCAACCTGGATGCAACCCTGTCTAACATGCTGTAGGTGACCCTGCTTGAGCAGGGGTGTTGGACTAGATGATCTCCAGAGTTCCCTTCCAACCTTACCTGTTCTGTGATTCTATGATTCTATGAGAGTTGTTGTGATTGACAGCTACAGAAACCCCTGTTCCAGAGGCCACGTCTAGAGAGACGAATCCCTCACAGGGATCTCTTATTTCAAAATCAACTACCATGTATTTGTCTCTCACAGAGAAAAAAAGACAACATTCCCACTGAGTCATTGGACATAATCCTCTTCACTCAGCTCATGGTGCCCATTCCCAGGTATCCCCAGCAAATACACAAAGCAGTCTGACATCTTCTTTTGCACCTCTTAAGAGAGCAGAGCTGACTACTAAGGAGCGTATGGACAGAGGCCCTGGCACTGCATGCTCAGCATGAAACAGTGAGCAGGAAAGGGCAGTGAAGGAAGGCAGAGGGGAGAGAAAGTTTGAGGGGGGGGTACTCTGAGAAGTGACATGGATTTTGCTCAGAGAAGCCTGTTCTAACTTATCAACATCTTTTCCTCCTTGGACAGTGTCCTGAACCAAGGCCGAGCAAATGTCCAACAGCAGCTCCCTCAACAAGTTCCTCCTCCTGGCATTTGCAGACACACGGGAGCTGCAGCTCTTGCACTTCTCCCTCTTCCTGGGCATCTACCTGGCTGCCCTCCTGGGCAACGGCCTCGTCATCACAGCCGTAGCCTGTGACCACTGCCTCCACACCCCCATGTACTTCTTCCTCCTCAATCTCTCTGTTCTGGACCTTGGCTCCATCTCCACCACTGTCCCCAAATCTATGGTCAATTCCCTGTGGAACACCAGGGCCATTTCCTACTCAGGATGTGCTGCCCAGGTCTTCCTGTTTTTCTTTTCAGTTGGAGTGGAGTGTTCTCTCCTTACTGTTATGGCCTATGACCGCTATGTTGCCATCTGCAAACCCCTGCAATACCGGACCATCATGGACAGCAGAATTTGTGTCAAAATGGCAGCAGCTGCCTGGGCCAGTGGGTTTCTGAATGCTCTCCTGCACACTGGAAATACATTTTCAATACCACTCTGCCAAGGCAACACAGTGGACCAGTTCTTCTGTGAAATCCCCCAGATCCTAAAGCTCTCCTGCTCAGAATTCTACTTAAGGGAATTTGCGCTTATTGTGGCTAGTGCCTGTTCATTCTTTGGGTGCTTTGTTTTCATTGTGCTGTCCTATGTGCAGATCTTCAGGGTTGTGCTGAGGATCCCTTCTGAGCAGGGCCGGCACAAAGCCTTTTCCATGTGCCTCCCGCACCTGGCTGTGGTCTCCCTGTACATCAGCACTGGCATCTTTGCCTATCTGAAGCCCCCCTCTATCTCCTCCTCAACTCTGGATCTGGTGGTGGCTGTTCTGTACTCGGTGGTGCCTCCAGCACTGAACCCCCTCATCTACAGCATGAGGAACAAGGAGCTCAAAGATGCACTGAAGAAACTGATTCAGCTGGTCCTAGTTCAGAAGAAGTAAGCTGCCATCCCCCTTCACAGTTGGCTTCTAATTTTTCTGAAACAGCTCCTGTGCTTTGGGCATTCTCTCTGTGAAAAATCATCTTTATGCAGAAGTGTTTGAATTCATCCCTTCTCCAGTGGCACGAACTCAATCTGTCTGACTGAAATGCCTGCTGTAAATGTGCCTGTCACTGTGTCAGACTTGGCTTCACTCAAATAAAAGAGAATTTCCTCATTTCAGTGCTTGAAGATTGGGTTCCCCTTCCAAAGCTGCAGTCTAAAATGTGCTCAAGGACATTCACCTTGAAGAGACTTGTTGCTGTTTCGGGGCTCCCCAGGGTGATGAGCTTATCTCAAGGTGATGAGCTTATCGGTGATGTGTTAGGCATGAGGACTGGATTCAGCTCTCATTTGTGGTTGCCAGGTGCTCCTGGAGGTGATGAATGGTCAGGCCGTATCTCCAATATGACAGGGCTGGAGACAGAGGCCTATCCTTCCTGAAGAGAGCATGCAGCCCCCAGGAAAGCACAGGGCATCTCCAGGAGCACCATGTGCCTTGGGGTGAGCAGTGAATGGAGCTTCACAAAATCAAGGGCAGTCATCCAAAGGTGAAGGGTAAAACCAAGGCTAGTGAGAGCTCTGCAATCTGATGGGGGGCAGTGTGGACCCTGCAGGAACAGGGAAGAGAGCCTGGACAGTGGTTCTTGTCACCTTCAATGAAATTTGTGTGTTACATTAAACCACACACCTGAACACAGCCTGAGCCATTTGAAATGGCCAGTGATTACTCAGAGCATCATCCACAGCCTCAGACTCCTTGGTAGGGGCTGTATGGTGCAATGATGCCTATCCGGCTGGGTCTGCTTCCCATTATGACCACCATGGCCAGTGTGGAGGCAACCTGTGGCCCTGTTGCCCCGCAGTCACTTGTTCTACAGAGCAGCACTGGCAGAGCAGCTCAGAGCCTCATGGGGAGGATGGGGGAGGGTCTAGGAATGACCAGGCAGGCCAGTACCAATGCACCCCCCTGGGAAAGGGCTCTTTGGGGAGCAGGGATGTCTCCGGAGAAGAGGAAAGGAGCTGTTGTGTGCCCGGAGGCTGATGGGGCAGCTGACAAACATCCCTCACCCACCGGAGCTGCTGCACCCACCTCCTGCTCTGCAGCCCCCTGCTGGGACCATTGCTGTGGGTCCACCCTCAGCCTGGGCTTCTCTGCTGGGTGGGCTGATGAGAGGGCGGAGGAAGTGAGGAGAGGCGGGGAGAGGCTGGGCTGGGCTGGAGAGGGCCTGGGAGAGGAAAGCACCAACGTCAGCTCAGCTGTGTGAGTGGGAAAGATGAGGACACAGGTCGGGGGGGGGGGGTTGTGGTACAGAGCCAGATCTCGTGGAGGGGAACCAAGACATGCTGGGCGCAGAAGAGAGGAACAAGCAGCCCTGGCTGGCCTTCCTCCCAGCCAGACCCCGGAGGATGACGGTGTGCTATCCCCAACGTGGGACACGGCCGGGGCTGGGCAGGGGCCAGGTGCTGGGGGAGGCACCAGGGAAATGGCCTGGTCCTGCCTGGGCTCAGTGCAGGACTTTGGCATGTTGGATGGATGTGACAGCCACCGCGCTGCAGAAACACCAGCCCCGACCCCTCGCCGCAGTCCCCACTGTCCCCTGCCCCGCTGCCACCCCCATGCTGCCCCATCTCCCATCTCTTCTCCCCACACTGCAAGGACCAGCAGTGCAGTAAGAGCTGGCACAGCCCTGCAGCCACTGCCTGGTCCCCGGCCCTTCGCACTCCTCCACCAAACATTGCATCCGTCTTCAGGAAGGACAAGAAGGAGGATCTGGGGAAGGTTGTGGTGGATATGAAGGTGACCAGCAGTCAGCAGGGTGCTCCTGTAGCAAAGACAACCACTGTTACACCGGGTTGTGCTAGCAAGAGTGCAGGCAGCAGGGCAAGTGCAGTGGGACACAAAAAAATCCTGGCAGCTCTGTCAGAAAAAGAGGAGCAAAAAAAAAAGGAAGAGCAGAACTGTCAGACTGCCCATGCTGGAGAGAGTGGTGTGGCCAACAGAGCGCCCAGGTGCTGCAAACACCACGAGGAAAACGGCATTTCTGCCCGTTGCCAAGTGGCTGGAGCCAGGTGGGTCCAGGCTTGCTCATGGGAGGTGACTATGAGCTACTTGATGCTTTCTGCGCTCTTCAGTGATACTTCCTGTGGTCCCACCTCAGTCTACCCTGAACTCCATGTTTTCCCTTTGTGTAACACATAGATCGAGACTGTGGAGAAAGCGCTGAGTGCAGGGAAATGCCACGGTGATAATCTGGGCAGCCGGGGGAGAGCACTGAGAAAGCAAACGTGTGCACGAGGCCTCACAGCAAAGGCCTGGAGAAACCAAGGGACAGGGACCCTCCTGAGCTGCCAAGGATCCCAGCCCTGAGCCGTGGGGATGGATGTGGCTCCCTCTGCTCATGACATGGACTCATGGCACATCCCACACAGTAAGATAAATCTCTGCGGGAGAGGTGAAGGAAGAAAGTAGAAATGAATCAAAAGAGGGGGGATTCAGGCCAAGAGTCCCTCCACTAAACATCTGCAAATAGGGGTGGATTTGCTCCCTCTCTGGTAAAGCCATTTCTTCCATGACCGGCAGAACCTGGGGGAAGGAGAGTCTTCTCCTGACACTCCTTCAGAGATGGAAGGTAGCAGGATTTGAGGGATCCCTTGCAGACAAGGGGGAGTTTCTGGGTGTTGAAAGAAAGATTTCCATCTGAGACCTTAAAATCCTGGGTGGCTGAAGCCTACAAGATGCCTCCAACGTGTGGCTCACAAGGGATCTGAGTGACACCACAGCCACCCCTGAAACACCCTCAGAAGCAGATCCCGTAACATCTGGCCTCAGTGAGACCTGCAGTATTTCCCTACTTTTCTCTGTGCACCAGATTTTCCTTTTTAGCTCCTCAGCACTGGGGAGCAGTCTCGACTCCAGAAGTCATGGGGAAGGCACCAGCGAATGCCAGCCCAACTGCTGCACCCAGAATGTCCTTGTGTTGAAGGAAACCAAGTCCCCAAGGTGCTCCCTCAGCCATCTGGATGGGCACACGTGGGACGTGGCCCTTCCTGGTCCTCCCAAGCCTGTTGTCTGAGGCACACGTGGGACGTGGCCCTTCCTGGTCCTCCCAAGCCTGTTGTCTGAGGAAGTGCTGGAAGAACAGGCTGGGCAGGATCCTCATGGCACTGCAACGGCTGTGGCTGTGACAGTGCCCCTGCACACACTTCCTGGGCCAGGTGCTTGGGGGCCAGCAGTGCTTTGGGGAGTCCCTGAGGAGCATGTCCTCAGGATGGTCAAGGAGACCTCAGGCTCTTGTCACCCTCTTCAAGACCAGTTGACTGGTCAAAGGTCTGGCAGGAGGAAGGACCGGCCCCACAGCTCACGAGGGGAAGGTGCTGACACGTGGCTGGGGCCAAGGCCCTGCTACCTCCTGGGGCCTCTCCCAGCTCTGAGAAGCCACTGCAGAAGCAAGGAAATCCCAGGAAAAAACCTTCCCCACGTCCCTGGGGGTCAATGACATGGTCACTTCTGTGTGAGGAGAAGCCAGACCAGGCCAGGGATGTGACTGGAGTTTGTGCTTGCAGCATCACTGCTGCCTGCGCACCTGATAGGCCAATATGTATCGGGGTCTGGTTCTCATTGGAGGTCACATGTTTCTCTGGAGCTGATAGGCCAGAAGGAGGATCCTGTTTCAGGGAGGTCCTTGTGATGTCACCTCAGTCTCTGCTGCTGATTGGACAGGAACAGGCCTAATGCTTGGATGCAGATTGTGAGGTCACGGCTGCCTGAGTGCCTGATAGGCCAAAAGAGGGGACACGGCCATGCTGCCGATTGTGAGGTCACTTCCTGCTCTGGAGGTTCTGTGCCACCAGCAGCCTCCTGGTTCATGGATGTTCTTGTTGTGTCTCTGCTGCTGCTGGGCCAGGAGCAGGTTCATGGCCTCGGTGTAGGCTGCGAGGTCACTTCTGCCCGAGCACCGGAGAGGCCAGCAGCAGGAACAGCATCAGCAGAGCAGCTGTGAGGCCACTTCAGCCCGAGCAGCTGAGCAGCAGCCACGGGGCTGTGAAATGGCTTGGGAGGACACTCCTGTCCCTGAAGACGACAGGCCAGAAATGCGGTGGCCTTGCAGGGCTGCTCCCTGCTGGGCTGGGGCTCTCCAGGGAGGCCTGAGCCACCCCCAGGCTGTGCTGGACAGAGGGGCTTGTTCTGGGCTCCTGCTGCTGTGGATCTAGGAGGTGCCAGGAGTCCACTGCACAGACTCATCACTGAGTTCATGCAGGTAGGGATTTGGTTGGCTTCTCTGGGACTTTCTGGATCCTGAAAGAAAGAGGCTGCTGTTGCACATAGAAACACTGATCAGCTGGCAGGAATGAACCACACACAGCACAGAGCTACCAAAACCCAGTTCCTGCACTTGTGTGGGGACTCTGTTACTCTACACAAGTGCCCTGTCAGGAAATACACATATACACACACATATGTGTGTGTGTGTGTATGTATACACATGCACACACACATATTTGTATACACATATATACAATATATGTATTGTTCAGCTATCTCTGCACTGCAGAAGGCATTCCTGATCATCATCTGTATTTATTCTTAGAATAATAGGCATTTTCACCACAGGAGAGATACACTCAGCCAAATCAGGATATTCAGGAGAGCTTTGTAGACACTCGTTCACTCTGCTGTGCTGTGTGGTGAGGTCAAGACAAGAATATAGTGTGTTCCCATTAAATCACAAAATGCAAGGGAATGTTTTTCAGCTCAGATTTGGAGGCTGTGCTAGTGCAAGTACCTTCAACATGGACTATGCAGGGAAGTTAGCAAACAACTCTTGTCTTTCAGATGGCATTAACCACATTTTAAATGAGGGTGCAATATATAAAGATGAGTAATTACGTTCAGGGTTCTGAGGATGAACTGCCTCATCAAATGCCTACTAGACAAGAAGAAACTTTTCTTAACTGCAACAGGTAAATGTCTGTGTCCTTTGGATTCAAGTTGCTGAGTCCTTGTAAACAGCCTTGACTGTTTTAAGAATGAGGGCTGGGATAGAAGACGGTAGAGAAACATTTCTTCATGGAGGGAAGGTTATATCAGTACATGGAAGAAGTAACTACAAAGCTGAAACTCAGTACTAGAGTTCCAGTAAAGTGCATTGTTATTACTGGTCAAATGGAAGGACTGAGCCTCCACCAGAAAGATCCAACAAGACTCTTAGTCATGTTGATTTAAAAGTATTCCTTAAGGGACTCAAAATCAAGGAAATGTGTTGTCCATCCTTTTAGGTAAAACAAACAAAAAACACTCTTATGGGTTTGTCTAGCCTGCAGCTGGAGAGCCAGGGTACGGGCAAAGGTCTCTCCTGGACCTTGCAGGAACACATGCTCTGGAGAAGTTGGCAGCTCCTTCCCTGGGCCTGTCGGCTCTGTCTGGTAGCACCACGTCCCCTGGAGAAGGATGCACACAGGCACCTTTTCACTTCTTTAATCGTCCAGGCTTCATTGACTCACGTGTGCGTGTTGGGGGTGGGGGGAGGACCAGAACTACCTGAGTGTTGATCATCTGATCAGACACACAGAGAAATGCATCCTGGGAAAGGATTCTTGGACCTGGTTTCAACATGCATCCATGTCTCTTTTAGAATGAATGACATCAAATGATGATGTTGTGCATGGCCATAGCTTCCATTCCACAGTCAACACAACGTTCCTGGCAGCCCGTTCCTCTCCCCTGCTGAGGTCCATCTGGATGGCAGCCCTCAGCCTTATGACCGTTTTCCTGATTAGGTGCCATCTGCAAACGTGATGAGAGTTGTGTCCTCGAGGTCACTGATGAAGTTGTTAAACAGGACAAGTCCCAGTATGGACACTTGCATACTTCACTCGTCACTGGCCTCCAGGTAAAGCCAAACCCATTCACAAAAGCCCTCTGAGCTTGATCATCCAACCAGCTTTTTACCCATCCGGCTGTCTACCCAGTGGAGTGTAATGCCTTACTTGTATGCAAGAAAATAGTGTGAGATACCATCAGACACCTAGTTAAATCACAGCAAATAACATCCACTCCTCTCCTCTCCTCCACAAGTACAGAGCTTTTCTCATGAAAGCAACCAGGCTGCTCAGGAATGATTTATCTTCAGTAAATCCATTACCTCCTCCTCCTCCTCCTCCTCCTTCACATGCCCAGGAATGTGATGCAAGAGGACTCACTCCATGAAACACTCTTCACCAAAATGAGACTGAAGGGCCTGCAGCTCCCCAAGCGGTCCTCGTGGCCTTTTTGGAAGATGGGCACAGCATATTCCTTCTTCTAGTCGTTGGGACCTCCCTTGATCTCCACAGCCTTCCAAAGAGGATAACAACTGGCCTTGTTGTGATATTGGCCAGCCCTCTCAGTGTCCTCTGATGCAGCCCATCCAGCTCATGAGACTTGCAGGGGTTGAGATCTTGCCAATAATACCTCACTGAACCCTCTTCCACCTGTGGCTCTTTTTTCCCTCTGAAGTCCTGACTCCAGGCAAAACAGCCCAGGAGACCTTGTTGGTGGAGAGTGGGGCCAAGAAGGCACAAAGCTCCTCAGACCTACCTGCATCTTCTGTTACTAGATTCCCTGCCCGAACCAGCAGTGAGCCCACATTTTCCTTTTCCCTCTTTTGCTGTAACTGAAGAGGTAGCAGCTCTTCTTCATGCCATTGATGTACCCTGCAAGTCCAATCCTAGCAGAGCTTTGGCTTCCCTAAGACCATCCCTGCTTTGCTAGACAATTTTTCTGATTTCTTCTTTTTTTTTAGCTTCTCCCTCCTTCCAATTCTTACGTGTGGCCTTTTTGCCTGGAGCTCAATCCTTATTTCCCAGCGTAGCCAAGCCAATCTCCCAAGATTTCTAGTAGTTTTACTGAGTATTGCTATGGCCCATTCTTGTGCTTGGCAGGTGCTGTCCTTACAGACCTGCTGGCTTTCCTGAGCTCCTGGCCCCCCACCAGTCCCCTGAGCAGGCCCAAGTCTACTTCTCTGAAGTCCGGGGTCTGAGCTCCACAACTATCCTTCCTCATTCTGCTCAGGACATAGAACTCTGCTTTTTCATGGTCACTCTAGGAAAGTATGGCACTGACTGTCCCATCCTTGATCAGTTCCTCCCTGTTGGAATTGCAGACAGAGGGAAGTACGAGTACCGGCCCACTGTGCAACTATGCAAAGAAGCTGTCCCTGGTGCCCTCCAGAACCCTCCCAGCCTGCCTCCATTCTGCTGTTCAACTTTCCAGGGAATGTCTGTGAGACTGAAGTCCATCCCCCTCCCTGCCCCACAAGATCACTTGGGCCTGTGATCCACAGATTTGCTCACATTACATTGACTTCGTCACCCTGACTAGGTGGTCCAGCTCCCGTCACAATGTCACCCTGACTCTGGTGCTTACCGAAACACTTGCCTCTCCCATGGAAGAGCTCCACACATGTGAACTGCCCCTTCGCACAAAGGACATCCCCCTTCCTCATCTTCTCCCTTGTTCTCTCCTGAAGAGCTTCTACCCTACGATTGCTTCCTTTCAGTCATGTGGGTGATCTCACCACACCTTAGTCATTCTAGCAATGTTTCAGTCAGACTTGTGATGGTGAAACCTGTTATCAAGGGCCAAGGACACAGTGTACGTGATGGTCTCACTTCAGAGCAGGGACATGCTGGCATACAAAGCAGGTGGCAATGTTATGGTGAAAGGATGTTCCCACTAAGAGAGCAAACCCTGCAGTGCCAGGGAGAAACACAGCTGGGCTGTGCAGGAATGGGTTTGCTGCCTGAGCTGACTCTGCAGCATCTTGGGGCCTGTGTCAGAGGTGAACTGATCTCCAGGAAGGACAAGGTGCTACTGAGCAATTCCCAGGCCCTGGAAAGCCCGTGATCCAGCCACTTTGTGGAGATCATTAGCCCAGTCCCTGTTCATATCATCTGGGCAGGTGAGAAGAGGCTCAGGGACAGGAGAGCTAGAAGGGTGTGAGAGTGCCGAGAATGGAGTGGAGACCCCGGTGTGATGTGCCTCCCATTTACACAGCACGCTTGGACGTGGACGATACTGACTGTGCCTGAAGGCAGAGGTAGGATTCATTTATTTGGGCACAATTTGGAAACCCAAGATGCCCTGGGGCACTTGCCCAGCACGCGTGCCCAAGGGGCATGATTTTCCTGTAGGTGCCACGCTGTATCTGCGAGAAATACACAGTGGTGCTGGACAACCCAGGCATCCGGTATGGACCTGCCAGCCTATTTTACGTCATTAAATCAAGAGTCTGCACTGAATCACATCAGGATTTTGCACTGTAGGGATCGGCTTGTGTCTCAGCTTCGTAGTGAGTGGGGCTCCAGCAGTGTTAGACATCTAGTGTCATGGCCAAGGAAATTCCCCACCCGGCCCCCACCTCATGCTCCAGAAGGATGTGATTCTCATAGTTCCTCCATCACAGCAAACATCAACTGTCTCCTTAACTCTTAGCTGTCTCTTTAACTCTGTCTCTTTAATTAACACCAGAGGTTTGTGGGTGAGGGACTGACTCCCACCCGCCATCTCCAGTGATTGTAACGGCAGTTCAGACAAGGAGTTCACAGGCAAACATCTCTGTTGTGCACACTTCTGCTCGGGCAAGGGGAATCCCACCTTCTCTGTGCCTGTGGAGGTCATGGGAGGGATCTGAGTCCCACTGCAGCTCAGGGGCTTCTAAACAGACATGCGATGCCCTGAAAGACTCATCAGAACCAATACCTGAACCATGGCTAAACGAGCTCCCTTCCTGCCCCTTTCTAGGTGTCCTGCCTAGTTAAGAGATGGAACAGGGGCTTCCCGAGTGGGGGATTTCCATCTCCTGCAGATAACCATTCTCTGATGAAATAAATTGTTATGCTGGAATCATTCTTCCTTTAGGGCTTAGAGAGGGACCATCGGTGATTACTTCAGTCTACTTCAGGGACGATTTCCCAAGAGAATGGAGCACAAGGCACAGAGAAATTCATGTCTTCAGCTGCCCCCTGCTCCTGAGCGGGGCCGGGCTCCTGGGACAGAGGGAGCCCATGGCAACCTGGAAGCATTACTGAGAGACAGCGGTGTCCAGGAGCAGCTCCTCTGCCAAGAGCAGCAGGGCTCCAGGCTCTAGGCACTGACTGTGGACATGAGATGAGAAGTGAAAGGCGGTGTGGAGTGGGAGGCCAGAGGAGAGCTCACTGTGGGAAAATCTTCACAGCCTTTGCCACGGTAAGTCTCTGGCTGCAGGACAACACCACTGAGATTCCTGGAGGGGTCTTCTGAACCCAGCCCATCCCGGGCCTGGAAGGCTTTTTACGGATCACTCTCCTGGTTTATAGCATGCATGGCAGGCTTGCCTGAAAGGGAAGGCACTCTCCTGAGGCTCTGATTTTGTTTTATATCTTTGGCAGGGTGCAAACTGAAAGGGACGGTTTAGGCTTAGGTGACTGGAGGAGAGTTCTGCAGTGTTCCTGTAAGGGACCAATAGGTCTGCAAGGACCCCAGAAAGCTCCTTCAGCCACCTTTTCACCTGTCAGCAGCAGCAATATCTCCTTTGCAGCCCTCACCAGTCTCATCATGCTTCGTCTCACCTGCTCCTTAGGTCTTGCACACACAGATGCCCCTGGGCTGGGCCCTTTGGCCAGAAGGAGTCTGTAGGGCAGAGCCAAATGCCCCGTGGGTGGCATGGGGTCAGGGAGCACTGACAGGGGACAGACGTGGGGACAGAGAAAGAGCACCCAGTGGAGACAGCTCCAGGCGGCTGAGAGATGCTCAGGGAATGTGAGGAAAGTGCCCACAGAAACACTGTGGCAGGCTGGACTCAGGCAACTCTCCCGTGGTCCTCCCTCTCCCTTTCTGCTCTTGTACTTGCTGTCAGCTGGAGGTTCAGCTACAAATTCAGACACCCACCCTGAGGTCCTCCCATGGAGGTGTCTGCAGAGGGCTGAGGTGCCCACGGCCTGTTCTCATCCCAGGGTGCTGGGAAATGTGATTTGAGGGTCTGGGGAATGAATGGAGTCTCCCTTTTGGAGATCTCCTTTTCAGGACATGTGAGCGAGTCCTTATGGTGTGCTGCTGGGTTTGGAAGCTGCCCTCCAGAAGGACACAGCTCTCCCACTGGATCTTAGCAATACTGGAGATCCCTTTCAAGTAGTTCAGGAGGTACTAACACCAAAAAATGCTCCTGAGCACCTTCGTATGTGTGCAGCTGAAGTGAACCCAGCGTTTCCTCGGCTAGAATGGAAGTGTTGAGAGTTTCCTCCACTCTCGGCAGTCAGCTCACAGAGTCCTTGGTCGAATCATGTATGTCAGGAGCAACGTTCTGTTCTCTCCATCACATCTCCACCTCGGGCTGCGAAAGAGAGCAGAGTTAGATCTGTGCTTTGAAACCAGCCTCCCTTGATCTCATCGGAGTTCAATGTCTTTTTATAGAGTAACTTGTGGGTGAAATAATCCTTTGGGTAGTGCAAGTGCGAGCACAGGGCAGCTGGGAGCAAGGCAGGAGGACTCAACAGCACTCCTGACCCAGCATTTACTACAATCCACTTTCCCGTCTCTCTCTTTTTTTTTCCATCCTTGCAGAAATGAAATCATCTATCCTTAAAAAGACCACTCACCAGATGTGACGGAAGAATCTAAAAATCTACAAACAAATAACTGTTAAAAAATGCCACTCTATATGCAGCACAAATTCTGTAGAACTGTGTGTAAAGATATTAACAGATCTTTTCCTTTAAAGGGGGGCACATCAATTGTGAAAATCAGAGGTATCACAAACCGGCCCCACATACCACCTGCTGTAAAGTAGGACAGGCCTCTGCTCCTTCCAAAACACTTAGATGGAGCTGAAGCTGAGGAGCTGAACGAAGGTCTTCCTGAGAAGGAGAAAAGAAATTTGTCTATACTGTGGGGTAGGTGTCTATGGGGGTAGTATTTCTAAGAAAAATTGAAAGTTTTTCTCAGAGAAAATAAGTGGTCACTGTCTTTTCCCCCTTGGACAGCTGCCCTGTGCCCCAAAACAGCAAATGTCCAACAGCAGCTCCCTCAATGAGTTCCTCCTCCTGGCATTTGCAGACACACGAGAGCTGCAGTTCTTGCACTTCTCCCTCTTCCTGGGCATCTACTTGGCTGCTTTCCTGGGCAACGGCCTCGTCATCACAGCTGCAGCATGTGACCACCGTCTCCACACTCCCATGTACTTCTTCCTGCTCAACCTCTCATTCCTCGACCTTGGCTCCATCTCCACCATTGTCCCCAAATTCATGGCTAATTCCCTGAGGAACACCAGGGCCATTTCCTACTCAGGATGTGCTGCCCAGGTCTTCCTGCTTGTCTTCTTTTTTTCAGCAGAGCATTCTCTCCTCACTGTCATGGCCTATGACCGCTACGTTGCCATCTGCAAACCCCTGCACTATGGCACAGTCATGGACAGCAGAGCTTGTGTCAGAATGGCAGCAGCTGCCTGGGCCAGTGGTTTTATCTATGCTGTGCTGCATACTGGGAACACATTTTCAATACCACTCTGCCAAGGCAATGCTGTGGACCAGTTCTGTGAAATCCCCCAGATCTTCAAGCTCTCCTGCACAGACTCCTACCTCAGGAAATTGGGCTTATTGCAGTTAGTGTTTTTTTAGTCTTTGGGTGTTTTGTTTTCATTGTGCTGTCCTATGTGCAGATCTTCAGGGCTGTGCTGAGGATCCCCTCCGAGCAGGGCCGGCACAAAGCCTTTTCCATGTGCCTCCCTCACCTGGCCGTGGTCTCCCTGTTTGTTGTGACTCTCACGTTTGCCTACCTGAAGCCCCCCCATTTTTCCTCCCCAACTCTGGATCTGGTGCTGGCTGTTCTGTACTCCATGGTCCCTCCAACACTGAACCCCCTCATCTACAGCGTGAGGAACAAGGAGCTCCAGGAGACAGTGAGGAAACTGTTCCAGCTGGTACAAGTACAGCAGCCATAGGCTGCTGTACGTGTCTCCTCACAAGCGATTCCCAGTTTATCTCACAGAACAGTTGTGCTGCGGGAATTCTCTCTGTAATAGTCCTATTTGTGCACAAATGTTTGAATTCATTCTGCTCCTGTAGGAACACAAATCCCATCTCTGTGATCCAGAGGCCTCCTTAAAATTGACTTGCTGCTGTGTCAGAGCTGGCCTCCCAAGTAGCCTCTCTGTAATAAAAGGGGATCTCCCTAGTACTGTGCCTGAAGGCTGGGCTCTTCTTCCCGAGCAGGAGCAAAGAATGTGCTCAGGGAATTGCACCCATAAAGGCCCTGTTGTTGTGCCTGGGATTCCCATGGACAAAGGGGCATCAACTCTTTCGAGTGATACATGAGGGAATGGGGACTGGATTTAGCCGTCACTTGTGGGTGCCCAGTGTCCCTGGAGTGGATGAGTGCTCAAAGAAGTCTCTATTGGGGACTGTCTCGCATATTAGAGGGCTGGCGACAGATGGCCATTCTTCTGGAAGGGAATATGGAGTCACCTGGCAAACAGAGGGGAACTCCAGGGGCAGCGTGTGCCTGGGCTGGCACTCTCCGGAGTGGAGACCCTCAAAACCAAAAGGAAAGGGACAAACCAAGGAATGCACCAAATCAGGGCTCTTCATTCTCAGGAGGGGGAGTGGGCTGGGTCTCATGACACCTCTGAACACATCCTGAGCAATGTGAAATTCTCCACCTGAACATAAGGAAGATCTTCTTTGCTGTGAGAGTGGTAGAGCACCAGAAGAGGTTTTCCAGAGAGGCTGTGGAGTCTCCCTCTCTGGAGATATTCAAGACCTGCCTGAATGCAATCCTGTATAACGTGCTCTAGATGACCCTGCTTGAGCAGGGTGGGGGTGGACTAGATGATCTCCAGAGGTCCCTTCCAACCTCAGCCACTCTGTGTGATTCTGAGAAATGCCCTGTCATTGCTCCGTCCATCCTCCACTGTCACAAATCCTGGGCAGGGGAGAGGTTGTCAGGTGCAATGATGCTGGTCCAGCTGGCTCTGCCTTGACCAGCATGGCCAGTGCTGAGTCACCCAATGGCCCCATAGCCCACTCACCCTGCAGAGCAGCACTGCGATCCTGCAGCTCTGTGGGGAGCCTAGAGGAGCGGTGCAGGAACGGCCAGCCAGGCCAGCACAGACACACTGACCTTGGGAAAGGCTCTCTGGGGAGCAAGGATGTCTGCAGAGAAGAGCAAAGGAGCAATTTTGTGCTTGTAGTGGGGAATAAATGAAAACCTATTGCTATGTTTGTCAGTTCAGGGCAAGCTGCTCTGTCACTGGAGCTGCCTGAGGAGCTCCAGGGCCAGGACTCTTGTGCTGTCCTGGGGAGAGGGGCTGCCCAAAGGAGCTGCAGGCAGCCAGAGTTAAGGACCTCTGCTCATAGGAGCAGTGGAGACATGAAGCCATCAGCCTCCATTTGTTGTGCCACTGCCCAGGTGCTGATGGAGAGGCTCTCACCCCTCTCCACCCCACAGGAGCTGCTGTGTCCTTCAGAGGGGCTGGAGCTGTGGTGTGAGTGTCCAGAGCTCTGCAGCCTCCTACAGTGGGTGCTGCTGTAAGGCATCCTATCTGGGGCTGCTCTGCTGGGTGGGCAGTGGAGAGAGCAGCAGAAACGAGGCGAGCCAGGGAGGGGCTGGAAAGGGTCTGGGAGAGGAAAAATGCCATGTGCTTGCAGGACAAATGGAGGTCTCCTGAGAAAGGCAGCAGGACATGGAGGGCACAGGAAGGAAGAGCTAAGGTTGTTCCCTGTGTTGCAGGGACACACTGGGGAAGCTGCCCCAGGGCCTTTGTCCCACACTGGCACCTCACATCGCTCCTTCACAGCACTGCCTGCTCACCCCAGCTGTGGGGTGGTCCATGGCCAGCTCTGTTCTCCTGCAGGTCTCTGAATCCCAAGAGAGAGGAAAAGGGCAGCCTTGCAGGGCCTCTGCTCTGCACTAGAGCCCAGCAGATCATGGAGCATGGCTGCCTGCTATCACTAACATGGGGCACAGCATGGGCTGGGCAGTGGGTGGGGGATCAGTTAATTTAATAATACCATTTAATAATACCATTTAATAATACCACAGCCCTTTCCATTTCTAAGATCTCTGGTTGCAGCTCCAGCTGAGCTCTGACTTTCCTCACTCCATCCCTGAATGCGTGGACAAGGTCTTGATGCTCCTCCTGGGCAGCTCCTCCTCCTTTTCCTACCTGTGCATATCCTGCCTGGTACCCTGAGCACTGGTGCTGCTGCCAGGCAGAGGTGGAGGATCTCCTTGAGCAACTTCTCTGGGAGGTCCCCAGGGGAACTCTGTGCTGAGACTCCGACCCTGCCCCAGCATGGCAGAGGGGAGCTGCCCCCTCTTTTGACCCACCCTGGCAGTGCCAGCACCACTTCAGCTCACTCCTGAAAGGCTCCAGTGCAGCCCTGGAGGGAGCTGGAGCCATCTTGGGCCCCAGGGCAGCCTGGTGCCGGGAGGTTTTAACATGGGCACAGCAGCACCAGTGCCAGGAGCAGGGTGAGAAGAAGGGAAATTGGGGTGAAGAGCCCTGCCCTCGGCTGCATGGCCAAGGCACTGGCCAGGCTTCAGGTCTGGAGTGGATGCCAGTGTGAGGGCAGGAGCACATGGACTTGGCTTCCCATGCACAGTGAGCTTGCAGTGCTTCTGAAGCAGAGGCTGAAGAGCAAGAGTTCATGGAGTCACAGAGGAGTTTCAGTGGGAAGGGGCCTCTGGAGGTCTCCTGTCCAGCCTCCCACACAAAGTAGGGCCGACTGGAGTCCTCCAGTCCTGTCTTGCTGTTATTGGACTGTGCCTGGCCGCAGTTATCATCTCCCAGCCTGCTCTGCTCCTCTTGTCCAGGCACTGCGGGATGGCACCTCCCATGGGTGGGTCCCTGCCCTGCCTGCCTTGCTGGTGCCCTCTGCTCCTGGCTCTGCTTCCCTTCCTATACGGAGCAGCCCCATTCTTGCTGCTCCCGACCACATCCTCTTTGTAGCAGGAACCCTATCACAAATGATGCTTAAGTAGTAGAGCTGTGGCACAGAAGAACCTGCCTGCCCAACTATGTGTCATAAAATCAGCCCAAGCAGCTGCCCTTGCTTTGTCATGCAGCTAAACTTCTGCATGCAGTGTGACCTGTGTAGGAGTCCCAGATCTGAAGCTCTCCTTACACCTTGAAATTGGCTGTCAAGCAAGAGTGGCTGTTATGGATATCGGGTGGACTGTTATGGATATATGGACCTTTTGCAGTTACAACCTTCTCTGGGATCTGCTCATGTCCCAGCTTCCCTTGCCAAGCCTTTCCTGACTGTAGTGAGGAGACAAATGCATGGTAGAGATGGGGAGTCAGGTGAGCAGGAGGAGGATAGGATCAGGTCAGCATTCGAGAGGTGCAAGGCTGGGCACAGCCATGTTGACAGCATTCATGTCCACACAAGGTTCATGGCCCAAGGACAAGGACAGCAGCTTCCCGGTAAGGGGGACGAGGCCCCACAGTCAGGCCAGTCACTCTCTGCCTCTCCTGCTCTTGTACCCAGGAGACCCCCTTCCCTATCTGCCTGCAGCCCCTCCATGCCCACCCCACTGCTCAGCACAGCACAGGAGCCCTGGCCCTGCGGCTCCTGCTACCCCAGGGGCAGAGCCATCTGTCCCGAGCTGGAGTACAGAGAAACCTGGTTCTTCTCCTTTTCTATCTCTGTGTATCGCCTGGCTTTTCTCCTGGGAGGTCCCTGCTCTCCAGAAAGCCCTTCCCCAGGTCAGTGTGTCCATGCTGGCCAGGCTGACTGTTCCTGAACCCCTGCCCTGTGCTCCCCGCAGGACCCCGGGCTGGCAGGGCTTCTCTGCAGAGTGAGCGGCTGTGGAGCCAAGGGGTCACATGGTGACTCCTGACTCTGTCCTGGCCATGCTGGCCAGGGTGAGAAGCAGACCTCATCAGACAGGAATGACCACTGCTGATACTGCTGGCGCGTGTCTGTGCTCAGGGACCATGTTCAGAGTGACCCCAGGCCATCTGCAATGGCAGGAGATGTGTTAGGTGGGCACTAACTCCAGCCGGTGGTGTTTCACTGAGGGTGCAGGAATCACTCTCCAGTGCCCTTTCCCTGGGCCTCCTGGGTCCCCACTGCCTCTCCAGGCATTGCAGAGCCCTTGTTTTCCCAGGAATATCTGGATGAAGTGCTTTACTTTCTGGTTACTCCACTGTGGACCATCCCTCACTTTGTGAGGCTCCATTCCCTGCCCACCCGAGGCACACACTCTGCCTGGAGCTCCCCTGAGCTCTCCTCATGGCTCTGATTCCCCTCCAGGAGGATGGGCATCTGTCATCAGCACTGTCACCTGCGGGACAGCTGAGGGCAGGTAATTCAGAGACCATCTACACTGGTCACTGACAGATGTGCCGTGAATCCAGACCTCAGTCCCTAGCAGATCAGCCAGAGACTCTGAGCTCATCCCCTGGATCCCATGGAGCTCACAAGAAAAAGAGCATTCCCTTTTGTGGTGCAATCCCTTGAGGTTAATTTTGACTCCACCTTCTGCAGAAAGGCCAGATCTCAGGCACATCACAGAGGAGATCCGCTTTCATTATGGAAATGTTACTCTGGAGGCCAGGTCTGGCATAAAGGTGCCCAGTGCCTGGTCCTGCCTGAGCTCACAGAAATCCGCAAGGAAGCACCACATTACCAGGGCACTTAGGCCATACACACACATGAGAACACAGCAGGACAGTGTGGAACTTAGGAGAACAGCTCTGAAAAGGGAAAGTCTTGCTGCTCTTGGTGAATGATTCTCCAGGAAATCTGCAGCCCCCTAATCGAAGGCTGCGGCAAGGAAATGCCTGCTGTGGCTGTGTGGGGATGGTGCTGAGGAGCAGAGGACCTGTTCCACAGGCTGCCTCCAGACTCTCCTCCTCCCCACTCCTGCTCTGCTGTGAGCGTTGGAGCACTGCAGTGGGAAGGGACCAGCCACAGTGACAGCTGGCTGCCACCTTCCCCAAAGAGGGATGGCAGATCACACCCTGACTGTGGCCAGGGGTGCTGAGCTCTCCTAGTGGACACAGGACCATGGTATCACCCGGTCTGTACTCGTCTGAGTCCAACTCTGTCCCCCTGAGCTTCCTTGGTATCAGTGCTGGAAAAGACATTGCAAAGGGAAGCTACCCGTGTTGCCCAGAGGGCATCTGAGGGGGTTCAGACTAGTGGGCTCTGAGGTTCCCCCATGTCTGCTGATGAAGCGGGAAGCCTGGGTCAGATTGAAATGAGAGATTCCTGAGAAGCGATACAAACCAAAACAACGCATTTTTTTTTCATTTTAGAAGAATATATTGGAGAAAAAAAATAAGAAAGAAATGCATAACATGGAGCCTTGATGCCAAATGCCCTGTGAATGAGGCGTGGGCCCACATGGGATAGTTACTGGTGCTGACATTGTACCTATATAAGCAGTTTCCTCAGGGCATCCTTGAGCTCCTTGTTCCTCATGCTGTAGATGAGGGGGTTCACTGCTGGAGGCACCACTGCATACAGAACACCCACCACTAGATCCAGAAATGGGGAGGAGATGGAGGAGGGCTTCAAGTAGGCAAAAAATGAGGTGCAGATAAAGAGAGAGACCACGGCCAGGTGCGGGAGGCACATGGAGAAGGCTTTGTGCCGGCCCTGCTCAGAGGGGATCCTCAGCACAGCAGTGAAGATCTGCACGTAAGTCAGCACAATGAAAACGAAACACCCAAAGAATAAACAGGCACCAACTACAAGAGCCCCAACTTCCCTGAAGTAGGAGTCTGTGCAGGAGAGCTTGAGGATCTGGGGGATTTCACAGAAGAACTGGTCAAGGACATTGCCTTGGCAGAGGGGTATTGAGAATGTATTTCCAGTGTGCAGCACCGCATAGAGAAAGCCACTGGCCCAGGCAGCTGCTGCGTTTTTGACACAAGCTCTGCTGTCCATGAGGGTCCTGTAGTGCAGGGGTCTGCAGATGGCAAGGTAGCGATCATAGGCCATGACAGTGAGGAGAGAATACTCAGCTGAAATGAAGATGATAAGGAAGAAGATCTGGGCAGCACATCCTGAATAGGAAATGGCCCTCGTGTTCCAGAGGGAATTGGCCATGGATTTGGGGACAGTGGTGGAGATGGAGCCAAGGTCGAGGAGGGAGAGGTTGAGGAGCAAGAAGTACATGGGGGTGTGGAGATGGTGGTCACAGGCTATGGCTGTGATGATGAGGCCATTGCCCAGGAGAGCAGCCAGGTAGATGCCCAGGAACAGCACAAAGTGCCAGAGTTGCAACTGCCGTGTATCCGCAAATGCCAGGAGGAGGAACTCGTTGAGGGAGCTACTGTTGGACATTTTGCTCCCTCTGGACGTGGCAGACTGCAAAAGCAAGAAAAGACAGTAGAAGTCAGGAAATCTTTCTGATCAAAACTCTTTGCCTTTCTCACAGCCACCCACATCAACACACACATACACACACACAGACACACAGACACAGACACACACACAGACACACACACACACAGTGCTTTACTCCTTCGCAGCAGGACCTTCATTCAGCTCCCTGTCTGGAGCTCCAGTTTGTGCTAGCTGAGTGTGCCAGGAGGAGCAGGGACCTCTGCCCATGGGCTCCCGAAGGATCAGTCCTGCTATAGTGTAGAGGGGCAGTTTAACATCTTCACATCCAATTCTGAGGCATTTTGACCACAAAAGCAACAGCTTCATGTTGGGGGTCCTGTTTGTTTGTTTGTCTGATCTGCAGGGCAGGAATATGCAACCTTTCCACTGCTCTCAGTGTGAAGACTGGTGAGTCCTGGGAGGCAAAAGCTCTCCCTGTGCCCTAGGACAGAGCTAGCACAGCTGCTCTCCAGCTCAGTCTCCACATCAGTCCCTTTCCCAGCTGCCTTGGGCATGCAGCTCTCTCAGCTAGGGGACAGTCTTGACTGCAAGTTACCCTGTAGGAAACTGGCCTGTGCTGACAGTGGTGTCCACTTGCGAAGCGGAAATCTCCAAACTCCCCTCCCTTTCTCAGCTCTGCTGATCTGAGAGGGATGGAGAGAGTGTGCCATAGCACATGGCTCTGATGCTCAGAATAAGGACTCTGTGATGTGGCTCTGGTACAGAGAGAGAACTCAACACCCCATTTCTAGCCAAAGACGCACAGTGCTTATTTCAGCTGCCCACATGCAGCCACTGCCAGCAGCATTTCCATTTCCTGAGCCCCTCTGTGGCTTCTGCACAGTACATTCAGTTGTCATGAGTGTCCTACAGAAGAGCTATGCCCTTCTGGAGGGCAGAACACAGCCCGGTAGCACACCCCAGGGAGCGGAACATGTCTTAAAGGCATGGTCTCCTGCAGGACTGTCATCTCATTCTCCATTCCTCTGCTGGGAGGGAGAGGAAAGATGAAGGAGGTTTACTCAGGGGAAAGCATCTGCACTGCAGGGGCTGGCAGAGAATTTTCTGCATCCCAACCACAGTTTTCTCTTGCTCTCTGAGCATATCTGTGCTGCTTGGAGATGTCATTGCTGGGAGCTGTTCATTTGCCCACACCAGACGCCATCCCCCCCCACTGTGATCTCAGCTCTGCCCTACAGAAACCTCCAAGCAACAGGAAACTGCCCAGGGGCATCTCTCTGTTTGTAGAGGCTAAAGAGCAGACGAGAAAATCTCCAACGAGACTGACAAGTTGATGTTAGTGCTGCCTGTAGGCTGAGGAGTGGTGAAGGCGTGTGCAAGCCTATTCATCGTTCAGTGGCAGTGAAGGGGCTTAGTCCCTTGTTTAAACCTGACTGCTGCATTACCATTCCCACCATGCAGAGACAAGTCCTCTTGAAAACTCCACTCTCAGAATGTCCTCATGGTGAGCTAGAGCTGTGAGCAGTCTTGACCCATGCAGCACCCTCTCAGCAGGAGAATGAGCCTGCTCTGCCAGAGGTCATGCCTCTCACCCATAGCTTTTCCCCACAGCACTGCAGGGAGCTCCCCAGGCAGGCTGAGTGCTGATACTTGCAGGCGGCAGAGCCGCTACCCCAGGCATGCAGGACCCTAAGATGCAGGGACACTGCTCTGAATTACAGTCCATGGAGACATGTGTGCACACACTGCCTTCACACCCCTGCAGCCATCCGTGGGAGAAGGTAGCAGGGCACCCTGTCCCTCTGAGGCTGTGGCAGGGAGTCCCTGCCCTGAAGCATCTTCCCCTCCACCTACGCGCTGGAAGAACCAGGAGAGAGATTCAAGGGCTGGGCTGGGTTCAGAAGACGCTCCCAGGAACCTCAGTAGCATTGCCCTGCAGCCAGGGACTTACCATGTCAAAGGCTGTGAAGGTTTCTCCCACAGTGAGCTCTCCTCTGGCCTCCCACTCCACACTGCCTTTCACTTCGCTCTGCCTTCTCTCATCTCGTGTCAGCCACAGCAAGCGGTGCCCAGAGCTCTGCTACTCTTTGCAGAGCTGCTCCTGCACACAGCTGTCTCTCAGCAGTGCCTCCAGGTTGCCATGAGCTCCCTCTGTCCCAGAAGCTGGAGCTGAGCCCTTGCTCAGAACTAGGGGCCCAGCTGAAGGCATGACTTTCTCTGTCCCTTGTGCTCCCTCCTCCTGGGAAATGTTCCCCAAAGTAGTCTAAAATAATCACCTACTGTCCTTTTCTAAAAAGCAGAGAGAAACTGATTACAACATTGCAGTTTAGTTTCTCAGAGCATGACTATCTATGATAAGTGGAAATGTTCTGCTGTGGAAGCCCCTACTCTTATCCCTTAACTTGGCAGGACACCTAGATGGGAACAAGAAGGGAGCCCGTTTAGCCATGGTTCAGGTATTGATTCTGATGAGTCAATGTGGGCATCACATGCCTGTTGAGAAGCCCCTGGGCTGCAGTGGGATTCAACAAACTCCCATGAACTCCACAAATACATATGAGGGGTGATTCCCCTTCCCCATACTGAAGTGAGCACCACAGAGGTATCTCCATGAGAGCTCCTTGTCTACGCTCCCTTTGCAATCAGTGGAGATGGAGGGGGGGGATCAGCTGCTCATACACAAACACTTGGTGACAGTTGAAGACAAAAAATTGGTGCAAGGCATGTACCAATGACGACTTGCTTTGGTGAAGCAACTGAGAGACCCACATTCTCCTGGAGCATCGGATGGGGACAGGTGAGGAATTTCTTTGGCCATCTGAAATGACACTAGATGCCTGCTACAACTAGAGCTCCACTCACTGTGAAGCTGAGACACACGCAGAGTCCAATGTTACGAACAGCTGTCTGCCAGTTCAGGGCAGATACTTCATTTAATGACACAGAAATGGGCTGGCAGGGTCCCGTCAGATGCCTGGGGTGTCCAGCACAGCCACCTGTCTCTAGCACATATAGCATGGCACTTAAAGGGAAACCATGTCTCAAACACTTCTTGCTCTCCTCCCACTGAACCTCTTCTAACCCACTAGATGGTACAAACAGGGACTGGACTAATGAAGATCTCCAGATAGCTGGATTGCAGGCTGCCCAGGCCCAGGGATTTCTTCAGTGGCACCTTGTCCTTCCTGGAGACTGGTTCAAGAAATCTGTCAAATGCCCAACAGTGTCACAGAGCCAGCTCACGCAGTCAGTCCCTTTCCTGGCATTCCTGCACAGCCCAGCTTTTTCTCTGTTGCCTTGGGCACTGCAGGGTTTGCTGTCTCAGTGGGAACCTCCTTTCACAATTCCATTACCACCTGCTGTCCATGCCAGCATGTCAGCACTTGAAACCAAACCCTTTGCGTAAATGAGGTCCTTGGTAAAATGTTTCCTCGTGACAAATCTTTGGTTAGTGACACAGCTGAGGTGCTGAAGCAGACAAACATGCAAATTGCAGACTGGATGAGTGGACTGTGAGTTGGATTGAGAACTGGCTGAAAGGCAGAGCTCAGAGGGTTATCACCAGTGGGACAGAGTCTAGTTGGAGGCCTGTGGCTAGTGGAGTTCCCCAGGGCTCAGTACTGGGTCCCATCCTGTTCGACTTCTTCATCAATGACCTGGATGAGGGGACGGAGTGCCTCCTGAGCAAGTTTGCTGATGATACCAAGCTGGGAGGAGTGGCTGATACAGCTGAGGGCTGTGCTGCCATTCAGAGAGACCTGGACAGGCTGGAGAGCTGGGCAGAGAGGAACTTCATAAAGGTCAATGAGGGCGAGGGCAAGTGCAAGGTCCTGCACCTAGGGAGAAATAACTTCATGCACCAGTACAAGCTGGGGGCTGAGCTGCTGGAGAGCAGCTCTGCAGAGAAGGACCTGGGCGTTCTGGCAGACAACAAGCTGACCACGAGCCAGCGATGTGCCCTTGTGGCCAGGATGGCCATTGGTCTCCTGAGGGGCATTAGGAAGAATGTTGCCAGCAGGTCGAGGGAGGTAATTCTGCCACTCTGCTCAGCCCTACTGAGGCCACACCTGGAGTACTGTGTCCAGTTCTGGGCTCCCCAGTACGAGAGAGATGTGGAACATGTGGAGAAAGGCCAGGGTAGGGCTATGAGGATGATCAGAGGGCTGGAGCATCTGCCCTACGAGGGACGGCTGCGAGAGCTGGGCCTGGTTAGCCTGGAGAAGACTGAGGGGGGATCTGATCAATGTGTCTAAGTATCCGAAGGGAGGGTGTCAAGGGGATGAGGCCAAACTCTTTTCAGTTGCCCCATGCAAAAGGACAAGAGGCAACAGGCAGAAATTGAAGCATAGGAAGTCCTGCCTGATTATGAGCAGGCATTTCTTTCCTGTGAGAGTGACAGAGCACTGGAGGAGATTGCCCGGAGAGGCTGTGGAGTCTCCTTCTCTGGAGATACTCAAAGCCCACCTAGATGCAATCCTGTCTAACATGCTCTAGGTGACCCTTCTTGAGCAGGGGCTTGGACTAGATCATCTCCAGAGGTCCCTTCCAACCTTACCCATTCTGTGATTCTGTGTCTTCAACAAGGCTTTTTACACTGTCTCCTGTCGGAGGCGGGCTTGCGGAATCATACGACGACCCAATATGAGCTAGCAATATGATCCGTTTATTTCAGCAACTTAACCTGCTTATATACCATCGTATGCTGTTCACACGCTCAAGCATCCAGCTGGCTATATCTAATTGGCTTACTACTATAGTTCACGCCGCAAAGCTCTGTGCTATTGGCTATCCACATATTCACTGTCCCGTCTCGCCAACCCCTTCATCCTGTTTTTACACAGCATTCATTCTTACTCCCTCATTACTTGTCCTTCAAGGTGTCTCCAAGGTTACTCCATATCAGCAAGTCAGGGTTGCTCATTTGCACGGCCTGATATCCATGCTCAGGCAGCCAATTCTCTACAATTCCCCTGTTTTTCTTTTGAGCAACCCAGGCTGGTTGAAGAGCCTGGGAGAGCATCTGCTTAACACAACTAAAAGTAATACAGAGGAATACACCCACTAAACACAGCACAACTGCTATCTGCAATAGTTCTTTGATCAAACTTAACAACCATTGAGGCAAAGGGCCAAACAAACCCTGTAGCCACTCGTCCAAAAGTCCATGCTCTTGTTGTATTTTCTTCGTATGATCTTGTAGCCACCGAATCTTCTTGTGGATAGAGTCACTGTGATCTGACAGGTTCAAGCAACACATTCCCTCAAAGTCCTCACATCCATGTCCTTGCGCCAATAGTAAAAAATCAATTGCTGCACAATGGCTTACGTTTAGGGATTGACTACAATTGTGAACGCTAAATGGCTTAAAATACTAGATCCTAAAAGTGGGAACTCCTACCAGACATGTTCTAAAGGGATCTGTAGCAGACGCCATGGAAAGGCAAAAGGTGGACTGTCCAGTACGATTAGCCCAAGTAACGCACAGATTCTGTCTCACATCAACGTTTGTTAGTGCCTCAACAAGCAGCGTCTGGGCCTCCAAGCAGATGAGCCAGAGTATCAACGGATTGACCCAGCCCATCGTGGTCGGAGATGTCCGCTTGATGCCTTTCAGTGGTGGAGGCCTTAGTCCATTTGCTGGGCACCCATAGTGGGCCTGAGGGGGTAGAAACACACACGTAACCTCTTCCAACATACACAACCTCTGCAGGTCCTTCCCAAATTCCAGTTCGTGGATTCCGATACAATACCTTGGCCACCCGTGGTGTCACCGCTTGTTGTACATGCTGATTGTGAACCATCACAGGAGGAACCTCGGAATCCCCGAAAACGCACAAGTGATTCAACACAAACAAGGTCTTATCCAACCGCTCTTTAGCGTCTGTTATGTCAGAATACTTTTGCAGATAGGTTTTCAGGGTTCTATTAGCCCGTTCAACGATAGCTTGGCCTGTTGGTGAATTTGGTAGCCCTGTCGTATGCCTAATTCCCCAGTGCATCATAAATTGACGCGTGCTATTACTAGTGTAGGCAGGGCCATTATCAGTCTTTATATGTTGTGGGACCCCCATGATCGCCATGCACTGTGTCAGGTGTTTACGGACATGTAAGGTTTTTTCTCCCGGCTGTGCTGTGGCCCAAATGAATCTCGAAAATGTATCTACCGTAACACACGCATATTTCAATCTCCCAAAGCTAACAATATGGGTAATATCCATTTGCCAAAGCTCCAGGGCTTTCAAACCTCTCGGATTGATGCCTACCCCTAACCCTGGTCCATGATGGCTGCATTGTGGACAGGTACGCACAATGCCCTGTGCCTCGGTAATCGTGAGAGAAAATTGTCTACTAAGGCCTTTGGCATTCTGATGAAACTGATTGTGTGAGGCCCGCGCCGCCTCAAACTGATTTAGGGGTTGAATAGCCATGCTAACCAATTGATCTGCCAGGTGATTACCTAACCCTAAACCTTCCATCGTTTGATGACTCCGTACACGAATAATACAATACGGTTACGATCTTTGCCGTAAGGCTTGTTGCAACTGCATAAATAGGGCAAGCAACCTAGCATTATGTACCTGCCTGAGCACAGCATCTTCAATCCACTGAACAACACCAGCTACGTGCAATGAATCCGTAACCACGTTCAGTGGTACATGCATCCAGTGAGTCACTGCCCAACAAACTGCTGCTAACTCCAATGTCTGCAGACTGTCTCCCGCCACTGCTGGGAGGACCTGATGCTGCCAACGCCCCTTGTCCTGCCACACAACGGCAGCCTTTCTGCTGGCTTTTCCTGTGTCTGTGAAGGCGGTAACGGCATTTTGAAGTGGCCGCTCTGGAAAGAGCGGCTTGCCCGCCCATGTTTGTGACTGTAAAAATCCGCTATCCTTCCCATTAGGCACATGGGTAGACAGTAATCCTGGCCAGCCTAGGAGTGACAGTTGCAGCACCGTGGAGTGGCGTAGCGCCCATTCCAAATCTCCTTGTGCCATTGGTATGTGAATTGTATCGGGCTCCTGTCCAGTGATGGCCACCAGCCTATCCCGTCCTTTTCTAATCACTTCCCCTACTTGCTCCAGGCGCGTAACAATATTATGCTTTGGTTGGAGAGGGAGAAATACCCATTCCAAAACCACTATCACATCTCCCCCCCCCCTTTTTTTCTTTTTCTTTTTTTTTTTTTTTGGGGGGGGGCCACTGCATGATGACTGCACACACTGAGGTCGCAGATAACAATACGGCTATATGGCTCATCTTCAAACCGACGAGATGCCCATCGTGATGTGACTAAATCCATTAAGTGCTGTAAACAAACCTGTTGTGCCATAGACAAACGGACAGGGGTAGCTGGATCCGAGCCCTTTAATAAGGGGCGAAGAGGCTCCAGCTCCTTGTTTCGAATGCCTGCTATGGCCCTGACCCATTGTAAATCTCCCATAAGTTTCTGTGCATCCCGTAGGGTGTGGACGGCAGTCGTCAGTGTAACCTTTTGTGGTCTGACCATAGTATCACTAATGTGCCATCCCAAATATTTCCATGGGCTGGTAACCTGTATCTTTTCTGGAGCAACCTGTAATCCTCTGGCCAGTAACGTATCATGCAAATATTTGCTTTGATGGTGTGAAAAGGGAGCAGCCTGGGCTACTAAAATGTCATCCATATGCAATTGCATCCGGAGACAGACAAAATGGCCAGAGTCTGGGCCAAACCGTGGCCGACATGATCGTAACATCAGCTCCTGTGTCCAACAGCAGGCAAAAGTACCACTGCTCACCGGCATAATTTACCTGCACCGAGACCGTCGGTCTACGGTTCATGTTTAGAGTTAGACAAGCTAGTGCGTCAGTACTTCCAAACCCAGCATTTCCCCGCTGGGGCAACTCTCGAAGTTGAGCAGGATTGGTCAATTCTGCTAATAACTGCGGAAATGGGACTATTTGGGCAATTTTACTTCCCCTTGGTATAAAAATGGGAGGAGTTAGAGTGTATGCTACTATCCAAACCTGACCCATATAATCAGCATCAAGAACCCCAGGGCATACAGTGATGCCCTTCAAGCAGGCCGAGGAGCGGCCTAACAAAAGGCCCCCCACTCGATCGGGCGGCTTGTGCCACCCTGCTGGAATTTTCTGTGGCCTGGTGTCAATCAGGGTGATTTCTACTGCTGTTGCCAGGTCGCACCCCAAGCTCCCGGCAGTGGCTGGAGTCCCCCAACCACTGGAGCCAGAGGAGGGGTTATTGTTGTCTGCGCGCGACCCCCCTTCATGCTCCGCAAGCCGTTTCCCAGCCGCCGACACGCAGCAGAGGCGTGAGTGTCGCTGTGACAGTCCTCACACCACACTGTGCCTCCCTGCACTGTTTCCGGGTGTGGCCCGGTTTCCCACAGCAGAAGCAAGCCCCTAAGTTCGGAGGCCTCTGCTGCTGGGTCGGGCCCTGTAAGGCAGCAGCAAGCGCCCATGTCTGCTGTGCCACTGCTTCCACAAGCCATTTGCTCTGCTGTTTAACAGCAGCGGCGACCGCCTCAGACACAAACGCAGCTTGCTGCTGGAGGCCAGAATCAGCTACTCTCTCCAGCATCTCAGAGAGCGTGGCACTCCTAGGCAAGGTGCTTAGCAACATTTTCGTTTTCGCATTCGCATTCTCAAACGCAAAAGCACGCAACAACTGTTCCTTGACCC
The DNA here is from genome assembly GCF_028389875.1 of Rhea pennata. Taxonomy (NCBI): domain Eukaryota; kingdom Metazoa; phylum Chordata; class Aves; order Rheiformes; family Rheidae; genus Rhea; species Rhea pennata. The sequence continues at coordinate 4,050,622 of NW_026907679.1, forward strand.
CCTCCCCGATCTCGTGAGATGCCTCAATAGATGCCACGAGCTTGTTGATAAAGGAGTCAAAGGGCTCCTGGACTCCTTGACGCAATGTAGCCCAACTGGGTGGCTTCTTTTCCATCGTCACTCTCCACAGCGTGTTTTTAGCTGCTTCGGCAGAGGCGTTGTGGAAAACCGCCGGAAACTGCAGTTGTTGAGCAGCGGCAGCATAAATTCCTCTGCCCATCAGCATATCCAAGGTGACATCTTGCAGGGGATCAGTTTGTGGCCTCGGCGTGTTGACCACCTTGCGACAGCCCTCCTCCCAATATCGTTCCCACAGGAGAAACTGCGCCGGGGTCAACACCAGTTTTGCCACCGAAACACAGTCATCCGGTGTCATGACATTTGATGCAAACAAATACGTAATCATTTGTCGTGATGGCTCTCCGTGTAATCCATAGGTAGCGACTGTATTGCGAATTTGCTGCATCAACTTCCACTCGAAGGGGTGATATCTAGCAGTGGCTTGACCACCTGCATTCGTAACAGTCACAGGGAAGGCGGAGGGAGGACAGGCAGTGGCGGCCTGCCACTCACCCTCCAAAAGGGCATCGCAGATCACCCCTGACCACCGATGTTGTGTATTCAAGGGCTTTAATTGCACTCCGCCAGAAGAGATAACAAGCACATCACCCACTTCTCCGGCTCGCAAATTGCTCATGCGCCGAGTAACTTCCTCCAACAGATGGTCTGAAGGCCGAGGCCCTGAGCGGCGCGACTGCGGCGAAGGAGGGGGGTCAAGGAAGCGGTCCTCCTCCTCAGTTTCCGCATGCGCACTCCTTGCCCCAGCTTTTTTCCCTTCATTATCACTATTCTCGTTCTCTAGCAGAGGCGGTGCAGAGGGACGGCAACAAGGGCCCCCTTGGCCTTCATCCAAATGAGAAGTCTGCCCCTCCTGCTCTGCCTGGCTCTGAGCCGCTTTTGCCCTTATCTCCGCTGCGCTCTCAGCCACAGGAACCTCCATTCCTCCTGCGGAGGACGGGCTCGCAAAAAGCCGTGAGGGAGTAACTGCGGGAGAGGTTTCCGAGAGGCAATCCCCCAGCATTGCCGATGCGGCACATGCGACCCTTTTTTCTGCCTGATATTTCTGCAGGGCATTGATCACCTCCCGCCATTCACCAACACTAAATACCAAGGTGGGGTCACTTAAATGTCCATGCCCCCTAGCCCACTCACAGAGGGCAAGTAACTTCTTAGTAGAGATGGGCGCCTCTCGCTTAGCGAGGAATTCCGTCAATAACTGTATTGCTGCTTCTCGTTCCATCTCTATGGCAAGGATCAGCGGTCTTACCGGCACTCGGAGGGCAGCTGCATGAATTCCCCTTTAGTGCGCACACGGCCTTTCCTCCAGCTCTCATAGAAAGCAGGTTCACTTATATCTTCGGGGTCCCTGTTCGGGCGCCACTTGTCGGAGGCGGGCTTGCGGAATCATACGACGACCCAATATGAGCTAGCAATATGATCCGTTTATTTCAGCAACTTAACCTGCTTATATACCATCGTATGCTGTTCACACGCTCAAGCATCCAGCTGGCTGTATCTAATTGGCTTACTACTATAGTTCACGCCGCAAAGCTCTGTGCTATTGGCTATCCACATATTCACTGTCCCGTCTCGCCAACCCCTTCATCCTGTTTTTACACAGCATTCATTCTTACTCCCTCATTACTTGTCCTTCAAGGTGTCTCCAAGGTTACTCCGTATCAGCAAGTCAGGGTTGCTCATTTGCACGGCCTGATATCCATGCTCAGGCAGCCAATTCTCTACAGTCTCCCTCAATGTATTTACATAGAAGCTCGGACATTAAGGACTACATGGGTAGGCAACTAGAAGGCTGAAAACTGGTTGGATGATTGGGCTCAGAGGGCTGTTTTGAATAGAGTAATTCTTTGCCTGCAGGCCAGAGAGAAAGGGAGCAGCACAGGGTCTCTCCTGGGACCTGTCCTGTTTAACACTTTGAGGAGTAGCCTGGAGGAGGTAACAGTCATCACATTTGTAGATGACTCCAAAGTGGGTGAGAGGCCCCATCCTTGTGGCTGAGGGCTGCCACTGAGAGGGCCCTGGACAGGTTGGAGGAATGGGCTGCCAGGAATCTCCTGAAAGTCAGCGTGGACAAATGCCATATTCTTGCACCTGGGACACAGACCAATACCCTGCAAAGACACAGGCCATGGACTCAGTTGTCATGGAGCAGCTCTGGTGAGAAGGACCTGTGTGTCTTCGTGGGCAGAAGGCAAAATACGAGACAGCCATGTGCTGAAGCAGCATGGAAGGCTAACCGCATCCTGGGCTCTGTGAACAGTAGTACAGACGGGAGATTGATGGAAGTGATGTCCCCCCCTCTACTACCCACTCTTTAGACCCAATGTATGCTACTGCATCCTGATTTGGGCTCTCCAATATGAGAAAGATGTTGACAGCCAGGAGTAAGTTCAGCAGACAGCCCCTAACATGGTCGTAGAGCTGGAGCACTAACTTTGTGAGTGATCGGGGCTTGTTCAGCCTGGAGAAGAGATGGCTTTGGAGGGACCTAATAGCAGCTTTCCAACACCTCTCAGGAGGCCCTCATGAATATGACGAAAGGCTCTTTATGCCGAGAAGACAAGAGGCAATACCTTCTCATACAAACATCCCATCTCTGTGCATTCTTTCCCCGTTGGCCCTGTTTTTGCTTGCTTTGTACCCCCACCTGGTATTTCTGAGATTATTGTCCTGTAAGTCCTATTTCAGACAGGAATTACATTACACTAGAATCTCCTATTTTTAACTTTGTGCTGTCCTCCAGTTGCACTTGCTGTTCTCTTCTTAGAAGCACCACAAGTCTGTGTGAGCACCACACATATTAACAGGTGACACAAGAGAGTTTCAGTCTGGAGGACCTTGAGAAACTTGGTGATTCAGCCAACAGAAACCTTGTGAAGTTTTACAAGAAGAAGAGGCAAGTCCTGCACCTGGGGCAGGATAACTCCATGCTTCAGGGCAGGTTGGGACCTTATCAGCTGAGAAGTGCCCCTGAGGGGAGGGGCCTGGGTGTTATGAGAAATGCTACATGAGCCAGTGAGGCACAGTCATTGCAAATAAGGCCAAGTGACCATGAGCTACATGAGGAGGAGTGTGGCCACCCACACAAGGGGAGTCATTATTCCCCCTCAGCTCAGCCCTGGGTTGATGATAGCCGGAGTAGTGTGTCCCAGGGTGGGTCTCCCAGGCACTTTTTTTGGTAGTGAGAAGCTGCACAAGAAAGGAAAAGCGTCATAATCTGCAGCTTGGGAAGATCAAACCAGACATTAACAGGAATCAGTGTCACTCGAAGAGCAGTGCTGTGGTGCTACAGGTCACCCAGAGGTAGTCTGTGATCAGCCCCTGGCTCTGTGTTTCAAGGAACAGCCAGTGAGAATGGAGAGACATAAATAAAGGGAGGGAGATCCCGAGGTGGGAGCAAGGTGGGGAAGCAGGTTGGGTGTCTACAGTCTGCAGGCACCCAGCAGCTGGCATGGGACAGTGTAGGACAGTGTGGTGGAGACAGTGGAGGGCACTGGCATGCTGAAGAGCCTGAAAGAGCAGAGGTCTTTGTTCTGCGGCTGTTCTCTCTGTCACTGAGGCCTACCGGGAGACTTCATGACCTCACTGTCCCCTTCATGGTCAGGTTCTTAAGCTTGCACCCCCTCCTCCCCCCACCCCCCCACCACTGCCCCCAGGAGCAGCCCTGGGCAACATATTGGGGAAAGGATCTCCCTTCTCAGGAGCTGGTGTCTGCGATCGGCCATTTTGCTTGATAAAACATGTCAAGGGGAGATTCGGCATCAGAGTCACCTGCACGTTGCCTTCGCCTACCTGTAATCAGTGCTTCCAACTTCCTGCTCTAATCAGCCCCCAGGGAGTCTGTCTTGCTAACAGCCCTCAGTGGGACCTATTAATGCTGTGTGTAACTTTGGGCTCTGCTTCTGACTTTGACTTCTTGAAAGTTTTATTCGGTCTCCTCTCAGTAGCTGAGGCTGGTGGACTCAGCACCAAATACACCACGGGGCTCATTAAAATGAAAAACTTCCTGATGAATCTCATCTCTCCTCATAATCTTCTTCAACTCTTGTAAGGCTAATTGCAGAGGTTTCAGAAATGTAGCTGAAAGATGGGAAAGACGGAGATCTTCATAATATGAAATTATTTCTGCTTCTAAATTTTATTTTTATTATTATTATTTCCCACTTACAGACTAAGTGGCAGGAGCATTCTCCAGGTGATATTGATCCACAGTGTCCCTCAGTGAAGTCAGGACATGCAGGAAAAGCAGTGTCCCAGGGGTCAGGCATTGTTCACAGTCTTCCTCTCAATCTCCTCAACTCTGCCATTGCTCTCATCAGCCACCTGGGACTTCCAGCACTCTTGGTAAAGCTAAACCGCTTTCACTAAAGTCTGTAACTGATGTGTACAGCTCATATGCCTCAATTCCCACCTGCTTTCCTTAGACAACTAGCTACAAATAGACACAGTGGTTTGGAGTTTTTCTTTTTTTTTTCTTCTTTTGATTGTAAACAAAAAAAGATAAAACATGTTATAGTTTCATAAAAAATAATTAAAATCCTCCACAGTATGCTAAGTCTGAGCTGTCTCCAAAGAGGTCCACTTCCCACAATGAAAGCTTTACTAGAAATGTTGGGGATAGAAAGGAAATGATAGATAGAAACACAATTAATGACTTGGCTAAAGGGAGACTAGTAAAACTTGGAGCAAGCTCGAAACTCCTGAAGTGCAAATCAGTAGCTTCACATCTGAATGAACCAAGAGTAATGGGAGGAGGAAAACTAGAAACAATGGAAAGTTACAACGCCCAGCTAATGTGCTATAAAGGTGATGTTAGAAATTGTCCATTTAATCAGGGCATGTGGAAACAGGAGAGAGAGGCATGCAGCTCCTGGGGGTCCTGGGCCTTGCTGGGGGCTGTACTGCTCTTGGGGGTCCCTGATCCCTGGTTGTGCTGCTGTAAAAAAGTCTGTGCTGAGACAAGGAGGAGCAGGAAGGTTGATTGTAGGGACGTTCCCAAACTCCAGCAGCTGCAGAGGTGAGAACAGGTCACCTCCCAGATTTCTGAATGAGCCAAATTGCAGGCCCTGAGGTATTGCACAGCCTTACAGGCTCTGTATTGGCCTCTGGGCAGCAGCCCTGCACTGTGTGGACGTGTCCTAAGAAGCTCAGAGTCAAAAATGTGGGAGATCCAGGGAGCCAGGGCTGTACAGTCCCTCAAGAGAGCCAGGATGCTTGGGGGGATCTAGAGTAGCAGAGACTGTACCCAGGGGAGATGCACCGTCCTGAAGTGATACTGAAAAGCCCAAGAATGAGCTGTGGTCAGGAGATGAAGAACACTTTTTCCTAGGCTCAAGCAGAAGGAAATCTGGCCAGAACTAATGGGAAATGGGAAATCTTCCCTAGGTTGGGTACCTGGTGTCTCCCATGGCTTTGGAGCATAGCAAGCCCTCTGGAGTACGTATGTTAAAGACATATTTGCTCTTTTCTGGTGTATCATCTCTAATTGAAGCTCCTCAGACCGAGCTGAGGACTCCTAAAACCAAAGAGCCTGCTTTGGTGCCTAATGGAAGAAGGCTGCATGCTGTTCTATACTAGCCTATACTCTGCTTCTGCAGAAAGAGTGACCCTTGGCAGAAACACATGACTTTGATCCTGTCTTTGAAAATTGCCAAACCCCAAACGGACTCCCACACTCCAGGGAACTGCACAAGTTTCCCCTGTGCAGATACTTACACAGGCAGGGTCACAGAAGTGGCCTCTCCAGTACCTGATTTGAGAGATTTCAGAGCCTTTGGCACTGTCTGGAGACATTCATAACTGGTCTGAGGAGCAGTGACTACTCTAGGACATGAGGGGAAATCTCTGAGCTCTCTTGCTGGCTGTGCCATCTCCATGGCAGTGACTTACTGAGCCCCCTGATGACACAAGCTGAGGTGGGATGTGCCACATCACAGGAAGGTCTCCCCAGTGACACAGCGGTGCCCTCACTTCCCTGCGAGACCTGGGTGTTGCTGGGCACTGCTCATGTGCTCCCCACTGCTGCCCTTTGGAGCTCATCTGGGGTAAGGAGTGGGCACAGGAGGCAGCAGGGCCACTTTGGGCCACTTGTTGATAGGTAGAGAAGCAGGGGAACATTTGGATGACAAGATTGGAGGAGCATCCTTTTTTGGCAGTTGGATAGGTGAGGCAAGGCCAAAGGGGCAAGCGAGATGGACAACCCAGACCACCTGACCAGACCACAATTTGTTGTTCCTGGTGCTCCTGGAGCTCTCCACCAAGTGTAAGGGCTTCAGGAGCTCCTTCCCAAGGTGTCGGAGAAAGATTATTAACAGCAAAAATGGATGTGGATCCTGGGCTGTGGAGGTGGCTGGAAAAGGTGGGGGCTGCCACAAGAGCCCTGCCTGAGGGTCTCATCTGCCTCAGGAGACAATGTGGCAGCTGGGTCCTGTAGTTGGGTCTGCCCTGAGCCCCAGGGCTCCTGTGGGGCTGGCTCCATCCTCTTGTGGAAGTTGGGGGGAAAGATATGGTCAGGTTTCCCAGGGAGTGGGTCCTCCTCTGGGATGGGGCATCCTGCAGCTGCCGCGAGGCTCTAAACGGCATAGGCAGAAACTTTTTTTTTTTTTTTTTTTTTTTTTTTAGCAACTGGTATCTAAAGGGTGTTTTGCTGCACTAGGAGCATTGTTAGGCCACGAGGTGAGTTGAGGGGCTGTTCAGGAGCTGGCTCAGCTCTGGAGGAGGTAGGAGGGGCTGCAATTGGCAATGGGCATGTGGTCTGGATGTGGGCAGGGAGGTCACAGCTCTCTGTGACCTATACCAAAAAATCATCCATGTCAGATCAGTTCTTTGGCAGTAGCTGACAGGCAGGCAGGAGGCACATGGCTCCACTCTTGATGACGAGGTCACTTATGCTAACGAGGCAGCAGCAGGTCCATGTCTGGGCTATATGCTTTGGAGCTCACTTCTGCCTGAGCAGCTGAGAGGTCAGCATTTGTGTCATGGCTGGGGAAGTTATGGTGAAGTGATGGCTGTCTCAGAGTGACCTGATAGGCCAGCAGTGACAAATGGCTGGGGAAGTTATCTTGAGGAAACCTTTGCCATGAAAGCCCCTAGAGCAGCAGCAGGCACCTGCTGGGGGTATGTGCTTGTGAGGGCATGGGAGGCAAAAGAGAGAGATGAGAGCTGGCATGGTGAGCCCCGGGGAGAGCACTTGCTCTCTGCTTCCTGGAGGTGGGAAGTGCCTGGCTGTTCACAGGCAGTGCCTGTTGCAAAGCCTTGGAGGACTAGAAGGGAATGGGAGGGCAGGAGAGTTGGGTTTCATGTGGTTTGGGGCCCCTGGTGGGTTGTCTGCCTGCTGACATGCCTGGTCCTGTCCCTGGTATGTCCCTGCTACAGAGGCACATGTTTGATGGCCACCCTCCTTGATGCCTCTGGGGGGGGAGGTTGCAGCATCTCACAGTGGCTTCATTGCCTGTGGTGGAAATGAGGGTGTCCCCAGTGCTGTGCTGCTCTGACGGGGAGCAGGTGTCTGGAGAGACCCGGGCTGTGCATGGGGAGCCCTGCCAAGATGGGGAGGAAAGGGTTAGACAGGGGGATTGGTGCTGGGGCAGTGGCAGTGGGCACAGGAGGCAGCGGTAGGCAGTGTTCGAGAGCAGAGCAGCAGGCACAGGCCCTTGATGAACAGGCACAGCACTGCAGGAAGTGGTCTCAGCACCAAGGCAGGACAGAGGAGGTGCAAAGCAAGGTCAGCAAGTAAGGCCAGAGGAAGGCCAGGAAGAGAGCTGCGTACCAAATGGAGGTACAGCTGCTGAGTGCTTCCGTCAGTGGGTGTCCTGAGATGTAGACTCCACTGCCCCCGGATGTCCTGCAATAACGTCCTGCTCGATAGCCATCGACAGTCCTGCTGCCCACGCAGGGGTGTGTTTGTGGCCAAGGATGGCCTCCAGGGAGCCTGCAGAGAGCTCTTGGCTGCAGCCATCTGTGAAGCCTGGCAGACTGGCACGGGCCCGGGAGCCTCTGCCTCTTCTGCTGCCTTTGGGCATTGTGACTGCGTTGTTGGGTGACAGCATGGTGATATCAGGAACCTGGGGCCACACCGCAGCCTCTCTGGCCAGGGGTCTTCTGGCCCAGCATCAGCAGGAGGTACAAGGCCCCTGGGGTGCCAGCCCTCATGCAGCCCCTGTCACCAGGACACCAGGGCAGCGGAGTCTCTCCATGTGTGGCTGTGCATCTCCTGTGGGTGGCCAGCAAAGCCTGCTGGGCTCCTTCCTGTGTGTTCCTGTGCACCAGGGTGGCCCTGTAACCACAGAAAGGGCAGGAGTCCAGCCACATCCTGGCATGGTGAAGTGCCTTCTACCACAGCTCCACAAGCAGCCACATAGATGAGCAGAGCTGGACAGTGTACCAGCAGCTGGGCAGGTGGAATCTGCTGGCAGAGGTGGGTGTGCTGGAGGTAAAGGGCAAGCTAAGTTCTTCTAGGCACCACAGCATGGCCTCAGGTGCCATGGGTGCGGGTTCCTCTGCCTACCTGCCTGCCTCACAGCAGCAGTGCCAGGGCCCGAGCCAGCACGGTTCTCTGTCTTCAGGACAGAAGAGCAGCAGGTCCAGGAAAGCAGTGCTCCCTCTTCTAAACACGTGTTTCTGATGGGCTCAACCTCTCGAAGATTGCACGGTGGTTACTGTAGCTGTCAGCACAAATACCATGCCCTGAGATTGCTGCTGCCAGGCCTCCCAGCTACTGCTGTATGTGTTATGAATCGCTGGTGCATAGGATTCTCCAAAATATCGGGACCTAAGCCACATCTCTGCAGTAGACTCATGAAGCAAGCACTTTCTGACTGACCAGCTGCCATCAAGTCTGTTGAAGACAGTCAACTCATGGAGCTAGGGAAGAGTCACAGGTGTGCTTAGCTGTCTGGGTGAGGTGGAACTCAAGTCAGCTTTCACATTAAACTCTCTTACATTGATGTAGGTGACCAGAGATTGAGAAGCTTCTGCCCCAGCCAAGCTGGCCAAGCACACATGAAGAGATTTATCTGGTTAATGGATAAAGCCTTTTGTGAACAACATTGTCCTGGCTTCTCTCTTCCCTTGATAGTATCAATGAAAGGAAATGGCAGTGAGCAAGGCTCTGGAGGCACAGAAGATTGAGCCCTTTCTGGAGTTGGAGCCTGCAGGAAAGTTCTGATTTTCCAAGTATCGTGGGCAGTGCTGGGAGTGGTTGGCATAGGAGGTATTTCCTGCAGTCAGCCTCTCTACTAAAGCTACCACTCAGCCCCCTCACAGCTCGGCAGGAGGTTCCTGGGGCCTTGCACGTGCACCACTGCCTTCTTGTGTGCATGCCACTGTGTTGCGGAGCTAGTTGCACAACTCTCCAAGAGCTGGCCAAGACCTCTTTTGGGGCATGCCTGGTCTTTTTGGAGGAGACTCATCTGGATATGTGCGGGCCCATTTTCTCATTGTAGCTCTGCTATTGTCCAAGCGCAGCAAGGGCCCGCTTCTCCCTCTGAGACTGGGAGGTGGGAGCCAAAGACAGACACATGACTGGCATGGGAAGGACATCAGCAGCCAGGGCCCCATCCCACAGTACCCACCTGAGGCGAGCGAGCCCAGCCCAGAGACGAAAGTCAGGTTCAAGCATGTATCCAGATCATCTGTCATGGTCATGGTGATGGGACAGGCAGTGAGACACAGAGTACCTTTTTTGGTACCTTACCACCTGGCCTGTAGTGCCTGACCACCTCACCTAGCCCTTGCCCAGCCCAGGCTGTGCCCTACGCAGGCTTCTGCAGACACCATGCTCTGGGATCTGCCGGAGGTATCGTGTAGAAGAGAAGCCATGCAAGGCTGGCCTTTTCGCCTCCACCAGGATATGGAGACATGCAGAAGGATGGAGCTGGCCATGGACCACCCCACAGGTGGGGTGTGCTATCAACCCTGGCAGGGCTAGTCTGGAAGAATGGCTTTGGGGAACTTCCCCACTGTGTGTATATGCAGGGAGAAGATCTGTGGGAGATCTGGCAGTGAGTCCGGGGACTGGCAGAGTGCGTGATCGCAACCCCAGAGTGTGTTCTCTGCACACTGACCAAACTCCTGTCAAGGTCAGACGTGCATATTCCCTCTTGTCAACAATGTTGAGCTGCTTCACAGCCAGTGGCTGCTCAAGCTGAGCACAGGTAAGATAAGGAAAGAGTTCTGGTAGATTTAAGGGGTCCCTAGGGCACATGCTATTAGTACATGTCCCTAGGTGATGCTATTGGACCAGCATCTGTGCATCCGACAACCTCCCACCCAGAATCTCCAGCTGTGGAGGATGGATGGAGCAATCATGGGGCATGGCACATTGCTCAGGATGTATTCAGAGTTGTCATTAGACCGAGCCCATTTCCTCTCCTGAGGGACATGTGGGGCATTCCTTGTTTTGGCCCTTTACATTTACTCTCCTTGGTTTTGAGAATCTCCACTAACCGCCCATTCCAGGCACAGGCTGCCCCTGGAGATGCCTTGTGCTCTCTGGGTGGCTCCATATTCCCTTCCAGAAGGATGTCCATCTGTCACCAGCCCTCCAATATGTGGGACAGTCCCCAGCATACAACTCTTGACCACTCACCCTCTCCAGGCACCCTGGGCACTCACAAGCGACAGCTAAATCCAGCCCTCATTCCCACACACATCAGCCAAAAGAGATGATGCCCCTTAGCCCATGGAAAATGTAAGCACAACAACAGGGCCTTTTTGGGTGTAACTCCCTGATCAGATTCTTTGCTCCAGCTTTGGAAAAAGACCCCAGCAATCAGGCACAGTAGTAAGGAGATCTGCTTTTATTACAGAGATGCTACTAGGGAGGTCAGCTCTGACACAGTGATAGGAAGATTTACAGAAGGCCTCTGGGTGAGAAAGACAAGGTTTCTGCCTCCAGAAATGTGGGAAGAATTCAGACATTTCTGCACAAACATGACTATCAGACAGAACTCCAAAAACACAAGAGCTGTTGGAAGTAAACTGAGAATCAGTTATGAGGAGAGATGGGCAGCTCATTGCTGCTGAACTAGTACCAGCTGAAACAGTTTCCTCAGTGCCTGCTGGAGCTCCTTGTTCCTCATGCTGTAGATGAGAGGATTCAGTGTTGGAGGCACCACTGCGTACAGAACAGCCAGCACCAGATCCAGAACTGGGGAGGAGATGGAGGTGGGCTTCAGGCAGACAAAGATGACAGTGCTGACAGAGAGACCACAGCAAGGTGTGGGAGGCACATAGAAAAGGTTTTGCGTCAGACCTGCTCAGAGGGGATCCTCAGCACAGCAGTGAAGATCTGTATGTAGGACAGCACAATGAAAACAAAGCACCCAAAGACTAAACAAAGATTAACCACAAGAGCCATAGCTTCCCTAAAGTAGGAGTCTGCGCAGGAGAGCTGGAGGATCTGGGAAATTTCACAGAAGAACTGGTCTACTGTGTTGCCTTGGCAGAGCGGTATTGAGAATGTGTTCCCAGTGTGCAGCACAGCATGGAGAAACCCACTGGCCCAGGAAGCTGCTGCCATTCTGAAACAAGCTCTGCTGTCCATGATTGTGCCATAGTGCAGGGGTTTGCAGATGGCAACGTAGCGGTCATAGGCCATGACAGTGAGGAGAGAATACTCTGCTGAAAGCAGCAAGACAAGCAGGAAGACCTGGGCAGCACATCCCAAGTAGGAAATGGCCCTGGTGTTCCAGAGGGAATTGGCCATGGATTTGGGGACAGAGGTGGAAATGGAGCCAAGGTCGAGGACGGCGAGATTAAGGAGAAAGAAGTACATGGGGGTGTGGAGGTGGTGGTCACAGGCTATGGCTGTGATGATGAGGCCGTTGCCCAGGAGAGCAGCCAGGTAGATGCCCAGGAAGAGGGAGAAGTGCAAGAGCTGCAGCTCCCGGGTGTCAGCGTTCAGCAGGAGGAGGAAATCACTGAGGGAGCTGCTGTTTGCCATTTTATTCCTTCTGATCTTAGGGCACTGTCCAAGAAGAACAGATAGACACAAATTAGGACACACTTCTCTGAGCAAAGCTGTCTCATAACCCCCCCCCCACCCCGATCACACACACACATTAGCACTCCCCATCTCAGCAGCACCATCACTGAGCTCCACGCTTAAACTCTGGTTGTGCTGGCTGAGTTTGTCATGAGGAGCAATCGACTCTGCCCGTGGGCTCCTGAGGAGTCAGCTGTGACCTACAGCACAGCGTATGTGGGAAAAGATGTGACTAAGATTTATATTCCCAGTTCCATTCAGATTTAATCCACTCATAACATTGAAAGGATTTCAGCTTCTTCACTCCCAGTTCCCAATAATGTGGGTTCGTGAATAGTTTTAACACTTTTTGGGGGTTTTCTTCTGCTCACCCTCTCACACCGGAGGAAGCTTCTTGGAGGTAGAAATCCTCAGCATTGCTGCTGCACTCAGCGTGACCAGCTGTCATTCCGGAGAGGCCAAGAGATTCACTCTGGCTCTGGAGAGGAGCGCTGTCCTGTCGATCTGCCTTGTTCCCAGGTGCCGCGTGGTCCCATCTCAGAGGTGGACAGTTGCAAAAAGTTTCTTTTTCATGTTACCAAAAAAGGAATGGCACTGTGGAGAGCGGAGGAACCCACTTCCAAAGTGCCCATCAGCACTCTTTCTGAGGGTATGTGAGGGGGATCTCAGCCCTCCCCTTCTGTCCAGGAACACACTGGGCTCCTTCCAGCTGCCCACATCCAGCCATAAAATAGCATTGCCATGTTCTTAGTATCTAGATGGCTTCTCCCTGGGGCACCTAGGTTATACCCAGCTGCAGTGGGAGAGCTCTGCCCTTCAGGAGCGGCACAAGTTGCAGCCCAGCCAGACACCCCAGGAAAATGGCTGAATGTCCTAAGGATGTTAAGGGTGCTTTGAAAATTGAGTTGGCTCATTTCTGGCCCCTTCCACTGCACTGTCCACAGCCCCACAGGTTAGAGGGGCACTTGGGTACCTCACTGTCAAAGACACATCTTCATGACAGGACCCACATGGTTGGTGTCTGAACTGCATCAGAAACCCCTCTGTCCAGAGCACCCAAGGGGAAGGACAAGGGAAGCATGGGCAGGTAGGAAAGAAACAGGGAGCAATGTCATGGTATTTGTGCCAAGGGAAGCAGGGACAGGGAGGAACAGAGAGACACTCCAGAGTGTCTCCTCTCCTGGATGTCTGGCTGCTGAGGAAATGACTCCTGTCCTGTACCCCACAGACTTGAGAGAAGAGTTCTGTATTGGGCGGGAGAGGAGAGGCGGCATTGGAGTGGACAGTTTCCTCTCACACTTTGACCATGGCTCCGCTGCCTAATGCCGTCCCTGCAGGGAGCTGTGTCTCTGTCCCCACGTCTCTCCCCGCTCAATGATCACAGACCCCATCCCACCTGCTGAGCATTCAGGTCTGCCCTGCAGAAATCTCCCAGAGGCAGGACACTGTCCAGGGGCAACTCCAGGTCTGTAGGTGCTAAAGTGCAGGTGAGACAAACCTGGCTGAGGCTCGAAAGGAGATGCTGACTCTGTAGGCTGAGGGCGGATGAAGGCATTTGCATTGACTCATGCAGCAGCTTCTCCATGGAAGAAAGTACCTGCCCTGCCAGGGGTCTCTCCTTCCACCCAGAACTTCCACCCTGCAGCATTGTCTGCAGCTCCCCAGGAAGGCTGAATGCTCTGGGGTTCAGAGACTCTGCTCTGGAGTACAGTCCATACCCATTTGGGTACACAACCCAGGTTGCTTCACACCCCTGCAGCCATCCCTCCAAGAAAGGAGCAGGATGACATGTCCCTCTGACCATGTTGCACAGAATCCTTGCTCTGAAGTTTCTCACTATTCTCCACAGTCATGGGATGGGATGGGCTTAGAAGACTCCTCCAGGAAACACAGCAGCATTGCCCTGGAGCCAGAGACTTACCATGCAAAAGGCTGTGAAGATTTCTCCCACATGATCTCCTCTGGCCTCTCACTCTACACTGCCTTTTACTCCTGTCTTCTCTCATCTCATCTCCTCAGCAGCAACAGGCAGTGCCCAGAGTCCTGCTGCTCTTTGCAGAGGAGCTGCCTCGGGACATAGCCATCTCTCAGCAGTGCTGCCAGGTTGCCATGAGCAACCTCTGTCCCCAAAACTGGCCTCAGCTCAGGAGCACAGGACCAGCTGAACGAGTCAGTTGTTCTGTCCCTTGTGCTCCGTCCTCCTGGGAGATGTTCCCTCAGGTAGGCTAAAATAATCACCTGTTTTCCCTTTCTAAAGAGGGCAGAGAGACTGATTCCAACATTGCCATCTATTTCGTCAGAGGATGGCAGTCTATGATAAGTGGAAATGTCCTCAGCTGGAAGCTCCTAGTCCCATCTCTTAACTAGGCAGGACACCCAGAGAGGACAAGAAGGGAGTTCACTGACATGTGGTTCAGTCAATCTTGGCATCACATCCTGGTTTTGAAGACCCTGCGTTGCATTTAGATTCAGATCCCCTATCCCTACCGTTAACTCCACAAACACACAGGAGGTAGGATTCCCCCTGCCAAAACTGAAGGGAGCACAGCACAGAGGTCTGCATGCGAGCTCCTTGTCTAAGCTCCCGTTCTAATCACTGGAGATGGAGGCTGGGAGTCAGTTGCTCACACACAAATACTTGGTGACAGTGGAGGAGACAGAGGTCATCCCAGGCATGTACCAGTGTCTGCTTGCTCTGATGGAGTGACTGGGAGCCCTGAATCCTCCTAGAACATCAGGTGGGGGGCAGGTGGTGAATTTTCTTGGTCATCTGCAATGATGCTATGAAGCTGAGACTAATGAAAATTCCCGTGTTACAAACAGCAGTTCTAGTTCAGTGCAGACACATGATTTAATGACACAGAAATAGGCTGGCAGGGCTATTTCAAATGCCAGGGGTGTCCAGCACAACCACCTGTCTCTAGCAGATATAGCTGGGACCTAAAGGAAACCCATGCCCCTTTGGAGTGATTGCTGGGCAAGTGCCCCAGGGCATCTCGGGTTTCCTACATGTGCCCAAACAAATGAATTCCAACACTGCCTTTAGGCAAAGCCCCTCCTGTCTCCACCCGTGTGCTGTATACATGGGAGGCACATCACACCAGGGCCTCTGCTCTAGGCCCTGTACTCACAAACCCTTCGAGCTCTCTGCCCACTGAACACTTTTTCACCCTGCTATATAAAGTGAGCAGGGATTGGGCTAATGAGGACCTTAGAGTGGTGGTATCACAAGTTGCCCAGTTCCACAGACTTCTTCAGTGACACTTTTCCTACCTGGAGATTGGTTCAAGTCTGTCACCGGCCCCAAGGTGTCACACAGTCAGCTCGGGCAGCCCATCCAACACCTACGATTCCTGCATAGCCCAGCTGATTTTCTCCCTGGCCTTGGGCACTGCAGGGTTTGCTCTCTTAATGGGAACCTCCTTTCACCATTACATTGCCACCTGCTATCCATGCCAGTAAGCCACCACTTGCACTCAAAGCCTTTGCATACAAAATGTCTTTGGTAATACGTGACAAATCTTTGGTCACCTACTGAGGTGCTGAAGCCAGAATGTATGCAAACACACACAGCCTGGGGTGCAGGCAGGAGCAATGCACAAGCTGTCACAAGATCATCACCTGGCTGGAATAAGAGAGATGTGGTGGGATCGCTCACATGACTGGAGTCCTTCAATGGCAGGTACAAGTTCTTCAGGAGGGACCACCAGGGAAGATGAGGAGGGGGATGCCCTATGTGTGAAGGGGTAGCTTGGATGTAGGGAGCTCTTCTATGGAATGGACCAAGGGAGGCAATTCTGAAGGGCAGAGGAGCTCAGGAAAACCAGCAGATCATTAGGGAACACATCTGTCAAGAACAGGAATGCTCCTTAAAGAAGAGTTTGTAAAATTGGTGGACATCTCTGGACCCCAGTTTGGCAAAAGAGGGAGCTCACACGTGAGCTCCAGGGATATAGGGCAGCATATGGAAAGGGGAAGAAGGCAGAGGCTGCAAAGGAGGAATTTAGAAACATTGTCCAGCAAAGGACACTTCCTGGGCACTAAGGAAGCCAAAGCTCCTCCGGGATAGAGACATCCGCAGGGGACGTGAAGGACAGGAAGAAGAGCTGCTACTGCTGCAATCATAGCAGAAAGATAAAAAAGGAAATGTTGGCCCACTGCCGAATGGGGCAGAGATTTCCAGTAAAAGCAGATGTAGATTGGCCTAGGGAAGTCAGGTCCTTCCTGGCTTCAGCCTTCACCAACAACACCTTCTGAGCTGTTGTGCCCAGAGTCAGGACTCCTGAGGAGAAAACCAACCCACAGGGCCTAAGTCTCTAGAACTCAGCATACAGAGATCTGTGGCATTGGATGGTTGGCATGGAGAGAGTCGACTGCGAGGACAGCAAGGCTGCTCTCTATCCTCTTGTAAAGGTCGTGGGGATCAGGGGAGGTCCCAATGAGCAGAGAAAGGACTGTGTTGTGCCCATCTTCAAAAAAAAGGCCACAAGGACAAACCAGGGAGCTGCTGGCCATTCAACCTCACTCTGAAGAGTGTGTCATAGAGCCAGCCTCTCCAGTCACACTTCTGGGCAGGAGGAGAAGGTGCCTGGGAAGAGTCTGCATGGATTTACTGAATGTAAATCATTCCCGATCAACCTGATTGCCTTCTGTGATAAAAGACTCGTACATGTGGAGAACAGGAGAGTAGTGGATATCTAGAAGACATTCAGATGGGCAAAAGGCTGGTTGGATGATCGAGCTCAGAGCATTTTCAGGAATGAGTTATGCTTTACCAGGATGACAGTTAAAGGTGGGGTCTGCAGGGGTATACTCTGCACCCTGTCCTGTTTGAAAGCCTCATCAGTCAGGCAGAACAACACATGCATCAGGACAGGCAGAGACCTCACTGGCAGAGGACTGATCCTGAGGAGAAGGGCATGGACATTACAAAGGATGCCATATGAGCCTGTGGTGTATACTCACCACCAATGAGGCCGGATGCACACAGGACTGCGTTAGTAAGAGCATGGCCACCCAGAGAAGGGCAGGTCTTATCCCCCTTGACTAAGCATTGGTGTGGCCATGTCTAGAACAGTGTGTCCCAGTGAGGGCTACCCAGGGCTGGAGGAATGGGGAGTAAATGGAAAGGGTCCAGAGGAGGTCTTTCCAGATAGGCCTGGGGTCCTCAAGCACATGGCCTTTATGAAGAGGCTGAGGGACCTGGGATGCTTTAGCTTACTGAAATAGAGGCTACGGTCAGTAGAGTACTGCACTGCCCTTAGTATAGCTCACCTGACTGGAATGTCATCATAGACAGCTACCTGCTTTTTAGGAGAGACAGGCCAGGAAGGCTATGTGGTGGATTTGCTCTTTATGTGAGAGAGCAACTGGAATGTATAGGACTCCGCCTAGTGGTGGAGGAGGAGGCAGTTGAGAACTTTCGGGTGAGGATAAAATAACAGGCTAATGTGGGGGACACTGTTTTGGGTGTCTACTAAAAGCCACTTGATCAGGAAGAGGAAGTCGATGAGGTCCGCCACAGACAGCTAGAAGTAGCCTCATGATTGCAGGCCCTGGCACAAACAATCCAGAAGGCTCCTGTACAGCATCGATGATACAGCACCTTGACACAGGTGGTGGAGGAGCCACCAAGGAGGAGAGTCCTGCTGGACCTTGTCCTAACCAGCAAAGAAGTACTGGTTGCAGACATGAAGGCTGGGGGCAGCCTTGGCTGCAGTGACCACGAGATGGTGGAGTTCAGGATCCTGCATGGGGGAAGCAAGGCAATAAGCAGGATTGGAACCTTGGACTTCAGGAGAGCAGAACTGGCCTCTTCAGAGACCTACTTGGAGGAATCCCGTGGGTTAGTGCTCTAGAAGGGAGTCCAAGACAGCTGGCTAGTATTCAAGCATCACTCCCTCCTAGCTCAAGAGCGGTGCATCCCAAGGAGAAAGAGGTAGAGGAAAGGAAATGAAAGGCAGGAGACCTGCATGGATGAGCAAGGAGCTCCTGGCAAGCTGGGCATACCAAGCTGGGAGTTGTGCCTGATACACCAGAGGGCTGTGCTGCCATTCGGGGAGATCTGAACAGGCCGGAGAGCTGGTCAGAGAGGAACCTCACGAGGTTCAATATGGACAAGTACAGAGCCCTGCACTTAGGGAGGAATAACCCCACGCACCAGCACAGGCTGGGAGCTAAGCTACTGGAAAACAGCTCTGCAGAGAAGGACCTGGGAGTTTTAGTGGAAAACAAGTTGAGCATGAGCCAGCAATGTGCTTTTGTGGCCAAGAAGGCCAGTTGACTCCTGAGGTGTATTAGGAAGAGTGTTGCCAGTAGCTCAGGGTGTTGTCCGAAAATTGGATTCTTTTACCCAGTGTGCAAGCAAGCAATAGACACACTGGGTCGAGATATTTATTTCATTTCTGCACAGAGATGGGTGCTAACTGGTAGATCCACAAAGCTAGCACACCTTCTCCTTTTCTCATTCTTTAATTACACACACTCACTGTATAAATAAATGCATACAAGTATAAATAAATGTATATATAAAGGATCTCATGGCACATAGGGCAGGCATTGGTCTAGCATTGGCCAATCAGTCAAGGCCATGTAAGTAACTATACAACAAAGAAGAGCAGCCACATGACTACCATGGACCTGTCAAGCCCTGAGGCACAACTGACCCCACCAGCACAGCCCGCAGCAACGGCCATAGCACCACCCTGGGAGAAACTGAGGCAGAAGTGACCTCACAACCACACACATCAACCACATGACCAGCACTGTCCCATCAGGCACTGGGGCACAAGTCACCTCACAAGCAGAAGCAGCAGCCATGTGACCAGCACTGGCCTATGAGGCCCTCGTGCACGACTGACCTCACAGTCACAGGCACCAGCCCCATGACCAGCACTGGCCGATCAGGCAGTGAGGCACAAGTGAGCTCACAACCACTAAGAGCAGCCATGTGCCCGGCACTGGCCTATGAGACCCTGAGGCTCAAGTGACCTCACAAGCACAGGCAGAAGCCATGTGACAGTGCTGGCATATCAGACACTGATGCACAAGTGATGTCATAATACCCAAACAGCAACGACATGACCACCACTGGCCTATCAGGCACTGAGGCACACATGACCTCTCAACCACAAAGAGCAGTCACAACACCAACACCAGCGTATCAGGCACTGAGGCACAAGAGACCTCCAACCACCAACAGGAAACACATGACCAGGACTGGCCAATCAGGCAATGAGGCACAAGTGACTTCACAACAACTGACAGCAGTCACGTGATAGCACTGCCCTATCAGGCAGTGAGGTACAAGGACCTCACAACCACAAGCAGCAGCAATGTCCATATCAGTGGCAACAAGGGCCGCAGGCACAAGTGACCTCACAGCCACAGATACCAGCCAGGGGCTTAGCATGGTCCGAGGAAGGACGGAGGCAGAAGTGACCTCACCACCACAAAAAGCAGACAGGTGCCGGGCACTGGCTCATCAGGTGCTGGTGCAGAAGCCACCTCTCAACCAGAGACACCAGCCAGGGGCCTACCACTGGCCTCTGAGGGCCTCAGGCAGCAGTGACCTCGCAAACACAAACAGCACCTGTAGGCCTGGCATTGCCCTGTCAGGGACTGAGGCAGAAGCGACCTCACAAGCACAAACGCAGCCACGGGCCTAGTGCATGGCTGTAAGTCCCTGGTGCACAAGTGACCTCACAACCACAACGAGCAGCCAGGGGCCGAGCATTGCCCCGTCGGGGACTGAGGCAGAACCGACCTCAGAAATGCAAACACAACCCATGGGCCTAGCATAATCCTGCAAGTCACCAGTGCACCAGTGACCTCACTACAGTTAACATCAACCACGTGACCAGCACTGTCCTACCTAGCACTGGTGCAGGCCTGACCTCACAAACAACAGCCATATAACCATAGCTGGCCTGTGAGGCACTGAGGCACAAGTGACCTCACATCCACTAACTGTAGCCATGGCCATGACACTGGCCTATCAGAGACTCAGAGAGAACTGACCTCACAAGCACAGAAAAGCCACACCAGCAAACAGCATCCATGGGCCTGCTGCTGGCCTATCTGCTCCTCAGGCAGAAGGGACCTCCCAAGTACAAACAGCAGCTGCCTACCTGGGAGCAGCCTATCAGGCCCTGAGGCACAAGTGGCCTTACAACCACAAACAGCAGCCAGAGGCCCAGCATTGCCCTGTCAGGCAGTGGGGCACAAGGGACCTCAGAAGCACAAACAAAAGACATGTGGCTGGCATTGGGCTGTCAGGCACTGGTGCATAAGTGGTCTCAAAATCACAAACATCTACCTCATGCCTACAGCTGGCCTACCAGGCACTGCTGTACAAGTGACCTCGCAAACACAACAGCAGTAACAGTCGTAACCCTGGCAATTAGGGCCTCAGGAAGAAGTAATCTCACAACTACAACCAACAACCACATGACCAGCACTGGCCTATCAAACACTGAGGCACTAGTTAACCTCCTAGTCACAAACAGAAGCCATGGGCCTAGCAGTGTCCTCCAGTGTAAGTGGCCTCACAAGGACAAACAACAGCTGTGGGCCTGGCAGTGGCCTGACAGACACTGAGGCACAAGTGACCTCACAGCCACTAACAGCACCTGTGTACCTAGCACAGGTCTATCAAGCTCTGATGCACAAGTAACCTCACAACCATAAACAGCTGCTTTGGGCCTAGCACTGCCGCGATTGGCCCCTACCAGGTTCAGAAGCACAACTCACCTCACAAGGGCGAGTGGCATCGATATGTCTTCTGCTGGCCTTTGTGGTACCGAGTCACAACTGATGTGAGAAGAACACAGCACACACAGGAGAAGCTCACTTTGGCCACTGTCATGGCCCTTGATTTTGTTGTTATCATGCCATACAAACCAGTCCTCCATAAACAGCTTTCATCTCCTGACAAGACTCTCTCCAGGTCATGGCACATCTCTACTCTGTCACCCTGGGGAAGCATCACAAAAGACACTCTAGGCTCACAAGGCATGTGCAAATGATCAGCACAAGAGCAGGCACAGAGCTGGCTCTTTGGCCAACACTGCTGTTTTCAGAGGGAAAGATCCTGTTTTCTTTGGGCAGAGCAGACTGCTGCTTTCCACCTTCATCCCCTCAGGAACCTCCACCTCAGGATGGAGGGATGAGGATTTTGTTTAGGAATAAAAAAGTTATAGAAACAAAGTAGAAACATTGGAGTGTCTTGAAGGCCTCCTGAGCTCAAAGTAACCTCGCTTCCTTTCCTTTAGTAACTTGGACAAGGAACCCCCATGAAGCCGAAAAGGGGGGCAGAGGCTTTGAAATGAGGCCCAAGTAATGAGACAGCCTCAGGCTGGAGGTCTGCTGAAATGCCAGCTGTCTTGGCTGCACAGATTCTGCAGTATGAGATGAGGCTCCACACCTGGGTTCAGAGAGCACTGAGGGCTCAACATTGAGGAGGAATGCAAGGCCCGCCTGGATGCAACCCTGTCTCACAAACTCTAGGTGACCCTGCTTGAGCGGGGGGATGGGGGGGTGGACTAGATGATCTCCAGAGGTCCCTTCCAACCTTACCGATTCTATGATTCTATGACCATCACAGGCACAAACAGAAGTCACGTGTCTCCTTGTTGCCTGCCATTTACAGGTGCACAGGTGGCTTTACACTGTGTATCAAAGGACTTCGCTTGCTGCTTGCAGATCCTGTTCTGAGGAAGTAGTGACGTCAGAGTCTTCATCAAAGCCACGTGCCCCGTTGGCCTATCAGACCATAAGACAAGTGTGACCACACAAGCAAGAACAGAAGCCACATTCCCAAGCCTGGGAAGGAACACACACATCAATATGATGCAAGTTCAATCCAACTTTATTCGTTTGTCTATCTAACTTATATATCTTTTCTAACAAGCTCATGCATCCACACGCCTCGCAAAGCATTTCTATTGGTTGTCTAGTATTGTCCTACGCGCATCTGCTCAGTTTCTAGTTGGCTGTTGTGTTGACTCCCCTTCTGGATGCATATCCTGTGAGTAATTACAGGTGCCTGCTTATCTTATCTTCTTTATCCTCTTGCCTTCAAGGAATTCCTTCTTGGTGACCTTTGAACGGCTTGTTGCTTACTTCAGCTCTTTTTAATCCTGCAAGATAGCCAAGGCCCCGACACCTCCCCGTCTTTTTTCAAAAACAGAGTCAGCTATCCTCTGCATGGACTGCTGCAGACATTGCAATATACAAGGTAGGCGTACAAGTAACATCAGGACTACCAATCCCATAAGCATAAATTGATGAACGAGAGAAGCAAGCCAAGAGCTTAAACCTAGCGATTTTAACCAACTTTCCAAGACCCAACTCTCCTCCTTCAGTTTACTCATCCCATCCTTTAAATCCTTTATTCTGTTATGGATCGATTCCGAATGATCAGAGAAATTCATACAACACATTCCCTCAAACTCTTCACACCCATGCCCATGCACTAATAATAAAAAATCTATAGCTGCTCTATTTTGCAATACTGCATGATTTACGCTGGCTACGTCTTGAGATAATCTAGAATGTCGGAAGTCATGTTAAGTTCATTTTTCGTCCAACAAGCTAACTGCTTCAACGTTTTCATTGCCCGCACGGCTGTAGCCCCGGGGAAAACCATGCTCATTAAAAGAGTTCTCAGGTCACTCCAAAATTTTGGGTCTCCCACCTCACTACAGTCTAATTGGTGCAATTCTCTTTTCTTCTGACGACTCCTTTGGCTATCCGCCCACTGTACCACTGTCAACACGTTTGGGTGAAATAATGTTAATTTCCCCAAATAGCATGGTCCCCCTTTTGGTCCTGCTGGTACTCTATTCCATGCCCTATCTCCACAGATCAAAAAGATCCCAGGCAGCAATCGCCGCGCTGGCTTATCAGTTAGATTGCATTTGGAGTATGTTTGTCCCATTACTTTGTCTGACTTCAGTCCCGACTCGACAGACGCCCACGTTCTACTGGGCATGTCAAGTTCTGTATTTAGGGGCTCAAATTGCACCCATCCGTTTCTCGTGCCATTTGTGGCATTTACGCATCCTAATAAATCTAATTCTTCTGGGGGTGATCGCAATGTGTAGTTTAGTTGTTTTATAATCTCACACTGCCACCCACCATCTCTTTGTGCATCAGTCAAACCTGGAGTTTTCAACGTCTGGTTGACCGTAGTAAAGTTTAGACATGTTTCATTTCCAATAAACCCTTGAAATTCCCCCGGTTGCCACACGGGCACTCCCACTAGACAAGTTCGAAATGGATCTCCTGGTCTCTGTGGGCTCTAGCAAAATGATTTCTGACCTGTTGTATTAGCTACGGTTACCCATATGTTTTCTCTCTCATTAATATTCGTTAATGACCATACATGAATCACGCCAGTTAATCCCAGCCACCAAGCCCACTGCGCCTTCATGTTTCTGTAGGCAACTGGGTTTGCCTCAGCACCCTGTAATGCCTTTGCTGTTTTGGCTTTCTCCTTTGTCAGCCACAGCTGCACCCACTTGGCTGGTATCCACATAGTTCTAGCCCCTGTAACAACACAAGCATATCCCCTTCCCCAGGTTACTAATTCCCTGGGACCTTCCCATTGTTGCGTCTGCGGATTGAAAACATTGAAAACCCCCGCCGGAACCTGTTTTCACGAAAAATCAGCGGTATTTTTGGAAAAATGTGCAAAAATGGGTATTTTGTCATCTGTACGGGGGTTCAGCCAATTTAAGACATAACATGCTTTACAGGTTACATCATAGGGGCTGAGCTCCCCCTCTTTTTTCAAAACAGCCAAAAGGTGTTTTAAGTTCTGATGATGTCGGTCGATTATTGCTTGTCCGCCTGAATTGTACGGAGACGCTTCCTGGCCTTAAGCAAGATAGTTCCTATAGCTTCAAATCTTTGTGTAATGTTGTTTTTCAGATGGCTTGCTAAAAACACCCATTCTAAAATCTGTAAGCGATTCTGATTATTCACCTGCGCTATCACAGCTGCGACCTCTTTATGCTTGTTGTAAATGACTATACTCACTGGCAAATTTTCTTGGTACCGATAAGCCACAGTGCCGGCTATCTTTTCTTCTATCTTTTATATTTATTTATATATATATATATATATAAAATAAATTATAAATATATTTATAATATTATAAATATTTTCATAATAAATTATAAATTATTTATTTTTATATTTATTTATATATTATTATAAATTATAAATATATTTATAATCACAATTATAATATTATAATTATGAATATATTTATAATAAATTGTAAATTATAAATACATATTTATATATATTTATTTTTATTATTGTTATTTATCTATTGGTTCCTATGTTGGTCCATCCGCTCTTTGTGTAACTGGCATGGCCATAGGAGTAAACAGATACTCTCCTTCCAACTTGGTATTCTCTATAAGGACCCTGTAACGTGTGGTGGGGTTAAAATTCGGGTCATGAGGTGGCACCGCCTCATCTTTGCCTTCCTTCCCCACAGAGCCGAACAGTTCCCTCTCCTTGCCATGCACCACCAATTGCAACCATGACAACACCCCTTTACCATTGAATTATGGGCAGCTGCCTGTATGTCCCTTTGTCCTGATCCCCGGTCGAGGCGCTTCATCTGATCCAACAAGGCAGTCATCCTGTCGGCTTGGCCGCGGAGCTCTTGACGAATCTCTCAGCTGCTCTTGGTCCCCTGGCTCATCATCCAGCAGCGGGACCTTTACTGGATCAGAGTCCATATTGGCCGGGGGAGCGGTAGACGCTGGACGGTCCTCCCCTTCCCAGGGTGGCAAATCGTCATCTATCTCCCCCCAAGCCTCCTTTTCGGCTACAGACACAGGACAGGCATGCAGGGGACACCCGAGGTCATCATTGTCAGGTACCTCCTTGTACTGAGGTCCTGAGCCACTCACAGCTGTCCATTCTGAATCTCCTGAGCCCTCCTGCTCCTCGTTAGTACTTCGTACGGCGCTGCGAATACCAGCGGCAACAGCCACTTCCCCGTGCAACTGTTCCAGTATCTGTCGGACCGGTCAATATATCTTTGCCAACGACTGCGCCTCCTTGGATCCCACTTGCACGCTTTCCCACAGTTCCTTTCCGACTCCTTCCCATGCTTCCCACTTGTATACTTGTGGAGCTTCTACTATAAGCCCCTTTCTTCGACACCACAGTAATAAATCAGTTAAGTCCGACTTCGTTATCTGCGTGTCCGTTTTCCGAGCCAATTTCAACAGGCTCCCTATTGCCGCTTGCTCTATCACTGATGCAGCGAACCCCATCCTGCTTCCCTGACTCACCGGTCAGTTGTGGCCACAATCCGCCTTTCTTCGGGCACCCGGCTACTGTTGCTGGCTATGCAGGATCCTTGCCCGCTTATGGCTCCACTCCTACCCCAGTTGGTCTCTGAGGATCACCTCAGGGTCACCAGATGCCGTAGCCCATTATTGGCAAGATGGGAAGGAACACACACATCAATATGATGCAAGTTCAATCCAACTTTATTCGTTTGTCTATCTAGCTTATATATCTTTTCCAGCAAGCTCACGCATCCACGCGCCTCACAAAGCATTTCTATTGGTTGCCTAGCATTGTCCACACGCATCTGCTCAGTTTCTAATTGGCTGCTGTGCTGACTCCCTTTCTGGATGCACGTCCTGTAAATGATCACAGGCGTCTGCTTATCTTATCTTCTTAATCCTCTTGCCCTAAAGGAATTCCTCCTTGGTGACCTTTGAACGGCTTGTTGCTTACTTCAGTTCTTCATAATCCTGCAAGATAGCCAAGGCCCAACAGTTTTCATATTCCTAAACAAAATCCCCATCCTGAGGTGGAGGTTCCTGAGGGGATGGAGGTGGAAAGCAGCAGCCTGCTCTGCCCAAAGGAAACAGGATCTTTCCCTCTGAAAATAGTAACATTGTCCAAGGAGCCAGCTCTGTTCCTGCTCTTGTGCTGATCATTTGCACATGCCTTGTGAGCCTAGAGTGCCTTGGCCACCCTTGAGTGTGAGTGCAAGAGCTTCCCGTTTGGGCTGAGGTGGCAAGGGGAGGCAGCGAGCAGAGCAGTGGCTGGGGAGTGTGCAGGTGGTGAGTGTCCTGCACGCAATTCTCCTTGCTGGCACATGGTTGTATCTAGCCAACCAGCCAGCTGTGTGGGGCAGAGACAGTGTGTTTGTAGACTGGCTGGCATAGCAGAGGTCTGGTATGAGGTTGATGGCTGGTGCAGTGCTGAGTTGATCTGTCAGTGTCAGACACCCTTTCCAGTGAAGCTGCTCCCTCAGCCAATCTCTCTAGCCAGGCACAACACATGGAAGTGGCATCCTGCTGTCCTTGTGTAGGTGCTCCAGGGCAAAGGCTCACGGCTCTGACTTGATGGTACTAAAAGAAAGGCCGGACCAATTGTTCCTTTTTGTGGTATGTGCCCTGTGTGAGAGAGTGGAGATGTCCATGACTTGGAGAGAGTCTTGCAGGAGATGAAGGCTGTTTGCAGAAGACTGTTATGTTTGGAGTGCTAACAGCGTAATCAAGGGCCATGAGAGTTGCCCAGGTGAGCTTCTGCTCTGTGAAGGTCTGCAATTCTCAGGTAACTTATGCCTCAGTCCCAGGAAGACCAGCAGCAGGCACGTAGATGCCACTTGTGCTTGTGAGGTGAGCTGTGCCTCTGAACCTGTTAGACCAACCTGACTTGGGGAAGGTGGTGAGGTCCCTTGTATCTCAGCGTCTTGTAAACGGGGAGCAGGCCCATTGCTGCTGTTTGTGCTTTTGTGGTCAGTTGTGCATCAGTATGTGATTGGTGATCAGCATGGACATGGCTGCTGTTTGTGCCTGGTTAAGTCAATTGTGCCTGAGTCCCAAACAGGCCAGGAGCAGCTCTATGGCTTCATGGCTGCCTGTGAGGTCACTTCAGCCTCAGCAGGTGACACTCCAGCTCAATGCATATTGCTGATGGTTGTGTTTGTGAAGTTATTGGGCCTCAGTATTGACTAGGCCACCAGCAGCCACCTTGTTGTTTTTGTACTGGTGAGGTGACTTTTGCTTCAAGGAACAGCATCAAGCACATTTCTGCTTTCATGCTTGGGAGGTCCCTTGTGCCTCAGTGCCTGATCGGCCAGCAGCAAGCACATGGCTTCAATGCAGAATCTGAGCTCATTGTTACTGAAAAAACTGAGCCCTTGCTGCTGTTTCTGGTTCAGAGCTCACTTCTGCGTGAGCACCTGATGGAGCAGTAGTGTAGAGATTAGCACTGTTTGGGTTTCTGACGTTGGTGTGCCTCAGCAGCAAGCCCATGCCTTCAATGTGGAGTGTGAGGTCACCCTTGTTCCAGTATGTGAGAGGCCAATGGTAGGAACATGGCTTCTGTTTCTGCTTGTGAGGTCACACTTGCCTTACGGTCTGATAGGCCAGTGGGTGGCACATGGCTTTGATGAAGACTGTGAAGTCACTGCTTCCTCAGAACAGGATCTGCAAGCAGCAAGCGAAGTCCTTTGATACACAGTGTAAAGCCACCTGTGCACCTGTAAATGGCAGGCAGCAAGGAGACACGTGACTGCTGTTTGTGCCTGTGATGGTCATGCTGTTGCTGTGTCTGATACAGGGTCCCTTGTGCCTCAGTGCCTGATGACCCAGTGCTGGCGACAGGGCTGTTGTTAGTAGTTTTGAGGTCCCTTGTGCCTCAGTGCCTGATGGGGCAGTGCTGGTGACGTGGCTGCTGTTACTTGTTGTAAGTTGACTTCTGCCTCTGTACCTATTGGCAGGCAGTGCTAGGCCCGAGGCTGTTGTTAGTGGTTGTGAGGTCCCTTGTGCCTCAGTGCCGGACAGGACAATGCTGGTCATGTGGCTTTTTTGAGCTTGTGGGGTTGGTTCTTCATGAGTCCCTGATAGGCCAGAGTCATGGCCGTGGCTACTGTTATTGGATGTGAGGTCACTTGTGCCTCAGTGCCTCATAGACCAGCTATGGTTATGTGGCTGTTGTTTGTGAGGTCAGGCCTGCACCAGTGCTGGATAGGACAGTGCTGGTCATGTGGCTGATGTTAACTGTAGTGAGGTCACTGGTGCACTGGTGACTTGCAGGATTATGCTAGGCCCATGGGTTGTGTTTGCGGTTCTGAGGTCGGTTCTGCCTTAGTCCCTGATGGGGCAATGCTTGGCCCCTGGCTGCTCGTTGTGGTTGTGAGGTCACTTGTGCACCAGGGACTTACAGCCATGCACTAGGCCCGTGGCTGCGTTTGTGCTTGTGAGGTCGCTTCTGCCTCAGTCCCTGACAGGGCAGTGCCAGGCCTACAGGTGCTGTTTGTGTTTGCGAGGTCACTGCTGCCTGAGGCTCTCAGAGGCCAGTGGTAGGCCCCTGGATGGTGTCTCTGGTTGTGAGGTGGCTTCTGCACCAGCGCCTGATGAGCCAGTGCCCGGCACCTGTCTGCTTTTTGTGGTGGTGAGGTCACTTCTGCCTCCGTCCTTCCTCGGACCATGCTAAGCCCCTGGCTGGTATCTGTGGCTGTGAGGTCGCTTGTGCCTGCAGCCCTTGTTGCCACTATTATGGACATTGCTGCTGCTTGTGGTTGTGAGGTCCTTGTACCTCACTGCCTGATAGGGCAGTGCTATCATGTGACTGCTGTCAGTTGTTGTGAAGTCACTTGTGCCTCATTGCCTGATTGGCCAGTGGTGGTCATGTGGTTACTGTTTGGGTATTATGACATCACTTGTGCAGCAGTGTCTGATAGGCCAACACTGGTCACATGGCTTCTGCCTGTGCTTGTGAGGTCACTTGAGCCTCAGGACCTCATAGGCCAGTGCTGTGCACATGGCTGCTCTTAGTGGTTGTGAGCTCACTTGTGCCTCATGGCTGATGGGATAGTGCTGGTCATGGGGCTGGTGCCTGTGACTGTGAGGTCACTCATGCATGAGGGCCTCATAGGCCAGCACTGGTCACATGGCTGCTGCTTCTGCTTGTGAGGTGTCTGTGCCCCAGTGCCTGATGGGACAGTGCTGGTCACATGGTTGATGTGTGTGGTTGTGAGGTCACTTCTGCCTCAGTTTCTCCCAGGGCAGTGCTATGGCCATTGGTGCAGGCTGTGCTGGTGGGGTCAGTTGTGCCTCAGGGCTTGACAGGTCCACGGTAGTCATGTGGCTGCTCTTCTTTCTTGTATGGTCACTTGTGCAACCTTGACTGATTGGCCAGTGCTAGACCAATGGCTGCGCTTTGTGCTATGAGATTAATTGTATAGCAGAGTGAAAAAGTGTTCAGGGGGCAGAGAGCTGGAAGGGTTTGTGAGTACAGAGCCTAGAGCGGAGGCCCTGGTGTGATGTGCCTCCCATGTATACAGCACACTTGAATGGAGACAGGAGGGGCTTTGCCTAAAGGCAGTGTTGGAATTCATTTGTTTGGGCACATGTAGGAAACCCGAGATGCCCTGGGGCACTTGCCCAGCAATCACTCCAAAGGGGCATGGTTTTCCTTTAGGTCCCAGGGTGGATCTGGTAGAGACAGGTGGTTGTGCTGGACACCCCTGGCATTTGAAATAGCCCTGCCAGCCTATTTCTGTGTCATTAAATCAAGAGTCTGAACTGGACTAGAACTGCTGTTTGTAACACTGGAATTTCATTAGTCTCAGCTTCATAGCATCATTGCAGATGACCAAGGTATTTTGCAACCTGGCCCCCACCTGATGTTCTAGGAGGATTCAGGGCTTCCAGTTACTCCATCAGAGCAAGCAGAAACTGGTCCTGCCTGGGATGACCTCTGTCTCTTCCACTGTCACCAAGTAGTTGTGTGTGAGCAACTGACTCCCAGCCTCCATCTCCAGTGATTAGAACGGGAGCTTAGACAAGGAGCTCGCATGCGGATCTCTGTGCTGTGCTCATTTCAGTTTTGGCAGGGGGAATCCTACCTCCTGTGTGCTTATGGAGTTCACAGGGGGAATAAGGCGATCTGAATCTAAATGCAACCCAGGGTCTTCAAAACCAGGACGTGATGCCGAGATAGACCGAACCATGTGTAAATGAACTCCCTTCTTGTCCCTGTCTGGATGTCCTGCCTGGGTAAGAGATGGGACTAGGAGCTTCCAGCTGAGGACATTTCCACTTATCATAGACAGCCATCTTCTGATGAAATAAATGGCAATGTTGGAATCAGTCTCTCTGCACTCTTTGGAAAGGGAAAACAGGTGACTATTTTAGTCTGCTTGAGAGAACATCTCCCAGGAGGAGGGAGCACAAGGGACAGAACAACTGCTTCCTTCAGCTTGTCCTGTGCTCCTGAGCTGAGCCCAGTTTTGGGGACAGAGGTTGCTCATGGCAACCTGGCAGCACTGCTGAGAGATGGCTGTGTCCCAAGGCAGCTCCTCTGCAAAGAGCAGCAGGACTCTGGGCACTGCCTGTTGCTGCTGAGGAGATGAGATGAGAGAAGACAGAAGTGAAAGGCAGTGTGGAGTGAGAGTCCAGAGGAGAGCTCCTTGTGGGAGAAATCTTCACAGCCTTTTGCATGGTAAGTCTCTGGGTACAGGGCAATGCTGCTGTTTCCTGGAGGAGTCTTCTAAGCCCATCCCATCCCATGAATGTGGAGGATCAGGAGAAACTTCAGAGCAAAGATTCCCTGCCACATGATCAGAGGGACATGTCATCCTGCTCCTTTCTTGGAGGGATGGCTGTAGGGGTGTGAAGCCTGGTTGTGCACCCAGGTGGGCATGGACTACTCCAGAGCAGAGTCTCTGTGCCCCAGGGTGCTGTGTGCCTGGGGCAGGGACTCTGCTGCCTGCGAGGGTCAGCACTCAGCCTGCCTGGGAGCTCCACACAATGCTGCAGGGTGAAAGCTATGGGTGAAAGGAGGGACCCCTGGTAGGACAGGTGCTTTCTCCCATGGAGAGGCTAGTGCATGCAACAGGGCTAGGGGTCATACCCAGAGGTGACTTTTCAGCAGTAATGCCAAGGCAGGGGAGAGCTGAAAGAGAAGGTGCTTTCATGAGATGGTGCTTTCAGTTATTTTCTGTTTGGGTGGGGTGAAATGGGACTGGATGTGTCAGGTTTAAAAGAGTACTGAGGCTCCAGGACAGTGACACTGAGAGAGGGATGCCATTGCCAAACTGTGAGAGGAAACTATCAACTCCAGTGACTCCTCTCCTCTCCCACCCAATACAGCCCTCTTCTCTCAAGGTTGTGGAGTCCAGGGCATGAGTCATTTCCTCAGCAGCCAGACATTGAGGACAGGAAACACTCCTGAGAGTGTCTCTATCCCTCCCTGTCCCTGCCTCCCTTGGCACAAATATCATGACATTGTTCCATTTCCTACCTGCCCATGCTGCCCTTGTCCTTCCCCTTGGGCTCACTAGGCATGGTGGGGGGAGGGGAGGGGGAGGCGGGAGAGGGCTGATGCATGGCTGACACCAGCCATGTGGTCCTACCATGCAGACGTGTCTTTGAGAATGAGGTACCCAGGTCTCCCTCTAACCTGTGGGGCTCTGGACAATGCAGTTTCCCAGGAATGAGCCAACTCTCTCTTCCGAACAGCCTCAGCATCTGTAGGACATTGAGCCATTTCCCTGGGGTGTCTGGCTGGGCTGCAAGCTGCCTTCCAGAAGGGCACAGCTCTCTCTTTGCAGCTGGGTGTAACCCAGGTGCCCCAGGGAGAAGTCACCTAGATACTGAGAACATGGGAATGCTGCTGGGAGGCTGGCTGTGGGCAGCTGGAAGGAGCCCAATGTGTTGGTGGCCAGAAGGGAAGGGCTGGGACCCCCCCCCCCAAATACCCTCCTAAGGAGTGCTGATGGGCACTTTGGAAGTGGATTTCTCTGCTCTCCGCAGTGCCATTTCTTTTTTGGTGACATGAAATATAGAAACTTTTTGCAACTGTGCTTCACCTCGGAGAGGGGAGCACAGCACATCTGAGAATAAGGCAGGTGGACAGGCCACTGCGCCTCCCTCTGCACTAACACCAGAGCGAGTGCTTTTTCCCCTCTGGAATCACAGCTGGTCACTCTGAGTGCAGTAGTAATGTTGAGGCTTTCTATCTCCATGAAGCTTCCTCCGGTGTAACAGGGTCAGCAGAAGGAAATCAGAAAAGCCTTAAAACTATTCATGAACCCATATTGTTTAGACCTGGGAGTGAAGATGTTGAATTCCCTTCAAAATTATCATTGAATTAAATCTGACCAGACCTGGGTATATAAATCGTAGTCACATTTGTTCCCATGTACACAGTGCTGTAGGTCAGGACTGATTCCTCGAGAACCCACGGGCAGAGGCCACTTCTTTTCACAGCAAAATCAACCAGAGCTGAGTGATGGTGCTGCTGAGATGGGGAAAGGTAATGTGTGTTTGTGTTTGGGAGGTTTTATGAGAAAGCTTTGCTCAGAGAAGTCTGTCCTAAGTTCTGTTTGCCTGTTCTTCCTTGGAGTCTCCAACGCTCAGAGGAAGCAAATGCACAACAGCAGCTCCCTCAACGAGTTCCTCCTCCTGGCATTTGCGGACACACAGGAGCTGCAGCTCTTTCACTTCTCGCTCTTCCTGGGTATCTACCTGGCTGCCCTCCTGGGCAACGGCATCATCATCACAGCCATACCCTGTGACCACCGTCTCCACACCCGCATGTATTTCTTCCTCCTTAATCTCTCATTCCTCGACCTTGGCTCCATTTCCACCACTGTCCCCAAATCCATGGCCAATTCCCTGAGGAACACCAGGGCCATTTCCTACTCTGGATGTGCTGCACAGGTCTTTCTGGTTGTCTTCTTGCTTTCTGCAGAGTATTCTCTCCTCACTGTCATGGCCTATGATCGCTACGTTGCCATCTGCAAACCCCTGCACTATGGGATCCTCATGGGCAGCAGAGCTTGTGTCAGAATGGCAGCAGCTGCCTGGGCCAGTGGGTTTCTCAATGCTCTCCTGCACACTGCTAACACATTTTTCATACCACTCTGCCAAGGCAACACAGTGGACCAGTTCTTCTGTGAAATCCCCCAGATCCTCAAGCTCTCCTGCACAGACTCCTACCTCAGGGAAGTTTGGCTTATTGTGGTTACTGCCTGCTTAGTCTTTGGGTGCTTTGTTTTCATTGTGCTATCGTATGTGCAGATCTTCACTGCTGTGCTGAGGATCCCCTCCAAGCAGGGCCAGCGCAACACCTTTTCCATGTGCCTCCCACACCTGGCTGTGGTCTCCCTCTTTGTCAGCACTGTCATCTTTGCCTACCTGAGGCCCTCCTCCATCTCCTCCCCAGTTCTAGATTTGGTGGTGGCTGTTCTGTGCTCAGTGGTGCCTCCAACAGTGAACCCTCTCATCTACAGCATGAGGAACAAGGAGCTTCAGGAGGCAGTGAGGAAACTGGTTCAGATGGTACTACTTCAGCAGTAATCATAAAATGGTAAGGTTGGAAGGGACCTCTGGAGGACATCCAGTCTAATCCTCAGCATAGCCCCATACAGGGACTGGACCCACGACCTTGGCATTAGCAGCACCACACTCTAACCAACTGAGCTAAACCTGCCCCCATCTCTCCTCACAACTGATTCTCAGTTTATCTCCAACAGCTCTTGTGCACTGGGAGTTCTGTCTGTGATAGTCATGTTTGTGCAGAGATGTCTGAATTCCTCCCACATTTCTGGAGGCACAAACCTCGTCTTTCTCACACAGAGGCCTTCTGGAAACCTGCCTATCACTATGTCAGAGCTGGCCTCCCTAGTAGCATCTCTTTAATAAAAGAGGGTCTTCTTAGTACTGTGCTGATTGCTGGGGTCTTTTTTCAAAGCTGGAGCCAAGAATCTGGTCAGGGAATTACACCCAAAAAGGCCCTGTTGTTGTGCTTACATTTTCCATGGGCTAAGGGGCATCATCTCTTTTGGGTGATGTGTGTGGGAATGAGGGCTGGATTTAGCTGTCGCTTGTGAGTGCCCAGGGTCCCTGGAGAGGGTGAGTGGTCAAAAGGTGTCTGCTGGGGACTGTCCCACATATTGGAGGGCTGGTGACAGATGGCCATCCTTCTGGAAGGGAATATGGAGTCACCCAGAGAGCAGAGGACATCTCCAGGGGCACTGTGTGCCTGGAATGGGCAGTGAGTGGAGATTCTCAAAACCAGGCAGAGGAAAGTAAATGTAAAGGGCCAAAGCAAGGAATGCCCCACATGTCCCTGAGGAGAGGGAGTGGGCTGGGTCTAATGACATCTCTGAACACATCCTGAGCAATGTGCGATGCCCTGTGATTGCTCCATCCATCCTGCACAGCCATGGACCGTGGGTGGGAGATTTTCAGATGCAGTGATTCTCGTCCAATAGCCGCCTCCCTGATCAGCATGGCCAGAGCAGAGTCCCCCTGGGGCCCCCCAGCCCGCTTGCCCTGCAGAGCAGCACTGCCTGACCACCGCCCTATGCAGAGCCTAGGGGAGGGGTGCAAGAATGTTGGATGTCATTGATGAAGAAGTTGAACAGGATGGGACCCAGTACTGAGCCCTGGGGAACTCCATGAGCCACAGGCCTCCAACTAGACTCTGTGCCACTGATGATAACCCTCTGAGCTCTGCCTTTCAGCCAGTTCTCAATCCAACTCACAGTCCACTCACCCAGTCTGCAATTTGCATATTTGTCGGCTTCAGCACCTCAGCTGTGTCACTAACCAAAGATTTGTCATGAGGAAACATTTTACCAAGGACCTCATTTACGCAAAGGCTTTGGTTTCAAGTGCTGACACGCTGGCATGGATAGCAGGTGGCAATGGAATGGTGAAAGGAGGTTCCCACTAAGACAGCAAACCCTGCAGTGCCCAAGGCGACAGAGAAAAAGCTGGGCTGTGCAGGAATGCCAGGAAGGGGACTGACTGCCTGAGCTGGCTCTGTGACACTGTTGGGCATTTGACAGATTTCTTGAACCAATCTCCAGGAAGGACAAGGTGCCACTGAAGAAATCCCTGGGCCTGGGCAGCCTGCGATCCAGCTATCTTGAGATCCTCATTAGTGCAGTCCCTGTTTGTATGATCTAGTGAGGTGAGAAGAGGTTCAGGAGAGGAGAGCAAGAAGTGTTTGAGACATGGTTTCCCTTTAAGTGCCATGCTGTATGTGCTAGAGACAGGTGGCTGTGCTGGACACCCCAGGCATCTGACGGGACCCTGCCAGCCCATTTCTGTGTCATTAAATGAAGTATCTGCCCGGAACTGGCAGACAGCTGTTTGTAACATTGGACTCTGCCTGTGTCTCAGCCTCACAGTGAGTGGAGCTCTAGTTGTAGCAGGCATCTAGTGTCATTTCAGATGGCCAAAGAAATTCCTCACCTGGCCCCATCCGATGCTCCAGGAGAATGTGGGTCTCTTTTAGTTGCTTCACCAAAGCAAGTAGTCATTGGCACATGCCTTGCACCAATTTTTTTGTCTTCAACTGTCACCAAGTGTTTGTGTATGAGCAGCTGATTCCCCCCTCCATCCCCACTTCTTGCAAAGGGAGCATAGACAAGGAGCTCTCATGGAGATACCTCTGTGGTGCACACTTCAGCATGGGGAAGGGGAATCCCCCCTCGTATGTATTTGTGGAGTTCATGGAACTTTGTTGAATCCCACTGCAGCCCAGGGGCTTCTCAACAGGCATGTGATGCCCAGATTGACTCATCAGAATCAATACCTGAACCATGGCTAAACAGGCTCCCTTCTTGTTCCCATCTAGGTGTCCTGCCAAGTTAAGGGATAAGAGTAGGGGCTTCCACAGCGGAACATTTCCACTTATCATAGATAGTCATGCTCTGAGAAACTAAACTGCAATGTTGTAATCAGTTTCTCTCTGCTCTTTAGAAAAGGACAGTAGGTGATTATTTTAGACTACTTTGGGGAACATTTCCCAGGAGGAGGGAGCACAAGGGACAGAGAAAGTCATGCCTTCAGCTGGGCCCCTACTTCTGAGCAGGGGCTCAGCTCCAGCTTCTGGGACAGAGCGAGCTCATGGCAACCTGGAGGCACTGCTGAGACACAGCTGTGTGCAGGCGCAGCTCTGCAAAGAGTAGCAGGGCTCTGGGCACTGCCTGCTGCAGCTGACATGAGATGAGAGAAGGCAGAGCGAAGTGAAAGGCAGTGTGGAGTGGGAGGCCAGAAGAGAGATCACTGTGGGAGAAACCTTCACAGCCTTTGACATGGTAAGTCCCTGGCTGCAGGGCAATGCTACTGAGGTTCCTGGGAGCGTCTTCTGAACCCAGCCCAGCCCTTGAATCTCTCTCCTGGTTCTTCCAGCGCATAGGTGGAGGGGAAGATGCTTCAGGGCAGGGACTCCCTGCCACAGCCTCAGAGGGACAGGGTGCCCTGCTACCTTCTCCCATGGATGGCTGCAGGGGTGTGAAGGCAGTGTGTGCACACATGTCTCCATGGACTGTAATTCAGAGCAGTGTCCCTGCATCTTAGGGTCCTGCATGCCTGGGGTAGCGGCTCTGCCGCCTGCAAGGGTCAGCACTCAGCCTGCCTGGGGAGCTCCCCGCAGTGCTGTGGGGAAAAGCTATGGGTGAGAGGCATGACCTCTGGCAGAGCAGGCTCATTCTCCTGCTGAGAGGGTGCTGCATGGGTCAAGACTGCTCACAGCTCTAGCTCACCATGAGGACATTCTGAGAGTGGAGTTTTCAAGAGGACTTGTCTCTGCATGGTGGGAATGGTAATGCAGCAGTCAGGTTTAAACAAGGGGCTAAGCCCCTTCACTGCCACTGAACGATGAATAGGCTTGCACACGCCTTCACCACTCCTCAGCCTACAGGCAGCACTAACATCAACTTGTCAGTCTCGTTGGAGATTTTCTCGTCTGCTCTTTAGCCTCTACAAACAGAGAGATGCCCCTGGGGAATTTCCTGTTGCTTGGAGGTTTCTGTAGGGCAGAGCTGAGATCACAGTGGGGGGGATGGGGTCCATCGCTCTTGGATCAGCAGAGTTGGGAAAGGGAGGGGTGTTTGGAGATTTCCGCTTCGCAAGTGGATACCACTGTCAGCACAGGCCAGTTTCCTGTAGGGTAACTTGCAGTCAAGACTGTCCCTTAGCTGAGAGAGCTGCATGCCCAAGGCAGCTGGGAATGGGACTGATGTGGAGATGTGGAGGTCCCTGCTCCTCCTGGCACACTCAGCCAGCACAAACGGGAGCTCCAGACAGGGAGCTGAATGAAGGTCCTGCTGCAAAGGAGTAAAGCAGTGTGTGTGTGTGTGTGTGTGTGTGTGTTTGTGTTGGTGTGGGTGGCTGTGAGAAAGGCAAAGAGTTTTGATCAGAAAGATCTCCTGACATCTACTGTCTTTTCTTGCTTCTGCAGCCTGCCACATCCAGAGGGAGCAAGATGTCCAACAGTAGCTCCCTCAACGAGTTCCTGCTCCTGGCATTTGCCGATACATGGCAGTTGCAACTCTGGCACTTTGTGCTGTTCCTGGGCATCTACCTGGCTGCTCTCCTGGGCAACCGCCTCATCATCACAGCCATAGCCTGTGACCACCGTCTCCACATCCCCATGTACTTCTTCCTCCTCAATCTCTCCATCCTTGACCTTGGTTTCATCTCCACCACTGTCCCCAAATCCATGGCCAATTCCCTCTGGAACACCAGAGCCATTTCCTATTCAGGATGTGCTGCCCAGATCTTCTTCTTTATCATCTTCATTTCAGCAGAGTATTCTCTCCTCACTGTCATGGCCTATGACCGCTATGTTGCCATATGCAGACCCCTGCACTACAGGACCCTCATGGACAGCAAAGCTTGTGTCAAAAAGGCAGCAGCTGCCTGGGCCAGTGGCTTTCTCTGTGCAGTGCTGCACACTGGAAACACATTCTCAATACAATTCTGCCAAGGCAATGTCCTAGACCAGTTCTTCTGTGAAATCCCCCAGATCCTCAAGCTCTCCTGTGCAGACTCCTACCTCAGGGAAGCTGGGGCTCTTGTAGTTGGTGCCTGTTTATTCTTTGGGTGTTTAGTTTTCATTGTGCTAACTTACGTGCAGATCTTCACTGCTGTGCTGAGGATCCCCTCCGAGCAGGGCTGGCACAAAGCCTTTTCCATGTGCCTCCCTCACCTGGCCATGGTCTCTCTCTTTATCTGCACCTCATTTTTTGCCTACCTGAAGCCCCCCCATTTTTCCACCCCAACTCTGGATCTAGTGGTGGCTGTTCTGTACTCAGTGGTGCCTCCAACACTGAACCCCCTCATCTACAGCATGAGGAACAAGGAGCTCAAGGACGCCCTGAGGAAACTGCTTATATAGGTACAATGTCAGCACCAGTAACTATCCCATGTGTGCCACGCTTCCTTCACAGGGCATTTGTCATCAAGGCTCTGTGTTATGCATCTCTTTCTTAATTTTCTCTGATCTATTCTTGTAAAATGAAAAAAAAATACATTGTTTTGGTTTGTGTCACTTCTCAGGAATCTCTCATTTCAATCTGACCCAGGCTTCCCACTTTATCAGCAGATATGGGGGAACCTCAGAGCCCACTAGTCTGAACCCCCTCAGATGCCCTCTGGGCAACACAGGTAGCTTCCCTTTGCAATGTCTTCTCCAGCACTGATACCAAGGAAGCTCAGAGGAACAGAGTCGGACTCAGATGAGTACAGACCAGGTGACACCATGGTCCTGTGTCCACTAGGAGAGCTCAGCTCCCCTGGCCACAGTCAGGGTGTGATCTGCGATCCCTCTTTGGGGAGGGTGGCAGCCAGCTGTCACTGTGGCTGGTCCCTTCCCACTGCAGTGCTCCAACACTCACAGCAGATTAGGAGTGGGGAGGAGGAGAGTCTGGAGGCAGCCTGTGGAACAGGTCCTCTGCTCCTCAGCACCATCCCCACACTGCCACAGCAGCCATTTCCTTGCCACAGCCTTCGATTAGGGGGCTGCAGATTTCCTGGAGAATCATTCAC
The DNA here is from genome assembly GCF_028389875.1 of Rhea pennata. Taxonomy (NCBI): domain Eukaryota; kingdom Metazoa; phylum Chordata; class Aves; order Rheiformes; family Rheidae; genus Rhea; species Rhea pennata. Next base: position 4,089,532 of record NW_026907679.1, read on the forward strand.
CAAGAGCAGCAAGACTTTCCCCTTTCAGAGCTGTTCTCCTAAGTTCCACACTGTCCTGCTGTGTTCTCCTGTGTGTGTATGACCTAAGTGCCCTGGTAACGTGGTGCTTCCTTGCAGATTTCTGTGAGCTCAGGCAGGACCAGGCACTGGGCACCTTTATGCCAGACCTGGCCTCCAGAGTAACATTTCCATAATGAAAGCGGATCTCCTCTGTGATGTGCCTGAGATCTGGCCTTTCTGCAGAAGGTGGAGTCAAAATTAACCTCAAGGGATTGCACCCCAAAAGGTAATGCTCTTTTTCTTGTGAGCTCCATGGGATCCAGGGGATGAGCTCAGAGTCTCTGGCTGATCTGCTAGGGACTGAGGTCTGGATTCACGGCACATCTGTCAGTGACCAGTGTAGATGGTCTCTGAATTACCTGCCCTCAGCTGTCCCACAGGTGACAGTGCTGATGACAGATGCCCATCCTCCTGGAGGGGAATCAGAGCCATGAGGAGAGCTCAGGGGAGCTCCAGGCAGAGTGTGTGCCTCAGGTGGGCAGGGAATGGAGCCTCACAAAGTGAGGGATGGTCCACAGTGGAGTAACCAGAAAGTAAAGCACTTCATCCAGATATTCCTGGGAAAACAAGGGCTCTGCAATGCCTGGAGAGGCAGTGGGGACCCAGGAGGCCCAGGGAAAGGGCACTGGGGAGTGATTCCTGCACCCTCAGTGAAACACCACCGGCTGGAGTTAGTGCCCACCTAACACATCTCCTGCCATTGCAGATGGCCTGGGGTCACTCTGAACATGGTCCCTGAGCACAGACACACACCAGCAGTATCAGCAGTGGTCATTCCTGTCTGATGAGGTCTGCTTCTCAACCTGGCCAGCATGGCCAGGGCAGAGTCAGGAGTCACCATGTGACCCCTTGGCTCCACAGCCGCTCACTCTGCAGAGAAGCCCTGCCAGCCCAGGGTCCTGTGGGGAGCACAGGGCAGGGGTTCAGGAACAGTTGGCCTGGCCAGCATGGACACACTGACCTGGGGAAGGGCTTTCTGGAGAGCAGGGATGTCCCAGCAGAAAAGCCACGCAGCACTCAGAGATAGAAAATGAGAAGGAGAATGAGGTTTCTCTGTACTCCAGCTCGGGACAGATGGCTCTGCCTCTGGGGTAGCAGGAGCCACAGGGCCAGGGCTCCTGTGCTGTGCTGGGCAGAGAGGTGAGCATGGAGGGGCTGCAGGCAAACGGGGAAGGGGGTCTTCTGGGCACAAGAGCGGGAGAGGCAGAGAGTGACTGGACTCACTGTGGGGCCTCCTCCCCTTTGCTGGGAAGCTTGGGCCATGAACCATGTGGACATGAATGGTGTGGACGTGGCTGTGCCTGGCCCTGCACCTCTCGAATGCTGACCTGACCCTGTTCTCGTCCTGCTGACCCAGCTCCCCATCTCTACTATGCATTTGTCTCCTCACTATAGCCAGGAAAGCCTTGGCAAGGGAAGCTGGGACATGAGCAGATCCTAGAGAAGGTTGTAAGTGCAAAAGGTGACTCTATATCCATAACAGTCCACCCGATATCTGTAACAGCCACTCTATCTTGACAGCCAATTTCAAGGTGTAAGGAGAGCTTCAGATCTGGGACTCCTACACAGGTCACAGTGCATGCAGAAGTTTAGCTGCATGACAAAGCAAGGGCAGCTGCTTGGGCCTGATTTTGTGACACATAGTTGGGCAGGCAGGTTCTTCTGTACCACAGCTCGACTACTTAAGCATCATTTGTGATAGGGTTCCTGCTACAAAGAGGATGTGGTTGGGAGCAGCAAGAATGGGGCTGCTCTGTATAGGAAGGGAAGCAGAGCCAGGAGCAGAGGGCACCAGCAAGGCAGGCAGGGCAGGGACCCACCCATGGGAGGTGCCATCCCACAGTGCCTGGACAACAGGAGCAGAGCAGGCTGGGAGATGATAACTGGGGCCAGGCACAGTCCAATAACAGCAAGACAGGACTGGAGGACTCCAGTCGGCCCTACTTTGTGTGGGAGGCTGGACAGGAGACCTCCAGAGGCCCCCTCCCACTGAAACTCCTCTGTGACTCCATGAATTCTTGCTCTTCAGCCTCTGCTTCAGAAGCACTGCAAGCTCACTGTGCATGGGAAGCCCATGAACATCCCCGTGCTCCTACCCTCAAACGGGCATCTACTCCAAACCTGAAGCCTGGCCAGTGCCTTGGCCGTGCAGCCGAGGGCAGGGCTCTTCACCCCAATTTCCCTTCTTCTCACCCTGCTCCTGGCACTGGTGCTGCTGTGCCCATGTTAAAACCTCCTGGCACCAGGCTGCCCTGGGGCCCAAGATGGCCCCAGCTCCCTCCAGGGCTGCACTGGAGCCTTTCAGGAGTGAGCTGAAGTGGTGCTGGCACTGCCAGGGTGGATGAAGAGAGGGCAGCTCCCCTCTGCCATGCTGGGGCAGGGTCTGGGTCTGGGCACAGTGTTTCCCTGGGGACCTCCCAGAGAAGTTGCTCAGGGAGATCCTCCACCTCTGCCTGGCAGCAGCACCAGTGCTCAGGGTGCCAGGCAGGACATGCACAGATGGGAGAAGGAGGAGGAGCTCCACAGGGGGAACACCCTTCATGGCCTGGTGCCTTCCCCCAGAAACCTGCATTTGTCCTGCAAGCACATGGCATTTTTCCTCTCCCAGGCCTTTTCCAGCCCAACCCAGCCCCTCTCTGGCTCTCCTCACATCTCCTGCTCTCTCCACTGCCCACCCAGCAGAGCAGCCCCAGATAGGATGGCCCTACAGCAGTGCCTGCTGTAGGAGGCTGCAGAGCCCTGGACACTCACCCCACAGCTCCAGCCCCTCTGAAGGACACAGCAGCTCCTGTGGGGCAGAGAGGGGTGTGAGCCTCTCCATCAGCACCTGGGCTGGGGGTCAGCAGTGGCACAACAAATGGAGACTGATGGCTTCATGTCTCCACTGCTCCTATGAGCAGGAGGTCTTTAACTCTGGCTGCCTGCAGCCCCTTTGGGCAGCCCCTCTCCCCAGGACAGCACAAGAGTCCTGGCCCCAGAGCTCCTCAGGCAGCTCCAGTGACAGTGAACTGAGAGACATAGCAACGGGTTTTCATTTATTCCCCACTACAAACACACAATTGGTCCTTTGCTCTTCTCTGCAGATGTCCCTGCTCCCCAGAGAGCCTTTCCCAAGGTCAGTGTGTCTGTGCTGGCCTGGCCGGCCATTCCTGCACTGCTCCCCTAGGTTCCCCACAGAGCTGCAGGATCGCAGTGCTGCTCTGCAGGGTGAGTGGGCTATGGGGCCACTGGGTGACTCAGCACTGGTCATGATGGTCAGAGCAGAGCCAGCTGGACCAGCATCATTGCACCTGACAACCTCTCCCCCTGCCCCGGATTTGTGACAGTGGAGGATGGATGCAGCAATGACAGGGCATTTCTGAGAATCACACAGAGTGGCTGAGGTTGGAAGGGACCTCTGGAGATCATCTAGTCCACCCCCACCCTGCTCAAGCAGGGTCACCTAGAGCATGTTATACTGGATTGCATTCAGGGAGGTCTTGAATATGTCCAGAGAAGGAGACTCCACAATCTCTCTGGAAAACCTCTTCTAGTGCTCTATCACTCTCACAGCAAAGAAGATCTTCCTTATGTTCAGGTGGAGACTTTCACATTGCTCAGGATGTGTTCAGAGGTGTCATGAGATCCAGCCCACTCCCCCTCCTGAGAATGAAGAGCCCTGATTTGGTGCGTTCCTTGGTTTGTCCCTTTCCTTTTGATTTTGAGGGTCTCCACTCTGGAGAGTGCCAGCCCAGGCACACGCTGCCCCTGGAGTTCCCCTCTGTTTGCCAGGTGACTCCATATTCCCTTCCAGAAGATGACCATCTGTCACCAGCCCTCTAATATGTGGTACAGTCCCCAATAGAGACCTCTTTGACCACTCACCCTCTCCAGGGACACTGGGCACCCACAAGTGACGGCTAAATCCATCCCCATTCCCTCACGTATCACTCAAAAGAGTTGATGCCCCTTTGTCCATGGGAATCCCAGGCACAACAACAGGGCCTTTATGGGTGCAATTCCCTGAGCACATTCTTCACTCCTGCTTGGGAAGAAGAGCCCAGCCTTCAGGCACAGTACTAAGGAGATCTCCTTTTATTACAGAGATGTTACTTGGGAGGCCAGCTCTGACACAGTGGAAAGTCAATTTTAAGGAGGCCTCTGGATCACAGAGATGGGATTTGTGCTCCTGCAGGAGCAGAATGAATTCAGACATTTGTGCACAAATAGGACTATTACAGAGAGAATTCCTGCGGCACAAGTGTTCTGTGAGATAAACTGGGAATCACTTGTGAGGAGACATGGACAGCCTATGGCTGCTGTACTTGTACCAGCTGGAACAGTTTCCTCACTGACTCCTGGAGCTCCTTGTTCCTCATGCTGTAGATGAGGGGGTTCACTGCTGGAGGCACCATCGAATACAGAACAGTCACCACTAGATCCAGAGCTGGGGAGGAAAAATTGGGGGGCTTCAGGTAGGCAAACGTGAGAGTCACAACAAACAGGGAGACCACGGCCAGGTGAGGGAGGCACATGGAAAAGGCTTTGTGCCGGCCCTGCTCAGAGGGGATCCTCAGCACAGCCCTGAAGATCTGCACGTAAGTCAGCACAATGAAAATGAAACACCAAAAGACTAAAAAGACACTAACCACAATAAGCCCAACTTCCCTGAGGTAGGAGTCTGTGCAGGAGAGTTTGAAGATTTGGGGGATTTCACAGAAGAACTGGTCCACAGCATTGCCTTGGCAGAGTGGTATTGAAAATGTGTTCCCAGTTTGCAGCACAGCATTGATAAAACCACTGGCCCAGGCAGCTGCTGCCATTCTGACACAAGCTCTGCTGTCCATGATTGTGCCATAGTGCAGGGGTTTGCAGATGGCAACATAGCGGTCATAGGCCATGACAGTGAGAAGATAATACTCTGCTGAAAACAAGAAGATAACCAGGAAGACCTGGGCAACACATCCTGAGTAGGAAATGGCCCTGGTGTTCCTCAGGGAATTGGCCATGGATTTGGGGACAGTGGTGGAAATGGAGCCAAGGTTGAGAATGGAGAGGTTGAGAAGGAAGAAACACATGGGGATGTGGAGACGGTGGTCACATGCTACGGCTGTGATGATGAGGCTGTTGCCCAGGAGGGCAGCCAGGTAGATGCCCAGGAAGAGGGAGAAGTGCAAGAGCTGCTGCTCCCAGGTTCCCGCAAATGCCAGGAGAAGGAACTCATTGAGGGAGCTGCTGTTGGACATTTGCTGCTTTGGGGCACAGGGCAACTGTCCAAGGGGGGAAAGACAGTGACCACTTCTTTTCTCTGAGAAAAACTTTCAAATTTTCTTAGAAATACTACCCACTTAGCCACCCACCCCACAGTATAGACAAATTTCTTTTCTCCTTCTCAGGAAGACCTTCGTTCAGCTCCTCAGCTTCAGCTCCATCTAAGTGTTCTGGAAGGAGCGGAGGCCTGTCCTACTTTATAGCAGGTGGTATGTGGGGCTGGTTTGTGATAGCTCTGATTTTCACAATTGATGTGCCCACCTTTAAAGGAAAAGATCTGTTAATATCCTTACATACAGTTCTACAGAATTTGTGCTGCATACAGAGTGGCATTTTTTTACAGTTATTTGTTTGTAGATTTTTTAGATTCTTCCATCACATCTGGTGAGTGGTCTTTTTAAGGACAGATGATTTCATTTCTGCAAGGATGAAAAAAAAAAGAGAGAGAGGAGAAAGTGAATTGTAGTAAATGCTGGGTCAGGAGTGCTGTTGAGTCCTCCTGCCTTGCTCCCAGCTGCCCTGTGCTTGCACTTGCATTACCCGAAGGATGATTTCACCCACAAGTTACTCTAAAAAAAGACATTGAACTCCGATGAGATCAGGGGAGGCTGGTTTCAAAGCACAGATCTAACTCTGCTCTCTTTCGCAGCCCGAGGTGGAGATGTGATGGAGAGAACAGAACATTGCTCCTGACATACATGATTCGACCAAGGACTCTGTGAGCTGACTGCCGAGAGTGGAGGAAACTCTCAACACTTCCATTCTAGCCGAGGAAACGCTGGGTTCACTTCAGCTGCACACATACAAACGTGCTCAGGAGCATTTTCTGGTGTTAGTACCTCCTGAACTACTTGAAAGGGATCTCCAGCATTGCTAAGATCCAATGGGAGAGCTGTGTTCTTCTGGAGGGCAGCTTTCAAACACAGCAGGACACCATAAGGACTCACTCACATGTTCTGAAAAGGAGATCTTCTAAAGGGAGAGTCAAGTCGTCCCCCAGACCCTCAAATCACATTTCCCAGCACCCTGGGATGAGAACAGGCTGTGGGCACCTCAGCCCTCTGCAGACACCTCCATGGGAGGACCTCAGAGTGGGTGTCTGAATTTGTAGCTGAACCTCCAGCTGACAGCAAGTACAAGAGCAGAAAGGGAGAGGGAGGACCACGGGAGAGTTGCCTGAGTCCAGCCTACCACAGTGTTTCTGTGGGCACTTTCCTCACATTTCCCGAGAATCTCTCAGCTCCCTGGAGCTGTCCCCACTGGGAGCTCTTTCTTTGTCCCCATGTCTGTCCCCTGTCAGTGCTCCCTGACCCCATGCCACCCACGGGGCATTTGGCTCTGCCCTACAGACTCCTTCTGGCCAAAGGGTCCAGCCCAGGGGCATCTGCGTGTGCAAGACCTAAGGAGCAGGTGAGACTAAGCATGATGAGACTGGTGAGGGCTGCAAAGGTGATATTGCTGCTGCTGGCAGGTGAAAAGGTGACTAAAGGAGCTTTCTGGGGTCCTTGTAGACCTATTGGTCCCTCACAGGAATACTGCAGAACTCTCTTCCAGTCACCTAAGCCTAAACCATCCTTTCCAGTTTGTGCCCTGCCAAAGATATAAAACAAAATCAGAGCCTCAGGAGAGTGCCTTCCCTTTCAGGCAAGCCTGCCATGCATGTTAGAAACCAGGAGAGTGATCTGTAAAAAGCCTTCCAAGCACAGGATAGGCTGGGTTCAGAAGACCCGTCCAGGAATCTCAGTGGTGTTGTCCTGCAGCCAGAGACTTACTGTGTCAAAGGCTGTGAAGATTTCTCCCACAGTGAGCTCTCCTCTGGCCTCCCACTCCACACCACCTTTCACTTCTCGTCTCATGTCCACAGTCAGTGCCTAGAGCCTAGAGCCCTGCTGCTCTTTGCAGAGGAGCTGCTCCTGGACACCGCTGTCTCTGAGTAATGCTTCCAGGTTGCCATGGGCTCCCTCTGTCCCAGGAGCCCGGCCCCGCTCAGGAGCAGGGGGCAGCTGAAGACATGAATTTCTCTGTGCCTTGTGCTCCATTCTCTTGGGAAATCATCCCTGAAGTAGACTGAAATAATCACTGACGGTCCCTCTCTAAGCCCTGAAGGAAGACTGATTCCAGCATTACAATTTATTTCATCAGAGAATGGTTATCTGCAGGAGATGGAAATCCCCCACTCGGGAAGCCCCTGTTCCATCTCTTAACTAGCCAGGACACCTGGAAAGGGGCAGGAAGGGAGCTCGTTTAGCCATGGTTCAGGTATTGGTTCTGATGAGTCTTTCAGGGCATCGCATGTCTGTTTAGAAGCCCCTGAGCTGCAGTGGGACTCAGATCCCTCCCATGACCTCCACAGGCACAGAGAAGGTGGGATTCCCCTTGCCCAAGCAGAAGTGTGCACAACAGAGATGTTTGCCTGTGAACTCCTTGTCTGAACTGCCGTTACAATCACTGGAGATGGCGGGTGGGAGTCAGTCCCTCACCCACAAACCTCTGGTGTTAATTAAAGAGACAGAGTTAAAGAGACAGCTAAGAGTTAAGGAGACAGTTCAAGTATCTGTTTGCTCTGATGGAGCAACTACGAGAATCACATCCTTCTGGAACATCAGGTGGGGGCCAGGTGGGGAATTTCCTTGGCCATGACACTAGATGTCTAACACTGCTGGAGCCCCACTCACTACGAAGCTGAGACACAAGCCGATCCCTACAGTGCAAAATCCTGATGTGATTCAGTGCAGACTCTTGATTTAATGACGTAAAATAGGCTGGCAGGTCCATACCGGATGCCTGGGTTGTCCAGCACCACTGTGTATTTCTAGCAGATACAGCGTGGCACCTACAGGAAAATCATGCCCCTTGGGCACACGTGCTGGGCAAGTGCCCCAGGGCATCATGGGTTTCCTACCTGTGCCCAAACAAATGAATCCTACCTCTGCCTTTAGGCACAGTCAGTATCGTCCACATCCAAGCGTGCTGTGTAAATGGGAGGCACATCACACCAGGGTCTCCACTCCAGTCTCAGCACTCTCAGACCCTTCTAGCCCTCCTTCCCCTGAATGTCTTCTCACTTGCTCAGATGATATGAACAGGGACTGGGCTCATGATCTCCCCAAAGTGGCTGGATCACCGGCTTTCCAGGACCTCGGACTTCTTCAGTAGCACCTTGTCCTTCCTGGAGATCAGTTCACCTCTGACACAGGCCCCATGATGCTGCAGAGTCAGCTCAGGCAGCAAACCCATTCCTGCACAGCCCAGCTGTGTTTCTCCCTGGCCACAGGCACTGCAGGGTTTGCTCTCTTAGTGGGAACATCCTTTCACCTTAACATTGCCACCTGCTTTGTATGTCAGCATGTCCCTGCTCTTAAGTGAGACCATCACACACACTGTGTCCTTGGCCCTTGATAACAGGTTTCACCATCACAGGTCTGATTGATTGAAACATTGCTAGAATGATTAAGGTGTGGTGAGATCACTCACATGACTGAAAGGAACCAATTGTAGGGTAGAAGCTCTTCAGGAGAGAACAAGGGAGAAGATGAGGAAGCGGAGTGTCCTTTGTGTGAAGGGGCAGCTCGGATGTGCAGAGCTCTTCCATGGGAGAGACAAGTGTTTGGGTAAGCACCAGAGTGAGGGTGACCTTGTGATGGGAGCTAGACCACCTAGTCAGGGTGAAGAAGTCAATGCAGTGTGAGCAAATCTGTGGATCACAGGCCCAAGTGATCTTGTGAGACAGGGAGGGGAGTGGACTTCAGTCTCATAGACATTCTCTGGAAAGGTGAACAGCAGGGTGGAAACAGGCCAGGAGGTTTCCGGAGGGAACCAGGGACAGCTTCTTTGCACAGTTGCACAATGGGGCAGTACTCATACTTCCCTCTGTCTGCAATTCCAACAGGGAGGAACTGATCAAGGATGGGACAGTCAGCGTCATGCTTTCCTAGAGTGACAAGGAAAAAGCAGAGTTCTACATCCTGAGCAGAATGAGGAAGGATAGTAGCGGAGCTCAGACCCCGGACTTCAGAGAAGTAGACCTGGGCCTGCTCAGGGGACTGGTGGGGGCCCAGGAGTGCAGGAAAGCCAGCAGGTCTGTAAGGACAGCACCTGCCAAGCACAAGAATGGGCTATAGCGATACTCAGTAAAACTAGTAGAAATCTTGGGAGATTGGCTTGGCTACACTGGGAAATCAGGATTGAGCTCCAGAGCAAAAAGGCTGCATGTAAGAATTGGAAAGAGGGAGAGGATTAAAAAAAAAAAAAGAAGAAATCAGAAAAGTTGTCCAGCAAAGCAGGGATGGTCTTAGGGAAGCCAAAGCTCTGCTTGAATTGGACTTGCAAGGTATGTCAATGGCATCAAGAAGAGCTGCTACCTCTTCAGTTACAGCAAAAGAGGAAAAAGGAAAATGTGGGCTCACTGCTGGTTCGGGCAGGGAATCTAGTAACAGAAGATGCAGGAAGGTCTGAGGAGCTCTGTGCCTTCTTGGCCCCACTCTCCACCAACAAGGTCTCCTGGGCTGTTTTGCCTGGAGTTAGGACTTCAGAGGGAAAAAACAGTCACAGGTGGAAGAGGGTTCAGTGAGGTATTATTGGCAAGATCTCAACCCCTGCAAGTCTCTGGAACTGGATGGGCTGCATCAGAGGACACTGAGAGGGCTGGCCAATATCGTAACAAGGCCAGTCGCTATCTTCTTTCGGAAGGCTGTGGAGATCAGGGGAGGTCCCAACAACTAGAAGGAGGAATATGCTGTGCCCATCTTCCAAAAAGGCCACAAGGACAACTTGGGGAGCTGCAGGCCCTTCAGTCTCATTTTGGTGAAGAGTGTTTCATGGAGTGAGTCCTCTTGCATCACATTCCTGGGCATGTGAAGGAGAAGGAGGAGGAGGAGGTAATGGATTTACTGAAGATAAATCATTCCTGAGCAACCTGGTTGCTTTCATGATAAAAGCTCTGTACTTGTGGAGGAGAGGAGAAGAGAGGAGAGGAGAGGGGAGGAGAGGAGAGGAGAGGAGAGGAGAGGGGAGGAGAGGAGAGGAGAGGAGAGGAGAGGAGAGGAGAGGAGAGGAGAGGAGAGGAGAGGAGAGGAGTGGGTGTTATTTGCCGTGATTTAACTAGGTGTCTGATGGTATCTCACACTATTTTCTTGTATACAGGTAAGGCATTACACTCCACTGGGTAGACAGCCGGATGGGTAAAAAGCTGGCTGGATGATCAAGCTCAGAGGGCTTTTGTGAATGGGTTTGGCTTTACCTGGAAGCCAGTGACGAGTGAAGTATGCAAGTGTCCATACTGGGACTTGTCCTGTTTAACAACTTCATCAGTGACCTCGAGGACACAACTCTCATCACATTTGCAGATGGCACCTAATCAGGAAAACAAACGGTCATAAGGCTGAGGGCTGCCATCCAGATGGACCTCAGCAGGGGAGAGGAACGGGCTGCCAGGAACGTTGTGTTGACTGTGGAATGGAAGCTATGGCCATGCACAACATCATCATTTGATGTCATTCATTCTAAAAGAGACATGGATGCACATTGAAACCAGGTCCAAGAATCCTCTCCCAGGCTGCATTTCTCAGTGTGTCTGATCAGATGATCAACACTCAGGCAGTTCTGGTCCTCCCCCACCTCCAACACGCACACGTGAGTCAGTGAAGCCTATGAGATTAAAGAAGTGAAAAGGTGCCTGTGTGCATCTTTCTCCAGGGGTTGTGGTGCTACCAAACAGAGTCGACAAGCCCAGGGAAGGAGCTGTCAACATCTCCAGAGCATGTGTTCCTGCAAGGTCCAGGAGAGACCTTTGCCCGTACCCTGGCTCTCCAGCTGCAGGCTAGACAAACCCAGAGAGTGTTTTTTGTTTGTTTTACCTAAAAGGATGGACAACACATTTCCTTGATTTTGAGTCCCTTAAGGAATACTTTTAAATCAACATGACTAAGAGTCTTGTTGGATCTTTCTGGTGGAGGCTCAGTCCTTCCATTTGACCAGTAATAACAACGCACTTTACTGGAACTCTAGTACTGAGTTTCAGCTTTGTAGTTACTTCTTCCATGTACTGATATAACCTTCCCTCCATGAAAAAATGTTTCTCTACTCTTCTTTATCCCAGCCCTCATTCCTAAAACAGTCAAGGCTGTTTACAAGGACTCAGCAACTTGAATCCAAAGGACACAGACATTTACCTGTTGCAGTTAAGAAATGTTTCTTCTTGTCTAGTAGGCATTTGATGAGGCAGTTCATCCTCAGGTATCCTTACGTTACCCTGAACGTAATTACTCATCTTTATATATTGCACCCTCATTTAAAACATGGTTAATGCCACCTGAAAGACAAGAGTTGTTTGCTAACTTCCCTGCATAGTCCATGTTGAAGGTACTTGCACTAGTACAGCCTCCAAATCTGAGCTGAAAAACATTCCCTTGCATTTTGTGATTTAATGGGAACACATTATATTCTTGTCTTGACCTTACCACACAGCACAGCAGAGTGAACGAGTGTCTACAAAGCTTTCCCGAATATCCTGATTTGGCTGAGTATATCTCCCCTGTGGTGAAAATGCCTATTATTCTAAGAATAAATACAGATGATGATCAGGAATGCCTTCTGTAGTGCAGAGATACCCGAACAATACATATACTGTACATATGTATATACAAATATGTGTGTGTGCATGTGTATACACATATATATATATGCACACACACACACACGCATATATGTGTGTGTATATGTATTTCCTGACAGAACACTTGTGTAGAGTAACAGAGTCCCCACACAACTGTAGGAACTGGGTTTTTGTAGCTCTGCGCTGTGCGTGGTTCATTCCTGCCAGCTGATCAGTGTTTCTATGTGCAACAGCAGCCTCTTTCTTTCAGGATCCAGAAAGTCCCAGAGAAGCCAACCAAATCCCTACTTGCACGAACTCAGTGATGAGTCTATGCAGAGGACTCCTGGCACCTTCCTTGATTCACAGCAGTAGGAGCCTGGCACCAGCCCCACTGCCCAGCACAGCCTGGGGGTGGCTCAGGCCTCCCTGGAGAGCCCCAGCCCAGCAGGGAACAGCACTGCAAGGCCACCGCATTTCTGGCCTGTCATCTTCAGGGACAGGAGTGTCCTCCCAAGCCATTTCACAGCCCTGGGGCTGCTGCTCAGCTGCTCGGGCTGAAGTGGCCTCACAGCTGCTCTGCTGATGCTGTTCCTGCTGCTGGCCTCTCCAGTGCTCGGGCAGAAGCGACCTCGCAGCCTACACCGAGGCCATGAACCTGCTCCTGGCCCAGCAGCAGCAGAGACACAACAAGAACATCCATAAACCGGGAGGCTGCTGGTGGCACAGAACCTCCAGAGCAGGAAGTGACCTCACAGTTGGCAGCAGAGTTGTGTCCCCTCTTTTGGCGTATCAGGCACTCAGGGAGCTGTGACCTCACAACCTGCATCCAAGCGTTAGGCCTGTTCCTGTCCACTCAGCAGCAGAGACTGCAGTGACATCACAAGGACCTCCCTGAAAAGGATCCTCCTTCTGGCCTATCAGCTCCAGAGAAACATGTGACCTCCAATGAGAACCAGACCCTGATAGGTGTTGGCCTATCAGGTGCGCAGGCAGCAGTGACGTTGCAAGCACAAACTCCAGTCACATCCCTGGCCTGCTCTGGCTTCTCCTCACACAGAAGTGACCATGTCATTGACCCCCAGGGATGTAGGGAAGGTTTTTTCCTGGGATTTCCTTGCTTCTGCAGTGGCTTCTCAGAGCTGGGAGAGGGCCCAGGAGGCAGCAGGGCCTTGGCCCCAGCCACGTGTCAGTACCTTCCCCTCGTGAGCCGTGGGGCCGGTCCTTCCTCCTGCCAGACCTTTGACCAGTCAACTGGTCTTGAAGAGGGTGACAGGAGCCTGAGGTCTCCTTGACCATCCTGAGGACATGCTCCTCAGGGACTCCCAAAAGCACTGCTGGCTGCTTGTCCCCAAGCACCTGGCCCAGGAAGTGTGTGCAGGGGCACTGTCACAGCCACAGCTGTTGCAGTGCCATGAGGATCCTGCCCGGCCTGTTCTTCCAGCACTTCCTCAAACAACAGGCTTGGGAGGACCAGGAAGGACCATGTCCCACGTATGCCCATCCAGGTGGCTGAGGGAGCACCTTGGGGACTTGGTTTCCTTCAACACAAGGACATTCTGGGTGCAGCAGTTGGGCTGGCATTCGCTGGTCGCCCCACAACCCCCGGAGTCGAGACTGCTCCCCAGTGCTGAGGAGCTAAAAAGGAAAATCTGGTGCACAGAGAAAAGTAGGGAAATACTGCGGGTCTCCCTGAGGCCAGATGTTACAGGATCTGCTTCTGAGGGTGTTTCAGTGGTGGCTGTGATGTCACTCAGGTCCCTTGTGAGCCACACATTGGAGGGATCTTGTAGCCTTCAGCCACCCAGGATTTTAAGGTCTCAGATGGAAATCTTTCTTTCAATGACCAAAAACTCCCCCTTGTCTGCAAGGGGTCTCTCAAATCCTGCCGTCTTCCATCTCTGAAGGAGTGTCAGGAGAAGACTCTCCTTCCCCCAGGTTCTTCTGGCCATGGAAGAAATGGCTTTACCAGAGAGGGAGCAAATCCACCCCTATTTGCAGATGTTTAGTGGAGGGACTCCTGGCCTGAATCCCCCCTCTTTTGATTCGTTTTTACTTTCCTCCTTCACCTCTCCCACAGAGATTTATCTTACTGTGTGGGATGTGCCATGGCCCATGGCATGAGCAGAGGGAGCCACATCCATCCCCACGGCTCAGGGCTGGGATCCTTGGCAGCTCAGGAGGGTCCCTGTCCCTTGGTTTCTCCAGGCCTTTGCTGTGAGGCCTTGTGCACACGTTTGCTTTCTCAGTGCTCTTTCCCAGCTGCCCAGATTATCACCGTGGCATTTCCCTGCACTCAGCGCTTTCTCCACAGTCTCAATCTATGTATTACACAAAGGGAAAAAATGGAGTTCAGGGTAGACTGAGGTGGGACCACGGGAAGTATCGCTGAAGAGCAGAGAAAGTATCAAGTAGCTCATAGTCACCCTCAGGACGTTCAGTCCTAACTCCCCCGTGAGCAAGCCTGGACCCATCTGGCTCCAGCCACTTGGCAACGGGCAGAAATGCCGTTTTCATCGTTGTGTTTGCAGCACCTGGGCACTCTGTTGGCCACACCGCTCTCTCCAGCATGGGCAGTCTGACAGTTCTGCTCTTCCTTTATTTTGCTCCTCTTTTTTTTTTTGTCAGAGCTGCCAGGATTTTTTGTGTGTCCCGCTGCACTTGCCCTGCTGCCTGTACTCTTGCTAGCACAACCTGGTGTAATGGTGGCTGTCTTTGCTACAGGAGCACCCTGCTGACTGCTGGTCACCTTCATATCCACCACGACCTTCCCCAGATCCTCCTTCTTGTCCTTCTTGAAGACGGATGCAATGTTTGGTGGAGGAGTGGGAAGGGCCGGGGACCAGGCAGTGGCTGCAGGGCTGTGCCAGCTCTTACTGCACTGCTGGTCCTTGCAGTGTGGGGAGAAGAGACGGGAGATGGGGCAGCATGGGGGTGGCAGCGGGGCAGGGGACAGTGGGGACTGCAGCGAGGGGTCGTGGCTGGTGTTTCTGCAGCGCAGTGGCTGTCACATCCATCCAACATGCCAAAGTCCTGCACTGAGCCCAGGCAGGACCAGGCCATTTCCCTGGTGCCTGTTCCACCCTCCCAGCAGGATGGGGACATATGGGGAGGGCGCCCCACCCGTCCTAGTGCTCCGGGCCAGCTCCACAAGGCTGGCACAGCTTTGCCTGAAGGATCCCTTGGTCCTCAGCCTCTGCTCTGGCACGGCTGGGGCAGGGGCAAGAGCTCGTGGGGCAGGGCTGGGAGAGCTCTCCTGGGAGCTTCTCTTTCACAGGGGAGCGGTGAGGAGCATCGTGCTTCCACCTGTGCCTCATCCCTGCACCCACACGTGGCCCCATGACCCTGCTAGGCAGGCACCACACAGGGCAGTGGGGCCTTCAGGAGTGGGGAGAATCCCCCTGGCCCGGTCCCCATGACAGCCCTCGGTGACCCATCCACCCACAGCCCCCCTGCTTTGGCAGCCTCTCCCAGCACCTGGCCCCTGCCCAGCCCTGGCCATGTCCCACGTTGGGGATAGCACACCGTCATCCTCCGGGGTCTGGCTGGGAGAAAGGCCAGGCAGGGCTGCTTGTTCCTCTCGATACAGGCATGAGCCCAGCAGGACGGAGCTGGCCACGCAGTCAAATGTGCCCAGAAACCTGGGGTGCGTGGGCAGAGTTGGAAATGGCCGATGCGAGAGGCCAGCGTGTGATGCAGGCCCAGGGGCACCTCCCTGGTCAGCTCATGCAACCAAGGGCGCAGACTGGCCGTTCTCTCTTCTGCGCCCAACACGTCTTGGTTCCCCTCCATGAGATCTGGCTCTGTACCACAAACCCCCTCGACATGTGTCCTCATCTTTCCCACTCACACAGCTGAGCTGACGTTGGTGCTTTCCTCTCCCAGGCCCTCTCCAGCCCAGCCCAGCCTCTCCCCGCCTCTCCTCACCTCCTCTGCCCTCTCCCAAGCCCACCCAGAAGAGCAGCCCAGGCTGGGGGTGGACCCACAGCAGTGGTCCCCGCAGGGGGTGCAGAGCAGGAGGTGGGTGCAGCAGCTCCACTGGGTGAGGGGTGTGTATCAGCTGCCCCATCAGCCTCCGGGCTGGGACTGGACCTAGTGGCACAAGCAGGCAGAGGACAGTGACACTCTGTAGCCCTTCTTCTTGTGTCCAGAGGATGCCCTACCCCCAGGCTACCTGCAGCCCACCGTGCCAGCCCCTCTCTCCAGGACAGCACAAGAGCCCCCACCCTGGGGCTCCTCTGGCAGCTCCTGCTGCCCCAGGGGCTCAGCAGCCTCTCGTTGGATGACATGCAGAGAAACAGATTTCTCTTTCTCACTTATTCCTCCTTTCCAGCACACAACAGCTCCTTTCCACTTCTCTGGAGACATCCCTGCTCCCCAAAGAGCCCTTTCCCAGGGGGGTGCATTGGTGCTGGCCTGCCTGGCCATTCCTAGACCCTCCCCCATCCTCCCCATGAAGCCCTGAGCTGCTCTGCCAGTGCTGCTCTGCAGAGCAAGTGGCTGTGGGGCAGCAGGGCCACAGGTTGCCTCCACTCTGGCCATAGTGGTCATGATGGGAAGCAGACACAGCTGGATAGGCGTCATTGCACCATACAGCCCCTACCAAGGAGTCAGTGGCCGTGGATGATGCTCTGAGCAATCACAGGACATTTCAAATGGCTCAGGCTGTGTTCAGGTGTGTGGTTTAATGTAACACACGAATTTCATTGAAGGTGACAAGAACCACTCTCCAGGCTCTCTTCCCTGTTCCTGCAGGGTCCACACTGCCCCTCATCAGATTGCAGAGCTATCTATAGCCTTGGTTTTACCCTTTACCTTTGGATGACTGCCCTTGATTTTGTGAAGCTCCATTCTCTGCTCACCTCAAGACACATGGTGCCCCTGGAGATGCCCTGTGCTCTCCTGGGGGCTGCATGCTCTCTTCAGGAAGGATAGGCCTCTGTCGCCAGCCCTGTCATATTGGAGGTAGGGCCTGACCATTCATCACCTCCAGGAGCACCTGGCACCCACAAATGAGAGCTGACTCCAGTCCTCATGCCTAACGTATCGCCGATAAGCTCATCACCTTGAGATAAGCTCATCACCCTGGAGGGCCCTGGAAAAGCAACAAGTCCTTTCAAGGTGAAAGTCCTTGAGCACTTTTTAGACTGCACTTTGGAAGGAGAGCCCAACCTTCAAGTACTGAACTGAGGAAATTCTCTTTTATTTGAGTGAAGCCAACTCTGACAGTGGCAGGCACATTTACAGCAGGTATTTCAGACAGACAGACTGAGTTCGTGTCACTGGAGAAGAGATGAATTCAAACACTTCTGCACAAACATGATTTTTCACAGAGAGAATGCGAAAGCACAGGAGCTGTTTCAGAGAAATTAGAAGCCAACTGTGAAGGGGGATGGGCAGCTTACTTCTTCTGAACTAGGACCAGCTGAATCAGTTTATTCAGTGCATCTCTGAGCTCCTTGTTCCTCATGCTGTAGATGAGGGGGTTCACTCCTGGAGGCACCACTGTGTACAGAACAGCCACCACTAGGTCCAGAGATGGGGAGAAGACAGAGGAGGGCTTCAGGTAGGCAAAGGTGCCAGTGCTGATGTACAGGGAGACCACAACCAGGTGCGGGAGGCACATGGAAAAGGCTTTATGTCGGCCCTGCTCAGAGGGGATCCTCAGCACAGCAGTGAAGATCTGCACGTAGGACAGCACAATGAAAACAAAGCAGCCAAAGATTAAGCAGGCAGTAACCACAATAAGCCCAACTTCCCTGAGGTAGGATTCTGAGCAGGAGAGCTTGAGGATCTGGGGGATTTCACAGAAGAACTGGTCCACAGCATTGCCTTGGCACAGGGATATTGAGAATGTGTTGGCAGTGTGCATGACAGCATTCAGAAACCCACTGGCCCAGGCAGCTGCTGCCATTTTGACGCAAGCTCTGCTGTCCATGATGGTCCAGTAGTGCAGGGGTCTGAAGATGGAAACATAGCGGTCATAGGCCATGACAGTGAGGAGAGAATACTCCACACCAACTGAAAAGAAAAACAGGAAGAGCTGGGCAGTACATCCTGAGTAGGAAATGGCCCTGGTGTTCCACAGGGAATTGGCCATAGATTTGGGGACAGTGGTAGAGATGGAGCTGATGTCCAGAACAGAGAGGTTGAGGAGGAAGAAATACATGGGGGTGTGGAGATGGTGGTCGCAAGCCACAGCTGTGATGACAAGGCCGTTGCCCACAAGAGCAGCCATGTAGATGCCCAGGAAGAGGGAGAAGTGCAAGAGCTGCAAATCTTGTGTCGCTGCAAACGCCAGGAGGAGGAAGCCGTTGAGGGAGCTGCTGTTGGACATTTGCTCTGGCTTGGTTTAGGGCACTGTCCAAGTAGGAAAAGACATTGATAAGTTAGAACAGGCTTCTCTGAGCAAAACCCATACCACTCCTCACAGCACCCTCCCCATACTTTCTCTCCCCTCTGCATTCGTTCAGTGCCCTTTCCTGACCTCTGGTTCATGCTGAGCATGCAGTGCCAGGGCCTCTGTCCATAGGCTGCACAGGAGTCATCTCTGCTCTGTTCAGAGGTGCAAATGGAGGTGTCAGACTGCTTTGTGTGTTTGCTGGGGATACCTGGGAATGGGCACCATGAGCTGAGTGATGAGGACTATGTACGGTGACTCAGTGGGAATAATGTCTTTTTTTCTCTGAGAAAGACAAATACATGGTAGCTGATTCTGAGAAAGAAGATCCTTGTGAGGGATTCATCTCTCCAGACCTTGCCCTCAGGAACAGGGGTTTCTGTATCTGGATCAGTCACACCAGCTCTCATAGAATCATAGAATTGGTAAGGTTGGAAGGGACCTCTGGAGATCATCTAGTCCACCCCTCCCCTGCTCAAGGAGGGTCACCTAGATCATGTTAGACAGGGTTGCATCCAGGCGGGCCTTGAAGATCTCCAGAGAAGGAGACTCCACAACCTCTCTGGGCAACCTGTTCCAGTGCTCCCTCACTCTCACAGTGAAGAAATTCCTTCTCACATTTGGGCAGAATTTCCCGTCGTTCCATTTTTGCCCATTGTCTTTTGTCCAGTCACATGGGACAACTGAAAAGAGTTTGGCCCCGTCCCCTTGACACCCTGCCTTCAGGTACTTATACACATTGATAAGATCCCCCCTAAGTTTTCTCTTCCCCAGGCTATACAGGCCCACCTCTCGCAGCCATTCCTCATAGGGAAGATGCTGCAGCTCTCTGATCATCTTTTTAACCCTACCCTGAACTCTCTCCAGTAGCTCCATGTCTCTCTTGTACTGAGGAGCCCAGAACTGTACCCAGGACTCAAGATGAGGCCTCAGCAGGGCTGAGGAGAGGGGCAGGATCACCTCCCTCAACGTGCTGGCAACACTCTTCCTAATTTACCCCAGGAGACCATTGGTCTTCTTGGCCACAAGGGCATATTGCTGGCTCATGGTCAACTTCTCATCCACCAGCACTCTCAGGTCCTTCTCTGCAGAGCTGCTTTGCAGCAGGTCAGTCCCCAGCTTGTTCTGGTGCATGGGGTTACTATTCCCTAGGTGCAGGACTCTGCACTTGCCTTTGTTGAACCTCATGAGGTTCCTTTCTGCCCAACTCTGCAGCCTGTCCAGGTCTCTCTGAATGGCAGCACAGCCCTCAGGTGTGTCAGCCACTCCTCCCAGCTTGGTATCATCAGCAAACTTGCTGAGGAGGCACTGTGTCCCTTCATCTCACTCTGCCAAGGGAGAGAAACAGTGCAGTGAAGGCAGAGGCTGACCAAACACTTTCCAGATGTCTTTGTCCCAGTGAGATGGTCCCTGCTCTCATGTCAGTTTACCTCCTTCACTCTTTCTCCAGGCCCTGGAGCAGCAGTGGAAGTGAGTCACTCTGGGGTACACATCTTGTAGCAATTACCTCCACTCATTTTGTAGAAAGACTGTGAGCATTTAAACACTGGCTTTCTCCAGAAAATGGGCTGCAGTGGAGTGGTCTGTTTCTGTATTTCCAGAGTTTTCGGATGCCTCCATCAAACCATGGGAACATTTTTTGATGCAGTAGAAGTCTTTGGCATTAAAGGTACTCTCAGCATGATCTCTCGTGTATCCCAAGGGGAAAAAAGGGCTCATGAGGACTTTGTATGTCTGGTCTGTGCATGAGTTTTGCCCCTCACTGCTCAGTGTTTGCACCTCTCTCAGCTAAAGGACAGTCACACCCAAATTACTCTAAGAAAGAAATGATATGGAGTTGAGAGTGGAGGAGTTCAGTTTCAAAGTGAAGATTTCCAAGTTCCTCCCTCTCAGCCCACGTATGGAGAGAGTGCTCTTCAGAGCATTTGGTGAGGTTTCTGACTCACATGAAGGGCACAAGGACTCTCAGCTCTCACTCATATGATACAGGAAAGCTGTGCTCTTCTGGAGGGCAGCTTGCAGCCTGGCAGGACTCCCCAGAGAGACAGTCAAGAGTGCTAACAACAGGAGAGTCAGATCACTCCCCCACCAGATGAGATGTCTTGCTGCCTGGAAAGGTGGAAGAGGACTTGGACACATGCCCCTGCAATGAAACTGCTATGAAAACAGCTCCACACAGGACCCACAGGGTCAATGCCCTAAATGCCGCTGAACTCCCTCCTTCAGCCCATAGAGCATGAGAGCAAGAACCAGAGCAGCACAGAGAGATAGAGAAGCAAGGAATACTGTTACCCTCCTACCAAAGGGAAAGCGGTGAGAGACAGACAAGCAGTCTGGAAAGCCTTCTCCTCACCCAGCTGAGCACATGACCTCCCAGATGGCAACATCACAGGACAGTTGCTCCCACTCCTTTGTTGCATAGTGGGAAATAGGCACATCGCAGGAGAACTGCACCTCTCCTCTGCTGGAGCTCGGGCTGCTGAGGAGGGTGCTCATGCCCTGGACCCCAGGCCCTGAGGGCAGAGGCTCTGCTTGTGGGAGAGGAGAGACAGGGGGCTTAGTTAGAGGAAGATGTCTGCATTGAAGGGGATGACAGGGAGGTCTCCAAATTCCCCTTCCCCCCAACACACACAACATTTATGCTTCTCATTTCCTCTTATTCACTCATCATATCTTAACTGCTTGGAGCTTTTCCTCCTGGGAGCTCCTTTTCTCTCCTAGGTCTTTTCCCAGCCAGCACTTAGCAAACAGTAGGAAAATGCAAGGCCCAGGAAAGCACTTATCTTTAAGGTAACCCCTGTCCCTGCCTTGATTGTCCTCTAATAAAGGCCTATTGAAAATATTCTGGGGTGAGCTGGAGCTGAGAGCAGCCCTGACCCACGCAGCACCCTCGCAGCAGGAGAATGAACCTGCCCTGCCAGGGGTCACTCCTCCCACGCAGAGCTTCTCCCTGCAGTGCTGTTGGGAGTCTCCTGGACAGGCTGAGCGCTGACCCTGGAGGGCAGCAGAGTCACTCCACTGGACACACAGCACACTGAGGCACAGGGATATTGCTCTGAATTACATCGCTGGGTGGAGCTGGATGCACTCTGGTTTCACATCCCTGCACTGGCCCTGGAAGGAAGTAGCTGTGATGTCCTGTCCCTCTGATCACTTAGCAATGAATGCCTGCTCTAAAGCCCCACCTGATCCACACAGGAGAAGCTGGGAGAGCTGCCCTGAGAGACCCTTTCAGCTTTGGAAGGTGTCAGATCCAGAAGAACCCAGTAGGAACCACAGTAGCAATGTGGCCCTGCAACCAGAGACTTACTGTGTCAATGGCTGTGAAGATTCCTCCCTGTAGTGAGCTCTCAGCTGTCCTCCCTTTCCCAACTGTCTTTAGCTTCTGAGTTACTCATCTCATGCTGGTGCCTGCAGGCCGTGCCCTTAGTCTTGCTGCTCCTTTAAGAGGAGCTGCTCCTGGACAGAGCTGTCTCTCTGTAACACCTGCCAGGCTGCCATGGGTCCTGTGCTCCCAGGAGCCAGACCCAGCTTAGCAGCAGAAGATCAGTGAAAGATGTGACTTTCGCTGTCTGCTGTGCACCCTTACGATGTTCCTCGGGCTCCAGGGCTGCCAGTTGCTGAAAGGCCAAGAGGTCACCCCCGAGAAATGTCCACTGAAGTAGACTAAAGTAATCACCAATGGTCCCTGTCTAAACCATGGGGAGAAACTGAGTCGAACACTGCAGTTTGCCTCATACAGAACAGTTTTCCAAGAGAGGTGGAAATGTCTCTCTCTAGAAGGCCCTGTTCCCATCTCATAAGAAGACAGGACACCAGCACCAGGACAAGAAGGAAGTTCGTTTCCTTATGCTTCAGGGACTGATTTACAGGAGTGAATCAATATATCTAATGCCCACTGAGAAACCCCTGGGATGGAGTGTGATTCAGGACCCTCCCATGCACTCCACAAACTCACAGGACATGAGATTCACCTTGCGCAAGTTGTAGTGTGCACTAAAATGCCTGTCTGCATGGGACAGAGGGCCCTGGACAGGCAGGAGGAATGAGTTGCCAGGAATATCATGAAATTCCACAAGGATAAATACCAGGTTCTTGCACCTGGGACAGACCAAGACATTGCAAAGATACAGGCCGGGGACTAGGCTGTCATGGAGCAGCTCTGCTGAGAAGGACCTGGGGGTCCTGGTGGGCAGAAGGCAAAATATGAGACAATTGTGTGCCCAGGTAGCAAGGAAGGCCAAGGGTGTCCTGGGCTTTGTGAACAGGAGCACAGACAGGAGATTGGTGGAAGCGGTGACCCCTCTCTATTACTCACTCCTTTAGAGCAGGTGTACACTTCTGCATGCACTTTGGGGCTCCTTGGTCCTATAAAGATGGTGATAACTGGGAGCAAGTTCAGCAGAAGGCCCCGAAGGTGGTCTCAGAGCTGGAGCACTAGATCTGTGAGTGAGCAGGGCTTGTTCAGCCTGGAGAAGAGATGCCTCTGGAGGGACCTAATATCAGCCTTCCAGTACCTAAGAGGAGGCCCTGAAGAAGATGAAGCAAGGCTATTTATCATGGTCCATGCTGCAAGGACAAGAGACAATACCTTCCCATATAAACATCCCACCCATGTTTACTCATCCCCATTGGCCCTGGTTTTGTTTGCTTTATACCCTCACTTGGTATTTCTGAGATTATTGCCCTGTTAAGTCCTATTTGAGGCAGGAATTCCATTAAACTAGAACCTCCTTTTATTACTTGTGCTGTCCTGCAATTCTATTTGTTGCTACCTTCTTAGAGGCACCACAAGTCAGCCTGAGCCCTCTGCACATGCACATTACAAGCTCGTGTTCCCGAGCTTCATTCTGGAGGATGTTGAGAAACCTGTGTATTCAGCCAACAGAAACCTCATGAAGTTTTACAAGGAGAAGGGTTACTCCTGCACCCGGGGCAGGGTAACTCCATGCTTCAGGGCAGGTTGGGACCTTATCAGCTGGGAAGTGCCCCTGAGGGGAGGGGCCTGAGTGTTATGAGAAATGCTACATGAGCCAGTGAGGCACAGTCATTGCGAATAAGGCCAAATGACCGTGAGCTGCATGAGGAGGAGTGTGGCCACCCACACAAGGGGAGCCATTATTCCCCCACAGCTCAGCCCTGGGTTGATGACACCTGGAGTAGTGTGTCCCTGAATGGGTCTCCCAGGCACTTGTTTTGGTAGTGAGAAGCAGCACAAGTAAGGGAAAGAGTCACAATCTGCAGCTTGGGAGGTTCAAACCAGACATTAACAGGAATCAGTGTCACTCGAAGAGCAGTGCTGTGGTGGAAAAGCTCACGCAGAGGGACTCTGTGATCAGCCCCTGGCTCTGTGTTTCAAGGAACAGTCAGTGAGGACAGGGAGACATAAGTAACGGGAGGGAGATCCCGACGTGGGAGCAAGGTGGGGAAGCATCTTGGATATCTACAGTCTGCAGGCACCCAGCAGGAGGTGTGGGACACTGTAGGACAGTCTGGTGGAGATAGTGGAGGGCACTGGCATGCAGTAGAGCCTGAAAGAGCAGAGGTCTTTGTTTTGTGGCTGTTGTCTCTGTCACTGAGGCCTACCAGGAGACTTCATGACCTCACTGTCCCCTTGCCTACCAGAAGACCCTAGGAGGTGTTGTGTCATGGTTGGGCACTTGAGCTTGCACATCTCCACCTGCACAGTGCCCCAGGAGCAGCCCTGGGCAACTTATAGGGGAAAGGATCTCCCTTCTCAGGAGCTGGGTGTCTGCGATCGGCCATTTTGCTTGATAAAACACGTCAAGGGGAGATTCGGCATCAGAGTCACCTGCACGTTGCCTTCGCCTACCTGTAATCAGTGCTTCCAACTTCCTGCTCTAATCAGTCCCTGGGGAGTCTTTCTTGCTAACGGCCCTCAGTGGGACCCACTAATGCTGTGTGTAACTTTGGGCTCTGCTTCTGACTTTGACTTGAATGTTTTGTTCAGTCTCCTCTCAGTAGCTGAGGTTGGTGGACTCAGCACCAAATACACTATGCAGCTCATTAAAATGCAAAAAAGCCCTGGGGAACCTCGTCTCTCTCTGGAATTTTCTTCTAGTCTTGTATGGTTAATTGTAGAGGTTTCAGGAAAGGAGACTTTAACAGCATGGAAGTATTTCTACTTTAAAAATTTTATTATTGTCATTATCATTATTATTTTTCAAGTTAAAGACTAAGTGATAGCAACATTCTCCAGTCGATACTGATCCAGAGTGTCCCCTAATGAAGTCCAGACATGTAGGAAAAGCAGTGTCCCAGTGGTCAGGCATCATTCACACAGTCTTCCTCTCCATCTCCCCAACCCTACTATTGCTCTCATCAGCCACCTGGGACTTCCATCACTCTTGCTAAAGCCAAACTTTTCCCACCAAAGTTTTCTAACTCAACTGTACAGCTCATATGCCCCAATTCCCACTTGCTTTCCTTAAACAACTAGTTGCAGACAGACGTAGAGGTTTTACATTTTGTTTAATTGCAAACAAACAAAGAATAAAGCATGACAGAGTTTCATAAAAAAAAATACACTCCTCCACACTATGCTAAGTCTGAGCTGCCTCCAATGAGGTCCACATTCCACAAGGGACAGCCTTACTAGAAACCGTTTGGAGAGATAAGAAATGATAGATATGATCACAATTAAGGACACGGCTAAAGGGAAAGATGAGCAAGCATAAAGCTCCCTGAAGGGCAAATCAGCAGCTCGCTATCTGAATGAACCAAGAGTAAGGGGAGGAGGAAAACTGGAAACAATGGAAAATTACAATGTCCACCAGAGTGCTGTAAAGGTGATGGTTGAAATTGTCCATTTAATCAAGGGATGTGGAAAATGGAGAGCCAATGCAGCTCCTGAGGGGTCCTGGGCCATGCTGGGGGGCGTGCTGCTCTTGGGGATCTCTGACTGTGCTGTGCTGCTCTACAAAAGCCTGTGCTGAGACAAGGAGGATCAGGAAGGTTGGTGGTAGGGATGTTCCCAAGCTCCAGCAGCTGCAGAGGTGGGAGCCGGTCACCTCCCAGATTTCTGAATGAGCCAAAATGCAGGTGCTGAGGCACTGCACTGCCTTACAGGCTCTGCACTGGAGTCTGGGCAGCAACACTGCAGCATGTGGGCACGTCCTGAGAAGCCCAGGGTCAAAAATGTGGGAGATGCAGGGAGCCAGGACTGTACAGTCCCTTGAGAGAACCAGGATGCTTGCAGGTACCATGGACTGTACTCAGGAGAGAAGCACTGCCCTGAGGCAATGCTGAAAAGCCCAACTGAAGAGTGAAAATAGCTTTCCGCACGCCCAGCCAGAAGGAAAGCTGGGCATAATTCATGGGAAATGGGAAAACTCCCCCAGGTTTGCTACTTGGCCTCATCCATGGCTTTGGAGCATAGCATGCACCAGGGTCCTCAAGAAAGCCTTCCGATGGATGTGTGATAAGGACATATTTACTGTTTTCTGGCTTATGATCACTATTTTAAGGACCCCAGACCCAGCTGAGGACTTCTGAAATGAACGAGCCTGCTTTGATGCCAATGGAGGAAGGCTGCGTCCTGCTCTGTATTGTCCTACCTCCTGCTTCTATGAGGAGAGCAACCCACAGCAGAAACATGATTTTGATCCTGTCCTTGGAAAATGCCAAAACCCAAACTAATCCCCAAAACCCTAGATAACTGCAGAGGTCTCCTCTGTGCAGACACTTGTCGGTGCAAGGCTGGGAGTGCTGGTGGATGACAGATTGACCATGAGCCAGCAATGTGCCCTTATGGCCAGGAAGGCCAATGGTCTCCTGGGGCGCATTAGGAAGAGTGTTGCCAGCAGGTCAAGCGAGGTGATCCTGCCCCTCTCCTCAACCCTGGTGAGGCCTCATCTCGAGTACTGTGTCCAGTACTCAAGGGGGCTCAAGCCACCAGGGAACACCAGCACTGCCTGATCCCTTTCCTCTTGCAACCTGCACACACATGAAGGTCTTCAGAGAATGGGGGGAAAAAAATCCAAAAGACGCATTAGAGTTGGGGGGAAATAAATCTTTCTTGGGCCCAACAGGGGACCACTGGGTGCTCAAGGGGTTGAGTGAGAGTGATGACACTTATGTTGTACAACCATGCTGACAGCATATCTTCATATGCCATTTCCTGCGTTGACTGGGTGCTGCATCTGGCACTGAACAAGCTATGTATGGGGAGCTTTTGGAAAAGACTTCAACAGCCTTCTCCTCCTGCCAGAGGAATGACTACAGTCTCTGAAGGACCAAGGTTACAGCCAGCTTTGAATCTGAGCCTGCTCGGAGCAGGAACTGGGTCAGACTACCTCCAGAGAACTCTTCCAACACAAATTCCTCCGGCATCCTGTGGCTGCACAAGGGCTGCATCAGGTGTGAGATTCAGCCTGTTGCCTTCCCAACAGGAAATGCGTGGGCACAGTCTCCACTCTCAGAGGAATGGCTGCTGAGAGTGGTGGGCGGTGTCCCTGTCCTTTCCCACAGGAGGCATGCACAGGCTAGCAGTGCCCAGCAGTGCGACACGAGTATGGCAACAAACCCTGCAAGCCTGCTTGCCTTGGCCTCTTTGGGTCGGCTCAGTCGATGGGGCTTAGAGGACACCGGGAGCTGGAAGATGCTTATTGTCCACTGCTTCTCAGAGAGTGAAAGCACTGCCATTGCTGTCACTTGCCACTGCTGTCTGTATCTCTGGAGGCATCCCAGGCAGAAGAGGAACTGCCACAGCAGTCTTTCTGAGGCATTGTGTATGGGAAAATGCAGAGGAATGTCAAGAAGACAGGTGATGGAAGGTATCCAGCCTGTTCTGTGGGAAAGGAGCATCAACAAGGCAGGTTGACCCCTAGTCGTGATCATCCAGCTGGGCCTGTGCCAGCGTGGTACTACACCTGGGCTTTGAATCAGAATTACCGGTGAGCTCAGTACGTCTACAGTGCATGTATATAGTACATAAAAACCCCTTCTAGTGCCCCCTGCAGTGTTCCTCAGCATGGACCGATGCTGAGAGTTCCCTTGGATTCCCCCACACCTTTATTGACTCGATCAGGAAGCTGCTGGGAAATCCTCATTTAGACACAGAGGTAATAAATGCTCAGTATCAACCACAGTGCGCCTCGTGTTTGTGTTTGTGTCCCTGCTGGGGGTCCAGGCATTGCCTCATCTTGCTCTTACGATTGGTGTAGTTCACAGGATACACAACCACAATGTTGTGGCTGAGGAGAGCAAAGATAACTGGAAACCAGAGCAGGAGGCCCCTACAGAGCACTGATGATAACTTCTTGACACAAGTGGTGGAGGAGCCACTGAGGAGGAGTGTCCTACTGGACCTTGTCCTAACCAACAAAGAAGGACTGGTTGGAGATGTGAAGGCTAGAGTCAAGCTTGTCTGCAGTGACCACGAGATGGTGGAGTTCAGGATTCTACATGGAGGAAGCAAGGCAGTAAGTAGGGTTGCAACCCTGGACTTCAGGAGAGTGGACTTTGGCTTATTCAAGGACCTACTTGGAGGAATCTCATGGGTTAAGGTCTTAGAAGGAAGGGGGGTCCAAGAGAGATGGCTAGTATTCAAGCATCACTTCCTCCAAGCTCAAGAGCGGTGCATCCCAAGGAGAAGGAAGTCCAGCAAAGGGGGCAGGAGACCTGCATGGGTGAGCAAGGAGCTCCTGACAAAACTCCAACAGAAGAAGAAAGTACACAGAATATGGAAAAGGGGACAGGCCACTTGGGAGGAATATAGGAATGTTCTCAGAGTGTGCAGAGATGCGAGAAGGAAGGCTAAGGCCCATTTGGAATTAAATCTGGCAAGAGATGTCAGCGACAACAAGAACAGCTTCTTCAAATACATCGGCAGCAAGAAGAGGACTGCGGAAAATGTGGGCCCACTGCTGAATGGATTGGGTGCCCTGATGATGAAGGCTACAGAGAAGGCAGAGTTACTGAATGTCGTCTTTGCTTCAGGCTTTACTGCTGCAGACTCCAAGAGCAGTTGCTGCCTCCTGTTCCATCCGCTCTCCTCATGGTGGGAACACCTATGTCAGCAGGGACACAGGCCCCATGGAGACCACCTCATCACAATGGCCTTGTAGGCACCATGCCACTGCCATCACAAAGCCCTTCTGCTCACCATGGGAACTTTGCTCATCAAGCCCTGGTGATCACTGTGGGCACCTCCAGCACAAGGCCTTAGCAGTCTCCACAGGGACAGCCATCACCATGGCCTTGCCTCCAAGCCTCTGCTTTCAGCTTTGGAGCCTGCCTGGCAGCTGAGAGCTGGGAATACCACCAAGTTTCCTCTCTCCAGCTCTACACTCGATGCCTCTTGCACAGGCTGCCCTTCTTCAGGCACTCCAGAGCACACAGCCACTCCAAGGCCACCCCTCTTGCTCTGCCTGCTAATCTTCACCCCAACTAACACTCTCCACTGGCTCCTTGTGCAGCCGGTGGCACAGCTCCCTGCATTCTTGCTGTTCTCTCACTGGCCCTTTTTTATTTCCACATCCCCCAGCACCTTTCCTTTTACATCAACTGTTTGTAGCATTAGCGTCTGCATGTGTTTCGCCTTCATAGTAAGTGAAGCTCTCGTTGTAGTAGACATCTTGAGTCATTTCAGATGGCCAAGGAAATTTCCCACCTGGCCCCCACCTGATGCTTAGAAGTATTGAGGTCTCATACTTGCTCCATCAGAGCAAGCAGACACTGGTACATGCCTTGGACCATCTCTGCCATTTCAGATCTCTCCAGGTGTTTGTGTGTGAGCAACTGACTCCCATCCTCCCTCTCCATTGATTATCCTGGGAGCTTAGAAAAGGAGCTTGCATGCAGACATCTCTGTTTTGCACACTTCATCTTTGGCAAGGGGAATCCCACCTCCTGTTTGTTTACAGAGTTTGCAGGAGGGAGCTGAATTCCACATCACCCCAGGAACTGTTCAGATTGATTCATCTCAATCACCACCTGAACCTCCCTTTCTTTTCACTGTCTAGGTGTCCTGTGGAGTTAAGAGATGAAAATTGGGTCTTCTAGAGTAGGACATTTCCACCTCTCATACATAACCATCCTCTGATGAAACAATTACGTTGCTGGAATCAGCCTCTCTTCACTCTATAGAGAGACCATCAGTGATTATTTTAGTCTATTTCAGTGAACACTTCCCAGGAGGAGGGAGTACAAAAGAGATACAAAATCACATTTTCAGCTGGGCTTCTATTACCCAGTGGAGTCAGGCTCCTGGGATGGAGGGAGCTCACGGCAACCCGGCCGCACTTCTGAGAGGCAGATGTGTCCAGGAGCAGCTCCTCTGCGAAGAGCAGCAGGACTCTGTGCACTGCCTGTTCTTGCTGACATAAGATGGGGCAAGAGAGAAAAGTGAAAGGCAGTCTGGAGTGGGAGAACAGAGAGGAGCTCCTTGTGGGAGAAATCTTCACTGCTCTTGACACAGTGAGTCTCTGGCTGTAGGGCAATGCTACTGAGGTTCCTGGAGTGATCTTCTAAACCCTTCCTATCTCACAACTGATAGGCTTTATAAAGATTGGTTTCCTGGCTCCTGGAGTGTGGAGGCAGAGGAGGAGATTCTTCAGAGCAGGGATTCCCTGCCACACTGTATCAGGGGCAGAGCATCCTGCTGCCTTCTCCCAGGGATGTTGCAGGGGTGTGAAGCTGAAGTCCACACAGGTCTACCCTAGGCGGTAATTCAGAGCAGTGTCCCTGTGCCACAAGATGCTGTGTGCCGAAGGAAGTGACTCTGTTGCCTGCGAGGGTCAGCACTCAGTCTGCCCAGGAAACTCCCCATGGCACTATGGGGAGAAGCTCTGAGTGGGAGGACTGATCCCCAGCAGAGCAGGTTCATTCTCTGTTGGGGGGGGTGCTGTGAGGGTCAGGGCTGCTCACTTCTCAAGCTTATGTACAGGATCTGTCTGAAGAGGTTTTAGAGGAAGATGAAAAAAAGACTACTAAAAGGGAGGAGCTTTCCTCTGTGTCTACACTTTCAATCTCCAAATTTTGGCAGGAAGAAAAAAGAAAAGAGTTTTCTGGTTTGGTAAGGAACTAGGACTCCCAAACCTTCACTCCAGAGATCAATAGGTCTGCAAGGAACATCAAGCTGCTTCATCTGCACATCATCATAAAAACAGTACCAGCATCACCTTTATGGCCTCATCAGGGTTTATGAGCCCTGCTAGCAGAGACATGTCCCTGGCCAGTGCCTTGTCTCAGAGGGTTTCTGTAGGGCAGAACTGAGAACACGGAGGGTGGGATGGGGTATGTGAACACCAACAGGGAAAAGAGATTGGGACAGAGAAATAGCTGCCAGCAGGGACAGGTCGGGGCAGCAGAGATGAACAGAGAATAAGAGGGAACTAACAGAAATGTCATGGGAAAATGGATTTGGGCAAGTCATGACCAGTCCCTCTGAATGTAGACTCCTTCCTCTGAAGCCCCCTCTGTCTCCTTTCTCACCCACCAGAGCCTCTGCCCTGACAGCCATGGAGTCCTGGGCATAAGCTGCCTCTGCTGCAGCTAGACAGAAGGCAGAGGATAGAGACATCTCTCCTGCCCTGGGCTCATTTCTTGCTGTCGGACAATGAGGCTGAGAGTGACTGTCCTGTGATGCCTCCCTCTGTAAAGTGGCGTGCCCAGCTGGGTAAAGTGAAGGCTCTCTTGAGTGCCTATCTCTCTCTCTCCCTCCTTCCCTCCCTTGGCAGCAGGATCATAATATTGCTCCTTGTTTCCACTCCTGGCCATGCTGCTCCTGGTTTTCTCTCAGACTTACTGGGATTGAGGCTTTTCAGCCACAGTTCACACATCACTGCTGTAAGTTGTGCAACAGATGGGTCTGCATGAGAGTGAGGTTGCCCCAGACCCCTTCAGACCTGTGTGGCTCCAGGAAATGCAGTCCCTGGGGCTGGGGATTGAGCTGACTCTCCCTCTAAGGAGAGGCCATCTTTGGGACATTTGACCATTTCCCTGTGGTGTCCTTTCAGGCTGAAAGTTGCTCTCCAGAAGGGCACAGCTGTCTCATAGCATCTCTGTGATATCCGAGAGACCAATGAAGAGGATGCAGAGATGCAAAGAGTACGGAAATGGTGGTGAGAGGCTGTATATGGGCAGCTGAAGAGTCATATGTGTCTTTGGCCAGAAGGAAAGTGTGGAGACCTTCCTCTGGTGCCCTGAGACCGGGTAAAATTTTGGAGATCTGCATTTTGAAAGTGGACTCCTCCGCTCTCAACAGTGGCTGTTTTTATTTTTAGGGTAGTATATGAATGTGATCATCCTGCAGCTCAAAGCACCATCAGCACAGGACGGCTGAGATCAAGGCTAATAGACAGACTAGCTGTTGTCACTCTGCACCAGGTGATAGTGAATCCTTGCTCTCAGCACTCACAGTAGAAATGCCAGTAACTGTTACCTTTCAAGAACACTCCTCAGGTATGACAGGGGCATCACAAAATGATATCAGTATGAAGATATATGTATATATGTACATATTTTATGTACATATATATGTATTTTATATATATGTATATACACACACACATATATAAAACCTGAAAATTTCTTCTGCAACTCACATCCTTCAGAATCAGGAGTGAAGACACTGAAAAGCTCTTCTGCTTGAGGAGTGGATTATATTCAACAGAAACTGTAAGTATCAGATCTATTCACTCTCATTCCCATGTACGCCCTACTAATCGGCAGGACAGACTCCTCTGGAGCCCACAGGGCACAAGTGTCCCTGCTCCTCACAACACGCTCTGACAGCACAAACCGGAATTCAAGCAAGGGAACTGCATAGATGGCCTCCCAGTAAAGAGAGAAGCAATGTGGTGTTTATTAATGACAAATGGAATGCTTTATTTATTTATTTTTCTTGAAATGTTTATCCTAACTTGTCACTGTCTTTTTTCTCCTAGGACAGTTCACCATGTCCTGAGGGAGAAAATGTCCAACAGCAGCTCCTTCAATGAGTTCCTCCTCCTGGCATTTGCAGACACACGGGAGCTGCAGCTCTTGCACTTCTCCCTCTTCCTGGGCATCTACCTGGCTGCCCTCCTGGGCAACGGCCTCATCATCACAGCCGTAGCCTGTGACCACCGCCTCCACGCTCCCATGTACTTCTTCCTCCTCAACCTCTCCCTCCTTGACATTGGCACCATCTCTGTTACTGTCCCCAAATCCATGGTCAATTCTCTGTTGGACACCAGGGTCATTTCCTACACAGGATGTGTTGCCCAGGTCTTTTTCCTCTTTCTCTTATGCTCAGCAGAGTGTTTTCTCCTCACAGTCATGGCATATGACCGTTTTGTTGCCATCTGCAAACCCCTGCACTACCGGACCCTCATGGGCAGCAGAACTTGTGTCCAAATGGCAGCAGCTGCCTGGGGTGGTGGTTTTCTCTATGCTGTCCTGCACACTGCTAATACATTTTCAATACCACGCTGCCAAGGCAATGCCATAGACCAGTTCTTCTGTGAAGTTCCCCAGATCCTCAAGCTCTCCTGCTCAGACTTCTACCTCAGGGCAGTTGGGTTGTTTGTGGCTACTCTTTCTGTAGTTTTTGGATGTTTCATTTTCATTGTGCTGTCCTACGTGCAGATCTTCACTGCTGTGCTGAGGATCCCCTCTGAGCAGGGCCAGCACAAAGCCTTTTCCATGTGCCTCCCTCACTTGGCTGTCCTATCTCTGTTTGTCAGCACTGGCACATTTGCCTACCTGAAGCCCCTCCCTCTCTCCTCCCTAGCTCAGGATCTAGTGGTGGCTGTTCTGTACGCGGTGATAACTCCAGGAGCAAATGTTCTCATCTACAGCTTTAGGAACAAGGAGCTCAAGAGTGCACTGAAGAAACTGATTCAGTTGGTACTAGTTCAGCGGCAATAACCTGCCAATCTCTCTCCGTAAGTGATTTCCAATTTATCTCAGCAACTCTTGTGCTTTTCATTTTCTAGTTGTGATAACTATATTGGTACACAAATGTTTGAATTCATCACTTCTCCAGAGGCACAAACCTCATTGTCTGACCAAGAGGCTTTCTGTAAATCTGCATTACACTTTGTCAGCTGGCCTCCCAAGCAGCATCTGGTAATAAAAGGGGATTTTCTCCAGACTGTGCCTGAAGGTTGGGATCTGCCTCCAGAGCAGGAACGAAGAATGCACTCAGGGAATGGCACCCTAAAAGGCCCTGTTGCTGTGCTTGGGCTTTCCATGGGCAAGAGGTGATGTTTTAGGGAATGAGGGTTGGACTGAGCCCTCACTTGTGGGTGCCCAGTACCCTTGGAGAGAGAGAGTGTCAAGAAGTATCTGCTGAGGACTGCCTCACATATTACAGGGTTGGTGACAGATGTCTGTCCTTCTGGAAGGGAATATGGAGTCACCTGGAGAGCACAGAGGATCTCCAGGGAGAGTACGTGCCTGGGATGGGCAGTGAGTGGAGACTCATAAAACCAAGTGATGTCACACAAAGGTAAAGAGCTAAACCAAAGAATGCACCAAATGACAGCTCATAAATCTCAGAGGGGGCAGTGGAAACTCAGCAGGCACAGAAAGGGAACCTCAAGAGCAGTTCACATATTACCTACAATGAGGAACCATGGGCTTTTTCAAAGAACACGTGAAACCATCCTGAGTCATTCTTAATGCCCTGTGATTGCTCTGAGCAGCTTCCACAGCCAGAGACCCTGGAGAGAGGATTGTCAGGTGCAATGATGCTGGACCAGCTGAGTCTGCTTCCTGCCATGACCAAAATGGCCAGTGCAGTCCCTCAGTGGCCCCAAAGCTCACTCATGTGGCAGAGCACCACTGCCAGCTTGGGGACCTGCGAGGACCACAGGGGAGGGATGCAGAACCAGTCAGCCAGGCCAGCACGTACACACTCATCTGGGGAAAGGTCCTCTGGGGATCAGGCACATCACTGGAGAAGAGCAAAGGAGTAATCGCTTGCTTGAGGGGGAAGTATAAATGAATACTTGTTTCAATATGTGTCAACTCAGGGCAGGCTGCTCAGTTACTGGAGCAGGTGGAGTTGCTTGAGGAGCCCTTGCACCAGCACTCTTGTGTCATCGTGGGGAGAAGGGCTGGCACAGAATGGCTACAGGAAGTCTGTGTTAAGGTCTCCTGGACACAAGACCATGCAGAGAGAGGGGCTGACTGGCCTCAAATTCCTTGTACCATTTCTAGCCCCCAGCTCTGAAGCTGATGGGGAGGCTGGCACCCTTTCTGCCCAACAAGAGTGGCTGTGCCCTGCAGCTGGGGCTGGGGTTGCAGTGTGAGCACCTAGAGCTCTCCAGGACCCTGCAACAGGCACTGCTGTGGGGCCACCCCCAACCTGGGATGCTCTCCTGGGCTGGGCTGGGGAGAGGGCAGGGTAGGTGGGGAGAGCTGAGAAGCGGGTGGGCTGGACTGGGCTGGAAAGTGGACTTGAGCCTGAGGGAAGCAGCTCAGTGCCGCCTCTCTGTATAAGCCTCCTTCTGCTCTCCCCCAGGCATGCCAGGAGCAGCACTTTCCCTTTTCCCTCAAAAGATACCAAAGAAGGGGAACACATCAAGTAACCTACATCCATCCCCACCTCCCACAGTAAAAGGAAATGCTTCCCGCCCCCTTCTTAGCTTGCACATGACTCTTGGCAATGTCTCCTCCCCTCTCCAGGAGCCATTTCTGCTTGGCCAGGCAAGGGGCAGGTATATTGCATCTCCAGAGCAGGGGAACTTTGCCAGAGCATTTCCTGGGGGCTCTGTGCTGGCACTCAGATGTTCAAGGACTGTTCCTGGCACAACATAGCCCTCACCAGGCCAAAGCAGCCTCTGTCTCCCAAATGCTGTGAGGAATGGATCCACTCCCAGCCACCTCCTTCTCCTCCATGCCACCTCCTCAGCCTGGCAGGGACAACTCTGGACCTCACCCCCTCTTACAGAAGTGCCCAGGCCAAGGAGAGACCTCAGATCTCAAAAGCAGCTCACACTCCTGTCCCAGGAGACAGTTTCTACTCACCTAAAACAGTAGGAATTACCAAAATAGCGACACTTCCTCCCCACAGGAAGCTTCTGCACCCCACCATGTCACAGTTTGTTTTTTCTTAGGGCAAAGTAGAGTTTCAGCACAACAGATAATGAGGACCCCATGTTTACCCACTCTGCAGGGTACTTAGTAACACACACACACACACCCCTACAACGAAAGAAAAAGCCCTTCTAACACTTTCACCTGCTCTTCTAAAATTGTCCACTGTACTAGTATTGTCCATCAAAAAGATATGATGTCAGAGCTGCTAGAACGATTTGCCCTGCAAGTATTTACCAAGAATGCCAAGAGGAATTGCTCTCACTTTCCGAGAAAGTCATTCGAATCTTTTAGAAAGCCACCATTGTCCCCATCATCTCTTGGATTTCAGAGAAAACATTTTGACTGTTGTACAGCTACTTCTCACTGTGTGTGGTTTTCCAAGGCCCAAACAGTACTAAAACTTTGCAGTCTCTGAAAACATAGGACTAAGCATGCAGGGTTGTATTTTTTCATTTGTCTGTTAGAGATGGACACATTGCACTGCTGGTTAAGTAAGTGACTACTGAAGACCAGAACATGACCTCCATTCCTGTGCCAGCAACTGAAATCTGCAGAAATCAAATGGGAGGACTGAATCTATCTGTCTACACACATGTGCTTTTTTTTTCCTTTTTTTCATATTTTTGTGTGCTAAGAAATATGTTTTGTTTTTCAGTAACTGTAATGGCCTAGCAATAGTGCAGTTTTAGAACAAATCTGCTGAAAACTAAATGTCCTTATCCTTTGAATGTTTTGAGGTGACATGCCCTATTTCTATGACCTGATGGACAGAAACTTCAAGACAATGAGAAACCAGGGATATTTCTCATGCAATAAATCCCACTCTTTGTTATCTTGTGACCAGCAAGTGAGATACAGGAAAGTAAAGGAAAATATTGAACTATTCATGCACCAGTGAAGGTGGTGTCATGGTATCTTCCTTCTTTTGCAAAATCCTGTTTCCTGACAGCAAGTTATGCTGCCTAGGTACCTGCCACGGTTGTGTTGTCTCATGGGAAAAAATAGCTCCAATAGGGAGAGCAAGACAGGTTCTGTGTGCTGGAACTGGACAAACATGACACCATGGACAAGCCAGCATTGGTCCCAAGCTGTTCATACGGGAGTCAGGAAAGAACATCGCTTTCTTGCAGAAACTTTACCACCCCAAGGCCTTCTCTGTCCCTCTGCTATGACAGCTCCTCACAGGTCATTGAACACAGGTCACAGAACATTGCTCTCAGCAGTGCATCCCAGCCCAAGAGGGGCTGGGGCAGAGGGGAGGGCACTGGGCATGGCTGCAGCCCCACTGCCTATTGTTGGGTGAGTCCATGCACACAACAGGAGGGAGCTGTGTCACGGGGAGGAAGATGCCCCAGGCAGCTACATCAGGCTCCCCTGGGCCATGGGTCCATGGCTGGCACACGTGGACAGAAGCAAGTCAGACTGCTCAGCAGGTGTCCCTGGGGTCTTACCTCCAGCCTGCATGGGATGGGGCTGCAGGGCAGGTGCCACCTTGGGCTCTGACCTTCGTGGGATATTCTCAGCAGGGCCCTTTGCACAGAGACCTTAGTGCAGGGCCCCCTCTGTCTGGGCATGGGGCCATGCAAGAGTCATGTCCTTGGCATGAGCATCCTAAGAGTGAGAGCCAGTGACCCAGAGCATGTAAGAGCAGTTTCCTTCCTCCTCTGCCCTGTGCTGACCAGGAGGCTGGCAGGGAGATCAGTGGGGAGTGCTTGGATGTGCCAAAGGAAGCGGGCTGGCCAGAGGGACTTTGGAGGAGATGAGGAGTCATTCTTACATTTGGGGTTGGGAAAAGGGCATAATGGGTGGAAAAGGGAACCGTGAGTAAGCATCTGTGGATGCCAGGGCCAGGCACTGGCCATAGCCAGGGCACATTCTCGCCCAACAGCGAGAAATGTTCCTGCAGGAGGACAAGCCTGAGGGAAGATGAGGAGAAGTTGCACTGGTCCCACAAGCTAAGAAGAAGGGGGAAGAGTTTCCTCTCTCTGGAAGGTGGGGATATGTTGGGGTCACTTGACGTGTTCCCCTTCTTTGGTGTCTTTAGAGGGAAAAGGTGCTCCCAGCTCCATCCCAAGGAGGAGGTAGGAGGAGTATTTTGGGGAGACACAGTGCTGAGCCCAAGCTCCTGATTGTTTCCCACAGCTGCAGGATGGAAACAATGCGACAGTGGATGCAGCTGAGGTCCATGAAGGTATCACCAGGGCCAGGAGAGGTCTGCAAGGAGCCTTCTGGGGTGCAGTGCCAGTCTCCTGCTGAGAGGCAGGAGGGCACACCTCCCATGGAGGGAGCCTCATTGTCCTTGTCCATGCTAGGATCATTGTCATTTGAGCCCATGGTGCAATGGTCCAATTTGGGACTGCGGGCACAGAATGGCACAGAGGCCTATGCCTCATGGAGGCAGCTTTGCAACTGCTTTCCCTGAAGAGGGAGGCACAGGGTCATCAGTTGGAGCAGCAGCTGTGTGGGCACCTTGGGCAGTGAGCCATGCTCTCTGGACAGTGAGGATGCAGAAAGTGAGGACCTGAGCTCTGTCTCCAGCTTTGCTGACAATCCAGGCAGTAGCATCAGCCTAGAAGAGCAGAAGGACATGGAGGCCATCAGAGGTGAGGGGATGCCCTAGCTGGAGGGAAGGCAGTGAGGGACTCTGGTCAGGGCCAGGGCTGTCCCTGTCACAGTGACATTCCAGGACCAGGCCATGAGGAGGAGAGCATGCCAGCCTGGCTCAGCCCCAGCCCACCAGCAGAGGACTTCAGCACCAGGCAGAGGAGATGCAGCCACAGGAGCTCTGACGTCCCCAAAGAACTGGCACGTGCCAGGGCAGTGGGGCAGGGTGGGGTTGCTGAGGGAGCACGATGGAAAGATAGCTGGGGACCATGAAGTCCCCACCTCTTCCCTGCTCTGCCAGAGTCAGGAGTCACTCTGTGCCCCTCTCTTCCCATAACAGTCTCTCCCAGGAGGCTTCCAAGGATAGTTTTTATGGAAGCGACATCAGAGATGGCAGCACGATGTGATCCCAGGGAAGAGGTGCCAAGCAGTGACCAGCTATGGCCATTGTCACCTGCCCAAGAGGTGAGTCTATCCTTTCCTCCTGTGGTGCACAGCCCCATGAAGGCTCTTGACTGACTTGCCCTTTCATTCAGGCATAGCTGCGGGGCTGCAGTGACAAAGCCTGCAAGCAGAAGCAGAGCCTTGGCAGCTGATTTGGGAGGCTGGGACTGCACTTGAAAATAGCAGGGTCCAAAGCTTGTGAACTTTCTCTGTCTGTAGCACTGCCTACTGGATATTTTTAAGTCACCTCATGCTTTCCAAAATAACTTGAAGTTCTTTCTGTTTTCTGTGTCCAGCTACATGTCCCTGTTTGTGTGGATGTTGTTTGGTGTGGTGTCTTTAAACCATCCAGTCATGATCCTCTGCACTGTACTTAACCAGAGATCTCCTTTCTCAGTGGTTCAGAAGAACTCAGTAAGACTTCCTTGCCTGAGCACCATGACAGAGCACTCTGAAACACTGCAGTGCAGTTACAACACTGCGAGCTTGCTGTCTGACTGCACATTTGCTGTTCCATTGCACAAGCTGTGTAGCAGCAAAACATTGCAATAAAGAGAATGTCTCCAGGAGAGATCCTGGAAAGGAATGGTTTCTTTTCTTTGGGGTTTTTACCCTTCAAGGCAACATTTGTTTTCTTAGATACTGAGACACAATTATAGAGATGATGATGGCTTTCTAAAAGATTTGGATGACCTTTGCTGCACTGAGAGCAATTCCTTTCAGGATATTTCATAAATATTTCCAGGGCAGCTCACCCTTGCAACTCTGTCCATTTTACATGGTATCATAGGCACCACTAGTCCAGGGGCAGAATTTGGAGGGCTAAATGAAGACAGTTTGTTTGTCAAGGGCACTTTTTGATGTGTTGGCCTAGCTCTCTGCCAGAATAAGCGGGAGAGAAAAGTAGGAGGCAAGATCTGGGACAGATCCATCTCTGCCAACACACAGATTGCAACAAGCTTAGCATCCCCACTGAGTCCTGACTATGCCCTGAACCTTGCCAAAGGAAGTCTGCCTTGCCCACTGGCTTCAGGGATCTGGGACTGCTGAAGGCTGATCTCACCAGTAAAGACCAAGGCAAAGAAGGCATTGAGTGCCTTGGACTTCTCCATATGCTTTGTGGATGGTCGGTGGGGATAGTACCCCCCGTTCCCATCCCACATTTCTCCACATTGATGCACCCCTAACTGCAAGCTTGTTTCAGACGGCTGTTCCCTATTATGTAGCAAGCTAGTCAATACTCCACAGTGCAAGAGACCTTCTGAAGCCACCATGCTGTTACTGAATTGATTAAAAAAAAAAAAAAAAAAAAAAAAAAAAAGGAAGAAACAGGGTATCGTTATCAACTCTTATTCCCCTTTTAATTCTCCTGTATGGCCTGTAAAGAAACCTAATGGCAAGTGGCAGCTAACAGTAGATTATAGCACCCTGAATACTGCCAGCAAACGGATTGCTGCGGCTGTTCCCAGTGTAACAGATACTGTCAGTTCTCTGAATGAATATGCTTTTCCTTGGATGGCAACCAAAGATGCAAGGATGTTTTTATGATCCCACTACCAGAGGCAGATAGGGAGAGATTTGCTTTCACCTGGTAGGGAATTCAATATACTCATTTACCACAGGGTAATAAACATAGCTCTACCATTGCTCATGCAATATTGGCCAAGGAGCTGCAAACAATAAAAATATCACAAAAGCACAACGTACATATAGATAATGTCCTAAATAAGTGGCCACTCAGCAGCATCTGTTAAACAGGTCATGGACACTGTTATCATAGAATCATAGAATGGTTGAGGTTGGAAGGGACCTTTAGAGATCATCTCGTCCAACCACCCTTCTCCGGAAGAGTCACCTAGAGCACATGCCCGGGACCCTGTCCAAGCGGCTTTTGAATATCTCCGAGGATGGAGATTCTACAACCTCTTTGGGCAACCTGTGCCAGTGCTCAGTCACCCTCACAGTAAAAAATGTTTATGTTCAGAGAGACATGTGCTTCATGTCCTTCCTGTGCTTCAGTTTGTGCCTGTTACCTCTCATCCTGTTACTAGGCACCACCTCTTTATACCCTCCCTTCAGGTATTTAGACACATTGATAAGATACTCCCTCAGTCTTCTCTTCTCCAGGCTGAACAGTCCAACTCTCTTGGCCTTTGGTGTTTCAGTTGTTGTAAGGAGATTTGATGGAAGCCGAGAACTCTCAACTGGAGGTACTGGAGCACAGGGAAGGCCAGCAGATTTCAGGAGACTACATGGCACATTGATCCTGAGGGGACTAGAAGGCATATAGAGGGCTCTGAGGTTCAACAAGAGGGAAACAGGGAGGTTCCAAAAGGTCTGGAGAGAACATGGACATGGCGAGCAGAGGGGACACAGAGAGGTCCTGCAGGCTATGTGCTGCAACAAAGACAAAAGGAGGACTCCAGAGTACATCAGGAAAAAATAAATAAAGAAGAAAAAAGCAGAGGAGTCCTAGGAGTCCTACTGGAAGTAAAAGACATGTAGGGGGCTCTGGGGTGCACTATAGGCAGTTAGGATTGTCTTCATAAGACTGGAACAGACAAAGAAGGATCCCCAAAGAACCAGAGTGCACATGGAGGCCTCTGGGTTGAAGAGAGGGAAAACACAGGGCTCTGGGGTGCCCCAGAAGACAAATACAGGCATCCTGAAGGGAGTGGGTAGCCATTGGACGGGTCCTGAGGGGACTAGAGAGAAAATGAGGGCTCTGGGATGAACCAAAGGCAAATGGAAGTATCTTGAGAGGCCCAGAGGGAAAACAGAGTGGACTTAATGGGACAAGAGGGCAGAGCTAGGAGTCTTCATGTTACTAGAAGGCCACAGATACCAGAAGGCAAACAGTAACGTTGCAGGAACTATGGTGAAACAAAGGCTGCTGAGAGGACTTGGGGGTAAATGACAGTGTTGTGAGAGGATAAAAGGACAAATAGAGTGCCCAGAGTCAGTGCCACAGCCAAATGGATGGTCCTGAGGCAACTGGGGGGAAACAGATGATCCTGAGGGGACTAGGGGCAAACATAGGCTCTGGGGTGCAGTAGGTAGTTGACAGAGTAAACAATAAGCAAGTCACCTCTCAGCACAGGCTCTATGCAGTTTGCTCCTAGAACAGCGCAGTGGGGAAAGTCCCCTCTCCACTGCGTTGCCCCTTACAACACACCTCCCTTGTTACCCTCTTCCTGCTACTCTGGGTTTGCTCCAGGGTCTCAAGGCGGTTTGGGGATCCCTGGGCAGCTGCAGCACCCTTCACATTTCCCTGTGGGGAAGCTGTCCTGGGAGCTGCCACAACAGGACATCTCCACATCAACCTCTCCCAGGCCACTGCTCCTCAGCACTGTTGCCCCACCCAGGCCCTGATCCCAGCATGCCCTGTGGGCAGCATGGATGCCTGGCAGCCCCTTGCCAGCAGACTACACAGAAACACAAAATCACAGAATGGTTGTAGTTGGAAGGGGCTTCTGGAAAACATCTAGTCCAACCTCCCTGCTCAGACAGAGTCACCTATAGCATGTAAGACAGGATCACGTCCAGGTGGGTTTTGAATATCTCCAGAGAAGGGGACTCCATAACCTCTCTGGGCAACCTCTTCCAGGGCTGTGTCACTCTCACAGTGAAGAAATTCCACCTCATATTCAGGTAGAATTTCCTGTGGCACAGTTTTTGCCCATTGCCTCTTGTCCTCTTGCATGGCAATACTGAAAAGAGTTTGGCCCCATCCTCTTGACACCTTCCCTTCAGGTATTTGTAGACATTGATAAGATCCCCCTTCAGTCTTCTTGTCCCCAGGCTAAACAGGCCCAGCTCCTGCAGCATTTTCTTTTAACAGAGATGCTCCAGTCCTCTGATCATTTCATAGCCCTACGCTGGACTCTCTCCAGTAGCTCCATGTCACTTTTTCACTGGGGAGCCCAGAACTGGACACAGTACTCGAGATGAGGCCTCACCAGGGCTGAGTAGAGGGGCAGGATCACCACCTTCAACCTGCTGGCAACACTCTTCCTAATGCACCCAGGAGACCATTGCCCTTCTTGGCCACAAGGGCACATTGCTGGC
This sequence comes from Rhea pennata, assembly GCF_028389875.1. Classification (NCBI taxonomy): domain Eukaryota; kingdom Metazoa; phylum Chordata; class Aves; order Rheiformes; family Rheidae; genus Rhea; species Rhea pennata. The sequence continues at coordinate 4,132,002 of NW_026907679.1, forward strand.
TCATTGTCAACTTGTCATCCACCAGCACTCCCAGGTCCTTCTCTGCAGAGCTGCTTTCCCGCAGGTCAGCCCCCAGCCTGTACTGGTGTATAGGATTATTTCTCCCTAGATGCAGGACCCTGCACTTGCCCTTGTTGAACCTCATGAGGTTCCTCTCTGCCCAGCTCTCCAGTCTGTCCCAGGCTCTCTGAATGGCAGCACAGCCCTCTGATATATCAAGTTGTGTTGCTCTCAACTTTTACAGCCCCATCCAGTTCTGTTCTGCTTGTGACTGACAGAGTCCAGCTGTTGTTGGCTCATTGACTTCCTGGACCAAGAAATTATTTTCAACACTCTCCAGGAATCTCCTGGGCTGCTTGTGCTCAGGCCGACTGCCCTTCCAGTCGGTTTCAGGGTGGTTAAACTACTCTGTGAGAACCAGGATCTGTGACCACAAGGCTTCCCCCAGCTACCTACACAAGGTTTCAGCTACTTCTCTTCCTTCCTCAGGCAGCCTTTAACAAATACAACCAGAATGTCATCCAGACTGGTGCGCCCTCTTATCCTTCCTGCAACATATCGACTGGCTCATCACCTGCTCCAAGGCAAAGGTCACTGCACTCCAGCCACTCCTGTGCACAAAGCGCATCTGCACCTCCTCACCATCCCAGCCTGTGTTCTTCAGGAGCCCATTTTCATCCCACCATGTGAGCTGTCCATCACACGTGTGTAATTCCACTGGGAGAGGGGAGAGGGAGGTGTCAGTAAAGTGGACATGACTGAGATGTTGAATGTGGGGCCAAAAGAGAGGATGACTCAGAAGAGGTGTCAGGGAGATAAAGATAGAAGTGATATACCTTTAGTGTTGGTGGTGAGGTCACCTCTTGTGAGGTGACCACCCTGAGCTGGGGTCTGGTAGGAGCCGTTCTGAGGACAGAAGAGAGTCAAATCATGTCTCATCCCAGCAGAGATGAACTACCCGTGGGAGGATGGGGAGAGGCAGGCAAAGGGGACATGGCTGCAGTGTCGATTGTGAGGTCACTTCCACTGCAGCGCCCTGATTGGCCCTCAGCACACGTGCTGGCCAGCCGGCTTTGTGATGTCACCCAGTGCCTCAGAGAGTCCACTCAGCAGAAACGACCACCTGTGGAGGGACAGCAGGAGGTGACGCAGGTGACAGGGCCCTGTCTGGGTGCCGATTGCGAGGGCACCTCTGTTGCAGCCGCCCCACCAGCCCGCGGCCAACAGGCAGGCAGGCACGGCTCATGGCCCCCTGCTCAGGACTAGCCCTCTGGAGTGGACCTACCACCAAGCAGCATGTATCTCCTCACCGAGGTCTCCTCTGAGCCCAGTGTGCTGTCCCTGTGGCCCAAGACATCTTGGACACTATCTGGGGGATTGCTCTTGCAGCCCAACCTTCCTAAAGTAACACACAATACATTATTACCGGCTGGAGGGTTTTTTTATAGTGCGATACCAAGAAGGAGTCCTACTGCAGGCTCCAATGAACAAACTGATGATGGATGGGTGAGATGAACTCTGCGAGGCCTTCTGGGATAGTTGTGGCCCACACTAGAACTGATGCTCACTTGCTTTTATCCACATCTCACTGCCAAGAGGGGACCTTTGTCCAAATTAACCTGAGAGCCACACTTGGGATTTCATCTCAGAGCAGGTTCTCTTGGGAGTCCACAAGTGAGCTAATGCCCTGGCTATGTGTGGGCTGGTCAGGCAAGAGCTGCAGGAACTGCAGGCCTCAACCAGGTCCAGGATACACGGCAAAATGTGCTCAGCCGAGTTGGACCCCTGGACTGTCAGGTCAGAAATGACTCAGAGACCAGAGAAGCATGTGGAAAGGTGAGGAGCATAATTCTGAGGAGGCTTGCAAATTATTTGGATAAATTAACTTCAGTTTTGCAAGCTGATTCCCAGCTATGACCCCTGAAGTATTTCCTGCTGACTTGCAGGAAAGCACTTGAACATTACTACTCACTGTAGTATGCATGTCCAGCAAAAGTGGTTTTAATGGCCAATTATCTTCTGAAGAAACACTTTGTCTTTGGAAATTTCCCTTATTTTGCCCATTTCAAAAGCTAATGACTGTGGCACTGTCACTTGAAAGGGCACCTCTGAGTGCCCCACTGTACCAAGACCATTTCCTTGTTAACTGTGTGGTGCAAAAACAGTCCCACATGATCCAAACTGCTCTCTGAAGCCTCCTGCTGGATGTCAGCCTTGGATGTCTTGTGTCAGAGCCCAGGGCAATGCACAGTGTGCAGGTTGCGCCAGAGAGCCCTGAAACAGAGAGACCTTCAGCAGGCGGGGCTCAGGACCATCTCTGCCCAGCTGTAATTCATTTGATTGGAGAGGGGTTAACTGAATTTTTAATTAATGGCTAATTCAGGGGATACTACAACATTATTAGCGAAGAGTTTCTAGGGGTCATGCCACACGGATGGAAACAGTGTCTGCACCAATGCTGTATATTGGTAGTATGCCCACATGTAATAGGAGATACTGGGAGAAGCAGCAACTGCTGCACCTCTAGCCTAAAAGAAAAAAGCCAAAAACAAAAACAAAAAAAACGCTTGTTGTTGGCTAGATCTCTGAAGTGTTACATTCAAGAATTTCCAACAAGAAACCCTTTCTGAAAGATGACCCCCGTATACTCCATATACTCTAAGCCACATATTTGTATGCATTTCAGTTTATGTGGGATGTCTGGTTGGAGATCCTGGCAAGAATTCTGCAAACTCAATACCTGATCCTCAGCGCACAGAAGGCAGCAGGCTGCCAGCATCCCTGGCTCACGTCAGCAGGGCAGCCTGGGCCAGGTGAGACAGGTCACCTCCTCACATAGCAGCACTCCCCAGCTCCCCAGCCTGATGGTGCTCCCCATGCACAGCACTGTTCTCTCCAGCTACTTCCCCCTGTGTGCAGCACCAAGACACTGGCACCACTGCCCACCCCACCACAGGCTGTGCCATGCTGTGACACACTGCAACCTCCCCATACACATACTTCACACAGAGTTGCCAGACAACACTCATCTCTGCAGCAGGGACATGCAGGGCACAGCACCACACGTGGCAGCTGCCAGGGAACCCCCAGGGGCCCCAAACCACACAAACCCCAACTCTTCAGCTCTTCCATTCCCTTCATGTCCTCTAAAACCTTGCAACAGGCACAGCCTCTGAACAGTCAGGCGTAGCCCTGCACCGGCTCACTTTACACCTCCAGGAATCAAAGGACAGAGATACCCTTCAGATCTTGGAGAAAAATTGCAGAAGCACCCTGGTATTTTTGTGGGGCAGAATTTCTACAGCACATAGACCTTGGAAAGCAGTGATTACTAATGTCACTGCTCACATTAGCACTTCATTCATTTAGCAGTCTACAAATTTTAGCTGGACTTCCTCGTCAGCTGGTGCCAGGCTGTAAGCCTATACTCTGTAAGTAGTACATAGTCAAACATCACGTCTGTGCTTACCAGAGAATGTCATCCTCATTTTAAATGTAGCACTACTAATTCATTTTGACAAAGTGGAATAAAATTAGTGTCAGATGGTGAGGAACATTATTGTCTACTTCTTCATTTATTAGTTGCATCTCTATATTGCTGAAGAACTCTGTAAGTGTCAGTTCCTCCTCCCAGCCCACTCACCAAACCCAGAAGTGAACTCACCGCCAACATCCAAGCCATGTGCCTTCTCCCGGTCTATTAGCTGCTCAGATAGAAGTGACTTCACAAGTCCATACTCCCACCAGGTGCCTGCTTATGGCCAATGGGATTCAAAGACAGAAGCTGCCTCAAAGTAACTTCCCTTGGCATGAACAAGCTGCTGCCCTACCAGGTACTCTGACCAAGGAGACCTCACAATCACCTTCAGATCTATCTGCCTGCTGCTGGCCTGCTGGGGACTCAGGCAGATGTGGGCTCACAAGCAAATAACCAAACCATTAGCAAATTGTGACCCTTGCAGAGAAAAGTAGCCTCAGAGCCACTTTCCCAGCAATGTGCCTCTACAGAGCCCATCAGGTACTGCAACAGAGGTGAGCTCACAAACATTTCTCTGCCAGTGCCTGCTGCTGCCCTACCTGCTGCTCTGGAGGAAAGGACCTCAATGTCCTCAATGTGACCTCAGAGTCATTTCTCAGCCGTGTGCCAGCTGCTGGCCTTCCAGCTGTTGTGTTTGCAGTGACCTCACAAGGAACCTCCCACTCACGTGCCTGCTGCTGGCCTATCAGGGACTCAGAAAGAGCTGACTGCACAGTCACCACCACAGCCATATGTCTGTCACTGGCCTGTAAGCCTCTGAGGCAACAGTCACCTCACAGTAACTTTCCCCAGGCATGAGCCAGATCCTGGCTTATCAGCTCCACAGGCTTATAGACGCTCAGGCAGAAGTAAGCTCCAAAGTACATATCCCAGCCATGGACCAGCTGCTGTCTCATCAACTGTTCAACTAGAAGGGACCTCACAATCACCTTTCCAGCCATCACTCTGCTGCTGCCAATCAGCTCATCAGTCTGAAATGATCTCACCATCAACACCCAAGCCTTATTCCTGCTGCTACCCTATGGGGTACTCCAGCAAAAGTGATCTCATCCTCAATAGCCCTGTGCCCCCTGGCTGGCCTGTCAGTAGGACTGACTTGACATTGGTGATTTTCTGGCATAACTTGCCCAAAGCCATGACCTCCCTGCCCACACCCTGGCCACAGGGCTATTGCTGCCTGCAGCTCCCCCAGCTTCCCCCAAGGCTCAACCAGATCCTGAATGGCTTCCCTGACTCACCTCATGGCCTCATATCATAGTGCAGTGAAACAAACGTTAGGAACTAGTTACTACCTCAGAAAAAATCAGCTTCTGCCTAGGTAGTCTGTACACCTAGCCCACGAAACTTATGAATTGGAAAAAGGCCTGCAACTAATTATTGGCAACGTTGTCTAACAGGAGGATTGCATAGGATAAAATATTATGAAACTGAAGACAGCAGGACCTCACATCCCTGTCAGAGTTAGAAGCCTTCCTCCAACTCACAAGCCTTGTTCCTTCCTTAACTCTGAACAAACCCAACAAATCATCTATGCATTCAAGACAAGAAGATGAAGATGGGGTTGAAGGCCCACACCTTAGCTTAGATGGGTTCCTGGGCTGTGTGTGTGTGGTGGTTCCTGGTGAGGCTGGTCAGGGCTGTGAAGGCCTGTTATTGGCCCCAGAGCCCTGACAACAGCCTGACCAGGAGCAGCTCTGTGGAAAAGGTGCTGGAGGTCCTGGTGTATGGCCAAGTGAACATGAGCCAGCAGTGAGGCCTGGCAGTGAGAAAGGCCAAGAGCCTCCTGCACTGTGTGCAAAGGAGCATGGCCAGCTGATCAAGGTGAGTGATCACATCCCATTACCCAGTGCTCGTTAGATCACATCTAGAGTGCCACATCCAGTGCAGGGTCCTATATAAAGGGAAGACAATGACAAACTAGACCCAATCAGTAGAAGGTCTTCAGGAAGCTCAGACAGCTGTCGCCCAAACTTCTGTGTCCAAGCGGCCAGCCACTCCTGCCTCTCCAGCCAGGCCAGAGGCTGAGGAGACTGCATTTCGTGACAGGCAAGTCCAACAGGGCTGAGAGGAGTCGTGCCTGGTGGCACGTATTGCTGCAACAACAGGAGTAAAGGAAGCCTGTGGGAACCTCCAAGGTCAAAGATGGACAGAAACCAGGAGAAAATTTCAATAGCTCTGCTCCCCTCAGCCCCTGACATGTCAAGCCCCTGTTCATCTGGGAGATGTTGGGGGACCCTCTACTCTCAAGACATAGAGCCTTAAACCTGAGAGGGACTCACTCCATGCCCGAAGGCAGTTCTCCACAGCTGGGAGGAAATGCTGGGCACTCAGCCTTTTCCTCTGCACTGTCCACCACAGGAGGCTGGAGAAACTAGATCAGGCAAGCAAGATTCTCTAGACCTGAGAGAATCAGTGAACAGACAGTTATCAGCAGGGAGGTGAGAGGAATCCTATTCACAGAATCTCTCTTGGCTTTCTGTCATGAGTTTGGAGGCCTGAGGAGTTCTCTGCCTCAGTTTTCTTTTCAAAGGCGCATATCCCAGCATGTGACTGACCAGAGATATGGGGAAACCTGTATGCTAGAAGTGTTAAAGTTTCCAGTAGCTCAGAGGTTTCAATCTCCTTTGAGAGCCAATTATGAATAGCTCCCTCTCTGTGGTCCCTAGGGAGAGACCAGCTGCAGCAGCAGCCATCAGGGACTCGTTAGCGCTTTAAATCTCAGGACAGTTTGGAGAGCAGGGACATTCAACGGCTGCTGGACGTGCACCACAGGCACTGCTGGAAGAAGATAGTAAGGGCAGAGAATGCCTGAGCCCTGAGTGCTGGTTTGCAGAGCTCAGGGAAGAGAAGGACAAGGTGGGGAAGAAGCAGAGGGTGAGACTTTGACCCTGATCGTCATTAACCGGCACCATCAGTGCAGTGGTCGTGACCTCCTTCTGAGGATTACAGGTTTGTGTTGTGCCTTCTGAGTCAGGTCTGTTCCTTTTTAGCTGGTGAGGCTTTGCATGGTGGAATCTATGGGAGAGAACGGTTTGGGGCATGTCCTTTCCTAGGTGTCTTCTGCTCCAGCTTCCTCTTCCCTCCACTCAATTCTTCTGATGTCCTTGTTAGTTGTGCAGAGTTCTAGGGACCTTGCCGGTCAATGATGTGAAGTTAGTTTGTGCCTTTGCTGCCCCTGAGCCAGCTCAGAGCCCCACGAGCACAGCTGGCAGTGCTGAGGTCCAGCTGCTGGGCTGTGCCACGGGGCAGCCCCAATCCCCTCAGAAACCATTGCTGAGAGGGAACTACACAAAGCAGATGATCTTCCCTGTCCTCTTCCTTCCCACCCTGCTCCAAATCTCTCCTCCTCATATTGGCTGATTAGCTCAGGTGTCCATCTTCTCTCAGATCTATCTCACTATTCTCTCTCAAGCCCATGTAGAGACTCTCTGAGAGTTCTCCAAGGAAGTCTACTCTGCAGTGCCATGGATGTCAACTCCTGACCCATGCACTGCTGAAGGAAGCATACAGCCTGTCCTTTCTAAAAGAAAAACAAACAAACAAACAAAGATCCCTGCTTCAGAGAGCTGAGATCAGTGATTTGGTGAAGTGTCCATCCTCCTACCCTGAGGAAAAGGGCATCTGGCATGATGTGCTCTCATCACAAGGGGTTTCCTTCCTTGGTAGGAAGTGTGGTTGCTCTTTGGAATGAGTTCAGGTGGAGGAGAGACACTGTCTCAGTCTGAGAGAATGTTTTCTCTTTTCTACCTGTACTCCATGTGGGACGTCTGTGCCTCTGAGGAGCAGCTCACAGATGCGCTAATTAACTCTGTGGAAAATCCTAGTTCTCTCCTTTCACTAGTCATGGAGGCCCTAAAGGGAACACAAATCCAGTCAGATGAGTATCAGAATATACATTTTCTTTGATAGAAACTTCCTTCATGATTCTTCTACACAAGAAAGATGTTTCTTTTTTTTCTTTCTTGTAGGTTGCCTTGTTGGTAAAGGAGGAATGAGGGACCTGTAGTGCTACATGGAGAAAGGGGACTTGGACAATAGCACATTGCCAACGGAGTTTATACTGCTGGAAATAGGGAATGTCCCCTCACTCCAGGCACCACTCTTCCTCCTCTCACTCATCATCTACTTGGTAACGATTGTTGGGAACATCCTCGTTGTTGTTGTTGTGGTGGCAGACCAGCACTTGCACACGCCCATGTACTTCTTCCTGGGCAATCTATCCTCCCTAGAGACCTGCTACTGCTCCACCATCCTGCCCCGGCTGCTGGCTACCTTCTTGACTGGGGACAGGACCATCTCTGCTCGGGGCTGTATGGCTCAGTTCTATTTCTTTGCTCTTTTTGCCACTAGCGAGTGTTACCTGCTGGCCATGATGTCCTACGATCGGTATTTGGCCATATGCCAGTCCCTGATCTATGCAAGCCTCATGACCTGGAAAGCATCTCTACAGCTGGCAGCAGCATCTTGGCTAGTGGGATTTCTTATATCTGCAGTAGTCACTTCTTTATTATCCCACTCAAGTTTCTGTGGCCCCAAAGAAATTGACCACTTCTTCTGTGATTTTATCCCCTTGCTGGAGCTCACCTGTGGAGACACCACGGTGGTCACACTACTAGCTTTCATACTTTCTGTCCTGGATACAGTCTTCCCCTTCCTGCTCACACTGGCCTCCTACATGTGCATCATCACTGCCATCCTGAGGATCCCATCTAGTGTGGGTAAGCAGAAGGCCTTCTCCACCTGCTCCTCTCACCTCACCATTGTCTCTGTTTTCTATGGCACCTTCATCATTGTCTACTTGCTGCCCAGAACTCCCCAGCTGAAGCAGCTCAACAAAGTGTTCTCCTTTTTCTACACTGTCCTCACGCCCCTGGTCAATCCCCTCATCTACAGCCTGCAGAACAGGGAGGTCACGGAGGCCCTGAGAAAAGTGCTCAGAGAGCTTTGGCCATCTCCAAGAGCTCAGAGCATTGCTGTGCCAGGATGTTAAAACCACATCTAGTGCATATGTGAACTGCAAGGAGACAGTGGGGGAAGGTATGTGCTCAGTACAAGGAATCTCTCAGGAGGGTTGTTTTGTGGAGTTGAAATGCAAAGGGAGGGAAGAGTTCATTAGAGAAGAAAACAAATATTTCTCTAAGCTACCTAATAAAAGTCTGATGAAAAAGACGTGTGTATACATATGTCTATAGATGATTAAGATGACATAAGCCAAATTTGACACACAGATATATTACCCTTTAATAAGCACAGCTAGTGAAACCCTTGCCATGTCCAGCAATTTCAGGTCTTTGCTAATATCCCATTTTACTGTCTCTATTGCTTCCAAGCCACTGAGCTTCCTTTCCCATCTCTACTAGAGTAAAAGATCTGTTCTCCTTCCTTTAGATTAACTGACTCAGTGCTGAGCTTCTAGAATACCTGTCAACACCGATCATGGAATCATAGAATCAGTAAGGTTAAATCGATGGCCATGCTGTCTTCTGTCAGTCTGCTGCAGCATTTCAAATGACTCTTTTGAAGAGAGAAATTGAATTGAAGAAATGAGCTGAGACTTAGATGTTGGGATCAGAGGAAAATTAAGGTAGGAAGGGACCTCAGGAGTCTCAAACATAACCTCCCAGTCAAAGCTGGGTGAGGTCAGACTAAGTTATTCAGGGGGTTATCCAGTTGGGTCTTGAAAGCTCCAAAGATGGAGACTCCAACACTTCTCTTGGTTGCTTCTGTCTGTCTGTCCTCCTTGTAAAAAGTTTCTCTCCCTACCCACTCAGAACATCTTTTGTTTCAGCTTATGCCTCTCATCTCCCATCCTCACACCGTGCACCACTTTGAAGAGCTGGGCTCCATCTTCCTTATTACTTCCCCATAGGTATTGGAAGGTTACTCTCAAGTGCTCCCCAAACCCTCTCTTCTCCAGGCTGAACAAGTCCAGCTCCCTACTACTGGTCGTGCTCCTGTTGGCCTTCCTTGCTGCCAGATCACACTACCAGCTCATATTCAGCTTCCAGGGAACCAGGACCCTCAAGGCCTTTTCTGTAGAGCTGCTTCCAGCCAGAATGTCTCCTTGGTGGGTCATTGCAAGGGGTTCTTCCCTCTCGGTGCAGGAGTTGGCAGAGTTTTTCTCTGTTGAATTCCCTGTGCTTCCTGTTTATCTTTTTTTTCCAACCTGTAGAGGTTCTTCTGGGTGACTGCCCTGTGTTTTAGCATATCATAGTCTTCCTTAGACTTCCTCCAGGTGAGAAAGAAGTAAAATGGGAAAAGTTTGTGTAAGAGTCTGCTAGTTAATGTCCCCACAAACACTATGTCCCATGAACCAATCTATTTTGAGCCCATTCACTCAACCAGCATTTTATTCAGAGCGCAGCTAACAGAGGCAGTGAACAGACAGTAGTTTGTGCAGCAGATCATGCAGGAGGAGCACAATTAGGTGCAAGAGGACATCTTTCTTTTTTTCCAGTCCTGCTAGTCCCCACTTCCACAAACATGGTTATATCCCGCCGCAAAGCATATTTGCCTGTAGCTATTGAGTTGCTGCATCAGCTGTGTCGGAAGCTTCAATGCAGACAGACCCTCTGACAGCAGATGCAGCCCCTCAGGTCTCAGGCTGCAGGCAGTGCTTGGAGCCTCTCCAGAAGGCTTGGACTGATAGTCAACCCTCCTGCAAGAGGTGTGCTGTTGTTGACAAATTGTGTTGTCAGGTTAAGTAGTTGTGAGAGGAAGTGAGCAGACTACAAAGCATCTGAGAAAGTGAGCAGGAGATAGGGGGTTCTTGAAGACCATACTGCTCTGGGAGTCCCAATCCCCCACAGCAGGAGAGTTGCTGGAAGGCTCTGTGCAGAGTGAAATAGTACAGCACAGCAGTGTAGAAGAAGGCTGGAAACTAGTTGCTTCTTGTAGAAGAAGAAGAAGAAAGGCCCCTACTCCTCCAGTAGACTTGGACTTACAGTTGAAGAATCGATTTAATGCCCTTCAGGATGAGGAGGACTCAGACCTGACTTCAAGGGAAGCAACTGGGCCGTCAGACCCTGTGCCTTGTGTGAACACTCGGGAGAGGCAAAGAGCAGTTGTAGTGGGTGACTCCATGCTGTGGGGGATGGAGGCACCTATCTGCTGACCTGACCTCTTGTCTAGAGAGGTTTGCTGCCTGCCGGGGGCATGGATACGAGATGTCACTGAAAGGCTGCCAAGGCTTGTCCACTCATCAGACCTCTACGCTCTGCTGCTCTTTCACGTGGGTGCTAATGATACAGAAAGCAAGCTGGAAACAATCAAATAAGACTTCAGGGCTTTGCACATGGTGGTAAAGGGTCTGGGAGCCCAGGTGGTCTTCTCCTCAGTCCTACCAGTGAGGGGGAGGGATGGGAGGAGGAGCAGACAAATTTTCCAAATTAACAACTGGCTGCACCACTGCTGTTGGCAACAGGGTTTTGGTTTCTATGGTCATGGGACATTGTTTGAAGATCAACAACTGGTGGGGAGAGATGGGACTCACCTCACTAAGCGGGGCACCTGTGTCTTTGCAAACAGGTTGGGCAGCCTGGTAAAGAGGGCTTTAAACTAGGTAGGAAGGAGGAAGGGGAGAGGGTACTCAATAAAACACAACTCAATTTGGGAGGCCTCGAATGGGTGCATGCAGCTGGGGATGTCCACGTGGGACATGGCTATGGGGGGTCCCCGTACACCCTTCCTGGGAAACCTACAGGCATGACCACCTCTCCGAAATGCCTGAACACCAATGCACGCAGCATGGAGAACAAACAGGAGGAGCTGGAAATCTGTGTGTGATCACAGGGCCATGATCTCATTGCAGTCACAGAGACATGGTGGGATAGCTGACATGACTGGAACACTGTCCTGGATGCTATGTGCTTTTTAGGAGAGACAGGCCAGGAAGGCGAGGAGGTGGAGTTGCTCTTTATGTGAGAGAGCAACTGGAATGTATCGAGCTCTGCCTAGGGGTGGAGGAGGAGGCAGTCGAGAGCTTATGGGTGAGGATCAAAGTTCAGGCTAACACGGGGGACACTGTTTTGGGTGTCTACTACAGGCCACCTGATGAGGAAGAGGAAGTCGATGAGGCCTTCTGTAGACAGCTGGAAGTAGCCTCACAATCACAGGTCCTGGTTCTCATGGGAGACTTCAACCACCCTGATATCTGCTGGAAGGACAACACAGCAAGGCACAAACAGTCCAGGAGGCTCCTGCAGTAAATCAGTGATAACTTCTTGACACAGGTGGTGGAGGAAGGGTGTGCTGCTGGACCTTGTCCCAGGCATCAAAGAAGGACTGACTGGAGATGTGAAGGCTGGGGGCTGCCTTGGCTGCAGTGACCATGAGATGGTGGAGTTCAGGAATCTACATGGAGGAAGCAAGGCAATAAGTAGGGTTGCAACCCTGGACTTCAGGAGAGCAGACTTTGGGCTGTTCAGAGACCTATTTGGAGGAATCTTATGGGTTAAGGCCCTAGAAGGAGGAGGGGTCCAGGAGACCTTGCTGGTGTTCAAGCATGACTTCCTCCAAGCTCAAGAGCGGTGCATCCCAGGAAGAAAGAAGTCCAGCAAAAGGGACATGAGACCTGCATGGATGATCAAGGAGCTCCTGGTAAAACTCCAACAGAAGACGAAAGTACACAGAATGTGGAAGAGGGGACAGGCTACTTGGGAGGATTATAAAAATGCTGTCAGAGTATGTAGAGATGCAACTAGGAAGGCTAAGGCCCATTTGGAATTTAGTCTTGCAAGGATATCAAGGACAATAGGAAGGGCTTCTTCAAATACATCAGTAGAAAGAGGAGGACTCGGGAAAATGTGGGCCCACTACTGAATGGGGCGGGGGCCCTGGTAATGAAGGATACAGAGAAGGCAGAATTACTGAATGCTGCCTTTGCTTCAGTCTTCACTGCTAAGGGCAGCCCTCAAGAATCCCAGAGCCTGGATGTGAGGAAGAAAGTCTGGAGAAGGGAAGACTTTCATTTCATTGGGGAGGAAAGGATTAGAGACCTTCTGGCAGGCTAGACATCCACAAATCCATGGGCCCAGATGGGATGCACCCACGGGTACTGAGGGAGCTGGCGGATGTTCTTACCAGACCTCTCTCCATCATCTTGGAAAGGTCCTGGAGAACTGGAGAGGTGCCTGAGGACTAGAACAAAGCCAATGTCACTCTAGTCTTCAAGAAGGGCAAGAAGGAGGACCCAGTCAACTATAGGCCGGTCAGCCTCACCTCCATCCCTGGAAAGGTGATGGAACAGCTCATTCTGGGTGTCATCTCCAGACATATGGAGGAAAAGAAGGTGATCAGGAGTAGCCAGCATGGATTCACCAAGGGCAATCTTGCGTAACCAATCTAATAGCCTTCTCTGATGGAATGACTGGCTAGGGAGATGAGGGCAGAGCAGTGGGCGTTGTGTACCTTGACTTCAGCAAGGCTTTTGACACTGTCTCCCATAACATCCTCCTAGATAAGCTGAGGAAGTGTGGGTTAGATGAGTGGACAGTGAGGTGGATTGAGAACTGGCTGAAAGGCAGAGCTCGGAGGGTGGTCATCAGTGACGTGGAGTCAGGTTGGAGGCCTGTGGCTAGTGGTGTTCCCCAAGGCTCAGTACTGGTCCCGTCCTGTTCAACTTACTCATCAGTGACCTGGATGAGGGGACAGAGTGCCTCCTCAGCAAGTTTGCTGATGATACCAGACTGTGAGGAGTGGCTGACACACCTGAGGGCTGTGCTGCCATACAGAGAGACCTGGACAGGCTGGAGAGTTGGACAGGGAGAAACCTCCTGAGGTTCAACAAGGGCAAATGCAGAGTCCTGCACCTAGGGAAAAATAACCCTAGGCCCCAGTACAAGGTGGGGGCTGATCTTCTGGAGAGCAGCTCTGCAGGGAAGAAAGACATTGGAGTGCAGGGGGATGACAAATTGACCATGAGTCAGCAATGTGCCCTTGTGGCCAGGAAGGCCAATGGTCTCCTGGGGTGCATTAGGAAGAGTGTTGCCAGCAGGTCGAGCGAGGTGATCCTGCCCCTCTGCTCAGCCCTGGTGAGGCCTCATCTCGAGTACGGTGTCCAGTACTCAAGGGGACTCAAGCCCACCAGGGAACACCAGCACTGCCTGACCCCTTTCCTCTTGCAACCTGCACACACGTGAAGGGCTTCAGAGGATGGGGGGGGGGGAGGAAATCCAAAAAACGTGCTAGAGTTGGGGAAATAAACCTTTCCTGGGCCCAACAGGGGACCACTGGGTGCTCAAGGGGTTGTGTGAGAGTGATGACACTTATGATGTGCAACCATGCTGACAGCATATCTTCATATGCCATTTCCTGCGTTGACTGGGTGCTGCATCTGGCACTGAACAAGCTATGTATGGGGAGCTTTTGGAAAAGACTCCAACAGCCTTCTCCTCCTGCCAGAGGAATGATTGCAGTCTCTGAAGGACCAAGGTTACAGCCAGCTTTGAATCTGAGCCTGCTCAGAGCAGGAATTGTGTCATACGACCTCCAGAGAACTCTTCCAGCACAAATTCCTTCACCATCCTGTGGCTGCACAAGGGCTGCATCAGGTGTGAGATTCAACCTGTTGCCTTCCCAACAGGAAATGCGTGGGCACAGTCTCCACTCTCAGAGGAATGGCTGCTGAGAGTGGTGGGTGGTGCCCCTGTCCTTTCCCACAGGAGGCATGCACAGGGCAGCAGTACCCAGCAGTGCAACGTGAGTACGGCAACAAACCCTTGAAGCCTGCTTGCTTTGGCCTCTTCGGGACAGCTCATCTGATGGGGCTTAGAAGAGACCTGGAGCTGGAAAATGCTTATTGTCCACTGCTTCTCAGAGAGTGAAAGCACTGCCATTGCTGTCACTTGTCTCTGCTGTCTGTGTCTCTGGAGGCATCCCAGGCAGAAGAGGAACTGCATCAGCAGTCTTCCTGAGGCATCGTGTATGGGAAAATGCAGAAGAATGTCAAGAAGACAGGTGATGGAAGGTATCCAGCCTGTTCTGTGGGAAAGGAGCATCAATAAGGCAGGTTGACCCCTAGCTGTGATCATCCAGCTGGGCCTGTGCCAGTGTGGCACTACACCTGGGCTTTGAATCAGAATTACCGGTGAGCTCCTTACGTGTACAGTGCGTGTGTATAGTACATAAAAACCCCTTCTAGTGCCCCCTGCAGTGTTCCTCACCATGGACCGATGCTGAGAGTTCCCTTGGATTCCCCCACACCTTTATTGACTCGATCAGGAAGCTGCTGGGAAATCCTCATTTAGACACAGAGGTAATAAATGCTCAGTGCTGACCACAGTGTGCCTCGTGTTTGTGTTTGTGTCCCTGCTGGGGGTCCAGGCATTGCCTCCATCTTGCTCTTACAATTGGCACAGTTGGCAGGATACACAACCACAATGTTGTGGCTGAGGAGAACAAAGATAACTGGAAAGCTGCAGGGAAGACAGGCACAGACAGTGCAGGAGGCCCCTGCAGAGCACTGATGATAACGTCTTGACACAGATGGTGGAGGAGCCACCGAGGAGGGGTGTCCTACTGGACCTTTTCCTAACCAACAAAGGAGGACTGGTTGGAGATGTGAAGGTTGGGGTCAGCCTTGTCTGCAGTGACCACGAGATGGTGGAGTTCAGGATTCTACATGGAGGAAGGAAGGCAATAAGCATGGTTGCAACCTTCGACTTCAGGAGAGTGGACTTTGGGTTATTCAAGGACCTACTTAGAGGTATCCCATGGGTTAAGGTCTTAGAAGGAAGAGGAGTCCAAGAGAGCTGGCTAGTATTCAAGCATCACTTCCTTCAAGCTCAAGAGTGGTGCATCCCAAGGAGAAGGAAGTCCAGCAAAGGGGGCAGGAGACCTGCATGGATGATCAAGGAGCTCCTGACAAATCTTGAATGGAGGAAGAAATAGAATATGGAAAAGGGACAGGCCATTTGGCAGGAATATAGGCATGTTCTCAGAGTGTGTAGGGATGTGCAAGGAAGGCCAAGGCCATTTGAAAATTGTCAGGCAAGGGATGAGAAGGACATCAAGAAGAGCTTCTTCAAATACATCGTTAGCAAGAAGACGAGTGGGGAAAATGTGAACCAACTCCTGAATGGGAGGGTGGGGGAGGGAGCTGGAGACAAAGGCTACAGAGGAGGCAGAGTTACTGAATGCCTTCTTTGCTTCTGTCTTTGCTGCTAAGGGCAGCCCTCAAGAATCTTGGAGCCTGGAGATGAGACTTTCCCTTGGTTGAGGAGGATTGGATTACGGATCGTTTAGGCAGACTTGACATCCACAGATCCATGGGCCCTGATGGGATACAATGACAAGTACTGAGGTGGCCGATGGATGTTATTGTGTGGTCGCTCTCCATCACCTTTGAAAGGCCGTGGAGAACTGGAGAGGTGCCTGAGGACTGGAAGAAAGCCAATGTCACTCCAGTCATCAAAAAGGGCAAGAATGAGGACCCGGTCAACTATAGGCCAGTCAACCTCTGCTCCATCCCTGGAAATGTGATGGAATAGCTCATTTGGGATATCATCTCCAAGCATGTGGAAGAGGAGGAGGAGGTTAGGAGTAGTGAGCATGAATTCATGAGTTCCCCAGGTTCAGTACTGCGGCAAGCGTTATTCAACTCAATCATCAGTGACCTGGATGAAGGGACGGAGTGCCTCCTCAGCAAGTTTGCTGATGATACCAAGCTGGGAGGAGTGGCTGACACACCTGAGGGCTGTGCTGCCATTCAGAGAGATCTAGACAGGCTAGACATTCAACAAGGACAAGTGCAGGGTCCTGCACCTAGGGAGATAAACCCCATGCACCAGTACAAGCTGGGGGCTGACCTTCTGGAGAGCAGCTCTGCAGAGAAGGACCTGGGAGTGCTGTTGGACGACAAGTTGACCATGTGCCAGCAATGTGCCCTTGTAGCCAGGAAGGCCAATGGTCTCCTGGGGCAAATTAGGAAGACTGTTGCAGCAGGTCGAGGGAGGTGATCCTGACCCTCTGCTCAGCCCTGGCAAAGCCTCATCTCAAGTACTGTGTCCAGTTCTTTGCTCCCCAGTACAAGAAAGACGTGGAGCTACTGGAGAGAGTCCAGCGCAGGGTTACATAGATGATCAGAGGGCTGGAGCACCTACCCTCTGAGGAACGGCAGCCAGAGCTGGGCCTCTTCAGCCTGAGGGATTGAAGACTGAGGGGGGATCTGATCAATGTGTACATTGATCAGTACATGAAGGGAGGGTGTCAAGGGGACGGGGTGGAACTCTTTTCAATGGTGCCAAGTGACAGGAGAAGAGGCAATGGGCACAAACTGAAACACTGGAAATGCCTTGTGAATGTGGGGAGGAATTTCTTTCCTGGAAGAGTGACAGAGCCCTGGAAGAGGTCGCCCAGAGAGGTTGGGGAGTCCCCCTCTCTGGAGATATTCACAACCTACCTGGATGTTACGCTGTCTAACATGGTCTAGGTGACCCTGGTTGAGGAGGGGGCTTGGACTGGATGATCTCCAGAGGTCCCTTGCAGCCTCGACCATTTTGTGATTCTGTGGTTGTGCACAGGCACCCCAGTGTGTGCATACCCGTCCGGGCAGGGGCTCAGGGAGAGCAGCTGCCTGGCCCCAGTGTGGGGCTCCAAAAGCACCCATGAACCCAGGAGTCCTGAGTCTCTGGGGCAGGAAACCACCCTCACTCCCTGAGCTGGGCACAGCACCCCAGTGCCCGAGCTGCCTGGCCTCCTCGACCTACTGCCCCAGCCCCAGACTGAGCCCTTTGGGGTAGGGCACTCACCAAGGCCCCACAACAGCCTACTGCCTTCTGCCTCTCCAAAGCCCTGGTAGGGGGCTGCAAATCCAGGGGATGCTGCCAGGCAGAGCCCAGGTGTGCAGTCACTGTCTGAGGAGAAGGGACCTGGAGGCACCTGCCCTCGTAAATACAATTCCCCACCCCCACACACACACAGGCTAGTTTTGTTGACTGCATTTATTGATCATTGGGGGAAAATGGTCCCGGTCTCCTGAGGATCACGTGAGGCATCCAGGGATGACCATCTCCTCATGCCGCTGGAGGGGGACAGGGCAGGGGGTCATCCACAATGCCAGACTTCAAGGACAGGGCACAGGTTGTTAATCCAAATTCTGCTGGGAGAAGGGAGAGGTCACCTCCCCACCAGGTCCCTCTGAAATACTTGGGAGAAGGAGAAGGGGGTTGGAGCCCCCAGTGGCCCCAGGGCTCAGCTGGGATCTCCTTGGTCTATTGAAAAGCTAGAGCTGCTGCTGGTCCACGTGGCAGTCCTGGAGGTCTGTATAGACCACAGAGCCCTGCCCCATCCATACAGTGACCCTGGGGGTCCGTACAGCACCCAGAGGACGAACAGCACCCAGGACATACTGTTGCCCTGCTGGCCTGTGTGGCCTCACTGAGCAAAGGGGAACGTGTGTGTGTGGGGGGGTGGCTCTGTGCAGCTCTCCCCTGGGGCAGATCTGTCCTCCCACCCAGGGCCAGGTCCTCCCCACCCCAGAGGGCTCTGGGATTCCCCCAGGTCAAGGATCCCTTGGAGGGTTGGGGATGCCCCAGTGCTGCTCACCTAGGCCAAGTGGGCTGCAGATTGGTGTCTCTGGCACAAGGGCAGCTTCAGATGCTGTGGAGAAAGGGAGTGTTAGGGACATATGGGGGTGAACAGGGTTGTCCTGGGAGGCAGGGAAGGCCCTGGGAGCCCTGGGGAATGGGGTCTCCGGGGAAAACACTGTCCTACGTGCATGTGCACAGGGCTCCAATGGCCACACTGGGCTGCAGTGTGGTCCGCTGAGGCACACTGGGTGCATGGGAGTAGCCTAGTAGAGGAGGGGAGGGGAAGGATTTTGGGCCTGCAGGAGCTGTGATACCTACCAGAGCCCTCTCCTCTCGCACAAGGTCAACCTGCAGCGGGAAAGAGACAATTAGTCTGTGCAGGACACCAGCATGTCCCCAGGTCCCAGCTGTAGACAGGGGGGACCAGACCCCCTCCAGCTCCCCAGGCTAGCTGCACTATAAGTGCACCCTGTTACTTACTGGCACAGCAACATCTCCATCTACAAGTTGACCAGCATCTCCCACCGCCTAGGCAAGAAGAAGCATGTGTCAGTCTGGACTGGGCTGTGGTGGCTTCCCCATTACACCCTGCCTCAAGGCTCCCCCTGGTCAGTTCGGGGCAGGGATGGGCTTCCTTGTCCCTCTGCCCCTTGTATACCTGTGCTCTACCCAGGCCAAAAACAGGAATAGGGATGGGGGTCAGATTTGGGGACCCAACGGGAGGGGATCTGGCACCTGGAAAACAAGGAAAGTGGCTATCAGGTGGATGGTGTCAAGGAGATGTGATCTGGAGGGACCTAAATGCAGGGTCTGGAGTGGTGGGGGCCTAAGGGGAAGGGATTGAAGCCCCCAGAGCATGGTATTGGGGATGCTGAAGGGACAGGATTGTGGGACATTGTAGGGAGGGCTCTGGGATGCAAACGGAAGGGACTTGGAGAGGGCAAGAAGGGTGATGGAGATGGGCTGAGCACAGAGGATTGGGGGAAGCCAAACCAAGGGCTTTGGGGGACTGGAGGGGTGGGAGTTGGTAGCCTAGGTGAAAGAAGGTTCATTTGAAGAGCACAAGGACCCACTGGGGGGAATCAAAGGCAGAGCATTGTGGTGGGGACTGAAAGGAGGTGTCTGGGGGAGACTGAAGGCAGGAGGTTCAGGAATGTTGGCTAGAGGGAGATCAAGGGCATGTGGTCTTGGGGAGACAACGAAGAGGGGATGGAGATCTCCAGAATGAAGAGATTTCTGGCCTCCTAGAGAGGGAGTTCTTGCCTCCTCTCCATCAGAAACAACAGCCATAAGGGTGGTGAAAAATCCCACCTCTGTTCCTCACCCAGGGCTCCCTGTGGTGTCTGGAGGGGAATCTCCAGGCTCTTTAAGGGTCCCAGACTCCTACCTCGGACCTGGGGTGGCCATCAGGACACTTACCGGAGAGTTCAACACAACGCCTTTGTCTTCCACCTGAAGCGGCCCCACTTGCTGGAGACACAGGGGAGGGTCAGGGTGCGAGAGGGACCCAGGAGTCTGGGGATGGGTCCACGTCCCACACTGGGCTGGGACCCAGCTGTTTTGGGGGGGCACTGTGACTGCCACAATGTCCACCTGGCGGTGGAGAGCCATGGCCCCGGAGGCTATGGTAGCCACAGCGGAGCTGGCAGGGCCCCAGCAAGGATTATCACCCTCCTCTCATCTCGGCTCAGCTCACTGCACCCATGTCAGGGGCTGCAGAGGAGGGACCAAGCTGGAGATGGAGACCCATTGGTGAACCCCATTTTGAAGGAAATAGCACCAAAGAAGTTTCTGGCCTAGTTCCCCACCAGGCCCCTGCAGCAGCTGTGTGTCTGTCTGCCCTCCGCAGGCCCAGGAAAGCCCTGGCCCTGCAGCCACCCCCAGCCTTGAGCTCATCACCGTGGCTTTGGGGCTCACCACTGCATCTGCTGAGTAGCACAGGATGGCAAGAAGCAGGGCCACGCTAACCACTGCGACCTTCATCTTCCTTCCAGGTCTGGTGAATCCTGGATGAGGCTGCAAAGGGCGAGGAGCAAATTTATCCCTCCCAGGACTCCCCGTTGCTGCCTTCCACCCCTGTCCCAAGAGCCCTGGGGAAGCACGAGTCTTGGCAGCGACAACCACCCTGGCAGCCATCCCACCCTTGGCACTGATCCCCCACCTCCGGCAACAACACAGCTACCTTCCCTGGCACCAATCCAATATCCTGCATGCGGCAGCTTCATGGAGAAGGACCCAGGTGTCCGGGATGGGCAGGGGGCTGTGCCCCTGTGACAGCTGGACCCCCTGCAGTGGCGTTCTCCTGCCCAAACCTGTTCCCTTCCTCACAGCCCCACAAAGTCACATTCCCCCAGTCTCCCAGGGCCCACATCTCCCCCCCTGGTCCTTGTCTCCCAGCACCCCTCACCTCCCAGGACAGTTCTTCCCCCCAGGGCTTCCCCAGAGCTGTCGCCAGCCTCAAATCTGCGGTCTCCAAGCAGAGCCATGCCCGGCCCCCTCTCCAGTTCCTTGGGGTAATGGGGTGCTGAGCCTGAGTCCTTTTCTAGGGGTACTGGGGACGGTGGGAAATGGGGACCCTTGGAGGGAAGGGTGCTTAGGCACATGGGCAATGGGGACACCACAGTGACTGGGCACTGAAGGTCAGTGGGAGTCCTGGGGGGGGCACTGTAAATGAGGAGCACTGGTGAGTGGTGGGCACTGGGAGAGCAGGGGTTGTTGGGCTTGGAGCAACTGCTGAGGATGGTCTCAGTGCCCACCTCCAACTCACCTCAGCTCCATTGCTCTGGGGACCCAAACTGGTCCCGGGCTCCAGCTGCAGCCTCCCCACAGCACAGCACAGCAGAGCACAGCAGAGCAGAGGAGGAATCAGAGGGGAATAGTCCCTGTCCTGGACCTGCCACTGACTAGAGACCATGCCCTCCCGGACAGCCAAGTCCTTCTCTGCAGAGCTGACCATGCCCAATGACTCCCAGCACCCTGTCTCCAACTAGGCTCCAGCACCAGCCTCTTCCCTGGATGGTGCTCAACCAGGGCTCTGTCTCTTCCCCACGGAGTGTCCTTTCAATGCCCTGGTTCCCTGCAAAGGCCACCGCTGTCCCCAAGCAGGATGTGGCTCTTCAGAGGGCATGCAGTGAAGCAAGTGCTTGTCCCCGGGCAGCCACTCAGAGATAATTGTGCCCATGGAGTGTCTCTGATAAGCCATGTGTGCCCAGGGCTCCGGGCACAAGGACTTTATTCAGGGAGCCGGCCGCCTCTGGAGAGGGCCCATGGGCCTGACCCGGAGGTGGGTGTGGGCTGGAGGGGTAGAGCTGCCTGGATGCCTGGGTTCCTTCCATCACCTAGAAAGGCCTACGCTCCCTGGGGTATGGGGCCTGTGTGGGGTAGGGAAGGAGCTGTGGTACTGTTTCATCTTGCCTCTCAAAGTGGGGTAGGCCTAGTTGGCCTGGGGAACAGGAGGTTTTTAATCTACAATCCCACTCTCCTAGCCAGGGCAGAGGAGGGAATCAGG
The DNA here is from genome assembly GCF_028389875.1 of Rhea pennata. Lineage (NCBI taxonomy): Eukaryota > Metazoa > Chordata > Aves > Rheiformes > Rheidae > Rhea > Rhea pennata. The sequence goes on from NW_026907679.1 coordinate 4,153,576, forward strand.
TATCTGAGCCCTCATTCCCATCCTATCCTGAGCCAGCAGCCCTTGTGAGACATCCTGCTGGGCTTCCGCCCCACTGGGGCTGCGTCCCATGGGTCAAGGCAGCCCAGACGCTGCGATCCTTTACCCATCTGGCGTGCCGTGCTTAAAATGGAAAGGGAGCCGGTATGCCTCGGTTCCTCTCTGGCCTTGCAGGGGGAGGCTGGGCTCCTGTCTGAACCACTGAGGACTCCTTCAGGAGCGATGCTGATGTTTGCTCCCGTAACAGGCCTCTTCAGTACCTCTGCGGTTTTCATACATGCAGCAGAAGTGACAGAGTTAAAGAATGCTAATTGTTTTCCCTGCTTCGAGACCTTTAATCTCCAGCTGTTACACTGCCAGCACTACGCTGGCGTTTTGTGTCACGTTGCTGCTGGCGCCTGTGCCCTTGTGAGAACAGAAAAGTGCCGACTGTCTCCAGTCACTTGCAGGTGGCCAAATGCTTTTTCCTCACTTGCATAAACTACCTCAGCCACAGTCCTATGTTCAGCACAAAGGAAGGGAGAGGAGAGGATAGTCCCCGGCCCCGGCTGACTGAAAAGTTGGGTGAGAAATGCTTTTCCTCACAACAGCAGCTCCCCTCCGCAGCAGAGAATAACGGCCTTGCTTTGGAAATGGAGAAGCAAATACATAATGTTACGTACACTCAAAAGTGACCTCTTCTTCATGTAGCTCTCCTTGGAAAAGAAGAGGTGAAAGCGCATGAAACAACTAAAATAGCAACCCGGGAGGGATGATCCTGTAGGACATGGTAATGCTGAGGCCTGTGTCACCTGTCTGAGAGTCAAATACTCTGGGCTTGCTCCATCTGTGAGTGCATGCGAATAATTTCTTTTGATGACACACAAGACTGGAACCAAAGGCTGGTGGTGAAAAACTGGTTTAGGCTTTGAACCTAGTGGGAGACTTTCCCCAGTTTCAGGGATCTGAGCTGTCATACTGATTTTAGTTCCCCTCATGCTTGTGAGAACTCTTTCCATTTAACTTCTACAGCCAAATGCCTCCATCCTCTCCCCGTGCACCATTCTTTGAACACCCTGAGCCACTGGAGCATGTGGAGCAATGGCCCTGTGCTCCCCTCGTTTGGTGGTTCCCCTCCAAACTTCCTCCTTCTGTGGGGGTGGTTTGTGGCTTCTTCTACACAGCAGTCTTGAGGGATCCATTTCTAACCTACGCAAATGTGGGCACTAATGAATGGTGACTAGTGACTGAGTTTGTCACTGCCCAACAAATGAACAGTGGGCTCTGAGCGAAGGCATTTTATGGAATTCTTCCTCCCACAGGTGACATTTCCTTCTGTTGCGTGCCAGACTTAGTTCGTACACTACCAATGGAGCGTCTCCTAGCACCTCTATATTCTTCCACTGTTTGTATTAAGCCCCACCTCCTTCATCGCTGGCCTTTCCTTTTTTTTTTAATTTGTCATATTCGTTACTTGAACCACATACCTCAAAGCAGGACTTTAATTTTTGTCAAGTTCATTGACTTTGAAGGAATACTAGTGGTTTTTTTTTTTTAAAAAAAAAAAAAAACTTTTTGTTTTAAAAAAAAAGACTACGAAAGCAGGTGCTTCTGAGTTGCCTTTGAGAACTAGAAAGTGTGCCATGAGCACACCCTGACCAGGCAGAATCTCCTGCGAGTGAGCCCAGGCAGCAGCAGCAGCACCACAGCCCATGGGACAGTAGGAGCTGCTGGCTGGCCTGCTGCAGGGAAATGGGCCACTGACCAACCTGTGAGGGAGGAACCGTCTTCAGCGCACGTCTCTTTTCGGTTACTAAAGGGATCAAGCAGGAAACAAGGATCTGAAACTGAGTTACAAACGGAGAAGACATCAAGCTGTCAGATAAATGGAGACACATAGCCTAGCCAGAGGACACGATGACTTCATGGCTATTTACAGGTAGTGCACCCAGGCTGTGCTAAGGCACGAACCTAAAACATAGTAGAGCCATAAAGCATGTTCTTCAAACACTAATATTGCTCATTTTGTGCTGTTAGGGTGTTAGGATAACGAACTACCATGAAACTCTATGGCCTTCCTCACCCTCCATGCAAGCTTGGGCCCTTTACATTTTCCAAATGCTGTCCCATACCCCACACTAGAAGGAGATGGGAAGGATACTTAGCAAAAGCTTAGCAAAAGCTTTGACCACTTCCAGGTCAGGATAAGGATCACCTCTTGTGCCTTCTGAAAGGTAACCACTGAGGCACGTTGACAAATCAGCTCAGATTTCTCTCTCTCCACTGCCATTCGCTTCTCCTCCCAGCCAACTTGTTGTCCTGATGGACAAGAGGGCAGAGGCTGCTGGTCCCAAAGAGACAGCTGTCACAGGGAGCATCTGCCAGGCAGAGCCCCCTGCCCCCTCCAACCCCCATGGCTTGTGGGGTGAGAGCCGCCCTCTGCGTCCAGCCAAGATTTTCTTCCCGATCGTCCTTTCCAGCTTAATTGCTCCACAGGGAAGGTGCTGGCTACGGCTGTTAAAATGCTCCTGCACTGTCTCAGGTGCCTAGCTGTCCTGCAGGAAGGTGGCCTGAGATCAAAATTGCCACAGCAGAGCCATGAATGCCTCCTTGAGACTGCACGTTCCTCTGTAAACTCCTCCTCTGTTTACTAAGTGTCACTGTAATTCAATATATCATGCTGGTTCCCATTTCTTACTCCCTCCTAAAAACAGCCAGCAGCCTGTGTCACCTGTCTAAGAGTAAAATACTCTGGGCTTGCTCCATCTGTGAGTGCGTGCGAATAATTTCTTTTGATGACACCCAAGACTGGAACCAAAGGCTGGTGGTGAAAAACTGGTTTAGGTTTTGAACCTAGTGGGAGATTTTCCCTAGTTTCAGGGATCTGAGCTGTCATACTGATTTTAGTTCCCCTCATGATACAGACTCCATCATGACTTCAGAGAGACTCTGTCTAGTTTTATCCAGATGAAAAGAGATAAAGGAAAGACACTGAGACATGGATCACAAGAGCTTTAAATCAGTCGGCTTATTTCATGAAACATTATATGTCATTTTGCAAGATTACTTCTTGCAGGATGGATGTTTGCTCTTGTCCTTATGGGAGGCCTACCATAACAAGGAGGGCTGCTGTGGATTGCTTGTGAAAAGACTCAAGCAACCCAGCACTGACTCAAATATTTGCTTTGGAAATTGTCCAGAAAGGAAGCAGTCGACTGGAAAATTTTCATTTTGACTGCCTCTGCTTTTTGCGTTATTTGCTGGAAAGCTGAGTTACAAAGTGTTGAATTATTGCTTGTACTTAAATAGGCTGTGACACTATTGGTCTTCTGAAGTTATTGTGAACATAATTAATGAAGTGTATGCATGGCCATAATTGAGGAATATTGCCTTAAGAGAGGTCAAGACTCTTTTTGAGAGAAGTCCAAAGCAAACTGATTGCATTCGGTCCTCACTTGACATTAAAGTGCTCTTCAGGGAGGCCCTGTCTGCCCTGCCCTGATGTGAACTAGAGATACATAAGCATATACATCATACATCTACAGAAGCAAAAGCCAATTCAGTAGTATCCAAAAATGTGTATTTCTTTTTCTTTTTCTTTTTTTTTTTTTTTTTTTTTTTTTTTGCAGTAGAATATTGGGATAGTAAAACATGAAGAGTTGCCTCGTTCACAGCGATGCAAAGCTGAGAGGAGACTTTAAAAGTCACCGAGTCACAGAACGATTGAGGTTGGAAGGGACCTCTGGAGATCATCTAGTCCAACTCCCCTGCTCAGGCAGGGTCGTGTAGAGCACATTGTACAGGATCACGTCCAGGCGGGTTTGGAATATTTCCAGAGAAGGAGACTCAACAACCTCTCTGGGCAATTTCTTCTAGTGCTCTGAAGCACTGGAACCTCAAGGCATAGCTACTGCTGCTTGTGTTACCTCCTTGAACCCTCACTAGCAAGGGTCAAGAGCACTAAACGGAGGGTTACGCCAGATCTGAAGGTTGCCCATTTTTCTTGCAGAGTCATTTCCCTGAGAAAGTGACCTTATTCCCTCACATACTTCCCAAAAAAATTTTAGTGTGGTTGCTCTCTGCAAGCCTTGACCTGCGGTGAGATGTCTCAGAGCTGACAGGCAGTGCATACTAGGAGCTAGACCATCGGAAACCCAGGCATTCGGGTGGTTCTTCCCCTCCAGCCCACACCCACCTCCAGGTCAGGCCCATGGGCCCTCTCCAGAGGCGGCCGGCTCCCTGAATAGAGTCCTTGTGACCGGAGCCCTGGGCACACATGGCTTATCAGAGACACTCCATGGGCACAATTATCTCTGAGTGGCTGCCCGGGGACAAGCACTTGCTTCACTGCATGCCCTCTGAAGAGCCACATCCTGCTTGGGGACAGCGGTGGCCTTTGCAGGGAACCAGGGCATTGAAAGGACACTCTGTGGGGAAGAGACAGAGCCCTGGTTGAGCACCATCCAGGGAAGAGGCTGGTGCTGGAGCCTAGTTGGAGACAGGGTGCTGGGAGTCATTGGGCATGGTCAGCTCTGCAGAGAAGGACCTGGCTGTCCGGGAGGGCATGGTCTCTAGTCAGTGGCAGGTCCAGGACAGGGACTATTCCCCTCTGATTCCTCCTCTGCTCTGCTGTGCTCTGCTGTGCTGTGCTGTGGGGAGGCTGCAGCTGGAGCCCGGGACCAGTTTGGGTCCCCAGAGCAATGGAGCTGAGGTGAGTTGGAGGTGGGCACTGAGACCATCCTCAGCAGTTGCTCCAAGCCCAACAACCCCTGCTCTCCCAGTGCCCACCACTCACCAGTGCTCCTCAGTTAAAGTGCCCCCCCCCCCAGGACTCCCACTGACTTTCAGTGCCCAGTCACTGTGGTGTCCACATTGCCCATGTGCCTAAGCACCCTTCCCTCCATTTCCCGTAGTCCTCAGTGCCCCTAGAAAAGGACTCAGTCTCAGCACTCCATTTCTCCAAGGAACTGGAGAGGGGGCCGGGCATGGCTCTGCTTGGAGACCGCAGATTTGAGGCTGGCGACAGCTCTGGGGAAGCCCTGGGGGGAAGAACTGTCCTGGGAGGTGAGGGGTGCTGGGAGACAAGGAGCAGGGAGGGAGATGTGGGCCCTGGGAGACTGGGGGAATGTGACTTTGTGGGGCTGTGAGGAAGGGAACAGGTTTGGGCAGGAGAACGCCACTGCAGGGGGTCCAGCTGTCACAGGGGCACAGCCCCCTACCCATCCCGGACACCTGGATCATTCTCCACAAAGCTGCCGCATGCAGGATATTGGATTGGTGCCAGGGAAGGTAGCTGTGTTGTTGCCGGAGGTGGGGGGATCAGTGCCAAGGGTGGGATGGCTGCCAGGGTGGTTGTCGCTGCCAAGACCCATGTTGCCCCAGGGCTCTTGGGACAGGGGTGGAAGGCAGCAACGGGGAGTCCTGTGAAGTATAAATTTGCTCCTCACCCTTTGCAGCCTCATCCAGGATTCTCCAGACCTGGGAGGAAGATGAAGGTCGCAGTGGTTAGCGTGGCCCTGCTTCTTGCCATCCTGTGCTACTCAGCAGATGCAGTGGTGAGCCCCAAAGCCACGGTGATGAGCTCAAGGCTGGGGGTGGCTGCAGGGCCAGGGCTTTCCTGGGCCTGCGGAGGGCAGACAGACACACAGCTGCTGCAGGGGCCTGGTGGGGAACTAGGCCAGAAACTTCTTTGGTGCTTTTTCCTTCAAAATAGGGTTCACCAATGGGTCTCCATCTCCAGCTTGGTCCCTCCTCTGCAGCCCCCTGACATGGGTGCAATGAGCTGAGCCGAGATGAGAGGAGGGCGATAATCCTTGCTGGGGCCCTGCCAACTCCGCTGTGGCTACCATAGTCTCCAGGGCCGTGGCTCTCCACTGCCAGGTAGACATTGTGGCAGTCACAGTGCCCCCTCAAAACAGCTGGGTCCCTCTCACACCCTGACCCTCCCCTGTGTCTCCAGCAAGTGGGGCCGCTTCAGGTGGAAGACAAAGGCGTTGTGTTGAACTCTCCGGTAAGTGTCCTGATGGCCACCCCAGGTCCGAGGTAGGAGTCTGGGACCCTTAAAGAGCCTGGAGATTCCCCTCCAGACACCACAGGGGAGCCCTGGGTGGGGAACAGAGGTGGGATTTTTCACCACCCTTATGGCTGTTGTTTCTGATGGAGAGGAGGCAAGAACTCCCTCTCTAGGAGGCCAGAAATCTCTTCATTCTGGAGATCTCCATCCCCTCTTTGCTGTCTCCCCAAGACCGTGTGCCCTTGATCTCCCTCCAGCCAACACTCCTGAACCTCCTGCCTTCAGTCTACCCCAGACACCTCCTTTCAGTCCCCACCACAGTGCTCTGCCTTTGATTCCCCCCAGTGGGTCCTTGTGCTCTTCAAATGAACCTTCTTTCACCTAGGCTACCAACTCCCACCCCTCCAGTCCCCCAAAGCCCTTGGTTTGGCTTCCCCCAATCCTCTGTGCTCAGCCCATCTCCATCACCCTTCTTGCCCTCTCCAAGTCCCTTCCGTTTGCATCCCAGAGCCCTCCCTACAATGTCCCACAATCCTGTCCCTTCAGCATCCCCAATACCATGCTCTGGGGGCTTCAATCCCTTCCCCTTAGGCCCCCACCACTCCAGACCCTGCATTTAGGTCCCTCCAGATCACATCTCCTTGACACCATCCACCTGATAGCCACTTTCCTTGTTTTCCAGGTGCCAGATCCCCTCCCGTTGCGTCCCCAAATCTGACCCCCATCCCTATTCCTGTTTTTGGCCTGGGTAGGGCAGAGGTGTACAAGGGGCAGAGGGACAAGGAAGCCCATCCCTGCCCCGAACTGACCAGGGGGAGCCTTGAGGCAGGGTGTAATGGGGAAGCCACCACAGCCCAGTCCAGACTGACACATGCTTCTTCTTGCCTAGGCGGTGGGAGATGCTGGTCAACTTGTAGATGGAGATGTTGCTGTGCCAGTAAGTAACAGGGTGCACTTATAGTGCAGCTAGCCTGGGGAGCTGGAGGGGGTCTGGTCCCCCCTGTCTACAGCTGGGACCTGGGGACATGCTGGTGTCCTGCACAGACTAATTGTCTCTTTCCTGCTGCAGGTTGACCTTGTGCGAGAGGAGAGAGCTCTGGTAGGTATCACAGCTCCTGCAGGCCCAAAATCCTTCCCCTCCCCTCCTCTACTAGGCTACTCCCATGCACCCAGTGTGCCTCAGCGGACCACACTGCAGCCCTACTGATCAATAAATGCAGTCAACAAAACTAGCCTGTGTGTGGGGGGGGGTGGGGAAGGGTATTTATGAGGGCAGGTGTCTCCAGGTCCCTTCTCCTCAGACAGTGACTGCACACCTGGGCTCTGCCTGGCAGCATCCCCTGCATTTGCAGCCCCCTACCAGGGCTTTGGAGAGGCAGAAGGCAGTAGGCTGTTGTGGGGCCTTGGTGAGTGCCCTACCCCAAAGGGCTCAGTCTGGGGCTGGGGCAGTAGGTCGAGGAGGCCAGGCAGCTCGGGCACTGGGGTGCTGTGCCCAGCTCAGGGAGTGAGGGTGGTTTCCTGCCCCAGAGACTCAGGACTCCTGGGTTCATGGGTGCTTTTGGAGCCCCACACTGGGGCCAGGCAGCTGCTCTCCCTGAGCCCCTGCCCGGATGGGTATGCACACACTGGGGTGCCTGTGCACAACCACAGAATCACAAAATGGTTGCGGTTGCAAGGGACCTCTGGAGATCATCCAGTCCAAGCCCCCTCCTCAACCAAGGTCACCTAGACCATGTTAGACAGCATAACATCCGGGCAGGTTGTGAATATCTCCAGAGAGGGGGACTCCCCAACCTCTCTGGGCGACCTCTTCCAGGGCTCTGTCACTCTTCCAGGAAAGAAATTCCTCCCCACATTCAGCCTTTGTCTCCAGCTCCTTCCCCCACCCCCCCATTCAGGAGTTGGTTCACATTTTCCCCACTCGTCTTCTTGCTAACGATGTATTTGAAGAAGCTCTTCTTGTTGTCCTTCTCATCCCTTGCCTGACAATTTTCAAATGGCCTTGGCCTTCCTTGCACATCCCTGCACACTCTGAGAACATGCCTATATTCCTGCCAAATGGCCTGTCCCTTTTCCATATTCTATTTCTTCTTCTGTTGGAGTTTTGTCAGGAGCTCCTTGATCATCCATGCAGGTCTCCTGCCCCCTTTGCTGGACTTCCTTCTCCTTGGGATGCACCACTCTTGAGCTTGAAGGAAGTGATGCTTGAATACTAGCCAGCTCTCTTGGACTCCTCTTCCTTCTAAGACCTTAACCCATGGGATACCTCTAAGTAGGTCCTTGAATAACCCAAAGTCCACTCTCCTGAAGTCGAAGGTTGCAACCATGCTTATTGCCTTCCTTCCTCCATGTAGAATCCTGAACTCCACCATCTCGTGGTCACTGCAGACAAGGCTGACCCCAACCTTCACATCTCCAACCAGTCCTCCTTTGTTGGTTAGGAAAAGGTCCAGTAGGACACCCCTCCTCGGTGGCTCCTCCACCATCTGTGTCAAGACGTTATCATCAGTGCTCTGCAGGGGCCTCCTGCACTGTCTGTGCCTGTCTTCCCTGCAGCTTTCCAGTTATCTTTGTTCTCCTCAGCCACAACATTGTGGTTGTGTATCCTGCCAACTGTGCCAATTGTAAGAGCAAGATGGAGGCAATGCCTGGACCCCCAGCAGGGACACAAACACAAACACGAGGCGCACTGTGGTCAGCACTGAGCATTTATTACCTCTGTGTCTAAATGAGGATTTCCCAGCAGCTTCCTGATCGAGTCAATAAAGGTGTGGGGGAATCCAAGGGAACTCTCAGCATCGGTCCATGGTGAGGAACGCTGCAGGGGGCACTAGAAGGAGTTTTTATGTGCTATACACACGCACTGTAGACGTACTGAGCTCACCGGTAATTCTGATTCAAAGCCCAGGTGTAGTGCCACGCTGGCACAGGCCCAGCTGGATGATCACGACTAGGGGTCAACCTGCCTTGTTGATGCTCCTTTCCCACAGAACAGGCTGGATACCTTCCATCACCTGTCTTCTTGACATTCCTCTGCATTTTCTCATACACAGTGCCTCGGAAAGACTGCTGATGCAGTTCCTCTTCTGCCTGGGATGCCTCCAGAGACACAAACAGCAATGGCAAGTGACAGCAATGGCAGTGCTTTCACTCTCTGAGAAGCAGTGGACAGTAAGCATCTTCCAACTCCAGGTCTCTTCTAAGCCCCATCAGATGAGCTGTCCCAAAGAGGCAAAAGGACATTGGATTTCTTCCAGTCCTCAGGCACCTCTCCAGTTCTCCACGGCCTTTCAAAGGTGATGGAGAGCGGCCACGCAATAACATCCATCAGCCACCTCAGTACTTGTCATTGTATCCCATCAGGGCCCATGGATCTGTGGATGTCAAGTCTGCCTAAACAATCCGTAATCCAATCCTCCTCAACCAAGGGAAAGTCTCATCTCCAGGCTCCAAGATTCTTGAGGGCTGCCCTTAGCAGCAAAGACGGAAGCAAAGAAGGCATTCAGTAACTCTGCCTTTTCTGTAGCCTTTGTCTCCAGCTTCTTCCCCACCCCCCCAATTCAGGAGTTGGTCCACATTTTCCACAGTCCTCCTCTTGCTAACAATGTATTTGAAGAAGCTCTTCTTGTTGTCTTTGTCATCCCTTGCCTGACTTATTTCCAAATGGCCTTGGCCTTCCTTGCACATCCCTGCACACTCTGAGAACATTTCAATATTCCTGCCAAATGGCCTGTCTCCTTTTCCATATTCTATGTATTTTCTTCCTCTGTTCGAGATTTGTCAGAAGCTCCTTACCCATCCATGCAGGTCTCCTGCCCCCTTTCCTGGACCTCTTTCTCCTTGGGATGCACTGCTCTTGAGCTTGGAGGAAGTGATGCTTGAATACTAGCCAGTTCTCCTTGAACCCCCTTCCTCCTAGGGCCTTTACCCATGGGATTCCTCTAAGTTGGTCCTTGAATAAGCCAAAGTCCACTCTCCTGAAGTCGAAGGTTGCAACCATGCTTATTGCCTTCCTTCCTCCATGTAGAATCCTGAACTCCACCATCTCGTGGTCACTGCAGACAAGGCTGACCCCAGCCTTCACATCTCCAACCAGTCCTTCTTTGTTGGTTAGGAAAAGGTCCAGTAGGACACCCCTCCTCGGTGGCTCCTCCACCATCTGTGTCAAGACGTTATCATCAGTGCTCTGCAGGGGCCTCCTGCACTGTATGTGCCTATCTTTCCAGCAGGTTTCCAGTTATCTTTGTTCTCCTCAGCCACAACATTGTGGTTGTGTATCCTGCCAACTGCGCCAATTGTAAGAGCAAGATGGAGGCAATGCCTGGACCCCCAGCAGGGACACAAACACAAACACGAGGCGCACTGTGGTCATTTATTACCTCTGTGTCTAAATGAGGATTTCCCAGCAGCTTCCTGATCGAGTCAATAAAGGTGTGGGGGAATCCAAGGGAACTCTCAGCATCGGTCCATGGTGAGGAACGCTGCGGGGGGCACTAGAAGGGGTTTTTATGTACTATACACATGCACTGTACACGTAAGGAGCTCAACGGTAATTCTGATTCAAAGCCCAGGTGTAGTGCCACGCTGGCACAGGCCCAGCTGGATGATCACGACTAGGGGTCAACCTGCCTTGTTGATGCTCCTTTCCCACAGAACAGGCTGGATACCTTCCATCACCTGTCTTCTTGACATTCTTCTGCATTTTCCCATACACGATGCCTCAGGAAGACTGCTGATGCAGTTCCTCTTCTGCCTGGGATGCCTCCAGAGACACACATAGCAGAGACAAGTGACAGTAATGGCAGTGCTTTCACTCTCTGAGAAGCAGTGGACAGTAAGCTTCTTCCAGCTCAGGGTCTCTTCTAAGCTCCATCAGATGAGCTGTCCCAAAGAGGCCAAGGCAAGCAGGCTTGCAGGGTTTGTTGCCATACTCATGTTGCACTGCTGGACACTGCTGGCCTGTGCCCGCCTCGTGTGGGAAAGGACAGGGACACCACCCACCACTCTCAGCAGCCATTCCTCTGGGAGTGGAGACTGTGCCCACGCATTTCCTGTTGGGAAGGCAACAGGCTGAATCTCACACCTGATGCAGCCCTTGTGCAGCCACAGGATGCTGGAGGAATTTGTGCTGGAAGAGTTCTCTGGAGGTAGTCTGACCCAGTTCCTGCTCCGAGCAGGCTCAGATTCAAAGCTATCTGTGACCTTGGTCCTTCAGAGACTGCAATCATTCCTCTGGCAGGAGGAGAAGGCTGTTGAAATCTTTTCCAAAAGCTCCCCATACATAGCTTGTTCAGTGCCAGATGCAGCACCCAGTCAACACAGGAAATGGCATATGAAGATGTGCCATCACCATGGTTGTACAGCCTAAGTGTCATCACTCTCACTCAATCCCTTGAGCACCCAGTGGTCCTCTGCTGGGCCCAGGAAAGATTTATTTACCCCCAACTCTAACATGTCTATTGGATTTTTTCCCCCTATTCTCTGAAAACCTTCATGTTCCTGCAGGTTGCAAGAGGAAAGGGGTCAGGCAGCACTGGTGTTCCCTGATGGGCTTGAGCCCCCTTCCAGAGCTAGCTGGGAGTTACACCTTGTTCACGTGCACAGGGAACAGTCGATTGCCAGCTGGGAGTGTGGAGGTGGAAGGAATTTTCCCCCAGGACAGACTGACAGCAGTCCCTGGGAGGCAGGAGTCTTCTTCCTCTGTAGCACTGAGCACGGCCCATTCCCAAGGTTCCTCTGGGCCATTTCAGTCTAGGGACTGCTGCTCTTGCAACACCAAGAAACCAGCTGTGCCCTGCAGCTCAGTGTCTCTCCGTCCTGGGGCACCTTGGTAGCAGGAGCTCAGGCACTTCCATCTCTTCCACATTCTTGGCATGTGCTGGCTTTCACAAAAACAAATGTAGTGTGAGAGGTTGAAGGCTTGAGGCTCCATCAGGAGCTGCCACTTGTCAGCTGTCCCTGCACTCATGCAATAGAAGTGCAGGGTTGTTCCCTTCTCCTAGCTGTGCTTTTTGTGTCATGCGGGTGCTGGCTGTGGCCCAAGTGCTTGGTCCTGCAGCTGTGCTGTCAGGAACTGCCGATACCCTCCTGGCTGTGGGGCTTATCATGCTCACAGAGGATGGCCAACAAGGGTGGCCACCCTCTGCAGCAGGGTCACACAAGGGACAGGACTAGACATGGCAGCAGGCAGGAAGCACACCAGGAGTCCCAAAACACACAGAGTCCAACTCTCCTGCCCTCCATTCCCTTCCAACCCTCCTAGGCCTTGCAGCAGGCGATGCCCCTGAACAGCCAGGCACAGCCCTGCGCCTGCCCACTTCCCACCTCCAGGAAGCAGAGGGCAAGTGCTCTCCCAGGGGCTCACCACGCCAGCTCTCATCTCGTTCTTTTACCTCACATGCCCTCACAAGCGCAGAACCCCAGCAGGTCCCTGCTGCTGGCCTCAGGGCTTCCGAGTCATCAGTTTCCTCAAGATAACTTCCCCAGCCATTTGGCACTGTTGCCACATTAGGTACTTGGATAAAAGAGACTGCCCAGTCAACATCCATGACTGTCTGCCTGCTGCTGGGCTCTCAGGGACCCAGAAGGAGATGACCTCCCAGTCACCACCACAGACATGTCTCTATCACTGGTCAATAACCCTCTGAGACAGCAGGCACCTCACGATAACTTCCCCCTCCATGAGACAAATGCTGACCTCTCAGCTGCTCTGGCACAAGTGAGCTCCAAAGGACATGGCCCAGCCATGGACCTGCTGGTGCCCCATCAGCTGCTCAGCTGCAAGTCACCTCACAGTCCCCTCTCCAGGCACAGATCTGCTCTGATCCAGTCAGTTCAGCAGTCACAAGTGACCTCACCATCACCAGCCAAGCGTTGTTCCTTCAGCTGGCCTATCAGGTACTCAAGCAGAAGTGACCTCATCATCAAGAGTGGAGCCACGTGCCCCCAGATGGCCTGGCAGCTACTGCCAAAGAACTGATTTGATACTAGTTATTTTCTGTCATAGCTCTGGCAGAGAGCTGTGACCTCCCTGCCCACCCCCTGGTTACACAGGTATTGCTGCCTGCAGCTCCCGCTGCCTCCCCTGCAGCTCAATCAGCTCCTTAACAGCCTCCCTGACTCCCCTCCTGGCCTCACAATGCTCACAGTGCAGTAAAACACCCTTTGGATACCAGTTACTACTCCAAGAGAGGACTACCTTCGGCCTATGCTTTGAGAGCTGCACAGGAGCTGCAGGACACGCCACCGCCACCACACTGGCCAGAGCCAGATCCCAAAGGCAGACCCACTCCCAGGGAAACCTGGCCATGGATTGCTGCCCACCCTCCACAAAAGGAGGGAGCTGGCCCCACAGGAGCCCTGGGGCTCAGGGCATCTCCAGCCACAGGACCCAGGAATCCTGGCTGCCACCTTGTCCCCTAAGACAGATCAGACCCTCAGGCAGGGCTCTTGTGGCACCCACACCCTGTTCAGCTCCTGCCACAGCTCAGGAGCAAGAGCCATTTTTGCAGTTAACCATCTCTGAGCAAAACCTGGGGCAGCAGTTCCTGATGCCCTTATCCTTTGTGGAGAATGACAGGAGCATTGGGAAGAAGGAAAAGTGGTCTCGGCTGATGGGCTGGGTCCTCCACCTTGCTTGCCCCCTTGCCCTTGGCTCATCTGCCCAGCTGGAGAAAAAGGTCGCCCTTCCTGTCTCATCACCCCAAAATCCTCTCCAATACATCCCTGCTCCTCTGACTGTCAACAAGAGGCCCAATGTACATCTTCTTCCCCCTCCTTAACCCTGGACCAGCTCCAACGGGCAGCAGTGGGGAGCACATGAGCAGTGCTCATGTGGGAAGTGAGGGCATGGCTGTGTCACTGGGGAGACCTCCCTGTGATTTGGCATATCCTGCTGTGACCCCTGCTTGTGTCATTTGGGGGGGCTCAATAGGTCACTGCCATGTAGATGGCATAGCCAGGGAGAGAGCTGAGACATTTCCCCTCATGTCCTCTGGATCAGTCACTGCTCCTCATGCCAGTCATGTTCCAAAAATTTCCAATACATCCTTCAGGAACGTCTCCAAATGATGCCAAAGGCTCTGAAATCTCTCAGATGGGGCACTGGAGAGGTCACTTCTGTGGCCCTGCACTGACAGGTGACTGCACTGGGGAGACCTATGCAGTTCCCTGGGCCTTGGGGATTGGTTTGGGGTCTGGCCTTTTTCAAGGACAAGATCAAAGTCATGTGTTTCTGCTGTGGGTCGCTCTTTTTGTAGAAGTAGAATGCGGGATAATATGGGATGGAAACCGTCTTCCTCCATTAGGCACCAAAGCAGGCTCTTTGGTTTTAGAAGTCCTCAGCAAGGTTTCCGGGTCTGAGGCACTTAAGAGAGAGATGATAGGCCAGACAAGAGCAAACATGTCCTTAACAAACGTCCTCTGAAGGGCTTTCTTCAGGACCCTGGGCAGCAAACCAGGGGACATTTTCCCATTACCCATGAATGTTGGCCAGGTTTCCTTCTGACTGAGCCTGTGGAAAGGTATTTCTCATGTTGGACCTCAGTAGGTCCGTGGGCTTTTCAGTATCACCTCAGGGCAATGCTTCTCCTCTGCGTGCAGTCCCTGGCACCCAGGATCCCCCCCAGCATCCTGGCTCTTTCAGGGGGGCTGTACAGTCGCGGCTCCCTGCATCTCCCACTTTTTTGACCCTGGGCTTCTCAGGACATGCCCACACGCTGCAGTGCTGCTGCCCAGGCTCCATGCAGAGCCCGTAAGGCTGTGCAATGCCTCAGGACCTGCATTTTGGCATTGTGTCTCTATCTACCATTCCCATCTATCCAAAATGTTTCTAGTAGGGCTCTATCCCTTGTGTAACTTTTACCTCTTCAGAGGCACCTTGGACTTAGCATACTGTTGATTATTTTTTAATGAAATTGTATGGTGCTTTATTTTATTATATTTTTGCAATTAAATGAAAAAAAAAATCTGTGTCTATATGTGGCTAGTTTTCTAAGGAAAGCAGGTGGGAATTGAGGCATATGAGTTGTAATATTCAGCTGCTGCTTTCCGTGGAAGAAGGTTAGCTTTTAAGACAAGTGATGTAAGACTCAGGTAGCTGATGAGAGCAATGGCAGTGTTGGGAGATGGGGAGGAAGATGGCCCATTCAGTGCCTGACCTCCGGGATACTGATTTTCCTACATGCCCTGACTTCAGTAGGAGACACTCTAGATCAAACACAGAATTGGGAAGCTGAAGAATGATAATCATAAAAAAAAACTTTAAAAGCATAAAGATCTTGTATATTATTGAAATCTCCATCTTTCAGCTATGCTCCTGAAAATTACTCAGTTAACCATGCAAGACTTGGAGAAAATTATAGGGAGAGAGGAGGATCATCAGGATTTTTTGCATTTTATTGAGCCCCAAGGTATATTTGGTACTCAGTCCTACCTGCTGTTGAGCGCTGTTTCCTCTATCTTGACTGTTCAGCACTCATTGGTGTCTCAAAACATGACCCCCCTCACTTATAGCATGAGGGGCAAGGAGCTCCAGGAGGCAGTGAGGAAACTGATTCAGCTGGTTCTAGTTCAGCAGGAATGAGCTGCCCATCTCTCCTCACAAATGATTTCCTGTTTTTCTGAAGCAGCTCTTGTGCTTTGGGAGTTCTGTCTGTGATAGTCATGTTTGTGCACAGATATTCGAATTGATGACGCTTCTCCAGAAGCACAAATACCCTCTGTGTGACCCAGAGGCCTTCTGTAAGGGCAAGGGCACCGCCTGCGAGGGTGTCAGCCTCAGCCCCGGCTCACCTTCCCGTAGGGAGCAGGGGTGCCCAGCGTGAGGGGGTGTCCCTGCGGCGTGGAAGCTTTACACAGCTCTCTCCCGCAGAGCAGGGGGGCTGGAGCTGCCTCCTGCCACGTCCTTCAGCTTTTTCTCCCCCTCTCTGACATGCCCGTCCGCTGTGCTGCTGGTGCAGCCCTGTCCATCTCCTCCTGGCCTCCGCCAGGAGCCCTGTGGCTGGAGGTTTGCTCTGTCCCCCACCTTCTGGAAAAGACCCTCTTGCTCTTTACAACAGAGCAACCTAGGATGTGCCCCGCTGCGTGCTGCAGTTGCTAGGGCAGCGATGACGTGCAGAAGCTGTCCCTGATAGCTGGCTCGCTTGTCTGATGATAGCACAGAGGCAATCGGTGACGTGTGGCGGATGTCACTGCTGGCTGACTGTGACCTGCCCCTTGGTGGCAGAGGGCCAGCAGCCCCTCCCAAGGCCCCGGGTTATTGCGCAACCCTGCGCGGTACTGTGCTAGCCTGCTCCCAGTTGGGCACGGTCGTCTTCTCCTGAGGTACCCTGTGTACCCCAAGGGCGCTGACGATGTCTTGTGCCTGGGAGAGAAGGTCCAAGCACTGCTCAGAACTCGGGGAAGTAGCTGCTTACGTCCCCGACCTCATTTTATCTGAGGACTTGAGGCACGAAGCCCGTTGCATTCAGAATTTTCATGGAGTACTGCTCTTTGCAGATGTCTCAGGTGGGTCCAAGGCTTGTGAAGGGCGGGGGTTGAGAAGAAGTCAGAGACATGAGGCATTGGGACTTTCTGGGCCTTTGGGAGCCCGGTGCCACCTCTGGCGGAGACTGCATCAGAGGAGGCCTCTTTGCTGCTGCCATCTTCCACTTTGGGAGAAGTAGAGCTCAGAGGTGGCTGACGTCAGGAGGAACAAGGGGCTCCAAAAGAGGAGAGGCCTGGAAGAGGCTGGGAGTCAGCTAGTTGAGCTCAGCAGAGGTACCCAGTGCTAGGCACTCCTCCACGGGCTGCAAGAGCGCGTGGGCCGGGGGCCCCTGCTCCAGGCTGTGTGGTGTGGGAGAAGGCACGCTGCCAGGAGCAGTGGCCAATGCGAGAGTGGTGGTTTCTCTTGGGTGGTGCAGGCTCGTTGTCACAAGCCAGGTCAGGGCACGATGTAATGCGCACGCTCTCTGAGGTGGGAGCGTGAAGCTGGCGGCCAGGTAGGCACCTGCTGATTCCTCTGTGCCTGTTTGTGCCTCTTTGAGGTTTCACTGCTCTGACAGAGAAGTTTAGCCAGAGCGTCAGCCTCGAGCGGGGTGCGGACGAGCTAATGCAAACGCTCAATGACTACATGGGCGACATTGTGGAGGGTAAGTGCCATTCTGCAGGACTGTCTGGGACGGTGCCATGAGGCTGCTCTTTGGGAGAGCAGAGAGGTGCGCTAGGCAGCCTCCTTGCGCGTGCTGGGGGTTTCTGTGGGCGCTGAGGGCCACCGAGAGCAGCTGGGCTCTTGTGCTGGGGGACACTGGTGCTGAGAAATGGGTGTGTTATCTTCAGTAGCTCCTTTGGGCAGTGCCCAGTACCATAGGCACCAGTGCTGTGGTGCCTGTGAGCAGTGTAGAGGCGGGGCTGGAGCTGTGCTTTCCTGAATGGTGCCCCACCAGGCACCACTGCCCTTGTGCTGCTCGGGCAGCAGAGTGGCTGCTTCCGTGGCTTGCTTGAAGAAGGTGCAGAGGCAACTCTTCTCTTGCTTTCTTTCGCCTGCAGAGCTGCTGGGCTTTGGAGGAGACATCTTGAAGTTTGCAGGTATGTCTTTCTAAATGAAACTTATCTCTGTCTGCTGCCACTGCAGAGGCGTGCTAGGGGAGAGGACAGAGTGAGCTGTGAGCTGGCAAAGCCCAGAGGGGAGGCTCTGTTGGCACGCAGGTGCTCCTGGGGAGCTGCCACCGCGGTGCCCAAGTGGGAAGCTGCAGTGAGACAGGGCTGGTGTGGAGGTGTTGGGGAGGCAGCCTGGGAGCTTGGGGGTTGAGGCAGCATGGTAGGAAGGAGGGGATGAGAGAGGCCTCTCATCTCTGCCCTGAGTGGGATCGGCTGCGGGGGTGCCAGTGTTCCTGTAGCCACACTGTGCACCTTCATCCTCTGTAGCTGCTGTTGTAGCTGGCCTGGGGGAGGGGAAGGCATCCCTGTGCCAGAGAGCTGTAGTTGAGGAGGAGGCCTTCCGACGAGTGCATCTTCCTCAGCACGCCTGCCGGTTCCTGCTGTCCGTGCAGGGGGTGCAGCTCAGGGAGCATCAGGTCTCACGAGAGCCTTCCCCCATTCCCCTGCTTTCTGCAGGGGATGCTGTACTGGTGCTGTGGAGAGTGAGGGAAACACAGCTGAGAGACACCATCAGCCTGGTGCTGCAGTGCTGCCGGCAAATCCAGGAGAAGTACAGCGTCCGTGACACAGACGTGGGTCTGAAGCTCCGACTGAAGATAGGTATGGGGTGTGCTGGATTAGCTCTGCCGTGTGTGGCTCCATGGCCCTGTGCAGGGCCACAGGGTGCTTTTCCGCCTGGGGGAGAGGTGGTGATCCCTCGTGGGGCCAGTGGAAACCTTCTGCCTGGAAGGCTGTTGTGTGCTCTCAGGCAGCCGCTTACAAGCTGCCTGCACGCACCCTGAGCAGACGGCCAGCAAAGGTGCTGGTGTGCTGGGCCTCTGGGGTGCTGTAGCTGTGAAGACTTTGTCAGTGTCAGCTTCACATGCCTCTTTCTAGGCACCCGTTTCAGGCCCCTCTGTTGGCAGGCCCCACTTTGTACCCCCTCCCCATCGACACTCCAGCTGGACTCCATAATGAAGGATGGGTGCCTCCAGCTGAAGCAGCTCAGAGGAGGAGCCTGTCTCCAGGGTTGAGCTTGAAATGGAGCCTGTGGAGAGTTGCCACTGTGGGAGGCTGCAGAGGTGCAAGTGCTCTGTGCCTCAGTTGTGCTTGTCTCTCCCCAGGGATCTCTGCAGGGCACATGTCGCTGCTGACTGTGGGAGACCGCAAGGAGCAGCACTTCCTGATCCTTGGCAAGGCCATAGGTGAAGTCTGGCAGGCGCAAAACCTTGCAAGTGCAAGTGATATTATCCTGTCAGCCAGCTGCTGGGAGCTCTGTAACCAGAGCCAGGTGAAGAGCAAGAGAGTGAAAGGCCAAGGAGCTGTGAAGGTGGGTGAGATGGCCTCTAGAGCTGTTTGTGGCACCTGGAGCTGGGGGTGGGGGAGGAAGGTGTGCGAAGGCTGAGGAGATGGGCGTTGTGGGGGTTGTAGCTGTAAAGAGGAGATGGAGAGCTGTAGCTGTTGCCCTTCCAGCCGAGGGTTAGCTGTGGATTGTGCTTGCTGTGTTTGCGGTGGGGTCAGGAGGGAGTGTCAGGGTTTGGCCCTGCTGGGGTCGTGGCAGTGTTCTGTAGATGTCGGGGTGCGTGGCTGATGGCTGCACAGCTCGTGTGCTGCTGATGCCAGTGTTTGTCTGGGTGCAAATCCAGCAAGGTGGCTTTGCTACACGGGGATCTCCTCCTCTTCTCTGGGAAGCGAGGGCGGGATGGAGGGAGGGTAGGATGCATGCCCTGGGACTCCTGGGGAGGCCGATGGCAGTGCTTCTGCTGTGTGTGCCTCCAGGTTACAGGCGTGCAGCGGATGTCTGTGTCGGAGCGCGAAGACCTTTTCTCCAAGTTCACACGAGCCCAGCTGAACTGCCGTTCTCCTGAAATGCCAGGTGAGTGCCCCGGCTTTGCCTTGTGCTGTGCCTGCCCAGAAAGATGGGGACTGGCTTGTGGAGGGGCCGCTGGGGCCTGGCCTCTGCCCTCTCCCCCTTGCAGTTAGTTAGTGGTTGTGCTTGGGGTGCAGCTGCACTCCAGCAGAGGCACTGGCTGCTTCCTGCTGCTTCCAGGGCACTGCTGTGGCTGAACACCTGCAAGAGGAACACATAGGCAAAGGGCGGAGGATCTTGCTCCCCGAGCTGCAGTGCCAGCCCCTGCTTTGCGAGGCCCCCGTAGCCAGGCTCGTAGCGCCCTGCTGCCAGTGACCGCGTGTATTTTCCTTGCGTAGGCGTCCTGAGGCCTGCGGTTACCTTGGCCCCTCATCGTGCTCAGGGGAAGGTGCTGAGGAAGTACATCCCAGCCAGTGTCCTGCGCAAGGTATGGCCACGAGTGCTGGGAGGTGCCTTTTAGGGGAGAGGGGAGAAGATGTGTGTTGCAGAGCGGCAGTTCTCCAGACAGCAGGTAAGGCAAAGAAAATGCCCCCGTATGCAAAAACCTGGGAAAGGAGTGCTGCAGGGGCCAGAAACCTGCCGACTGTGTGCTCCTGCAGAGAGCGCCGGGGGTGAGGGTGGGGTGGATTGCCCTCTGCATTTTCCACCGGTGTTGTTCTGGCCATGGCCCTGGGGTAAGAGAGAGCTGCCTCTGGAGAGGTGACAGCGTTGCTGAGGGTGGCGCCTTGTGTCCATCCATGCCCAGTGCCTTCTTGCACCGTTGTGTGTCTGCCTCGTGCAGGCTGACGCCTGCTGTGCACTGCGAGGAGGCTTTCTGCATTCCTCTGAGAGCGCCCGCTGCTGCCGCTCTGTGCGCTCTGCCTTGGTATCTGCTGCAGGCAGGAAGCGCCCAGGGCGAGCTGGCTGGTGGAGGTGGCCCGCTGCTGTCTTCCAGATTGACGACAGACAGCCCCTGGCGTGCCTGTCCGAGCTGCGGCCGGTCACCTGCCTCTTTGTGAAGCTGCAGTTTGCTGCCAAGGTCAACCTAACGCAAATCTGCAAGGCTATCCAGGACAGCAGCGTGCTGATTTCGGAGATCCTCCATCCTCACAAGGGCGAAATCAACAAAATCTCCATGTTTGATAAGGTGAGCGTGGAGGAGCAGTGCCCCCGCGCACGAGGGCGAGGGTGGTGGTGGAGAGGAGGGAAGCGGCTCTGTCTCTCGCACGGTGGGGAGAGGGGAAGCAGCTCTGCCTCGGCGTTGGGAGCGGTACCCTGTGTCCTGGGGTTGCCCTGAAGCTCTGCTGCGGTCGGCGGAGGCTGGAGTCTCAGGGCGGGAAGGGTTTGGTGCAGGCGTTGAGGCAAGGTGTGCTGCCTCTGTCCTCGGCAGGGCTGCACGCTGCTGTATGTGTTTGGCCTCCCTGGAGGAAAGCTGCCCTGCGAGAGCGTTTGCGCCTTGGAAAGCGCTATTAAAATCTCCACCGCCTGCTCCGGGAGGCCGGGGAAAATCGAGTGAGTAGGGAGGCGTGCTGCCTGGGACGGCCTGGGGCAGGGGGTGTGGAGGGCGGTGGTTTCTCAGAGAGACGTGCCCTCTAGCTTGGCCTCCTGCGTGACGGGGGGGAAGGCGGCAGTCCCCCCAGAGGCGGCAGATGTCCCGGGGGTGTGCCCCATATCCAGGGGAGTTCCTGCAGCCACCACAGGCCCGGCACAGCCCAGGAAGGAGGCAGCGCAAGGGTAGCGGCCTCCCATGGGCCGGGGGCAGGCCCCGGCGGGTCCCTGTGGGTACACCGGGACGAGGCCACGGCGCCTGACCCAAAGGCGCTGCCTCCGCAGGCAGGGTGCAGGGAGCTCTGCCTTCCCCCGGCCCATGAGGAGAGGGCCTGGGGCCTGCTGGTGTCAGGAGGGCATCTTGGGCACGCCGTGGCTCGGGGGCCTTAGGGGAAGGGTGCCAGAGCGCCTGGCTGCTCTGCACACGCAGCCCGCTCAAGCTGGCGTGTCCGCTGCCGGGCTCTGCCGGTCCCCGAGGCCTGTGCTGCTGGGGCAGATGGCAGAGCACGGGGACATGGGGAAGGGGTGGCGGTGGGCAGGCAGGACTGCGCAGGGGCGCTGCTGAGTCCCTGCTGCTCTGCCTGCGCCTCAGGGCAGTGTCCGTGGGGGTCACCAGCAGGACGGCGTTCTGCGGAGTCGTTGGCCACTGCGTCAGGCACGAGTACACAGGTACGAGGAGTCCGTCTGCGGAGCGGGTGCCCGGGCCGCGTCTCTGACAGGAAGAGGCAGAGTGTCGGGGAAGAAGCTGTGGGCCCTGGGCGCCGGGCCAGGACGAGGGCTTGGCCTGCGGTGGCACGTCTGGACCGGCGGAGGCGGAGCGGGTCCTGCTGTACGACGGGGGATGGGCTGTGAGCCTCCTTGTTGCTCTCGCTTGTGCTCAGCAGGGTTTTGTGCTGGCCTGTGCTGCAGGGGCTGCAGCCGGCAGCCTGGAAGGGTGGTGCGGGTTGCTCTCCTGAGTATGTCAACGCATGCTCTCTCTCTGTGGCAGTCATGGGCCAGAAGGTGAACCTGGCTGCCCGGCTGATGGAGCACTACCCGGGGCTGGTGTCCTGCGATGTGGCGACCTATGCAGCGTCCCGGCTGCCCCGGTCTTACTTCAAAGAGCTGCCGAAGGCCCAGATGAAGGGGGTTGGCGATCCTGGCACTGTCTATCAGTACCTGGGGATGTCGCAGACGCTGTGAGTGTGCTCTTTGAGCAGGCTGCCTGGGGGCGTGGAGGCACACAGGGTGCAGCCTTGGGGAAAAAGAGGAGCTGTGCAGAAAGAGGCCAAGCTGCTGCCCTCCCCAGACCTCCCACCGCTGTGGCTGAGAAGAGGGAAACCATAGGATGGCCGTGCTTTTTGCCTGTTCACCTTGGTGCCTGTTGCTGTTGGGAGAGTGGGAGTGATGGCGTAGGGGTGGAGAGGGCTCATGGGAATCCGTAGGCCCAGAGGGCTTGCAACTCTGCTTTCTGCCCTGTGCTTGCTTGCTGGCACACAAGTGGCAATGCGGTGGCAATTGTGACCCACCCAGGGGGTATTATCTCGGCTGCTTCTGAGCAGGAAGCTCTTGGAAAGCACTTGGGTCCGTGCTGGTCCCCTGGGAAAGTGTGGGTGGCCGGGCCTGTGTTCCTGCTCGCTTGCTGGTGAAACTGGAGCTGTTCCTCTGGGCCAGGCTTGTAGGTTCTCTTTGGATGATGTTTTGGCCTCTGTTGCTTGCACGTTGATAGCGTGTGCTGTGCCAGTGTGGTCAGAAGCCCTTGGGCTTCTATGTGCTGGCAGTTTTCCCTGTGCTTGTTTGGTGTTTGCACTCTCTCCTGAATGAGCGTGAACTTTGGTGGTGGGAGCGTGGGCAGGCTGCCATTATGCTCAAAGGAAGAGTGGGTAGGCAAGAGTGTGTCCTCAGCTGCACACATGACTCTCTGTCCTCCAGATTCTGCCTCCTTCACTGACTTTTGTTTTTCTCTCCCCCTGCTAGCATATTTGGCCTGGATCTTATGGAGGAGAGGTCAGAGTACGGCCCCTTGCTCGGTAGGTGAATGCCTTGCTCTTGTGTATGCCCATTTCTTGCCCTTGGTAGCTGCTAGTACCAGCCTGGGAATGGAGATGCTTTTGCAAGGGATGGTGTTGCCTGCAGTGGCCATCAGGTTTGGGCTCATAGCTCGTTCGTAAGGTTGGAGTTGGGCCAGAAGTGGAGGTGGGAATCAGAGTGAGACGCCTAGTGCTTCCTGCCTTCCGGCACCGTTAGCGTGTCAGGAGCTTTCAAGTATACAGTTGCTCCCAGGCTCTTGCAGGAAGGTGGGACTGTGTGTGCCCTAAGGCAGGCCTAGCTGCAGAATTGTAGCTGTTGGGGTAGGAAGGAGCCCTGGGTGCAGGCAGGCTCGCAGGTGTGGTGGAGGGAAGGTGCAGTGGCAGCAAGAGGGAAGGCTGCCCAACGTTGTTGGCTTTTGAGCTCTCTACAGCAGCTTGCTTTTTGTCTGCCTTCACAGGTCGCGAGGAGGAGATTGCCCTCTTTGAAAGTGCCTTGAAAGCCTACGGGACTTGTCGCGAAAGCAGCATCCTAGCGTTTGAGGGTGTGCTTGGCTCTGGAAAGAGCCATTTACTCACTGAGCTGGCATCTTTGGGCCAGGCTGCTGGCCACAGGTGAGTGTTTTGGAGCGCTACGTGTGGGACACTTCCCTTGCCCATCCACTGATGTTCGTGGCATCCTCGAGCCCCTCTGCTAGTGCTGCTGGCCGTTGGCCTGCAGCATCCCTGAAAAGCCTCCTGGAGCCGCTGGTATGGAGCAGCTGCACGCTCTCCTACTAGGTCTCGCGGGAGCTGGAAGTAGCTTGTGGAGCCAGGGCTGTTGCTCTTGCAAACTTAGGCCAGGCTGCAAGGGCTGACAAGAGCCCAAGCTGCGTGCTTTTCATGCAGCTGGAGAGTAAAGAGAAGAAAGATGCTGGGGGAGGCGGGAGTGGTGTGGTGGAGCTGCCAGAGAAAGGCTGCTTGCCCTTGGGCTTCTATCCCCAAAGGCCACTGGGGCGGCCAAGCCTTCCCATAGTGTAGGAGGCAGATGGCAAAGCTGTGGCATTCAAACACAAAGGCCCAACTTGCTCAGTCCTTGCTTCTTCAGCTGGCAAGTTGCTGCGCAGGGGGAGGTGCTGAGAGCTGTGGAGACACAGGGTGTGGTGGTGGCTCTGCCAGGGGCTTGGCAGCAATTGCCTCTCTGTGGCTTTTCCTTGTAAGACGCGGGAAAAGCTTGGCCCTCTGTGAAGCACTTGGAGGTGTGCGGAAGAAGAGTCCGTCTGGGGCTGTATGTCCAGAGCTCCCTTGCAGACAGCCCTGGATGACGTGCCTCTTCTCTGACAGTTTTGCCTTGGAAGTCTGCAGCTCTTTGCGTTGCTCTCTGAATCTCGGTCCCTTTTGCTTTTGTGTGGCAGGGTGGTGGCCGTGGAACTGACAGAGCTAAACCTGAAGCAGGTCTACTCTGCCCTCCGTATGGTGCTGGCCATGGCCCTGGGCCTGCAGGCATGTCAATCGTGCAGCGCCAGACAGCTTGTGCTGCAGACAAAGCTCCAAGGGCTGATGGCAGAGAGCAGCTACTGCCTCCTCAACGACGTCTTCCTCGTTAAGGTGAGAGCGAGGCCCTCTCTGGCCCTGGCAAAGGGCTGCTTGTGAGCTTTTGTAGTTTGGAGGCTCTGGTGGGGAGTCGCTTGGCTCCCTGGAGGGAAGAGCAGGGGCATATAGCTCAGGCTTCTGTTCCTGAGCGCGGTGGGCAAAAGGCACTGAAGAGCAGCTTGGAGATGTGGCTGATGACCTTGTGTTGAGCTGAGTGCTGTGTGAGTGGTCTGCTGCCTCCCGGGGCAGCCATCACAAGTGAACAAGCAGAGGGCTTCTGTTCTCAGCTCCCGGGGGTATCCGCACTGCGTTGTCTCCTTGCAGCTGTGTTGGGGAGAGGGCTGATGGTGAGGCCAGGAGAGGCATTTTGCTGGGTTGGTGTTGTGTGGTGGGTAGGTGTGCTGCAAGCCCTGGAAGGCTGTTTCTCTATGACTGTGCTTTTCTGGGCAGTTTCCCCTCTCGATGGCAGTTTCCCAGATGAGTGGCACTCAAAGGCAAACAGAGCTGGAGTTGGTTTTGAAGAAAGTGCTCCAGAAGGTGAGCTCTTCTCTCCCTCGGGGCTCAGAGGAAGACACCAGTGCCACAGGCAAAGGCTTCAGGAGAGTGGTGGGAGCTGGCAGGAGGACGATGTACCTGAGTCCTTACCCTTCAGAGCCCAAGCACCCCTGCCCATAGCCCCGATACCTTTCCTCCCATAAAGTTGGTGGGCACGTGCTCGAGAGGAGCAACAAGGTTCTTCTGTCCTACTTTGCACAAGAGGCCTTAAAGTCTCAGAGAAAGTGCAAGTCAGTAAGATTCTGAATGCCTAAGTAGCTGGGGAGAGGAAAGAGGCTTCAGAGCGTTCTCTCCGTCTCTCTCTCTCCCTCTCTGTCTGGAGAGGGAGGGAAAGAGGCCAAAGTTGCTGCTATGGAAGCTACTTGAGAACCCATCAGAATCCCCGCAGAACAAGCTGTTTGTTTCAGACTCTTGAAGAAGATGGCGTTGTATTTGTCATTGACAACGCCCACTGCATCGACTCTCCCTCCTGGAGTCTGATGTGGAGCGTGCTCAGGGATGTCTCGATCTTCATGGTGATGAGCTTCGCTGCCAGTCACTGCAGAAGACAGAGGCTTTGCAAAGCTGCCGTAGACATCCTGAAGTTGCAGAAAACCAGTTGTGTTCGTCTGGGAGAGCTGAAGCCTTCCGCTGTAGTCCAGAAAGCCTGCCAGGCGCTTGGAGTTGTCAGCCTGCCCCAGGATCTAGAGACGTAAGTCACAGGCAGGGCCTGTGAGCTCTTGCTGAGGGCTTGAAGCTGTGCAGAGAGCCAAAGGGAATGAAGCCCTAGAAAAGGCAGTGCAGGGCTTCTAGAAGGGCCAGTGCCTCTAGCCAGTGGGACATACTGGCAGTCGTGAGCTGCGAGTGGGCAGCTGCCTAGGCACAGAGCATGGGAGGTGTCCAGCCTTCTGTGTTGCACTGGAAGGCAGGAAGGAAGTGGTCCTGCATGCTGGCATGGCTCAGGGGTGGCAAAGGCATTAGTCTGCGTGGTGAGGCTTTGCGGGGTGATTCACCGGGGCAAAGGTTCTCACCGGTGCCGGAGAGCATCGAGGCTGTTGGGGACATGAAAGACAAGGCTTGCTTGGGGCTCTATCTGCACTGCTTTTCCCGAGGATTCCAGCAAAGGCTGTATCTTCTGGGTGACTCAGGTGCCAAAGCCCGTGGGAGTCGTGGCCCTTTCAGAAGTGAGGTGGAGCTGTGGTGAAGACATTGGTTTCGGTGCTCTGCCCGAGTGGCTCAGCGCCCACCTGAAACGTGTGCGTGTGCGCCTGCCTTTGCCTGTGTCAGTGAGTGCTGGATGTGCTCCTTTGCAGGTTGCTGACGCAAAGAAGCTACGGCATCCCCTATTACTGTGAGGAACTGCTGCGCTACCTTCTTGGCCACGACATGCTCTTGTTCCACCCACTGGGGAAGGATGAGAAACGAGAGGACAAGTGGGAGAGCCTCTTCAGTAAGCACCTTTGTGGCCGACTGCCTAGTTGCTGTGGTGCATTTTCCCCAGCGCATTCTTGCCCGAGGCTTCCCCTGTGAACTTGGCACTGTCAGCTCTTCCAGCCATACAGAGCATGGTGTGGATCAGGTGTGGGTTTGTACAGGCCATGCTGCTGGGACAGCCCAAGCCGAGGCCGGGGAGTTCTGGTGTCTTTGAGAGGACAAGCAAGGGTGCCATGGCAGCCAATTTCAAAGGAGGAGCAGAGCCGCTGCCTGGCACTCAGATGAGTGCTGGTCTTGTCGTGAACTCATAGGAATGCAGGTGCTTCTTCTGGGCCAGTGTGGTGAGTCCTGTGGCTGGAATGTTCCTTGTGCACAGCCACAGGGCTGGATTGAGTCCGTCAGTGACACATGGTGCCAGGTGCTGTAAGGCCTGCTAGGGGTGAATGCTAAAGGGTTGAGGTTGGAGGGAGCTGAGGGATGTGTGGTGGGAGGCATTTAGAGGACCAGAGAGAGGGCCTGAAGAGTTCAGTGTGTTAGCGAAAACACTTGAGGGCAAGGGAAGGCAAATGGATGCCTGGAGTCCACAACGCCTGGTCTGCTGCTTCAAGGAGAGCTCCTGCTGGGGTCAGGCTCTTCTCTATATGGGTATACGGCACTGGTGCACTTTATGTTCCTGCCGCACACCGTGTTTGTTGGTCAGAAAAAACTTCTTCATCAGCAGGTGGTCTGAGGACTCTGGCTTTTGTGAGCCCCTGCTGTCCTTCTCCTCTGCCTTATAGGCCAAAGCGTAGTTTGAAGCCTGCCTGAAGGGGTGGGAAAGAGCAATTTCTGTCCCTGAGCACAGTTGCTTACGAAGCTCCGTGTGCGGGGCGAGGGCAGGCAGGCGCAGAGCAGCCTGACCGCAGGCTGGCATTGGGCATGCTCTGGCTAAAGAGAGAGAGAGATTAAACACAAGACCCCGGCTAGGCACAAAGCGGGGCATGCTGCTTCTGCCTCTAGCATGCCCCACGCGGGTGGATTTTCATGGGGACATCAGAGGTGCTGCTGTCTGACCTGTGGAAAATCCCTTCTTTGGCCCTTTGAGTCGCCGCCCAAATTCTTGGGATGCCCTGGAGAACTCTGCTCTCTGGCCGATGTAGGCGTGTTAGTTAATAGGCATTGGAATGTGCGTGTATTTCCCTGGGCAGAAGGCAAAGAAGGTCACTTGCAAAGAAGTCTGACATCAAACCCAGCAGAGGCGAGGCACAGGCCTTGGGAACTTGAATGACAAAGTGTGAAAGCCCCCAAAGGTGCTACTAAGTGAAGGCAGCAGTGATAACACGACCTAGGGATGAATGCCGACCAGCTTGCCATGGCTCTGGCAGCAGCCCTGAGTGACCCCCGATTTTGCATTTGCACTGGCAAGGTGCCTGCCTCTGGGATGACGGCAACACTGCTGCCTTCTGCCTTGAGGCGTTGCCTCCCCAGTCAGGAGGTCTGGAGCCTTTGACTTGGGAGTGTTTGGGGAAACTGCCTGGCAACAGCTAATGTTAGGGAAGGGCTATGAAACAAAGGTATGCAAGGGAAGTGCTTTGCTCATCTTAGCGAGCATGTTTGGTGCAGGCCAAGTGCATGAGCCCACCTGAGGCAGGCCTTGTTCCAGCTGAGGAGGATTTTGTGGTGTTTGCAAGCAGGAAGTCATGACATGAATTGTCTCTCTTTGCTAATCGCTTTCTCCTGCTCCCTTGTGCCGCTCAGCTTCTGTGACAGAGCCTTCAACCACCGCAGCAGCATGGAGCTCCAGCGCGGGGAAGGACCGCAGGGTGTGCACCATGAGGCCGGACGTGACCCTGCAGAACACTGTACTTCCCCCTACATTGAAAGGTGAGGGGCTGAGCCGCGCTGCAGCAGCTGGCAGCAGTGCTGGGTGCCTTTTCCAGGGCCCGAGGTGGAGAGTGTGCGCCTCGGTGTGCTGCAGAGTTGAGCCTCTCCCCTCTGGGACTCTGCTGGGCAGGTTGCTTTGGTCCCGTGGGATTGTCCACACAGAAACCTGCATGTTGTCTGCTCTGAGTGGGGTGGGGTGGGCAGGGAGCGGAGAAAGGAAGGTATTGGGAGCAGACTGTTCTCAGCAAGAGAAAATGCATTGCCAGGGGATATTTGTCATGGCTCCGACTGAGCTTTGAACTAGGCTTGGCACCTCATTGTTCTGTTTGTAATTGCTCCTGCTCGTGTGGGCCTCAAGGCACTGAAGCCCAACCAAAGCCTCTTGCGAATCTCTCTTTGGCTGTTGTTTTCTGGGCTGGCCCAGAAATCGCCCCATTTCTAGGGGGTGCTGATGGGAAGCTGTGAATGAGCATGGCTGCCCTTGAGCCGAGCCCTGGCCGAATGTGGGTGGCAGAAATGTCCCCCCTGCCCAAGTGTTCTTCTTGAAGCAGCTGCTTTGTCCAAGAAGGGGAAAGTCTTGCGTGACCAAGGGAAATGCGGGGTTGTGGGGAGTTCTGAGCTGGCCTCAGCGGTGCAGGAAAAGCTCTCTGTCTGTGTGCCCTGTGGACATAAATAGAGCGCAGAGCTGGCAAGATGCATGCCCGGACATATGCATGTGCTGGATGCTGCCCTGCTCATCCGTGGTGGGGGAGCATTCATCTGAGCATCTCTGCTTTCCCGCGTCCTTGCTTCCTGTGAGTCAAGCAGGAGCAGAGGCATCTTGAAGACACGTGCCCTGGGTTGCAGTTGTCCAAGGGGCTGGGTCCCTAGGGAAGAATCTACCCTCTCGAGTGTTGCAGCTAATGCAGCCTGTGATGGTGGGGAGTGGGCAAGGGAGAGACGTGTGGCTTGCTTTTGGCAGGGATTGCGCTGACTGAGCTGGACAGCATGAAGCCCTCGGAGCAGATGGTTCTGAAGTGTGCAGCCATCCTAGGGCCGCTGTTCAGCACGGAGCTTCTGTTCCACATCCTTCCCAGGTGGAGCAGGGCCAAGCTGAACAAGGCGCTGAATGCCCTGGTGAGATGCAACATCCTCAAGTGGCTGAATGCTGCCAAGGGGGCAGAAGAGAGCAGTGTTCCCACCGAGGGGTCAGGCACCTCTCTGGAGGAGGAGAGCAGTAAGAGGTGGTAAGGGGAGCCTGGGAGCACTGCAGGCTGCTGCTGCCGCTGTTTGTGTCCCTGGTGGGGCTCCCCAGAGAATGCTCCCTGCCCGGAGGAGGTGTGTAATGCTCATGGCACCCCGGGGAGTTAGGGATGGGTTGTTAAAAGCTCTGACGAGTCTGTTTCCGAGGAGCCTGTGCTTTGTGCTGGAGGGCAATATTGTAGTGAGGTGCTGCGAGTCCCTCTGCTGCCCTGCCTGCAAGCGTGGCTCATAGCCCATGTAGGAGAGGGAGTACGAAAGCCCTGACCTGCTGACCCCGCCTCCCGCTGTGTGCAGATGAGGGATTTAGTGTGCGTTGATCTTTATTGTCCCCTAGTGCCGGGGTGGGAGGCTGGGAGTGTCTTGCAGAGTGGGCAGAAAGAGCTGGCTGTGTCTTGCTTCTGCGGCTGGCAGCATCCCCAGCTGCCGCCTGAGCGCAGCTACACAGCCTGTTGGCAGGGAGAGCAGGCCAGCAGCCTGTTGCGCTGGCCGTGCTAGTGTGAGGAAGGCAAGGTGGGCCCTTTTGCTGTCTGGCCCGGAGGCTCTGAGTGCAGGAGCGCTGGTTTCCTGCCAAGGGCCTACGCCAAGGCCTGTCTTTCATGGTGCAGCTATGGCATGCCTGAGCTCTGGCCCCAGCTCTGGCCCCAGCTCTGGCTGATGGGAAGCCCCGTTGCCTTTCAGATGTGCAGAAGTCATCCGTGGAGGAGAGCAAGCAGAGGGCGAGGCTGGAGTCTGGCGTGCTGGCCTTTTGCGCCCCGCTGCTGCAGGAGGCTGCGTACGAGCTGTGGCCAAAGGGACAGAGGGTGGCCCTGCACCACAAGTGTGTGGCCTTCCTGGAGAGGCACGCGCACAAGTGCCAGTGCTGCGGGGGAGGCGACTTTGTTGCCTTCCACCGCTTGGCCCTCGGCAGCACGCAGGAGGCCGAGAGCGGTGAGGAGCATGGCAGCGACTGGTACTGGCGCAACTGGGAGGCCTCCCTGGCGACCAGCGAGGAGATGAATTCGGACGAGCTCCCCGCCTCTACGGGTATGCTGTGTGCCCTGCTCTGGAGTCTGGGTCCTGCCCACTCCGGATGCTTCCAGTGCAAGGCAGATACTGTTGTAGGACTAGTTCATTTCTCCACTGAGCACAGCTCCACAATGAGAGCGATGATGTGTCCACAGCGCAGCGCCTTTCTCCCCTTGCGTGTCCACCTGCATTTTCCCAGAATTATGGGAGGGCAGCCCATGGCTCAGCAGGCTGAGGTGTATTAGCTAGTGTGTCTAGTACACTTGGTGAAGCTGGGTTAAGTCTGGAGTTGAGCCCCACAGTGGAGGCAGATGTCAGGGAAGGAGGTGGAGAGGGAGCTGCCGCCAGTGCCTTTGGCTCTGCTCTTCCTCCCTCGGTGCTACAGAATGGCAAGAAGCAGCTCTATGGCATGTGCAGTGAGGAGGTGTTTAATGCCATGCTTTCTTTGCAGATGCTTCAAGTGGTGTGCCAAAAGAGAAGAGCTTCTTGGAGGAGATTTTTCGGTGAGGAGCCAAGGTTTTGAAGATGATTTTTGGGGGCAGTGGGGTGAGGGTGTGCAGAGGAGATAAGCGGAGTTCCCCGCTTGGGCTGCCCATTGTGAGTCTAGCATTGGCAAGAGCAGGCCTGTGAGAGGCAGCTGGGTTGAGATGGCCATGGGGATGCGTATCTTTGGGGAAGCCAGTGGGATCCCAGTGCTGATGGTGATTTGGAGTGGAGCAGCCCTGGCTTTCTAGCTGTTAGAGAGCAGTGTTGCAAGCTGTGCAGGGGCAAAGCAGCTCCTGGAGGCAGGGTGGCTTGTGGAAGGGCACAGAAATGCCAGCTGGTCTCCCTGCCTGCCTAAAAGAGCAGTGCTCCTCCAGAGCAGGGGCAGCAAAGGCACCAACAGGATCAGTGCTCCTGCTGCTTTGTTACAACTATGGCCAATGGAATGGCTTGCCATTGCTGAAAAGGGGAGCTGTTGCTTCTCATGCCGGTTCTGCCCTGCCTGAGTCCACTGTGCCTGTGCTCTGGGGCCCCAGGGCTCCTCAGAGTGCCCAGCATATACTGGTCAATGGGCCCGCAATGTCAGGGAACAAATCTTGCCAAAGCATGCTGTGTGAGTGAGTTGTCCTGACTTTGCTTGCCATGCGGGGAGAGCCAAAGGTCTTGAGGGAGGAGAGAAGGCGAGAGCGGAAGGGAGGAAGGAGCATGGGGGAAGTCATAGCAATGATGGGGGGCTGCGGCCCGCTCCGGAGTCAGTGGTGTCAGTTGTAAGCTGGGAGGGCCCAGGGAACTCTGGGTGCAGGCCACTGTTGTGTGGGGTAGAAAGAAGGACTGAGTGAGCTCCCTCAGCACGCCTGGGAAGGCTGTGGAACCCACAGCTCCCGTGCGGTGCCTTCGTGCGTGTGGCCTCGTGCTGTGCTAGAACGTGTCTTTAACGTAGGCTGAAGGAGCGGTGTTGGTGATGCTGGTGTGTGCTTTGGTGTCTTCTTTCTCTGTGATCTTGTCTCCAGAGCGGCAAAGCAGTTTCTGGCTAAGACCGAATGGATGCACAAGGTGCCCAGCAAGACCCACTGGACGCAGGGTGTGGAGTGTTCCTGCAGCTGCAAGGCCATTGTGGACTTGGTGCTTGTGCCCTTGGCTCAGCACTACATGGCAGTGGGCAATGACGCCAGGGCCTTTTATTATCTGCTGGAGGGTGCGGCTGCCTACTTGCACGTCTCCGACAACTACCTGGTGAGTTGCCGTGCTTGCCAGAGCCCACTGCCCATGGAGTCCTCTCAAGTGCCTTGCCCTGAGCAAGCCCATTTCCCCACTGCAATAGGGCCTGCCTGGGGGCCTGCCTTTGTGGGGACTCGGGGATGAATTGGTGGGAGGGAGACCCAGCGTTTGCCTCCTGTTTGCCTCTCCTGTGGCAAGAGAGACAGGGCCGTGAAGCAGCCCCTTGGTGCAAGGTGCACCTCCCAGGAGGTGATGCAAAGGAGTGCTTGTGCGCATGGTGTGAGAGGCAGCGTGACTGTGCTTGGGTGGGCATCACCAGGGACAGATGCAGGCCTCCTCAGCAAGATGCTGGAGGCACCTGGGAGTGCTGGGGCTGTGGACAGGCTTGGCAGCGATGCTCAGCTGCTCTCTGTGTGCTTGTTCAAAGGCCTTCCGGAACCTGAAGAAAGCAGAAGTGCTGAGGACCTTGGTGTCTAAGAAGGGAAACTCGCTTGCTTGCTTTGAAGAAGCCACTTTGCTGAGCCTCAAAGGAGAGGTAAGGTGACAGGGTGGTTTTGGTGGGCTCCCCCGGTGGGTGGAGTTGAATGCTTTCCTGTGGGGTAGGGTGGGGTGGGGCAGGCTCTCCCTGGCCCACTTAACTGCGACTGCTCTCGGCCTGCTTTCCTGGGGCCCCTTTGCCCCCTGGCCAAAACCAGCTGAGGTCCTGGCCTTGATTCCGCCAGAGACATGCAATTGGTTATGTGCTGAATCGGAGCCCTTTGGGAGCCTTTCCAGTATCCTTGTTCTTAGCGTTCCCAGTAGCTGGGAGGCTCAGGATTCCCAGCTGTGCCTGGGGCTGCTTGATGCACTGGGGATGAGCTTTTGTGCCAAACAGGACTGCCTTCAAAGCCCTTTTGCTGTGCAGGTCTGCTACCATATGGGACAAACGGAGCTGGCGAAGACAATGATCAGGAAGGCATTGAGCCTGCTGAAGAGGAAATTCCCCACGACCTGCACTGGCGCCGCCTTGCAGCTTGTGCTGGAAAAGTCAGAGCATGCCTCTCACAAGAAGAACAGAGACTGCTCCATTCCTCAGGAGGCAGGGTAAGAAGTAGAAGGGAAAGCAAAGGCTCCTCTAGGCAGAGGGAAAGCTGCTGAGGGAGCTGGAGGCTAGTGGGTGGAGCAGCTGTGGGTTGTATTGGGCAGCTACTGGGGTGTTGGCATGGGAGATGGTGTTGGTGAGAGCAGGTGGTGTTAGTGGGGAGTAGAGTGTGGGGAGGGGAAGGGAGTGTGCTGGCAGGAGCAGGAGGTGGGCCTGTCGGCGTAAGCGCAGGTGAGCTGTGAGAGGGAGGAAGCTCAGAGGCTGTAGCCAGGTGCAGGCCTCCCGTGCAAGGCCCCTTTTCCTCCCGGTGGCCAGCTTTGCTTGGCCTGCCTAGGCTGTAGTGCCAAGACACCATCTTTAGCAGTCACGCTTCCTGGGTGGTACTCCTTGGTTCTGCCACTTGTATCGCTGCGGCCGTGCCTGTGTCAGCTGCCCTTCTGCAAGGAGGTGCAGCCATCTCCTCCATCCCCATGCTTCCCCCGCCCCGTGGGACTTGGCACAGTGCGCCTAGTGGCTGTGGCCCAGCAGTTTCCCTTGTGTGGCAGGAGGCAGAGGCTCCCCTGGCTGTTCCGGCAAAGCCACTGCCTGTCCTTACTGCGGCAGCCCTTCAGCCTGGAGAGCGCCTCCGGCAGTCGGAGGCTCTCCCGCCTGGCAGCACTCATGAAGGTGAACACGGCCGAGGAGTCCGAGGATGCGAGTCACGTGAGTGCCTTCTCTCTGCAGCAGCAGACCCGTCCCTGACACGGCTCCTTTTCCCTGGCCTGGCAAGAGTACCAGCAGGGCCTGCCCCCGGCAAGAAGAGCCCAAAGATGGACGTGTGCCTGCCCTTTTCCGGATGAACTTCCAGAGGCTGTGGGTTGCTGCTGCTTTTGGTAGTCCCTCGCGTTGGATTTGTGTCCTAATTGTGAGCATGGAGGTGGTTCTGGCTGTAAGGCAGCACCACTGTGTGTATTCTGTAGTTTCCTCGTGGCTCTTGATAATGCTGGTGTGCAAGGCCGGGGGCCCCTGTCTTGGCACGGCTGCAGTTAGCAGTGGCAGTAGGAAGAAGAGTTGGTCGTATGGGTGCGCGCTGTGAGAGTGGAAGAGAAGAGAGAAGCTGGCAGCTGGGTTGTGGGCTGTCCCCTCCAGGCCAGGGAATTGCCCTGGAGAGACAGAGTCGTGTGCATTGTCGTGTTTGGACCCTTCTAGGTCCTCTTGTCCTACCTGGAATATGCGCTGTGCTGCCAGAACCTGGGCTGCCGGGAAGAGTGGCTGCAATACGGGCGGGCGGCCGTGCAGCTTAGCGCTGAGGTGCAGCTCTTTGGAGGAGGGGTATTAAACACAGCCAGCTTTGCCCAGGCCCTGTCCCATCTGACCCTCAGCCTGGGAAATCTGCCTCTGTCCATCGACGTAGGTAGGTACTGCCCCCGCCGCCTGCAAGAAGGCATCTCTGCCGAGAGAGCCGGTGCAAGTCTGCTTGTTCTCTTCCCAGGCTATCGTGCTGAGAGGCTCTGCATGGAGCTGCAGAAGCCTGACCTGGGCTGCGTGGTTCTCAGGACCCTCTTCACGGCACTCTTTCTGCAGATGAGGTAATCCCAGTGCTGGAGAGAGTGGGGGTTGCGCAGTGTCAGGGGTCAGGGACCTTTGGGTGAGAACAGGCCTGATGGAGAAAGTGGGACGGAGTTGGGAGGAAGAGCAAAGAAGGGAAAACAAGGGAGAGAGAGGTGCTGGGAAGGGGAGTGGGAAGTGTCTGGAGGTGCTGCCTGGTCTCCCAGCCCGTGGAGGGGCTCCCTGGAGGCTCGTGTTCCACCCCAGGTACCCGGAATGTGAGGCAGTGCTGCGCAGGCTAGAGAAGCAGGTGTCTGGAGCAGATGAGATCGTTGGGCAGGCATGCTTCTTCTGCTGCTGCTTAGACCTCTTGCTTGATGCTGGTAAGTGCTCAGTGAGGAGGGCCCCCGAGAGCCTGTTTGCTGGGCAGGCAAGGCTGCCCCCCTGGACCTGTGGGCCAGAGCTGGGGGCTTTGTGCAAGGTATAAACAGGCAGAGCCCTCCCAGCACAAGCAGAAGTGCACCGTCAATACAAGACTTCCAGAGACTAGAGTAGACAATACAAGAGTTCTGCCATTTTTCCCTGTCCTCTGGAAACACGGAAACAGTTGTGCTGGCCAAAGCAGTTTTCCTCCTGGTAGAACAATGACCCCAGAGCCTCCAGCAATCCTTGTATTTCCTCCACAGAGCTTTCCGCTGTGCGCATTTCTCTCTTCACCTGCATCCTCGTTATTTTTATTCCCTTTTGCATTTTTAACATGGGAGCCAAGAGTAATTTGACAGTGCTTTCAGTTATGCTCTTTCCTAGCTGTGTTTTGAGATTGCCCCTTCTGAAAGCTCTTCTCCGCCTCGCTCTGCTCTGGCTCCCCAGGAAGCAGGGCTAGCAGCACTGGCATGTGCCTGAGCAGGAGGCACCTAAGAGCCTGTGCTCTGGGGTCGCTGTCATTGCTGCTCAGTGGCAGCGTGCCTTTGTGCAGTGCTAGAAAGCTGCAGATTTCTCAAGGGCAAGACGTGGTGTCAGGGGAGCTGGGAATTCTCTTGTTTCCTTCCTGATGTTCTCTGTCCTTGCGTTCAAGGGCAGTTCCGTACACTTGAACAGCCCTGAGGAGCTAGGGTAGAAGTGCAGCCCTTGCATGCTTCCTGTGAGGTTTGTTGCTCTGTGAGTGCTTTGCCTGCCAAGAACTTTGCCGCCTGTGCTGGAGCTTTCTGCTGCTCTGAATGCCTGAAGCACGGTGAGGCCAGGGAGGGAGGTGCTGCTTCGCTGCTTCTCTGAGAGACATTTGTATTGCAGGGTGGCAGTATAAGTCCTTTGAAGAGTGCAGGAGGTTCGTGGAGCAGAACGAAGCCAACTGCCTTCTCCAGGTGCAGAGCAGCATCCTGCTTGGACTGTATTCGTCCCTGGCTCTTTGGTAAGTTGGAGACTTGCTTTGAGTGAGGAGAGGCCCAGGCAGTGGCTGTGGCCGGGAAAGGGGGAGCTCTGCGTTCATCACATGCCCCCATCCCATGTCCACCAAGGCAGCTGCTTCTGGAGCACGGTGGTGAAAGGGGCCAGGGGGCCACGCAGGATGAGCAAGGTGGCAAGGAGGCCCAGGTTGTGCTGCTGTGGAGCCCTGCCAGGGAAGGATGCCTTGGCGGCATTCAGCCACAGCCTTCCTTTTCCCCTTGAATGTTGGGGATGGACTGGTGTGGCTCTCTCTCAGCGCAGGAAAGCGATGCAGGCTGAATGCTGCCTAAGTGCAAGAGCTTGGCTCGGGGAGGGCATGAGGGCCTGGAGCAACGCTGTGTTTGTGGGAGAAGGCAGCCATTGTCCCAGTCTCCTGCCTAGCATGGCTTGTGTCTCCTGGGTGCCTGCAAGGGACTGGGTTCCAGTCCTTGCAGTTTCCCTGTGGTCTTGCTCATCACTGTGGGGGAGTGCTGAGTGCCGCTGGCTCACAAACAGACACGCATGCGCACATGTTTATAAACAGGTCAAGCAAACTGGAGGGAAGGGGAGCGGAGAGGACCCTGTCGGGAGGGACAGCAGTAGATTCCTGCTCAGCTGTGATGTAGCAGGGAAACGAGAACACCAAGTTCCCGTGGGAGAGAAGGAATTGAGCTACTGCTGCCTGATTACAATACAGTGCTCTCAGTGATGCTTATCAGGAGCAGCTACAACACGCTGCGGTTCAGCCCCCCAGCCCCCCAGTAGGCCCCCAGTAGCTTCCTTGTCCTAGAGGATGCATTGCCTCTGGAAGCCAGGTTGGGGCTGGAGCCTATAGCCTAGGAGACCTCTTGGTTACTTGCTCATCTCTACAAAATGTGCCTGAGTGTGTGTTTGTCTCTGTTTCCTTTTTTTCCTCTGGAAAATGTAGGTTTGCAAGGCTTGGGCAGTGGGACAACTTCCAGAAGCCCTTTGAAAAGGCCAAGAGGCTGCTGAAGAGCACTGGCGCCTGCCTTGTGGCCAGCCAAGCGTGCAGCCGGCTCCTGGAGTGCCATAGCCTGGTGCTGAAAAAGGACATGGAGCACGGCTCGTGGAGGGCCCGTGAGAGCTGC
Organism: Rhea pennata; assembly: GCF_028389875.1. NCBI lineage: Eukaryota > Metazoa > Chordata > Aves > Rheiformes > Rheidae > Rhea > Rhea pennata. The sequence continues at coordinate 4,191,095 of NW_026907679.1, forward strand.
CGCAGGGCCCTAAGGGTGAGGGATGTGGAGGAAGGGGAGGGGCATGCTGCAAGGGCCCTCTGGGGAAAGCTGTGTTGTTAGCAGCAGTGGGTTGACCTGTGCAGGTAGAAGCAGCCATGGAGTCAGGGTAGTGCCAGAGGGTAGCGGCTTAGGGAGCAACATGGCTAAAGACTCCTGTAACAGAGGTGTCAGCAAGAGGGAGACGAGAAGGCAGTCGGGTGAAGGCAGTCTTCCTGGGCATGTGAGAATTCCCTTGTGGGACTGCTTGGCCCAAACAGGAGAGGAGAAGAGCCTTGCTCAGCCATGAGCTAGTGAGCCCTGCTGAAATGCCTGCTCCATAGGAGGTGTTAGGGCTCAGGAGAGATCTGTGTGGTACCTCAGCCTTGCTAGCTGTGCACTCCTCCTTTCTTTGTGGCTGGTTTTCCTCTTTGGGGGTTTGGTGCCCTTCTCTGTGCCAAGCCATCGCTGGGCTCTCTGACTTGTCCTGATGTACCTCTCTGTTGTTTTCTCGGCAGCTTGCCGAAGAGGTTTTCTCTCGGTGCTCCACAAGCCCCGTCTTCTACCCCAGAGTCTACCACCTGAAAGCCTACATTTTCCTGATGCTGGGGAATGAAGAGCAGAGCCTGCTGTGCCTCAACCAGGGCCTCCAAGCCTGTGAAGACCATGGCAACCTGCTGGAGAAGACTTGGCTGGAGATGAGCACTGTAAGTTGCTCACCTGTGCCTTTGAGTTGCTTCCTGGGCAGAAGTTGAGCCTGCTGTAGCAGAAGTTGGGCCGCACTGTACTGTGGCAGGTACCCCCAGAGAGAGCCCCCCGAGAGCTTCAGGGGCATGTGCTCAAAGTCCTGTGAGAGCTGGTAGGTGCTCTTAGCCCTGCTCAAGAGGAAGGTAGAGAGCAGCTGTGATCCCTCTCTGCCAAGTGGGGCTGGACTGGTACGTGAGGAAGCAGTATGCCCTGCAGCTGCTCCTTTGCAGCATCTCTGCTTGGCAGAGTGGTGGTGAAGTGGAATCTTTCCCTGCTCCTTAAGGCAGCTCTGGGAGGCCAGGGTCAACGTGTGCTGAGTCTGAATTGGCCTTGCCTCTCCTTCTGCTCGCTGAGGGGTTTTGGCAGCATGGCTCATTGGCTGATGGATGGAACAAGCTGCTGAGAGAGGCCTTAGTTGCCTTCCCAGGCAGAAGTCATGGCTCTGGAGGTCACGTGTTCTTCTCAGCTCTCACTGTGCCTTTTTTCCCCCTTCCTTTAGGAGTGCTGGTTCACTGGAAAAGGCCGCCTGGGAGATTTGTGGCTGAAGACAGCCCCACATTTTCCCCACCTGAACCAAGCAAAGCCAGAGGTCTGTAGCTCCAGGTACCTGCTGAAGCTGCCAGCACTGCAAAGGGAGGATTCTTCTCCAGGAATTAAATTCTGACACTGCTAGTCCAGGCAATTCTTCCTTTCCTTCTTCCTTTAATATACTCAGCATCATTCTTCGGCCCCCTGCTTGTATTCTGCCTCGTTCTCTCCTTTCCCACAACAATGTTTGCACAACCTGAGTCAAACTGAACCAACACCTACACAATTACTAAGGTCAATACTCAAAACAAAAACCAAAAAACAAAACAGTGTGAGCATTCTGAAGAGCTTAGCATTTAGGCTTCCATTAAGTGAGGAATATGATAAATAAGGCAAAAAGCGCTCCAGAGAAGGTAAAGCTCTGGGAGGTTGGTTAATTCCTATAGTTCTATAGTAGTTCCCAAGTAGTATTCATTCTCCTGGGTAGAGGTAATGCATCAGGCCATTTCAGGCCCGTCTCTGCCCAGCTCTTTGCCAGTTTGGTTCTCCTGTTGGAGTTTCTCCTTGCTGCAGCCCCACGGGATTGGGGGTGGTAGGCACAATGCAACTTCTGTTCTCTCTGCAGGTTTTATGCACAAGGGGATGTCTAGGGTTATACCTTTGTGATGAGTTAGTAGAGCAAAATGCATGTCCTTGGTGGAACTCATGTCTGTTTCTTAAGAAGACACAGATGTTAGGTCCTTGGCAGAGAGAACATTTTAAAATAAAGACATAGTTTACAGCCACCAAAGCAGGGAAGTTGGTAAGAGTATTATGTACTCTTGTCCCTGATAATGAAATGGTAGGTGGTGTTATTTATTTTTTTTTTAAGTATACAGGATGCCTTTATCCAGAGAATGTTAAACTCCCTGTAAGCTGCCACAGGGCCCTCCCTTAATTGGGGAGTACCTTGCTGCCACAGTCGTCCATGATTAATAAAGAAATATAAGTGAAGCATCCCACATACATGATTGCAGACCCATTAGAAGCCAAAGGACAAATTTCCTGTTCCCAGCTGGTTGAATTAAGATGCCCCATCGGTCACGGGGGAATCGCAGTGCGGGCATCCACTTCTCACTGGGTAGAATCTTGGGGGAAGTCCCACTGCCCAGAGCAGGGTCCACACCTTGGGGGGTGTCATTAATCTTTCATAGTTTGCACTGTTGTTCTCCCCAGAAGTCACAGCTTAAACCAATTGCAAGCCCAATCATCTGTTGATCCAGTCAGGATTCAGTATTGCCTACAACTGCCTTGGTTTCCTTTCCATCACTCAGTTCCCCACTGTGCTACCAGCAGTGAGAGTTTCTGCAGTGCCATCTCATCTCTCATCACTCCCTTCCGTCACAGCCCTGCAGTGTGGTGCCTCAAGCCGTAGGCGCCCCAGAGGTTGCCCACTGGTGGGAGGCACCAGCGCATGCTGCTGGGATCGGGGCTGTGCTATCCAGGAGGCCCACTCTTGCCTGCAAGCTGTGACACCTGCTGACTCATCAGCTCCCAAACTGTTGCCACAGGTCTTGAGTAGCAGAAGAAATCCTCAGAGTCGACTGCAGAGAGAATCAGGAAATGCTGTGAAGACAGGCAAAATCAAACAGCTGTGAGAGGGGGCAGGGGGGCTCCAGCAGAGAAGGGGCCAAAGTCCTTTGTGTCTGTGCTGTTGACCTTGGAGTGAATTTGCAGGAGCAGCAGGTGGGGGCCCTGGGGGTGGCACTTGCTGAAATTGTCTGTCTGCAGCCACATTGTGTCGTCCTATTCCTGCACGCTGCAGAGCTCCACAGCAACTCAGGAGGTGTAAGCCTTCAGGAGAGACAAGAAGTCAAGTTCCTGCTGCTTGTGCCTAAGAAACCGCAGGAGGTTTCTTAGGAAGGCAGGGATGAAGCTCACACTTGTGGCCATAGTCACTTCGCATGGGACGTGCTCCAGGACGTAAATCCTGGCGTTAGGCACATCTTTGGTGAACTGCCTTGGTCTCATGTCCCTGTGAAAGAGATGCCAGAGTCCTGCTGCCTTTCCCTAGAGGCAAAGAGTATGGTTTTGGGGCCTCAGTCCTACCACCAGCTGCGAGTGGCTTCAGGACCCCATGCATGTGTGCGTGTGACGGTCCTCGGTGGCAGTGCTGCTGCCTCCGGCCTACAGGATCTTTTGCAAGCCCAACCTTGGTGAGGGTCTGGCCCGGGTTAGTCCCTCTCTCACTACAGATACAGAGACACTAACTCTGCACTGGGAAGAAGAGAACAAACTCTGAACTGTAACTGCCCTAAGACTACTGTAACCACCTACACACTGAGGCTACTGTAACTGTTGTCCCAAAATCTGGGTTCTGCTACCCGGTGTGCAAGCAACCAATAGACACACAGGGTCGAGATATTTGTTTATTTCATTTCTGCACAGAGATGGGGGCTAGGTGGTAAATCCACAAAGCTAGCACACCTTCTCCCCCTCTCATCATTGATTTATACACACTTTCCAGGGAGTATTTTATACAAATCTTTCTATTGGTTACAGTTTCATTACCTCAGGTAATTGCTCTGCGCTTGCGCTTTCACATTCTTGTTAATTAGCATAGGAAGCGAAGAAGAGGCGGTAACATCATTATTATCTCATTTCCATCTCATTATTCACTTAGGGGTGTGAAATTTAATATGTTAATAAGCCTTAATGAGCCTGCAGTCACTCCTGGGTTATTCTGCTGTTTTTGTCTTACCTACCCCTCGTATTCTTCAAAGCGCTGTGGTTTCATCAAGGTTCTTCAGCCGGAGCTGGTTATCCTTTGCAGTACTGTTTTTCTCTCCCCCTTGTCCTTGAGTCTTGTTGACTCTTTGCAAGGTTTTTCTCACAGTATTTCTCTAACATCCTGAGATCCCCATTAGTCCAGTCCCTGTTTGTATCATCTAGTGGGGTGGGAAGAGGTTCAGTGGGAGGAGAGCAAGAAGTGTTTGAGACATGTTTCCCTTTAAGTGCCATGCTGGATGTGCTAGAGACAGGTGGCTGTGCTGGACACCCCGGGCGTCTGACATGGACCTGCCAGCCCATTTCTGTGTCATTAAATGAAGTATCTGCCCTGAACTGGCAGATAGCTGTTTTTAACATTGAACTCTGCGTGTGTCTCAGCCTCACAGTGAGTGGAGCTCTAATTGTAGCAGGCATCTAGTGTCATTTCAGATGGCCAAAGAAATTCCTCACCTGGCCCCATACAACGCTCCAGGAGAATGCGGGTCTCCCAGTTGCTGCAGCAAAGCAAGTCGTCATTGGTACATGCCTTGCACCAACTTTCTCTCTTCAACTGTCACCAAGTGTTTGTGTATGAGCAACTGACTCCCACCCTCCATCTTCACTGATTGCAAAGGGAGCGCAGACAAGGAGCTCTCATGCAGATACCTGCCGATTACGGGGAGGCATGGGAGGAGGCGTAGGAAGATTTTCCAAATCAGAAACTGGCTACACTGCTGGTGTTGGCAACAGGGTTTTGGATTCTATGGCCATGGAACATGGTTTGAAGACCAACAGCTGGTGGGGAGATATGATACTCACTTCATCAAGCAGGGCACATTTGCCTTTGCAAATAGGTTGGCCAGTCTAGTAAAGAGGGCTTTAAACTAGGTAGGAGGGAGGAGGGGCTTGTCATACAGACAGAGTAGACAGCAAAATACAAGTTGGGTTGGGGGGCCTCCAATGGGTAAATGCAGCTGGGGATGTGCGTTTGAGACATGGCTATGGGTGACCCCCGTACACCCTTCATGGGAAACCTGCAGGCATGACCACCTCTCTGAAATGCCTGTACACCAACAGACGCAGCATGTGGAACAAACAGGAGGAGCTGGAGATCTGTGTGCGAACGCAGGGCCATGATCTCATTGCAATCACAGAGACATAGTGGGAAAGCTGACATGACTGAAATGCTGTCATGGATGGCTACGTGATTTTTAGGAGAGACAGGCCAGAAAGATGATGTGGTGGAATTGTTCTTTATGTGAGAGAGCAACTGGAAGGCATCGGGCTCTGCCTAGGGTTAGAGGAGGAGCCAGTTGAGAGCTTATGGGTAAAGATCAAAGGTCAGGCTAACATGGGGGACACTGTTGTGGGTTTCTACCACAGGCCACCTGATCAGGAAGAGGAAGCTGATGAGGCCTTCTATAAACAGCTTGAAGTAGCCTGAAGATCACAGGCCCTGGTTCTCATGGGAGACTTCAACCACCCTGACATCTGTTGGAAGGACAACACAGCAAGGCACAAACAGTCCAGGAGGCTCCTGCAATGCACTGATGATAACTTCTTGCCACAAATGGTGGAAGAACCTATGAGGAAGGGTGTCCTGCTGGATCTTGTACTTACCAACAGAGGAAATTGGTTAGAGATGTGAAGGTTGGAGGCAGCCTTGGCTGCAGTGACCCTGAGATGGTGGAGTTCAGGATCCTGCAGGAAAGAAGCAAGGCAATAAGCAGGACTGGAGCCCTGGACTTCAGGAGAGCGGACTTTGGGCTGTTCAGAGACCTATTGGTGGAGTCTCATGGGTTAAGGCCCCAGAAAGAAGAGGGGGGGGTAGTCCAGGAGAGCTGGCTAGTATTCAAGCATCACTTCCTCCAAGCTCAGGAACGGTGCATCCCAAGGAGAAAGAAGTCCAGCAAAGGGGGCAGGAGACCTGCATGGGTGATCAAGGAGCTCCCGACAAAACTCCAACAGAAGAAGAAAGTACACAGAATGTGGAAGAGGGGACAGGCTACTTGGGAGAATTATAGGAATGATGCCAGAGTATGTAGAGATGCTGCGAGGAAGACTAAGGCCCAGCTGGAATTAAGTCTGGCAACGGATATCAAGGACAACAGGAAGGGCTTCTTCAGATACATCAGCAGCAAGAGGAGGATGAGGGAAAATGTGGGCCCGCTACTGAATGGGGTGGGGGCCCTGGTGATAAGGGATACAGAGAAGGCAGAATTACTGAATGCCTTCTGTGCTTCAGTCTTCACAGCTAAGGGCAGCCCTCAAGAATCCTTCAGCCTGGATGTAAGGGAGAAAGTCTGGAGAAGGGAAGACTTTCCCTTGGTTGAGGAGGATAGGATTAGAGATCTTCTGGGCAGGCTTGACATCCACAAATGCATGGGCCCGGATGGGATGCACCCATGGGTACTGAGGGAGCTGGCGGAAGTTGTTGCCAGGACGTTCCCCAACATCTTTGAAAGGTCCTGGAGAACTGGAGAGGTGCCTGAGGACTGGAAGAAAGCCAATGTCACCCCAGTCTTCAGGAAGGGCAAGAAGGAGGACCCAGGTAACTACAGGCCAGTCAGTCTCACCTCCATCCCTGGAAAGGTGATGGGACAGCTCATTCTGGGTGTCATCTCCAGACATATGGAGGAAAAGAAGGTGATCAGGAGTAGCCAGCATGGATTCACCAAGGGGAAATCCTGCTTAACCAATCTGATAGCCTTCTATGATGGAATGACTGGCTGGGGAGATGAGGGCAGAGCAGTGGATGTTGTGAACCTTGACTTCAGCAAGGCTTTTGACACTGTCTCCCATAACATCCTCCTGGATAAGCTCAGGACATGTGGGTTAGAGAAGCGGACAGCGAGGTGGATTGATAACTGGCTACAGAGGCACATGTTGGCTGGCCACCCTCTGTGATGCATCGGGGGAGGGGGGGTGCAGCATGTCACAGTGGCTTCATCCTCTGTGGTGGAAATGAGGGTGTCCCCAGTGCTGTGCTGCTCTGACAGGGAGCAGGTGTCTGGAGAGAGAAGGGCTTTGCATAGGGAGCCCTGCCAAGATAGGGAGGAAAGAGTTAGACGGGGCATTTGTGCTGGGGCAGTGGCAGTGGGCACGGGAGGCAGCGTTAGGCAGTGTTCGAGAGCAGAGCAGCAGGCACAGGCCCTCAATGAGCAGGGGAGGCACTGCAGGAAGTGGTCTCAGCACCAAGGCAGGACAGAGGAGGTGCAAAGCAAGGTCAGCAAGTAGGGCCAGAGGAAGGCCAGCAAGAGCTCTGCGTACCAAATGGAGGTACAGCTGCTGAGTGCTTCCATCAGTGGGTGTCCTGAGGTGCAGGCTCCACTGCCCCTGGATGTCCTGCAATAACTTCCTGCTCGATAGCCGTCGATAGCCCTGCTGCCCACGCAGGGGTGTGTTTTTGGCCAAGGACGGCCTCCAGGGAGCCTGCAGAGAGCCCTTGGCTGCAGCCAGCTGTGAAGCCTGGCAGACTGGCAGGGGGGCCGGGAGCCTCTGCCTCTTCTGCTGCCTTTGGGCGTTGTGACTGCATTGTTGGTTGACAGCACGGTGGCATCAGGAACCTGGGGCCACACCGCAGCCTCTCCTGCCAGGGGTCTGCTGGCCCAGCACCAGCGGGAGGTACAAGGCCCCTGGGGTGACAGCCCTCATGCAGCCCCTGTCACCAGGATGCCAGGGCAGCTGAGTCTCTCCTTGCGTGGCTGTGCGTCTCATGTGGGTGGCTGGGAAAGCCTGCTGGGCTCCTTCCTCTGTGTTCCTGTGCACCAGGGTGGCCCTGACGCCACAGAAAGGGCAGGAGTCCAGCCACATCCTGGCATGGTGAAGTGGCTTCTCCCACAGCTCCACAAGCAGCCACGTAGATGAGCAGAGCTGGATAGTGTACCAGCAGCTGGGCAGGGGGGATCTCCTGACAGAGGTGGGTGTGGTGGAGGTGAGGTGCAAGCTAAGTTCTTCCAGGCACCCGAGCATGGTCTTAGGTGCCATGGGTGCAGGTTCCTCTGCCTACCTGCCTGCCTCACAGCAGCAGTGCCAGGGCCCGAGCCAGTACGGTTCTCTGTCTTCAGGACAGAAGAGCAGCAGGTCCAGGAAAGCAGTGCTTTCCTAAACACATGTTCCCGTTGGGCTCAACCTCATGAAGGTCACACAGTGGCTACTGTGGCTGTCAGCACAATACTGTGCACTGAGATTGCTGCTGCCAGGCCTCCCAGCTGCTGGTGTATGTCGTTTGAATCGCTGGTGCATAGGATTCTCCAAAATATCGGGACCTAAGCCACATCTCTGCAGTAGACTCATGAAGCAAGCACTTTCTGACTGACCAGCTACCATCAAGTCTGTTGAAGATAGTCAACTCATGGAGCTAGGACGTGCTTACAGGTGTGCTCACAGGTGTGCTTAGCTGTCTGGGTGAGGTGGAACTCAAGTCAGCTTTCATATTCAACTCTCTGACATTGATGTAGGTGACCAGAGATTGAGAAGCTTCTGCCCCAGACAAGCTGGCCAAGCACACGAGGGGATTTATTTATTGTTAATGGATAAAGCCTTTTGTGAACAACATTGTCCTGGCTTCTCTCCTCCACCTCTCTTAACAGTGTCAATGAAAGGAAACGGTAGTGAGCAAGGCTCTGGAAGCACAGAAGATTGAACCCTTTCTGGAGCTGGAGCCTGTAGGAAAGTTCTGATTTTCCAAGCATCGTGGGCAGTGCTGGGAGTGGTTGGCATAGGTGGCATTTCCTGCAGTCAGCCTCTCTACTAAAGCTAGCACTCAGCCCCCTCACGGCTCAGCAGGAGGTTCCTGGGGCCTTGCACGTGCACCACTGCCTTCTTGTGTGCATGCCACCGTGTTGGGCAGCTAGTTGCACAAGTCTCCAAGAGCTGGCCAAGACCTCCTTTGGGCATGCCTGGTCTTTTTGGAGGAGACTCATCTGGATATGTGCGGGCCCATTTTGTCATTGTAGCTCTGCTATTGTCCTAGCGCAGCAAGGGCCTGCTTCTCCCTCCGAGACTGGGAGGTGGGAGCCAAAGACAGTCACATGACTGGCATGGGGGAGAGATCAGCAGCCAGGGCCCAGCCCACAGTACCCACCTGAGGTGAGCGAGGCCAGCCCAGAGAAGAAAGTCAGGTTCAAGCATGTATCCAGATCATCTGTCATGTTCATGGTGATGAGACAGGCAGCGATACCCAGAGTACCTTTTTTGGTACCTCACCACCTGGCCTGTAGTGCCTAATCGCCTCACCTAGCCCCTGCCCAGCCCAGGCTGTGCCCCATGCAGGCTTCAGCAGACACCATGCTCTGGGACCTGTCGGGGGCCTCATGTGGAGGAGAAGCCATGCAAGGCTGGCCTTTTCCCCTCCATCAGGATATGGAGACATGCAAAAGGATGGAGCTGGTCACGGACCACCCCACAGGTGGGATGTGCTGTCAACCCTGGAAGGGCTAGCCTGGAAGAATGACCATGGGGAAACTTCCCCACTGTGTGCATATGTAGGGAGAAGATCTGTGGGAGATCTGGCAGTGAGTCCGGGGACTGGCAGAGCACATGATTGCAGCCCCAGAGTGTGTTCTCTGCACACTGACCAAACTCCTGCCAAGGTCAGACATGCATATTCCATCTTGTCAACAATGTCGAGCTGCTTCACAGCCAGTGGCTGCTCAAGCTGAGCACAGCTGAGATAAGGAAAGAGTTCTGGCAGATTTAAGGGGTCCCTAGGGTACAATGAGTTAAATGTCACCTGGGTTTCTGATTCATACTTCCAGCAGCCTCCCATCAGGAACCCTCCCAGGCACTTTCTGGGACTCCCCAAGCAGTTTGGAGTGTAAGTCTTTTATTAAATCTATCCTGATTAAGCTCCCCTGATCCTTGAGTACCCACTCTATGCTGGTATCTGACCCTCCTTTTTCTGCCTTGTGGTCACAGCACGCAGTACAGGGAACAACCTGAGCTCTTCTCCTCTGCACTCGCCATGTCTTCGTGTCTTTCCCAGGAGCCCTGCATTTGCCCTGCAAGCACACGTCTCTGTGCTCCCACACTGCCATTCATGTGCAGCAGCTGCCTGCTGGCATTTTCACTCACTCAGGCCCTGTACTGCCCAGCCCAGCTGCTCCCCATCTGTCCCCACCTCCTCTGCTCTCTCTCCAGCCCACCCAGCAGAGCAGCTCAAGATGAGGATGACCCACTGCAGTGCCCACTCTAGGGAGCTGGAGAGCTCTGGATACGCCCGGCAGCCCAGGCATTCTGAAGAGCACAGCAGCTCCTGGGGGGCAGAGAGGTGTGTCAGCCTCCCCATCAGCTCCAGGACTGTGGTCTACTGTGGTCTAGCAGTGGCACAAGGAAATGGAGGCCAATCATTCCACTGATCCCATGTCCAGGAAATCCTTAACCTGGCTGCCTTCAGCCCTTCTGGCCAGCCCCTTTCCCCAGGACAGCATGAGAGTGCAGGCCCCAGGGCTCCTCAGGCAGCTCCAGTGACACAGCAGCCTGCCCTGAATTGACACACATAGCAACAGGTTTTCATTTATTTCTCCACACAAGCACGTGATTGCTCCTTTGCTCTTCTCTGCAGGCATCCTTGCTCTGTGGAGAGCCTTTCCCCAGATCAGTGGGTGCATGCTGGCCCAGTCAGCCATTCTTGCACCCCTTCCTTGGGCTCCATGCAGGACCCTGGTCTGGTGGTGCTGCTCTGCAGGGCAAGAGGACTGTGGGGTCCCAGGATGACTCCACCTCGGCGATGCTGATCAGGGCAGAGGCTGCTGGGTGAGCATCACTGCATCTGACAACCTTCCACCCAGAATCTCCAGCTGTGGCCATGAAGGATGGATGGAGCAATCACAGGGCATTGTACATTGCTCAGGATGTGTTCAGAGGTGTCATTAGACCCAGCCCACTCCCTCTCCTCAGGGACATGTGGGGCATTCCTTGCTTTGGCCCTTTACATTTGCTTTTCTCTCCTTGGTTTTGAGAATCTCCACTCACTGCCCATCCCAGGCACACGCTGCCCCTGGAGATGCCCTGTGCTCTCTGGGTGGCTCCATATTCCCTTCCAGAAGGACGGCCATCTGTCACCAGCCCTCCAATATGTGGGACAGTCCCCAGCACACACTTCTTGACCACTCACCCTCTCCAGGGACCCTGGGAACTCGCAAGTGACAGCTAAATCCAGCCCTCATTCCCACACACATCACCCAGAAGAGATGATGCCCCTTAGCCCACGGAAAAGATAAGCACAACAACAGGGCCTTTTTGGGTGTAATTCCCTGAGCACATTCTTGGCTCCAGCTCTGGAAAAAGACCCCATCATTCAGGCACAGTACTCAGAAGACCCTATTTTATTACAGAGATGCTACTTGGGAGGCCGGCTCCGACACAGTGATAGGCAGATTTACAGAAGGCCTCTGTGAGAAAGACAAGGTTTGTGCCTCCAGAAATGTGGGAGGAATTCAGACATCTCTGCACAAACATGATTATCACAGACAGAACTCCCAAAGCACAACAGCTGTGGAGATGAACTGGGAATCAGTTGTGAGGAGAGATGGTGGCAGGTTTAGTTCAGTTGGTTAGAGTGTGGTGCTGGTAACGCCAAGGTCGTGGGTTCAATCCCTATACAGGGCTATGCTGAGGGCTAGACTGGATGTCCTCCAGAGGTCCCTTCCAACCTTACCATTCTATGATTACTGCTGAAGTAGTACCATGTGAATGAGTTTCCTCACTGCCTCCTGAAGCTCCTTGTTCCTCATGCTGTAGATGAGAGGGTTCACTGTTGGAGGCACCACTGAGTACAGAACAGCCACCGCCAAATCTAGAACTGGGGAGGAGATGGAGGAGGGCCTTAGGTAGGCAAAGATGACAGTGCTGACAAACAGGGAGACCACAGCCAGGTGTGGGAGGCACATGGAAAAGGTTTTGCCCCAGCCCTGCTCGGAGGGGATCCTCAGCACACCAGTGAAGATCTGCACATACGATAGCACAATGAAAACAAAGCAACCAAAGATTAAGCAGGCAGTAACCACAATAAGCCCAACTTCCCTGAGGTAGGATTCTGCGCAGGAAAGCTTGAGGATCTGGGGGATTTCACAGAAGAACTGGTCAACTGTGATGCCTTGGCAGAGTGGTAGTGAAAATGTGTTAGCAGTGTGCAGGAGAGCATTGAGAAACCCACTGGCCCAAGCAGCTGCTGCCATTTTGACACAAGCTCTGCTGTCCATGAGGATCCCGTAGTGCAGCGGTTGGCAGATGGCAACGTAGCGGTCATAGGCCATGACAGTGAGGAGAGAATACTCTGCGGAAAGTAAGAAGACAACCAGGAAGACCTGGGCAGCACATCCATAGCAGGAAATGGACCTGGTGTCCCACAGGGAATTGGCCATGGATTTGGGGACAGAGGTGGAAATGGAGCCAAGGTCGAGGACGGCAAGATTAAGGAGAAAGAAGTACATGGGGGTGTGGAGGTGGTGGTCACAGGCTATGGCTGTGATGATGAGGCCGTTGCCCAGGAGGGCAGCCAGGCAGATGCCCAGGAAGAAGGAGAAGTGCAAGAGCTGCAGCTCCTGCGTGTCCGCAAATGCCAGGAGGAGGAACTCATTGAGGGAGCTTCTGTTGTGCATTTGCTTCCTCTGAGCATTGGAGACTCCAAGGAAAAACAGACAAACAGAATTTAGGACAGACTTCTCTGAGCAAAGCTTTCTCATAAAACCTCCCAAACACAAACACACATTACCTTTCCCCATCTCAGCAGCACCATCACTCAGCTCTGGTTGATTTTGCTGTGAAAAGAAGTGCTCTCTGCCCATGGGTTCTCGAGGAATCAGTCCTGACCTACAGCACAGTACATGGGAACAAATGTGACTAAGATTTATATACCCAGGTCTGGTCAGATTTAATTCACTGATAATTTTGAAGGGATTTCAGCAACTTCACTCCCAGGTCTAAACAATATGGGTTCATGAATAGTTTTAAGGCTTTTCTGATTTCCTTCTGCTGACCCTGTTACACCAGAGGAAGCTTCATGGAGATAGAAATCCCCAACATTACTACTGCACTCAGAGTGACCAGCTGTGATTCTAGAGGGGGGAAAACACTCGCTCTGGTGTTAGTGCAGAGGGAGGAGCACTGGCCTGTCCACCTGCCTTATTCTCAGATGCGCTGTGCTCCCACCTCTGAGGTGAAGCACAGTTGCAAAAAGTTTCTATTTCATGTCACCAAAAAAGAAATGGCACTGCGGAGAGCAGAGAAATCCACTTCCAAAGTGCCCATCAGCACTCCTTAGGAGGGTATTTGGGGGGGGGGTCCCAGCCCTTCCCTTCTGGCCACCAACACATTGGGCTCCTTCCAGCTGCCCACAGCCAGCCTCCCAGCAGCATTCCCATGTTCTCAGTATCTAGGTGACTTCTCCCTGGGGCACCTGGGTTACACCCAGCTGCAAAGAGAGAGCTGTGCCCTTCTGGAAGGCAGCTTGCAGCCCAGCCAGACATCCCAGGGAAATGGCTCAATGTCCTACAGATGCTGAGGCTGTTCGGAAGAGAGAGTTGGCTCATTCCTGGGAAACTGCATTGTCCAGAGCCCCACAGGTTAGAGGGAGACTTGGGTACCTCATTCTGAAAGACACGTCTGCATGGTAGGACCACATGGCTGGTGTCAGCCATGCATCAACCCCCTCCCGCCTCCCCCTCCCCCCCCCCCCCCCGCCATGCTTAGAGAGCCCAAGGGGAAGGACAAGGGCAGCATGGGCAGGTAGGAAATGGAACAATGTCATGATATTTGTGCCAAGGGAGGCAGGGACAGGGAGGGATAGAGACACACTCAGGAGTGTTTCCTGTCCTCAATGTCTGGCTGCTGAGGAAATGACTCATGCCCTGGACTCCACAACCTTGAGAGAAGAGGGCTGTATTGGGTGGGAGAGGAGAGGAGTCACTGGAGTTGATAGTTTCCTCTCACAGATTGGCAATGACATCCCTCTCAGTGTCACTGTCCTGCAGCCTCAGTACTCTTAAACCTGACACATCCAGTCCCATTTCACCCCACCCAAACAGAAAATAACTGAAAGCACCAACTCATGAAAGCACCTTCTCTTTCAGCTCTCCCCTGCCTTGGCATTCCTGGTGAAAAGTCACCTCCAGATATGTCCCCCAGCCCTGACACATGCAGCAGCCTCTCCATGGGAGAAAGTACCTGCCCTGTCAGGTGTCCCTCCTTCCACCCAGAGCTTTCACCTTGCAGCATTGTGTGGAGCTCCCCAGGAAGGCTGAGTGCTGACCCTCTCAGGCAGCAGAATCACTGCCCCAGGCACACAGCACCCTGGAGCGCATAGAATCTGCTCTGGAGTAGTCCATGACCATCTGAGTGCACAACCAGGCTTCACACCCCTACAGCCATCCCTCCAAGAAAGGAGCAGGATGACATGTCCCTCTAATCATGTGGCAGGGAATCTTTGCTCTGAAGTTTCTCCTGATCCTCCACATACATGGGATGGGATGGGCTTAGAAGACTCCTCCAGGAAACACAGCAGCATTGCCCTGGAGCCAGAGACTTACCATGCAAAAGGCTATGAAGATTTCTCCCAGAAGGAGCTCTCCTCTGGCCTCTCACTCTGCACTGCCTTTCACTTCTGTCTTCTCTCATCTCATCTCCTCAGCAGCAGCAGCAGGCAGTGCCCAGAGTCCTGCTGCTCTTTGCAGAGGAGCTGCCTTGGGACACAGCCATCTCTCAGCAGTGCTGCCAGGTTGCCATGAGCAACCTCTGTCCCCAAAACTGGGCTCAGCTCAGGAGCACAGGACCAGCTGAAGGTAGGAGTTGTTCTGTCCCTTGTGCTCCCTCCTCCTGGGAGATGTTCCCTCAAGCAGACTAAAATAGTCACCTGTTTTCCCTTTCCAAAGAGTGCAGATACACTGATTCCAACATTGCCATTTATTTCATCAGAGGATGGCTGTCTATGATAAGTGGAAATGTCCTCAGCTGGAAGCTCCTAGTCCCATCTCCTAACTAGGCACGACACCCAGACAGGGACAAGAAGAGAGTTCACTGACACATGGTTCAGTCAATCTCGGCATCACATCCTGGTTTAGAAGACCCTGGGTTGCATTTAGATTCAGATCCCCCTATCCCCACTGTGAACTCCACAAGCACACAGGAGGTAGGATTCCCCCTGCCAAAACTGAAGGGAGCACAGCACAGAGGTCTGCATGCGAGCTCCTTGTCTAAGCTCCCGTTCTAATCACTGGAGATGGAGGCTGGGAGTCAGTTGCTCACACACAAAGACTCGATGACAGTAGAAGAGACAGAGGTCATCCCAGGCACATACCAGTGTCTGCTTGCTCTGATGGAGTGACTGGGAGCCCTGAATCCTCCTAGAACATCAGGTGGGGGCCAGGTGGTGAATTTATTGGTTATCTGAAATGATACAATGAAGCTGAGGCAAATGAAAATTCCAGTGTTACAAACAGCAGTTCTAGTCCAGTTCAGACACGTGATTTAATGACACAGAAATAGGCTGGCAGGGCTATTTCATATTGCAGGGGTGTCCAGCACAACCACCTGTCTCTAGCAGATCCACCCTGGGACCTAAAGGAAAACCATGCCCCTTTGGAGTGATTGCTGGGCAAGTGCCCCAGGGCATCTCAGGTTTCCTATATGTGCCCAAACAAATGAATACCAACACTGGGGACTGGGCTAATGAGGACCTAAGAGTGGTGGTATCACAGGTTGCCCAGGCTCTCAGACTTCTTCAGTGACATTTTGTCCTGCATGGAGATTGGTTCAAACATGTCACCAGCCCTTAGGGGTAACACAGTCAGCTTGGGAAGCCAACCCCACTCCTGCGATTCCTGCATGGCCCAGCTGTGTTTCTCCCTGGCCTTGGGCACTGCAGGGTTTGCTCTCTTAATGGGAACCTCCTTTCACCATTACATTATCACCTGCTATCCATGCCAGTAAGCCACCACTTGCACTCAAAGCCTTTGCATACATAAGGTCTTTGGTAACACATGACAAATCTTTGGTCACCACTACAACTGAGGTGCTGAAGCCAGAATGTATGCAAACACACACAGCCTGGGGTGCAGGCAGGAGCAATGCACAAGCTGTCACAAGATCATCACCTGGCTGGAATAACAGAGATGTGGTGGGATCGCTCGCATGACTGGAGTCCTTCAATGGCAGGTACAAGTTCTTCAGGGGGGACCACCACAGAACATGAGGAGGGGGATGCCCTACGTGTGAAGGGATAGCTTGGATGTAGGGAGCTCTTCCATGGGATGGACCAAGGGAGGCAGCTCTGCAGGGCAGAAGAGCTCAGGAAAACCAGCAGATCATTAAGGGACACATCTGTCAAGAACAAGAATGCTCCATAACGAACAGTTTGTAAAATTGGTGGACATCTCTGGACTCTGGTTTGGCTAAAAAGTGAGCTCACACGTGAGCTCCAGGGCTATAAGGCAGCATATGGAAAGGGGAAGAAGGCAGAGGCTGCAAAGGAGGAATTTGGAAACAATGTCCAGCAAAGTCGGGATGGCACTAAGAAAGTCAAAGCTCCTCTGGGACAGACACCTGCAGGGGACGTGAAGGACAGAAAGAAGAGCTGCTACTGCTGCAATCCTAGCAAAAAAAAAATATATAAAAGGAAATGTTGGCCCACTGCTGAATGGGGCAGAGATTTCCAGTAAAAGCAGATGTAGATTGGTCTACGGAAGTCAGGTCCTTCCTGGCTTCAGCCTTCACCAGCAAGACCTTCTGAGCTGTTGTGCCCAGTCAGGACTCCTGAGGAGAAAACCAACGAACAGGGCCTAAGTCTCTAGAACTCAGCCTACAGAGACCTATGGCATTGGAAAGCTGGCATCCATGGACAGGGAGAGAGTCGACTGCGAGGACAGCAAGGCTGTTCTCCAGCATCTTGTAAAGATTGTGGCGATCAGGGAAGGTCCTAATGAGTAGAGAAAGGAATGTGTTGTGCTCATCTTCAAAAAATGGCCACAAGGACAAACCAGGGAGAACAGGCCTTTCAAACTCACTCTGGAGAAGAGTGTGTCATAGAGTCAGCCTCTCCAATTACATGTCTAGGCAGGAGAAGAAGGTGCCTGGGAAGAGTCAGCATGGGTTTACTGAAGGTAAATCATTCCTGACCAACCTGGTTGCCTTCTGTGATAAAAGACTTGTACATGTGGAGAAGAGGAGAGTAGTGGATATCCAGAAAACATTCAGATGGGCAAAAGGCTGGTTGGATGATCAAGCTCAGAGCATTTTCAGGAGTGAGTCATGCTTGGTACAGTTGGGGTCTGCAGGGATATAACCTGCATCCTGCCCTGTTTAAAAGCCTTATCAGTGGGGCAGAACAACACTGAATCAGGACAGGCAGAGACCTCACTGGCAGAGGACTGATCCTGAGAAGGGCCTGGATGTTACAAAGGATGCCATAGGAGCCTGTGGTGCATGCTCACCACAAACGAGGCCAGCTATACACAGGACTGCGTTAGGAAGAGCATGGCCTCCCAGAGAAGGGCAGGTCTTATCCTGCTCGATTCAGCACTAGTGTGGCCACGTCTGGAACAGTGTGTCTCAGTGAGGGCTTCCCAGGGCTGGGAGAATGGGTACCAACTGGCGATGGTCCAGAGGAGGTCTGTCCAGATAGGACTGGGGTCCTTAAGCAAATGGCCTTTATGGAGAGGCTGAGGTCCTGGGCTAATTTAGCCTGTTGAGGTGGAGGCTAAGGTCAGTAGAGTACTGTACAGACCTTAGTATAACTCTTGTGACTGGAATGTCACCATAGACAGCTACGTGCTTTTTAGGAAAGGCAGGTCAGGAAGGCAAGGTGGTGGAGTTGCTCTTTATATGAGGGAGCAACGGGAATGTATAGGGGTGGAGGAGGATGAGGTCAAGAGCTTATGGGTGAGGATTAAATGGCAGGCTAACATGGAGGGCACTGTTATGGGTGTTTACTGTATGGCCACTTGATCAGGAAGAGGAAGTCGATGAGGCTTTCTACAGACAATTGGAAGTAGCTTCATGATCGCAGGCCCTGGTTCTCCTGGGGGACTTCAACCACCCTGACATCTGCTGGAAGGACAACACAGAGAGGCAGAAACAGTCCAGGAGGCCTCTGCAGATCATCAATGATAACTTCTTCTCAGTGGCTCCTCCACCACCTGTGTCAAGGAGTGTCCTGCTGGACCTTGTCCTAACCAACAAAGAAGAATTGGTTGGAGACATGACAGTTGGGGGCAGCATTGGCTGCAGTGACCATGAGATGGTGGAGTTCAGGATCCTGCATGGAAGAAGTAAGGTAATAAGCAGGATTGGAACCCTGGACTTCAGGAGAGCAGACTTTGGCCTCTTCAGAGACCTAATTGGAGGAATCCCAGAGGTTAGTGCTCTAGAAGGAAGGGGAGTCCAAGAGAGCTGGCTAGTATTCAAGCATCCCTTCCTCCAAGCCCAAGAGCGGTGCATCCCAAGGAGAAAGTAGGCCAACAAAGGAGGCAGGAGACCTGCATGGATGGGCAAGGAGCTCCTGGCAATACTCAAACAGAACAAGACAGTACACAGAGTGCGGAAAATAAGGACAAGCCACCTGGCAGGAATATAGGAACGTCATCATAGTATGCAGGGATGTGACGAGGAAGGCTAAGGCCAATTTGGAATTCAACCTAGCGAGGGATTCAGGACAACAAGAAGGGCTTCTTCAAATACATCAGCAGCAAGAGGAAGACTGGGGAAAATCGGGCCCCACTGCTGAATGGAGTGGGAGCCCTAGTGTCAGAGGACACAGAGAAGGCAGAATTACTGAATGCCTTCTTTGCATCAGTCTGCTGAGCCCTCAGGACTCCCAGATCCTGGAGATAAGAGAGGAAGTCTGGAAAAAGGAAGACTCTCCCTTGGTCAGGGAGGATCATGTTAGAGGTCTTTTAGGCAGGCTTGACATCCACTAATCCATGGGCTCTGATGGGATGCACCCACGAGTACTGAGGGAGCTCAGTTATTCATCAGCCTATATATCAGCCTAGTTATTGCTAGGCTGCTCTCCATCATCACTGAATGGTCATGGAGAACTGGAGAGGTGCCTGAGGACTGGAAGAAACCAATGTCACTCCAGTCTTCAAGAAGGGCCAGAAGGAAGGCCCAGGAAACTACAGGCCAGTCAGCCTCACCTCCATCCCTGGAAAGGTGATGGAACAGCTCATTCTGGATGTCACCTCCAAGCACACAGAGGAGGAGAAGGTAACCAGGAGTAGTCAGCATGGATTCACCAAGGGGAAATCCTGCTTAATCAATCTGGTGGCCTTCTATAATGGACTTACTTACTGGGGAGATGAGGGGAGAGCAGTGAATGCTGTCTATCTTGACTTCAGCAAGGCTTTTGACCCTGTCTCCCAGAACATTCACAGTAAACTCAGAAGGGCAGGCTGGATGAGCGGACAATGAGGTGGACTGAGAACTGACTGAAAGGCAGAGCTCAGAGGATTATCATCAGTGGTACAAAGTCTAGTTGGAGGCCTGTACTATAGCTAATGGTGTCACCGAGGTCTCAGTACTGTGTCCCGTCTTGTTCAGTTTGTTCATCAATGACCTGGATGAAGGGACAGAGTTCATCCTCAGCGGGTTTGCTGGTGCTACCAAGCTGGAAGAGTGGCTGGGACACCTGAGGGCTGTGCTGCCATACAGAGAGACCTGGACAGACTGGAGAGTTGGACAGAGAGGAACCTCATGAGGTTCAACAAGGGCAAGTGCAGGGTCCCGCACCTGGGGAGGAATAACCCCATGCACCAGCACAGACTCGGGGCTGAGCTGCCAGAAAGTAGCTCTGCAGAGAAGGACCTGGGAGTGCTAGTGGACGACAAGTTGACCATGAGCCAGCAATGTGCCCTTGTGGCCAAGAAGTCCAATGGCCTCATGAGGCGCATTAGGAAGAGTGTCCCAAATCTGCATTCTTCTACCCATTGTGCAAGCAACTAATAGACACACTGGGTCGAGATATTTATTTCATTTCTGCACAGAGATGGGTACTATGTGGTAGATCCGCAAAGTTAGCACACCTTCTCCTTTTCTCGTTCTTTATTTATAAACAGTCAGTATATGAATGAAGTATATACAAGTATAAATAAATGTATATATAAGGGATCTCATAGCACAAAGCGCAGCCATTGGTCTAGCATTGGCCCATCAGTCAAGGCTGCCCAAGTGACCCTACAACAACAAAGAGCAGCCACATGACTACCATGGACCTGTCAAGCCCTGAGGAACAACTGACCCAGCAGCACAGCCAGCAGCAGTGGCCATAGCACTGCCCTGGGAGAAAGTGAGGCAGAAGTGACCTCACAAACACACACATCAACCACATGACCAGCACTGTCCTATCAGGCACTGGGGCACAAAGGACCTCAAAACTACCACCAACAGCCCTGTCGCCAGCACTGGGTGATCAGGCACTGAGGCACAAGCGACCTTGTATAAGAAACAGCAACAGCATGACCATCACAGGCACAAACAGCAGTCACGTGTCTCCTTGTTGCCTGCCATTTACAGGTGCACAGGTGGCTTTACACTGTGTATCAAAAGACTTTGCTTGCTGCTTGCAGATCCTGTTCTGAGGAAGTAGTGACTTCACAGTCTTCATCAAAGCCGCGTGCCACCAGCTGGCCTATCAGATCTTAAGGCAAGTGTGACCTCACAAGCAGAAACAGAAGCCACATTCCTACCACTGGCCGCTCACATAAGGAACAAAGGTGACCTCACACTCGGCAATGAAGGCATGGGCTTGCTGCTGAGGCACACCAACGTCAGAAACCCAAACAGTGCTGATCTCCATACTGCTGCTCTATCAGGTGCTCGTGCAGAAGTCAGCTCCGAATCAGAAACAGCAGCAAGGGCTCAGTTTTTTCAGCAACAACGACCTCAGATTCTGCATTGAAGCCATGTGCTTGCTGCTGGCCGATCAGGCACTGAGGCACAAGTGACCTCACAGGCACGAAAGCAGAAATGTGCTTGATGCTGTTCCTTGAAGCAAAAGTCACCTCTCCAAGACAAAAACAACAAGGTGGCTGCTGGTGGCCTAGCCAATACTGAGGCCCAATAACTTCACAAACACAACCATCAGCAATATGCATTGAGCTGGAGTGTCACCTACTGAGGCAGAAGTGACCTCACAGGCAGCCATGAAGCCACAGATCTGCTCCTGCTCTGTTGGGGACTCAGGCACGATTGACCTAACCAGGCACAAACAGCAGCCATGTCCATGCTGATCACCAATCACTTACTGATGCACAACTGACCACAAAAGCACAAACACAGCAATGGGCCTGCTCCTCATTTGTGAGACACTGAGCTACAAGGGACCTCAGCATGTTCACACAAAGCCAGATTGGTCTAACAGGTTCAGAGGCACAGCTCACCTCACAAGCACAAGTGGCATCTACGTGCCTGCTGCTGGTCTTCCTGGGACTGAGGCATAAGTTACCTGAAAGGTGCAGACTTTCACAGAGCAGAAGCTCACCTGGGCAATGCTCATGGCCCTTGATTATGCTGTTAGCACTCCAAACATAACAGTCTTCTGCAAACAGCCTTCATTTCCTGCCAAGACTCTCTCCAAGTCCTGGACAACTCCACTCTCTTACACAGGGCACATACCACAAAAAGCAACAACTGGTCTGGCTTTTCCTTTAGTACCATCAGGTCTGAGCTGCGAGCCTTTGCCCTGGGGCACCTACACAAGAACAGCAGGATGCCACTTCCATTTCTTGTGCCTCACTAGAGAGACTGGCTGAGGGAGCAGCTTCATTGGAAGGGGTGTCTGACACTGACAGATCAATTCAGCACTGCATCAGCCATCAGCCTGACGCCAGACCTCTGCTGTCCCAGCTAGTCTACAAACACACTGACTCTACCCCACACAGCTGGCTGGTCTGTTAGATGCAACCAAGTGCCAGCAAGGAGAGATGCGTGCAGTACATTCATTATTTGCACACTCCCCCAGCACTGCTCTGCTCACTGCCTTCCCTTGCCACCTCAGCCCACGCAGGGAAGCTCTTGCACTCACACCCAAAGGTGGCCAAGGCACTCTAGGCTCACAAGGCATGTGCAAATGATCAGCACAAGAGCAGGAACAGAGCTGGCTCCTTCGACAGTGTTGCTGTTTTCAGAGGGGAAAAGCCTGTTTTCTTTGGGCAGAGCAGGCTGCTGCGTTCCACCTCCATCCCTTCAGGAACCTCCACCTAGGGATGGAGGGATAGGGATTTTGTTTAGGAATAAAAAAGTTAGAGATACAATGTAGAAATATTGGAGAGTCCTGAAGGCCTCCTGAGCTCAAAATAACCTCGGTATCTTTACTTTAGTTACTTGGACAAGGAGACCTTGTGAAGGGGAAAAGGGGGCAGAGGCTTTGAAATGAGACCCAAGTAATGAGACAGCCTCAGGCTGCAGGTCTGCTGCAATGCCAGCTGTCTTCGCTGCACAGGCTCTGCAGCACAAGACAAGGCCCCACAGCTCGGTTCAGAGAGCACTGAGGGCTGGGTGCCATAGGCAACCTAGCCCTGGGCACATCTTCAGCTCTCGCAGAGCCAGGACCCCGAGGGCTATGAGATTTTCTCAATTTAAGCTACAAAGGCTTTGGAGCACCCAGACAAAGGCAGTCAAGAGATGTTGGCATTTATTATAAGGGACTTTCACTCATCGTATAAGGCACCAACAGTCTTCTAGGAAAAATGGGTACCAACCCACAAAACGAACCTGAGCACGGAGGCGCTCCTACAAGCCAGCCGAGATGGACTTTGCCTAAGGGTCAGGCAAGTGGCGAGCAGAACAAGGGATGTGCTGCACAGCTTCCCTCGCAGGCAGATTCCCTCCTGGGGAGCTTAGTTCTCTTGCCTTAGCTCCCTGCTTTGTTTGGAGGCTGTTTGCGGACAGCAGCACACACAGCGGGAAGCTGCGCGCTGGCCAGCTCCAAGTCTCGGCAGATAGAAGCGCAAGCGAGGCACCTGCTCGCAGTTTGTCCCGGGCATGGGAAGCAGCACTCTGCGTGCCCAGAATACATCCCGCTGTATCCTGCCTGCCACGGGGCTGCTCCTGAGCAGGGTGGCACGCCTACAAGCCAGCCCAGATGGGCTTTGCCTAAGGGTCAGGCAAGTGGCGAGTGGAACAAGGGATGTGCTGCACAGCTTCCCTCGCAGGCAGATTCCCTCCTGGGGAGCTTAGTTCTCGTGCCTTAGCGCCCTGCTTTGTTTGGAGGCTGTTTGCGGACAGCAGCACACACAGCGGGAAGCTGCGCGCTGGCCAGCTCCAAGTCTCGGCAGATAGAAGCGCAAGCGAGGCACCTGCTCGCAGTTTGTCCCGGGCATGGGAAGCAGCACTCTGCGTGCCCAGAATACATCCCGCTGTATCCTGCCTGCCACGGGGCTGCTCCTGAGCAGGGTGGCACGCCTACAAGCCAGCCCAGATGGGCTTTGCCTAAGGGTCAGGCAGGTGGCCAGCAGAGCAAGGGATGTGCTGCACAGCTTCCCTCGCAGGCAGATTCCCTCCTGGGGAGCTTAGTTCTCGTGCCTTAGCGCCCTGCTTTGTTTGGAGGCTGTTTGCGGACAGCAGCACACACAGCGGGAAGCTGCGCGCTGGCCAGCTCCAAGTCTCGGCAGAGAGAAGCGCAAGCGAGGCACCTGCTCGCAGTTTGTCCCGGGCATGGGAAGCAGCACTCTGCGTGCCCAGAATACATCCCGCTGTATCCTGCCTGCCACGGGGCTGCTCCTGAGCAGGGTGGCACGCCTACAAGCCAGCCCAGATGGGCTTTGCCTAAGGGTCAGGCAAGTGGCTAGCAGAACAAGGGATGTGCTGCACATATTCCCTCCTCCCCAGGATGGAATCTGCCTGCGAGGGAAGCTGTGCAGCACATCCCTTGCTCTGCTGGCCACCTGCCTGACCCTTAGGCAAAGCCCATCTGGGCTGGCTTGTAGGCGTGCCACCCTGCTCAGGAGCAGCCCCGTGGCAGGCAGGATACAGCGGGATGTATTCTGGGCATTCAGAGTGCTGCTTCCCATGCCCGGGACAAACAGAGAGCAGGTGCCTCGCTTGCGCTTCTATCTGCCGAGACTTGGAGCTGGCCAGCGCGCAGCTTCCCGCTGTGTGTGCTGCTGTCCGCAAACAGCCTCCAAACAAAGCAGGGCGCTAAGGCACGAGAACTAAGCTCCCCAGGAGGGAATCTGCCTGCGAGGGAAGCTGTGCAGCACATCCCTTGTTCCACTCGCCACTTGCCTGACCCTTAGGCAAAGCCCATCTGGGCTGGCTTGTAGGCATGCCTCCGTGCTCAGGAGCAGCCCGGTGGCAGGCAGGATACAGCGGGATGTATTCCGGGCATGCAGAGTGCAGCTTCCCATGCCCGGGACAAACTGCGAGCAGGTGCCTCGCTTGCGCTTCTATCTGCCGAGACTTGGAGCTGGCCAGCGCGCAGCTTCCCGCTGTGTGTGCTGCTGTCCGCAAACAGCCTCCAAACAAAGCAGGGCGCTAAGGCACGAGAACTAAGCTCCCCAGGAGGGAATCTGCCTGCGAGGGAAGCTGTGCAGCACATCCCTTGCTCTGCTGGCCACCTGCCTGACCCTTAGGCAAAGCCCATCTGGGCTGGCTTGTAGGCGTGCCACCCTGCTCAGGAGCAGCCCCGTGGCAGGCAGGATACAGCGGGATGTATTCTGGGCACGCAGAGTGCTGCTTCCCATGCCCGGGACAAACTGCGAGCAGGTGCCTCGCTTGAGCTTCTATCTGCCGAGACTTGGAGCTGGCCAGCGCGCAGCTTCCCGCTGTGTGTGCTGCTGTCCGCAAACAGCCTCCAAACAAAGCAGGGCGCTAAGGCACGAGAACTAAGCTCCCCAGGAGGGAATCTGCCTGCGAGGGAAGCTGTGCAGCACATCCCTTGTTCCGCTCGCCACCTGCCTGACCCTTAGGCAAAGCCCATCTGGGCTGGCTTGTAGGCATGCCTCCGTGCTCAGGAGCAGCCCCGTGGCAGGCAGGATACAGCGGGATGTATTCTGGGCACGCAGAGTGCAGCTTCCCATGCCCGGAACAAACTGCGAGCAGGTGCCTCGCTTGCGCTTCTATCTGCCGAGACTTGGAGCTGGCCAGCGCGCAGCTTCCCGCTGTGTGTGCTGCTGTCCGCAAACAGCCTCCAAACAAAGCAAGGCGCTAAGGCACGAGAACTAAGCTCCCCAGGAGGGAATCTGCCTGCGAGGGCAGCTGTGCAGCACATCCCTTGCTCTGCTGGCCACCTGCCTGACCCTTAGGCAAAGCCCATCTGGGCTGGCTTGTAGGCATGCCTCCGTGCTCAGGAGCAGCCCCGTGGCAGGCAGGATACAGCGGGATGTATTCTGGGCACGCAGAGTGCTGCTTCCCATGCCCGGGACAAACTGCGAGCAGGTGCCTCGCTTGCGCTTCTATCTGCCGAGACTTGGAGCTGGCCAGCGCGCAGCTTCCCGCTGTGTGTGCTGCTGTCCGCAAACAGCCTCCAAACAAAGCAGGGCGCTAAGGCACGAGAACTAAGCTCCCCAGGAGGGAATCTGCCTGCGAGGGAAGCTGTGCAGCACATCCCTTGTTCCGCTCGCCACTTGACTGACCCTTAGGCAAAGCCCATCTGGGCTGGCTTGTAGGCATGCCTCCGTGCTCAGGAGCAGCCCCGTGGCAGGCAGGATACAGCGGGATGTATTCTGGGCACGCAGAGTGCTGCTTCCCATGCCCGGGACAAACTGCGAGCAGGTGCCTCGCTTGCGCTTCTATCTGCCGAGACTTGGAGCTGGCCAGCGCGCAGCTTCCCGCTGTGTGTGCTGCTGTCCGCAAACAGCCTCCAAACAAAGCAGGGCGCTAAGGCACGAGAACTAAGCTCCCCAGCAGGGAATCTGCCTGCGAGGGAAGCTGTGCAGCACATCCCTTGTTCCGCTCGCCACCTGCCTGACCCTTAGGCAAAGCCCATCTGGGCTGGCTTGTAGGCATGCCTCCGTGCTCAGGAGCAGCCCCGTGGCAGGCAGGATACAGCGGGATGTATTCTGGGCACGCAGAGTGCAGCTTCCCATGCCCAGTACAAACCGAGAGCAGGTGCCTCGCTTGCGCTTCTATCTGCCGAGACTTGGAGCTGGCCAGCGCGCAGCTTCCCGCTGTGTGTGCTGCTGTCCGCAAACAGCCTCCAAACAAAGCAGGGTGCTAAGGCAAGAGAACTAAGCTCCCCAGGAGGGAATCTGCCTGCGAGGGAAGCTGTGCAGCACATCCCTTGCTCTGCTGGCCACTTGCCTGACCCTTAGGCAAAGCCCATCTGGGCTGGCTTGTAGGCGTGCCTCCGTGCTCAGGAGCAGCCCCGTGGCAGGCAGGATACAGCGGGATGTATTCTGGGCATGCAGAGTGCTGCTTCCCATGCCCGGGACAAACAGAGAGCAGGTGCCTCGCTTGCGCTTCTATCTGCCGAGACTTGGAGCTGGCCAGCGCGCAGCTTCCCGCTGTGTGTGCTGCTGTCCGCAAACAGCCTCCAAGCAAAGCAGGGTGCTAAGGCACGAGAACTAAGCTCCCCAGGAGGGAATCTGCCTGCGAGGGAAGCTGTGCAGCACATCCCTTGCTCTGCTGGCCACCTGCCTGACCCTTAGGCAAAGCCCATCTGGGCTGGCTTGTAGGCGTGCCACCCTGCTCAGGAGCAGCCCCGTGGCAGGCAGGATACAGCGGGATGTATTCTGGGCACGCAGAGTGCTGCTTCCCATGCCCGGGACAAACTGCGAGCAGGTGCCTCGCTTGCGCTTCTATCTGCAGAGACTTGGAGCTGGCCAGCGCACAGCTTCCCGCTGTATGTGCTGATGTCCCCAAACAGCCTCCAAACAAAGCAGGGCACTAAGGCACGAGAACTAAGCTCCCCAGGAGGGAATCTGCCTGCGAGGGAAGCTGTGCAGCACATCCCTTGTTCCGCTCGCCACTTGCCTGACCCTTAGGCAAAGCCCATCTGGGCTGGCTTGTAGGCGTGCCTCCGTGCTCAGGAGCAGCCCCGTGGCAGGCAGGATACAGCGGGATGTATTCTGGGCACGCAGAGTGCTGCTTCCCATGCCCGGGACAAACTGCGAGCAGGTGCCTCGCTTGCGCTTCTATCTGCCGAGACTTGGAGCTGGCCAGCGCGCAGCTTCCCGCTGTGTGTGCTGCTGTCCGCAAACAGCCTCCAAGCAAAGCAGGGTGCTAATGCACGAGAAATAAGCTCCCCAGGAGGGAATCTGCCTGCGAGGGAAGCTGTGCAGCACATCCCTTGCTCTGCTGGCCACCTGCCTGACCCTTAGGCAAAGCCCATCTGGGCTGGCTTCTAGGCGTGCCACCGTGCTCAGGAGCAGCCCCGTGGCAGGCAGGATACAGCGGGATGTATTCTGGGCACGCAGAGTGCTGCTTCCCATGCCCGGGACAAACTGCGAGCAGGTGCCTCGCTTGCGCTTCTATCTGCCGAGACTTGGAGCTGGCCAGCGCGCAGCTTCCCGCTGTGTGTGCTGCTGTCCGCAAACAGCCTCCAAACAAAGCAGGGCGCTAAGGCACGAGAACTAAGCTCCCCAGCAGGGAATCTGCCTGCGAGGGAAGCTGTGCAGCACATCCCTTGTTCCGCTCGCCACTTGCCTGACCCTTAGGCAAAGCCCATCTGGGCTGGCTTGTAGGCATGCCTCCGTGCTCAGGAGCAGCCCCGTGGCAGGCAGGATACAGCGGGATGTATTCTGGGCACGCAGAGTGCTGCTTCCCATGCCCGGGACAAACTGCGAGCAGGTGCCTGGCTTGCGCTTCTATCTGCCGAGACTTGGAGCTGGCCAGCGCGCAGCTTCCCACTGTGTGTGCTGCTGTCCGCAAACAGCCTCCAAACAAAGCAGGGCGCTAAGGCACGAGAACTAAGCTCCCCAGGAGGGAATCTGCCTGCGAGGGAAGCTGTGCAACACATCCCTTGTTCCACTCGCCACTAGCCTGACCCTTAGGCAAAGCCCATCTGGGCTGGCTTGTAGGCGTGCCTCCGTGCTCAGGAGCAGCCCCGTGGCAGGCAGGATACAGCGGGATGTATTCTGGGCACGCAGAGTGCTGCTTCCCATGCCCGGGACAAACTGCGAGCAGGTGCCTCGCTTGCGCTTCTATCTGCCGAGACTTGGAGCTGGCCAGCGCACAGCTTCCCGCTGTGTGTGCTGATGTCCCCAAACAGCCTCCAAACAAAGCAGGGCACTAAGGCACGAGAACTAAGCTCCCCAGCAGGGAATCTGCCTGCGAGGGAAGCTGTGCAGCACATCCCTTGCTCTGCTGGCCACCTGCCTGACCCTTAGGCAAAGCCCATCTGGGCTGGCTTGTAGGCGTGCCACCCTGCTCAGGAGCAGCCCCGTGGCAGGCAGGATACAGCGGGATGTATTCTGGGCACGCAGAGTGCTGCTTCCCATGCCCGGGACAAACTGCGAGCAGGTGCCTCGCTTGCGCTTCTATCTGCCGAGACTTGGAGCTGGCCAGCGCGCAGCTTCCCGCTGTGTGTGCTGCTGTCCGCAAACAGCCTCCAAACAAAGCAGGGCGCTAAGGCACGAGAACTAAGCTCCCCAGGAGGGAATCTGCCTGCGAGGGCAGCTGTGCAGCACATCCCTTGCTCTGCTGGCCACCTGCCTGACCCTTAGGCAAAGCCCATCTGGGCTGGCTTGTAGGCGTGCCTCCGTGCTCAGGAGCAGCCCCGTGGCAGGCAGGATACAGCGGGATGTATTCTGGGCACGCAGAGTGCTGCTTTTCATGCCCGGGACAAACTGCGAGCAGGTGCCTCGCTTGAGCTTCTATCTGCCGAGACTTGGAGCTGGCCAGCGCGCAGCTTCCCGCTGTGTGTGCTGCTGTCCGCAAACAGCCTCCAAACAAAGCAGGGCGCTAAGGCACGAGAACTAAGCTCCCCAGGAGGGAATCTGCCTGCGAGGGAAGCTGTGCAGCACATCCCTTGTTCCGCTCGCCACCTGCCTGACCCTTAGGCAAAGCCCATCTGGGCTGGCTTGTAGGCATGCCTCCGTGCTCAGGAGCAGCCCCGTGGCAGGCAGGATACAGCGGGATGTATTCTGGGCACGCAGAGTGCAGCTTCCCATGCCCGGAACAAACTGCGAGCAGGTGCCTCGCTTGCGCTTCTATCTGCCGAGACTTGGAGCTGGCCAGCGCGCAGCTTCCCGCTGTGTGTGCTGCTGTCCGCAAACAGCCTCCAAACAAAGCAAGGCGCTAAGGCACGAGAACTAAGCTCCCCAGGAGGGAATCTGCCTGCGAGGGAAGCTGTGCAGCACATCCCTTGTTCCACTCACCACTTGCCTGACCCTTAGGCAAAGCCCATCTGGGCTGGCTTGTAGGCGTGCCTCCGTGCTCAGGAGCAGCCCCGTGGCAGGCAGGATACAGCGGGATGTATTCTGGGCACGCAGAGTGCAGCTTCCCATGCCCAGCACAAACCGAGAGCAGGTGCCTCGCTTGCGCTTCTATCTGCCGAGACTTGGAGCTGGCCAGCGCGCAGCTTCCCGCTGTGTGTGCTGCTGTCCGCAAACAGCCTCCAAACAAAGCAGGGCGCTAAGGCACGAGAACTAAGCTCCCCAGGAGGGAATCTGCCTGCGAGGGAAGCTGTGCAGCACATCCCTTGTTCCGCTCGCCACTTGCCTGACCCTTAGGCAAAGCCCATCTGGGCTGGCTTGTAGGCGTGCCTCCGTGCTCAGGAGCAGCCCCGTTTCAGGCAGGATACAGCGGGATGTATTCTGGGCACGCAGAGTGCTGCTTCCCATGCCCGGGACAAACTGCGAGCAGGTGCCTCACTTGCGCTTCTATCTGCCGAGACTTGGAGCTGGCCAGCGCGCAGCTTCCCGCTGTGTGTGCTGCTGTCCGCAAACAGCCTCCAAACAAAGCAGGGCGCTAAGGCAAGAGAACTAAGCTCCCCAGGAGGGAATCTGCCTGCGAGGGCAGCTGTGCAGCACATCCCTTGCTCTGCTGGCCACCTGCCTGACCCTTAGGCAAAGCCCATCTGGGCTGGCTTGTAGGCATGCCTCCGTGCTCAGGAGCAGCCCCGTGGCAGGCAGGATACAGCGGGATGTATTCTGGGCACGCAGAGTGCTGCTTCCCATGCCCGGGACAAACTGCGAGCAGGTGCCTCGCTTGCGCTTCTATCTGCCGAGACTTGGAGCTGGCCAGCGCGCAGCTTCCCGCTGTGTGTGCTGCTGTCCGCAAACAGCCTCCAAACAAAGCAGGGCACTAAGGCACGAGAACTAAGCTCCCCAGGAGGGAATCTGCCTGCGAGGGAAGCTGTGCAGCACATCCCTTGTTCCGCTCGCCACTTGCCTGACCCTTAGGCAAAGCCCATCTGGGCTGGCTTGTAGGCGTGCCTCCGTGCTCAGGAGCAGCCCCGTGGCAGGCAGGATACAGCGGGATGTATTCTGGGCACGCAGAGTGCAGCTTCCCATGCCCAGCACAAACCGAGAGCAGGTGCCTCGCTTGCGCTTCTATCTGCCGAGACTTGGAGCTGGCCAGCGCGCAGCTTCCCGCTGTGTGTGCTGCTGTCCGCAAACAGCCTCCAAACAAAGCAGGGCGCTAAGGCACGAGAACTAAGCTCCCCAGGAGGGAATCTGCCTGCGAGGGAAGCTGTGCAGCACATCCCTTGTTCCGCTCGCCACTTGCCTGACCCTTAGGCAAAGCCCATCTGGGCTGGCTTGTAGGCGTGCCTCCGTGCTCAGGAGCAGCCCCGTTTCAGGCAGGATACAGCGGGATGTATTCTGGGCACGCAGAGTGCTGCTTCCCATGCCCGGGACAAACTGCGAGCAGGTGCCTCGCTTGCGCTTCTATCTGCCGAGACTTGGAGCTGGCCAGCGCGCAGCTTCCCGCTGTGTGTGCTGCTGTCCGCAAACAGCCTCCAAACAAAGCAGGGCGCTAAGGCAAGAGAACTAAGCTCCCCAGGAGGGAATCTGCCTGCGAGGGAAGCTTTGCAGCACATCCCTTGCTCTGCTGGCCACCTGCCTGACCCTTAGGCAAAGCCCATCTGGGCTGGCTTGTAGGCATGCCTCCGTGCTCAGGAGCAGCCCCGTGGCAGGCAGGATACAGCGGGATGTATTCTGGGCACGCAGAGTGCTGCTTCCCATGCCCGGGACAAACTGCGAGCAGGTGCCTCGCTTGCGCTTCTATCTGCCGAGACTTGGAGCTGGCCAGCGCGCAGCTTCCCGCTGTGTGTGCTGCTGTCCGCAAACAGCCTCCAAACAAAGCAGGGCGCTAAGGCACGAGAACTAAGCTCCCCAGGAGGGAATCTGCCTGCGAGGGAAGCTGTGCAGCACATCCCTTCTTCCGCTCGCCACTTGACTGACCCTTAGGCAAAGCCCATCTGGGCTGGCTTGTAGGCATGCCTCCGTGCTCAGGAGCAGCCCCGTGGCAGGCAGGATACAGCGGGATGTATTCTGGGCACGCAGAGTGCTGCTTCCCATGCCCGGGACAAACTGCGAGCAGGTGCCTCGCTTGCGCTTCTATCTGCCGAGACTTGGAGCTGGCCAGCGCGCAGCTTCCCGCTGTGTGTGCTGCTGTCCGCAAACAGCCTCCAAACAAAGCAGGGCACTAAGGCACGAGAACTAAGCTCCACAGCAGGGAATCTGCCTGCGAGGGAAGCTGTGCAGCACATCCCTTGTTCCGCTCGCCACCTGCCTGACCCTTAGGCAAAGCCCATCTGGGCTGGCTTGTAGGCGTGCCTCCGTGCTCAGGAGCAGCCCCGTGGCAGGCAGGATACAGTGGGATGTATTCTGGGCACGCAGAGTGCTGCTTCCCATGCCCGGGACAAACTGCGAGCAGGTGCCTCGCTTGCGCTTCTATCTGCCGAGACTTGGAGCTGGCCAGCGCGCAGCTTCCCGCTGTGTGTGCTGCTGTCCGCAAACAGCCTCCAAACAAAGCAGGGTGCTAAGGCAAGAGAACTAAGCTCCCCAGGAGGGAATCTGCCTGCGAGGGAAGCTGTGCAGCACATCCCTTGCTCTGCTGGCCACCTGCCTGACCCTTAGGCAAAGCCCATCTGGGCTGGCTTGTAGGCGTGCCACCGTGCTCAGGAGCAGCCCCGTGGCAGGCAGGATACAGCGGGATGTATTCTGGGCACGCAGAGTGCTGCTTCCCATGCCCGGGACAAACTGCGAGCAGGTGCCTCGCTTGCGCTTCTATCTGCCGAGACTTGGAGCTGGCCAGCGCGCAGCTTCCCGCTGTGTGTGCTGCTGTCCGCAAACAGCCTCCAAACAAAGCAGGGCGCTAAGGCACGAGAACTAAGCTCCCCAGGAGGGAATCTGCCTGCGAGGGAAGCTGTGCAGCACATCCCTTGTTCCGCTCGCCACTTGCCTGACCCTTAGGCAAAGCCCATCTGGGCTGGCTTGTAGGCGTGCCTCCGTGCTCAGGAGCAGCCCCGTTTCAGGCAGGATACAGCGGGATGTATTCTGGGCACGCAGAGTGCTGCTTCCCATGCCCGGGACAAACTGCGAGCAGGTGCCTCGCTTGCGCTTCTATCTGCCGAGACTTGGAGCTGGCCAGCGCGCAGCTTCCCGCTGTGTGTGCTGCTGTCCGCAAACAGCCTCCAAACAAAGCAGGGCGCTAAGGCAAGAGAACTAAGCTCCCCAGGAGGGAATCTGCCTGCAAGGGCAGCTGTGCAGCACATCCCTTGCTCTGCTGGCCACCTGCCTGACCCTTAGGCAAAGCCCATCTGGGCTGGCTTGTAGGCATGCCTCCGTGCTCAGGAGCAGCCCCGTGGCAGGCAGGATACAGCGGGATGTATTCTGGGCACGCAGAGTGCTGCTTCCCATGCCCGGGACAAACTGCGAGCAGGTGCCTCGCTTGCGCTTCTATCTGCCGAGACTTGGAGCTGGCCAGCGCGCAGCTTCCCGCTGTGTGTGCTGCTGTCCGCAAACAGCCTCCAAACAAAGCAGGGCGCTAAGGCACGAGAACTAAGCTCCCCAGGAGGGAATCTGCCTGCGAGGGAAGCTGTGCAGCACATCCCTTCTTCCGCTCGCCACTTGACTGA
Organism: Rhea pennata; assembly: GCF_028389875.1. Lineage (NCBI taxonomy): Eukaryota > Metazoa > Chordata > Aves > Rheiformes > Rheidae > Rhea > Rhea pennata. The sequence goes on from NW_026907679.1 coordinate 4,224,072, forward strand.
CCCTTAGGCAAAGCCCATCTGGGCTGGCTTGTAGGCATGCCTCCGTGCTCAGGAGCAGCCCCGTGGCAGGCAGGATACAGCGGGATGTATTCTGGGCACGCAGAGTGCTGCTTCCCATGCCCGGGACAAACTGCGAGCAGGTGCCTCGCTTGCGCTTCTATCTGCCGAGACTTGGAGCTGGCCAGCGCGCAGCTTCCCGCTGTGTGTGCTGCTGTCCGCAAACAGCCTCCAAACAAAGCAGGGCACTAAGGCACGAGAACTAAGCTCCCCAGCAGGGAATCTGCCTGCGAGGGAAGCTGTGCAGCACATCCCTTGTTCCGCTCGCCACCTGCCTGACCCTTAGGCAAAGCCCATCTGGGCTGGCTTGTAGGCGTGCCTCCGTGCTCAGGAGCAGCCCCGTGGCAGGCAGGATACAGCGGGATGTATTCTGGGCACGCAGAGTGCTGCTTCCCATGCCCGGGACAAACTGCGAGCAGGTGCCTCGCTTGCGCTTCTATCTGCCGAGACTTGGAGCTGGCCAGCGCGCAGCTTCCCGCTGTGTGTGCTGCTGTCCGCAAACAGCCTCCAAACAAAGCAGGGTGCTAAGGCAAGAGAACTAAGCTCCCCAGGAGGGAATCTGCCTGCGAGGGAAGCTGTGCAGCACATCCCTTGCTCTGCTGGCCACTTGCCTGACCCTTAGGCAAAACCCATCTGGGCTGGCTTGTAGGCGTGCCTCCGTGCTCAGGAGCAGCCCCGTGGCAGGCAGGATACAGCGGGATGTATTCTGGGCATGCAGAGTGCTGCTTCCCATGCCCGGGACAAACTGCGAGCAGGTGCCTCGCTTGCGCTTCTATCGGCCGAGACTTGGAGCTGGCCAGCGCGCAGCTTCCCGCTGTGTGTGCTGCTGTCCGCAAACAGCCTCCAAGCAAAGCAGGGTGCTAAGGCACGAGAACTAAGCTCCCCAGGAGGGAATCTGCCTGCGAGGGAAGCTGTGCAGCACATCCCTTGCTCTGCTGGCCACCTGCCTGACCCTTAGGCAAAGCCCATCTGGGCTGGCTTGTAGGCGTGCCACCGTGCTCAGGAGCAGCCCCGTGGCAGGCAGGATACAGCGGGATGTATTCTGGGCACGCAGAGTGCTGCTTCCCATGCCCGGGACAAACTGCGAGCAGGTGCCTCGCTTGCGCTTCTATCTGCCGAGACTTGGAGCTGGCCAGCGCGCAGCTTCCCGCTGTGTGTGCTGCTGTCCGCAAACAGCCTCCAAACAAAGCAGGGCGCTAAGGCACGAGAACTAAGCTCCCCAGGAGGGAATCTGCCTGCGAGGGAAGCTGTGCAGCACATCCCTTGTTCCGCTCGCCACTTGCCTGACCCTTAGGCAAAGCCCATCTGGGCTGGCTTGTAGGCGTGCCTCCGTGCTCAGGAGCAGCCCCGTGGCAGGCAGGATACAGCGGGATGTATTCTGGGCACGCAGAGTGCTGCTTCCCATGCCCGGGACAAACTGCGAGCAGGTGCCTCGCTTGCGCTTCTATCTGCCGAGACTTGGAGCTGGCCAGCGCGCAGCTTCCCACTGTGTGTGCTGCTGTCCGCAAACAGCCTCCAAACAAAGCAGGGCGCTAAGGCACGAGAACTAAGCTCCCCAGGAGGGAATCTGCCTGCGAGGGAAGCTGTGCAACACATCCCTTGTTCCACTCGCCACTTGCCTGACCCTTAGGCAAAGCCCATCTGGGCTGGCTTGTAGGCGTGCCTCCGTGCTCAGGAGCAGCCCCGTGGCAGGCAGGATACAGCGGGATGTATTCTGGGCACGCAGAGTGCTGCTTCCCATGCCCGGGACAAACTGCGAGCAGGTGCCTCGCTTGCGCTTCTATCTGCCGAGACTTGGAGCTGGCCAGCGCGCAGCTTCCCGCTGTGTGTGCTGCTGTCCGCAAACAGCCTCCAAACAAAGCAGGGCGCTAAGGCACGAGAACTAAGCTCCCCAGGAGGGAATCTGCCTGCGAGGGAAGCTGTGCAGCACATCCCTTGTTCCACTCGCCACTTGCCTGACCCTTAGGCAAAGCCCATCTGGGCTGGCTTGTAGGCGTGCCTCCGTGCTCAGGAGCAGCCCCGTGGCAGGCAGGATACAGCGGGATGTATTCTGGGCACGCAGAGTGCTGCTTCCCATGCCCAGGACAAACTGCGAGCAGGTGCCTCGCTTGCGCTTCTATCTGCTGAGACTTGGAGCTGGCCAGCGCGCAGCTTCCCGCTGTGTGTGCTGCTGTCCGCAAAGAGCCTCCAAACAAAGCAGGGCGCTAAGGCACGAGAACTAAGCTCCCCAGGAGGGAATCTGCCTGCGAGGGCAGCTGTGCAGCACATCCCTTGCTCTGCTGGCCACCTGCCTGACCCTTAGGCAAAGCCCATCTGGGCTGGCTTGTAGGCGTGCCTCCGTGCTCAGGAGCAGCCCCGTGGCAGGCAGGATACAGCGGGATGTATTCTGAGCACGCAGAGTGCTGCTTTTCATGCCCGGGACAAACTGCGAGCAGGTGCCTCGCTTGCGCTTCTCTCTGCCGAGACTTGGAGCTGGCCAGTGCGCAGCTTCCCGCTGTGTGTGCTGCTGTCCGCAAACAGCCTCCAAACAAAGCAGGGCGCTAAGGCACGAGAACTAAGCTCCCCAGGAGGGAATCTGCCTGCAAGGGCAGCTGTGCAGCACATCCCTTGCTCTGCTGGCCACCTGCCTGACCCTTAGGCAAAGCCCATCTGGGCTGGCTTGTAGGCGTGCCACCCTGCTCAGGAGCAGCCCCGTGGCAGGCAGGATACAGCGGGATGTATTCTGGGCACGCAGAGTGCTGCTTCCCATGCCCGGGACAAACCGAGAGCAGGTGCCTCGCTTGAGCTTCTATCTGCCGAGACTTGGAGCTGGCCAGCGCGCAGCTTCCCGCTGTGTGTGCTGCTGTCCGCAAACAGCCTCCAAACAAAGCAAGGTGCTAAGGCAAGAGAACTAAGCTCCCCAGGAGGGAATCTGCCTGCGAGGGAAGCTGTGCAGCACATCCCTTGTTCCGCTCGCCACTTGCCTGACCCTTAGGCAAAGCCCATCTGGGCTGGCTTGTAGGCGTGCCTCCGTGCTCAGGAGCAGCCCCGTGGCAGGCAGGATACAGCGGGATGTATTCTGGGCACGCAGAGTGCTGCTTCCCATGCCCGGGACAAACAGAGAGCAGGTGCCTCGCTTGCGCTTCTATCTGCCGAGACTTGGAGCTGGCCAGCGCACAGCTTCCCGCTGTGTGTGCTGCTGTCCGCAAACAGCCTCCAAACAAAGCAAGGCGCTAAGGCAAGAGAACTAAGCTCCCCAGGAGGGAATCTGCCTGCGAGGGAAGCTGTGCAGCACATCCCTTGCTCCGCTCGCCACTTGCCTGACCCTTAGGCAAAGCCCATCTGGGCTGGCTTGTAGGCGTGCCTCCGTGCTCAGGAGTAGCCCCGTGGCAGGCAGGATACAGCGGGATGTATTCTGGGCACGCAGAGTGCTGCTTCCCATGCCCGGGACAAACTGCGAGCAGGTGCCTCGCTTGCGCTTCTATCTGCCGAGACTTGGAGCTGGCCAGCGCGCAGCTTCCCGCTGTGTGTGCTGCTGTCCGCAAACAGCCTCCAAACAAAGCAGGGCGCTAAGGCAAGAGAACTAAGCTCCCCAGGAGGGAATCTGCCTGCGAGGGAAGCTGTGCAGCACATCCCTTGTTCCGCTCGCCATCTGCCTGACCCTTAGGCAAAGCCCATCTGGGCTGGCTTGTAGGCGTGCCTCCATGCTCAGGAGCAGCCCCGTGGCAGGCAGGATACAGCGGGATGTATTCTGGGCACGCAGAGTGCTGCTTCCCATGCCCGGGACAAACTGCGAGCAGGTGCCTCGCTTGCGCTTCTATCTGCCGAGACTTGGAGCTGGCCAGCGCGCAGCTTCCCGCTGTGTGTGCTGCTGTCCGCAAACAGCCTCCAAACAAAGCAGGGCGCTAAGGCACGAGAACTAAGCTCCCCAGGAGGGAATCTGCCTGCAAGGGCAGCTGTGCAGCACATCCCTTGCTCTGCTGGCCACCTGCCTGACCCTTAGGCAAAGCCCATCTGGGCTGGCTTGTAGGCGGGCCACCCTGCTCAGGAGCAGCCCCGTGGCAGGCAGGATACAGCGGGATGTATTCTGGGCACGCAGAGTGCTGCTTCCCATGCCCGGGACAAACCGAGAGCAGGTGCCTCGCTTGAGCTTCTATCTGCCGAGACTTGGAGCTGGCCAGCGCGCAGCTTCCCGCTGTGTGTGCTGCTGTCCGCAAACAGCCTCCAAACAAAGCAAGGTGCTAAGGCAAGAGAACTAAGCTCCCCAGGAGGGAATCTGCCTGCGAGGGAAGCTGTGCAGCACATCCCTTGTTCCGCTCGCCACTTGCCTGACCCTTAGGCAAAGCCCATCTGGGCTGGCTTGTAGGCGTGCCTCCGTGCTCAGGAGCAGCCCCGTGGCAGGCAGGATACAGCGGGATGTATTCTGGGCACGCAGAGTGCTGCTTCCCATGCCCGGGACAAACAGAGAGCAGGTGCCTCGCTTGCGCTTCTATCTGCCGAGACTTGGAGCTGGCCAGCGCACAGCTTCCCGCTGTGTGTGCTGCTGTCCGCAAACAGCCTCCAAACAAAGCAAGGCGCTAAGGCAAGAGAACTAATCTCCCCAGGAGGGAATCTGCCTGCGAGGGAAGCTGTGCAGCACATCCCTTGTTCCGCTCGCCACTTGCCTGACCCTTAGGCAAAGCCCATCTGGGCTGGCTTGTAGGCGTGCCTCCGTGCTCAGGAGCAGCCCCGTGGCAGGCAGGATACAGCGGGATGTATTCTGGGCACGCAGAGTGCTGCTTCCCATGCCCGGGACAAACTGCGAGCAGGTGCCTCGCTTGCGCTTCTATCTGCCGAGACTTGGAGCTGGCCAGCGCGCAGCTTCCCACTGTGTGTGCTGCTGTCCGCAAACAGCCTCCAAACAAAGCAGGGCGCTAAGGCACGAGAACTAAGCTCCCCAGGAGGGAATCTGCCTGCGAGGGAAGCTGTGCAACACATCCCTTGTTCCACTCGCCACTTGCCTGACCCTTAGGCAAAGCCCATCTGGGCTGGCTTGTAGGCGTGCCTCCGTGCTCAGGAGCAGCCCCGTGGCAGGCAGGATACAGCGGGATGTATTCTGGGCACGCAGAGTGCTGCTTCCCATGCCCGGGACAAACTGCGAGCAGGTGCCTCGCTTGCGCTTCTATCTGCCGAGACTTGGAGCTGGCCAGCGCGCAGCTTCCCGCTGTGTGTGCTGCTGTCCGCAAACAGCCTCCAAACAAAGCAAGGCGCTAAGGCAAGAGAACTAAGCTCCCCAGGAGGGAATCTGCCTGCGAGGGAAGCTGTGCAGCACATCCCTTGTTCCGCTCGCCACTTGCCTGACCCTTAGGCAAAGCCCATCTGGGCTGGCTTGTAGGCGTGCCTCCGTGCTCAGGAGTAGCCCCGTGGCAGGCAGGATACAGCGGGATGTATTCTGGGCACGCAGAGTGCTGCTTCCCATGCCCGGGACAAACTGCGAGCAGGTGCCTCGCTTGCGCTTCTATCTGCCGAGACTTGGAGCTGGCCAGCGCGCAGCTTCCCGCTGTGTGTGCTGCTGTCCGCAAACAGCCTCCAAACAAAGCAGGGCGCTAAGGCAAGAGAACTAAGCTCCCCAGGAGGGAATCTGCCTGCGAGGGAAGCTGTGCAGCACATCCCTTGTTCCGCTCGCCACTTGCCTGACCCTTAGGCAAAGCCCATCTGGGCTGGCTTGTAGGCGTGCCTCCATGCTCAGGAGCAGCCCCGTGGCAGGCAGGATACAGCGGGATGTATTCTGGGCACGCAGAGTGCTGCTTCCCATGCCCGGGACAAACTGCGAGCAGGTGCCTCGCTTGCGCTTCTATCTGCCGAGACTTGGAGCTGGCCAGCGCGCAGCTTCCCGCTGTGTGTGCTGCTGTCCGCAAACAGCCTCCAAACAAAGCAGGGCACTAAGGCAAGAGAACTAAGCTCCCCAGGAGGGAATCTGCCTGCAAGGGCAGCTGTGCAGCACATCCCTTGCTCTGCTGGCCACCTGCCTGACCCTTAGGCAAAGCCCATCTGGGCTGGCTTGTAGGCGTGCCACCCTGCTCAGGAGCAGCCCCGTGGCAGGCAGGATACAGCGGGATGTATTCTGGGCACGCAGAGTGCTGCTTCCCATGCCCGGGACAAACAGAGAGCAGGTGCCTCGCTTGAGCTTCTATCTGCCGAGACTTGGAGCTGGCCAGCGCGCAGCTTCCCGCTGTGTGTGCTGCTGTCCGCAAACAGCCTCCAAACAAAGCAAGGTGCTAAGGCAAGAGAACTAAGCTCCCCAGGAGGGAATCTGCCTGCGAGGGAAGCTGTGCAGCACATCCCTTGTTCCGCTCGCCACTTGCCTGACCCTTAGGCAAAGCCCATCTGGGCTGGCTTGTAGGCGTGCCTCCGTGCTCAGGAGCAGCCCCGTGGCAGGCAGGATACAGCGGGATGTATTCTGGGCACGCAGAGTGCTGCTTCCCATGCCCGGGACAAACTGCGAGCAGGTGCCTCGCTTGCGCTTCTATCTGCCGAGACTTGGAGCTGGCCAGCGCGCAGCTTCCCGCTGTGTGTGCTGCTGTCTGCAAACAGCCTCCAAACAAAGCAGGGCGCTAAGGCAAGAGAACTAAGCTCCCCAGGAGGGAATCTGCCTGCGAGGGAAGCTGTGCAGCACATCCCTTGTTCCGCTCGCCACTTGCCTGACCCTTAGGCAAAGCCCATCTGGGCTGGCTTGTAGGCGTGCCTCCATGCTCAGGAGCAGCCCCGTGGCAGGCAGGATACAGCGGGATGTATTCTGGGCACACAGAGTGCTGCTTCCCATGCCCGGGACAAACTGCGAGCAGGTGCCTCGCTTGCGCTTCTATCTGCCGAGACTTGGAGCTGGCCAGTGCGCAGCTTCCCGCTGTGTGTGCTGCTGTCCGCAAACAGCCTCCAAACAAAGCAGGGCGCTAAGGCACGAGAACTAAGCTCCCCAGGAGGGAATCTGCCTGCAAGGGCAGCTGTGCAGCACATCCCTTGCTCTGCTGGCCACCTGCCTGACCCTTAGGCAAAGCCCATCTGGGCTGGCTTGTAGGCGTGCCACCCTGCTCAGGAGCAGCCCCGTGGCAGGCAGGATACAGCGGGATGTATTCTGGGCACGCAGAGTGCTGCTTCCCATGCCCGGGACAAACCGAGAGCAGGTGCCTCGCTTGAGCTTCTATCTGCCGAGACTTGGAGCTGGCCAGCGCGCAGCTTCCCGCTGTGTGTGCTGCTGTCCGCAAACAGCCTCCAAACAAAGCAAGGTGCTAAGGCAAGAGAACTAAGCTCCCCAGGAGGGAATCTGCCTGCGAGGGAAGCTGTGCAGCACATCCCTTGTTCCGCTCGCCACTTGCCTGACCCTTAGGCAAAGCCCATCTGGGCTGGCTTGTAGGCGTGCCTCCGTGCTCAGGAGCAGCCCCGTGGCAGGCAGGATACAGCGGGATGTATTCTGGGCACGCAGAGTGCTGCTTCCCATGCCCGGGACAAACAGAGAGCAGGTGCCTCGCTTGCGCTTCTATCTGCCGAGACTTGGAGCTGGCCAGCGCACAGCTTCCCGCTGTGTGTGCTGCTGTCCGCAAACAGCCTCCAAACAAAGCAAGGCGCTAAGGCAAGAGAACTAAGCTCCCCAGGAGGGAATCTGCCTGCGAGGGAAGCTGTGCAGCACATCCCTTGCTCCGCTCGCCACTTGCCTGACCCTTAGGCAAAGCCCATCTGGGCTGGCTTGTAGGCGTGCCTCCGTGCTCAGGAGTAGCCCCGTGGCAGGCAGGATACAGCGGGATGTATTCTGGGCACGCAGAGTGCTGCTTCCCATGCCCGGGACAAACTGCGAGCAGGTGCCTCGCTTGCGCTTCTATCTGCCGAGACTTGGAGCTGGCCAGCGCGCAGCTTCCCGCTGTGTGTGCTGCTGTCCGCAAACAGCCTCCAAACAAAGCAGGGCGCTAAGGCAAGAGAACTAAGCTCCCCAGGAGGGAATCTGCCTGCGAGGGAAGCTGTGCAGCACATCCCTTGTTCCGCTCGCCATCTGCCTGACCCTTAGGCAAAGCCCATCTGGGCTGGCTTGTAGGCGTGCCTCCATGCTCAGGAGCAGCCCCGTGGCAGGCAGGATACAGCGGGATGTATTCTGGGCACGCAGAGTGCTGCTTCCCATGCCCGGGACAAACTGCGAGCAGGTGCCTCGCTTGCGCTTCTATCTGCCGAGACTTGGAGCTGGCCAGCGCGCAGCTTCCCGCTGTGTGTGCTGCTGTCCGCAAACAGCCTCCAAACAAAGCAGGGCGCTAAGGCACGAGAACTAAGCTCCCCAGGAGGGAATCTGCCTGCAAGGGCAGCTGTGCAGCACATCCCTTGCTCTGCTGGCCACCTGCCTGACCCTTAGGCAAAGCCCATCTGGGCTGGCTTGTAGGCGGGCCACCCTGCTCAGGAGCAGCCCCGTGGCAGGCAGGATACAGCGGGATGTATTCTGGGCACGCAGAGTGCTGCTTCCCATGCCCGGGACAAACCGAGAGCAGGTGCCTCGCTTGAGCTTCTATCTGCCGAGACTTGGAGCTGGCCAGCGCGCAGCTTCCCGCTGTGTGTGCTGCTGTCCGCAAACAGCCTCCAAACAAAGCAAGGTGCTAAGGCAAGAGAACTAAGCTCCCCAGGAGGGAATCTGCCTGCGAGGGAAGCTGTGCAGCACATCCCTTGTTCCGCTCGCCACTTGCCTGACCCTTAGGCAAAGCCCATCTGGGCTGGCTTGTAGGCGTGCCTCCGTGCTCAGGAGCAGCCCCGTGGCAGGCAGGATACAGCGGGATGTATTCTGGGCACGCAGAGTGCTGCTTCCCATGCCCGGGACAAACAGAGAGCAGGTGCCTCGCTTGCGCTTCTATCTGCCGAGACTTGGAGCTGGCCAGCGCACAGCTTCCCGCTGTGTGTGCTGCTGTCCGCAAACAGCCTCCAAACAAAGCAAGGCGCTAAGGCAAGAGAACTAATCTCCCCAGGAGGGAATCTGCCTGCGAGGGAAGCTGTGCAGCACATCCCTTGTTCCGCTCGCCACTTGCCTGACCCTTAGGCAAAGCCCATCTGGGCTGGCTTGTAGGCGTGCCTCCGTGCTCAGGAGCAGCCCCGTGGCAGGCAGGATACAGCGGGATGTATTCTGGGCACGCAGAGTGCTGCTTCCCATGCCCGGGACAAACTGCGAGCAGGTGCCTCGCTTGCGCTTCTATCTGCCGAGACTTGGAGCTGGCCAGCGCGCAGCTTCCCACTGTGTGTGCTGCTGTCCGCAAACAGCCTCCAAACAAAGCAGGGCGCTAAGGCACGAGAACTAAGCTCCCCAGGAGGGAATCTGCCTGCGAGGGAAGCTGTGCAACACATCCCTTGTTCCACTCGCCACTTGCCTGACCCTTAGGCAAAGCCCATCTGGGCTGGCTTGTAGGCGTGCCTCCGTGCTCAGGAGTAGCCCCGTGGCAGGCAGGATACAGCGGGATGTATTCTGGGCACGCAGAGTGCTGCTTCCCATGCCCGGGACAAACTGCGAGCAGGTGCCTCGCTTGCGCTTCTATCTGCCGAGACTTGGAGCTGGCCAGCGCGCAGCTTCCCGCTGTGTGTGCTGCTGTCCGCAAACAGCCTCCAAACAAAGCAGGGCGCTAAGGCAAGAGAACTAAGCTCCCCAGGAGGGAATCTGCCTGCGAGGGAAGCTGTGCAGCACATCCCTTGTTCCGCTCGCCACTTGCCTGACCCTTAGGCAAAGCCCATCTGGGCTGGCTTGTAGGCGTGCCTCCATGCTCAGGAGCAGCCCCGTGGCAGGCAGGATACAGCGGGATGTATTCTGGGCACGCAGAGTGCTGCTTCCCATGCCCGGGACAAACTGCGAGCAGGTGCCTCGCTTGCGCTTCTATCTGCCGAGACTTGGAGCTGGCCAGCGCGCAGCTTCCCGCTGTGTGTGCTGCTGTCCGCAAACAGCCTCCAAACAAAGCAGGGCACTAAGGCAAGAGAACTAAGCTCCCCAGGAGGGAATCTGCCTGCAAGGGCAGCTGTGCAGCACATCCCTTGCTCTGCTGGCCACCTGCCTGACCCTTAGGCAAAGCCCATCTGGGCTGGCTTGTAGGCGTGCCACCCTGCTCAGGAGCAGCCCCGTGGCAGGCAGGATACAGCGGGATGTATTCTGGGCACGCAGAGTGCTGCTTCCCATGCCCGGGACAAACAGAGAGCAGGTGCCTCGCTTGAGCTTCTATCTGCCGAGACTTGGAGCTGGCCAGCGCGCAGCTTCCCGCTGTGTGTGCTGCTGTCCGCAAACAGCCTCCAAACAAAGCAAGGTGCTAAGGCAAGAGAACTAAGCTCCCCAGGAGGGAATCTGCCTGCGAGGGAAGCTGTGCAGCACATCCCTTGTTCCGCTCGCCACTTGCCTGACCCTTAGGCAAAGCCCATCTGGGCTGGCTTGTAGGCGTGCCTCCGTGCTCAGGAGCAGCCCCGTGGCAGGCAGGATACAGCGGGATGTATTCTGGGCACGCAGAGTGCTGCTTCCCATGCCCGGGACAAACAGAGAGCAGGTGCCTCGCTTGCGCTTCTATCTGCCGAGACTTGGAGCTGGCCAGCGCACAGCTTCCCGCTGTGTGTGCTGCTGTCCGCAAACAGCCTCCAAACAAAGCAAGGCGCTAAGGCAAGAGAACTAAGCTCCCCAGGAGGGAATCTGCCTGTGAGGGAAGCTGTGCAGCACATCCCTTGTTCCGCTCGCCACTTGCCTGACCCTTAGGCAAAGCCCATCTGGGCTGGCTTGTAGGCGTGCCTCCGTGCTCAGGAGTAGCCCCGTGGCAGGCAGGATACAGCGGGATGTATTCTGGGCACGCAGAGTGCTGCTTCCCATGCCCGGGACAAACTGCGAGCAGGTGCCTCGCTTGCGCTTCTATCTGCCGAGACTTGGAGCTGGCCAGCGCGCAGCTTCCCGCTGTGTGTGCTGCTGTCCGCAAACAGCCTCCAAACAAAGCAGGGCGCTAAGGCAAGAGAACTAAGCTCCCCAGGAGGGAATCTGCCTGCGAGGGAAGCTGTGCAGCACATCCCTTGTTCCGCTCGCCACTTGCCTGACCCTTAGGCAAAGCCCATCTGGGCTGGCTTGTAGGCGTGCCTCCATGCTCAGGAGCAGCCCCGTGGCAGGCAGGATACAGCGGGATGTATTCTGGGCACGCAGAGTGCTGCTTCCCATGCCCGGGACAAACTGCGAGCAGGTGCCTCGCTTGCGCTTCTATCTGCCGAGACTTGGAGCTGGCCAGCGCGCAGCTTCCCGCTGTGTGTGCTGCTGTCCACAAACAGCCTCCAAACAAAGCAGGGCGCTAAGGCAAGAGAACTAAGCTCCCCAGGAGGGAATCTGCCTGCAAGGGCAGCTGTGCAGCACATCCCTTGCTCTGCTGGCCACCTGCCTGACCCTTAGGCAAAGCCCATCTGGGCTGGCTTGTAGGCGTGCCACCCTGCTCAGGAGCAGCCCCGTGGCAGGCAGGATACAGCGGGATGTATTCTGGGCACGCAGAGTGCTGCTTCCCATGCCCGGGACAAACCGAGAGCAGGTGCCTCGCTTGAGCTTCTATCTGCCGAGACTTGGAGCTGGCCAGCGCGCAGCTTCCCGCTGTGTGTGCTGCTGTCCGCAAACAGCCTCCAAACAAAGCAAGGTGCTAAGGCAAGAGAACTAAGCTCCCCAGGAGGGAATCTGCCTGCGAGGGAAGCTGTGCAGCACATCCCTTGTTCCGCTCGCCACTTGCCTGACCCTTAGGCAAAGCCCATCTGGGCTGGCTTGTAGGCGTGCCTCCGTGCTCAGGAGCAGCCCCGTGGCAGGCAGGATACAGCGGGATGTATTCTGGGCACGCAGAGTGCTGCTTCCCATGCCCGGGACAAACTGCGAGCAGGTGCCTCGCTTGCGCTTCTATCTGCCGAGACTTGGAGCTGGCCAGCGCGCAGCTTCCCGCTGTGTGTGCTGCTGTCCGCAAACAGCCTCCAAACAAAGCAAGGTGCTAAGGCAAGAGAACTAAGCTCCCCAGGAGGGAATCTGCCTGCGAGGGAAGCTGTGCAGCACATCCCTTGCTCTGCTGGCCACTTGCCTGACCCTTAGGCAAAGCCCATCTGGGCTGGCTTGTAGGCGTGCCTCCGTGCTCAGGAGCAGCCCCGTGGCAGGCAGGATACAGCGGGATGTATTCTGGGCACGCAGAGTGCTGCTTCCCATGCCCGGGACAAACTGCGAGCAGGTGCCTCGCTTGCGCTTCTATCTGCCGAGACTTGGAGCTGGCCAGCGCGCAGCTTCCCGCTGTGTGTGCTGCTGTCCGCAAACAGCCTCCAAACAAAGCAAGGTGCTAAGGCAAGAGAACTAAGCTCCCCAGGAGGGAATCTGCCTGCGAGGGAAGCTGTGCAGCACATCCCTTGTTCCGCTCGCCACTTGCCTGACCCTTAGGCAAAGCCCATCTGGGCTGGCTTGTAGGCATGCCTCCGTGCTCAGGAGCAGCCCCGTGGCAGGCAGGATACAGCGGGATGTATTCTGGGCACGCAGAGTGCTGCTTCCCATGCCCGGGACAAACTGCGAGCAGGTGCCTCGCTTGCGCTTCTATCTACCGAGACTTGGAGCTGGCCAGCGCGCAGCTTCCCGCTGTGTGTGCTGCTGTCCGCAAACAGCCTCCAAGCAAAGCAGGGTGCTAAGGCACGAGAACTAAGCTCCCCAGGAGGGAATCTGCCTGCGAGGGAAGCTGTGCAGCACATCCCTTGCTCTGCTGGCCACCTGCCTGACCCTTAGGCAAAGCCCATCTGGGCTGGCTTGTAGGCGTGCCTCCGTGCTCAGGAGCAGCCCCGTGGCAGGCAGGATACAGCGGGATGTATTCTGGGCACGCAGAGTGCTGCTTCCCATGCCCGGGACAAACCGAGAGCAGGTGCCTCGCTTGCGCTTCTATCTGCCGAGACTTGGAGCTGGCCAGCGCGCAGCTTCCCGCTGTGTGTGCTGCTGTCCGCAAACAGCCTCCAAACAAAGCAAGGTGCTAAGGCAAGAGAACTAAGCTCCCCAGGAGGGAATCTGCCTGCGAGGGAAGCTGTGCAGCACATCCCTTGTTCCGCTCGCCACTTGCCTGACCCTTAGGCAAAGCCCATCTGGGCTGGCTTGTAGGCGTGCCTCCGTGCTCAGGAGCAGCCCCGTGGCAGGCAGGATACAGCGGGATGTATTCTGGGCACGCAGAGTGCTGCTTCCCATGCCCGGGACAAACCGAGAGCAGGTGCCTCGCTTGCGCTTCTATCTGCCGAGACTTGGAGCTGGCCAGCGCGCAGCTTCCCGCTGTGTGTGCTGCTGTCCGCAAAGAGCCTACAAACAAAGCAAGGCGCTAAGGCAAGAGAACTAAGCTCCCCAGGAGGGAATCTGCCTGCGAGGGAAGCTGTGCAGCACATCCCTTGCTCTGCTGGCCACCTGCCTGACCCTTAGGCAAAGCCCATCTGGGCTGGCTTGTAGGCGTGCCTCCGTGCTCAGGAGCAGCACCGTGGCAGGCAGGATACAGCGGGATGTATTCTGGGCACGCAGAGTGCTGCTTCCCATGCCCGGGACAAACTGCGAGCAGGTGCCTCGCTTGCGCTTCTATCTGCCGAGACTTGGAGCTGGCCAGCGCGCAGCTTCCCGCTGTGTGTGCTGCTGTCCGCAAACAGCCTCCAAGCAAAGCAGGGTGCTAAGGCACGAGAACTAAGCTCCCCAGGAGGGAATCTGCCTGCGAGGGAAGCTGTGCAGCACATCCCTTGCTCTGCTGGCCACCTGCCTGACCCTTAGGCAAAGCCCATCTGGGCTGGCTTGTAGGCGTGCCACCGTGCTCAGGAGCAGCCCCGTGGCAGGCAGGATACAGCGGGATGTATTCTGGGCACGCAGAGTGCTGCTTCCCATGCCCGGGACAAACTGCGAGCAGGTGCCTCGCTTGCGCTTCTATCTGCCGAGACTTGGAGCTGGCCAGCGCGCAGCTTCCCGCTGTGTGTGCTGCTGTCCGCAAACAGCCTCCAAACAAAGCAGGGCGCTAAGGCACGAGAACTAATCTCCCCAGGAGGGAATCTGCCTGCGAGGGAAGCTGTGCAGCACATCCCTTGTTCCGCTCGCCACTTGCCTGACCCTTAGGCAAAGCCCATCTGGGCTGGCTTGTAGGCGTGCCTCCGTGCTCAGGAGCAGCCCCGTGGCAGGCAGGATACAGCGGGATGTATTCTGGGCACGCAGAGTGCTGCTTCCCATGCCCGGGACAAACTGCGAGCAGGTGCCTCGCTTGCGCTTCTATCTGCCGAGACTTGGAGCTGGCCAGCGCGCAGCTTCCCACTGTGTGTGCTGCTGTCCGCAAACAGCCTCCAAACAAAGCAGGGCGCTAAGGCACGAGAACTAAGCTCCCCAGGAGGGAATCTGCCTGCGAGGGAAGCTGTGCAACACATCCCTTGTTCCACTCGCCACTTGCCTGACCCTTAGGCAAAGCCCATCTGGGCTGGCTTGTAGGCGTGCCTCCGTGCTCAGGAGCAGCCCCGTGGCAGGCAGGATACAGCGGGATGTATTCTGGGCACGCAGAGTGCTGCTTCCCATGCCCGGGACAAACTGCGAGCAGGTGCCTCGCTTGCGCTTCTATCTGCCGAGACTTGGAGCTGGCCAGCGCACAGCTTCCCGCTGTGTGTGCTGCTGTCCGCAAACAGCCTCCAAACAAAGCAGGGCGCTAAGGCACGAGAACTAAGCTCCCCAGGAGGGAATCTGCCTGCGAGGGAAGCTGTGCAGCACATCCCTTGTTCCACTCGCCACTTGCCTGACCCTTAGGCAAAGCCCATCTGGGCTGGCTTGTAGGCGTGCCTCCGTGCTCAGGAGCAGCCCCGTGGCAGGCAGGATACAGCGGGATGTATTCTGGGCACGCAGAGTGCTGCTTCCCATGCCCAGGACAAACTGCGAGCAGGTGCCTCGCTTGCGCTTCTATCTGCTGAGACTTGGAGCTGGCCAGCGCGCAGCTTCCCGCTGTGTGTGCTGCTGTCCGCAAAGAGCCTCCAAGCAAAGCAGGGCGCTAAGGCACGAGAACTAAGCTCCCCAGGAGGGAATCTGCCTGCGAGGGCAGCTGTGCAGCACATCCCTTGCTCTGCTGGCCACCTGCCTGACCCTTAGGCAAAGCCCATCTGGGCTGGCTTGTAGGCGTGCCTCCGTGCTCAGGAGCAGCCCCGTGGCAGGCAGGATACAGCGGGATGTATTCTGAGCACGCAGAGTGCTGCTTTTCATGCCCGGGACAAACTGCGAGCAGGTGCCTCGCTTGCGCTTCTATCTGCCGAGACTTGGAGCTGGCCAGCGCGCAGCTTCCCGCTGTGTGTGCTGCTGTCCGCAAACAGCCTCCAAACAAAGCAGGGCGCTAAGGCAAGAGAACTAAGCTCCCCAGGAGGGAATCTGCCTGCAAGGGCAGCTGTGCAGCACATCCCTTGCTCTGCTGGCCACTTGCCTGACCCTTAGGCAAAGCCCATCTGGGCTGGCTTGTAGGCGTGCCACCCTGCTCAGGAGCAGCCCCGTGGCAGGCAGGATACAGCGGGATGTATTCTGGGCACGCAGAGTGCTGCTTTTCATGCCTGGGACAAACTGCGAGCAGGTGCCTCGCTTGCGCTTCTATCTGCCGAGACTTGGAGCTGGCCAGCGCGCAGCTTCCCGCTGTGTGTGCTGCTGTCCGCAAACAGCCTCCAAACAAAGCAGGGCGCTAAGGCAAGAGAACTAAGCTCCCCAGGAGGGAATCTGCCTGCGAGGGAAGCTGTGCAGCACATCCCTTGTTCCGCTCGCCACTTGCCTGACCCTTAGGCAAAGCCCATCTGGGCTGGCTTGTAGGCGTGCGTCCATGCTCAGGAGCAGCCCCGTGGCAGGCAGGATACAGCGGGATGTATTCTGGGCACGCAGAGTGCTGCTTCCCATGCCCGGGACAAACCGAGAGCAGGTGCCTCGCTTGCGCTTCTATCTGCCGAGACTTGGAGCTGGCCAGCGCGCAGCTTCCCGCTGTGTGTGCTGCTGTCCGCAAACAGCCTCCAAACAAAGCAGGGTACTAAGGCGAGAGAACTAAGCTCCCCAGGAGGGAATCTGCCTGCGAGGGAAGCTGTGCAGCACATCCCTTGTTCCGCTCGCCACTTGCCTGACCCTTAGGCAAAGCCCATCTGGGCTGGCTTGTAGGCGTGCCTCCGTGCTCAGGAGCAGCCCCGTGGCAGGCAGGATACAGCGGGATGTATTCTGGGCACGCAGAGTGCTGCTTCCCATGCCCGGGACAAACAGAGAGCAGGTGCCTCGCTTGCGCTTCTATCTGCCGAGACTTGGAGCTGGCCAGCGCGCAGCTTCCCGCTGTGTGTGCTGCTGTCCGCAAACAGCCTCCAAACAAAGCCGGGCACTAAGGCACGAGAACTAAGCTCCCCAGGAGGGAATCTGCCTGCGAGGGAAGCTGTGCAGCACATCCCTTGTTCCGCTCGCCACTTGCCTGACCCTTAGGCAAAGCCCATCTGGGCTGGCTTGTAGGCGTGCCTCTGTGCTCAGGAGCAGCCCCGTGGCAGGCAGGATACAGCGGGATGTATTCTGGGCACGCAGAGTGCTGCTTCCCATGCCCGGGACAAACTGCGAGCAGGTGCCTCGCTTGCGCTTCTATCTGCCGAGACTTGGAGCTGGCCAGCGCGCAGCTTCCCGCTGTGTGTGCTGCTGTCCGCAAACAGCCTCCAAACAAAGCAGGGCACTAAGGCACGAGAACTAAGCTCCCCAGGAGGGAATCTGCCTGCGAGGGAAGCTGTGCAGCACATCCCTTGTTCCACTCGCCACTTGCCTGACCCTTAGGCAAAGCCCATCTGGGCTGGCTTGTAGGCGTGCCTCCGTGCTCAGGAGCAGCCCCGTGGCAGGCAGGATACAGCGGGATGTATTCTGGGCACGCAGAGTGCTGCTTCCCATGCCCAGGACAAACAGAGAGCAGGTGCCTCGCTTGCGCTTCTATCTGCCGAGACTTGGAGCTGGCCAGCGCGCAGCTTCCCGCTGTGTGTGCTGCTGTCCGCAAACAGCCTCCAAACAAAGCATGGCGCTAAGGCACGAGAACTAAGCTCCACAGGAGGGAATTTGCCTGCGAGGGAAGCTGTGCAGCACATCCCTTGTTCCGCTCGCCACTTGCCTGACCCTTAGGCAAAGCCCATCTGGGCTGGCTTGTAGGCGTGCCTCCATGCTCAGGAGCAGCCCCGTGGCAGGCAGGATACAGCGGGATGTATTCTGGGCACGCAGAGTGCTGCTTCCCATGCCCGGGACAAACCGAGAGCAGGTGCCTCGCTTGCGCTTCTATCTGCCGAGACTTGGAGCTGGCCAGCGCGCAGCTTCCCGCTGTGTGTGCTGCTGTCCGCAAACAGCCTCCAAGCAAAGCAGGGTGCTAAGGCACGAGAACTAAGCTCCCCAGGAGGGAATCTGCCTGCGAGGGAAGCTGTGCAGCACATCCGTTGCTCTGCTGGCCACCTGCCTGACCCTTAGGCAAAGCCCATCTGGGCTGGCTTGTAGGCGTGCCACCCTGCTCAGGAGCAGCCCCGTGGCAGGCAGGATACAGCGGGATGTATTCTGGGCACGCAGAGTGCTGCTTCCCATGCCCGGGACAAACTGCGAGCAGGTGCCTCGCTTGCGCTTCTATCTGCCGAGACTTGGAGCTGGCCAGCGCGCAGCTTCCCGCTGTGTGTGCTGCTGTCCGCAAACAGCCTCCAAACAAAGCAGGGCGCTAAGGCAAGAGAACTAAGCTCCCCAGGAGGGAATCTGCCTGCGAGGGAAGCTGTGCAGCACATCCCTTGTTCCACTCGCCACTTGCCTGACCCTTAGGCAAAGCCCATCTGGGCTGGCTTGTAGGCGTGCCTCCGTGCTCAGGAGCAGCACCGTGGCAGGCAGGATACAGCGGGATGTATTCTGAGCACGCAGAGTGCTGCTTTTCATGCCCGGGACAAACTGCGAGCAGGTGCCTCGCTTGCGCTTCTATCTGCCGAGACTTGGAGCTGGCCAGCGCGCAGCTTCCCGCTGTGTGTGCTGCTGTCCGCAAAGAGCCTACAAACAAAGCAAGGCGCTAAGGCAAGAGAACTAAGCTCCCCAGGAGGGAATCTGCCTGCGAGGGAAGCTGTGCAGCACATCCCTTGTTCCGCTCGCCACTTGCCTGACCCTTAGGCAAAGCCCATCTGGGCTGGCTTGTAGGCGTGCCTCCATGCTCAGGAGCAGCCCCGTGGCAGGCAGGATACAGCGGGATGTATTCTGGGCACGCAGAGTGCTGCTTCCCATGCCCGGGACAAACTGCGAGCAGGTGCCTCGCTTGCGCTTCTATCTGCCGAGACTTGGAGCTGGCCAGCGCACAGCTTCCCGCTGTGTGTGCTGCTGTCCGCAAACAGCCTCCAAACAAAGCAGGGCGCTAAGGCAAGAGAACTAAGCTCCCCAGGAGGGAATCTGCCTGCGAGGGAAGCTGTGCAGCACATCTCTTGCTCTGCTGGCCACCTGCCTGACCCTTAGGCAAAGCCCATCTGGGCTGGCTTGTAGGCGTGCCTCCGTGCTCAGGAGCAGCCCCGTGGCAGGCAGGATACAGCGGGATGTATTCTGGGCACGCAGAGTGCTGCTTCCCATGCCCGGGACAAACCGAGAGCAGGTGCCTCGCTTGCGCTTCTATCTGCCGAGACTTGGAGCTGGCCAGCGCGCAGCTTCCCGCTGTGTGTGCTGCTGTCCGCAAACAGCCTCCAAACAAAGCAAGGTGCTAAGGCACGAGAACTAAGCTCCACAGGAGGGAATCTGCCTGCGAGGGAAGCTGTGCAGCACATCCCTTGTTCCGCTCGCCACTTGCCTGACCCTTAGGCAAAGCCCATCTGGGCTGGCTTGTAGGTGTGCCTCCGTGCTCAGGAGCAGCCCCGTGGCAGGCAGGATACAGCGGGATGTATTCTGGGCACGCAGAGTGCTGCTTCCCATGCCCGGGACAAACTGCGAGCAGGTGCCTCGCTTGCGCTTCTATCTGCCGAGACTTGGAGCTGGCCAGCGCACAGCTTCCCGCTGTGTGTGCTGCTGTCCGCAAACAGCCTCCAAACAAAGCAAGGCGCTAAGGCAAGAGAACTAAGCTCCCCAGGAGGGAATCTGCCTGCGAGGGAAGCTGTGCAGCACATCCCTTGCTCTGCTGGCCACCTGTCTGACCCTTAGGCAAAGCCCATCTGGGCTGGCTTGTAGGCGTGCCTCCGTGCTCAGGAGCAGCCCGGTAGCAGGCAGGATACAGCGGGATGTATTCTGGGCACGCAGAGTGCTGCTTCCCATGCCCGGGACAAACCGAGAGCAGGTGCCTCGCTTGCGCTTCTATCTGCCGAGACTTGGAGCTGGCCAGCGCGCAGCTTCCCGCTGTGTGTGCTGCTGTCCGCAAACAGCCTCCAAACAAAGCAAGGTGCTAAGGCACGAGAACTAAGCTCCACAGGAGGGAATCTGCCTGCGAGGGAAGCTGTGCAGCACATCCCTTGTTCCGCTCGCCACTTGCCTGACCCTTAGGCAAAGCCCATCTGGGCTGGCTTGTAGGCGTGCCTCCGTGCTCAGGAGCAGCCCCGTGGCAGGCAGGATACAGCGGGATGTATTCTGGGCACGCAGAGTGCTGCTTCCCATGCCCGGGACAAACTGCGAGCAGGTGCCTCGCTTGCGCTTCTATCTGCCGAGACTTGGAGCTGGCCAGCGCGCAGCTTCCCGCTGTGTGTGCTGCTGTCCGCAAACAGCCTCCAAACAAAGCAGGGTGCTAAGGCACGAGAACTAAGCTCCCCAGGAGGGAATCTGCCTGCGAGGGAAGCTGTGCAGCACATCCCTTGTTCCGCTCGCCACTTGCCTGACCCTTAGGCAAAGCCCATCTGGGCTGGCTTGTAGGCGTGCCACCCTGCTCAGGAGCAGCCCCGTGGCAGGCAGGATACAGCGGGATGTATTCTGGGCACGCAGAGTGCTGCTTCCCATGCCCGGGACAAACCGAGAGCAGGTGCCTCGCTTGCGCTTCTATCTGCCGAGACTTGGAGCTGGCCAGCGCGCAGCTTCCCGCTGTGTGTGCTGCTGTCCCCAAACAGCCTCCAAACAAAGCAAGGTGCTAAGGCAAGAGAACTAAGCTCCCCAGGAGGGAATCTGCCTGCGAGGGAAGCTGTGCAGCACATCCCTTGCTCCGCTCGCCACTTGCCTGACCCTTAGGCAAAGCCCATCAGGGCTGGCTTGTAGGCGTGCCTCCGTGCTCAGGAGCAGCCCCGTGGCAGGCAGGATACAGCGGGATGTATTCTGGGCACGCAGAGTGCTGCTTCCCATGCCCGGGACAAACTGCGAGCAGGTGCCTCGCTTGCGCTTCTATCTGCCGAGACTTGGAGCTGGCCAGCGCGCAGCTTCCCGCTGTGTGTGCTGCTGTCCGCAAACAGCCTCCAAACAAAGCAGGGCGCTAAGGCAAGAGAACTAAGCTCCCCAGGAGGGAATCTGCCTGCGAGGGAAGCTGTGCAGCACATCCCTTGTTCCGCTCGCCACTTGCCTGACCCTTAGGCAAAGCCCATCTGGGCTGGCTTGTAGGCGTGCCTCCGTGCTCAGGAGTAGCCCCGTGGCAGGCAGGATACAGCGGGATGTATTCTGGGCACGCAGAGTGCTGCTTCCCATGCCCGGGACAAACTGCGAGCAGGTGCCTCGCTTGCGCTTCTATCTGCCGAGACTTGGAGCTGGCCAGCGCGCAGCTTCCCGCTGTGTGTGCTGCTGTCCGCAAACAGCCTCCAAACAAAGCAGGGCGCTAAGGCAAGAGAACTAAGCTCCCCAGGAGGGAATCTGCCTGCGAGGGAAGCTGTGCAGCACATCCCTTGTTCCGCTCGCCACTTGCCTGACCCTTAGGCAAAGCCCATCTGGGCTGGCTTGTAGGCGTGCCTCCGTGCTCAGGAGTAGTCCCGTGGCAGGCAGGATACAGCGGGATGTATTCTGGGCACGCAGAGTGCTGCTTCCCATGCCCGGGACAAACTGCGAGCAGGTGCCTCGCTTGCGCTTCTATCTGCCGAGACTTGGAGCTGGCCAGCGCGCAGCTTCCCGCTGTGTGTGCTGCTGTCCGCAAACAGCCTCCAAACAAAGCAGGGCGCTAAGGCAAGAGAACTAAGCTCCCCAGGAGGGAATCTGCCTGCGAGGGAAGCTGTGCAGCACATCCCTTGTTCCGCTCGCCACTTGCCTGACCCTTAGGCAAAGCCCATCTGGGCTGGCTTGTAGGCGTGCCTCCGTGCTCAGGAGTAGCCCCGTGGCAGGCAGGATACAGCGGGATGTATTCTGGGCACGCAGAGTGCTGCTTCCCATGCCCGGGACAAACTGCGAGCAGGTGCCTCGCTTGCGCTTCTATCTGCCGAGACTTGGAGCTGGCCAGCGCGCAGCTTCCCGCTGTGTGTGCTGCTGTCCGCAAACAGCCTCCAAACAAAGCAGGGCGCTAAGGCAAGAGAACTAAGCTCCCCAGGAGGGAATCTGCCTGCGAGGGAAGCTGTGCAGCACATCCCTTGTTCCGCTCGCCACCTGCCTGACCCTTAGGCAAAGCCCATCTGGGCTGGATTGTAGGCGTGCCTCCGTGCTCAGGAGCAGCCCCGTGGCAGGCAGGATACAGCGGGATGTATTCTGGGCACGCAGAGTGCTGCTTCCCATGCCCGGGACAAACTGCGAGCAGGTGCCTCGCTTGCGCTTCTATCTGCCGAGACTTGGAGCTGGCCAGCGCGCAGCTTCCCGCTGTGTGTGCTGCTGTCCGCAAACAGCCTCCAAACAAAGCAGGGCGCTAAGGCACGAGAACTAAGCTCCCCAGGAGGGAATCTGCCTGCGAGGGAAGCTGTGCAGCACATCCCTTGTTCCGCTCGCCACTTGCCTGACCCTTAGGCAAAGCCCATCTGGGCTGGCTTGTAGGCGTGCCACCCTGCTCAGGAGCAGCCCCGTGGCAGGCAGGATACAGCGGGATGTATTCTGGGCACGCAGAGTGCTGCTTCCCATGCCCGGGACAAACTGCGAGCAGGTGCCTCGCTTGCGCTTCTATCTGCCGAGACTTGGAGCTGGCCAGCGCACAGCTTCCCGCTGTGTGTGCTGCTGTCCGCAAACAGCCTCCAAACAAAGCAGGGTGCTAAGGCAAGAGAACTAAGCTCCCCAGGAGGGAATCTGCCTGCGAGGGAAGCTGTGCAGCACATCCCTTGCTCTGCTGGCCACTTGCCTGACCCTTAGGCAAAGCCCATCTGGGCTGGCTTGTAGGCATGCCTCCGTGCTCAGGAGCAGCCCCGTGGCAGGCAGGATACAGCGGGATGTATTCTGGGCACGCAGAGTGCAGCTTCCCATGCCCGGGACAAACTGCGAGCAGGTGCCTCGCTTGCGCTTCTATCTGCCGAGACTTGGAGCTGGCCAGCGCGCAGCTTCCCGCTGTGTGTGCTGCTGTCCGCAAACAGCCTCCAAACAAAGCAGGGCGCTAAGGCAAGAGAACTAAGCTCCCCAGGAGGGAATCTGCCTGCGAGGGAAGCTGTGCAGCACATCCCTTGTTCCGCTCGCCACCTGCCTGACCCTTAGGCAAAGCCCATCTGGGCTGGCTTGTAGGCGTGCCTCCGTGCTCAGGAGCAGCCCCGTGGCAGGCAGGATACAGCGGGATGTATTCTGGGCACGCAGAGTGCTGCTTCCCATGCCCGGGACAAACTGCGAGCAGGTGCCTCGCTTGCGCTTCTATCTGCCGAGACTTGGAGCTGGCCAGCGCGCAGCTTCCCGCTGTGTGTGCTGCTGTCCGCAAACAGCCTCCAAACAAAGCAGGGCGCTAAGGCACGAGAACTATGCTCCCCAGGAGGGAATCTGCCTGCGAGGGAAGCTGTGCAGCACATCCCTTGTTCCGCTCGCCACTTGCCTGACCCTTAGGCAAAGCCCATCTGGGCTGGCTTGTAGGCGTGCCTCCGTGCTCAGGAGCAGCCCCGTGGCAGGCAGGATACAGCGGGATGTATTCTGGGCACGCAGAGTGCTGCTTCCCATGCCCGGGACAAACTGCGAGCAGGTGCCTCGCTTGCGCTTCTATCTGCCGAGACTTGGAGCTGGCCAGCGCGCAGCTTCCCGCTGTGTGTGCTGCTGTCCTCAAAAAGCCTCCAAACAAAGCAGGGCGCTAAGGCACGAGAACTAAGCTCCCCAGGAGGGAATCTGCCTGCGAGGGAAGCTGTGCAGCACATCCCTTGTTCCACTCGCCACTTGCCTGACCCCTAGGCAAAGCCCATCTGGGCTGGCTTGTAGGCCTGCCACACTGCTCAGCAGCCCCGTGGCAGGCAGGATACAGCGGGATGTATTCTGGGCACGCAGAGTGCTGCTTCCCATGCCCGGGACAAACAGAGAGCAGGTGCCTCGCTTGCGCTTCTATCTGCCGAGACTTGGAGCTGGCCAGCGCGCAGCTTCCCGCTGTGTGTGCTGCTGTCCGCAAACAGCCTCCAAACAAAGCAGGGCGCTAAGGCACGAGAACTAAGCTCCCCAGGAGGGAATCTGCCTGCGAGGGAAGCTGTGCAGCACATCCCTTGTTCCACTCGCCACTTGCCTGACCCTTAGGCAAAGCCCATCTGGGCTGGCTTGTAGGCATGCCTCCGTGCTCAGGAGCAGCCCCGTGGCAGGCAGGATACAGCGGGATGTATTCTGGGCACGCAGAGTGCAGCTTCCCATGCCCGGGACAAACTGCGAGCAGGTGCCTCGCTTGCGCTTCTATCTGCCGAGACTTGGAGCTGGCCAGCGCGCAGCTTCCCGCTGTGTGTGCTGCTGTCCGCAAGAAGCCTCCAAACAAAGCAGGGTGCTAAGGCACGAGAACTAAGCCCCCCAGGAGGGAATCTGCCTGCGAGGGAAGCTGTGCAGCACATCCCTTGTTCCGCTCGCCACTTGCCTGACCCCTAGGCAAAGCCCATCTGGGCTGGCTTGTAGGCGTGCCACCCTGCTCAGGAGCAGCCCCGTGGCAGGCAGGATACAGCGGGATGTATTCTGGACACGCAGAGTGCTGCTTCCCATGCCCGGGACAAACTGCGAGCAGGTGCCTCGCTTGCGCTTCTATCTGCCGAGACTTGGAGCTGGCCAGCGCGCAGCTTCCCACTGTGTGTGCTGCTGTCCGCAAACAGCCTCCAAGCAAAGCAGGGCGCTAAGGCAAGAGAACTAAGCTCCCCAGGAGGGAATCTGCCTGCGAGGGAAGCTGTGCAGCACATCCCTTGCTCTGCTGGCCACCTGCCTGACCCTTAGGCAAAGCCCATCTGGGCTGGCTTGTAGGCGTGCCACCCTGCTCAGGAGCAGCCCCGTGGCAGGCAGGATACAGCGGGATGTATTCTGGGCACGCAGAGTGCTGCTTCCCATGCCCGGGACAAACAGAGAGCAGGTGCCTCGCTTGCGCTTCTATCTGCCGAGACTTGGAGCTGGCCAGCGCGCAGCTTCCCGCTGTGTGTGCTGATGTCCGCAAACAGCCTCCAAACAAAGCAGGGCACTAAGGCAAGAGAACTAAGCTCCCCAGGAGGGAATCTGCCTGCGAGGGAAGCTGTGCAGCACATCCCTTGTTCCGCTCGCCACTTGCCTGACCCTTAGGCAAAGCCCATCTGGGCTGGCTTGTAGGCATGCCTCCGTGCTCAGGAGCAGCCCCGTGGCAGGCAGGATACAGCGGGATGTATTCTGGGCACGCAGAGTGCTGCTTCCCATGCCCAGGACAAACTGCGAGCAGGTGCCTCGCTTGCGCTTCTATCTGCCGAGACTTGGAGCTGGCCAGCGCGCAGCTTCCCGCTGTGTGTGCTGCTGTCCGCAAACAGCCTCCAAACAAAGCAGGGCGCTAAGGCACGAGAACTAAGCTCCCCAGGAGGGAATCTGCCTGCGAGGGAAGCTGTGCAGCACATCCCTTGTTCCACTCGCCACTTGCCTGACCCTTAGGCAAAGCCCATCTGGGCTGGCTTGTAGGCGTGCCTCCATGCTCAGGAGCAGCCCCGTGGCAGGCAGGATACAGCGGGATGTATTCTGGGCACGCAGAGTGCTGCTTCCCATGCCCGGGACAAACTGCGAGCAGGTGCCTCGCTTGCGCTTCTATCTGCCGAGACTTGGAGCTGGCCAGCGCGCAGCTTCCCGCTGTGTGTGCTGCTGTCCGCAAACAGCCTCCAAACAAAGCAAGGTGCTAAGGCACGAGAACTAAGCTCCACAGGAGGGAATCTGCCTGCGAGGGAAGCTGTGCAGCACATCCCTTGTTCCGCTCGCCACTTGCCTGACCCTTAGGCAAAGCCCATCTGGGCTGGCTTGTAGGCGTGCCTCCGTGCTCAGGAGCAGCCCCGTGGCAGGCAGGATACAGCGGGATGTATTCTGGGCACGCAGAGTGCTGCTTCCCATGCCCGGGACAAACTGCGAGCAGGTGCCTCGCTTGCGCTTCTATCTGCCGAGACTTGGAGCTGGCCAGCGCGCAGCTTCCCGCTGTGTGTGCTGCTGTCCGCAAACAGCCTCCAAACAAAGCAGGGCGCTAAGGCAAGAGAACTAAGCTCCCCAGGAGGGAATCTGCCTGCGAGGGAAGCTGTGCAGCACATCCCTTGTTCCGCTCGCCACTTGCCTGACCCTTAGGCAAAGCCCATCTGGGCTGGCTTGTAGGCGTGCCTCCGTGCTCAGGAGTAGTCCCGTGGCAGGCAGGATACAGCGGGATGTATTCTGGGCACGCAGAGTGCTGCTTCCCATGCCCGGGACAAACTGCGAGCAGGTGCCTCGCTTGCGCTTCTATCTGCCGAGACTTGGAGCTGGCCAGCGCGCAGCTTCCCGCTGTGTGTGCTGCTGTCCGCAAACAGCCTCCAAACAAAGCAGGGCGCTAAGGCAAGAGAACTAAGCTCCCCAGGAGGGAATCTGCCTGCGAGGGAAGCTGTGCAGCACATCCCTTGTTCCGCTCGCCACTTGCCTGACCCTTAGGCAAAGCCCATCTGGGCTGGCTTGTAGGCGTGCCTCCGTGCTCAGGAGTAGCCCCGTGGCAGGCAGGATACAGCGGGATGTATTCTGGGCACGCAGAGTGCTGCTTCCCATGCCCGGGACAAACTGCGAGCAGGTGCCTCGCTTGCGCTTCTATCTGCCGAGACTTGGAGCTGGCCAGCGCGCAGCTTCCCGCTGTGTGTGCTGCTGTCCGCAAACAGCCTCCAAACAAAGCAGGGCGCTAAGGCAAGAGAACTAAGCTCCCCAGGAGGGAATCTGCCTGCGAGGGAAGCTGTGCAGCACATCCCTTGTTCCGCTCGCCACCTGCCTGACCCTTAGGCAAAGCCCATCTGGGCTGGATTGTAGGCGTGCCTCCGTGCTCAGGAGCAGCCCCGTGGCAGGCAGGATACAGCGGGATGTATTCTGGGCACGCAGAGTGCTGCTTCCCATGCCCGGGACAAACTGCGAGCAGGTGCCTCGCTTGCGCTTCTATCTGCCGAGACTTGGAGCTGGCCAGCGCGCAGCTTCCCGCTGTGTGTGCTGCTGTCCGCAAACAGCCTCCAAACAAAGCAGGGCGCTAAGGCACGAGAACTAAGCTCCCCAGGAGGGAATCTGCCTGCGAGGGAAGCTGTGCAGCACATCCCTTGTTCCGCTCGCCACTTGCCTGACCCTTAGGCAAAGCCCATCTGGGCTGGCTTGTAGGCGTGCCACCCTGCTCAGGAGCAGCCCCGTGGCAGGCAGGATACAGCGGGATGTATTCTGGGCACGCAGAGTGCTGCTTCCCATGCCCGGGACAAACTGCGAGCAGGTGCCTCGCTTGCGCTTCTATCTGCCGAGACTTGGAGCTGGCCAGCGCACAGCTTCCCGCTGTGTGTGCTGCTGTCCGCAAACAGCCTCCAAACAAAGCAGGGTGCTAAGGCAAGAGAACTAAGCTCCCCAGGAGGGAATCTGCCTGCGAGGGAAGCTGTGCAGCACATCCCTTGCTCTGCTGGCCACTTGCCTGACCCTTAGGCAAAGCCCATCTGGGCTGGCTTGTAGGCATGCCTCCGTGCTCAGGAGCAGCCCCGTGGCAGGCAGGATACAGCGGGATGTATTCTGGGCACGCAGAGTGCAGCTTCCCATGCCCGGGACAAACTGCGAGCAGGTGCCTCGCTTGCGCTTCTATCTGCCGAGACTTGGAGCTGGCCAGCGCGCAGCTTCCCGCTGTGTGTGCTGCTGTCCGCAAACAGCCTCCAAACAAAGCAGGGCGCTAAGGCAAGAGAACTAAGCTCCCCAGGAGGGAATCTGCCTGCGAGGGAAGCTGTGCAGCACATCCCTTGTTCCGCTCGCCACCTGCCTGACCCTTAGGCAAAGCCCATCTGGGCTGGCTTGTAGGCGTGCCTCCGTGCTCAGGAGCAGCCCCGTGGCAGGCAGGATACAGCGGGATGTATTCTGGGCACGCAGAGTGCTGCTTCCCATGCCCGGGACAAACTGCGAGCAGGTGCCTCGCTTGCGCTTCTATCTGCCGAGACTTGGAGCTGGCCAGCGCGCAGCTTCCCGCTGTGTGTGCTGCTGTCCGCAAACAGCCTCCAAACAAAGCAGGGCGCTAAGGCACGAGAACTATGCTCCCCAGGAGGGAATCTGCCTGCGAGGGAAGCTGTGCAGCACATCCCTTGTTCCGCTCGCCACTTGCCTGACCCTTAGGCAAAGCCCATCTGGGCTGGCTTGTAGGCGTGCCTCCGTGCTCAGGAGCAGCCCCGTGGCAGGCAGGATACAGCGGGATGTATTCTGGGCACGCAGAGTGCTGCTTCCCATGCCCGGGACAAACTGCGAGCAGGTGCCTCGCTTGCGCTTCTATCTGCCGAGACTTGGAGCTGGCCAGCGCGCAGCTTCCCGCTGTGTGTGCTGCTGTCCTCAAAAAGCCTCCAAACAAAGCAGGGCGCTAAGGCACGAGAACTAAGCTCCCCAGGAGGGAATCTGCCTGCGAGGGAAGCTGTGCAGCACATCCCTTGTTCCACTCGCCACTTGCCTGACCCCTAGGCAAAGCCCATCTGGGCTGGCTTGTAGGCCTGCCACACTGCTCAGCAGCCCCGTGGCAGGCAGGATACAGCGGGATGTATTCTGGGCACGCAGAGTGCTGCTTCCCATGCCCGGGACAAACAGAGAGCAGGTGCCTCGCTTGCGCTTCTATCTGCCGAGACTTGGAGCTGGCCAGCGCGCAGCTTCCCGCTGTGTGTGCTGCTGTCCGCAAACAGCCTCCAAACAAAGCAGGGCGCTAAGGCACGAGAACTAAGCTCCCCAGGAGGGAATCTGCCTGCGAGGGAAGCTGTGCAGCACATCCCTTGTTCCGCTCGCCACTTGCCTGACCCTTAGGCAAAGCCCATCTGGGCTGGCTTGTAGGCGTGCCTCCGTGCTCAGGAGTAGCCCCGTGGCAGGCAGGATACAGCGGGATGTATTCTGGGCACGCAGAGTGCTGCTTCCCATGCCCGGGACAAACTGCGAGCAGGTGCCTCGCTTGCGCTTCTATCTGCCGAGACTTGGAGCTGGCCAGCGCGCAGCTTCCCGCTGTGTGTGCTGCTGTCCGCAAACAGCCTCCAAACAAAGCAGGGCGCTAAGGCAAGAGAACTAAGCTCCCCAGGAGGGAATCTGCCTGCGAGGGAAGCTGTGCAGCACATCCCTTGTTCCGCTCGCCACCTGCCTGACCCTTAGGCAAAGCCCATCTGGGCTGGATTGTAGGCGTGCCTCCGTGCTCAGGAGCAGCCCCGTGGCAGGCAGGATACAGCGGGATGTATTCTGGGCACGCAGAGTGCTGCTTCCCATGCCCGGGACAAACTGCGAGCAGGTGCCTCGCTTGCGCTTCTATCTGCCGAGACTTGGAGCTGGCCAGCGCGCAGCTTCCCGCTGTGTGTGCTGCTGTCCGCAAACAGCCTCCAAACAAAGCAGGGCGCTAAGGCACGAGAACTAAGCTCCCCAGGAGGGAATCTGCCTGCGAGGGAAGCTGTGCAGCACATCCCTTGTTCCGCTCGCCACTTGCCTGACCCTTAGGCAAAGCCCATCTGGGCTGGCTTGTAGGCGTGCCACCCTGCTCAGGAGCAGCCCCGTGGCAGGCAGGATACAGCGGGATGTATTCTGGGCACGCAGAGTGCTGCTTCCCATGCCCGGGACAAACTGCGAGCAGGTGCCTCGCTTGCGCTTCTATCTGCCGAGACTTGGAGCTGGCCAGCGCACAGCTTCCCGCTGTGTGTGCTGCTGTCCGCAAACAGCCTCCAAACAAAGCAGGGTGCTAAGGCAAGAGAACTAAGCTCCCCAGGAGGGAATCTGCCTGCGAGGGAAGCTGTGCAGCACATCCCTTGCTCTGCTGGCCACTTGCCTGACCCTTAGGCAAAGCCCATCTGGGCTGGCTTGTAGGCATGCCTCCGTGCTCAGGAGCAGCCCCGTGGCAGGCAGGATACAGCGGGATGTATTCTGGGCACGCAGAGTGCAGCTTCCCATGCCCGGGACAAACTGCGAGCAGGTGCCTCGCTTGCGCTTCTATCTGCCGAGACTTGGAGCTGGCCAGCGCGCAGCTTCCCGCTGTGTGTGCTGCTGTCCGCAAACAGCCTCCAAACAAAGCAGGGCGCTAAGGCAAGAGAACTAAGCTCCCCAGGAGGGAATCTGCCTGCGAGGGAAGCTGTGCAGCACATCCCTTGTTCCGCTCGCCACCTGCCTGACCCTTAGGCAAAGCCCATCTGGGCTGGCTTGTAGGCGTGCCTCCGTGCTCAGGAGCAGCCCCGTGGCAGGCAGGATACAGCGGGATGTATTCTGGGCACGCAGAGTGCTGCTTCCCATGCCCGGGACAAACTGCGAGCAGGTGCCTCGCTTGCGCTTCTATCTGCCGAGACTTGGAGCTGGCCAGCGCGCAGCTTCCCGCTGTGTGTGCTGCTGTCCGCAAACAGCCTCCAAACAAAGCAGGGCGCTAAGGCACGAGAACTATGCTCCCCAGGAGGGAATCTGCCTGCGAGGGAAGCTGTGCAGCACATCCCTTGTTCCGCTCGCCACTTGCCTGACCCTTAGGCAAAGCCCATCTGGGCTGGCTTGTAGGCGTGCCTCCGTGCTCAGGAGCAGCCCCGTGGCAGGCAGGATACAGCGGGATGTATTCTGGGCACGCAGAGTGCTGCTTCCCATGCCCGGGACAAACTGCGAGCAGGTGCCTCGCTTGCGCTTCTATCTGCCGAGACTTGGAGCTGGCCAGCGCGCAGCTTCCCGCTGTGTGTGCTGCTGTCCTCAAAAAGCCTCCAAACAAAGCAGGGCGCTAAGGCACGAGAACTAAGCTCCCCAGGAGGGAATCTGCCTGCGAGGGAAGCTGTGCAGCACATCCCTTGTTCCACTCGCCACTTGCCTGACCCCTAGGCAAAGCCCATCTGGGCTGGCTTGTAGGCCTGCCACACTGCTCAGCAGCCCCGTGGCAGGCAGGATACAGCGGGATGTATTCTGGGCACGCAGAGTGCTGCTTCCCATGCCCGGGACAAACAGAGAGCAGGTGCCTCGCTTGCGCTTCTATCTGCCGAGACTTGGAGCTGGCCAGCGCGCAGCTTCCCGCTGTGTGTGCTGCTGTCCGCAAACAGCCTCCAAACAAAGCAGGGCGCTAAGGCACGAGAACTAAGCTCCCCAGGAGGGAATCTGCCTGCGAGGGAAGCTGTGCAGCACATCCCTTGTTCCACTCGCCACTTGCCTGACCCTTAGGCAAAGCCCATCTGGGCTGGCTTGTAGGCATGCCTCCGTGCTCAGGAGCAGCCCCGTGGCAGGCAGGATACAGCGGGATGTATTCTGGGCACGCAGAGTGCAGCTTCCCATGCCCGGGACAAACTGCGAGCAGGTGCCTCGCTTGCGCTTCTATCTGCCGAGACTTGGAGCTGGCCAGCGCGCAGCTTCCCGCTGTGTGTGCTGCTGTCCGCAAGAAGCCTCCAAACAAAGCAGGGTGCTAAGGCACGAGAACTAAGCCCCCCAGGAGGGAATCTGCCTGCGAGGGAAGCTGTGCAGCACATCCCTTGTTCCGCTCGCCACTTGCCTGACCCCTAGGCAAAGCCCATCTGGGCTGGCTTGTAGGCGTGCCACCCTGCTCAGGAGCAGCCCCGTGGCAGGCAGGATACAGCGGGATGTATTCTGGACACGCAGAGTGCTGCTTCCCATGCCCGGGACAAACTGCGAGCAGGTGCCTCGCTTGCGCTTCTATCTGCCGAGACTTGGAGCTGGCCAGCGCGCAGCTTCCCACTGTGTGTGCTGCTGTCCGCAAACAGCCTCCAAGCAAAGCAGGGCGCTAAGGCAAGAGAACTAAGCTCCCCAGGAGGGAATCTGCCTGCGAGGGAAGCTGTGCAGCACATCCCTTGCTCTGCTGGCCACCTGCCTGACCCTTAGGCAAAGCCCATCTGGGCTGGCTTGTAGGCGTGCCACCCTGCTCAGGAGCAGCCCCGTGGCAGGCAGGATACAGCGGGATGTATTCTGGGCACGCAGAGTGCTGCTTCCCATGCCCGGGACAAACAGAGAGCAGGTGCCTCGCTTGCGCTTCTATCTGCCGAGACTTGGAGCTGGCCAGCGCGCAGCTTCCCGCTGTGTGTGCTGATGTCCGCAAACAGCCTCCAAACAAAGCAGGGCACTAAGGCAAGAGAACTAAGCTCCCCAGGAGGGAATCTGCCTGCGAGGGAAGCTGTGCAGCACATCCCTTGTTCCGCTCGCCACTTGCCTGACCCTTAGGCAAAGCCCATCTGGGCTGGCTTGTAGGCATGCCTCCGTGCTCAGGAGCAGCCCCGTGGCAGGCAGGATACAGCGGGATGTATTCTGGGCACGCAGAGTGCTGCTTCCCATGCCCAGGACAAACTGCGAGCAGGTGCCTCGCTTGCGCTTCTATCTGCCGAGACTTGGAGCTGGCCAGCGCGCAGCTTCCCGCTGTGTGTGCTGCTGTCCGCAAACAGCCTCCAAACAAAGCAGGGCGCTAAGGCACGAGAACTAAGCTCCCCAGGAGGGAATCTGCCTGCGAGGGAAGCTGTGCAGCACATCCCTTGTTCCACTCGCCACTTGCCTGACCCTTAGGCAAAGCCCATCTGGGCTGGCTTGTAGGCGTGCCTCCATGCTCAGGAGCAGCCCCGTGGCAGGCAGGATACAGCGGGATGTATTCTGGGCACGCAGAGTGCTGCTTCCCATGCCCGGGACAAACTGCGAGCAGGTGCCTCGCTTGCGCTTCTATCTGCCGAGACTTGGAGCTGGCCAGCACGCAGCTTCCCGCTGTGTGTGCTGCTGTCCGCAAACAGCCTCCAAAAAAAGCAGGGCGCTAAGGCATGAGAACTGAGCTCCCCAGGAGGAAATCTGCCTGCGAGGGAAGCTGTGCAGCACATCCCTTGTTCCGCTCGCCACTTGCCTGACCCTTAGGCAAAGCCCATCTGGGCAGGCTTGTAGGCGTGCCTCCGTGCTCAGGAGCAGCCCCGTGGCAGGCAGGATACAGCGGGATGTATTCTGGGCACGCAGAGTGCTGCTTCCCATGCCCGGGACAAACTGCGAGCAGGTGCCTCGCTTGCGCTTCTATCTGCCGAGACTTGGAGCTGGCCAGCGCGCAGCTTCCCGCTGTGTGTGCCACTGTTCGCAAACAGCCTCCAAACAAAGCAGGGCGCTAAGGCACGAGAACTAAGCCCCCCAGGAGGAAATCTGCCTGCGAGGGAAGCTGTGCAGCACATCCCTTGTTCCGCTCGCCACTTGCCTGACCCTTAGACAAAGCCCATCTGGGCAGGCTTGTAGGCATGCCTCCGTGCTCAGGAGCAGCCCCGTGGCAGGCAGGATACAGCGGGATGTATTCTGGGCACGCAGAGTGCAGCTTCCCATGCCCGGGACAAACTGCGAGCAGGTGCCTCGCTTGCGCTTCTATCTGCCGAGACTTGGAGCTGGCCAGCGCGCAGCTTCCCGCTGTGTGTGCTGCTGTCCTCAAAAAGCCTCCAAACAAAGCAGGGCGCTAAGGCAAGAGAACTAAGCTCCCCAGGAGGGAATCTGCCTGCGAGGGAAGCTGTGCAGCACATCCCTTGTTCCACTCGCCACTTGCCTGACCCCTAGGCAAAGCCCATCTGGGCTGGCTTGTAGGCGTGCCACCCTGCTCAGGAGCAGCCCCGTGGCAGGCAGGATACAGCGGGATGTATTCTGGGCACGCAGAGTGCTGCTTCCCATGCCCGGGACAAACTGCGAGCAGGTGCCTCGCTTGCGCTTCTATGTGCCGAGACTTGGAGCTGGCCAGCGCGCAGCTTCCCGCTGTGTGTGCTGCTGTCCGCAAACAGCCTCCAAACAAAGCAGGGCGCTAAGGCACGAGAACTAAGCTCCCCAGGAGGGAATCTGCCTGCGAGGGAAGCTGTGCAGCACATCCCTTGTTCCGCTCGCCACTTGCCTGACCCTTAGGCAAAGCCCATCTGGGCTGGCTTGTAGGCGTGCCTCCGTGCTCAGGAGCAGCCCCGTGGCAGGCAGGATACAGCGGGATGTATTCTGGGCACGCAGAGTGCTGCTTCCCATGCCCGGGACAAACTGCGAGCAGGTGCCTCGCTTGCGCTTCTATCTGCCGAGACTTGGAGCTGGCCAGCACGCAGCTTCCCGCTGTGTGTGCTGCTGTCCGCAAACAGCCTCCAAAAAAAGCAGGGCGCTAAGGCACGAGAACTGAGCTCCCCAGGAGGAAATCTGCCTGCGAGGGAAGCTGTGCAGCACATCCCTTGTTCCGCTCGCCACTTGCCTGACCCTTAGGCAAAGCCCATCTGGGCAGGCTTGTAGGCGTGCCTCCGTGCTCAGGAGCAGCCCCGTGCCAGGCAGGATACAGCGGGATGTATTCTGGGCACGCAGAGTGCTGCTTCCCATGCCCGGGACAAACTGCGAGCAGGTGCCTCGCTTGCGCTTCTATCTGCCGAGACTTGGAGCTGGCCAGCGCGCAGCTTCCCGCTGTGTGTGCTACTGTTCGCAAACAGCCTCCAAACAAAGCAGGGCGCTAAGGCACGAGAACTAAGCCCCCCAGGAGGAAATCTGCCTGCGAGGGAAGCTGTGCAGCACATCCCTTGTTCCGCTCGCCACTTGCCTGACCCTTAGACAAAGCCCATCTGGGCAGGCTTGTAGGCATGCCTCCGTGCTCAGGAGCAGCCCCGTGGCAGGCAGGATACAGCGGGATGTATTCTGGGCACGCAGAGTGCTG
Organism: Rhea pennata; assembly: GCF_028389875.1. Taxonomy (NCBI): domain Eukaryota; kingdom Metazoa; phylum Chordata; class Aves; order Rheiformes; family Rheidae; genus Rhea; species Rhea pennata. The sequence continues at coordinate 4,258,109 of NW_026907679.1, forward strand.
CTTCCCATGCCCGGGACAAACTTCGAGCAGGTGCCTCGCTTGCGCTTCTATCTGCCGAGACTTGGAGCTGGCCAGCGCGCAGCTTCCCGCTGTGTGTGCTGCTGTCCGCAAACAGCCTCCAAACAAAGCAGGGCGCTAAGGCAAGAGAACTAAGCTCCCCAGGAGGGAATCTGCCTGCGAGGGAAGCTGTGCAGCACATCCCTTGTTCCGCTCGCCACTTGCCTGACCCTTAGGCAAAGCCCATCTGGGCTGGCTTGTAGGCATGCCTCCGTGCTCAGGAGCAGCCCCGTGGCAGGCAGGATACAGCGGGATGTATTCTGGGCACGCAGAGTGCTGCTTCCCATGCCCGGGACAAACTGCGAGCAGGTGCCTCGCTTGCGCTTCTATCTACTGAGACTTGGAGCTGGCCAGCGCGCAGCTTCCCGCTGTGTGTGCTGCTGTCCACAAACAGCCTCCAAACAAAGCAGGGCGCTAAGGCACGAGAACTAAGCTCCCCAGGAGGGAATCTGCCTGCGAGGGAAGCTGTGCAGCACATCCCTTGTTCCACTCGCCACTTGCCTGACCCCTAGGCAAAGCCCATCTGGGCTGGCTTGTAGGCGTGCCACCCTGCTCAGGAGCAGCCCGGTGGCAGGCAGGATACAGCGGGATGTATTCTGGGCACGCAGAGTGCTGCTTCCCATGCCCGGGACAAACTGCGAGCAGGTGCCTCGCTTGCGCTTCTATCTGCCGAGACTTGGAGCTGGCCAGCGCACAGCTTCCCGCTGTGTGTGCTGCTGTCCGCAAACAGCCTCCAAACAAAGCAGGGCGCTAAGGCAAGAGAACTAAGCTCCCCAGGAGGGAATCTGCCTGCGAGGGAAGCTGTGCAGCACATCCCTTGTTCCGCTCGCCACTTGCCTGACCCTTAGGCAAAGCCCATCTGGGCTGGCTTGTAGGCATGCCTCCGTGCTCAGGAGCAGCCCCGTGGCAGGCAGGATACAGCGGGATGTATTCTGGGCACGCAGAGTGCTGCTTCCCATGCCCAGGACAAACTGCGAGCAGGTGCCTCGCTTGCGCTTCTATCTGCCGAGACTTGGAGCTGGCCAGCGCGCAGCTTCCCGCTGTGTGTGCTGCTGTCCGCAAACAGCCTCCAAACAAAGCAGGGCGCTAAGGCACGAGAACTAAGCTCCCCAGGAGGGAATCTGCCTGCGAGGGAAGCTGTGCAGCACATCCCTTGTTCCGCTCGCCACTTGCCTGACCCTTAGGCAAAGCCCATCTGGGCTGGCTTGTAGGCGTACCTCCATGCTCAGGAGCAGCCCCGTGGCAGGCAGGATACAGCGGGATGTATTCTGGGCACGCAGAGTGCTGCTTCCCATGCCCGGGACAAACTGCGAGCAGGTGCCTCGCTTGCGCTTCTATCTGCCGAGACTTGGAGCTGGCCAGCGCGCAGCTTCCCGCTGTGTGTGCTGCTGTCCGCAAACAGCCTCCAAAAAAAGCAGGGCGCTAAGGCACGAGAACTGAGCTCCCCAGGAGGAAATCTGCCTGCGAGGGAAGCTGTGCAGCACATCCCTTGTTCCGCTCGCCACTTGCCTGACCCTTAGGCAAAGCCCATCTGGGCAGGCTTGTAGGCGTGCCTCCGTGCTCAGGAGCAGCCCCGTGGCAGGCAGGATACAGCGGGATGTATTCTGGGCACGCAGAGTGCTGCTTCCCATGCCCGGGACAAACTGCGAGCAGGTGCCTCGCTTGCGCTTCTATCTGCCGAGACTTGGAGCTGGCCAGCGCGCAGCTTCCCGCTGTGTGTGCTGCTGTCCGCAAACAGCCTCCAAACAAAGCAGGGCGCTAAGGCACGAGAACTAAGCTCCCCAGGAGGGAATCTGCCTGCGAGGGAAGCTGTGCAGCACATCCCTTGTTCCGCTCGCCACTTGCCTGACCCTTAGGCAAAGCCCATCTGGGCTGGCTTGTAGGCATGCCTCCGTGCTCAGGAGCAGCCCCGTGGCAGGCAGGATACAGCGGGATGTATTCTGGGCACGCAGAGTGCTGCTTCCCATGCCCGGGACAAACTGCGAGCAGGTGCCTCGCTTGCGCTTCTATCTGCCGAGACTTGGAGCTGGCCAGCACGCAGCTTCCCGCTGTGTGTGCTGCTGTCCGCAAACAGCCTCCAAAAAAAGCAGGGCGCTAAGGCACGAGAACTGAGCTCCCCAGGAGGAAATCTGCCTGCGAGGGAAGCTGTGCAGCACATCCCTTGTTCCGCTCGCCACTTGCCTGACCCTTAGGCAAAGCCCATCTGGGCAGGCTTGTAGGCGTGCCTCCGTGCTCAGGAGCAGCCCCGTGCCAGGCAGGATACAGCGGGATGTATTCTGGGCACGCAGAGTGCTGCTTCCCATGCCCGGGACAAACTGCGAGCAGGTGCCTCGCTTGCGCTTCTATCTGCCGAGACTTGGAGCTGGCCAGCGCGCAGCTTCCCGCTGTGTGTGCCACTGTTCGCAAACAGCCTCCAAACAAAGCAGGGCGCTAAGGCACGAGAACTAAGCCCCCCAGGAGGAAATCTGCCTGCGAGGGAAGCTGTGCAGCACATCCCTTGTTCCGCTCGCCACTTGCCTGACCCTTAGACAAAGCCCATCTGGGCAGGCTTGTAGGCATGCCTCCGTGCTCAGGAGCAGCCCCGTGGCAGGCAGGATACAGCGGGATGTATTCTGGGCACGCAGAGTGCAGCTTCCCATGCCCGGGACAAACTGCGAGCAGGTGCCTCGCTTGCGCTTCTATCTGCCGAGACTTGGAGCTGGCCAGCGCGCAGCTTCCCGCTGTGTGTGCTGCTGTCCTCAAAAAGCCTCCAAACAAAGCAGGGCGCTAAGGCACGAGAACTAAGCTCCCCAGGAGGGAATCTGCCTGCGAGGGAAGCTGTGCAGCACATCCCTTGTTCCACTCGCCACTTGCCTGACCCCTAGGCAAAGCCCATCTGGGCTGGCTTGTAGGCCTGCCACACTGCTCAGCAGCCCCGTGGCAGGCAGGATACAGCGGGATGTATTCTGGGCACGCAGAGTGCTGCTTCCCATGCCCGGGACAAACAGAGAGCAGGTGCCTCGCTTGCGCTTCTATCTGCCGAGACTTGGAGCTGGCCAGTGCGCAGCTTCCCGCTGTGTGTGCTGCTGTCCGCAAGAAGCCTCCAAACAAAGCAGGGCGCTAAGGCACGAGAACTAAGCTCCCCAGGAGGGAATCTGCCTGCGAGGGAAGCTGTGCAGCACATCCCTTGTTCCGCTCGCCACTTGCCTGACCCCTAGGCAAAGCCCATCTGGGCTGGCTTGTAGGCGTGCCACCCTGCTCAGGAGCAGCCCCGTGGCAGGCAGGATACAGCGGGATGTATTCTGGGCACGCAGAGTGCTGCTTCCCATGCCCGGGACAAACAGAGAGCAGGTGCCTCGCTTGCGCTTCTATCTGCCGAGACTTGGAGCTGGCCAGCACGCAGCTTCCCGCTGTGTGTGCTGATGTCCGCAAATAGCCTCATAACAAAGCAGGGCACTAAGGCAAGAGAACTAAGCTCCCCAGGAGGGAATCTGCCTGCGAGGGAAGCTGTGCAGCACATCCCTTGCTCTGCTGGCCACTTGCCTGACCCTTAGGCAAAGCCCATCTGGGCTGGCTTGTAGGCGTGCCACCCTGCTCAGGAGCAGCCCCGTGGCAGGCAGGATACAGCGGGATGTATTCTGGGCACGCAGAGTGCTGCTTCCCATGCCCGGGACAAACTGCGAGCAGGTGCCTCGCTTGCGCTTCTATCTGCCGAGACTTGGAGCTGGCCAGCGCGCAGCTTCCCGCTGTGTGTGCTACTGTCCGCAAACAGCCTCCAAACAAAGCAGGGCGCTAAGGCAAGAGAACTAAGCTCCCCAGGAGGGAATCTGCCTGCGAGGGAAGCTGTGCAGCACATCCCTTGTTCCGCTCGCCACTTGCCTGACCCTTAGGCAAAGCCCATCTGGGCTGGCTTGTAGGCGTGCCTCCGTGCTCAGGAGCAGCCCCGTGGCAGGCAGGATACAGCGGGATGTATTCTGGGCACGCAGAGTGCTGCTTCCCATGCCCGGGACAAACTGCGAGCAGGTGCCTCGCTTGCGCTTCTATCTGCTGAGACTTGGAGCTGGCCAGCGCGCAGCTTCCCGCTGTGTGTGCTGCTGTCCGCAAACAGCCTCCAAACAAAGCAGGGCGCTAAGGCACGAGAACTAAGCTCCCCAGGAGGGAATCTGCCTGCGAGGGAAGCTGTGCAGCACATCCCTTGTTCCACTCGCCACTTGCCTGACCCCTAGGCAAAGCCCATCTTGGCTGGCTTGTAGGCGTGCCACCCTGCTCAGGAGCAGCCCGGTGGCAGGCAGGATACAGCGGGATGTATTCTGGGCACGCAGAGTGCTGCTTCCCATGCCCGGGACAAACTGCGAGCAGGTGCCTCGCTTGCGCTTCTATCTGCCGAGACTTGGAGCTGGCCAGCGCGCAGCTTCCCGCTGTGTGTGCTGCTGTCCGCAAACAGCCTCCAAACAAAGCAGGGCGCTAAGGCACGAGAACTAAGCTCCCCAGGAGGGAATCTGCCTGCGAGGGAAGCTGTGCAGCACATCCCTTGTTCCGCTCGCCACTTGCCTGACCCTTAGGCAAAGCCCATCTGGGCTGGCTTGTAGGCATGCCTCCGTGCTCAGGAGCAGCCCCGTGGCAGGCAGGATACAGCGGGATGTATTCTGGGCACGCAGAGTGCTGCTTCCCATGCCCGGGACAAACTGCGAGCAGGTGCCTCGCTTGCGCTTCTATCTACTGAGACTTGGAGCTGGCCAGCGCGCAGCTTCCCGCTGTGTGTGCTGCTGTCCGCAAACAGCCTCCAAACAAAGCAGGGCACTAAGGCACGAGAACTAAGCTCCCCAGGAGGGAATCTGCCTGCGAGGGAAGCTGTGCAGCACATCCCTTGCTCTGCTGGCCACCTGCCTGACCCTTAGGCAAAGCCCATCTGGGCTGGCTTGTAGGCGTGCCACCCTGCTCAGGAGCAGCCCCGTGGCAGGCAGGATACAGCGGGATGTATTCTGGGCACGCAGAGTGCTGCTTCCCATGCCCGGGACAAACCGAGAGCAGGTGCCTCGCTTGCGCTTCTATCTGCCGAGACTTGGAGCTGGCCAGCACGCAGCTTCCCGCTGTGTGTGCTGCTGTCCGCAAACAGCCTCCAAACAAAGCAGGGCGCTAAGGCACGAGAACTGAGCTCCCCAGGAGGGAATCTGCCTGCGAGGGAAGCTGTGCAGCACATCCCTTGTTCCGCTCGCCACTTGCCTGACCCTTAGGCAAAGCCCATCTGGGCAGGCTTGTAGGCGTGCCTCCGTGCTCAGGAGCAGCCCCGTGGCAGGCAGGATACAGCGGGATGTATTCTGGGCATGCAGAGTGCTGCTTCCCATGCCCAGCACAAACCGAGAGCAGGTGCCTCGCTTGCGCTTCTATCTGCCGAGACTTGGAGCTGGCCAGCGCGCAGCTTCCCGCTGTGTGTGCTGATGTCCGCAAACAGCCTCCAAACAAAGCCGGGCGCTAAGGCAAGAGAACTAAGCTCCCCAGGAGGGAATCTGCCTGCGAGGGAAGCTGTGCAGCACATCCCTTGTTCCGCTCGCCACTTGCCTGACCCTTAGGCAAAGCCCATCTGGGCTGGCTTGTAGGCGTGCCTCCATGCTCAGGAGCAGCCCTGTGGCAGGCAGGATACAGCGGGATGTATTCTGGGCACGCAGAGTGCTGCTTCCCATGCCCGGGACAAACTGCGAGCAGGTGCCTCGCTTGCGCTTCTATCTGCCGAGACTTGGAGCTGGCCAGCGCGCAGCTTCCCGCTGTGTGTGCTGCTGTCCGCAAACAGCCTCCCAACAAAGCAGGGCGCTAAGGCAAGAGAACTAAGCTCCCCAGGAGGGAATCTGCCTGCGAGGGAAGCTGTGCAGCACATCCCTTGTTCCGCTCGCCACTTGCCTGACCCTTAGGCAAAGCCCATCTGGGCTGGCTTGTAGGCGTGCCTCCGTGCTCAGGAGCAGCCCCGTGGCAGGCAGGATACAGCGGGATGTATTCTGGGCACGCAGAGTGCTGCTTCCCATGCCCGGGACAAACTGCGAGCAGGTGCCTCGCTTGCCCTTCTATCTGCTGAGACTTGGAGCTGGCCAGAGCGCAGCTTCCCGCTGTGTGTGCTGCTGTTCGCAAACAGCCTCCAAACAAAGCAGGGCGCTAAGGCACGAGAACTAAGCTCCCCAGGAGGGAATCTGCCTGCGAGGGAAGCTGTGCAGCACATCCCTTGTTCCGCTCGCCACTTGCCTGACCCTTAGGCAAAGCCCATCTGGGCTGGCTTGTAGGCGTGCCTCCGTGCTCAGGAGCAGCCCCGTGGCAGGCAGGATACAGCGGGATGTATTCTGGGCACGCAGAGTGCTGCTTCCCATGCCCGGGACAAACTGCGAGCAGGTGCCTCGCTTGCGCTTCTATCTGCCGAGACTTGGAGCTGGCCAGCACGCAGCTTCCCGCTGTGTGTGCTGCTGTCCGCAAACAGCCTCCAAACAAAGCAGGGCGCTAAGGCACGAGAACTAAGCTCCCCAGGAGGAAATCTGCCTGCGAGGGAAGCTGTGCAGCACATCCCTTGTTCCGCTCGCCACTTGCCTGACCCTTAGGCAAAGCCCATCTGGGCTGGCTTGTAGGCGTGCCTCCGTGCACAGGAGCAGCCCCGTGGCAGGCAGGATACAGCAGGATGTATTCTGGGCACGCAGAGTGCTGCTTCCCATGCCCAGGACAAACTGCGAGCAGGTGCCTCGCTTGCGCTTCTATCTGCCGAGACTTGGAGCTGGCCAGCACGCAGCTTCCCACTGTGTGTGCTGCTGTCCGCAAACAGCCTCCAAACAAAGCAGGGCGCTAAGGCACGAGAACTAAGCTCCCCAGGAGGGAATCTGCCTGCGAGGGAAGCTGTGCAGCACATCCCTTGCTGCTGGCCACCTGCCTGACCCTTAGGCAAAGCCCATCTGGGCTGGCTTGTAGGCGTGCCTCCGTGCTCAGGAGCAGCCCCGTGGCAGGAAGGATACAGCGGGATGTATTCTGGGCACGCAGAGTGCTGCTTCCCATGCCCGGGACAAACTGCGAGCAGGTGCCTCGCTTGCGCTTCTATCTGCCGAGACTTGGAGCTGGCCAGCGCGCAGCTTCCCGCTGTGTGTGCTGCTGTCCGCAAACAGCCTCCAAACAAAGCAGGGCGCTAAGGCACGAGAACTAAGCTCCCCAGGAGGGAATCTGCCTGCGAGGGAAGCTGTGCAGCACATCCCTTGCTCTGCTGGCCACCTGCCTGACCCTTAGGCAAAGCCCATCTGGGCTGGCTTGTAGGCGTGCCACCCTGCTCAGGAGCAGCCCCGTGGCAGGCAGGATACAGCGGGATGTATTCTGGGCACGCAGAGTGCTGCTTCCCATGCCCGGGACAAACTGCGAGCAGGTGCCTCGCTTGCGCTTCTATCTGCCGAGACTTGGAGCTGGCCAGTGCACAGCTTCCCGCTGTGTGTGCTGCTGTCCGCAAACAGCCTCCAAACAAAGCAGGGCACTAAGGCAAGAGAACTAAGCTCCCCAGGAGGGAATCTGCCTGCGAGGGAAGCTGTGCAGCACATCCCTTGTTCCGCTCGCCACCTGCCTGACCCTTAGGCAAAGCCCATCTGGGCTGGCTTGTAGGCGTGCCTCCGTGCTCAGGAGCAGCCCCGTGGCAGGCAGGATACAGCGGGATGTATTCTGGGCACGCAGAGTGCTGCTTCCCATGCCCGGGACAAACTGCGAGCAGGTGCCTCGCTTGCGCTTCTATCTGCCGAGACTTGGAGCTGGCCAGCGCGCAGCTTCCCGCTGTGTGTGCTGCTGTCCGCAAACAGCCTCCCAACAAAGCAGGGCGCTAAGGCAAGAGAACTGAGCTCCCCAGGAGGGAATCTGCCTGCGAGGGAAGCTGTGCAGCACATCCCTTGTTCCGCTCGCCACTTGCCTGACCCTTAGGCAAAGCCCATCTGGGCTGGCTTGTAGGCGTGCCACCCTGCTCAGGAGCAGCCCCGTGGCAGGCAGGATACAGCGGGATGTATTCTGGGCACGCAGAGTGCTGCTTCCCATGCCCGGGACAAACTGCGAGCAGGTGCCTCGCTTGCCCTTCTATCTGCTGAGACTTGGAGCTGGCCAGCGCGCAGCTTCCCGCTGTGTGTGCTGCTGTCCGCAAACAGCCTCCAAACAAAGCAGGGCGCTAAGGCAAGAGAACTAAGCTCCCCAGGAGGGAATCTGCCTGCGAGGGAAGCTGTGCAGCACATCCCTTGTTCCGCTCGCCACTTGCCTGACCCTTAGGCAAAGCCCATCTGGGCTGGCTTGTAGGAGTGCCACCCTGCTCAGGAGCAGCCCCGTGGCAGGCAGGATACAGCGGGATGTATTCTGGGCACGCAGAGTGCTGCTTCCCATGCCCGGGACAAACTGCGAGCAGGTGCCTCGCTTGCGCTTCTATCTGCCGAGACTTGGAGCTGGCCAGCGCGCAGCTTCCCGCTGTGTGTGCTGCTGTCCGCAAACAGCCTCCAAACAAAGCAGGGCGCTAAGGCAAGAGAACTAAGCTCCCCAGGAGGGAATCTGCCTGCGAGGGAAGCTGTGCAGCACATCCCTTGCTCTGCTGGCCACCTGCCTGACCCTTAGGCAAAGCCCATCTGGGCTGGCTTGTAGGCGTGCCACCCTGCTCAGGAGCAGCCCCGTGGCAGGCAGGATACAGCGGGATGTATTCTGGGCACGCAGAGTGCTGCTTTCCATGCCCGGGACAAACTGCGAGCAGGTGCCTCGCTTGCGCTTCTATCTGCCGAGACTTGGAGCTGGCCAGCGCACAGCTTCCCGCTGTGTGTGCTGCTGTCCGCAAACAGCCTCCAAACAAAGCAGGGCACTAAGGCAAGAGAACTAAGCTCCCCAGGAGGGAATCTGCCTGCGAGGGAAGCTGTGCAGCACATCCCTTGTTCCGCTCGCCACCTGCCTGACCCTTAGGCAAAGCCCATCTGGGCTGGCTTGTAGGCGTGCCTCCGTGCTCAGGAGCAGCCCCGTGGCAGGCAGGATACAGCGGGATGTATTCTGGGCACGCAGAGTGCTGCTTCCCATGCCCAGGACAAACTGCGAGCAGGTGCCTCGCTTGCGCTTCTATCTGCCGAGACTTGGAGCTGGCCAGCACGCAGCTTCCCGCTGTGTGTGCTGCTGTTCGCAAACAGCCTCCAAACAAAGCAGGGCGCTAAGGCACGAGAACTAAGCTCCCCAGGAGGGAATATGCCTGCGAGGGAAGCTGTGCAGCATATCCCTTGTTCCGCTCGCCACTTGCCTGACCCTTAGGCAAAGCCCATCTGGGCTGGCTTGTAGGCTTGCGACCCTGCTCAGGAGCAGCCCCGTGGCAGGCAGGATACAGCGGGATGTATTCTGGGCACGCAGAGTGCTGCTTCCCATGCCCGGGACAAACTGCGAGCAGGTGCCTCGCTTGCGCTTCTATCTGCCGAGACTTGGAGCTGGCCAGCGCGCAGCTTCCCGCTGTGTGTGCTGCTGTCCGCAAACAGCCTCCAAACAAAGCAGGGTGCTAAGGCAAGAGAACTAAGCTCCCCAGGAGGGAATCTGCCTGCGAGGGAAGCTGTGCAGCACATCCCTTGCTCCGCTCGCCACTTGCCTGACCCTTAGGCAAAGCCCATCTGGGCTGGCTTGTAGGCGTACCTCCGTGCTCAGGAGCAGCCCCGTGGCAGGCAGGATACAGCGGGATGTATTCTGGGCACGCAGAGTGCTGCTTCCCATGCCCGGGACAAACTGCGAGCAGGTGCCTCGCTTGCGCTTCTATCTGCTGAGACTTGGAGCTGGCCAGCACGCAGCTTCCCGCTGTGTGTGCTGCTGTTCGCAAACAGCCTCCAAACAAAGCAGGGCGCTAAGGCATGAGAACTAAGCTCCCCAGGAGGAAATCTGCCTGCGAGGGAAGCTGTGCAGCACATCCCTTGTTCCGCTCGCCACTTGCCTGACCCTTAGGCAAAGCCCATCAGGGCTGGCTTGTAGGCGTGCCTCCGTGCTCAGGAGCAGCCCCGTGGCAGGCAGGATACAGCGGGATGTATTCTGGGCACGCAGAGTGCTGCTTCCCATGCCCGGGACAAACTGCGAGCAGGTGCCTCGCTTGCGCTTCTATCTGCCGAGACTTGGAGCTGGCCAGCGCGCAGCTTCCCGCTGTGTGTGCTGCTGTCCGCAAACAGCCTCCAAACAAAGCAGGGCGCTAAGGCACGAGAACTAAGCTCCCCAGGAGGGAATCTGCCTGCGAGGGAAACTGTGCAGCACATCCCTTGTTCCGCTCGCCACTTGCCTGACCCTTAGGCAAAGCCCATCTGGGCTGGCTTGTAGGCGTGCCTCCGTGCTCAGGAGCAGCCCCGTGGCAGGCAGGATACAGCGGGATGTATTCTGGGCACGCAGAGTGCTGCTTCCCATGCCCGGGACAAACTGCGAGCAGGTGCCTCGCTTGCGCTTCTATCTGCCGAGACTTGGAGCTGGCCAGCGCGCAGCTTCCCGCTGTGTGTGCTGCTGTCCGCAAACAGCCTCCAAACAAAGCAGGGTGCTAAGGCAAGAGAACTAAGCTCCCCAGGAGGGAATCTGCCTGCGAGGGAAGCTGTGCAGCACATCCGTTGCTCCACTGGCCACCTGCCTGACCCTTAGGCAAAGCCCATCTGGGCTGGCTTGTAGGCGTGCCTCCGTGCTCAGGAGCAGCCCCGTGGCAGGCAGGATACAGCGGGATGTATTCTGGGCACGCAGAGTGCTGCTTCCCATGCCCGGGACAAACTGCGAGCAGGTGCCTCGCTTGCGCTTCTATCTGCCGAGACTTGGAGCTGGCCAGCGCGCAGCTTCCCGCTGTGTGTGCTGCTGTCCGCAAACAGCCTCCAAACAAAGCAGGGTGCTAAGGCAAGAGAACTAAGCTCCCCAGGAGGGAATCTGCCTGCGAGGGAAGCTGTGCAGCACATCCCTTGTTCCGCTCGCCACTTGCCTGACCCTTAGGCAAAGCCCATCTGGGCTGGCTTGTAGGCATGCCTCCGTGCTCAGGAGCAGCCCCGTGGCAGGCAGGATACAGCGGGATGTATTCTGGGCACGCAGAGTGCTGCTTCCCATGCCCGGGACAAACTGCGAGCAGGTGCCTCGCTTGCGCTTCTATCTGCCGAGACTTGGAGCTGGCCAGCGCGCAGCTTCCCGCTGTGTGTGCTGCTGTCCGCAAACAGCCTCCAAACAAAGCAAGGCGCTAAGGCAAGAGAACTAAGCTCCCCAGGAGGGAATCTGCCTGCGAGGGAAGCTGTGCAGCACATCCCTTGTTCCACTCGCCACTTGCCTGACCCTTAGGCAAAGCCCATCTGGGCTGGCTTGTAGGCATGCCTCCGTGCTCAGGAGCAGCCCCGTGGCAGGCAGGATACAGCGGGATGTATTCTGGGCACGCAGAGTGCTGCTTCCCATGCCCGGGACAAACTGCGAGCAGGTGCCTCGCTTGCGCTTCTATCTGCCGAGACTTGGAGCTGGCCAGCGCGCAGCTTCCCGCTGTGTGTGCTGCTGTCCGCAAACAGCCTCCAAACAAAGCAAGGTGCTAAGGCAAGAGAACTAAGCTCCCCAGGAGGGAATCTGCCTGCGAGGGAAGCTGTGCAGCACATCCCTTGTTCCACTCGCCACTTGCCTGACCCTTAGGCAAAGCCCATCTGGGCTGGCTTGTAGGCATGCCTCCGTGCTCAGGAGCAGCCCCGTGGCAGGCAGGATACAGCGGGATGTATTCTGGGCACGCAGAGTGCTGCTTCCCATGCCCGGGACAAACTACGAGCAGGTGCCTCGCTTGCGCTTCTATCTGCCGAGACTTGGAGCTGGCCAGCGCGCAGCTTCACGCTGTGTGTGCTGCTGTCCGCAAACAGCCTCCAAACAAAGCAGGGCGCTAAGGCACGAGAACTAAGCTCCCCAGGAGGGAATCTGCCTGCGAGGGAAGCTGTGCAGCACATCCCTTGTTCCGCTCGCCACTTGCCTGACCCTTAGGCAAAGCCCATCTGGGCTGGCTTGTAGGCATGCCTCCGTGCTCAGGAGCAGCCCCGTGGCAGGCAGGATACAGCGGGATGTATTCTGGGCACGCAGAGTGCTGCTTCCCATGCCCGGGACAAACTGCGAGCAGGTGCCTCGCTTGCGCTTCTATCTGCCGAGACTTGGAGCTGGCCAGCGCGCAGCTTCCCGCTGTGTGTGCTGCTGTCCGCAAACAGCCTCCAAACAAAGCAAGGCGCTAAGGCACGAGAACTAAGCTCCCCAGGAGGGAATCTGCCTGCGAGGGAAGCTGTGCAGCACATCCCTTGTTCCGCTTGCCACTTGCCTGACCCTTAGGCAAAGCCCATCTGGGCTGGCTTGTAGGCATGCCTCCGTGCTCAGGAGCAGCCCCGTGGCAGGCAGGATACAGCGGGATGTATTCTGGGCACGCAGAGTGCTGCTTTTCATGCCCGGGACAAACTGCGAGCAGGTGCCTCGCTTGCGCTTCTATCTGCCGAGACTTGGAGCTGGCCAGCGCACAGCTTCACGCTGTGTGTGCTGCTGTCCGCAAACAGCCTCCAAACAAAGCAGGGCGCTAAGGCACGAGAACTAAGCTCCCCAGGAGGGAATCTGCCTGCGAGGGAAGCTGTGCAGCACATCCCTTGCTCCGCTCGCCACCTGCCTGACCCTTAGGCAAAGCCCATCTGGGCTGGCTTGTAGGCGTGCCACCCTGCTCAGGAGCAGCCCCGTGGCAGGCAGGATACAGCGGGATGTATTCTGGGCACGCTGAGTGCTGCTTCCCATGCCCGGGACAAACTGCGAGCAGGTGCCTCGCTTGCGCTTCTATCTGCCGAGACTTGGAGCTGGCCAGCGCGCAGCTTCCCGCTGTGTGTGCTGCTGTCCGCAAACAGCCTCCAAACAAAGCAGGGCGCTAAGGCACGAGAACTAAGCTCCCCAGGAGGGAATCTGCCTGCGAGGGAAGCTGTGCAGCACATCCCTTGCTCTGCTGGCCACCTGCCTGACCCTTAGGCAAAGCCCATCTGGGCTGGCTTGTAGGCGTGCCACCCTGCTCAGGAGCAGCCCCGTGGCAGGCAGGATACAGCGGGATGTATTCTGGGCACGCAGAGTGCTGCTTCCCATGCCCGGGACAAACAGAGAGCAAGTGCCTCGCTTGCGCTTCTATCTGCCGAGACTTGGAGCTGGCCAGCGCGCACCTTCCCGCTGTGTGTGCTGCTGTCCGCAAACAGCCTCCAAACAAAGCAGGGCGCTAAGGCACGAGAACTAAGCTCCCCAGGAGGGAATCTGCCTGCGAGGGAAGCTGTGCAGCACATCCCTTGCTCCGCTCGCCACTTGCCTGACCCTTAGGCAAAGCCCATCTGGGCTGGCTTGTAGGCGTGCCTCCGTGCTCAGGAGCAGCCCCGTGGCAGGCAGGATACAGCGGGATGTATTCTGGGCACGCAGAGTGCTGCTTCCCATGCCTGGGACAAACTGCGAGCAGGTGCCTCGCTTGCGCTCCTATCTGCCGAGACTTGGAGCTGGCCAGCGCGCAGCTTTCCGCTGTGTGTGCTGCTGTCCGCAAACAGCCTCCAAACAAAGCAGGGTGCTAAGGCAAGAGAACTAAGCTCCCCAGGAGGGAATCTGCCTGCGAGGGAAGCTGTGCAGCACATCCCTTGCTCCGCTCGCCACTTGCCTGACCCTTAGGCAAAGCCCATCTGGGCTGGCTTGTAGGCGTGCCTCCGTGCTCAGGAGCAGCCCCGTGGCAGGCAGGATACAGCGGGATGTATTCTGGGCACACAGAATGCTGCTTCCCATGCCCGGGACAAACTGCGAGCAGGTGCCTCGCTTGCGCTTCTATCTGCCGAGACTTGGAGCTGGCCAGCGCGCAGCTTCCCGCTGTGTGTGCTGCTGTTCGCAAACAGCCTCCAAACAAAGCAGGGCGCTAAGGCACGAGAACTAAGCTCCCCAGGAGGGAATCTGCCTGCGAGGGAAGCTGTGCAGCACATCCCTTGTTCCGCTCGCCACTTGCCTGACCCTTAGGCAAAGCCCATCTGGGCTGGCTTGTAGGCGTGCCTCCGTGCTCAGGAGCAGCCCCGTGGCAGGCAGGATACAGCGGGATGTATTCTGGGCACGCAGAGTGCTGCTTCCCATGCCCGGGACAAACAGAGAGCAAGTGCCTCGCTTGCGCTTCTATCTGCCGAGACTTGGAGCTGGCCAGCGCGCAGCTTCCCGCTGTGTGTGCTGCTGTCCGCAAACAGCCTCCAAACAAAGCAGGGTGCTAAGGCAAGAGAACTAAGCTCCCCAGGAGGGAATCTGCCTGCGAGGGAAGCTGTGCAGCACATCCCTTGCTCTGCTGGCCACCTGCCTGACCCTTAGGCAAAGCCCATCTGGGCTGGCTTGTAGGCGTGCCTCCGTGCTCAGGAGCAGCCCCGTGGCAGGCAGGATACAGCGGGATGTATTCTGGGCACGCAGAGTGCTGCTTCCCATGCCCGGGACAAACTGCGAGCAGGTGCCTCGCTTGCGCTCCTATCTGCCGAGACTTGGAGCTGGCCAGCGCGCAGCTTTCCGCTGTGTGTGCTGCTGTCCGCAAACAGCCTCCAAACAAAGCAGGGTGCTAAGGCAAGAGAACTAAGCTCCCCAGGAGGGAATCTGCCTGCGAGGGAAGCTGTGCAGCACATCCCTTGCTCCGCTCGCCACTTGCCTGACCCTTAGGCAAAGCCCATCTGGGCTGGCTTGTAGGCATGCCTCCGTGCTCAGGAGCAGCCCCGTGGCAGGCAGGATACAGCGGGATGTATTCTGGGCACACAGAATGCTGCTTCCCATGCCCGGGACAAACTGCGAGCAGGTGCCTCGCTTGCGCTTCTATCTGCCGAGACTTGGAGCTGGCCAGCGCGCAGCTTCCCGCTGTGTGTGCTGCTGTCCGCAAACAGCCTCCAAACAAAGCAGGGCGCTAAGGCAAGAGAACTAAGCTCCCCAGGAGGGAATCTGCCTGCGAGGGAAGCTGTGCAGCACATCCCTTGTTCCGCTCGCCACTTGCCTGACCCTTAGGCAAAGCCCATCTGGGCTGGCTTGTAGGCATGCCTCCGTGCTCAGGAGCAGCCCCGTGGCAGGCAGGATACAGCGGGATGTATTCTGGGCACGCAGAGTGCTGCTTCCCATGCCCGGGACAAACAGAGAGCAAGTGCCTCGCTTGCGCTTCTATCTGCCGAGACTTGGAGCTGGCCAGCGCGCAGCTTCCCGCTGTGTGTGCTGCTGTCCGCAAACAGCCTCCAAACAAAGCAGGGCGCTAAGGCAAGAGAACTAAGCTCCCCAGGAGGGAATCTGCCTGCGAGGGAAGCTGTGCAGCACATCCCTTGTTCCGCTCGCCACTTGCCTGACCCTTAGGCAAAGCCCATCTGGGCTGGCTTGTAGGCATGCCTCCGTGCTCAGGAGCAGCCCCGTGGCAGGCAGGATACAGCGGGATGTATTCTGGGCACGCAGAGTGCTGCTTCCCATGCCCGGGACAAACTGCGAGCAGGTGCCTCGCTTGCGCTTCTATCTGCCGAGACTTGGAGCTGGCCAGCGCGCAGCTTCCCGCTGTGTGTGCTGCTGTCTGCAAACAGCCTCCAAACAAAGCAGGGCGCTAAGGCACGAGAACTAAGCTCCCCAGGAGGGAATCTGCCTGCGAGGGAAGCTGTGCAGCACATCCCTTGTTCCGCTCGCCACTTGCCTGACCCTTAGGCAAAGCCCATCTGGGCTGGCTTGTAGGCATGCCTCCGTGCTCAGGAGCAGCCCCGTGGCAGGCAGGATACAGCGGGATGTATTCTGGGCACGCAGAGTGCTGCTTCCCATGCCCGGGACAAACTGCGAGCAGGTGCCTCGCTTGCGCTTCTATCTGCCGAGACTTGGAGCTGGCCAGCGCGCAGCTTCCCGCTGTGTGTGCTGCTGTCCGCAAACAGCCTCCAAACAAAGCAGGGCGCTAAGGCACGAGAACTAAGCTCCCCAGGAGGGAATCTGCCTGCGAGGGAAGCTGTGCAGCACATCCCTTGCTCTGCTGGCCACCTGCCTGACCCTTAGGCAAAGCCCATCTGGGCTGGCTTGTAGGCGTGCCTCCATGCTCAGGAGCAGCCCCGTGGCAGGCAGGATACAGCGGGATGTATTCTGGGCACGCAGAGTGCTGCTTCCCATGCCCGGGACAAACCGAGAGCAGGTGCCTCGCTTGCGCTTCTATCTGCCGAGACTTGGAGCTGGCCAGCACGCAGCTTCCCGCTGTGTGTGCTGCTGTCCGCAAACAGCCTCCAAACAAAGCAGGGCGCTAAGGCACGAGAACTGAGCTCCCCAGGAGGGAATCTGCCTGCGAGGGAAGCTGTGCAGCACATCCCTTGCTCTGCTGGCCACCTGCCTGACCCTTAAGCAAAGCCCATCTGGGCTGGCTTGTAGGCGTGCCACCCTGCTCAGGAGCAGCCCCGTGGCAGGCAGGATACAGCGGAATGTATTCTGGGCACGCAGAGTGCTGCTTCCCATGCCCGGGACAAACTGCGAGCAGGTGCCTCGCTTGCCCTTCTATCAGCCGAGACTTGGAGCTGGCCAGCGCGCAGCTTCCCGCTGTGTGTGCTGCTGTCCGCAAACAGCCTCCAAACAAAGCAGGGCACTAAGGCAAGAGAACTAAGCTCCCCAGGAGGGAATCTGCCTGCGAGGGAAGCTGTGCAGCACATCCCTTGCTCTGCTGGCCACCTGCCTGACCCTTAGGCAAAGCCCATCTGGGCAGGCTTGTAGGCGTGCCTCCGTGCTCAGGAGCAGCCCCGTGGCAGGCAGGATACAGCGGGATGTATTCTGGGCACGCAGAGTGCTGCTTCCCATGCCCGGGACAAACTGCGAGCAGGTGCCTCGCTTGCGCTTCTATCTGCCGAGACTTGGAGCTGGCCAGCGCGCAGCTTCCCGCTGTGTGTCTGTTGTCCGCAAACAGCCTCCAAACAAAGCAGGGCGCTAAGGCACGAGAACTAAGCTCCCCAGGAGGGAATCTGCCTGCGAGGGAAGCTGTGCAGCACATCCCTTGCTCTGCTGGCCACCTGCCTGACCCTTAGGCAAAGCCCATCTGGGCTGGCTTGTAGGCGTGCCTCCGTGCTCAGGAGCAGCCCCGTGGCAGGCAGGATACAGCGGGATGTATTCTGGGCACACAGAGTGCTGCTTCCCATGCCCGGGACAAACTGCGAGCAGGTGCCTCGCTTGCGCTTCTATCTGCCGAGACTTGGAGCTGGCCAGCGCGCAGCTTCCCGCTGTGTGTGCTGCTGTCTGCAAACAGCCTCCAAACAAAGCAGGGCGCTAAGGCACGAGAACTAAGCTCCCCAGGAGGGAATCTGCCTGCGAGGGAAGCTGTGCAGCACATCCCTTGTTCCGCTCGCCACTTGCCTGACCCTTAGGCAAAGCCCATCTGGGCTGGCTTGTAGGCGTGCCTCCGTGCTCAGGAGCAGCCCCGTGGCAGGCAGGATACAGCGGGATGTATTCTGGGCACGCAGAGTGCTGCTTCCCATGCCCGGGACAAACTGCGAGCAGGTGCCTCGCTTGCGCTTCTATCTGCCGAGACTTGGAGCTGGCCAGCGCGCAGCTTCCCGCTGTGTGTGCTGCTGTCCGCAAACAGCCTCCAAACAAAGCAGGGCGCTAAGGCACGAGAACTAAGCTCCCCAGGAGGGAATCTGCCTGCGAGGGAAGCTGTGCAGCACATCCCTTGCTCTGCTGGCCACCTGCCTGACCCTTAAGCAAAGCCCATCTGGGCTGGCTTGTAGGCGTGCCACCCTGCTCAGGAGCAGCCCCGTGGCAGGCAGGATACAGCGGGATGTATTCTGGGCACGCAGAGTGCTGCTTTTCATGCCCGGGACAAACTGCGAGCAGGTGCCTCGCTTGCGCTTCTATCTGCCGAGACTTGGAGCTGGCCAGCGCGCAGCTTCCCGCTGTGTGTGCTGCTGTCCGCAAACAGCCTCCAAACAAAGCAGGGCGCTAAGGCACGAGAACTAAGCTCCCCAGGAGGGAATCTGCCTGCGAGGGAAGCTGTGCAGCACATCCCTTGTTCCACTCGCCACTTGCCTGACCCTTAGGCAAAGCCCATCTGGGCTGGCTTGTAGGCATGCCTCCGTGTTCAGGAGCAGCCCCGTGGCAGGCAGGATACAGCGGGATGTATTCTGGGCACGCAGAGTGCTGCTTCCCATGCCCGGGACAAACTGCGAGCAGGTGCCTCGCTTGCGCTTCTATCTGCCGAGACTTGGAGCTGGCCAGCGCGCAGCTTCCCGCTGTGTGTGCTGCTGTCCGCAAACAGCCTCCAAACAAAGCAGGGCGCTAAGGCACGAGAACTAAGCTCCCCAGGAGGGAATCTGCCTGCGAGGGAAGCTGTGCAGCACATCCCTTGCTCCGCTCGCCACCTGCCTGACCCTTAGGCAAAGCCCATCTGGGCTGGCTTGTAGGCGTGCCTCCGTGCTCAGGAGCAGCCCCGTGGCAGGCAGGATACAGCGGGATGTATTCTGGGCACGCAGAGTGCTGCTTTTCATGCCCGGGACAAACTGCGAGCAGGTGCCTCGCTTGCGCTTCTATCTGCCGAGACTTGGAGCTGGCCAGCGCGCAGCTTCCCGCTGTGTGTGCTGCTGTCCGCAAACAGCCTCCAAACAAAGCAAGGCGCTAAGGCAAGAGAACTAAGCTCCACAGGAGGGAATCTGCCTGCGAGGGAAGCTGTGCAGCACATCCCTTGCTCTGCTGGCCACCTGCCTGACCCTTAGGCAAAGCCCATCTGGGCTGGCTTGTAGGCGTGCCTCCGTGCTCAGGAGCAGCCCCGTGGCAGGCAGGATACAGCGGGATGTATTCTGGGCACGCAGAGTGCTGCTTCCCATGCCCGGGACAAACTGCGAGCAGGTGCCTCGCTTGCGCTTCTATCTGCCGAGACTTGGAGCTGGCCAGCGCGCAGCTTCCCGCTGTGTGTGCTGCTGTCCGCAAACAGCCTCCAAACAAAGCAGGGCGCTAAGGCAAGAGAACTAAGCTCCCCAGGAGGGAATCTGCCTGCGAGGGAAGCTGTGCAGCACATCCCTTGTTCCGCTCGCCACTTGCCTGACCCTTAGGCAAAGCCCATCTGGGCTGGCTTGTAGGCATGCCTCCGTGCTCAGGAGCAGCCCCGTGGCAGGCAGGATACAGCGGGATGTATTCTGGGCACGCAGAGTGCTGCTTCCCATGCCCGGGACAAACTGCGAGCAGGTGCCTCGCTTGCGCTTCTATCTGCCGAGACTTGGAGCTGGCCAGCGCGCAGCTTCCCGCTGTGTGTGCTGCTGTCTGCAAACAGCCTCCAAACAAAGCAGGGCGCTAAGGCACGAGAACTAAGCTCCCCAGGAGGGAATCTGCCTGCGAGGGAAGCTGTGCAGCACATCCCTTGTTCCGCTCGCCACTTGCCTGACCCTTAGGCAAAGCCCATCTGGGCTGGCTTGTAGGCATGCCTCCGTGCTCAGGAGCAGCCCCGTGGCAGGCAGGATACAGCGGGATGTATTCTGGGCACGCAGAGTGCTGCTTCCCATGCCCGGGACAAACTGCGAGCAGGTGCCTCGCTTGCGCTTCTATCTGCCGAGACTTGGAGCTGGCCAGCGCGCAGCTTCCCGCTGTGTGTGCTGCTGTCCGCAAACAGCCTCCAAACAAAGCAGGGCGCTAAGGCACGAGAACTAAGCTCCCCAGGAGGGAATCTGCCTGCGAGGGAAGCTGTGCAGCACATCCCTTGCTCTGCTGGCCACCTGCCTGACCCTTAGGCAAAGCCCATCTGGGCTGGCTTGTAGGCGTGCCTCCATGCTCAGGAGCAGCCCCGTGGCAGGCAGGATACAGCGGGATGTATTCTGGGCACGCAGAGTGCTGCTTCCCATGCCCGGGACAAACCGAGAGCAGGTGCCTCGCTTGCGCTTCTATCTGCCGAGACTTGGAGCTGGCCAGCACGCAGCTTCCCGCTGTGTGTGCTGCTGTCCGCAAACAGCCTCCAAACAAAGCAGGGCGCTAAGGCACGAGAACTGAGCTCCCCAGGAGGGAATCTGCCTGCGAGGGAAGCTGTGCAGCACATCCCTTGCTCTGCTGGCCACCTGCCTGACCCTTAAGCAAAGCCCATCTGGGCTGGCTTGTAGGCGTGCCACCCTGCTCAGGAGCAGCCCCGTGGCAGGCAGGATACAGCGGAATGTATTCTGGGCACGCAGAGTGCTGCTTCCCATGCCCGGGACAAACTGCGAGCAGGTGCCTCGCTTGCCCTTCTATCAGCCGAGACTTGGAGCTGGCCAGCGCGCAGCTTCCCGCTGTGTGTGCTGCTGTCCGCAAACAGCCTCCAAACAAAGCAGGGTGCTAAGGCAAGAGAACTAAGCTCCCCAGGAGGGAATCTGCCTGCGAGGGAAGCTGTGCAGCACATCCCTTGCTCTGCTGGCCACCTGCCTGACCCTTAGGCAAAGCCCATCTGGGCAGGCTTGTAGGCGTGCCTCCGTGCTCAGGAGCAGCCCCGTGGCAGGCAGGATACAGCGGGATGTATTCTGGGCACGCAGAGTGCTGCTTCCCATGCCCGGGACAAACTGCGAGCAGGTGCCTCGCTTGCGCTTCTATCTGCCGAGACTTGGAGCTGGCCAGCGCGCAGCTTCCCGCTGTGTGTCTGCTGTCCGCAAACAGCCTCCAAACAAAGCAGGGCGCTAAGGCACGAGAACTAAGCTCCCCAGGAGGGAATCTGCCTGCGAGGGAAGCTGTGCAGCACATCCCTTGCTCCGCTCGCCACCTGCCTGACCCTTAGGCAAAGCCCATCTGGGCTGGCTTGTAGGCGTGCCTCCGTGCTCAGGAGCAGCCCCGTGGCAGGCAGGATACAGCGGGATGTATTCTGGGCACGCAGAGTGCTGCTTTTCATGCCCGGGACAAACTGCGAGCAGGTGCCTCGCTTGCGCTTCTATCTGCCGAGACTTGGAGCTGGCCAGCACGCAGCTTCCCGCTGTGTGTGCTGCTGTCCGCAAACAGCCTCCAAACAAAGCAAGGCGCTAAGGCAAGAGAACTAAGCTCCACAGGAGGGAATCTGCCTGCGAGGGAAGCTGTGCAGCACATCCCTTGCTCTGCTGGCCACCTGCCTGACCCTTAGGCAAAGCCCATCTGGGCTGGCTTGTAGGCGTGCCTCCGTGCTCAGGAGCAGCCCCGTGGCAGGCAGGATACAGCGGGATGTATTCTGGGCACGCAGAGTGCTGCTTCCCATGCCCGGGACAAACTGCGAGCAGGTGCCTCGCTTGCGCTTCTATCTGCCGAGACTTGGAGCTGGCCAGCGCGCAGCTTCCCGCTGTGTGTGCTGCTGTCTGCAAACAGCCTCCAAACAAAGCAGGGCGCTAAGGCACGAGAACTAAGCTCCCCAGGAGGGAATCTGCCTGCGAGGGAAGCTGTGCAGCACATCCCTTGTTCCGCTCGCCACTTGCCTGACCCTTAGGCAAAGCCCATCTGGGCTGGCTTGTAGGCGTGCCTCCGTGCTCAGGAGCAGCCCCGTGGCAGGCAGGATACAGCGGGATGTATTCTGGGCACGCAGAGTGCTGCTTCCCATGCCCGGGACAAACTGCGAGCAGGTGCCTTGCTTGCGCTTCTATCTGCCGAGACTTGGAGCTGGCCAGCGCGCAGCTTCCCGCTGTGTGTGCTGCTGTCCGCAAACAGCCTCCAAACAAAGCAGGGCGCTAAGGCACGAGAACTAAGCTCCCCAGGAGGGAATCTGCCTGCGAGGGAAGCTGTGCAGCACATCCCTTGCTCTGCTGGCCACCTGCCTGACCCTTAGGCAAAGCCCATCTGGGCTGGCTTGTAGGCGTGCCTCCATGCTCAGGAGCAGCCCCGTGGCAGGCAGGATACAGCGGGATGTATTCTGGGCACGCAGAGTGCTGCTTCCCATGCCCGGGACAAACTGCGAGCAGGTGCCTCGCTTGCGCTTCTATCTGCCGAGACTTGGAGCTGGCCAGCGCGCAGCTTCCCGCTGTGTGTGCTGCTGTCCGCAAACAGCCTCCAAAAAAAGCAGGGCGCTAAGGCACGAGAACTAAGCTCCCCAGGAGGGAATCTGCCTGCGAGGGAAGCTGTGCAGCACATCCCTTGCTCCACTCGCCACCTGCCTGACCCTTAGGCAAAGCCCATCTGGGCTGGCTTGTAGGCGTGCCTCCGTGCTCAGGAGCAGCCCCGTGGCAGGCAGGATACAGCGGGATGTATTCTGGGCACGCAGAGTGCTGCTTTTCATGCCCGGGACAAACTGCGAGCAGGTGCCTCGCTTGCGCTTCTATCTGCCGAGACTTGGAGCTGGCCAGCGCGCAGCTTCCCGCTGTGTGTGCTGCTGTCCGCAAACAGCCTCCAAACAAAGCAAGGCGCTAAGGCAAGAGAACTAAGCTCCACAGGAGGGAATCTGCCTGCGAGGGAAGCTGTGCAGCACATCCCTTGCTCTGCTGGCCACCTGCCTGACCCTTAGGCAAAGCCCATCTGGGCTGGCTTGTAGGCGTGCCTCCGTGCTCAGGAGCAGCCCCGTGGCAGGCAGGATACAGCGGGATGTATTCTGGGCACGCAGAGTGCTGCTTCCCATGCCCGGGACAAACTGCGAGCAGGTGCCTCGCTTGCGCTTCTATCTGCCGAGACTTGGAGCTGGCCAGCGCGCAGCTTCCCGCTGTGTGTGCTGCTGTCTGCAAACAGCCTCCAAACAAAGCAGGGCGCTAAGGCACGAGAACTAAGCTCCCCAGGAGGGAATCTGCCTGCGAGGGAAGCTGTGCAGCACATCCCTTGCTCCGCTCGCCACCTGCCTGACCCTTAGGC
Organism: Rhea pennata; assembly: GCF_028389875.1. Classification (NCBI taxonomy): domain Eukaryota; kingdom Metazoa; phylum Chordata; class Aves; order Rheiformes; family Rheidae; genus Rhea; species Rhea pennata. The sequence continues at coordinate 4,280,849 of NW_026907679.1, forward strand.
AAAGCCCATCTGGGCTGGCTTGTAGGCGTGCCTCCGTGCTCAGGAGCAGCCCCGTGGCAGGCAGGATACAGCGGGATGTATTCTGGGCACGCAGAGTGCTGCTTCCCATGCCCGGGACAAACTGCGAGCAGGTGCCTCGCTTGCGCTTCTATCTGCCGAGACTTGGAGCTGGCCAGCGCGCAGCTTCCCGCTGTGTGTGCTGCTGTCCGCAAACAGCCTCCAAACAAAGCAGGGTGCTAAGGCAAGAGAACTAAGCTCCCCAGGAGGGAATCTGCCTGCGAGGGAAGCTGTGCAGCACATCCCTTGTTCCGCTCGCCACTTGCCTGACCCTTAGGCAAAGCCCATCTGGGCTGGCTTGTAGGCGTACCTCCGTGCTCAGGAGCAGCCCCGTGGCAGGCAGGATACAGCAGGATGTATTCTGGGCACGCAGAGTGCTGCTTCCCATGCCCGGGACAAACTGCGAGCAGGTGCCTCGCTTGCGCTTCTATCTGCCGAGACTTGGAGCTGGCCAGCGCGCAGCTTCCCGCTGTGTGTGCTGCTGTCCGCAAACAGCCTCCAAACAAAGCAGGGCGCTAAGGCACGAGAACTAAGCTCCCCAGGAGGGAATCTGCCTGCGAGGGAAGCTGTGCAGCACATCCCTTGCTCCGCTCGCCACCTGCCTGACCCTTAGGCAAAGCCCATCTGGGCTGGCTTGTAGGCGTGCCTCCGTGCTCAGGAGCAGCCCCGTGGCAGGCAGGATACAGCGGGATGTATTCTGGGCACGCAGAGTGCTGTTTTTCATGCCCGGGACAAACTGCGAGCAGGTGCCTCGCTTGCGCTTCTATCTGCCGAGACTTGGAGCTGGCCAGCGCGCAGCTTCCCGCTGTGTGTGCTGCTGTCCGCAAACAGCCTCCAAACAAAGCAGGGCGCTAAGGCAAGAGAACTGAGCTCCCCAGGAGGAAATCTGCCTGCGAGGGAAGCTGTGCAGCACATCCCTTGTTCCGCTCGCCACTTGCCTGACCCCTAGGCAAAGCCCATCTGGGCTGGCTTGTAGGCGTGCCTCCGTGCTCAGGAGCAGCCCCGTGGCAGGCAGGATACAGCGGGATGTATTCTGGGCACGCAGAGTGCTGCTTTTCATGCCCGGGACAAACTGCGAGCAGGTGCCTCGCTTGCGCTTCTATCTGCCGAGACTTGGAGCTGGCCAGCGCGCAGCTTCCCGCTGTGTGTGCTGCTGTCCGCAAACAGCCTCCAAACAAAGCAAGGCGCTAAGGCAAGAGAACTAAGCTCCACAGGAGGGAATCTGCCTGCGAGGGAAGCTGTGCAGCACATCCCTTGCTCTGCTGGCCACCTGCCTGACCCTTAGGCAAAGCCCATCTGGGCTGGCTTGTAGGCGTGCCTCCGTGCTCAGGAGCAGCCCCGTGGCAGGCAGGATACAGCGGGATGTATTCTGGGCACGCAGAGTGCTGCTTCCCATGCCCGGGACAAACTGCGAGCAGGTGCCTCGCTTGCGCTTCTATCTGCCGAGACTTGGAGCTGGCCAGCGCGCAGCTTCCCGCTGTGTGTGCTGCTGTCCGCAAACAGCCTCCAAACAAAGCAGGGCGCTAAGGCAAGAGAACTAAGCTCCCCAGGAGGGAATCTGCCTGCGAGGGAAGCTGTGCAGCACATCCCTTGTTCCGCTCGCCACTTGCCTGACCCTTAGGCAAAGCCCATCTGGGCTGGCTTGTAGGCATGCCTCCGTGCTCAGGAGCAGCCCCGTGGCAGGCAGGATACAGCGGGATGTATTCTGGGCACGCAGAGTGCTGCTTCCCATGCCCGGGACAAACTGCGAGCAGGTGCCTCGCTTGCGCTTCTATCTGCCGAGACTTGGAGCTGGCCAGCGCGCAGCTTCCCGCTGTGTGTGCTGCTGTCCGCAAACAGCCTCCAAACAAAGCAGGGCGCTAAGGCACGAGAACTAAGCTCCCCAGGAGGGAATCTGCCTGCGAGGGAAGCTGTGCAGCACATCCCTTGCTCTGCTCGCCACCTGCCTGACCCTTAGGCAAAGCCCATCTGGGCTGGCTTGTAGGCGTGCCTCCGTGCTCAGGAGCAGCCCCGTGGCAGGCAGGATACAGCGGGATGTATTCTGGGCACGCAGAGTGCTGCTTTTCATGCCCGGGACAAACTGCGAGCAGGTGCCTCGCTTGCGCTTCTATCTGCCGAGACTTGGAGCTGGCCAGCGCGCAGCTTCCCGCTGTGTGTGCTGCTGTCCGCAAACAGCCTCCAAACAAAGCAGGGCGCTAAGGCACGAGAACTGAGCTCCCCAGGAGGAAATCTGCCTGCGAGGGAAGCTGTGCAGCACATCCCTTGCTCTGCTGGCCACCTGCCTGACCCTTAGGCAAAGCCCATCTGGGCTGGCTTGTAGGCGTGCCACCCTGCTCAGGAGCAGCCCCGTGGCAGGCAGGATACAGCGGGATGTATTCTGGGCACGCAGAGTGCTGCTTCCCATGCCCAGGACAAACTGCGAGCAGGTGCCTCGCTTGCGCTTCTATCTGCCGAGACTTGGAGCTGGCCAGCACGCAGCTTCCCGCTGTGTGTGCTGCTGTTCGCAAACAGCCTCCAAACAAAGCAGGGCGCTAAGGCACGAGAACTAAGCTCCCCAGGAGGGAATCTGCCTGCGAGGGAAGCTGTGCAGCACATCCCTTGTTCCGCTCGCCACTTGCCTGACCCTTAGGCAAAGCCCATCTGGGCTGGCTTGTAGGCGTGCCACCCTGCTCAGGAGCAGCCCCGTGGCAGGCAGGATACAGCGGGATGTATTCTGGGCACGCAGAGTGCTGCTTCCCATGCCCGGGACAAACTGCGAGCAGGTGCCTCGCTTGCGCTTCTATCTGCCGAGACTTGGAGCTGGCCAGCGCGCAGCTTCCCGCTGTGTGTGCTGCTGTCCGCAAACAGCCTCCAAACAAAGCAGGGTGCTAAGGCACGAGAACTAAGCTCCCCAGGAGGGAATCTGCCTGCGAGGGAAGCTGTGCAGCACATCCCTTGTTCCGCTCGCCACTTGCCTGACCCTTAGGCAAAGCCCATCTGGGCTGGCTTGTAGGCGTGCCACCCTGCTCAGGAGCAGCCCCGTGGCAGGCAGGATACAGCGGGATGTATTCTGGGCACGCAGAGTGCTGCTTCCCATGCCCGGGACAAACAGAGAGCAAGTGCCTCGCTTGCGCTTCTATCTGCCAAGACTTGGAGCTGGCCAGCGCACAGCTTCCCGCTGTGTGTGCTGATGTCCGCAAACAGCCTCCAAACAAAGCAGGGCACTAAGGCAAGAGAACTAAGCTCCCCAGGAGGGAATCTGCCTGCGAGGGAAGCTGTGCAGCACATCCCTTGCTCTGCTGGCCACCTGCCTGACCCTTAGGCAAAGCCCATCTGGGCTGGCTTGTAGGCATGCCTCCGTGCTCAGGAGCAGCCCCGTGGCAGGCAGGATACAGCGGGATGTATTCTGGGCACGCAGAGTGCTGCTTCCCATGCCCGGGACAAACTGCGAGCAGGTGCCTCGCTTGCGCTTCTATCTGCCGAGACTTGGAGCTGGCCAGCGCGCAGCTTCCCGCTGTGTGTGCTGCTGTCCGCAAACAGCCTCCAAACAAAGCAAGGTGCTAAGGCAAGAGAACTAAGCTCCCCAGGAGGGAATCTGCCTGCGAGGGAAGCTGTGCAGCACATCCCTTGTTCCGCTCGCCACTTGCCTGACCCTTAGGCAAAGCCCATCTGGGCTGGCTTGTAGGCATGCCTCCGTGCTCAGGAGCAGCCCCGTGGCAGGCAGGATACAGCGGGATGTATTCTGGGCACGCAGAGTGCTGCTTCCCATGCCCGGGACAAACTGCGAGCAGGTGCCTCGCTTGCGCTTCTATCTGCCGAGACTTGGAGCTGGCCAGCGCGCAGCTTCCCGCTGTGTGTGCTGCTGTCCGCAAACAGCCTCCAAACAAAGCAGGGCGCTAAGGCACGAGAACTAAGCTCCCCAGGAGGGAATCTGCCTGCGAGGGAAGCTGTGCAGCACATCCCTTGCTCCGCTCGCCACCTGCCTGACCCTTAGGCAAAGCCCATCTGGGCTGGCTTGTAGGCGTGCCTCCGTGCTCAGGAGCAGCCCCGTGGCAGGCAGGATACAGCGGGATGTATTCTGGGCACGCAGAGTGCTGTTTTTCATGCCCGGGACAAACTGCGAGCAGGTGCCTCGCTTGCGCTTCTATCTGCCGAGACTTGGAGCTGGCCAGCGCGCAGCTTCCCGCTGTGTGTGCTGCTGTCCGCAAACAGCCTCCAAACAAAGCAGGGCGCTAAGGCAAGAGAACTGAGCTCCCCAGGAGGAAATCTGCCTGCGAGGGAAGCTGTGCAGCACATCCCTTGTTCCGCTCGCCACTTGCCTGACCCCTAGGCAAAGCCCATCTGGGCTGGCTTGTAGGCGTGCCTCCGTGCTCAGGAGCAGCCCCGTGGCAGGCAGGATACAGCGGGATGTATTCTGGGCACGCAGAGTGCTGCTTTTCATGCCCGGGACAAACTGCGAGCAGGTGCCTCGCTTGCGCTTCTATCTGCCGAGACTTGGAGCTGGCCAGCGCGCAGCTTCCCGCTGTGTGTGCTGCTGTCCGCAAACAGCCTCCAAACAAAGCAAGGCGCTAAGGCAAGAGAACTAAGCTCCACAGGAGGGAATCTGCCTGCGAGGGAAGCTGTGCAGCACATCCCTTGCTCTGCTGGCCACCTGCCTGACCCTTAGGCAAAGCCCATCTGGGCTGGCTTGTAGGCGTGCCTCCGTGCTCAGGAGCAGCCCCGTGGCAGGCAGGATACAGCGGGATGTATTCTGGGCACGCAGAGTGCTGCTTCCCATGCCCGGGACAAACTGCGAGCAGGTGCCTCGCTTGCGCTTCTATCTGCCGAGACTTGGAGCTGGCCAGCGCGCAGCTTCCCGCTGTGTGTGCTGCTGTCCGCAAACAGCCTCCAAACAAAGCAAGGCGCTAAGGCAAGAGAACTAAGCTCCCCAGGAGGGAATCTGCCTGCGAGGGAAGCTGTGCAGCACATCCCTTGTTCCGCTCGCCACTTGCCTGACCCTTAGGCAAAGCCCATCTGGGCTGGCTTGTAGGCATGCCTCCGTGCTCAGGAGCAGCCCCGTGGCAGGCAGGATACAGCGGGATGTATTCTGGGCACGCAGAGTGCTGCTTCCCATGCCCGGGACAAACTGCGAGCAGGTGCCTCGCTTGCGCTTCTATCTGCCGAGACTTGGAGCTGGCCAGCGCGCAGCTTCCCGCTGTGTGTGCTGCTGTCCGCAAACAGCCTCCAAACAAAGCAGGGCGCTAAGGCACGAGAACTAAGCTCCCCAGGAGGGAATCTGCCTGCGAGGGAAGCTGTGCAGCACATCCCTTGCTCTGCTCGCCACCTGCCTGACCCTTAGGCAAAGCCCATCTGGGCTGGCTTGTAGGCGTGCCTCCGTGCTCAGGAGCAGCCCCGTGGCAGGCAGGATACAGCGGGATGTATTCTGGGCACGCAGAGTGCTGCTTTTCATGCCCGGGACAAACTGCGAGCAGGTGCCTCGCTTGCGCTTCTATCTGCCGAGACTTGGAGCTGGCCAGCGCGCAGCTTCCCGCTGTGTGTGCTGCTGTCCGCAAACAGCCTCCAAACAAAGCAGGGCGCTAAGGCACGAGAACTGAGCTCCCCAGGAGGAAATCTGCCTGCGAGGGAAGCTGTGCAGCACATCCCTTGCTCTGCTGGCCACCTGCCTGACCCTTAGGCAAAGCCCATCTGGGCTGGCTTGTAGGCGTGCCACCCTGCTCAGGAGCAGCCCCGTGGCAGGCAGGATACAGCGGGATGTATTCTGGGCACGCAGAGTGCTGCTTCCCATGCCCAGGACAAACTGCGAGCAGGTGCCTCGCTTGCGCTTCTATCTGCCGAGACTTGGAGCTGGCCAGCACGCAGCTTCCCGCTGTGTGTGCTGCTGTTCGCAAACAGCCTCCAAACAAAGCAGGGCGCTAAGGCACGAGAACTAAGCTCCCCAGGAGGGAATCTGCCTGCGAGGGAAGCTGTGCAGCACATCCCTTGTTCCGCTCGCCACTTGCCTGACCCTTAGGCAAAGCCCATCTGGGCTGGCTTGTAGGCGTGCCACCCTGCTCAGGAGCAGCCCCGTGGCAGGCAGGATACAGCGGGATGTATTCTGGGCACGCAGAGTGCTGCTTCCCATGCCCGGGACAAACTGCGAGCAGGTGCCTCGCTTGCGCTTCTATCTGCCGAGACTTGGAGCTGGCCAGCGCGCAGCTTCCCGCTGTGTGTGCTGCTGTCCGCAAACAGCCTCCAAACAAAGCAGGGTGCTAAGGCAAGAGAACTAAGCTCCCCAGGAGGGAATCTGCCTGCGAGGGAAGCTGTGCAGCACATCCCTTGTTCCGCTCGCCACTTGCCTGACCCTTAGGCAAAGCCCATCTGGGCTGGCTTGTAGGCGTGCCACCCTGCTCAGGAGCAGCCCCGTGGCAGGCAGGATACAGCGGGATGTATTCTGGGCACGCAGAGTGCTGCTTCCCATGCCCGGGACAAACAGAGAGCAAGTGCCTCGCTTGCGCTTCTATCTGCCAAGACTTGGAGCTGGCCAGCGCACAGCTTCCCGCTGTGTGTGCTGATGTCCGCAAACAGCCTCCAAACAAAGCAGGGCACTAAGGCAAGAGAACTAAGCTCCCCAGGAGGGAATCTGCCTGCGAGGGAAGCTGTGCAGCACATCCCTTGCTCTGCTGGCCACCTGCCTGACCCTTAGGCAAAGCCCATCTGGGCTGGCTTGTAGGCATGCCTCCGTGCTCAGGAGCAGCCCCGTGGCAGGCAGGATACAGCGGGATGTATTCTGGGCACGCAGAGTGCTGCTTCCCATGCCCGGGACAAACTGCGAGCAGGTGCCTCGCTTGCGCTTCTATCTGCCGAGACTTGGAGCTGGCCAGCGCGCAGCTTCCCGCTGTGTGTGCTGCTGTCCGCAAACAGCCTCCAAACAAAGCAGGGCGCTAAGGCACGAGAACTAAGCTCCCCAGGAGGGAATCTGCCTGCGAGGGAAGCTGTGCAGCACATCCCTTGCTCCGCTCGCCACTTGCCTGACCCTTAGGCAAAGCCCATCTGGGCTGGCTTGTAGGCGTGCCTCCGTGCTCAGGAGCAGCCCCGTGGCAGGCAGGATACAGCGGGATGTATTCTGGGCACGCAGAGTGCTGCTTCCCATGCCCGGGACAAACTGCGAGCAGGTGCCTCGCTTGCGCTTCTATCTGCCGAGACTTGGAGCTGGCCAGCGCGCAGCTTCCCGCTGTGTGTGCTGCTGTCCGCAAACAGCCTCCAAACAAAGCAGGGCGCTAAGGCAAGAGAACTAAGCTCCCCAGGAGGGAATCTGCCTGCGAGGGAAGCTGTGCAGCACATCCCTTGTTCCGCTCGCCACTTGCCTGACCCTTAGGCAAAGCCCATCTGGGCTGGCTTGTAGGCATGCCTCCGTGCTCAGGAGCAGCCCCGTGGCAGGCAGGATACAGCGGGATGTATTCTGGGCACGCAGAGTGCTGCTTCCCATGCCCGGGACAAACTGCGAGCAGGTGCCTCGCTTGCGCTTCTATCTGCCGAGACTTGGAGCTGGCCAGCGCGCAGCTTCCCGCTGTGTGTGCTGCTGTCCGCAAACAGCCTCCAAACAAAGCAGGGCGCTAAGGCAAGAGAACTAAGCTCCCCAGGAGGGAATCTGCCTGCGAGGGAAACTGTGCAGCACATCCCTTGTTCCGCTCGCCACTTGCCTGACCCTTAGGCAAAGCCCATCTGGGCTGGCTTGTAGGCGTGCCACCCTGCTCAGGAGCAGCCCCGTGGCAGGCAGGATACAGCGGGATGTATTCTGGGCACGCAGAGTGCTGCTTCCCATGCCCGGGACAAACAGAGAGCAGGTGCCTCGCTTGCGCTTCTATCTGCCGAGACTTGGAGCTGGCCAGCGCGCAGCTTCCCGCTGTGTGTGCTGCTGTCCGCAAACAGCCTCCAAACAAAGCAGGGCGCTAAGGCACGAGAACTAAGCTCCCCAGGAGGGAATCTGCCTGCGAGGGAAGCTGTGCAGCACATCCCTTGCTCTGCTGGCCACCTGCCTGACCCTTAGGCAAAGCCCATCTGGGCTGGCTTGTAGGCGTGCCTCCATGCTCAGGAGCAGCCCCGTGGCAGGCAGGATACAGCGGGATGTATTCTGGGCACGCAGAGTGCTGCTTCCCATGCCCGGGACAAACTGCGAGCAGGTGCCTCGCTTGCGCTTCTATCTGCCGAGACTTGGAGCTGGCCAGCGCGCAGCTTCCCGCTGTGTGTGCTGCTGTCCGCAAACAGCCTCCAAACAAAGCAGGGCGCTAAGGCACGAGAACTAAGCTCCCCAGGAGGGAATCTGCCTGCGAGGGAAGCTGTGCAGCACATCCCTTGCTCTGCTGGCCACCTGCCTGACCCTTAAGCAAAGCCCATCTGGGCTGGCTTGTAGGCGTGCCACCCTGCTCAGGAGCAGCCCCGTGGCAGGCAGGATACAGCGGAATGTATTCTGGGCACGCAGAGTGCTGCTTCCCATGCCCGGGACAAACTGCGAGCAGGTGCCTCGCTTGCGCTTCTATCTGCCGAGACTTGGAGCTGGCCAGCGCGCAGCTTCCCGCTGTGTGTGCTGCTGTCCGCAAACAGCCTCCAAACAAAGCAGGGCACTAAGGCAAGAGAACTAAGCTCCCCAGGAGGGAATCTGCCTGCGAGGGAACCTGTGCAGCACATCCCTTGCTCTGCTGGCCACCTGCCTGACCCTTAGGCAAAGCCCATCTGGGCTGGCTTGTAGGCGTGCCTCCGTGCTCAGGAGCAGCCCCGTGGCAGGCAGGATACAGCGGGATGTATTCTGGGCACGCAGAGTGCTGCTTCCCATGCCCGGGACAAACTGCGAGCAGGTGCCTCGCTTGCGCTTCTATCTGCCGAGACTTGGAGCTGGCCAGCGCGCAGCTTCCCGCTGTGTGTGCTGCTGTCCGCAAACAGCCTCCAAACAAAGCAAGGCGCTAAGGCAAGAGAACTAAGCTCCCCAGGAGGGAATCTGCCTGCGAGGGAAGCTGTGCAGCACATCCCTTGTTCCACTCGCCACTTGCCTGACCCTTAGGCAAAGCCCATCTGGGCTGGCTTGTAGGCATGCCTCCGTGCTCAGGAGCAGCCCCGTGGCAGGCAGGATACAGCGGGATGTATTCTGGGCACGCAGAGTGCTGCTTCCCATGCCCGGGACAAACTGCGAGCAGGTGCCTCGCTTGCGCTTCTATCTGCCGAGACTTGGAGCTGGCCAGCGCGCAGCTTCCCGCTGTGTGTGCTGCTGTCCGCAAACAGCCTCCAAACAAAGCAGGGCGCTAAGGCACGAGAACTAAGCTCCCCAGGAGGGAATCTGCCTGCGAGGGAAGCTGTGCAGCACATCCCTTGCTCCGCTCGCCACCTGCCTGACCCTTAGGCAAAGCCCATCTGGGCTGGCTTGTAGGCGTGCCTCCGTGCTCAGGAGCAGCCCCGTGGCAGGCAGGATACAGCGGGATGTATTCTGGGCACGCAGAGTGCTGCTTTTCATGCCCGGGACAAACTGCGAGCAAGTGCCTCGCTTGCGCTTCTATCTGCCGAGACTTGGAGCTGGCCAGCGCGCAGCTTCCCGCTGTGTGTGCTGCTGTCCGCAAACAGCCTCCAAACAAAGCAAGGCGCTAAGGCAAGAGAACTAAGCTCCACAGGAGGGAATCTGCCTGCGAGGGAAGCTGTGCAGCACATCCCTTGTTCCGCTCGCCACTTGCCTGACCCTTAGGCAAAGCCCATCTGGGCTGGCTTGTAGGCGTGCCTCCGTGCTCAGGAGCAGCCCCGTGGCAGGCAGGATACAGCGGGATGTATTCTGGGCACGCAGAGTGCTGCTTCCCATGCCCGGGACAAACTGCGAGCAGGTGCCTCGCTTGCGCTTCTATCTGCCGAGACTTGGAGCTGGCCAGCGCGCAGCTTCCCGCTGTGTGTGCTGCTGTCCGCAAACAGCCTCCAAACAAAGCAGGGCGCTAAGGCAAGAGAACTAAGCTCCCCAGGAGGGAATCTGCCTGCGAGGGAAGCTGTGCAGCACATCCCTTGCTCTGCTGGCCACCTGCCTGACCCTTAGGCAAAGCCCATCTGGGCTGGCTTGTAGGCGTGCCACCCTGCTCAGGAGCAGCCCCGTGGCAGGCAGGATACAGCGGGATGTATTCTGGGCACGCAGAGTGCTGCTTCCCATGCCCGGGACAAACTGCGAGCAGGTGCCTCGCTTGCGCTTCTATCTGCCGAGACTTGGAGCTGGCCAGCGCGCAGCTTCCCGCTGTGTGTGCTGCTGTCCGCAAACAGCCTCCAAACAAAGCAGGGTGCTAAGGCAAGAGAACTAAGCTCCCCAGGAGGGAATCTGCCTGCGAGGGAAGCTGTGCAGCACATCCCTTGCTCCGCTCGCCACTTGCCTGACCCTTAGGCAAAGCCCATCTGGGCTGGCTTGTAGGCGTGCCTCCGTGCTCAGAAGCAGCCCAGTGGCAGGCAGGATACAGCGGGATGTATTCTGGGCACGCAGAGTGCTGCTTCCCATGCCCGGGACAAACAGAGAGCAGGTGCCTCGCTTGCGCTTCTATCTGCCGAGACTTGGAGCTGGCCAGCGCGCAGCTTCCCGCTGTGTGTGCTGCTGTCCGCAAACAGCCTCCAAACAAAGCAGGGCGCTAAGGCAAGAGAACTAAGCTCCCCAGGAGGGAATCTGCCTGCGAGGGAAGCTGTGCAGCACATGCCTTGCTCCGCTCGCCACTTGCCTGACCCTTAGGCAAAGCCCATCTGGGCTGGCTTGTAGGCGTGCCTCCGTGCTCAGGAGCAGCCCCGTGGCAGGCAGGATACAGCGGGATGTATTCTGGGCACGCAGAGTGCTGCTTCCCATGCCCGGGACAAACTGCGAGCAGGTGCCTCGCTTGCGCTTCTATCTGCCGAGACTTGGAGCTGGCCAGCGCGCAGCTTCCCGCTGTGTGTGCTGCTGTCCGCAAACAGCCTCCAAACAAAGCAGGGCGCTAAGGCACGAGAACTAAGCTCCCCAGGAGGGAATCTGCCTGCGAGGGAAGCTGTGCAGCACATCCCTTGTTCCGCTCGCCACTTGCCTGACCCTTAGGCAAAGCCCATCTGGGCTGGCTTGTAGGCGTGCCTCCGTGCTCAGGAGCAGCCCCGTGGCAGGCAGGATACAGCGGGATGTATTCTGGGCACGCAGAGTGCTGCTTCCCATGCCCGGGACAAACTGCGAGCAGGTGCCTCGCTTGCGCTTCTATCTGCCGAGACTTGGAGCTGGCCAGCGCGCAGCTTCCCGCTGTGTGTGCTGCTGTCCGCAAACAGCCTCCAAACAAAGCAGGGCGCTAAGGCACAAGAACTAAGCTCCCCAGGAGGGAATCTGCCTGCGAGGGAAGCTGTGCAGCACATCCCTTGTTCCGCTCGCCACTTGCCTGACCCTTAGCAAAGCCCATCTGGGCTGGCTTGTAGGCATGCCTCCGTGCTCAGGAGCAGCCCCGTGGCAGGCAGGATACAGCGGGATGTATTCTGGGCACGCAGAGTGCTGCTTCCCATGCCCGGGACAACTGCGAGCAGGTGCCTCGCTTGCGCTTCTATCTGCCGAGACTTGGAGCTGGCCAGCACGCAGCTTCCCGCTGTGTGTGCTGCTGTCCGCAAACAGCCTCCAAACAAAGCAGGGCGCTAAGGCACGAGAACTAAGCTCCCCAGGAGGGAATCTGCCTGCGAGGGAAGCTGTGCAGCACATGCCTTGCTCCGCTCGCCACTTGCCTGACCCTTAGGCAAAGCCCATCTGGGCTGGCTTGTAGGCGTGCCTCCGTGCTCAGGAGCAGCCCCGTGGCAGGCAGGATACAGCGGGATGTATTCTGGGCACGCAGAGTGCTGCTTCCCATGCCCGGGACAAACTGCGAGCAGGTGCCTCGCTTGCGCTTCTATCTGCCGAGACTTGGAGCTGGCCAGCGCGCAGCTTCCCGCTGTGTGTGCTGCTGTCCGCAAACAGCCTCCAAACAAAGCAGGGCGCTAAGGCACGAGAACTAAGCTCCCCAGGAGGGAATCTGCCTGCGAGGGAAGCTGTGCAGCACATCCCTTGCTCCGCTCGCCACTTGCCTGACCCTTAGGCAAAGCCCATCTGGGCTGGCTTGTAGGCGTGCCTCCGTGCTCAGGAGCAGCCCCGTGGCAGGCAGGATACAGCGGGATGTATTCTGGGCACGCAGAGTGCTGCTTCCCATGCCCGGGACAAACTGCGAGCAGGTGCCTCGCTTGCGCTTCTATCTGCCGAGACTTGGAGCTGGCCAGCGCGCAGCTTCCCGCTGTGTGTGCTGCTGTCCGCAAACAGCCTCCAAACAAAGCAGGGTGCTAAGGCAAGAGAACTAAGCTCCCCAGGAGGGAATCTGCCTGCGAGGGAAGCTGTGCAGCACATCCCTTGCTCCGCTCGCCACTTGCCTGACCCTTAGGCAAAGCCCATCTGGGCTGCCTTGTAGGCGTGCCTCCGTGCTCAGGAGCAGCCCCG